>NC_139385.1:73576250-74872500 GCF_054392235.1 Sus scrofa | reverse complement strand
CAGTTTTGGCAGGCTGTAAGACTCTAGAAAGTGGTCCATTTCTTCCAGATTGTCAAATATGTTGGCATGTAATTGTCCATAGTATTCTCACATGGTTTTCTGTATTTCTGCAGTATCCATTGTGATTTCTCCTTTTTTCATTTCTTATTTTGTTTATTTGGGTTCATTCTCTCCTTTTCTTAGTGAGTCTAGCCAGAGGTTTGTCAATTTTGTTTACCTTTGCAAAGAACTTGATTGATTTTGCTATTGTTTTTTGAATCTCTGTTTTATTGATTTCCCCTTTGATCATTATGATTTCCTTCCTTCTGCTGACTTTAGGTCTTTTTTGTTCTTTTTCTAATTCATTTGGGTGGTGGGTTAAGTTGTCAATTTGAGATCTTTCTTCTTTTTTGAGAAAGGCCTGTATTGCTATGAATTTCCCTCTGAGCCCTGCTTTTGTGGTGTCCCATAGATTTTGAGAGGTTGTGGCTTCACTATCATTTGTCTCGAGGTATTTTTTAATTTCCTTCTTGATTTCCTCATTAATCCATTGGTTTTTTAGTAGCATGTCATTTAGTCTCCATGTAATAGGTTTATCTCATTTCTTTTCCTGTGGTTGATTTCTAGTTTCATACCATGGTGGTCAGAGAAGATACTTGAAATAATTTCTATACTCTTAAATTTGTTGAGGTTAGTTTTGTGCCCCAATATGTGGTCAATTATTGAGAATGTTCCATGCACACTTGAGAAGAATGTGTGTTCTGATTTTTTTGTATGTAATGTCCTGAAAATGTCAGTTAAGTCTAAATTTTCTATTTGTTTCCTTTAGTATCTCTGTTGTTTTATTGGTTTTCTGTCTAGAGGATCTGTCCATTGATGTAAGTGGGGTATTAATGTCTCCTACTATGATTGTATTCCCATCAATTTCTCCTTTTATGTCTGTTAATATTTGTTGTATGTATTTGGGGGCTCCTACATTTGGGGCATATATATTGATGATTGTAATATCCTCTTCTTGAATGGATTCTTTAACCATTAAATAGTGTCCTTCTTTGTCTTTCATTATGGCCTTTGTCTTGAAGCCTATTTTGTCTGATGTAAATATTGCAACTCTTGCTTTCCTGTCTTTTCCATTGGCATGAAATATCTTTTCCCACCCCCTCGCTTTCAATCTATATGTGTCCTTTGTCCTAAGATGAGTTTCTTGTATGCAGTAGATTGAAGGTTTTTGCTTTTTTATCCAATCAGCCACTCTGTGTCTTTTGATTGAGCATTCAGCCCATTGACACTTAAGGTGATAATTAATAGATGTTTATTTATTGCCATTTTAAACCTTGTTTTCCAGTTGATTCTATGATTCTCCATTCTTCCTTTTTTTTGGTTGGCTGGTATCCAATTGTTTTCTTCTTGAGTACTTTTCATTTTTTGTGGATGAAATGTTTCGTTTTGATTTGTGCTCGTCCTGTTTTTTTAACTATGTTAACACCTACCTATACTAAAAATAGAACTACCATATGATATGGCCATCCCACTCCTGGGTATCTATCCTGACAAAACTTTCATTGAAAAAGACACACCCATATGTTCACTGCAGCACTATTCACAATGGCCAAGACATAGAAATAACCTAAATGTCCACAGACAAATGAATATATTAAGATATAGTACCTATACATGATGGAATACTACTCATCCTTAAAAAAGAGCAAAATAATGCCATTTGCAGCATCATGGATGGAACTAGAGATTCTCATATTAAGTCAAGCCAGTCAGCAAGAGAAAGACAAATACCATATGCTATCACTTATATCTGGAATCTAATTTATGGCACAAAGGAACCTATCTACAGAAACAAACAAACAAATGGACATGGAGAACAGACTTGTAGTTGCTGAGGGGTAGGGGGAGGGATTAGGATGGGGTGGGAGTTTGGGGTTGGTAGATGCAAACTATTGCATTTGGAGTGGATAGGTAATGAGATACTTCTGTATGTAACACAGGGAACAGTATCAAGTCACTTGTGAAGGAACATGATAGAGGATAATGTGAAAAAAGAATGTATGTATATGTGTAATTGAGTCATTTTGCCATATAGCAGAAATTGACAAAACATTATAAATGAACTATAATAAAAATTTAACAAAAAGGTAATCCTGACATCTGTGTCATTATTTCTTTTTTTACTCTTCATTGGTTTGAAAACTCTAAGTCATTTTACATTGTTACATTTTTGTTACATTGACGTTATTTAAATACATATATAACTATAACTCAATGTAGTATAAAGTTTTTATTAATTTTTATATAATTAATTCTGTAATACTCTCAGCCCTTCAGTCTTATAATTGCTCTCTGGAATATTAAATCAAGTATTTATAAAACATTACTTATTTGTGGTTATATATGTTTGTATATATGTGTTTCAAAAAATCTACTGAATGCTTTTGATTCTAATCACACTTTCCCAGTCTCTGTGCTCAAGACTTATTCACTCTCATTTACTTCTCTTTCTGCTGGAGTACTTACTTCAGTAGTTCTTTCAGAAAAGGATTGGACCTCAACAGAAATTCTGCCATCTGATGTTTCTTATTCATGCTATTTTACTAATTTATATTATAAGCATACATAATATTTATATTATAAAGATGGGCTTCTCTAGTTGTGCAGTTCATTTTTCCCTAAGGTGCACTTTTCTTTTTTCTAAGTTTTAACATTTTCTAAATTTCAATGAGTTTTACATTTGAAGCAATCTTACCATTAGGTCATGACTCAATAGACAGCATCTTAGTGGTAAGTTAAAATAATTGTGTGTCTGGTTTAGGTTCCACAAAATATAGTATTAACATTTAATAAAGCCTTTTTTTTTTGTCTTTTCTAGGGCCTCACCCACGGCATATGGAGGTTCCTAGGCTAGAGGTCTAATTGGAGCAGTAGCTGCCAGCCTACACAACAGCCACAGCAATGTGGGATCTGAGCTGTGTCTGCAACCTACACCATAGCTATGGCAATGCCAGATCCTTAACCCACTGAACAAGGCTAGGGATTGAACCTGCAACCTCATGGTTCCTAGTCATATTTGTTAACCACTCAGCCATGATGGGAACTCCATTGAAGCATTTCTTTATCCAAGCCAACATTTTTAAAGCTTTAAATAAAATATCTCTTTAAACTAGCCCCGAATTAAAAAAACTGGTAAGTGAGCAGTGTTGGGATTCACAACTAGTCAAATTGCAGAGCACATTCTTTTAACAACTATAGAAAGGCGTTTGTGAGTCTCTTTCCAAATCTTATAAAATCTCTTACTCCTTAATTTCCCAAATTCCCTGATAATAAGCCTCACCTGGAAAATAATACCAACGCCACCTCCTGCCTTTGTCTGTTAATAACTAAATCAAACCCTACAGAAGAAGGACTCATATTTTTTTGTGCTTTATCAAATGTTTACAGGTGATTTGTATCTTCAGGCAAGTTAAGAAAACAATGTCTTGGCACAGTCATTCTGGGCTTGTTCTTTTTTAGTGCCTATGACTCCTCACCAACAAGCAAACTCTCAATATGAAAACTATATGAGACCATTGCTGTTACTTTGGGAGGAAATAAGCATTTTTAATATTGTTAGTTGCCTCCCTGAGATCTAAGCCAGACTCTACTTTGGAAGCTTGTCCATTCCCTTTCAGGAAGGAACATTTATGTTTCTACATCTTTTGGGACATTAGAACACTTCATAACTTCTTTGTCACTTGGATCCCTGGTGAGGACAACTTACTAACATGGATCAAAGAATGCTGCCTCTAAGCCACTTGATTTTTTTTCACTCTTTGAATTTGGAGGTTATCTCTTTGTAAAAGCATCATACAATTCTAAAGACTAGTTGATAAATACTAATCTCCAAAAATTCTCTCTCTCTGTCCTTCCCTTCCTCTGTGTGTGCATGTGTGTGCGTGTGTGTGTGTTAGGATCCTGTGACTAAGAGAGACAAAGTGGATTTTATATTTTGTAAGTTAGTTTCAGACTGGGCAATAATGCTGATGGAAAGGCTCTCAGGTCATTGCATTTTATTCTGTACAATGGAATCTTTCCAACTTTAGTGTATTTCTTAAATGAATACATAATAGTTTCCACATTCAATTCCAGTCAGTATATTGGGCTAAATGTCATTATTGCGAAAGTCTCTATCAGGTGGAACTCAGCTGAACTTTTAGGTTCAAATCAAATCAATTTGAATGAAATCAAGTTTAGAGTTTGATCTGACCTTGATGTCAAGCAAGATTCTCTCCATTTGGCTGGGAAATTCTGCTTTCAAGAGCCAAATTCATTTTCAAGCCTTATTTCATTTCTCTCTTTCAACTCTATTTCCCCAAAGTCAAAATGAATCAAACCTAGAAGTGTCTTTATTATTTTAATTGTATAATTTCAACTGACAGCCTGTGTTTCAAAATTCTAGTTCTCATCTCTTAGAACAGAAAATTTAGAGAACTTCTTGGAAAAAATGACCTTATACAAAAAATTGTTTTTTGTTGAGAAGAGTGGAAAAGGATATGGGGAGAGCACAAATAGCTTTTGGTAGGACTATAAATAAATAAACATAAATATAATACAATAACTCACCTATTAATTAAGAGTTTGGGTTACCAATTTCCTGTGGTACCTCAAGAAGTCTGCTAACCTATATGTGAAATTAAGTTGGTCAACGTGGCTGCCCCTACAATAGACTTTAGAAGAAAAGATTAGAATGCTGGGACTTCAAATATAAAAGTGAATTAAAATATGTACCTTTTTCTCCAAATAATGAATATAACCATTACATCAAAACAGGTTAATTACATTCTAAGTCTGTGAGGAAACTTGAAGTCATGCATTCCAGTTATTTATCAGGACAGCTGGTGATCGATCTGAATTACAGTAATAACGAAAGATTCAACTTTGTTATCTCTGTAGAATGCTTACTTTTTTCCACTTTAAAATCTCTTATTATATTTTTTCATATCAGTTGCTATCAAAATAATTAATATTTATTTTTAAAAATAATTTTCCTAACTTCTTAAAAATATGCAAAATTATTTAGGGACTTATTGGCTGACCTATATACATTTTAAAAACTTTGTGTATCTTATTAATTTTTTTCTTGATTCAATATTTACCTACATTTACCCACATATTACCACTTGACTATATTTCACTTAAAAATCCCAGATAATGACAATTTTTAAGACAAAGAGCGATAAATTTGGGTTTTTATATAGTACACTGATACATCCCCTAGTCAAGACAGTAAAATTGATCATATCTTCAGTTTAACGTGCATGCCTTACTTTTTTATTTCTTTTTAAAGATTTTTTTTTTTCCTTTTTAGGGCTGTACCTATGGCCTATGGAAGTTTCCAGGCTAGGGTTTGAATCAAAACTGCAGCTACCATCCTAAGCCGTAGAAATGCTGGACCCGAGAGCTCCATCTGTGACCTACACTGCAGCTTACATCAATGCCAGATCCTTAACCCATTGAGCAAGGCCAGGGATTGAACCTGCATCCATGTGGACACTAGTGGAGTTAAATCACTAGCTGCAATAGGAACTCCCTTTTTAAAGATTTTAACTGTTTTGTATTTGAGTAGATGCATTTAATTTTTTATTAAATCTTTTTGATTTTTTGAACCAATCCCTGGCTTTGGCCCAACACGTCTCCTGAATTTGATACTGTGACTATTATTACATAGAATATCAAGCCTCATTGTCTGATAGCCATCATCTTCTGTGTTCACTGTTTAATCATGTGTGGGTATTATTTCCATGGATCTGCCTATCTGCACTAATATCATTTTCAGTAATGGTGGAACTGCTCTTGTGGACACACTTTAGCAATTTGTAAAGTGCTCTTTTACTATGCTTGGTAACAGGGCTATATTTGCACTTTCTTAGAGTCATAGATTATTCTTTCCATTTTTAGAAATTCGTTAACTAACTCTAAAATATTCTTCAATGGCATATTCACATGAGGTCACACAAACTACAAAGTTAAAGGGTATAATGTCCCAAACCACACTCACTTCTGAGTGATGGAGGGGGGAGAAATGGACCAAATTACCCTCAAATTTGATCATTTGCTAGAATGACTTACAGAACTCATGAAGGTTATTAAAAACATAGTTATGATTTATCACAGTGAAAGTCTGAAGATTAAAATCAAGCAAAGGAAGAACATAGGTGGAGTCCAGGACAACTACCAAATGCAGTTTCTATAGTCTTCTCCCACTGTTCATGTATGACCATATGCATGGAATATAATCAGAGATGCTTACCTGAGACTTGGTATTCAGAGTTTTTACTGGGATTTCATCATGTAGACATGATTGATTGATTGTTCATATGGTTGATCTCAGTCTCCAGGTTAACTGATAGCATACCATCCAATGCCCTGATCCTAAATCATATTTTGGTCTTTATGGCACAGCCAACCCACACCCTACATTCACACTCTTACTATCTGGCTAGGTTAGGGTCCCAAGGCGAACAAAGATTACATCCTGGGAATTGAGATTAAAAACTAGATTTCTTCTTGTACAAGGTTAAATATTTTACTACACAAGCTACACTCTGGGCTTTGACCAAGCCTCTTTTACAGAAAAGCAATAATATATGGGCATATACATTCAGTAGAGAATTTATACAACAGACACAGCTATAGTATGGTGGATATGCCTAACACATAGGTAAATATAAGAATATATTTAAAGAAATGAGTAATATGTACTTTAAAGACATTACATGCATATTCAAACTTTTGTCCCTTGACCTACCACAATTCGTACTTATGATAAACTTGTATCAAACTATTTAGTATAGAAATTAGTTGGTAATTACCTAAGTTTTGTTCTTCTTTAGATCAGTTGTTTCCATCAGTATTACATCCTCAGGAGTCTTCACTCAACTTCGCAATACATTGGGCATCAAAATCAATACTACAATCTTATCAGCAATGCCAGTCTTATGCCAATACCAGGATGGTAGTAGATATAATCTGAAAAACACAAGTCAAACATACACAAATGCTAGAATCCCATTCAGGCATTAATAACTAGTCTAGCCCATCATTATATCCTATAACTAAAATATCTTCCAGAGAAGTGCTATTGAAGTTTGCTGGCTTCTGTTTTATTTCATCAGGTCTCAAAAGCAGAAGTGGTCTCAGCAACACATAGTTTTATACTTTCAGGATTCTAGTATAATTGAGCTAAAAGACGACATTATCTCTTGCTCTGAAGTTCTTTTGGGGAATCACTGTAAAATCTGATTGCGCTCAGTGCATAACCCATTTCTTTGTTCCTTTGCCCTCAGCTACATTTCTTCTTTCTCTTCATTTGAACCCCACATGTTCCATTTGGAAGGTACATTATGTTCAGCCACTATATTGGTCCAGATCTCAGGAGCAATACTATTCTAGCAAATGTCTCTCTCCTTCATTGCACTGTCATTCATATAAGCTAGGGCTACTTAGGTTCCCATAGAGAACTCTATCAACCACTAGATAGCATGGCTACATTCATTGCATACTGCTATTTTGACAGATAGGACGACGGCAAAATTCACCCCCCCCCCCACCGGGAATACTGACGTAAAAATTTAAATGTATAGTTACACTTTCTGGCTTAGGAATCATCCATAATTCTGGCATCCACTTACAGATGGATGGGATTTGGGATTATTGTCTCAGGTAGGAAAAACGAAAGTTGAGGTAATCCTAGCAAAACAGTAAAATGGTGTATAGTCATACCAGCATATTAACTTATGTATTCATCCTCAGTTCTACCAGAAAAGTGGAGAAGTTCCCACTAGCAACCATCTTTGGCTCTCCTCTCGCATTGAGTGTGAGTATACACTTGTGAAGGTGTATAAACCAGCCATTTATGCCTTCATCTACTTTGATTTTAGACAACAGATATTTTAATTGCTCATTCTAATTCTCTCCAACTGCTGCTCTGAGAATGAAAGTGAGTTCCTTGTTCTGAGGAAATGTGACTTAGCTGTCCACGTTGGTAAGGTATCTTCTATTCCAGTCCTTTGATAGCCTTCTGAGCATCTACCCCAGGGTAAGCCAAGCCCCATCCTGAACAGGTGTTTATTCCTATCAGAACTCATTTGTAGCCTCCGAGAGCTACCAGTATGATTTCCACTAGCTAATATTGTGTGGGACATCCCCCTTTCGTCAAAGTCATCTGTGTTCTCGGTCTCTCTTGTTGACTGACAGCACAGTTTGTATTGATAGTATATGCCTCAGATGATTCACGGGGAATATCTCTAATTTCAGCTAGTCTCTGCAATGTTGCATTCTCTCAGCAGCCCCTCATTTCATGGACCCAGGTGGCTAAGATATCCACTAACCAATTCTAATCATCTTCCAGTCCTGGAAGGGTTCTTCATGAGCATGTCTTACTTTAATGCAATCCTCAGATTTTCATAGTGATTTTCATAGGACTCTGCCCCATATGAGGATTCCTTTGATTGGCGTATTTTTTCATTGCCCTTCTGCCTTACCTTTGGCCAGACCATCACCCACCACCCAAGAATCAATTAGAAAAAACTAATATAAAGGCAAACCACATGAAATTCAGCCCACTGAACTGTTCTGCTTTTACCTTATGACGACCAAAAACAACTCAGAGGAGAGTTTCTACTATCATGTATACTTAAGTGTCAACACATCACTAAATCTCATTTCCCAGGTGATTTTTCTTTCTCTCCCACCTCCCTTTCTCTCTCTCACACACACACACACCATAATTTCTAGAATGTTTAAAAGATTTGATATTTATGTAAAGTAGGACATTCACTGTATTCATGTTTTAGTTTTCATAGAACTTACTTTTTTTTTTTTTTTTTTTTAACTGGCTGCACCTGCAACATATGGAAGGTCCTGGGCCTGGAGCTGAATCTGAGCCACAGCTGTGACTTATGCCACAGCAGTGGCAACTCCAGATTCTTTAACCCACTGCTCCAGGCCAGGAATCAAACCCATGCATCTGTAGCAACCTGAGCCAGTGTAGTTGGATTCTTAACCCACTGTACCACAGCAGGAACTCTAGAATTTACATATTTTTATGTGTCATTTTCAATTTAATTCTGTGAAGGGGACAGAAAATGGATCACTACATGCACTTTATAAATAGAAAGATAATACTCAAAGAAGATAGTTGAAGTGCTTAAATTAACTCAGCCAATAAATGGCATACAAATCATGAAAACTTAAGTTCTTTTAAAAAATTTGTAATATGGTCATTTCTAAACAAAGCCCTATATAAAAACAAGTTCTAAATCTTCCTGAACCTTTACTCTGTCTATATTTCCACCACGGTGTATTTCCTGCTGGCTGCCAATGTACCACCAGAATCAAGAGAAAACAGGGAGGAGAGCTAAAATCCCAACATGGGCCCTGGTGAAAACTGACACAAGCAAGTCGTTGTAGTAATCCCTCAGATAATTTCAGTGGAAATCTATCCTCATCCTTAGAGCTAAATTATCAGAATAATTTGAGAGCATTTGAATGACACCAGATCTGAGCCAGGTCTACAACCTGCACTGCAGCTCATAGTGATGCCAGATCCTTAACACACTGAGCAGGGCCAGGGACTGAACCCATGTTCTCGTGGATACTAGTTGGGTTCATTATCATCACTGAGCCACAATGGGAACTTAATAATGCTAGTTTTAACTACACCTGGCTTATTTCACTCTTTAAGTTATTTGTCTTACACATAAAGGCAGAAGAGTTTGCCAACTTGGTCAAAAAGCAAAGATTTCTACACTCTAGAATCAATAATATTCTAGTGAACATTATTAATTTAGTCTCTGTGGGAAACAAAAAACCTTCATATTTGTAGCATCTGCCAAGGTCCATGTTGTAAATAACTCCAACTATAGCCACTTTTAAGCTATTAACACGAAATCAGAAAACAATGTTGAGAAGAGTTGTACCACCAGCTCTTATGAGCTGACACAAACCTGCTCTAGCACATCACTGGCAGAAATTGCCAAACTATTTCACATTTCCATGGTTTAGATGAACCACAAAGATCATATAGGACTTGAACAAATGGTCTTTGGGCAAGAGAAATTATTTCGTCAGCATTGGGCAGAACAACAGCTAAGACCTTGCTATGGGAATTTGTCAGATACGCTCATGTTCTATATACACAGTCCAAAGAAAGCTTAGAACAATTTTAGTAGAGGAATTAGGATGATACTTTGTAGTCTGAAGTATACTTTGCCTTTCTGGAATTGGTAATCATGTAAATTATTTAATTGTTTCTTTTTTCCAACTTGCCATTTCAATATACTACTTTATTTTTTTTTGAAGAAAAGACAAGTTTATTGAGGCAAGAGATGTTAACACAGAGGGCTGACTTCCTGATGATCAGGGTGTGCCTCAACATACTATTATATAAGATGAATTTTCCCTTTTGCTTTCTCTTTTACAAAATTTATCTAATTTCTATTAAACGCTTAATTGGAGGTATGTGGGAATTTGTTTTTGTTTTTATTAATTCTCTCCAGTCTATGAAAAACAAACAAATTACAGACTAATTCTCATCCGTTTGAATGGCAATTTTTGGTTCAAGGGGCTTAAAGCGATCTACAGATTTTTTCACTCAATGGGATCATAATATTTTTTCTTACCTTCAGGGATTAATGAGACACTATCTAAAGAGATAAGCTTGTCAGAAAACAAGGTGGGATTCAGCAAAAGCCTTGAGAATAATTGATACAGTTGTGAATTTGTAATTGTAATTTTTTTTTTATCCTTTGAGCTTCTTTGAGTTCAGTCCCTCAACCAAGCTGTCTCATTGTTACTTAATACGACATCTCAGTCAGTGTGGTTGATAAATCACTTAGCTTCCTTTTTTTGGCCTAAATTATTTCTTTTTGTTTCATAAAATTTTATTATGATCTGCCTCAAAGTTTCTCACCTTGAATCATTTCAGAATTAAATAGGTCAATAATTCTGTCAGAGATTATAAATGGTTTAAAACCTACTCTGTTTGCTAGTGAACTAATTAGCTTTGCACAATCTCATGGATGCTGGTAGAAGACATGTGACTGTTGGTGGGTCAGTGACAAGGGGGGTTTGTTACTCACAGCACACCATGCATCATGAGTTTCATGTTTACACTAATACCCTCTGCTTCTAGGTCCCAGGAGGATGGTGCAGAGGTGATGCAAGGAAAAGATTCAAATGCAGTGGCTCTGTGTCACAACTGGGAATCCAGAGGTTAGGGGGCCCTATACTTTTATAATTGGCTTTAAGCAAACTTTCCTGAACTTTTCCCCAGAGAGAGATATTATATTTATCATATTAGACAGGAAAAACCCTCACCCTCTACTCTGGAAGGAGATACTATCTCTATCTTCCAAAGTTTTTCATTCTCTAAGCATTCTTGAAAAGACAGCTGGCAGCATAAGCTGTTAATGTCTCTGCTAACAAGATATGTAGAAAGGAAATACCCAGGGAATATTTTCTTTCCACATCATATAGTACAAAAATTCTTACCCACATAATCTGTTATGGGAATTAAAACATGGTTAATAACTTGAGATCTAAAGCATGTTTCTCTAGAATATGTAAAATTTCCCCAATGAACTTAGTGCATTTGCCAATTATTGGTCTTTAACACTGATATGCAAAAGCTTATTGGACATATCTAAGGTTAAAATATGGTAAGGGATAGCTTTGGTGTGAAGGAACATTTATATCCAAAGTCAGTATCTTGAGAGTTCCAAGTGTGGGTCAGCAAGTTATGAACATGGCTAGTATTCATGAGCATGTGGGTTAGATCCCTGGCCTCGCTCAGTGGGTTAAAGGATCCTGCATTGCCATGAGCTGCGGTGTAGGTCACAGATGGGGCCTGGATCCCTCATTGCTTCGGCTGTGGCACAGACTGGCAGGTGAAGGTCTGAACTGACCTGTAGCCTGGGAACTCCCATATGCAGCAGTTGTGGCCTTAAGAAGAAAAAAAAGTCAATATCCCTACAAGATGGATAAGGTTCCCCTGGAGGAAAGCAAGGATACACTTAGTCTTTGTGGGAAATGGGAGAAAAGAAACAGTTACAAATCAAGATTAAAGAAGGGTTCAAACAACTTTACAAGAAGAAAACCCCATTTTGGAGAGGGGTTCAAACAATTTGAGCTATACTCTCAACACTTTCACTTCAATCTATGTAATTTCTTCTTATACATGTGACACTGCATTGACAGTAATAACCTTTTTTCTCTCTTCATAATAGATGTACATCAATTTTTTCCTTTTAATTGAAAATTTCCCTGATTTTCAGATGAATTTTGTCTCAATGTCTTTCCATTGTCAAACCAATATTGTTATTTTTTTTTCTTAGTATGCATTTTCAGATTCCATTTCTCTTTTCCTCTGTTTTACCTTCCTCTTCTAGTTTGTATGGAAATGCACATCTCTTCAATTTCCCTGTAGTATTGCAGTGTAACAAATTACTACAAAGCTAGTGGTTTAAAACAACACTCACTCCTCATTACTTCACAGTTCTGTAGGTCAGAAATCTGGGTACAGCAGAGCTAGGTTGTAGAGTTATCTTCTGTAACAATGATATACATTGTTTTCCTTTTTTTGTTGTCCTTGTTGGCTTTTTAGGGTGGGCTTTTTAGGGGTCGAGTAGCTGCCAGCCACAGCCACAGCAATGCCAGATCCAAGCCACATCTGTGACCTACATTGCAGCTCAGGACAATGCCGGATCCTTGACTCACCAAGCAAGGCCAGGGATGGAACCCATGTCCTCCTGGATACGAGTTTGGTCTGTCACCGCTAAGCCATGATGGGAACTCTCAACAATGATGTGCACTGACTTCTAATGCTGGAATCAAGTTGTTAACTGGGCTAAGTTCTCACCTGGATGCCCTGAGGAAAAATCTGCTCCCAGGTTGTTGGCGAAATTCAGCTCTGCAACTTATAAGGTTAAAGTCCCATTTTCTTTCTGGTTGTCAGTTGAGGGTCACTCATATTTTTAGCACCCTACTAAAGGCATATGCTGACCTGTTCCCAAACCACCTTGGGCCAGCTGAGTATAGTCATCACCTGTTGGACCAGAACCCATGTTAACACGTCTTGCCCTTAGCTTCTCTTACCCTTACTTCGTGCAGCTTCCAATTCCCCCTAATATTTGACTGGGACTGCTTGAAAGATAGACTAAGCCAGAACCCTTTTTGCCCCATCTGGGTTAGGGGGATAAGGGATTTTCAGCAGGCAAGACTTCTAGATGTGGCTCACTTATATGAGGACTCTTGCCTGTTTCTGCAAGTGCTCTCAGTACCCATGGGATTGTGACAGTATCTACTGTCCTGTGGGATCCTTCTGGCCCTTGGAACCCCTCCCCCTGGCACCCCACTCTCCTTGCTGCCCTACCAGCCAGATTGGGATCGCTAAAAATCTACACATCATGGGAATAATTTGGTTAGGTTAGTTCACTTAGAATTATCTCCCTTTTGTTCAATCGTGCCCAATAAACAACCTAATCACCAATGTGCTATCCTATCATATTCATATATCAATCCTAAACTCACTGGGAATGTTTATACATGTGTGTAGGTCAATATAAATTCCTATTATAATTCTGCCACCACATTCATTGCATAAGGAATTGTAACTTTTCATCACAACCTAAGTTTCTCATGGACTATCTGGAATTTCACTTTTAAATTAAAAATCAAAAAAGAAAGAATTTTCTTTTATTATCAAGCTATGTCATCTCTTTAGTAGCTATTATGCATGAAATGATAATTTAGTGCAGAATCATGCAAGTCCTCATTATAATATAAAACTAACTAGCACATCTAGAGTTTGTTGCCAACTAATAAGTCTAAGATATAGTTTTTCTTGTTGAAAATTCACATTGTTTTCTAGGAGCAGAGAAATGAATAGATTTGAATTAAATGTTGGCATAAGAAAACTTAATGCATCAATAAATGTCATTACATATACTACTAACTAAAAATTTTGTTGAAATGACATTGTATTCTGCAGCAAGTATATTAACTACATACTGCTGAGGAACAATGTTACAACAAACTTAGAAGCTTAAAACAACATACTTTTATTATCTCATAGTTTCCGCAGGTCGAGACTTAACTAGGTCCTCTGCCTAGGTTCTCAGAGTGCTACAATCAAAGTATTGCATATCTACAGTCTCAATTGGTAGCTCCACGGGGGATAAATCTACTTCCAAGCTCACTTCATTTCCTTGCAAATGTAGTAGTGGAGCTTCTTGCTGGCTGTTGGCTAGAGGCTGTCCTTAGCTCTTGGAGACTTCTGAAGCTCCATACCATGCAGACTTTCCCAACCAACACTCACTTCAACTAACTAGTGAGGAATCTGTAACATGAGCAAGACAGGGTCTTACATAAAGTAATGTTATCACAAGTGTGACACCTTCAACTTCTTCAATATATTCTATTAGTTAGAAGCAAGTCAGAGGTCCCAGTCAAGATTGAAGGCTTAAATATAAAGGAATTAACACCAGGAAGTGAGGATTGGGGTGGGGGGGGTAGAGTCTGTCTATTACTTAAGTTTGGAGAAATCACTGTGGGATGAAGACTTCTCTGAAAGAAAGAATAATTACGGGCCTTGCATGATTGGTAATGTGTGAAAAGATAAATTTGGAGGTTGGAAGGGTGAATGATATTTTAAGCCCTGCTATGCCAGGCAATTTCAATGGTCTCTGCTATAAAAATAAATGATGCTGTAGCAAATATATCAAATGAATAACATTTGTTCATTAAATCAGTCAGGTCTCAGAGACTATAGAAACTAACCCCAAATCAGCTTAAACACAAAGTGTACTGACATAACTATTGAAGTTAACACATAGTTTAAGGAGTCCACCAGGTTTCACTGATAAAATCGACAGTATTATGACATGATATCTAATTTAACATTTAACACTTTGCTTTTTTGTTTTTCTTTTAGGGTCATACCTGTGGCATATAGAAGTTCCCAGGCTAGGGGTTGAATCAGAGCCGCAGCCGCTGGCCTACACCACAGCCACAGCAATGCCAGATCCAAGATGTAACTGCAACTTACACTGCAGCTTGCAGCAACACTGTATCCTTAACCCACTAAGTGAGGCCAGGGATCGAACCCACATCGTCATGGAGGATACGGCAGATTCTTAACCCACTTAACCACAACAGGAATTCCTGTTTTCTTTTTTATATTTAATCCTTAAGTTATTTTATTAAATAGGGTTACAAGGATTCATTTCCATGTCCCTCAGCTCTCATCACATCAAAATCAAATGAAGAATCACACTCTTCCAGAGGCCAAAAGTATCTCTGAAAAATTGCTGCAATTTCTTCTGCATAAATTAAATATCCCTATGTACCAATACACTATCTGATGGAATAGAGACTATGATTAGCTAGCCTATATCAGGTGCTCTATTTGTAGCAGACTCAATTCCATTTTGGAAAATTCTACTTCCAAGCTCACTCTGTTGTTGGTAGGATTCACTTCTCTGCAAGGAGATGAGCTTGTCATCTGATATCAACTTCAAGAAATGAGAGAAAATGAGCAAATGCCTCAGTTAAAAACAGAAAAAAAAATGGCAACAACACCTATGAAATGTAATAGATAAATAGTATATTACAACAGAAGTACTAATGTTTGTACATGTTTGCACTAAGTATTTTTTCATATGAAACAAGTTGAATTTAAATATTTATCTGCAGAGTAATAATCAGGAATACCCACCAGCGCATGAAAGTACTTTGTAAAGTATAAAGTAGCCTAAATACAGTTTGTTACTTTTATTAGATTATATTTAAATTGGTATATTTAATAATGATTAGTATTCAACATAAGGAAGATGATAGTTTCATTATGACTTATATAAATATATAAATATAAATATATATATACACACACACACACACACACGCATAGTATTCAACATAAGGAAGATGATAGTTTCATTATGACTTATATAAATATATAAATATAAATATATATATACACACACACACACACACACACGCATTAAATATAATGACATGGGTAATGGTGGCAGTGGACAGATTTCTACAGGAAATGCCCCCATTTATCTTGAATTTCTTATAATAATTGACCATAGTTCTCTCCAAAGAGTTGAACCAAGAACGTACAGTATAATCTCTGCTGGAGTCTATCTCCTGCACAATATTGTTGGTTTTATACTAGAATTCCCGGAAAAAAATTATTGAGAATTTTTTTTCCAGGATGATTAAAAAACAACAATGTTAAATACAGGAGAAGGCTACCACAGTAAGCAACATGTTAAATAAACTAATAAATGAGATCTTACAGCAAAAAGGAGTTTCCAAGAGAACTGCATAAATTTATTTCTAAGCACAGGAGAATAAATTGGATGAGGATCAAATAATCAGTATAAAATAATATTTCAGTATTTCTTTCAACTTTTTGGTTTCTGTACATCATTTGGTTTCTGTACAACATCATTTTTACTTTCATTTCATTTTCTTGTCCTTGTCATAAATTCTACAATTAAATCCAGGCCAAAATGACTTTATTCTATTATATGTAAGGTGTTATATTTAAGTCCATCAGCATGGATATACATGGGGTAAGACACCTATGCCTCCTGTTTTGCTAGAGACGTAGTAGGTTTATGCATACTGTCCTGGGAAAATTCCTGATAGGTCTTCTTGTCACTTTTAAAAACAGTCTGGGTTGAAGAAGAAATTATACAGTTTCTCTAGCACTACTAACCTGTGTGCTCTGAGAATACTCCTGGATTATTATTTTAAAATTCAAATGTTATATAATTTTATCTGTAAATATTTCATAAGGACACTTAAAAATAACAACCATACCAATAGCACAAAAAGCAATAATTCTTTAGTACCTTTAGTACTAATACATATCCAACCAGTGTTCAAAATATTCCAAATGTTTAATACATTCATGGCATGTTCACTTGGTTCAGAATCCAACAGATTCTTTATATTGCAAGTGGTTTATATGTCCTTTAAATCATTAAATTAAACTTACTATGCAAAGACTATTCGGATTAAAGTTTGTCATTCCAGAGGCTGGTACAACCACTGTGGAAAGCACCATGGAGGTTCCTTAAAAAAATGAAATTTAGAACTACCAGAAGTTTCTGTTGCAGCTCAGTGGGTTACAAACCAGACTAGTATCCATGAGAATGCAGATTTGACCCCTGGCCTTGCTCAGTGGGTTAAGGGTCTGGTGTTGCCGTAAGCTGTGGTGAAGGTCGTAGACGTGGCTCAGATTTCTTGTTGCTGTGGCTGTGGTATATGCCTGCAACTGTACCTCTGATTTGACCCCTAGCTTTGGAACTTCCATATGCCATAGGTGTGGCCCAGAAAAGCAAAACAAAACAAACAATGCCCCCCCCCAAATGCCCCCCCAAACGACAACAAAAAAAACCCACAAAAAAACAAAAACTACCATATGATCCAGCAATCACACTCCTGGGCATATATCAAGAGAAAGCTGTAATTCAAACGGATACATGCACCCCAACATTCATTGCAGCATTATTTACAATAGCCAAGAAATGGAAAAAATCTAAATGTCCATCAACGGAGGACTGAGTAAAGAAGATGTGGTGCAAATATACAACAAAGTATTACCTGGCCATAAAAAATAATGAAATAATGTCATTTGTGAAAACAGGGATGGATCTAGAGATTATCCTACTAAGTATGTCATACAGGGAAAGACAAATAACATGAGATCACTAAAATGTGGAATCTAAAATAATGGTACAAAATAACATATTCACAAAACAGAAACAAACTGCAAGGTTTTGAACCCAAACTTATGATTTACCAAAGGGGAAACACTGGGGGTGGGGATGGATTGGGAGGTTGGGATTGGCATAAACACACAAATATATACAAAACTGGTTGGTAACAAGTATCTACTAGGTTCCTCAGGGAAATCTATTCAATGCTCAGTTATAGCCTATATGGGGAAAGAATCTCAAAAAGAATGGATATGTATGTGTAGGTATGGTTGATTCATTTTGCCGTACATCTGAAACTAACATAACATTGTAAATCACCTATGCGCCAATAAAATTTATTCTAAATTTTTTTAAAAGATTGTCATGCCTAGGTTGGTGAAACCAAGCGGAGAGCATTGTGGAAGTTCATTAAAAAATGAAATATAGAACTAACATTTAATCTAGTAATCCAATTCTGGGGCAAATACTCAGAAAATTTTATTCATGCACCTTAATGTTCACTGAAGCATTATTTACAATAGTCAGGACATGGAAGTAACATAAATGTCCATCAAGAGAGGAATGGATAAAGAAGATATGGCAGCTCAATACCAAACAAACAAACAAACAAACAAACCATCTAAAAATGGGCAGAAGATCTAAACAGACAGTTCTACAAAGAAAACATAAAGATGGGCAAAAAACACATGAAAAGATGTTCAACATCACTAATTATTAGAGAAATGCAAATCAAAAGCACTATGAAGTACCACCAATATGGCCATCATCAAAAAGTCTACAATCAATAAATGCTGGAGTGGGTATAGAGGAAAGGAACCCTAGTACACTGTTGGTGGGAATGTAAATTGGTGCAACCACTATGGAAAACAGTATGGAGATTCCTCAGAAAACTAAAAATAGAATTACCATTTGATCCAGCAATCCCACTCCTGGTCATCCATCCAGAGAAAACCATGACTCAAAAGATATATGCACTCCAATGTTTACTGCAGCGCTATATATACAATAGCCAAGACAGGGAAACAACCTAAATATCCATCTACAGAGGAGTGGATAAAGAATATGTGGTGGAACAGAAGAAAGGGTGGGGGAGAAAACTGTAACTGCAATGTATACATCTAAGGATAACCTGACTCCCTTGCTGTACAGTGGGAAAAAAAAAAAAAAAAAAAAAAAAAAAAAAGAATATGTGGTGGGAGTTCCCGTCGTGGCGCAGTGGTTAACAAATGTTGCAGGTTCGATCCCTGCCCTTGCTCAGTGGGTTAACGATCCGGCGATCCGGCGTTGCCGTGAGCTGTGGTGTAGGTCGCAGACGCGGCTTGGATCCTGCGTTGCTGTGGCTCTGGCCTAGGCCGGCAGCTATAGCTCCGATTTGACCCCTAGCCTGGGAACCTCCATATGCCATGGGAGCGGCCCAAAAAATGACAAAAAGACAAAAAAAAAAAAAAAAAAAAAAAAAAAAGAATATGTGGTACAACTCAGCCATTAAAAGGCAAGAAATAATAACAGCATTTGCAGCAACATGGATGGACCTAAAAATTATTGTGCTAAGTGAAGTTAGTAAGACAGCGAGACAGCAATATCATATGCTATCACTTATATGTGCAATCTAAAAAAAGGACACAATGAACTTCTTTGCAGAACAGATACCAACTCACAGACTTTGAAAAACTTATGGTTTCCAAAGGAGATGGGTTGGGGGGTGGGGGGATTTGCTGGAGGTTTGGGATGGAACTGCTATAAAATTGGGTTGTGATGATCATTGTGCAACTATAAATATAATAAAATTCATTAAAAATAATTTTAAAAAGATGTGGTACTTTTGTCTATACTGTACTGAATAATTAAATTAATTTATCTTGGTTTGTAGCTTTGAGGTTTTATGTTTTATTCTGATAAACAGAAAATTTTAATTTGAAACTACAGATGGATTCAAATATAGTCAATTTAATGTTTTTGTATCTTAGTAATAAACTCATTTTTCTCCCAAGATTATAAAATCATATATATATTTTTATAACTATCTTTCTAAAATTTAAAACTCGTGTTTAATACACTTGACAGTTATTTTTATGTACTAGGAAAGAGAAGGATTAAACTTCATTTAATTTCAAATGGATCATCAATTACTTAGAAATACTTACTGAATATCCCATAATGCATTCTTAATCTATTATATAATAGGTATGTATGTGTGTGTGTATATAAATACACACAAAACTTATATATAAGAAACTTGGCACAGATAGATCCAGTTACTCCCTTACTTTGTGTTACTGTTTTCATGTATAATATGTCTACATACATTACAAACCTCAGAACATAGTGTTATATTTACCATTTTTGATGCTCTTCATTTCTTCCTATTTTTTTGGAATATGTTTTGTCTGGTCTCATTTCTCTTTATCTTAAATAATCTATTTACTGTTATTTGCAGTGCAGCTCCACCTAGCAACACATTTACTCATGCTTTGTTTATCTACAGAAGCCTGATTTTGCCTCCACATGCAAGACAGTTTTGCTGGATTTGGAATATTGTTCTATTTTTAGTTTACTGAGGAACTTCCATACTGTTTTTCATAGTGTTTATACCAATTTATATTCCCACCAACAGTGTAAGAGGGTTCCCTTTTCTCCACACTCTCTAAAAATATGGATATTGGATTCATATGTTTTGTTTCTTTTTTGCGTTATAATTTCAGTAAATATATTTCTATATTTTATAAGAAAACATCATTATATTAACTACAAGTAATAAAGCAACTTTTGAAATAGTACTGCTTTTACATTTTCAAAAATTTTTTAACATAACTCATTACTTGTACCTCTACTATTCTGTCCATGGAATCATATTTTACTCTTTCTCACAACAACAAAATTTGAATTTTCTTGGAATTTGTGTCAGGTTTGTAATTGGAAATATTTATTTTAAAGTCAAAAGCAGAACCTAATCTTTAGACTGGAGATGACCACATTCTAGTATGAATCTAACTTTCTCCAGGAATTCAAAGGCCACTTGAACAGTTTTAATTCTTTTTAAGAATTTTTTTTTCTTTAAATACTAGCCTGAATTTGATAATGTATGATATTATAATGGTATGGCTGTCTCTTATTCCTCTTGGAATACAGGTGGAGAGATAATGCAGGTGAGATAAGAATATAGACTTTGGACTGGCAGATTATTTCAATATTCAGCATTTCTACCAAATCCCTGTTACAGCTTTTATTCTTACTTTCTCCCTTTGTGCTATTGTTTTGTGATCCTGCGGGGCACCCAGAGATGCTCTTCCAACCACTGCAACTGTCATTTAACATGTACTGGTCTCTGGCTTCCTGGATCTACCTTATCCATGAATAGGCAGAAATTTTTCATTTACATATAATCTACCTTGTCTCGCATTTATTTTTATGAGTTTCTTTTTAATTATCATAGTAAGAGCCTCAGAGCAAAGAGAAATAGACATGTAGATTTGATTAGCCACCTTGAATCCCTACATTCACCTGCATCACTTTATTAGTTTAAACTGATATCATGGTCAATAAAAATGTTGAACTTTTGTATCAAACCTTTTCAAATAAATTTCTCTTTTTCCATTGCTGTGTGGTTGCTTTTTAGAATCCAAATCAAAATATTGCATACATAATTATGTTAGATTTCATTTGAAGAAATTTAGACCCTCTTGTTAACCTTTTAAAGTGCTTTTGACTCTATTTTGTCATCTGAAATATCACATCTCCCTCCTGCCAGTATGCCATCTGTAATGACATATGGTGGTTCAACGTCTACAGCATGATTTGAAAAGGGTCATTGCATCACTGTCAGCCTGAATCCTACCTTAGATAACTAACCTAAGGCCCTTTCCAGGTGCAGAGGCACATTTTTTGGTCTTTTTGAATTGATCCCTTGATATAAGTGAAGCTTTTTGTTGAAAAAGAAAGTAAATAACAAATAAATGCCAAGCATCTCAAGTGCATTTTCTCTATTAAATCTCAAAAATGTAAGGATATAATATTTTTCTAATAATAAGGATGGGAAGACTGAAGCAGAAATGGTTTATATGATTTTCTGGGGGTTACTAAGACAGCAATTTAAAAGAATGAGACTTGAACTCATAGTTTATGTCTCTAAAGCTCATGATCTTTCCACTACTGCATTTTCATTTTAGTGTGATAAAACAGTAGAACCTCCTAATTCCAATTCTTCCTCTGTGCTGATCCTAGGCTAGACTTTATAAACTAGCATCTCAGTCTGCCCTGGTTTGTTATTTCAGAAAGGACTCTTTATTACTATTAATAAATAACAAGATTTCTAAAAGTTGGTAGTGTTTAATTCATTTTCACGATGATTTCAAATAGCACTGCAATTCTCTTTATCATTCTCTCATGAACAAAAATCACTCTAAAAACCAAGCATTTCATCTGTTCTCCAAACAGTGATATGGAAAATGCCAAACAGCACAAAATATGTTTTAGTTTACAATCTTCCTTTTTAAAATTTTAATTGAAATATAATTGACTTATTTTATTAGTTTAAGGAATATAACACGGTGATTTGAATTTTTTACACATTATGAAATGATCATCACAACTAGACAAGTTTAGTAAGCATCTGTCACCAAACAGAATTATTACAATATTATTGACTATATTCCCAGTGCTGTATTTTATATCCTTGTGACTTATTTTATAATTAGAAACTTGTACCATTTAATCCCTTTCATCCATTTTGCCCATCCACCCTACTGCTTCCGCTCTGGAAAACAGAAGCTTGTTCTCTATATCTATTTAACATGTGGAGATCCAGGAAGTGCCCACTGTGGTGCAGCAGGAATGAATCTGACTAGTTTCCATGAGGATACAGGTTTGATCCCTGGCCTTGCTCAGTGGATCAGGGATCAGCATTGCCATGAGCTATTGTGTAGACTGCAGACGCAGGTCAGATCCCATGTTGCTGTGGCTATGGTGAGTAGGCTGGTGGCTGTAGCTCCAGTTTGACCCCTATTCTGGGAACTTCCATATGCTGCAGGTGCGGCCCTAAAAAGCAAAAAATTAAAAAAAAAAAAAAAAGATGTGGAGATCCAGGAAAACTGTGGTGTAATTCAGTCCAAGTCTGAAGTCCTGAGAACCAAGAGAACCAATGGTGTAAATCCTAGACTGTGGGACAGAAAAGGTAAATCTTAAATCAACCCAGCAGGCAGGAAGCAAGAGTAATGAATTCTTTTTTCCTCTGCCTTTGTTCCATTCAAGCCATCAATAGATTGAATTATAACCAGTCACATTAGGGAAGGCAATCAACTTTACTGACTTCCTCAGTTCAAAAGTTAATCTTTCTGAGAAACTTTCTCAAAGACACCTCCAGAAAAATTCTTTTTTTAAAAAAATATTTTTTATTTTTTCCATTATAGTTGATTTACAGTGTTCTGTCAATTTCTACTGTACAGCAAAGTGACACAGTCATACATATATGTATATACATATTCTTTTTTCACATTATCCTCCATCATGTTCTATCACAAGTGACTAGATACACTTCCCTGTGCTATACTGCAGGATCTCATTGCTTACCCACTCCAAATACAATAGTTTGCATGTATTAATTCCCAAATCCCAGCCCATCCCACTCCCTCACCTCCGCCATGGCAACCACAAGTCTCTTCTTACAGTCCATGAGTTTCTTTTCTGTGGAAAGGTTCATTTGTGCCACGTATTATATTCCAGATATAAGTGATATTATATGGTATTTGCCTTTCTCTTTCTGAGTTACTTCACTTAATATTAGAGGCTCTAGTTCCATCCATGTTGCTGCAAATGACATTATTTTGTTCTTTTTTATGGCTGAGTAGTATTCTATTGTGTATATGTACCACTTTTTCTTAATCCAATCATCTCTCGATGGACATTTAGGTTATTTCCATGTCTTGGCTATTGTGAATAGTGCTGCAATGCATATACAGGTGCGTGTATCTTTTTCAGTGAAAGTTTTGTCTGAATATATGCCCAAGAGTGGGATTTCTGGGTCATATAGTAGTTCTATATTTAGTTTTCTGAGGTACCTCCATACTGTTTTCCATAGTAGTTTACCAATTTACATTCCCATCAACAGTGCAGGAGGGCTCTCTTTTCTTCATACCCTCTCCAGCATTTGTTATTTGTTGACTTATTAATGATGGCCTTTCTGACAAGTGTGAGGTGGTACCTCATAGTAGTTTTGATTTGCATTTCTCTAATGATTAGCGATGTTGATCCCTTTTATTTCTTTTGTTTGTCTGATTGCTATGGCTAAGACTTCCAATACTATGTTGAACACAGCAAAAAAAATTCATTTGGCCCTTCCATGTTCACTCAAGTTGACACGCAAAATTAATCATCAAAATCTTTAAACTTTTCATTATTTTGCTCATATTTTCAGTTTTCAACTTCTGTTGACCTTTTCTTTTTGATTGGTAGGAGATGTATACATTTTTATATGCTATTCTCATGTCAAATTTAGAAATGGAAATGCAGGCATACCTCGAAGATATTGAGAATTCAATTCCAGACCACTGTGACAAAGCCAGTTTTGCAATAAAGTGAGTCACATAAATAATGGAAGGTTTTGCTGCAATGGTGATGGCTGCTGACTAATCAGGGTAGTGGTTGCTGAAGGTTGGGTGGCTTTGACAATTTCTTAAAATAAGACAACAGGGAATTCCCATTGTGACTCAGCATGTTAAGAACCCATCGTAGTGTCAGTGAGGATGCCGGTTCCATCTCTGGCCTTGCTCAGTGGGTTAAGAATTCAGAGTTGCTTGAAGTTGTTTTGTAGGTTGCAGATGTGGCTCCTCCGATTCAGTTTTGCTGTGGCTATTGTGGCTGTGGTGTAGGCCACAGCCCCTAGGCGGGGAACTTCCATATGCCACAGGTACAGCCCTAAAAAAAAAAAAATGTAAGAGAACAATGGAGTTTGTCATATCAATCAATTGACACTTCCTTTAATGAATGATATTTCTGCAGCATGCAATGCCATTCAATAGCATTTTACCCAGAGCAGAACTTTTTTCAAAATTGAAGTCAATCTCCACAAAACCTGGCACTGCTTTATCACCTGACTTTATTTAATATTCAAAATTCTGTGTTGTCATTTCAATAATCTTCCCAGCATCTCCATTAAGAGTAGATTCCATCTCAAGATACCACTATCTTCATAAAAAGAAACTTTTATTTAGTTAAAATTTTGTCATGCATGATATTGTTGAAATTCAGTCCAATCTTCAGGCTCCACTTCTAATTCTAGTTTTCTTACTATTTTCACCACATCTTCAGTTACTTTCTCCACTGAAGTCTTGAATCACTGGAAATCATTCATGAGGATTGGAATCAACTTTTACCAAACTCTTAATAATATTGATATTTTGACTCTTGCTATAAATCAAAAATATTCTACTGGAATTGAGAATAGTGAATCACTTGCAGGAAATTTTCAACTGATTTTGCCTAAATCCATCAGAGGAATCACCCTCTATGGGAATTTGAGCCTTATGAAATGTATCTCTTAAAGAATAAGATTTTAAAGTTTAAAGTACTTCTTGATCCATAGGCTGCAAAATGTTATGATGGCAGTCATGAAAACTACATTAATCATGTTGTACACCTCTGTCAGATGCGTTGTCAATGAGCAGTCATTGTGAAAGGGATTTTTGTTTCTAAGCAGTCACTCTTAACACTGGTCTTTAAAATATTCAGTAAACCGTGTTGTAGACAGATGTGCTATCACCCATTTATAGAGCATAGGAAGAATATATTTAGCAGAATTCTTAAGGTCTCTAGGATTTTCAGAATGGTAAATGAACACTGACTTCAACTTACAGTCATCAGCTACATTAGCCCCTAACAAGACAGTCAGCCTGTCTCCGGATCTTGGCAGCCAGGCATTGATTTCTCCTCTCTAGCTATGAAAGTCTTAGATGGCATCTCTTTCTAACAGAAGGCTATTTTGTCTACATTGAAAATAGGTTGCTTAGTGTAGCTACCTCCATTAATTATCTTAGCCAGATCTTCTGGGTAACTTGTTATATACCTTCTATATACCTTATATACCTTCTACATCAGTACCTGCTGCTTCCCCTTAAATCTATGAAACAATCTCTGCTATCTTCATTTCCCCCCCTGCAGCTTCCTCACCTCTTTCAGCTTTAATAGAGTTGGAGAGAGTTAGGGATTTACTCTGGATTAGGCTTTGGCTTAAACCTTTGCTGTGGCTGGTTTGATCTTCTATCCTGGCCACTAAATTATTCTCTATATCAGTAATAACTGTTTCACTTTTTCATCATTCATGTGTCCACTGGTAACAGGTTTAATTTACTTCAAGAATCTTTCCTTTGCATTCGTAACTTTGGCTAATTGTTTGGCAAAAGAGGTCTAGCTTTCAGCCTATCTTGATTTTTGACAGGCCATCTTCATTAAGCTTTGAATCTGCTGACTTAAAATGAAAGGTATGTGATTCTTCCTTTCACGTGAACAGTTGGAGGTTATTGAAGAGTTATTAATTGGCCTAATTTATGTATTGCTGTATCTCAGGCCCAGGCAGCCACAAGGGGAGGGAGAGAAATGGGGAAGAGCAAGCCATCAGAACACACACATTTACTGACTGTGTGACATCATATATGGGTGTGGTTTGTGCACCGCCAAATAATTACAGTAATAACATCAAAATCATTGATTACAGATCACCATAACACATATAATAAAAATGAAAAAGGTTGAAATATTGTGGAAATAACTAAAATGTGACACAGAGACAGGAAGCAAGCAAATGCTGTTGGGAAAAATGGGACTTAAAGATTTACTTGAAGCAGGGTTGCCACAGACCTTCAATTTGTAAAGCTGTATTGTCTGCAAAGTGCAATAAAGCAAAGGACAATAAACCAAGATATGCCTGTATATTCTCCTGGAAATGTTTTGTTCACATATTAACTTCATGAGATGAAAGTAATTTTACCACCACCAAACTACTAAAGAAAATATTTAATGGCAATAACATCAAACATTTCCTTTTATTCTGCATTACAATTTTATTTTGAGTTTTTATTTAATGTCTTTCTCTACCTTTGCTTTTTTCAGCTTCTAAAGTCTACCTGCATTTCTCATTAACTTCCTCTTCTTCCTCTACAAAGCACATTGATCCAATGCCTGTTTTCATCTACATAATCCTTTTTTTTTTTAATTTGATTCCCTCGTGCCCTTTTTACAAGGAGTCTTGATATTATTTTGGATTGATCTAGATAATCTAGGATAATCTCTCATTTCAAGATGCTTATTTAATCAAATCTGAATCATCACAATATAAGGTATCATACTCAAAGATTCCAGATATTAGGACACAGACATCATATAAGGAACACTGATGCTTTCCACACAGTCAAGATAAAAAGATTGCAAAAAGACATACCATGAAAAGCTTCAACATAAGAAAGCTTAAGTCAATGTTTTAACACTATATAGTAGGAGAAAAAGACATTATGAAGGAAAAAAGATATGGTTAAAAATAAGCAATTTATAAAAAATACATAGTCTGAATGTATATGCACTCAAAGATTATTACCAAACACATGGAACATGTGCTGATCAAACAGAAATTAGAAAGAAGCGTATTACTAATTGTATTTGGAGATTTTACTATTTACTTCTCAGTAATTGATATTAAAATTAAACATTGAAATTAATAAGTTAATTTAAATATACTAATTTACATTTTAAATTAATTTAAAATTTCTTATTAATTTTAATTATAATTAAACTTAATTAAGAAAAGAAGGCTTGAACAACAATATTTATCAACTCAATACCTATAGAATATTCATCATAAAGTATCAAAATCAATTGGGAAGTTCACTAAGAAATTTTATACTTGGTTACAAATAAATTTAAAAGTATATATATCTGATCACTTCTCAGCCTTTTGGCTCAGATCAGGTATAAAAATATATACCTCTGAAACACAGTAAAATATAATGTTTTTATGTAATAAAGCTAAGAGAGTGATTAGAGGAAAATTTATAGCTTTAAATTCCTTTCTTAGTAAAAATGTACCAGAAATAGAAAGTGAAGCCAAAGGAAGTATAATTAACTTAAAAATAGAAAAAATAAAAATGGATATCAATTAAATTAGAAAACAAAATACAAAGAAAATAATAGCTCAGAAGACGATTCTTTAAAAATACAAATACGCAAATCAAAACTATCATGTGATACCACCTTACACCAGCCAGAATGGCCATCAACAAAAAGTCTACAGACAATAAATGCTGGAGAGGGTGTGGAGAAAAGGAACCCTCTAACACTGTTGGTGGGGATATAAATTGGTGAAACCACTACAAGGGCATAGTATGGTGCATATTATGGAAAATGGTATGGAGGTTCCTCAAAAAACTAAAAATAGAACTACCATATGATCCAGCAATCCCACTCCTAGGCATCTACCCAGAGAAAACCATAATTCATAAAGCTACATGTGCCCATATGTTCATTGCAGCACCATTTACAATAGCCAGGAAGCAACCTAAATGTCCATCAACAGAGGAATGGATAAAGAAGATGTGGTACATACATACAATGGGGTATTATTCAGCCATAAAAAAATGAAATAATGTCATTTTCTGAAATAAGGATGGACCTAAAAACTATATTAAGTGAAATTAGATAGTAAAAGACAAGTATCATATGATCTCACTAATATGTGGAATCTAAAAAAAAGGACACAAAAGAACTTATCTGCAGAACAGAAACAGACTCACAGACTTTGAAAAACTTAGGTTACCAAAGGGTCAGGTAGGTGTGAGGGAGGGATGGACTGGGTGTTCGGGACTGGCATATGCATGCTGAGGTATATGGAATGACTGGCCAACAGAGATCTGCTGTATAGCACAGATAACACTACCCAATAGTCTGTGATAACCCATTTGGGAAAATTATCTGAAAAAATAATGGATATGTGCACATGTATAACTGAATCATTTTGTTGCAGAAATTACCACAACCTTGTAAATAAACCATACTTCAATAAAACTTAAAAAATAAAATTAAATTGAAAACTACAAATAAAATTATAAACCTTAGCAAAATCAATGAAGAAAAATACAGAAGACATAAAGCACCAATATTAAAGAAGAAAGAAGAGACATCACTAGATTCTTATAAATACTACAATGGTAATAGGGAATATTAATAATAATTTTATGTTACAAAATTTGATAAGCATGTATCAAATAGACAATTTTCTGGAAAAATACATCCTCAAAGCCTTCTTAATGAAAAATAGATGACTTAGCCTTATATGCATTAAAGTAATTGTATCTCAAGTTAGAAAAAAATTTAAAAAAAAGAAAAATTTAGGATGAAGTAGTTTTGGTATTAATTAATAGTTCCAGATGACATAAGCCCAAACTCAGTTTCACTGGACTGAAATAAAGGTCTAAGCAGCCTAAAGTCCTTCTGAAGAATGTTCCCTTAGCATTTCTAGGTTCTGAAAGCTGCTTTTATTCCTTGGCTAACGGCCCCTTCCTTCATCTTCGGAGTTTGATTTTAGCATCTTCTCTCCCTCTGACTTATGCTTTCTTCTTTACATCATTTCTCACTCTTTCTCTCTCTCTGAGTCAGAACATCCTGCCTCCCTGCCTCCCACTGATACAGACTCTTACTAAAATTGGCATAACCCTCAATCCAGGAGATCTCCACATTTTAATACTGTTAACCTAATTCCATCTACAAAATTTATTTTACCTTGGTAAAAGGTAACTATATGGTAGTATATTCATGGATTCTAGGGATTAGAACTTTGAAAATTTTGTGAGGATGTTATTCATCCCAGTGTATGTACATTGTATTTCTCAGTTAAAAACAAAAAATAGAAAACAAAACAAAAAGGAGTTTTCCTAATTTGGGAAAAGAGAATACTAGACAGTGACTGAACACCTAACAGTCACTATAATTGACTATTATCTTAAAACAGTGTTCATTAAACTAACTCTTCCCCCACCATTGCATGGTGACACACTGAGTTTAATAAATCCATGTTGAACATAAATATTCTGTGAGTTATAAAGTGTTAACTTCTTTTTAATCACCATCTCAAAAAATATTTTGAATTCATAAGTGTTATGTAATCACAGGGAGAGACTTCTATCTACTCTAATTATTTTTAAAAATAATTTTGGAAACCTCAGTACTTTGTAATCAATGAATAACCTACCTTGAATTACAACCATTTTCATGTATTTTAGTTTCATGATATTAGAGTTGCTAAATGTGTCAACCTTACCTAGCCAGCTCTCTGTTGGCATCCTTTCCATGTTTCATGCATCCAGAACATGTGTACAATGAGATACAGAAATACGGCAGAAAATATTTAAACTAAACTTTGGAAGGCTTTGACAACTAAATTGTTCATTTATAGTTTGTGCAAAATTATATATTATGACTTCTTGTTTCTTCACTGTGAGATTAGGATAATGACACTTTTATGCCTACATCTCAGCATATTTTAAGAGAATCAATATATGATAATTTATAAATTACAAAGTGCTACTCAACCACAAGTTGCTACTGATATAAAAATTAGCTTTTAGACACATTCATACTGTTGGGGGACATGGATATTTTCTTCTTTGTCCATGTAATTGCAGCAATAAGAATTTATTGTATAGATATCACATGACAATGTTATAAGATTTATATAAAGTATAATTATCAGAGAAAAAAGGCAACCATATAAAATAAATTGTGGCATATTTATATGATAGACAATTATACATTTATTTTAAATCACAATTATCATAACTGTTACCATAATGCATGTGATCATAAGATAAAGCTAGGTGAAACTACCACAAACAGTTGGATCTGTTGCACACATACACACACAAGAAAACATAATACATGGGCCACACTGACCTGCTGAACAATCTTATGCCTGAGTATGTTATATATGAGTGTTGCTAAATTTTGTCTATATTTTAGAATTTACAATTGTCTCTTCAATTAGCAGTGTTGAGAAGACAGGATAACTACCCTTAAAAGGATGAAATTAGAACACTTTCGAAAATGGTACACAAAAATAAATTCAAATGGATTAAATACCAAAATTTAAGACCAAAGAAAATTCAAAGTGTGTAAAAGGAAATATTTCATAAAGATTAAAGCAGAAATAAATGAGATAAAGAAAACCACAGAAAAGATGAATGAAATTAAAAGCTGGTTCTTTAAAAAGATCAACAAAATGAGCCAGATTCATTCGACCCCTAGACTGGGAAATTCCATATGCCATGGGTGCAGCCCTAAAAAGACTAAAAAAAAAAAAATTGAAAAGGAAAAGTTATGACTGACACCAGAGAAATACAATGAATCATAAGAGACTACTACAAGCAACTAAATGACAGTAAATCAACATCTTAGAAGAAGTAGACAAATTCTTAGAAAGGTACAATTGAACTAGGAAAAAATATAAAATATGAATAGACCAGTCACAAGAACTGAAATTGAAAATATGATTTAAAAACTTCCAGTAAATAAAAGTCCAGGATCAGATGGCTTCACAGACAAATTCTATCAAACATTTAGACAAGAGTTAACATCAATCCTACTGCAACTCTTTCAAAAATTGCAGAGGAAGGAACACTCCTAAACTCCATTCTATGAGGCCATCATGCTGATAACAACCATATGAAGACACTACAAGAAGAAAAAATTACAGGCCAATATCACTAATGAACATAGACACAAATATCCTCAACAAAATATTATCAAATCAAATCCACCAATACATTAAAAGGATCATACGCCATGATCAAGTGGGATTTATCCCAGGGATTCAATAATTCTTCAATATCCAGAAATCAGTGTGATACACCACATTAACAAACTGAAGAATAAAAATCATACAATCTCAACAGATGAAGAAAAAGCTTTTGTCAAAATTCAACTCCCATTTTTGATAAAAATTCTGCAGAAAGTTGGCATAGAGGGAAACGACCTCAACATAATAAAAGCCAAACCTAGAGCTAGCATCTTTCTCAATGGTAAGAAGCTGAAAGCATTTCCGCTAAGATCAGGAACAAGACAAGGATGTCCACTCTTACCTCTTTTATTCAACTTAATTTTGGAAGTTCTAGCCATGGCAATCAGAAAAGAAAAAAAAAAAAAAAAAAAAAAAAGGAATCCAAATTGGAAGAGAAGACATAAAACTGTCATTATTTGCAGATGATATGATACTATATATAGAAAATCCTTAATATGCTACCAGAGAACTGTTAGAGCTCATCAATGAATTTGGTATATTTGTAGAAACTGTAAGACTGTTAGAGGAAAACTGTAAGACTCTTAGTAGGCAGGACACTCTCTGAAATAAATTCCAGCAATATTTTTTATCTAAATGTCTTCTAAAAGATATAAAACAAAAATGAACAAAAAGGACATTATTAAACTTAAAATCTTTTGCATAGCAAAGTAAACCATCAACAAAAGAAAAGATGATCTACTGAATGGGAGAAAATATTTGCAACTAATATGATTGATAAGGGGTTAATATCCAACATTTATAAACATATATCCAACATATATAAACAGCTCATATAACTCAATATCAAAAAACAATAACTTGATTAAAAAGCAGTCAGAAGACCTAATTAGACATTTTCCCAAAGATATACTGATGGCCAAGAGGCAGAAGAAGAGATGCTTAACATTACTTATCATCAGTGATATGTCAATCAAAACCACAATGACAAATAACCTCACACTTGTCAGAATGGCTATCATCAGAAGTTCTACAAACAATAAATGTTGGTAAGGATATGGAGAAGAGGAAATCCTAGTACATTGTTGGTGGTAACGTAATTGGTGCAGCCACTGTGGAAAACTGTATGGAGATTCTTCAAAAAACTAGAAATGGGAGTTCCCTATTGGCTAAGTGGGTTAAGGATCCATCATTATCACTGCTACATCTCAGATCACTGTTGTGGTGTGAATGAGATCCTTAGTTCAGGAGCTTCCACATGTCATAGATGCAGTCAAAAAACCCCCAAACTACAAGTCTATTCTTCAAGTCCATGATTTTCCTGAGGGAGCGGGAGGGACTGGGAACTTGGGGTTAACAGATGCAAACTATTGCTTTTGGAAAGGACTAACAATGAGATCCTGCTGAGTAGCACTGAGAACTATGTCTAGATACTTACAACACAGCATAACAATGGGAGAAAAAAATTATGTATACATGTATGCGTAACTGGGTCCCCATGCTATACAGTGGGAAAAAAAAAAGAAAACGCAATAAAAAAAAACCCCAAACAACAACAACAACAACAACACAAAAACAACCAAAAATAGAACTACCCTACCATTCACCAATTCCACCCATGGTTATATATACAAAGAAAAGGAAAACACTAATTTGAAAATGCATGTACCCACCAATGTTTCTAGCAGTATTAATTACAATTAACAAAGACATGGAAGCAACCTAAGCGTCCATCAACATTTGAATGGATAAAGGTGTAATATTTAATATTACTTAGTCATAAAAAGGATAAAATTCTGTCATTTGCAACAACATTTATGGACCAAGATGACATTATCCCTGGTAAAATAAGTCAAAGTCAGACAGGGAAATAAAATACTGCGTGTTGTCACTTATACGTGGAATCTAAAAAATCATACAAATGAATGAATATAATAGCACAACAGAAACAGACTCACAGGTATAAAGAACAGATGTTGGTTACAAGAGAGAGAGGGGAGTGGGGAGAGATGGGATGAGAGTAGGGAACTGAGAGGTACAAACTACTATTTTTAAACGGATATGCTACAGTGAAATATAATCATTGTTTTGTGGTGACTTTAAATGGAGTGTAATATATAAAAATGTTGTTTATTTTGTAGTAATCCTAAAACTAATATGATATTGTAAATCAACTACTTTTTTTTTTTTTTTTTTTGGTCTTTTTGCTATTTCTTGGGCCGCTCCCGCGGCATATGGAGGTTTCCAGGCTAGGGGTCCAATCAGAGCTGTAGCCACTGGCCTAAGCCAGAGCCACAGCAATGTGGGATCCGAGCCGCGTCTGCAACCTACACCACAGCTCACGGCAACGCCGGATCGTTAACCCACTGAGCAAGGCCAGGGACAGAACCCACAACCTCATGGTTCCTAGTCGGATTCGTTAACCACTGCGCCACGACGGGAACTCCATAAATCAACTACATTTTAATTAAGTACATACATACATGTATTACATTACATACATGCATACAAGAACTCTGGAAAATTTTTAAAAAATAGACTATCTAAATCTCATTTTCACATGTTGCATGTCAAACACAAGGCATAGTATAAGATGGAAAATTCCTGAATCATATTTGGTGATTGAAAAGGTATACTTTGGCTGATGTCTACCTCAGTGATTTGGAACTTCCTAGGAATTTATGATGTTGTTTCAATGTGTTTGATACCCCAGGAGTGCTTCCATAAATTAAGTAGAACTGTATTTTTGCCCTTGTGGGTAAAATTTTCAAGTAAGAGGATTATTAAAAGTGCAAGCTAGAATCAACCCCTTTCTGTATTTTCTTATTTCACTAGCTATTGTTTGATCAGCTATTGCCTGTCAAGCAATTAGGAACAAACACTGGGCCTCAGTGTCTCTAGAGAAAATACTTTACTCTTAAAAGATTTGCTGTGAGGGATAAAAATGCATGAAAGACTGGCTTGTTTACTGGTACAGAATGAGAATGATGTTCAGTTCTCTTCCAAAACTCGACCTCTATATGCAAAATCAGGAAAATAGTTGCTCTTTTTACTGGTGTGAAGGTAAAGACATTATAATTTACACAAAAGCAAGTTCCAAGGTCTTACCACCTTTATAAACAGTAGATCTCAATTTTTAATGCCAACCAAATTCTCATAGTTTAATAAGTGAACCAATAATCCAATAATTGGGGAGTGGGAGTCTGAGGTGGCAAATGTTATTGCTAGATTTTAGTATTTGGAGAAGAACATAAGACTTGGGCAAAACCTGAGCATGTATATTGGTATTTGCGACTTGAGGTTTTTTTATACACTTATTCCATGTACACTGGTTGATTTCACATCAATTCATATTATTGAGCTTGTGGAGGGATTGGTAGAGCAAGAACTGTGTCCCGATCATTTGTACACACTTTGCTCTTAATGGGCGCCCTCAGAGATGCCCAGATTCTTTGCCTGTATCTTATTCTTCCGCTCATCACTGCTCTTTTCCACTCTCCACAGTCATGGCTTAACTGCCATTAAGTCAGATCAAGTTCAAATAGGTTTCCTTCACCCTCTTTCTTCAAAGGATTAGCTGAATGGAATAGGGGAAGTATACTTTGGTCTTTAATTTTCTACTGATTTTATGTTCCCTAAGCCTTTCAGTTTATGATTGAAGGGCAAAAACACTTTGTGACATTGAGAAGGCTACTTAACCTCTTTGTGCCTCAGTCTCCTCATATGTAAAATGAAAATAATAATAATAGCATTTATATCTTAGGGTTGTTTTAGTTAGTTGGTAAATGTAAGTCTACATTTATAGCATTTAAAATAATGCCTAGATTCTAGTAAACATTATAGGAGTGCAAGTAATTATTATTACAATCCCACACAGAGTATTTCCTAAGATGTCCTCTTTCGCAATGGCAGCCACCTGTCTCTATAGAGTGCATATGTGTCTAAAAACCTCTCTAAATAAATATAAAAGATCCCCTTTTCAATTATTTATTTGAGAATGGACTCATCAACTCTGCCCAAATGAAGAAAGATATTGAAGGCTATTCAAAAATCAATGTGCATGTCAACACACTTAGACAAATGGCCAACTTGCCTTGTGATAAACACAATGAACAAATCAATGAAACCCATTAGAAGGTACTTAAGAATAATAAATTGTAAAGAAATAAATAATACTTCAGCAATGGTTTGGCCTTAAGACCTTGAACTGAAGCTGTCAGAATTGGAATATACCTAGATATTCCCTGTCTAACTTATGCCACGGTAAAGTTATAAATCACGTTTAATGGATAAAAACTTCTCTATATGAATGAAATGTCTAGGTCAATTTGCACGTAAGTATTCCTGTCTATAAATCTGTCCGAGCTTCCATCAGAAGTAATCTCTTCTCTGCCAGTGTCGCCTTCCTCAAACCCCAACTCATGTTTACAGTCATAAATGAGAAAATATTGGGTCAGAGGAACCTAAGCTAGCATTACCACAGATGCATAAGCAATACAGGAAGTTGCCCTGATGCAGTGGTGGAGGAAAAAGCTAATATTTCATTTTAGCATATGTGTTTACTCCTAGTTATTTTCCCACACTCATTATTATTAATGTGCTTATAGTAAAAGATCTGTCTGAGTCTGGGGTCAGCGAAGGACCAGTTCAACATTAGTTAAATGGAAAGGACGTGAATAGCCATTTATATTTAACTTGTTAAAACCTCCAGGGGAAGTTCCACTTCAACAAGGGATAAGACTTAAATCACAGAAATCAATCTATAAATGTTACAGGTTGAGGCATCAGTGGAGCAAGTCAAGGAGGAATTAAAGCTATAGAAGGCCTGGCCACATTCCCTGAAATCACATATTCTATTCAGGTAGTACTTTTCTTCTCTCAATAAGGCTAGAGTCACCCTGGTTTTAGGATAAAAATGTTGTCAATCTGCACATAGCCTTCTGGAATTTCGTACCCAATTAAACCATCTGTTGGTGCCCTGGAGCACACCCACCTGCAAATTTCTCAGCTAATGAATTGCTAGGTGATTTCAGCAAGATTTCCTCCTCAAGGGCAATGCCTTATCTTGTTAAAAAAGCTTAAAGAAATCACTAGAGCATAGAGAAGCACAATAATATGTACTTTTTGTACTGTACAAAAAAAAAAGTCAGTGTCAAAACAAGTGTGAGAACAGTAGACTTTTTCAAGTCAGCCACTGAAGGTTCTCTATATGGCATCTCCAAGTTTACCCCTCTTTACAAAGAAATCAACACAGTGCTAAGACTCAATACTCCATTTTTTGTAGAAGCTGCCTCCTCTGATAGTCAAAGAGTATATATCATTCAAAGGCATCCTCAAAAAATGGTCAGGTTTTGCTTAACGGACATAAATTTATTTATCACCCACAGGACACAAGTGTATAAAGGAGGTATGTATTCATTAGATATCTTATATGTGAGGGTCCTACAAATAACTCTTGATATATCACAGGTACATATCAAATGGTGAGACAGAGAGACAAAAGGAGAGGGAGAGAAAGGAGTGGAGAAAAAAAAAGAGTAGGAGAGAGAGAGATGATAAAAATTAAAAGAGAAAGTAGAAGATGCAGGGGGGAAAACTAGAAAAAAATAATCACCCCTTTATCAAATTACTAATTTAAGCTTTTGCTAACCTAGGGGTTTTAATGTGTATGTTCAGAAAACATTCATCTTATCGTTATCCTTAAATAATAGTGTAATTTAAATAAATGTTTACAGGTATATTCTACAAAACATTCATCTTATAGTTATCCTTAAATAATAGTGTAATTTAAATAAATGTTTACAGATATATTCTACAAACACACAATCATAGGAAATTATTTTTTAGAGCTCTTCTGTAAACTAATTATTTGGCCTTATCTGCTCTTTTTACTAAAACTAATGATATCTGAGAACGAGTTTATAGGATTAATGATTCAGTATTTCCACAGTTAAAAGAAAACTCTGTGACCAAAGAAAAAATTTTCTGTATCAAGAAGACCTTTATATAGAAATCATATAGATTCAGAGTTACAGGTTTCATCTTTTATGTCAAATCTCAATAATAGGTTATGTAGAGTTGAAAAGGAGACAGAGGTCAAGGATAGGCACAGCAAAAATGAATGACAAATCTTATGCAAGCACAAGTAGAGGAACTTTATAATATGCCTTGGGTATTTGTGATCTGTTCTAACACTACACACTCTGGAAAAAGGAGCTACTAACCACATGTGGCTATTGGGTACCTGAAATATGGCTCCTCTGAATTGAAATGAGCTATATGAGTAAAAGATTTCAAACAGTATCCAAACATGAAATATTCTATTGACAATTTTTATATTGATTAAAAGTAAAAATGGTTTTTAAAAATGTGACTACTAGAGGAGTTCCCTGGCAGCTCAGTGGGTTAAGGATCTGCCATTGTCAATGCAGTGGTTTGGGTTGCTGCTATGGCACGGGTTTGATCCCTGGCCTGGGAACCTCTGCATGTTAGGATTCAGCCAAAAGAGAAAAAATATATATATATACTACTAGAAAATTTAAGACTATATACATGGCTCACATTGCAGGGCTGGTCTAGAAAATCAACTCAAGTGCCAGTCTTGCTGATCATATCAAAAGCAGACAAAACTAATATTTTTTCTCTTTTCACTTTTATATGATTCCCACTGTGTAATATACTTTGTTGACTTTTTAATGCTAAGAATATCTGAGTACAGAATATAAAAAGATAATAATAGCTAACATTTACCATGATTTATGGTGCTCCACAAAGTATACACGATAATCCTGTCTATAGTTGAAGAAACTGAGGCTCCAGTAAGACATTAGAGTGGACAGTTTGGGAAGCAGTGAACATGTGATTTAAATCCTGGCAATCTGTATAACTCCTATGGTATCTCCTTGTCTTGGGCTCATAAAATGTGTAATTCATTCAACATCACAATTTAGAGAATTCTGAATTAAACAAAATGGCACAACTCAAGTAAATCATGGTTTCCATCTCATGGTAGCTGGTTTGTTAAGGACTTTAGGATGCCATGTAAATGACTTCTTCTCAAAGAACAATGAGAAATACATTGTTAATTCTGCCCAAACTGACTAGGAAAATCACTAATGATTCTGGGTGAGTATGGACCTCTGTGTGTGCACCACTACATAAGGGTAAGTATCATAGACCATTGGTATCTCACCTGTTCAAACTCATCAAGGATTACATATCATATGTAATTTGTGATATAGTCTAAATAATTATAATTTTTATTTTAACTGTTTTTCTCTAAGACTCATCCTTAACTTTCCATCCTTAACTTTTCCCTTAAAGCATATGTCACTGATCATAATTTCTTATTAAATAGGTTAAACTTAACAAGCATCATTTGTTTAACTGTATTTACATACAGGTAAGTCTTCAGGGTCATTAAAATATATTAATGTTAAATATTAATACTAATATAAAATATATTAATGTATTAACATTAGCAATAACAATAGCACATTTAGGGGAGGGACAATTATCTTTGATTAAAGGCAGTGGGATGAAGGGTCAGCTTCAGAAAGGTTAACTCTCTAGCTTCTCTTAGTGTAATAAATAACTTGCAAATTTCTCTTTTCAACACACACACACACACACACACACACACACACACACACATCACCTTAGTAGCAATTCAGTTTGAATATCCTTCTTCTCATTCTTGCCTTGGACTTATGACATGGTGAACATATGCAGTGGAATTTATGATTCACTTATTTTAGATCTCAGTACCTGTATGTCAAAGCTATAATGGTTTAAAAACCTAAAGTAAATTGTGTTGCATTTATTCCACTCACTTTGATGTAACTGTGCAAAACTCAACTAGACGTAATCTTGTCAAATTGATTATTTACTACAAATTTATTCACTAAAACAAAATGTTGTCCAATATAAATTCTATCTATGTCTGGAGTTCCTGTAGTGTCACAGAAGGTTAAGCACCTGACTAGTATCTGTGTGGATGCGAGTTTGATCCCTGGTCTTGCTCATTGGGTTAAAAAATCTGATGTTGCCATGTTCTGCATTTTAGATTGCAGTTTTGATCTGGTGTTGCAGTGGCTGTGGTGTAGGCTGGCAGCAGGAGCTCAGGTTAGACCCCTAGCCTGGGAACTTCCATATGCCACAGGTGAGGCCCTAAAAAGAAAAAAAAAAAAAAAGGAAGAAGAAAGGGAAAAAAAAAAAGTCTACACTGTGTTAACCTCCCTTCCCTCAAAAGTCCTGCTCTAGTCATTTCTCTTCCCACTTCTCTAAATTTTACCATCTCTGCTATCTTTTTATCTTTTTCTGATAGATATCACTCTAGTCTTTCAATCTTTGTCTCTTTTAAAATCTCCAATCTTTCTTATGTCACCTTCCCTTCTTCTATATGATTGTTAGTTATATTAGACCTAAAATATTGTAAAAGAAACTAAAACAAAACAGATAGTGGAGCTTAGTAAGTCTATAACCCCAGTAGATGGTCTAAAAGTAAATACTTAAATGCACCAAGTGTTTGAAAATAAGGAGATGGCTCCATTCCTTATTGACATCTATTTTCCTTAGCTTTTGATCACTGAAGACATTTTCTGTGTATTTCTGATGTCACAGATATTTACATATGACTACCTAAACTTGAATGTCCTTAGCAACTGGATTTATTGAGAGTTTCACTGTGGGCAAATTAATATGACTCTCCATGGAACTAACCATAGATCCAGTGTGACTCTTTTATAAAGAGAGATTACGTATCTGAAGTCAACAGTTGTCTAAATTGCGTAGTTTGAGAAATACAAGAAAAAATTTACCACCCTCCAAAAAAGTGCAACTTACTTCTCATAATCTGTGGAATTACACCATCAGTGATTCCTAAACTTTGTAATATGTATTGCCTTCTGTAGATTCCAATATTGAACTGAAAAAACAATGATTTATCAATTGTCATGAGTTCACTGTTTTTGGCTGAAGGAGATTCTGAAATGGATGAAACTATTGCTGCATACCAGGAGAAGGAAAAATACTTTCAATTTAGGGACAAGAAGCATGTTCCAAATATTAAACAAATTTTTTTCCATTTTTCAGACAAAGCAAGTAAGCATGAGTGAGGAAGCAGTTTGTCCTACCTCATGCATTCATTCTGTTACATACCCAGAATACATGGTTTTCCTGAGTAAGTCTCTGGTCCTTTAGGACCCCAAAGCCTAAAAAGACTGTCCAAATTTGGAATTCTCATATAGGGCATAGATGTCAACTTCATCACTCAGGCCAGTATTTCTAAAGATCTTCCCCAAATAGCAAATTAGAACTAATTGAGAAAGCACATCACTTTATATTTTCTTCAGTAATTTGTTGATAGGTTGCTTCAGCTTTCCTTTAAACGAGTTGATTTATGCCTAAACTATGACTACAACCATCTGCTATTTTTCCTTTCATATAATGCATTTTATCTTCAAAGCACATTTATCTTATGTTCATCTCCTTGGTAAATATAAAACAGCCATTGCCCATTGGCTACAACCCTGCTACCTTATGCCCTAGCACCTGAAGAACAGTTGTGTCTGTTTCTTCAGCTTTCACCCCTGCTGGAGATAAGAGAGTAGAAGGAGGGGAGATAAGCCAATATTTATAGGTATGTTCCACTTCAAAAAAGCCCTGATCATAAAAGAAGGTAAGGGCCTTGCAAGTTGACTTTCTCTTCTTGCATACAATTAGCTTCAAATTAACTAATTTACTCTATAATTACTATGAAACCAGATGGCCCCTAAAACTAGGAATACTCTTAACATGAATGGATTCAATTCAAATTTCTTTCCACTAAAAAAAGTCTTTATTGACTTATAGTAGAGATTAGATACTGTCATGCAAACCAAGCATACAAAGAATAAAAAATTCAGTACTTTTTCTTAGATTTTTATGGTCTACCCTGTGGCCCAAGTATGCAAAATATAAGGCACAGTCTCTAAAACCTTGGAGGAGGGAAAAATGCATTTAAAATTTTTATGGTTAATATACAATGGAGCAAGTATTAAGAGTTAAGTATAAAACTGCATGAAAATAGAGAAAAAAGAAATTAGGCAAAGCCTAGACATCCTGTTTTAAAAATGTAATTCATTGAGTCCTCTGACCTGGATGTTACTCTTTGCCCCTGGTTCCTTACTCTCTACAGACAGGACTAAGGTGATCATTTTATCACAGGTTAATTAACTTGACAAATTTATTAATGATCCATCAAGTGACTGGTCAATTTCACTAAAGTAGAATACAGTCAAACTGATTATTTAAATGAACTGACCTTTTCTTCACAGTACTGGGTGTTTTGTATAGTTCATGAGGACACTTGTCCCTCCTGCAGAAAATGGATGATAAAGTATCTTGAGTTCACTACACTAAGTTCATATTATCTGTGAAATACCCACTGAATTAAAAAGTTGGATTATATTCATTTGTAGTGTACTGGGCAAGCCAGAAAGGGATGATGTGAGTTTGCAAACAGAATTTCACTTTCTGTTTGTGAGATACTATAAACAAAGAGCACAGAGGTACTTAAGAAATGAATCAAGGGAGGGAGTATATACTGCTTTAAGATGTCTTTCTGACTCTCTCCAAAGGCACAAACAATTCTGTGTTCATTGCAGCCAATGAAGAATGAAAACTCATCTGTATGAACAGAGAAAGCATAGTTCCTCATGGACAAAATTAGTTGGAATGGAAGTTTGGGGGCATATCAGCTCCCAGAATGTCTCAGTCTTCTCAGGCTGCTAAAACAAAATTGCATAAGCTGGGTGGCTTAAAGAACAAACATTTATTTCCTTAAATTCTGGAGGTGGGGAAATCCAAGATCAAGGTGCTGGGAGGTTTGAGTCTTAATGAGTGGCCTCTTCCAGGCTTACAGAATGTTACTTTCTCACAGTAGCCTCACATAGCAGAGAGAGAGAGTGCTTTTGTTTCTTCCTCTTCTTATAGAAACAGAAATCCCATTGTGGGGCTCTCAATTTTATGACCTCATCTAAAAAAAAAAGACACTTCTCAAAGACTCCACCGCCAAATGGTGCCACACTATCACATTTGGGGTTTAGGGCTTCACCATAAGATTTTGGGGTGTCGGAAACATTAAGTTCAAAATACAAGGCTCTACTCTATCTACAACATTATAGAGCAATACTTATGGAACCACACCACAGTTACATTTGGAAAAAGAGTGTTTCAGCTGAGATTCAAAGATAATTGGAATTACATTAAAAAGGAAATTTAAGAATTTATGCCTCTCAACTCTCTTAACTATAATGAGGTTGAGGATAGAAAATGAATGACTAAAAGTTGAAAATTTGGGGTAGTCTTACCCTGTCTCCCTCACTTGAAATTTAGGGACAAAGAGCTTTAAGCAATTACTGTGTATACAGATGTATTTTATCACTTCAAAGAAACTGCAACTATATAAGAGAATATTTTTTCTGAAGATTGTGTGAAAGCACCAGATGGAAGTGGTTTGGGGAAGTGCTGATTTAAGTGTCTGCAAAATTAAGAAAGAGCTCCAAAGCCAGATTACTAAAATCAATTTATTAAAAACTTTCTATATGTGGAATCTAAAAAAAAAGTACAAATGAACTTATTTGTAGAACAAAAACAGCCTCATAGACTTTGACAACAAAGTCATGATTACCAAAGGGGACAAGTGAGGTGGGGAGGGATGGACTGGGGGTTTAGGATTAGCATATGCATACTGTAGTATATGGAATGACTGGCCACTGGGGGCCTGATATATAGCACAGAGAACTCCACCCAATATTCTGTGATGGTCTATGTGGGAAAAGAATCTGAAAGAGAATGGATGTGTGTGCGTATATAACGGAATTGCTATGTTGTACAGCAGAAATTATAAAGTCAACTATGTTTCAATAAAACCTTAAAAAATGAAAAAATCATCAACAAAATATTAGCAAACCAAATCCAACAATATATTAAAAGGATTGTACACCATGATCAAGTGGAATTTATCCTAAGGATGTAAGGATTCTTTAACATCCAAAAATCAATCAATGGGATAAGCCACAATAACAACTTGAAGAATAAAAATCTCAATAGATGCAGAAAAAGGCTTTGACAAAATTCAACAATTTATGATAAAATTCTACAAGTGGATATAGAGGGAACCTACCTCAACATAATAAAGGCCACATATGACAAACCCACAAGTAACATTATTCTCAATAGTGAAAAACTGAAAGCATTTCTACTAAGACCAGGAGAAAGTCAAGAATGTCCACTCTCACCACTTTTATTCAACATAGTTTTGGAAGTCCTAGCCATGGCAATCAGAGAAGAAAAAGAAATAAAAGGAATCCAAATTAGAAAAGAAGTAAATCTATCACTGTTTGCAGATAACATGATACTATACATAGAAAACCCTACATGCTACAAGAAAACTACTAGAGCTCATCAATGAATTTGGTAAAGTTGCAGCATACAAAAATCATACACAGAAAATTTTTTCATTCCTATACACTAACAACAAAAGATCAGAAAGTGAACTTAAGGGGAAAAAAAATCCCATTTACAATCATAAAAAAAAAAATTACCTAGGAATAAACCTACAAGGAGGTAAAAGAATTGTACTCTGAAAACTCTATGACACTGACGAAAGAAATCAAAGATGACACAACCTGGAGTTCCCGTCGTGGCGCAGTGGTTAACGAATCCGACTAGGAACCATGAGGTTGCGGGTTCCGTCCCTGCCCTTGCTCAGTGGGTTAACGATCCGGCGTTGCCGTGAGCTGTGGTGTAGGTTGCAGACTTGGCTCGGATCCTGCGTTGCTGTGGCTCTGGCGTAGGCCGGTGGCTACAGCTCCGATTCCACCCCTAGCCTGGGAACCTCCATATGCCGCGGGAGCGGCCCAAGAAATAGCAACAACAATAACAACAACAACAACAAAAAGACAAAAGACAAAAAAAAAAAAAAAAAAAGATGACACAACCAGACGGAAAGATATACCATGCTCTTGGATTGGATGACTCAATACTGTCAAAATGACTATACCATCCATGGCAATCTACAGATTCAGTGCAATCTATATCAAATTACCAATGCTATTATTTACAAAACTAGAACAAAATTTTAAAATTTTTTTATGGAAATACAAAAGACTCCAAATAGCAAAAGCAATGCTGAGAAAGAAAAACAGAGCTGGAGATCAGGCCTCCTGACCTCAGACTACAAAGTTACAATCATCAAAACAGTGTGGTACCAGCACAAAAACAGAAATATAGATCAGTGGAATCAGCATAAATTCCAGAAATAAATCCATGCACCTAGGATCAATTAATTTTTGACAAAAGTGGAAAGAATATACAATGGAAAAAAAAAAGACATTTTATTTAATAAGTGGCGCTGGAAAAACTGGACAACTACATGTAAAATAATAAAATTAGAACACCATACACAAAAATAATCTCAAAATGGATTAGAGATATAAACGTAAGGTCAGATTCTATACACTTCTTAGAGGAAAATATAGGCAGAGCACTCTGACATCAATCGCAGCAATATCTTTTTGAATCCATCTCCTAGAGGAATGAAAAGAAAAACAGAATAAACAAATGGAAACTAGCTAAACCTAAAAGCTTTTGCACAGCATAGGATCCATAAAAAAAAAAAAAAAAAAAAAAAAAAAAACGGAAAGAAAGAAAATCCACATAATGGGAGAAAATCTCTGCAAATGAAGTGACTGACAAGACATTAATTGCCAAAATACACAAACACCTCATGTGACTTTATATAAAAAACAAAATAAACCCAATCAAAAATTGGGCAGAATATCTAGACAATTCCCTAAAGAAGACATACTCATAGCAAAAAACACATTAAAATGCTTAATAGCGCTAATTATTAGAGCAGTGAAAATCAAAACTATGATGAAATACCTTCTCACATCAGTTAAAACAGCTATCCTCAAAATGTCTACAAACAATAGATGCTGGAGAGGGTGTAGAGAAAAGGGAACCCTTTTACACTGTAGGTGGGAAGGTAAACCGGTACAACTTCTATGAGAAACAATAAGGAGGTTCCTCAAAGAACAAAAATGGAACTACTCTATGATTCAGCAATCTTACCCCTGGGCGTATATCTGGAGAAAACCATAATTCGAAAAGATACAAGCAACCCAATGTTTACTGAAGCACTATTTACAATGTCCAAAACATGGAAGTAACTTAAATGTCCATTGACAGAGGAACAGATAAAGATGTGGTACATATATACAATGGAATATTACTCAGCCACTAAAAAAAGAATGAAATCATGCCATTAGCAGCAACGTGCAGGGACCTAGAGACTACCATACTAAGTGAAGCCAGTCAGAGAAAGACAAACACAGTATGATATCACTTATATATGGAATCAAAAACAATGATGCAAATGAACTTATTTACAGAACGAAAACAGTCTCACAGATTTTGTAAACAAATCTATGGTTACTACAGCAGAAGGGTAGTGGGGAGGGAAGGATTTGACCTTGGGATGTCATATGCACACTTTGGTATGTGGAATAGATGGTCATTGGGGATCTGCTGTATAGCACAAGGAAATCTACTCAGTATTCTGTGATAGCCTATATGGGAATTTATAGATTATAGATATGGATATTGAACTATCTATATATGTATAGCTAATTCACTGTTGTATGGCAGAAATAAGCATAAGATTGTACACTGATTACTTCAATAAAATTTACTAAATAAATACATAGAATTGAAACCATTTCATTTTTCCAGTAATTGCTCAACAATTCTATATGAACCCACTTTCATTGATCCCTTTATAATTTGTGACCAGATTTTATAATAGCATCACTTCAGTTAATTCAATCTTTCTCATTTCAGTATAAAAATCCATATCTATTTCTTTTAAAGTTTCACTTAAAATTTTCTCCCTCCCCTGTACTGTAGACAAGATCTATCTGTGGTTATAGAAGCCTGGAGTCTTGAGGTGGGATTGAAGTGGGTAAAGTGATCTATTTTTCACTTTCCTGACCTATTCTTTCTTCTAATGCATCCTCTTTGCTATTAGGCAGATAGGAGAGTGAAACAGAAATCTAAATAGCTGGGATATTTCTCTCTCTGTCTAAAATGAACTGGCTGAACACACTGTGTGTTTGGCATGGTACTTGTGAATTGTCTCGAGGACACTGTGGTTCTAGGTTTCTGACCTTGAAAGTCTAGTTCATTATCACTCTATTTCTGTTTTTCTTGGTCGATTCTCTAAAGATAAATCTGATCCACAACACTATAACATGTATCAGTCATATTCCAAGACAGACTAGAAAGACAAAAAAGAGTGGTGAAAAAGTTTAATTAATATATTATGTACATATTTTTTTCATTGGATTCAGGGAACCAACAAAAGATGCTGATCCACTTAAAATTCAGTAATATCTGAGACCTTCCCCACTCCTCAGTCTGAAGAGAAAAACAAATAATTACTAAATTTCAATGCGAGCTAGAGTTGCATTGATGAAAGTGTCTGGCAGAGTCATGGCTTTAGTCACTGGGAAAGCCTCTTAACATACACTATGACTTAGGTTGACTAACACAGTCATTGACAAACTAGTATGGCAGGCATAGTGCTAAGGCAGAAAGGATCCTTTTTTCTCTTCCCATCTTCTTATGATCTACAGATGCCTCTAATGAGCAGAAACCACCTGGACACCAGAGGGCAAAAGAGCCAAATGACAGAGTACTTCATCTCCAAGATCAGAGAAGAGTAAAAACATGTATCCAGGGAGGTGAACAGAAAACACATACCTCAATCTTTTTTTTTTTTTGGCTTGCATTCTTCATTCAATGAGTAACCAATGCAAAATTCTCTTGGTGAATTTAATGGAAGATGGTTCACATCCAGATATTCTAATACTGTGAAATGGAATCAGGGAAATCCATATTCAAGCCACATCAAATATCAATTGCACTTTTCCCACTACATCTCAGTTCTCTCATGTCTCTATACCACAGGAGCCTGTTATTGGGAGGAAAAGCCCTACCATTTTCTCTCCAAGTGTAGTAAAGAGAATCAACTTCTCCAGAAATCTGCACACATACACAGACACGACAATATTTGCTTCTTTCTGAGAGCTGTCCTAACATGAATTGAGAGATAAGGGTAGAACGTTTTTCTAAATTGAAATCACTCAGTAAACATGGCCAAAGATGCTCCCTGTTGTTGGTGATATTCTGCATTCACAATGTAGGGAACAATATCCTTATTCTTCAGGTAATATTTTTAGGAATCAGGAAAAAAACAGCACAGATTTTTTTGTGAAAAAACATTGTCACAGCTCTAGAGATAAGCAAGAGTGATCTATAGCCTGATAGATTTTGGGGAGGAAGGTAGAGGAAAAGAGAAAGAGGTGTGTGAACTTAGAACTTTTGGCAGAAGATAATCTTTCCTGCTATATTCCATACTGCCTGCTGTGTCTGAGGAGTCCCAATACCATTGCTGTTGATACAATCATACAATGAGTGTGTCATTAGAGTGACATTAGAGATACACAGTCTAAACTATATTTAAGATGAAAAATTTTGATGGAAGAGAACTAAAAGTTTATGATTGCATGATTTCTCTCATTGATGCCACTCTAATAGTAAATACTTTTTAACTGTTATAGATGTGTGGTTTTGTGTGTGTTTACATATATCTCCAATCATATTTTGAAGTCCGTGAAGGGAGAACTTTCTTTGTTTTGTGTATTCCATTGTCAGCCTTAACCTCACTTTGAGAAGCAAAATAAGTGCTCAATAAAAGTTGACAACTATCATACTGAACAATTATTCATGTCTATATGACTTTAAAGATGTTTATTATTATATACATCCTATTACTAATGGCTCATCTTGCCATACCTGGCTCTAAAATTTTTGCTGTTAACTTGGGATCCAAAAAAACCCTTATAATATATGTAAAACTTTGCATATTTGCCTACCTTTGAGAGAAATAAATTTGTTTTGTTTTATAATGAAATTCCAAAGAAGTAAGCAACACAAAATATATAATAATGAAAATTTTAGAGAAAAAATGTATTAAAAGATGAGAGATTGGAAGCCTAGGATTCTATACCAACTCTGCAACTTGTTAGCCATGACTTTTGCATATCTTTTAGTAAATGATAACCTCTCTCTTGCTGACAACTTAAACCTCCCAATCTGCGCTCCATCCTCTCAGGCCTCACTGCATATTTGCTCTGGTGATTGTACACTCTTGCTAGTGAGGGCATTACTGTTGCCGAACTTGTACCTTGTAAAACTGCTCACTGAAAAACAGCTCAGAGTTGGTGCTCTGAACTGAATCTGCACAGAATTCATGGCATGGTGGAAGAACCAAAATTTCTCTTCTAAGGCAAAAACAGGTTTATCAATATTGGTCTTCCTTGTCATAACTCAAAAGAATCAGTAATGTAGAAATTTCAGGTTCTAATACAGGCTACTCTGGTCATGTAAGTTTTATAATCAAACACCTTTAACTTCCAGCTCTGCCTTAACTATGGTGGGAACATGTACAATGTGCTTAATGTATCTACTTCAATTTATTCTTCTATAAATCTGAGATAATAATATTATTATTTAGTTAATAGTTTTTGCAAAGTTTAAAGAAAATGCATGCAACTTTTTTTGTTTTAGCAGACAGGTGGTCTAACCTGAATAAACTAATCAGCTCCATCTTACTTAATGTATAATTGACAAAAATTGTATATATTTTAAGTATGCACCATGGAGTTTTGATATGTGTATATATTGTGTATCGATGGTGATCAAGCTAATCAACATATATATGAACTTGAATTTTTTATAGTAAGGATACTTAATATCTGTTCTCGTAACAAAATTCAAGTATATAATACAGTTATCAATTATAGTCCTTGTGCTGTGCAGTAGATCTCTTGGAGTTTTTCATTTTGTATGAATGAAACTTTGTACCTTTCACAAACATTCCCCATTTCCCCACCCCTCAGACCCTTGCAACAACCATCCTACTCTCCGCTTCTATTAGTTTATCTTTTTTAAGGAACACTTATACACTGTTGGTGGGAATGTAAATTGGTACAGCCATTTTGGAAAGCAGTATGGAAGTTCTTCAAAAAATTCTAAGTTTGATGAACTTCCATACTATGTGCACTATAGTACATGGAATGACATGCTGTATAGCACATGGAATTCTACACAATATTCTGTGACAATTATATGGGAAAATAATCTGGAAAAGAATAGATGTTTGTACATGCATAACTGAATCACTTTGTTATATAGCAGAAATTATTACAACATTGTAAATCAACTATACTTCAATAAAACTTTAAAAAATGAAAAAAATTAAAAGTAGGATTATCATATTATCTGGTAATCCTACACCTATTGTTTCCTCTCTATTATTTCTTTCTTGAAGATCAGGAAACTGATCCAAAGAGAGGGAGTAGTTGATTAAAATTATCTAGCCTTCTTTTGATCAACCTGGGAATAAAGTTAAGTCATTTGACTCTGTATTGAGTATATTTCTTCACACTATGCCTCTGGAATTGAATTTACGATTATGCATAATTTTATGCTGTAAATGTCTTTTGCCCCCAAAAAGACTTGAGAAAACTAAAAAAAGGTATATATCTGACAAATGATGAAAGATTGAATTAAAAATAGGAAAAAAACATATTTTAAAAGAGAGGACCTAATGCAGTTTTGCTTATAAATGCATTTAGGAGCCAGAAGCCTGTAAAAACATTCAGCAACTTTTAGAATATTATTGACAAAGTGATATTATATACAAGGACTTCACCAGTTGGGGGTGAGAAACCTCTTGAACCAAAGTAGTATTGCATTTCCATTTGTCCAAAAATTAACATAAGAAGAAAAAGCACATGCTTCTTGACACAGTCTTCTTCTGGACAACATGAGAAAAAAAAATGGCCAGAAGAAAATGGAAAGAGAGAGGAGGAAAGAACACTCCATTCAGACAAGAGAGAGGCTTCAAGAGACCTAAGAGAGGTCAAGTTAATGCTCTGTTGGTGAAATGGCAGCTAACACACTGCCTGGGGTGTCGGAGACACTCGTTCTGACTTTGTGGAGACAAGATCAAGGAGAAGCAACATAGACTTATAAATAATCAGCAAAGCAACAATTATGTAGATATCATCAAATCAAACCCACTCTTTACAAATATCCATTAAAATATGAAGTAGAGATTCCTTATGTGCACATGATTTGTACACACATTTATTCCCCCCCCGCTTTTTTATTGGCTGTACCCATGGCATATGGAAGTTCCTGGGCCAGGGACTGAACCCACAATAGAAAGGTGACATATTTTTCAGATGGACACTAGTTCACACTGCCATCCATTTCTTATACCTTGTTAACCATGTTATCAAATTATTGTTCTCTTCAGATATAGGAAATGGTGGGAATAGTAGGGGATAAGTTAGTGGTCCCTGTTCTTTATGTGTGCATATTCTGTAAAATCTTTTCCTTGAATTAGGTCAGCTCATAGTTGGAATCATCCTGTATATGTCACCCTTTCCTGCACACTACCCTCAAGACATAAAACTGAATAATATGATAATTTGTCAACTAAAAAGTAAGTAAATTGGAATTCTCTGGTGGCTCATGGGTTAAGGATCTGGTGTTATCAATGCTCTGGCTTGGCTTGCAGCTGTAGCATGAGTTTGATCCCTGGCCCAGGAACTTCCTCATGCCGTGGGCTCAGCCAATTTAAAAAAAAAAAAAAAGTAATAAGTATGTGTACAAATTGTGTGCATGTAAGGCTTCTCTACTTCATATTCTAATAATTTTTATAGTTGTGTATGGTTAGGATGATAGAACCTTGTTCAAACTTTCCCTATTTTAATTACCTTCTACAAATTTAAGTTAATAAGCATATCCTGACTATCAACCATGGACTATATTCTACTAGCTACCTACTGACCTGTAATAAATGACACCTCTGGGTTAAATTTTTTTTTTTTTTTTTTTTTGTCTTTTTAGGGCCGCACCTGTGGCACATAGAGGTTCTCAGGATAGGGACAGAATCAGAGCTGCAGCCGCCAGCCTATGCCAGAGTCACAGCAATGCCAGATAGGAGCCATGTCTGTGACCTACACAACAGCTCACAACAATGCTGGATCCTTGACCCACTGAGCAAGGCCAGGGAACAAACCTGCATCCTCATGGATACTAGTCAGGTTCATTACCACTGAGCCACAACAGGAACTCCTGGGTTTAATTTTTAAAGCTTATTTGTTTAGGATTAAAAAACAAATACTATTTATGGCTATTGTTTTTAAAAGAACTTTCAAATTTAAAAATTTTAATATTCTAATTAATAATTAGGTCGATTTAAATCAACACAACTAATTGATTAATTAAGCTATAAACTAAATATAATAAAAGTAAACTATGCTTTTGTCAAATTTTGCATGTTTTTCATCATTCATATCATTGTAATATTCCAGTCATGTCACATTACATGCAGATAGATACATAGATGATAATGTATAATGACCCACAGAAATAATTTAAAATATACCGAACACAGAAAGTTTAATTTTTTTTTTTTTTTTTTTTTTGTCTTTTTAGGGCTGCACCTATGGTATATGGAGGTTCCAGGCTAGGGGTCAAATCAGAGCTGTATGTAGACTTTGGCCTATGCCACAGCCACAGCAACACCAGATCCGAGATGTGTCTGCGACCTACACCACAGCTCACAGCAACATTGGATCCTTAACCCACTGAGCAAGGCCAGGGATCAAACCCGCTCCCTCATGGATGCTAGTCAGATACATTTCTACTGAGCCACAATGAGAACTCCATGTTTAAAATAGTAAAGTAATTTTACTTTAGTTTTATAGAAAACATAGAAAAAATAACAAGTATTTGCTGACTTTTAGATAAGTATTTCTTCTTCTTATGGCATCTTATATTCTAAAATACATTCTTATAAGTAAGAAAACTATACAAAACTCACTGGATATGTGTTTTAATTGTGAGTAGAACTGACTGACTCCTTGAGCAGTAGGTGGAAGAGTGCTCCCCCAAAGACATCCATGTACTAAATCCTGTGACTATGTGACCTTACTAAAGGCAAAAAGGTATTAAAGTAGTAGAAGAAATGATGCTTGCTTATCATTTGACCTTAAAAATAGAAAAATTATCTGAAATTATCCAGATGAGCCCAATGTAATGATAGGATGGCTAAAAGTAGTAAAAGCAAGCAGAACAGAAAATGAGAAGTGTCATTGTGGGGGGAACCTATTCACATGTTGCTGACTTTGAAGACTGGGATTTGTCTTCATGATTAGAATGTGTTTCTAAAAGGAAGACTACAGAGGTAAAACGCCATTTTTATTACATCATACCAAGGCTAGAAACTACCAACAAGACTTAATTTTTAAAAACCTTGATCACTTGCCACTTACCAGGTTAACCAAGTGAGATGGTGTTGATTAGATTTCTCTTCCTTAAAGTTACTTTCCTCCTCCCTTTCCAAACTGTTCCCTTTGGAAGTAAATCATCATATGCAGATCTCAGTTGAAGAACTGAGAGTTATCATACTTTCTTATTTTTTCTTTTTTTTTTCTTTTCTTTTCTTTTTTTTTTTTTTGTCTTTTTAGGGCCCCACCCATGGCATATGGAAGTTCCCAGGCTAGGTGTCCAATCAGAGCTGTGGCCTCCAGCCACAGCCACAGCCACAGCAACACCAGATCTGAGCCGCATCTGTGACCTATACCACAGCTCACGGCAACGCTGAAATATTAACCCACTGAGGGAGACCAGGGATCAAACCCACATCCTCATGGAAGCTAGTCGGGTTTGTTAACCACTGAATCACAACGGAACTCCAAGAGTTATTGTACTTTCTTAAAAGGGTAGCATCTACATAAATTATTTGGAATACCACATGGAACATTTGTTAATTGTTTGCAATTTCCTTCTTCATTCAATCATTTATTTATGTCAGTATGGACTCATGGATTATGGTTTTACCCTTTGAATTTCATTACTGTATTTATTTTTTTGCTCAAATATTTTTAGCTTTGGAGCTCTCTTAGTTGATTTCTTTGGCATGGTCCCATCAATATGTGTTTTGTTTTGTTTTTCAGCACTCCCTCACTCTCTGGTACTACAAGATATTATAGGTTCATTTGTATGTTCTTTGACTCAATCCTAGAATCAACCATTTCTCCAAGGAATCACAGTTCCTTTCGCTAGAAAGTAGTATTAAAAACCAAGATCTAGATACTGTGTGCACTTAGTGCTCCTGAGAGGTCATTGAATATTAGCCTTTTTAAGTGACACAGTAAATGGATATATTTGCACACAAAGTAGAGCAAACTGTGTACACATATCTACAATTTCTAAAAGTACACATCTGTACCTGTATAAAGTTAAACCTGACTTTACACTGGCATTTCCAACTCTAATTCAATACCACATGGGTCATTCTAGGCTTCCTACCTTGTTTATTTGTAACCTCTTACTCTAACAGTAAGAAACCTGGATCTCACCATCCATCACCCATTTGCTTAATGCAAAAAAATCCATATAAATGTATAGCGGTTTTACATTTTATTAAACTATGCCCTAGTGGGAAATACCTTTATCAACTAAAGTGCTTATGTATAACACCTTTTGCCTTCAGCCTCATAAGCTAAACTCATTTCCAAAACTGCTTAGGTGAGCAACTTTTTCCTTGAGTGAAATTATTTCATATCTCTATCATACAGTTTGAATGCTGCCATGGAGTGTCTGAAGTCAGTTGAAATCACATCACTCATGCTTTCTTTTTATGCAGCTCTTTAATATATTCTTTATCATCTCTTTAGATCAATATCTTAACCACAATGTGTTTTACTGGCAATTTCTCATTTTTACCTGAGAGTCCCCCAAATTCAAATTTCTTGCCCTCTTTATTTCAGGGAATTTTAACTTGATTATTATTGCGTAACATGTGTTACATATCTCATTTACCACAAAGTATTAAACTCCACTAATAACTTAAGGTACTTAAATATTTAGCATGTTTAAAATAATCCTTTCTTTTATTTGTGATATTATATTAATTGAACATCTCTTTCATCCTCCTCCTAATTTTATTCTTCTTCTCATGATTGTATGTACCTAGTTATGTTGGTTTTTAACCACTCTCTGTACCAAAGTGTCAGTCTTTTAGCATGATTACCTAATGAAAGTTCTTGTCCTTTTCATTCAGCAATGAGTTAATGAAAATTTGGGCAATGTTGATTCCTGAACCGTTTGCATATTTTCAATAAAACAACTCCTATCTTATGAGGCTCACAGCTTCATGCTTCTGCCAAATCAAACTGAAAGCTTGTAAACTCTGAGGATGAGGTCAATGCATATACTTTGTATATCAACTCTACTTCAATAATAACAAAAATAATAGAGGCCAAAAAAATCTAAAAAATATATAAAAATAAATATTCTCTCCTCTCAAAAAGAAAAATAAAGAATAAACAGAATAAAGGAAAAAGAAACTCATAGCTACAGAGAAAAGATTAATGGTTACCAGAAAGGAACAGAGTTGGTGAGTGGTTAAAATGAGTACAGAAGCTCAACTATATGGTGATGGATAACTTTGCTTGTGATGGTGATAACTATATAATGTATACAGACGTTGAACAACAATGCTATATATACCTGGAATTTATACTATAATTTTAAAATATAAAATGACTTAAAATTTTATCATTTCTTTCTACAAAATCCAAACGTTTTTCTGAGCAAAATGTTGGTGTTATTTTGGTCTCTGTGAGACAGAACTGGGTTGCTATGGATCCTTTGTTTAAATTCAACATTATCTCAACCAATAATTCTAGAAACTACATATTTAGCTTTACTTTTTATAATATGTTTTTATTTTTGAAATCTAATTTGATGCTTGAAACTCTGTTAGCAGACAGTGATACAGAAAAGTATTCCCAGTTTCCAGATGAGTTGTATAAGATACAGAGACTAGCTTGTAAGAATTGATTCCTGAAGAAATGACCCTTTTTACAGGCTAGCAACTCTTTGAATGGGATTCTTAAGTAATGACTCCTTTTCTTTCACTTCTTTTTTCAAAAAAAATTTTTTTTTCATGACCACAAAGCTTATTTTTGGATATTTTCTGGAATTTTCATTTTCTGTAAATTTTGTTCCCATTCCTGATATTTATGCACATTCCTCAGCCAATTATGACATGGAATTAATTTTTCAGTATTACTGGTATTACCAGAAAAACCCACCTCTCCTAAAAACATCCTCATGCAGAACACTACTTCATTAATTACTGAGCACTGAACATGCACCAGGCTGTGCACTGAGTGTGTTTTTTAACTACCTATCAAGCTTTCCTGACTCTGCTACACTGCTTACTTAAATTCCATAATTTCTTCCTTATTAATCCAGTTTAAGGCAGTGTCTATACTAAATGCCAATATTACGGGGAGAGTTAACCTATTAAATACTGCAAGTCATTTAAACTTTTCCCTGATCCTATTTTGAAAACAGATATAGATAAAATAGAGAAGAGAGTATGTGTGTGCTAATCTAGCCTGAGTCATTCATGACCATTCTGCTTTCTAGCCTGTCGGAGGAAAGTCAGGGTGAATTTAATGTATGACTGCTTAGAAATGCCAGCCTACTCTCTCCGCTCCACAGCCTGTTCCAGCTGTAGCCCAATTAAATTCAACAGTTCACAGGTGTTCAGAGAAATGCTTTCAACATAAAACCTCAGTTTTTTAGGGCTCTTCACTCTTTTTAATGCTCTTTAATTTTGAAATATTCTTTCAACAAAATGAACCACATTTACAAATGAAGGAAAAAATACAAGAAATGATAATGAGGATGCTAATAATTATAAAAATATTTTTAATAAATGAAATGAAAGATTCTCTTAGTACCAGCTGGGATTCTAATATATTTAATCCCAAACTGAAGAAAATAATATTTTCTTGACTGAAGAGGATGAAGGGTGAGGGTGGGATCCAGTGGTGTTATATATATAATAAATGTAAAAGATAAAATATGATAATTTATATTTCCTCTTTTTGGGCATATTTAAATTATTTAGTCTTCCACTCCCCCACACATCCTGCATTTAATCACTTAGAATATATCTCAGACCACCCATATGCTGTTGTATCTCTCCAGTGAATGCACCAAATATTATCTCTGTCCAGATAATCTCAACCTCAACTCAGGGAAAGAAAAAGCTGACAGCCAATGATTATTCCTCTATTTAAAGTTACATGAACTTATTCTTAAGGACTTTGGAATTATTCCTGTTACTAAGGTCTGAAAAAAACATGACACAAAATATGTGACCTTTATATAAACCCGATCCTTAAGTACACATCCAATACGTGAAGCAGTCCTATGCAGAGTATGAATTTGGAAGGTCATTGCTGTATAGAATCCTAAGATATATGAATTTTTTAGAGGTAAATCAAGATCAAATCCATCACTTAAAAATTCTGCAACTATTTATTGGGTGTCTGCTATGTGCCAGGCACTGTTCTAAAAGCCAATGTATAGTAATAAACAACACAAACTAAGGACCCTTCTCTAGAGAATCTTACAACAGATAATAAATGTTACACATATGAAATAACTAAAGTATCCAGTGTGTTAAAAGGCAGTATTTCCCATGTGCATAGAAAAAGGAGAGAAAGAAATCAGGCAGGGAAGGAGGAATCTGGAGTTCAAAAAGAGGGGATAAGGGTAGAAAGTATGAGAATTAGCAAAAAGCAAATTCAGCTAGTTACTTACATAGGATATCCTGATTTACTGAGTGACTCATACTGTATAAAGATTCTTTGTATTTACCGAAGTTGGAATTAGTAGACTAAAAGTTTCATTTGGGAACAATAATAAAGTTAATAACTAAACTTTCTTGAGAACTACTTATGTAACAAACATTGCTAAATTATATGAATTATTTTATATAATAGTCACAAAAATCTGAGACACAATGCTGCTCTATCGATTTTAAAGGTCAGGAAAATACAGTTAAAAGAGATGTGATAATTCACCCAATTTCAGACATTATCAGAGCTAAGATTTAATTTGTATTTTTTCCTAAATGCATGCTATTAATTATACTATATATCTCCTCTCTTTCTTTTTGGAGCATATTCTGAACTCCTGTTCATTCATTTTTCTACTTATAGTTTAAAAATTAGAAAAATGTTTTTGGATGGTTCATGGACTTTTAGTGATTTCTTTCTTCTATGCAATTATTATATGTATATCCTAGAAAATTTAGGAAAAATTCAAAGAAAAATAGGTGGGATCCTATAGTCCTGAGATCATTTTGCATGTTTTCTTTGATGATTAGCTTATTTTCACCTACCAATGTATCATCAGCATTTCTCTATATCATTAAATACTTTTCAAGGACATATTTAATAAGTACAGAGTAATTACTCATATGAAACTATCATAATTCATTTACCAATCCATTATAATTGAAAATTGAGGTAGGTTTCCATTTTTTTTTAATTTACTCAAAGCACAGCATTAATTAGGTTTTCCCTGAAAATGAATCATTTTCTTAAGATAACACCTAAATATGAAATGGCTACATGAAAAGAATAGATAATTAGAGGTATTATATTTGGCTATATCATTACCCCACCCCAGAAAATTTGAGTCATATTACATTCTACAGACAGCATGTCAACTTGTTCATTTCCCAATACGCCAGTCAATACCGTGAATATATGTTTATACACAACTTGTCATGTGTTTATTGGTTTTTCAGGGTTTTATTTTTCCTACAAACAGCTTGTTTTTACAAACATGTTTCATTTATTGAGCACATAGGTCAGGAACTTTTTAAGTGCTTAACTAATTAATTAATTTTAATTCTTGAAAAATTCTATAGATAATAAATATTTTCTATAACTTTGTAGTAGACTGACTAACAGCTCTCCACTGATACACATGTTCCTTTCCCTGGATTCTGTAAATATGTTATTTTATATGGCAAAAGGGACTTTGCTTGTGAAAATTAAGTTAAGGATCTTAATATTACCCTGTATCTTTCTGAGTTATCTCAATGTAATCATGAAAGGCCTTATATTAAGATATAATAAGAATGTAGCAGGGTCAGAGTCAGAGGATAAAACATAAAGCTAGAAGCAGAAATTAAAGCAAGCTTGTTCCAGAACTGTCTGAGGGATCATAAGAATGTCTAAACTTGGTCAAAGGAGGAATAAATTACAGATTGAAAAATCAGTTGTATTTGTTTTTTCCAGGTCTGAAGAAAAACAGATACTGACATGCTGGAATACAACTCTTGGAGGACATCAACAATGGGATTTTCTTACATAATCTAGCTGTTCAAATTAGCATACAATCTTTTAAAATTAAGGTTGTTTTTTAAAACCTTAAAAAAAAGAAATTAAAATAAAATGGAACATAAGCTAAGGAAGGCTCACAGACTCTAGAAGGTGAGAGAAAGGTGAAGAAATAGACTCCCCTGGAGCTTCCAAAAGGAACGCAGCCTTCCCAACCTCTTAGGGACTTCTGACCTCCATAGCTGTATAATAATAAATCTGTGTTGTTTTAAGCCACTCATTTTGTGGCCATTTGCTATAAACACATTCATAAATAAATATGGAAGTGGAAAGCTGCTGTAACACATATCTAAAAATGTGGAAATTTCACGTGAATACTATAATGGGTATTGGCTGAAAGAATTTAGAGGAGCATGATTGAAACTGCTTTGTGTGCTGTCAGCAGAAATGTGGATGTTAATGATTTGGCCAGTGATGATCCAAAGGAGTGCAAAGTAGAGAAAATCTATATTGTTCTAGAGAATATTTAAATCATCACAGAGTGACTGTTGGTAGAAATATGGACCTTAAAAGTACTGTTTGGGAGGATTCAGAAGAAAGTGCAGAATATGTTACCGAAAAATGGAGGAAAAGAGACATGTGTTATTTTAAGGCAGAAACTTGGTTACATTGTGTCCTACAGCTAATATGGAAAGCACGACTTCAAGCAAAAGGGCTTGAATATTTGGCGGGAGATATTCGCAAGCTAAGAGTTGAAGGCATAGCCTGCTTTCTGTCTTCTATTTATAAGAAAATGAGATAAATTGAGGGAAAAACTATTAAGCAAACTGAATAAGACCTGGTGATTTGGGAAGATTGCAAAGATTCTAAAATTAAGAGATACGCTCTCAGGAAATCATGCTTTGGAGAGAAAAACAAGAGCCATGTACACATTTTGCCAGTGCCTTGGATGGATCAAAAGCTTAGAATATTCAGTCACACAGAGGACTATTTGAAGATATTAGGCAAGTGACTCATGGGTGCCCTCAGAAATCTCAATAGAAAAACATGGAAGTTAATTATCTAGGAAAGACCTGTCTCAGAATGTCTTGTTCCCTGGCTGACAGTGTATATGGTATTGCAATAAAAAAAATCAATCAATTGGGAGTTCCTGTTGTGGCTCAGCAGTAAGGAACCTTACTAGTATCCATGAGGATGCAGATTTGATCCCTGACCTCACTCACTGTGTTAAGGATTCGGCATTGCCTTGAGCTGTGGTGTAGGTCGCAGAGGCAACTCAGACCCCTCGTTGTGGCTGTGGCTAAGGTGGCAGCTGCAGGTTTGATTCAACCCCTAGCCTTGGAACATATGCTATGGGTGCAGCCCTAAGAAGGAAAAAAAAATCAATCAAATAAACAGATTTGGGATACAGACATTTTGCATTACGCACTGCATTAATAATAATACATTATTCCTGCATTAAGCACTTTGGAAAATTGAGAAGAATTACAAGGTTGATGATTGCTTCTGAAAAATTTACAAATTATTTGAGGATTTAAACATTTTTTAAATGAGAAAAATAGAAAAAATAAAAAATCATTAAATGACCAACTGTGTGGTCTAACATTATTGTTAAGAGCTGAGAAAAGAGGGAACTAGGTGGAGGGTCTGAGTCTTCCAGCAAGGATGTATAATTTAAGCTGGACTTTTAAGGATAGATGTTATTTTCATGTTCAACAGAGTGGAAGACAGGCAATGAGAAAAAAAAAATACCTTCAGGGTAAAGGTGATAGATTGGCTTAAATTAGAAAAAGAAACTTAGTTTAGGCACTGGAGGAGATTTTGTGAGATGGGTAAAATACGGTCGGAATATATTGAAGGTGAAGTTTAGATACTTTTATTAGAGGACTAGTAGGGAATTATTGAAAGGATTAAATTATTAGAGGCTTGAGTCTATCATACTTGTGTTTGTTTTGAGTTAAAAAGCTTATCTTTTTTCACAATAACACCATGTGGAGGAAATAAATATGAGAATTATTAGATTGGCGAAAGCATAAACAGAATAATACAGTCTTTTTATCATTACAAACACATTTAATTATTTTTATATGTTGCATATTCATATTTGTGTGCTTGCGTAGTTGTGCACATAAAACATTAACTGTGTAAGAATCCCAAGTCTAATTATGAAAGACTGTAAATAATTGCATTGAAGTTCTTGTACAGTGAGTTAAACATCAAGTTTGTGTTTACCCAGAGGTGGAATGTGGAATGTGTCACAGATCCAGGTTTTAATGCTCTTGTTAAGCTAAAATTAATTTTGTTCCTATTCTTTTCTTTTTAAATAAATTATTCCATCAAATTATATGTTTTCTGGAAGATTTATCTTTGTCCAATTATCTTATAATTACTTTGACTTTTTGTTAAAGAAAAAAAAAAAAAAACAACTGTCTTAGACTTGGAGACATTTTGAAGTATTTGAAACCCAACTTGCTAAAAAAGAAGCAAATAATAAGACCATTAAGCTTTGTTTCCCATTTGGGATAAAGCATTATTATTGCTTTAAAATGTACTAATTAAGCTAGTTTCAGTTCCTTGAGGAGTTGGAATCTGAATAATCTGATTTCATGGTCTTTGGTTTTCTGCCTCTTATCCCACATCCGCATAAAATGGAGCAAATCATGTCAAGCTTCATCTACTGCTTTTACCTAATATGTTTAACTCTACTACAACTTTGGTTTTGTTAGAGTCACACACACATCTATCACCATTCCTCTGTCTGGGTTAATGTCAACTTTCTTTCTTCTACATCACTTTCTTCAATACAACCATATCCCTTCAATACAACTTTGTGAAATTACTCTCACCTCTTTCTGTGTGCTTTTTAAATCTGTATATGGAAAATTTTCAGGCTTGTTGGCAAGTTTCTAAATAACAAGTTGTATTTTTTTATGTGGCCGAAGTTTCAAGATTCTAAGAAAGTTCCCTCAATCTGCATACGTTATCTTAAAAAAAATGCTATGTAAACAACCAATGTATATAAAAAGTAACATAATAAAATAAATTATATACAAGATTTCAACTGTAACAGCGAGAGCCAATTTGTATTCTCCTTCGCTTACAATTACAATCCCATATAGTACTGGGTAATATAAAACAATTTTATTTAATTGATAAACTTTTAATAAAGACAAGGAAATCTCCAAATGTTAAAGAAGGAAATCAGAATGAAAGAGGTAAACACACTGGCTCCTGGTGAGCTAAGTTCTAGGGCTATTAGATTCAGAAGATTTGGTTATTTAAGGCTATGGGTATACTACTTGCAAGAATAAAGAAATAATTTGTTATCCCCAGGGCAAAAGGAAAATTACCATATATTTTGTCTCCAAAATTACTCTTCCCACATTTAGAGGAAACGGTTAAAAAATTATCCTTCTCACTGCCCAAGAAAGTATACTATAAGATATCCATTCTAATTAACATAACTATGAACTAGATTTCATGAGAAGTTGAAACTGTAGTTTACAAACGTCTGCTTGTGACCAACATGGAATAACAGAACTTAGTTTTTTGCTGCCCCTAATAATTATAAAAAAAAAGAGCAAAATATATGAAAGGCTGGATTTCAGAGAGTGAACATCAAGCAGCAAATGATAGTGAACACTGTAAAAGAGGAAACAAATGAGGTGGCCATATGATTGCTCCTGATTACAGACTGGAGAGAGTTTCTAGACTACAGTGCAAGACGGTGAAAACAGTTGAAGTCTGGCAGTCTCCCTAAATTGAGAAGACATGTCTCAGAGTCCCAGTAGATCAAAGTAGTCAGAGCTCATAGGGCAGATTAATGAAGAAGAGGAAACAATAAAGAGTGGGGGCTATAGATACTTGCAAAAGTTTCCCTTGATGTTGAAGCTAAGTATCAAAGAACAAAGGTTAATCATTTTTGTAGAAATATGAAAATATATAAGACTCAAAAAGATAAATTCACAAATCTGTAACCTTATCAAATACTGCCAAGCATGAAAAGATACAGGAAAAGGTGATCCCTAATGTCAAGATAAATAAATTTTTAAAATGACACGGGATGGGAGTTCCAGTCGTGGTTCAGTGGAAAAGAATCTATCTAGTATCCATGAGGCTGTGGGTTCGATCCCTAGCTTTGCTCAGTAGGTCAGGGTTGCCGTGAGCTGTGGTATAGTTTGCAGACACTGCTAGGATCCTGCATTACTGTGGCTGTGGAGTAAGCTGGCAGCTGTACCTCCTATTCAATCACTCGCCTTGGAATTTCCATATGCTGTGGGTATGGCCCTAAGAAGCAAAAAAAAAAAAAAAAAAAAGAAAGAAAGAAAAGAAAAAGAAAAGAAAAAACACAGATGGTCATAGGTTTTTTTAATTAGCACATAGGATATCTAAACAGTTATAACTCTATTCCTTATCTTCAAAAGAGTAGAGAAAAAAGTAATCATATTAAGTAAGACATATAAGAAATTTAAAATGAGGCTCAAATTCAATTTCTACAAATTAAAACCACAGTGTCTGATATGAAAAATACACTTGAAGGGCAGATTAGACATTGCAGAAGGAAAGTTAGTGAGCATGAAAATACAACACTAGAACTAACCAAAACAAACAAACAAATTAAAAAAAAAAGACACTGATAAAATAAAATATTAAAAGGATGAAGGATGCATCTGTGAAATGCTGAACAATATAAAGAAGCCTAGATTGAAGTGGAGACTAGGAAGGTGGCTAAGATAAAATATTCAAATAGTGAACAAAGTTTTTCCAAATTTGATTAATACTACAAACACACAGATATAAGAAGCTGAAAGAATCCTAAGCACATTTTTGAAGAAGAAAATTATATAAAAATCACATGACACTGAATTTCTTAAAACTGGAAAAAAAGAAAATATTTTAGAATCATCTAGAGGAAATAAAAGAGATTTTATACACAGCAGAATAAATATAAGAGTGAACAGAATTCAACTGGGAAAAATAAAGAGATTGTAGATGGCATTGTCTTTAAACTTTTAAAAACAAAAAACTCAACTTAGCAAAAACACATTGTATACCTATGTCTTTCAAAATAATAATAGAGACTTTTGCAGATATAATAAGGCTAAAATAATTGTGACCAGAATAACTGTACCATAGAAATGTTAATGCAATTCTTTCAGACAGAATGAATATTATGTCATCTGGAAATCTGCATCTAATCAAAGGAATTGTGACCACACTTCCCCCAAAAGGTAAATAAGTGGGTAAATAAGGAACAATATTTTACTCAACTTTGAAATCTCTTTAAACATATTGTTTAAAAGCAAAAATAATAATGACAAAATTTAAAGTTTATTAAATTGCATGATCATAATATAACATGCCAGGAGGAGAAACTGGAAACGCACTGATAGGAAGTGGTTATATTTTACATGAAACAATATATCATTACTTGAAGGTTGACTGTAGCAAGTTATAGATGTAAACCATAAACCCTAAATCAACATTAAAGAAGAGTTATAGCTACTAAATCAAGTAAAAAGGTAAAATAGCATTATTTAATATACACAACTTATACAATGTGTAAAAAAGAAGAGATAAAAAAAGAATGAAATTAATAGAAATAAATGGCAGCAGAGTACATTTAAACCCAAGTATATCAATAGAATCTTAAATCAATGTAATTTAAACACCCTAATTAAATGTCATAAATCTCCTAGAGAAATATCTACTTTAAATATAGCATTACAATTAGATAAAAGTAAAAGACTGAAAAAGATATACAGCGCTAACATGAATACAATAATAGTTGGTGTACTTATTTACGTATCACATGTAATTTCACAGAAAAAATATTGCCAGAAATGAAGAGGACTATTTCTCACTGGTAATTAAATTACTGCATCAAAAATATAACATCCTTATATGTTTATGTACCTAATAATAGCACTTATAAATATATGAAGCAAAATTCAATTGAATGAAAAATTAAAGAAATACACAAATCTATTGTGTTATTTCAGCATTATTATTTGAACATTAATACAAATAGATGAAAAATAAGTAAGGTATAAAAAACATAAAAACCATCGACCATAAAATAATCCTTAATCAATACAAAAAATTAAATCTATAAAAACAGTATTTTCTGATTATAATGGAAAAAATAATAATAGAAAGATGTCTTAAAAATTCCAAAATATTTGGAAACCAAATAACTTACTCCTGATAATAACTGAACAAAAGCAGAAACCAATAGGGAAATTAAAATCCATTAACTGAATAAAAAATAACATCAAAATGTATAAAAAAGACGAAAGCAAAGTAAAACAATGTTTTGTGGGAAATTTATAGCCTTAAAAAATTATGCGCACATACATATAAGAAAAGTCCCAAATTGGAGTTCCCATTATGGCTCAGTGGCTAACGAATCCAACTAGGAACCATGACGTTGTGGGTTCGATCCCTGGCCTCATCAGTGGGTTAAGGATCTGGCGTTGCTGTGAGCTGTGGTGTATGTCACGGACATGGCTTGGATCTGGTGTTGCTGTGGCTGTGGCATAGGCCGGCGGCTACAGCTCTGATTGGATCCCTAGCCTGGAAACCTCCATATGCTGTGGGTGCGGCCCTAGAAAAGGCAAAAAGACAAAAAGAAAAAAAAAGTCCCAAATTAATTACCTAAATTTCCACATTAAACATTTAGATTAAAAAGAGCAAATTAACCAGAGTGGACTGCTCCAGCTGGCACTGGTACCCCTCCAAAGTGGCTTTCTCTCTGAGGGGCTGGCTCTACCCGACTCTGGGTGGCCTTGGCCAGCACTAATACCCTTCAAAAACAGCTCCTACTCTAGGAGGCCAGCCCTTTACACCATCATGACAACAACAGATGTGACCAGGCCTTGCCATCAGTCATCCTGGGACCAACCCTTCAAATCTGTGTACCAGCAGCAGTTGTGCCAGAACTCTCAACTAGTATGGTCAGGCCTGGCCCAGCTTAGCTTACAACTGCTCTAACAGTAGTCACCACCAGTCCCCACAGACAATTGAGTTGCGTCCAGCTTCACCCAGCAGGGAGTCTGAAGCAGTTGTGCCCCAACCGCAACAGAAGGGTGCATGCACCCACAGATGGGATGCCACTGGAACAGGTCTTTGAGGCCAAGGGGGATACTACTGGGCAGCCCAGGATACCTTCTATGTATGGTCACTCTTTCAAGACCACAAGCTGTGGCTTATATACCTAATACATAGAAACAAACATGGAGAAGTAGGCAAAATGAGAAGACAATGGAATACCTTCCAAACAAAACAACAAGGCAAACCTCAGTAAAAACGAAATAATATGGAGATGAACAACTTAGCAGATAAAGAGTTAGAGTCATAAAGATGTTCAATTAACTTGGAAGAAGAATGAATTAATACAATGAGAACTTCAAAAAGAGATGGAAAATATAAAAAATAATAAATCAGAATGGAAATACAATAACTGAAATAAAAAATACACTAGAAGATGCAGAAGAATAGATCAGTAATCTAGAAGACAGGGTAGTAGAAAACATTCAATTGGAATAACAAAAAGAAAAAGGAAAAAAAGAATTTGAAAAATGAGAATTGTTCAAGGGTCCTCTAGAATAACGTCAAGAGTGCCAACATTTATTAAAGAAGTCCAAGGAGAAGAAAGGAAAGAGAGAAAAGGACAGAAAACCTATTTAAATAAATAATGGGTAAAAACTTCTCACAGGGCAAAAGAAACAGGCATTCAAGTCCAGTAAACAGAGATAATTCCATACAGGATGGACCCAAAGACACTCACACCATGACATAATACAATTAAAAATGGCAGTTATAGATAGAGAGAAACATTTTAAAGCAGTAAGAAAAAAAAAAAAACTTAAAGCTGTGTATAAGAAGACTCTCATAAGCCTATCAGCTGATTTTTCAGCAGAAAGTTTTACAGGCTAGAACAGTTTGGCATGATCTATTGAAAGTGCTGAAAGAAGAAAAATAATTACAGCAACTAAACGAAAAAACTACAAACAAAAAACTTACAACCAAGAATACTCTACCTGGAAAGATTATAATTCAGAATTGAAGGAGAGATAGAGTTTCCCAGATGAGAGAAAGCTAAAATAGCTTAACACTATTAAGTTGGCCTTATGAGAAATGTTAAATGGATTTCTTAAGTAAAAAAGAAAAGGCTATAACTAGCAAAAAGAAAAATATGAAAGAAAAAACCTAACTTATAAAGGCAAACATATAGTAAAGGCTCAACCACCTATTAGTATACTATGAAGGTTAAAAGACAAAGGGAGTAAAATAAACTATATCTAAAATAAGTAGATAAGTATGGAGTTCTGGTTGTGGCTCAGTGGGTTATGAACCTAACTAGCATCCATAAGGATACAGGTTTGATCCCTGGTCTCACTCAGTGGGTTAAGGATCTGGCGTTGCTGTGAGCTGTCTTTTAGGTCGCAGATGTGTCTGGAATCCCGTGTTGCTATTCAACCCCTAGGCTGGGCACTTCCATATGACTGTCGGTGTGGCTCTAAAAAGAAAAAAAAAAGTAGAAAAAAAAAAGTAGATAAGTAAAACAAAAATAAAAAGATGTAAAATATGATATCAAAGACATAAAATGAGGCAAGGGGTAGTGAAAACCTAATATTTTCAGAATTTGCTCAAACTTAAGCAACCATCAACTTAAAACATGCTATATAAATAATTTGTAATATATAAACTTCATGCAAACCATAAACTACACACACATAACAGGTACACAAGAAAATAAAAAAAATAAATAAAGAGAAAGGCAAATAGATATAACAGTAAAGAAAGTCATCAAATAACAAAGAAAATGAACAAGCAATGAATGGATGAAGGTGTAGCATATAGATATACAACAGAACAATAATAATAAAAGGAATGAAATCTTGCCTTTTGAGGCAGCACAGATGGACCTAGATGATAAGCAAGACAAGTCAGACAAAGATAAATACAATATGATTTCACTTATTTATGGAATTTAATTTACCAAGCAAATGAATAAACAGAACAAAACAGAAACATATTCAGAGAGACAGGGAACAAACTGGAGGGCCAGGTTTTAAGGATCGGAGAAAAGAGATCATTATTTAAGCTGCAAAATCCACAGGTGTCCACAGTTCTTTATCCAACATTGTAATTAGTTGAGTGTTCCAAGTATCTATCATCCCAAATATACATCCCCAAAGAGAAAATGCAGATAATCGATTGAGTCAAATTCTCAATCAGAAATGTTCTTCAACATGGTGGTTGGCTTGTTTCTATATTTTGAGTAAATTACACTATTCTTCAATTCCTCAAATCTAAATAGATGCAATTATTAGAATAGCATTAAACATCACAGACACAAAGAGTGTTCTCTTAGCCTACTATCTATATAAAGGGGAATTATATTCCATCAGAATATAACAAGTACTCTGCATAACTGGGTTTGTTGTTGCTATATATTTATTAACAGAATTAATCAGAGTCCTTTTGCTTTTGACCTGACTTTATTTTGACAACAAAGCCCTCTAAATGGTCTTTATTTACTCCTATTTTCATAAATATGGACAAAAGATCTTAAGGTGCCTCTCACTTGTTTCTTAAGGAGCGAGTGTAAATAAGGCATTAAGCTTAGAATAGAACTGAGGTTAACACCTATGTGTTCCTATAACTTTATAGCCATTACTGAGCAAGATACTAATTGTTTAATCACTTATATTCTGTTTTTCTAAACTATGAAACTAATGCTTTCTGACCTATTTAATAAAAACAGTGGTTCAAAACTAGCTCAATATACTTTGTAACATATAAAGCTCTATGTAAGTACTTATTCATACTAATATGATATATATATAACTGTATATATAATATATATACATATACATTATATATATATATATATATATATATATATATATATATAACTGTATAAACATACCCCAAAGTATGACCTGGAAGTTGTTGAGAATTTTCTGTCTCTGATATTAGCATTTTTTTCCCTTACTGCTTTCAACTTCTTATGATTAAATCTATTTAAAGTCTGAGATTGTGTTATACCTTATTCTATTTGCACTAACTTGCAGTTATAGGCAGTATGAGAAGGCAGTTGCTATTGGTACTTATATAATATTAAAAATAAAAATCACTATATTCCTTTAAAACAAATATGATATTGTATGTCAAAAACAGAGCAAATTAAACACAAAATTAACAAAGTTCATTAAAGATAAAAATAAGGTTAGGAATTGATGAGATACAAACCACTAAATAATAAAATCAAATCAGTCAACTGTTTATTTCAGAAGATGAGTTAGACTCTAGCAGGATTTGTCAGATTAAGAAAGTGAGATTCAGAGAAATTAATAAAATAAGGAATCAGAGAGATGATAAGGGAATATGATGAACAACTTTATGATTACATATTTGACAATTTCATTGGAGAAATACCTAGGGAATCAACAAACTAACAAACCTCACTCAATGAAAAGTGAATAACCTAAACACAATATATGCATCAAATAAACTTTTTGGCCATTCCCGCAGCACTCAGATGTTCCCAGGTCAGGGACTGAACCCATGCCACAGCAGCTACCAGAGCCACTGCAGTGAAAATGCTGGATCCTTAACCCACTGTGACACAAGGGAACTTGTAAATGAAGTAATTCGTGATTAAACAATTTTTAAGAAACAAAATTTTAGATCTGGATTGCTTCCTTTTTTTCATCTAAAAATTAAAGAATAGGAATGGTAATATAGTATACACTAAAATACTAATTGCTGTTGTGCAAACCTTGAAGCTTCCCAGGTGAAACCTGAAACTGACCCTTGAACATGGAGGGCAAGGAGTGACAGAGGAAAGAGTCATAATATTCCACATTGGTAAGTGGCAGGTTTGATAAGCAAGGGGACTTATGTAGGAGACTTGTCGTGGCTAGTGCAAGAAGAGTAGATCTCCACATTCCACCCATCCCACCTCCCCAGAATTTTAAAAGCTTACATAGATTCTTTAACCTATTCAGTCATGTATACCATCCAGATAGTCTCAACAACACATTGCCCTCTCAAGCTGTCCTTGACAACAGCTTCACATGGGGAGGTGGGTAGAGCATATACATTCCAAGGACAGAGGAAGGGCTCAGGAGCCTCCATCTGTCAAGCTTATGGGTCAGTTGACCTCCTCCAACACAAATCTACTGAGATACAAATATAACAGCACTAAACTTCAAAAAAAAAAAAAAAAGTGTGTGTTTTGCTGCGCAGAATATCCACTAATAGGCAAAATAAGTATGGAAGATTTTAGCATATTGAAAGATCTCTAGTATTTGCCAAATAGATAAATATTGTAATTAATAGTGATTATTTTGCACATCCAAATGGGTACTACCACTGTTGAAATTTATTTATCTGCTTTATCATTCTTATTTTCTTCCAAAAGGAGCTCTTTAAAACATTCTTACAAATGGAAATTTTTTTTTTTTTTTTTTGTCTTTTTGCCATTTCTTGGGCTGCTCCCACGGCATATGGAGGTTCCCAGGCTAGGGGTCCAATTGGAGCTGTAGCTGCCAGCCTATGCCAGAGCCACAGCAATGCGGGATCCAAGCCGCGTCTGCAATCTACACCACAGCTCACGGCAACGCCGGATCGTTAACCCACTGAGTAAGGGCAGGGATCGAACCCGCAACCTCATGGTTCCTAGTCGGATTCGTTAACCACTGCGCCACGACGGGAACTCCAACAAATGGAAATATTAAGTACATTTGTTCACAATTTAATCTACATTAACCAATTTATTATTTGTATGAGCAAAATACACATATTCAAATAACTAGACTGACATCTTAGATGAAAATTTTTAATGGATCTCTTTCCTCTAAGATAGATTGGGGGAAAAAAACTCACATACGCTGGAGAGTTGTACCAATTCCTAAAAAGACATCCATATTGAAGTGTAAGATATATTGGAATCAAGGGACTGAAGCAAGAAAATGATTATGAGTCGCACATTTATTTCCAAAAGATTAACTGTTTACTCCAATCTTCACTTTCTCAGAAAGTCTATGGTCACAGGACACCATGGTGTTTACTCCAATCTTCACTTTCTCAGAAAGTCTATGGTCACAGGACACCATGGTAAATGTTACCAGACATTTTTTTGCGGCAAGTCGAGGGTTGACATCTGGTTTATCAAAAGATGTTATGTAGAATCTGCCTGTCAGGGCTTGAATTTTGATTTTGCCTAGTCTCATGCTAAAGTAGACTATTTGTCTGAAATAATCTTTAGACAGAAATATTTGCATTTTTGAGTCTCTATTATTTCACCAGTAGGGACAGAAATAAAGGTTACCTCAAAGGTAGATTGCAAGGATTAATAAATGTATAAATAGGAGTTTCCATCATGGCTCAGTGGTAATGCACCTGATTAGGATGCATCAGGACGTGGGTTTGATCCCTGGCCTCCCTCAGTGGGTTAAGGATCCTGTGTTGCCGTGAACTGTGGTATAGGTCAGCAACTACAGCTCCAATTCAACCCCTCACCTAGGAACTTCTATATGCTGCCGTGGGTGCGGTCCTAAAAAGACAAAAAAAGGAGCATAGAAACTCAGAAGAGTGCCTGGTATATCTAAGTATTTAATAAATATTAGCTGTGATTGTTGTCATCATGGTAGTAAAACACATTTGTTCTTTGATTTAAGCTTTGAGTCTATGCTTCTCTCTTGCTGATGACTACTCTACTAGTTTCATCCAGTTAAATTCATAATATCAAAGAACTAGGATCAAAAGCCAACATTCCTAATCAAATCTGGCAAATGATCATTCAGAAAGTGAATATTCTTGAAACATTTAAAGAAAATTCAAATATACTTCATATGCATATATTGATTATTACAATTATATGAATTTCCTTAAAGATAATAGTACTCTTTAAACTGAACACTTTTAAGTTCAAGATCAAAAGTTGATTATGATTTTGGGAAATGTGAATCCAAATAGGTGAAAATCAGTTGAAACTCTAGCTCAAGAGGTTTACAAATTTACTTGATTCAGAGGTAGCCGGCAGTGCAAACTTTTTTTTTAATTAAGAGAATCTAAGTCAACAAATATATTTACATATATGATTTAATGTAACTTCATCTACTGGGGAAATATACAGTGTACAAAATATACTTTATTATTATCTAATCTTTTCTAATTTCTTTGGGGAGTTTTTGCTGCTTTATGCTCCTATGCAATTGGGGATAGGTATATAACTTACATTAAATACTAGGTCAATCCTAACATGTCCTTCATGCTTTAGACTTCATTCTTTTTATTAAACAGTTGTTTAAATTATATTAGGCTATTGATTTAAAAAGCAATGACCATTAAAAAAAATTAAATATGTAAGCTCAGATCTGAATCTACTCTTTCTAGAAAAAAAAAAAAAAAGCAATGAGTAGCTATGATGGAGTAATGGTATTTTAGTTGTCCTCCTCCTCTAAATACCTAAACCATTCAAAATACATGAGATTATTTTTTCAGACAGTATGTAACAAGCAACATAGCCTGTGGTTCCTGAGATAAGACCAAAAAATTAAGTGAGCCCTGTTAACACACTAATTTATTGATTGACAATCCTTTCAAGACCATAGGAAGGAAGTATGGAGGTCCTGCTGGGTTGAGGAGACAAATACAATAGAGTTGAAAAAGTGAAAGTAGGTAGATTAGGAATGCTTCAGATATATTTCGATATACAAATTTTCACATTTTCAATTTCTTCTCAATTGTAAATTAATTTGATGGTACCAATTATCTTTCCTCTAGTAGGATACAAGTTGTGTCACAGTATACTTTGACAATTCTTACTATTTTTACAACTTAAAGAAATGTTTGATGCATATGAAAAGACTTTTTTTATGTTTTATGTTTCCTTTTTGAGAACTTTCTGTTTAACAGTGAATGTGATCATCTTTATCAATATTTACTAGAAATTCAGTTTTCCCCTTTTATGAATTGTCTTATTCTCTTTTACACATAATGTTTTTTGTCTTTACGTATTGCTTGTAATTTTTATTCATATAAAATATTTATTATAATTCATATTACCAAAAGTTGGTTAAGTGTGTTTGCCTTTTCATAGAATATAGTTTTATTTTAATTTTTCCAGTTGCAATTAAATACATTTTAATTTTAAATACAGTCAACTTATCAATATTCGCATTATAATTTATTTTGTGTCAAGAAATCCTTTTCTTTCCAAAAGTTATCAATATATTATTGCATGTTTTACTCTAAAAGTTTCAAGTTTCCTTATCTTAATTCACCTGTAATTGAATTGTCTACATGGTATGAGGTAAGAATTCAATAGTATTGTATTTTTACCCCAGGAGCCATTATTGAACTGTTAATCCTTCCCACAGTGGTCTGCCATAACAGATAAATATTTGTCTCTTTTTCCCAAGATCCTTATTCTATTACTTCAGATTACTTGTTTATCTGAGTATTGCTTTTCTTTTGTGAGTCTTTCCCAGTTAATATTTAATATTTATTTTCTAATTAATATTTATCTGGGGGCTACACAAAGAAGATAAATGCGAATCACAAATCTATTTAAGGGTAGATAAATGCTTCTTAATTCTCAAATGACACCTTTTTGAACCCATGGCCCATTTCAAGACAACTGATGAATGCTATCTCTCTTTTACAGTACAGTGAGTTTTCCATCCCATCCTTTCAACTGAGAATTCCACTGGATGGATCCAGTTTTAGGTGGGTATCCAAATTCTCCTCTTTGCAGGTGATCCAACCATGGGGTCCTGCTGCCTGAACAACCACTAAAATATTTTCTTAAGTTATCAGTGTCTGCAGAGGCTCCAGAGTAGCTTCAAATCTACACTGACTTAATCTGGTTTCTAGCTTCCTTTTTTAATCTGTGACCACTCAAAAATTCTACTTTCTTGTCCAGTATGGAGTGATTTAAAACAAATCCAAACCAAAGAGAAACCAAATCAACCAAACAAACAAAATGACACTTGGTATAATAAAATCAGTATTCATGTGTGCTATGTTTTGGGAGTTTTTTTCTTTTTTTCAAATACTAGAATTGAAAGTCCAAGGATTTCTAGGTGTTTTGATATAAAAGATAGCAAAAAAGGAAGTAGTCATTGGGCAGTATTTTCCTCACAGAATGTATTGTTTTTTTTTTTATAATGGAGCATGACTCTCCTCAGATAGATACACTTTTCAGTTCTCAGCAGTTCCACACCCTCCTCATTTTTTATGCCCTGCATATCTCTTTATGTTATCTTTCTGGTGCCTAAAGGCATTAAATCTTGCAATATTTGATTTAAGGATTTAGTTCTTTTTTTTCTCTATTTACCCTGCTCTTTAAGTTTGAAGAGTTTCTATTTGATGATGGGAAAAGAAGAAAAATTAGAGTAAGGTAGGCTCTTTTTAAAAAAAATTAGTATTAATATAGTAGCACCTGCCTCAAGCAGGTTGACCCCCCTTTCTACTTTACCTTCCTCTCAAACATTCCCTGAAGTCCCACTTAAGAAAAATATTCTACACACTCACAAGCCAGGGTTCATTTTGAGCTCAGATCTTCCTGACATACCTTTTCTGTATTTTTGTCACATTCTTGTAGTCTTTGGTTATGCGTATCTCTTTTAACCTTGTACAATTAAACAAGAAAGGACAAAGGGAAGGAAGGAAAGAAGAATGGAAGGAAGGATGAAAGGGAGGAAAGAGGAACATACAGAATCCTGCTAAAACCTCTGGGCTTGGTTACTGTGCCTTTTACATTTTAGACAGTTCTCATTTATTTTGCTCTTTTATGTTATTCATGGATATGTGATAATAGCCTTATTTTTGAGGTGCTAATTCATTTTTAATCATATACTTATCTAAAATTTCTGGTCATTGGGTCATAGTTTTACTTTATATGTGTAAATTTTGTTTCCAAAAGTTGATGAGCATTCTCAAACTATACTGAGCTTTCCTTTCCTTTATCACCAAAGCTCCAAAACAGCCCAGTTACACCTATCTCAGAAATATGTCATTCTTGCCAATGTTTTATTTTCCTCTTATGCTTTCAAGTAATTAAATACATCAGAAATTATATAAGCAAAATGATACTATAAAAAATTCTTTGGATCAATGAAATTCTCCAAACTTTTATTTTCTCTGTGATTGACAAAACTTTGAGAAAACAATCACTGTTCAATAAATATCATTAGCGTTGAATTGAAACTTGTACAAATTGGGGGATTTGGCCAGAGATATTTTGGACTGACTAAGAATAATATCTTACAATCCTACCTGCCACATTTCCAACTGTGTGGTAAATAGTCTTTAGTGTTTGGTATGATGACACTGAGAACTTTCAAGACCAGAATATTGTAAATAATTTCGCTACAGAAGGAGCCAATAATCTGAGCTGGTGCCTTCAGACGTTTTAGGAAAATTTCCTATAATAAAGCTTGAAATTTTTTTTTTTTTGGCAATTATGACTCCCCAGATAATCTACTCTCCTGGATACTTTGATTTCTTAAGCATTTTGTTTTGGAAAGAAAAAAAAAAACTTATCATTATTATTATAGATGATAATGACATAAATTTTTGGTTATGCTAATGTATTTATATATGTACACACATATACATGTATAATCTGTTTTGAGGTATGAAAGTTCAGAACAACTACAGATTTGTCTTTATAAATTAAATTATCCAGGTAAATTACTTAACCTTTCAAATTTTCTATTTATTCTTTAGTAAAAGACATTTTAAAAACATCACTTCATATGCAAATCTTCATATGCAAAGAATTTCAATGGTAACTTTTCTTTTTTAAATCTGAGGTTGAAAGGCTAGCTCTCACTTTTTTTTCCTACCTATTCAGTTTTTTGGCATTAGATTCTGATGCTCAGGATAAAAGTCACCAAGTGAGTGATGGCGGCGAACTTGTTTATTTTTAATGCCAAAGAGTAAGGCTTTTTACAGTTGAGTAGCTGCCTTAAATAAACCATGCTTTTCACGCAATAGTTTAGGAAAGCAGCCTAATAAAAAAGAATTTTTAATTTTTTAAAATTATGTAATTCACTCATATTCTAAGTTAGCTGGAGTGGTAGAAAACTTAATTGAAGTAATACCTCTAAACACTGGTTAAAAAGCAAAGTATATCAAGTTTTCTTGTGAGTAACATATTTCCCTAAAAAATATATGAACAACATAACAAAATAAAGTGTGAAGTAAACTGTACTGACACTTCTCCGCTTTCCAATAAATTCTTGACTGGCAGTTTCAGCTTAGAGGTAATAGTTGCCCAGAATAATGGATGAAGAACCATGGAATAGCTACCCTGGGAAATAGCCATTACCTATATCTAAGATGAGTACTTTAAGGCAGGCAAAAGCAAAACAATAAACCCAGCAGTGTGCCTCCTACAGCAGCTAGCAGTGTTCCTTACTCCTCAAAGTAGCCAGATTTCAGGGTTAGCAGAGAGGCACAGCCAGCAGGGAGCCCACTTTCAATAATTCTTGCTGGCCTCAGTTTTACAACAATACAGCAATTAGGAATACTTGCCTTATTAGATTTTCCCACCATTTTGGACTTTCATTTTCAGATCACTGTCTTTAGGGAGCTTTGTTTACCTAGAGAGTTATTTCAGACCAGGAGGAAGGCTTTCTTGTAGAACAGGTCTTAGAACACATTCAAGCAAGGATTAGAGTTTTAAGTAGGTAGTCTTTAAAAGTTACTTGATAAGTAACTTGATAAGTTACTTGAAAAGTAACTTGATAAGTTTGCATACCATTAGCCAGTTTTCCAAGCGAGGCTTCCATGCCCATATGATTGAACATCTAAACTTTGGGATACAGACTGTTATCTGTACTGGATGCTCCACAAACATGGCTGATCTCTGCCTCCAAAACCTGCTTACCCGCATCTATTTGTAATCTTAGTGAGTCATACCAACACATGCTGTCATTTTTGTAATCTTTCTCCCTCTTTGTCTACATCCAACACTGATAAATTCTACTTCATGAGCCAAATTCGCATTTCTTCAGTTCTCTCCCTTTTATGATCATTATCTCAAAATAAGCCAACATCATTTATTTTAGTGGAATTCTACAAATGCCTAAATGGTATTGAGGTCTCTAGTCTACTCCTCCTCCATTCCTTTTCCCATAGTTTAGCCACAGTGACCTGTTTTAGAAATACACAGACGGTCATGTCACTTACCAGTTTATTTCTATACAATAACTTGGAAATTTGTTTTTTCTTTTTATGGCCACACCTGCAGCTTACAGAAGTTTCCAGCCAGGGGCTGAATTGAAGCTGCAGCTGCCGGCCTACTCCACAGTCATGGTAACACTGGATCCAAGCTGCATCTGTGACCTATGCCACAGCTTACGGCAAGGCCAGACCCTTAACCCACTGAGCAAGGCCAGGGATCAAATCAGCAGCCTCGTGGACACTATGTCAGTTCTTAATCCACTGAGCCACAACGGGAACTCTTCTATCCAATCGCTTTAAATAAATTCTGAATATACTTAAGTGGCCCTGAGGCTCCAGCATTTGTGTAATTCACTGGTGTGTCAATTCTTCTCCTTCCCATTAAACACTTTGGTCACATGGCCATTGCTTCCACTCCTAGATTTTAAGCAGGTCAGGTCATCATCTCACTGCCTTCTGCCTTCCCGCTTGCCTTTCTTTGACCTGCAACACTGCCTTGCATTTTAGCACCTTACTCTTCAACTCTACTCATTTGAATTTTAAAGTTAAAAGGAATTTTCTACTTATCATATATGGTAAGTAATTAAAATAACATGTATATTGATTTCTCATGATATATTGAGGGAGCTGGAAGGGTGATTATCTATTGGTATCTGGTGAGTAATCTATAAGTAAATATAGTGGCTGAGCAGATAACATCAAGGAGTTCTGGTATGAAAGATCTGCAAGTGTTTTTCTCTCTTTTAGGCCACTTCATTCCAGCCCTCTTACAGTCCAGTCTTTATGTTCAGATCATTTCTTACATATTCCTCTTACCTTAACTCTTAACTAATCTGTTATTAGGATCCATCCGTGGCCATAGTACCAAAACCCTATTTCCAACAGTGTACTAGATAACACACCTGGATGTTACAAAATCCTATCACTAATGTTAAAATTCAGCATATACAAATCCCACTTCTCAGGTATATTGGCCCTTATTTTTTTTTTTTTTAGGTGCCTCTGTGGCATGTGGAAGTTCCTGGACCAGGGGTCAAACCTATGCCACAGTTTTAACTAGAGCTACAGCAGGGACAATGCTAGATCCTTAACCCTCTGAGCCACGAGGGAACTCCTGGCACTTATTTTTTTAAAACTGGTTTTTGGAGTTCCCATCATGGCACAGCGGAAACGAATCAGACTAGGAAAACATGAGGCTGTGGGCTCAATCCCTGGTCTTGCTCAGTGGTTTGAGGATCTGGCATTGCCTCACTCAGTAGGTTGAGCTATGGTATAGGTCACAGAGGTGACTCAGATCTGGCTTTGCTGTGGCTGTGGCATAGGCTGCACCTCCGATTTGACCCCTAGCCTGGGAACCTCCATATGCCATGGGAGCAGCCCTAAAAAGACAAAAAGACAAAAAAAATAAAAAAAGAAATAAAACTGGTTTATCTCATGTTATTAATATTATATTAAAAATAACCTCTATTTTCCTTCTTGGGATGTAACTCACGCTTGGGATAGTGATATTTTAATAAACCACATCAAATATACCATAGGAGGAGGGAGGTTTCATTCTGGACATCTTATGAATTTCTTATGTGAATTTGGAAATGGAAGCTAGAAGCAGAACCAAATTACTCCATATCAAAAGAGATGAGTGATTAGAAATGTCAAGAGGAAACTGTGGAAAAGAGAAGAGTCTCCGGCAAAACTGGGCATTTTGTGAGGGTAGGAATCATGGGCAAAATTAAATAAATGATGGTTCATCCAAGTAGATACTTTTAGAGAGGTTTTGTTTTTATTTTCTTTTTTAATTAGAAGTATGTGACCTATTTCCCTCCTTGGTCTTCAGTAAACTCAATGATTCTCAGTAGTAATTATGCAAAAATGTATCCTTTAAAGATAATTTTAAGAAATGCTGAATTAGGTATTCAAATAGTTGCTAGAAGAAAGGGACCAAAAGTAATGAATAAAGGGATAGATGACTTCTCATTTACATAACTATTAAAATGCATCCTATCTAAGAGGGTAAAAAGCCTAAGCATTGATTTCTTTCTTTTTGCCCCTTTAACTTCCCTATCCAGTAAGGTCATTGATGCATTACCATAAATGTTCAAATCTACTACATAGCCATAATCTTGATGTAGAATCACATCATCTCTTTACCTGGCGTATGCTGACATTTTATGGTGGCCCATTTGGCACAGGGCACCAACTGAGTGATTGCCATCAGACAAGGTAAGCAGTGACACACAGGGCGAGTTATATCACACCAGTGAGGGCCAATTTCCCTCTTGAATTCCAAGCAGAAAGAAGTTTCTCTCAGTGTGGTTTAAAGTTCTCCTCTGCCCTCCTGTTGCAGGCATATATAATGTTCTGGTAAAGAGAACTTGAGGAACAGAAGGAACCCATATACACAACATTGAAATTGTATTTATAGAATAGAAATTACAGGTATTTTGTTAAGCAAAGCAGGCCAACAGACTTTTGCTGGTGATATGCAGAACTGAAATCACTTTTAGAAATTAATCGTTAGAAACACTGTCCTTATGCATAAGACTTACAACAAGTATAAATCATTACACATCTATTTTTGTCACTCACTCTAGTTTAAGAGTTTAACATCTCTTGATTTCCCATAATTTTTGCAAGACTTTATGAAATTACTATTATTATCCCTTTCACTTGGGATGAAAAACAAAAAAGAGGTTAAATAATTCGCCTAAAGTCCAACTGTCATGTTCTGGAGCCAGAAATTGCATCTAAGCCTACCAGGCTGTAAGTTTATGTTATACCACCTCTCATAAAGTGAAGCAAAGGCCAGAACCTCCTAATGTGTACAACTTTACACAATTTTACCTTACCAAGACTTATGGTGAGGGAATGCACCTCATGTGTTGATGTTTTTTTCTCTATGAAACACCCTCCAGTCTAGTGAGTTCTACAGTGTTACCTGGGTTATCTTCAAATCACAAATGCCATATCATCACTTTCCTGTTTGAAAAGTTATTCCCTGCAGTTACTCCGGTGTCATGGTTGTTTGGCCACTCTCAGTTTCTCATACTTCCTCATGAGAGTATTTTTTCATACCTCTGGCTTTGGAAATGATGCAAAGATTTGTTTTTAAGATTTTTTTTTTTCTTGGAGCAATATTAGGTTTACCCTAGCCTTTTCAGATGGGCTTCTTCCACTTAGTAATAGGTATTTATGTTTCCTTCATTTTTTTTTTTTTCATGTCTTGATAGCTCATTTCTCTGTAGTGCTGAATAATATTACCTTTGTTCAGATGTATCACACTTTATTCATTCCCCCACTGAAGAACATGTCAGTTGCTTCCAAATTTTAGCAACTATGAATAATAAACCTGCTAGAAACAATCACATGCAGGCTTTGGTGTGGGTGTACATTGTTAATTCCTTTGGATAAACAGTGAGTATGAAAGCTGAACTGCATGTAAGAGTATGTTTAGTTTTTTAAGAAACCACCAAAACATCTTCCACAGTGGTATACCAATTTGCATTCCCATTAGCAATGCACGAGAGTTCCTGCTGCACTACACCTTTGTCAGCATTTGGGACTGTCAATGGTCTCGATTTTGGCCATTTCAACAGCTATATATCTCACTGGTATCTCAATTTGCTTTTTCTTGATGATATGAGATGCAGAATATCTCTTCATATGCTTATTTTTCATCTATGTATTTTATTTGGTGAGATGTGTAAAGGTATTCGGCCCACTTTTTAACTGAGTTGTTTTTCTGCATATTGGTGAGTTTTAAGAGTTCTCTGTATAGTTTAGATAACTATAGTTCATCAGAGGTGTCTCTTGCTAATATATTCTCCCAGGGTGTGGCTTGTCTTCTCATTCTTTTAGCATTAACTTTCACAGAGCAGAAATGTTTAATTTCATTGAAGTCCAGCTTATCAAATATTTCTTTTATAGATAATGCCTTTGGTGTTATATCTAAAATGGTATCCTCATACCTAAGGTCATCTAGGTTTATTCCTATGTTGTCATCTAGGAGTTTCATAGTTCTTCATGTTATATTCAGGTCTGTGATCCATTTTGATTTCATTTTTGTGAAGGGCTTTAAGGTCTGTGTCTAGATTTTTTTTTCATGTGGATGTCCAGTTGTTCTAGCATCATTTGTTGAGAGACTATCTTTGCTCTGTTGAATTGCTTTTGCTCATTTGTCAAAGATCAGTTATCAGTTATAGGGACAGTGAGAAGCACTTAGGAGGCAGTATTAATTAATCTTGCTAATAAATTGTGGAGGTAGGTGTTTGATGGCTGGAAAGTGGAACACATTTTCACAAATTCTATAAGTAATATTCAGATATTCTTGAATCAGCATATCAATGAAAGCAACTGTGGATTTTTTTGTGTGTGTCTTTTTTTTTTTTTTTTTTTTTTTTTTTTGCTATTTCTTGGGCCGCTCCCGCGGCATATGGAGGTTCCCAGGCTAGGGGTCCAATTGGAGCTGTAGCCACCCGCCTACGCCAGAGCCACAGCAACGCAGGATCCGAGCCGCGTCTGCAACCTACACCACAGCTCACGGCAACGCCGGATCCTTAACCCACTGAGCAAGGGCAGGGACCGAACCCGCAACCTCATGGTTCCTAGTCGGATTCGTTAACCACTGCGCCACGACGGGAACTCCCCAACAACTGTGGATATTTTTGATGCAATATATGTAGTGTTTCTTTGAGATTCTGAGCAACTTCTTCATAAACATTTATTTTTGATGGTGAGGTGTCAGGCAGAAATCTCCAAGGTGCTTTACTTTTTAGATGAGGTGTGAAAAGATATGTCTTTGTTTTTTTTCCCTGAATTCATGGCCCAAGTGAGTGATATTTTGTAAAGAAGTTTAGTATGGCTTTGCAGTTTCAGCATTCAGCAGCTATGAAAATATGGAGTTCACTCTCCTTTAAATGCTTTTTCCCATCCATTTCTAAGGTCACAAGCAATTTATAGAAAGCCTTTGTTGTCACTTTAGAAATTGCTCGATATCTAAGTTCTGTCTTCTATTTGTAAATATTTCTCATCTCTGTCTTTTTACCCTTTAATCTATTGGCCTCATACCTAAATTTTTCTTCTCCATTGAGCTTCTCTGTTTTGACAATTCCTTGCTTAGGATTTAGAAGCTTAGCAAGCTTACTCTTGAAGAACCCTTCTCAGAATTTGGACCTTGATCACAGCAGTTTACAACAGCAGTTTACATTGTTTTTCCCCAAATCCATACATTAGAACTAGTAAGGAAAGTAACAATACGTCTGCATTAGCATGTTGGTAAACAGTTGAGGGTAACAGTTTTGCTGCAGTTCAAGATTAGCTTTGAGCTCTAGTGGAAAAGTAAAATTAACAATTATACAGAGGACTTTATGCTTAAACAACAGAGTGACAAAAATGATGAGATTTGTGTCCTGCAGATACTTCCTTTTTCTCTTCTCCTTTTTGCTCTAAAAAAAAAAAATGATGCAAGGTGGAAAAACTTCAAGAATTTAGATTTTAGTAGGTTTATATTTGAATGTGCATATTAAAAAACTAAATGAAGATCCATATGGAGTCAACTGCTACTAGCAACATACACACATGCAATGTAGTGTAAATGGCCTTCAAGACCTATGAGATTAATATTTCAATATGTATTTTTCTATTTTTTGTATTTTCAGTGTTTAAACTATGTAGAGGATAATATACTTCACAGCAAAAAAAAAAAAAAAAAAAAAAAAAAAAATTAAAAAAAGTAAAAGCAATCCCTAAAAAGAAAATGGAGCAGAAAGATTCTATGTTATGTTGAACAAAGTAAAGTAAAGACACTGTTACTCTTAAAACATCATCTGACTTCTGGAACCTTCTGAAACACCCAAGAATACACAGAAAACAAAAGCAGTTTCCAATGGTGACTGCTAACAAAGATTTGCTCAACTACCATTTGAGGTTAAGCTAAACCGTGGTCTCATAAATGGACAGTAGCAGTATCAGAGATTCTCTCGACCACTCCACCTATATGTTGTCTTCTCATTAAGAGATCAGAATCTTTTATCACCACAAAGTAAACCAGCCCTCCATCTACACTGTGGGTGATGAGTTTGGATGTAACACAGGACAACTGTCATCTTTTCAGCTTTTCAGTGAAAACCTCTGAGAAAACATTCAACCAGGAAAAGAGACAGAAGACCAGTAATGGGGATTTACATAGAGAAAGAAAGGAACTCACAGTTCAATTCCTTCAAATAAAAACTGTGACAAGACACACTCAAATACCCGACCATATTGCAATGTTTCAGAAACCTCATCCTTTCAGAGTAGCAGTGAACTAATTAAGGAGAAGAGTTAGGAAAAAGTTTAATTTTAGCTTTTAAGCAAACTGCAATGAAAAGAGCATAAAATAATTTGAAGCAGTTGAATATTTACAGAAAATGGACAAAAAGACTACAAACCAAACAATGGTGATTTAAAATGGAATAATATTAAAGACCAAATTCTAAGGAATCAATTCACTAAATCTAGAATATAATAAGTAGAGAAATCATGATACTTCAAAAAGCTAGAAACATAGGCAACTTCTCTCATTACACACAAATCTCCCTTTTAACTAATGCGTAAAAGGAGAGAGTAAAACTCATGTCACAGAATAACTGAAAAACAAATTAAGGAAAGCTCTAAAAAATTCTAAGCTGGGGGAATGATCTAAAGATATACTGAAGGCAACATTCACAACATTAAATATCTGTATGATTATTGGACAAAAATGAATGTAAGTAAGCACTTAAACACAGCAGAAATTAATTTGTTCATGGTGAGTAACAATACGTTAGGAAAGTTTGCCTTCAATATATCCAGGTTTGTGATTGTCACTCAGCAAACTGGACTTGTTTTTGTTTGCATCAGGGTTTTGGATCTGATATGCAGGCAAGTATAAAGCCACTAGATCTTCAGAAGAGTTACACACGAGGGAAGAAGGAGAATATAAAATTCTTTGTGAAGAGTCAACCTCTCATGTCTGTTACTTAGTAGTCAGAGTTCCTGAAATAACTACATGTTAGACAAAATCATGGAAAAATATAATTTAAGAGATACATAAAAGACTTATCGAGAAAAAAAATATAGAAGAAGAGCCCTATGGTTTATGGAAAATCATTTTTCTCCATTGCGCTGCAATGATATCCTCATCCTACATCAAATTGACTGTGTTTGTGTTTGATTCCAGATTTTCTATTTTGTTCCATTGCTTTGTCTATCCTTGTACCAAGATACTGTCTTATGTTATGAAGCTTTAAAATTACCCTGTGTATTGAATATATCCATCTTCATTGTCTGTCAGTTTGTCTTGGCTATTTTCCTTGTATATGTCCATACAAAGTTTCAAATAAACCTCTCAATACACATCTCCCACCTTTCCATATTCCTAAAAACCACTCAAGATTCTGAGTAATTGTTATTGCTATTGAATTGAATTTATAGATTTAAGACTTACATCTTTAGAGAGTTCCCACTGTTGCTCAGTGGGTAACGAACCCAAATAGTATCCCTGAGGATGCAGGTTCAATCCCTGGCCTTGCTTAGTGGGTTAAGGATCCAGCATTGCTGTGAGCTGTGGCATTAGGTTGCAGACATGGCTGGGATCTGGTGTTGCTATGGTTGTGGCATAGTAGACCAGCAGCTGCAGCTCAGATTTGACCCTAACCTGGGAACTTCCATATGCCACAGATGTGGCCTTAAAAATCAAAAACAACAACAACAAAAAAAGACTTACATCTTTATAATTTTGACTCTTTCAAAATCTATAATGACCTAGCCTTTCAGTTATTTAGATTATCTTTGGTTTCTCTCGGTAGCACCAATTAATATTCTGTACAGAGATGCTGCACATCTTTGGAGTTCCCTGGCAGCCTGGAGGTTAAGGATCTAGCACTGTTACTCTTGTGGTGCAGGTTCTATTCCTTACCTGGGAATTTGGCCACAGGTAAGGCCAAAAAAGAAAAACAAAATGAGAGAGATGTTTCACATCTTTTCAAAAATTTATTTTTCTGAACTAAACATGTTTTTATGCTATTATAAATAATATACAAATTTCACATTCTATTTTTGTCATTAATGTATAGACATATAAGACTCATACACAGACCTTGAATCCTTAAACCTTAAAACATCAAATTATAACCATTTTTATAGGTTATTTTGGAGTTCCCATGTACACAATCATGTGCTCTCTTTAAAAATGACATGTTTTTTCCTTCTTCTCTATTGTTCATAACATTTTTCTTCTTGCTTGTGGAACTGGCTAGGATTCCTATGTTTTTCATTTCTATTCACAAGTAAAAAGGTTTTAATATTAACCACTAAATATAATATTTGTAGATTTTTGAACCTACTCATTCAGATTTAGGAACTTTCCTCTTAATCTAGTTTTCTAAGCATTTTAATACAAATAAGCATGGATTTCAGCACCATCTCCTGGAGGGGGCAGTATTTACTTATATTACTATTAATTTTTCTATAAGAAGGATTTGTTCTTTCTCCCCCATTAATTTATTTTTTTCAGTCATTAATTTATATCAGTGTGGAGTCATGTATATTTGTCTTATACATTGGTTTTCAAGCTGGTACCACACTATGCATCTTATTGTGAAAATTATTCCAGCTTTGACCATTAGCAGTTCTTTCAATTTGGCTTCTATGTTCTTTTGATAGGCCTGCCTCCCGAGCTGTTTGAGTACTTATTTGCTTTCCAGAACTAAATGTTTCTCCAGGTTCATTTGGTACATTATCTGATGTAGCCCTGCAATCAGCCGTCTCTGCAAGGATCTCTTGTTCTTGAGTTGAACATGACATTTAGAAACCAAAAACAATGTGTGGGTGTGCTCTTCGACATTGGATTGTTGTTGCTTCTAGAATCTCTTGGCAAATGACCTAACACATATATGCATGAATATTACTAACATATGGGTACATACATTTCTCTCATTATTTCTGCACCTATCCATCTGTCCTTATATTAAACTAATGCTAAGTTCATACTGATGTCGCCTACTCCAGTTCTGTACCACATCCATTCATTCTAGCCTTTCTCTCTTGCTTCTCTCTACTTTTCTGCCTAACAGTGAGAAACTTGGTCCCACAACCCACTCATTTATATACTTGTTTAATCCGAATAGACATATAAAGGGGATTCAAACTGTTATACTGGACTTCAGTGTAGAACACAATTACCAACCAGAAGACAGTGCTTATATTTCTCTTTAGCTTTACAGTTTTCAGTCTAAATGTAGTTTTTCCGTGTTAATTAGATTGGCTTCTCTTTATCGCCTCTCCCTGCAGAAAGGTGATGTCATGAAGTTTTCATTCAGTTAGATTTGTCTATCACAGTATACCTTACACTCTGGGATGCTAAGTACCTGATACATTTTTTTTATTTGCATACTTTGCAGTTCATCCTTTGTGGTATGTAATGCTCTGGGTTCTGATAAATGCATAAAACCATGTATCCACACTCTAGTACCATCCACAGAAGTTCCTCTATCTTAAAAATTCTCCTATCCATCCTCTCATAGTCAGTAATCATTTTCTCCACCACTGACAAACACTTGTTTTTCATTACTCAGTTTTTCCTTCTAATTTTATTTATTTATTTTTTATTTTCTGCTTTTTATGGCCACACCTGAAGCATATAGAAGTTCCCAGGCCAGAGGTCAAATCAGAGCTGCAGCTGCTGGCCTACACCCCAGGCATGGCAATGTCAGATCCAAGCTGAGTCTGCAACCTATGCTGCAGCTTGTGGTAACATGCCCATTTTGATTCACAGGTGAGTTACTTTCAATTTGTAAGAAACTAATAAATTCAATATTATTTTACTCCTAAAAAGAAGGAAATCTTTAAAAATCTTAATGGATAATAGTTGACTTACAAAGTTGTCTTAATTTTAGGTGTATAGCAAAGTAAGTCAGTTACACATATACATATATCCATTCCTTTGCAGATTCTTTTCCTATATAGATTATTACACAGTACTGAGTAAACTTTTCAGTGCTATAGAATAGGTCCTTGTTACCCATCTATTTTATATATAGTAGTCTGTTTAAACCAGAATAAAATATATAAAACTACAACACAATAATTTCAAAGAGAGAAATGTTGACATATATCATTTACTGAATATTCACAGAACTAGAACAAACAATCCAAAAATTTATATGGAACCATAAAAGACCCAGAATTGTCAAAGCAATCCTAAGGAACAAAAACCAAGCAGGAGGCATAACTCTCCCAGACTTCAGGCAATATTACAAAGCTATAGTAATCAAGACGGTGTCATTACTAGTCCATTGGTCTGCATGTCTATTCTGTTCCCTTGGTCTGTATGTCTGTTTTTACTGGTACCAAAACAACATATGGAATGGGAGAAAATAGCTTCAAACAATGCAACTGATAAGGGCTTAATCTCTACAAGATAAAAACAACTTACACAACTCAACAGCAAACAAACAAACAAACAAAAAACAACAACAACCCAGCTGAAAAATGGGAAAAGACTTGAATAGACATTTCTCCAAAGAAGATATTCAGATGGCCAACAGGCACATGAAAAAATGCTCAACATCACTGATTATTAGAGAAATGCAAATCAAGTGCTATGAGGTACCACCTCACACCTGTCAGAATGGCTGTCACTAACAAGTCAAAAAATAGCAAATGCTGGAGAGGGTGTGGAGAAAACCCTGCACACCACTGTTGGTGGGAATGTAAATTGGCAAACCACTATGGTAAACAGTATGGGGGTACCTCAGAAAATTAAATATAGAACTACAATATGACCCAGCAATCCCATGCCTGGGCATCTATTCAGACAAAACTTTCTTTGAAAAAGATACATGTACCCGTATGTTCATTGCAGCACTATTCACAATAGCCACAACATGGAAACAAACTAAATGTCTATCAACAGATGAATGGATTAAGAAGATGTGGTATATATACACAATGGAATACGACTCAGCCATAAAAAAGAACAAAATAATGCCGTTTGCAGCAACATGGATGGAACTAGAGCCTCTCATACTGAGTCAAGTAAGTCAGAAAGAGAAAGATAAATACCATATAATATCACTTATATCTGGAATCTAATATATGGCACAAATGAACCTTTCCACAGAAAAGAAACTCATGGACTGTAAATAGAGACTTTTGGTTGCCACGGGGAAGGAGGAGGGAGTGGGATAGACTGGGAGTTTGGGGTTAATAGATGCAAACTTTTGCATTTGGAGTGGATAAGCAATGAGATCCTGCTGTATATTACAGGGAACCATATCTAGTCACTTGTGATGGAACATGATGGAGGATAATGTGAGAAAAAGAATGTATATATATATACATATGTGTAACTGGGTCATTTGCTTTACAGTAGAAAATTGATAGAATACTGTAAATCAACTATAATGGAAAAAATAAAAATCATTTAAAAAACAAGAAATTCCTCTGAGGAAAAAAAAAATCTTAAGGAAATGATTGGAAATTGGAGTTCCCGTCTTGATGCAGCGGAAATGAATCCGACTAGGAACCATGAGATTGTGGGTTTGATCCATGGCTTCGCACAGTGGGTTAAGGATCTGGCATTGTTGTGAACTGCAGTGTAGGTCACAGATGCAGCTTGGATCTGGCGTTGCTGTGGCTGTGGCGTAGGCCAGCAGCAACAGCTCCGATTAGATCCCTAGCCTGGGAACCTCCATGTGCCTCGGGTGCAGCCCTAAAAAAGAAAAAAACAAATAAACAAACAAAATGATTGGAAACTGAAATCAAATGCACTATTTACTGTGATATTTATTTTGCCAAAACAAGAGTATAATTTAATAACGTCTATTAACACAATTCAAGACTAAAAAGTTTCCTTAACATAAACTAAACTTGTAATATATAACAGCTATTCCTTTAAAAAAATAGTGGGTTTTTTTTTGCTGTACAATATATGCTTGTAGCTTATTTTTTATTTTTATTTATTTAGTCTTTTTATGGCCTTACCCACGGTATATGGAGGTTCCCAGGGTAAGGGCTGAATGGGAGCTGTAGCCACTGGCCTACACCACAGCCACAGCAACACCAGATCCAAGCCACATCTGCAACCTACACCACAGCTCATGGCAACACTGGATCCATAACCCACTGAGAGAGGCCAGGGCTCCAACCTGCGTCCTCATGGATGCTAGTCAGTTTCATTTCTGCTGAGCCATGATGGGAACTCCTATTTTTATTTTTTAAATTTCATTGGAGTATATCTGACTTACAATGTTATACTAGGTTCAGATGTCCAACAAAGTGAATCAGTTATACATATACATATATACATTCTTTTTCAGATTAGATATTTTTGAAAAGTCATCTTAAACTAATATCAAAATTGAGCTAGTTGTGGACATGAGAAACACTGTTATTAATATTAGAAAGATGGCGTTCCCAGGTGGTGCAGCAGGTTAAGCCTCTCTCATTGTCACTGCTGTGGCTTGGGCTTGCATGCAGACTCTGAAACTTCCACATGCGAAAATGTGGCCAAAACAAAATTAGGAAGAAAGAACTTTTCTGTCTTCAATATATCTACTTAAAATTTTTCTAGAAGGGACTGACATAATTATAAACGAAAAAATTAATGCATTGTTAGAATACTGTTTTTCAGAACCTTTTGTCCATCTAATTAGAGAAAGTAAACCTAGTTTCTGATTTTATTATGTACATAAAAGGAATCTACAAGAACAAATAAATCTAATATAAAAATTATATATATTCAAAGAAAATATGGGTGTGCTTTACAGTGTAAAAGTGTTTCATAAATAAGATACTAAATCCATAAAAGACTGATTACATACATTTTTCCGAAAAATAACAATACCTAAAAGATTTTCAAAGGAAAAATGTGAAAGTTGTTATTTAACACATAGAATTTTCATAAAAACTATACCAAAATTAACTACTAACCTAGCAGAAATGGAAATTTATAGGAAATTTTTATAAATGACACATAAGCAAAAGAAAATGTCAGAACTTTTAAATAAAGAAATGACAAGTGACATCTTTTTTAGATAACATTGAAATGAAATTTACATTTTTAATACCTTGTTTAAAAGATTCTGGAATAAAAGGCACCTGCATTAAGGTGGTAATGAGAAGATAAATTGGCTAAAGTATTTTTGACAGTAATTTGTCAGTGTTTATCAATATTTTAAAAACATATGGTCTTCACTTCTATAATTTCACTTATTAAAATTTATCTTAAACATATATATACACATAAAGTTGCAGATAGAGGATTTATATTATTTAACTAGAAAGAGCTAAAAATTACAATTGAAAATGGCTATTTGAATATCGTATATCTTCACAATAAAATTCAATTCATTGTCTTTTACTGTGAGGATATATCATAATTAATTAATAATTCATTTTATATTGGGTTATTTTTACTTAAGAAAACTTAACTGGCAAATAGTATGTAACTTAAATATTAGGAACACAATATTTTTATTGATGCACAGAGAAAATCTGGAAGAAAAAACATATATACATAGAACCTAAACAATTTTAGAAGATGAAATTGGAGAGGTTTCAGAGTGGAATTTTCCTTTTAGGAATGATGAAATACGCACTTAAGAAAAATTAGTATGGGACATATTAATGAGATATTTCAGGAAATGGAAACTTCAGGTGGTGAAGATACTGGTAGAAAGCTACTATACAAAGAAGGGGAAAAACAGGAAACATACAATTTTAATTCATATCTGGAACATCCTCAGTAGTCTAAAACTAAAAGCTTTGCTTTTACTTCAGTGCCTACATTTCATTTATTCTGACATACTATTTAATGTTCCCCTAAAATAATGAGTAAAATTAATTGGTTTTTAAAATGCTTAGCTCTTCACTTTTATTTGGGTTTGTAGGCATCTATACCAGGGGAGAAAATAGTAGCTTGACTGTTAATGTCTATCATTAACTACCAAGCTTAGCAAAAGAATAGCAAGTAAGGGAGTTCCCACTGTGGCTTAGAGGAAACGAATCTGACTAGCATCCATAGGACACAGGTTCAATCCCTGGCCTCACTCAGTGGATTAAGGACCTGACATTGCCATGAGCTGTAGTGTAGGTCACAGACGCAGCTCAGATCCCACATTGCTGTGGCTGTGGTGTAGGCCGGCAGCTATAGCTCCGATTCGACCCCTACCCTGGGAACCTCCATGTGCCGCAAATGCGGCCCTAAAAAGACAAAAAAAAGAAAAAAAAGAATAGCAAGTAAATTTATATCGGCCACTATATATATATATATTTTTTTTTTTTTCATCATTTCGGCATGATGACCTGAGTTTTGACTTGTCGTTTTTACTCTCCCATCCTCCAGCCACTAAGTTCATTTTGATGATTTTCAGTATATTTTAAAAGTATAATTCTTGCTGCTTTCTGCAAAACTCTGTCAGCCATATAACTCTTAGATATGGTTTATAACTAAACATGTATTTTTCATTTGTAAGTATCAGTAATAATCATATACACCAGTGGTACCACAAGAATCATAAAAACAAACAAAGAAGAAAAACTGAAAACTTTCTCCTATAAAAACTAGCAACTAGTTCAGTCACATTTCAAAAACATTTAGTTACTTCTCAAGGTCTAAAATCACAATGGTCACTCTTTTACTCATTTATTTAACAAAAACAAAAATCAACCAAACAAAACTTAATACTCCTTCCATAGAGTATTTATAATTAAACTATATTTGGATAATGATAAATTAGATGGTGAAAAAGTTTTATTAAGCCAACTTAATAAGGTGGGGGGAAGAAAAAACACCTGATTCTCATTCATATGTCAACTTCATCTCTGCAACTTTGGCCTAAAGTGTTGGGGTAGGGGGGAATGAGAGTCCTTGGAGAGTTTTACATAGGAGTATGAAGAGTAAAGATGAAGAAATAAAAAAGAACAGTTAGAAGAGTTTTTAGTGTTTTGATTGAAAAGGGGTAACTGCACCCTAGTGTTCACTGCAGCACTATTCTCACAGCCAAGACATGGAAGCAACCTAATGTTCATCAACAGATGAATGGATTAAGATGTGATACATATGCACAATGGAATAGTACTTATCCATAAAAAAAGAAAAAATAATGCCATTCCCAGCAACATGGATGCAGCTAGAGGTAATAACACTAAGTAAGTCAGAAAGAGGACACATATCATATGACATCACTACATGTGGAATCTAAAATATGGCACAAATGAATCTATTTATAAAACAGTAAGGGACTCACACATATAGAGAACAGACTTGTGGTTGCCAAGGATGGGAAGAGGGAGTGGGATGGACTAGGAGTTTGCGGTTGGTAGATAAAAACTATTACATGTAGAATGGATAAGCAATGAGATCCTCCAGTATAGCACAGGGAACTATATCCAATCTCCAGGGATAGAACATGATGAAAGATAATGTAAGAAAAGGAATGTATATATATATGTACAACTGGGTCACTTTGCTTTATAGCAGAAATTGGCCCAACACTGTAAATAAACTATACTTTGATAAAAAAAAAGAAAAGTGAGAACGGTCTCTGTTAAGTAGTGACAATCATTCTTCTTCCTTAATATTTCTCCAAGACATTCCACGGAATGGGTTATAGAGGAATGTCTTGGAGAAATATTAAGGAAGAAGAATTCACCAGACTTAGCAAATGATTGAATATACCATACGAATTATAGTGAAAAAATTTAAGACCCATATTAGGTATACTAAATTGGCTCTGTAACTAAACAGATATCGGTACTTTTCACTGGAGTAAGGAGTAGAAAAGAGAAGTATATTTGGGGTCAAGATGACATGTCAAATATGTTGTATTAAGGTGCATGAAAGTGATTTCTATGAAGAATGCAATTAAATACTAACAGAGAGAATTCTGGCCTTATATATAGATTTATAACTGATTAGTAATTATGTTTTATCAAAATGGTGCTTTATATGAGGACACAGGAATTTTGTGCACAGGAAGATAAAAAGTTTTAAAAGAAAACCTCTGAAGAAGAATCAAGAATAGAAAAAAAAATGGTTATAAAGGTAAGAAGAGAACCAGCAGGATAAAAACCTTAAAAGTAGAGTGAGCTGGCAATGTCAAATGTGATGGTTATCAGAAATATGTGTTAAAGATGCCCCAAAGATGGGGAAATTCAAAAGATAGAGACAAAGTGAATGGAAGACAGTTGTTTAGAAGAGAGAGGAAATCAGTTTGAAGAGGAAAGGAGGGGTGAAATGTGTTGACTATTATGTTGGATTTCATAACAAAATCCTGACTCATGATAAAGGAGATAAGTCAAAAACTAGATATGGATAAGGGAGTGTATGCAACACAGTCGTTAATAAATACGCTCCAATAGAGAGGGTTACTTTTGAGTTGGACATTGTAGGTGAGCTGGTCTTGAGGAGGGAAGAGGGCTCCAGAAGGCAATTTTCAGAGAAAGATGGGAAAGCAGAGATGAGACTACTAGATTTGAAAGACCACTGTGAATGCTTTACTTAAGAGAATAACTGTTTTTTTTTTTTTCCTGAAAAGATTATGTTAAATGTCTTACTGAAAAGGTATCAAAAAAGAAAAGGTGTCCATCGTATTTGCTAATTATTACTTATTTCATTTAGGCTCCTAAATTCCCACAGATGCTGGAGAACAGGCATTGGTGTACTATCTCCATGGATGATCACATTTCAAAGGGCTCCCAGGTCCTTATGAAAATCTTTTCTGGATTGTAGAAGATTTACTAAGAGGCCCAGAAAGAATTTACCATGGGAGTACAAGAGATAGGGAAATGGGTGGCTGGTTGGGACAAGTTGCCATCTGATATAAATGACTCTACTCCTTAAGAGGGAGACAATGAGCAGAGACTTTCGTGGATTAGGTTGTCAATCTAACATAAGTGATGATTTGGTTTGAACATCAAGACTGTGTGAAACATATATCAATAAGAGTTTAGATGATTGAAACTGTCCATAAAGACATGGAATATATCCAAAAGATAAAGGATTTGTGTTTATTTAGATAAGTTTTTAGTATATCAACTAAGTTGTGAGAAAAAGTAGTGTCATTTATAACAATGACGTAAAAGGAAGGATAGAAAATTAAAGGAGTTACAGGTCTTATTAAAGCTGTTATTGAAATATGCTTAAGCAGACATGGGATGTTGTACAGATAAGGAGTGGTAGTTATGAAGATGCCACAAATAAAACATTAGATAATAACATAAATTGCAAATTCATTGAAATTATTGCCTTTGTAAATTTAACTCCAGTAAAATGCAACATGATTTACAGAAAAAAAAGACAGTGACAAACCTGCCTTACAGAGTGCTTTGGAAAGTAGGATATAATACGTATTTAAAGGTCAGAAAGACAAAACTGTAGAAAAGTTTAAAAGCTATATAATGGAGATTAGATGAAATGATAAAAAATTAGAATGCTGCTGATGAAAAAGTCTTTCATTCCATTTCCTGAAAATATTGGTTTAAGAGACGAAATTACTCAAAAATATCACATTATACTAAAATGTTTACCAGTCCTTCTTTTACTACAACCATATGTTAAAAGTATTTTCTTTATTCGCTTAACTGAGTTTTTAATGGATTAAATTGTTCAAAGCATCACTATTATGCTTTTGGGCCTTTTAGTCATCACATAATTGCTATGTACTCTCTTCCAGCTGTATATTAACATAAAAATGCGAGTATTATTTTCACGAATATTGCATACCAAAGCCAAAAATTCAGTTTGATAACAGGAGAAAAATATGACAAAAATGCTTTAGAGCTATTCACAGGATTTAATTGTTATTTGCATTTTTTAATTGAAGACCTCAATTTCATTCTGAATATTTAGCTATGGTTTAAAACATTTGCTAACTAAAATATTTAAAACTAGATTTAGATTAAATAACCTGACACGAAAAAATGAGCTACAGCTTGACCAGCTTGATCAGGGAATGCATCAGTTTTAGTGTTTTTTAAGCTTTTACAGACTCCCCATGATACTGCATTTCTAGGACTAGAAACTATAGGTATCCAATAGGGTACCACCCGGATCTTCTTAAAATGCCACATTAGTCCCTTTCTCAGTTTTACATAAGCTCCTAGTTTCTCCTAGTTCCTCCCAGTGCACATATAATCAGCTTGATTTCTTTTCTTTTGGTACATAGCATTACATCTTGAGTACACTTTCTGCCTCTGAAAAAAAGAAACCATAGTAGCAGAGTCAAAGGTAAACTCATTGCTAATCCAATCCTCTGTCAATGGACATTTGGGTTGTTTCTATGTCTTGGCTATTGTGAATAGTGCTGCAATGAACAGAAAAAAAATGTATTGGGGAAATAAAAAGGTAAACTTAATAATTAACATTTTTCTTAATTCCCAAGGACAAATCCACTGACAGTTTCCACCTTAAGAATTTTAAATCTAAGCTTCTCAAGGAAAGCTAAAGGAGAGGGGAATAAATCAGTTATAGATAATGAGAAAAACTTACTGTGTACTTTTTGTGTTCTGGTCATTTTACATGCTCATGCAAACTTCACCACCATGCTGTGGGGCAGGTCCTTTCCAAATCCTAATTTTGTTTTGCAACCAAGGAACTTGAGCTTGGCGCAAGTGACTTACTCAAAGTTACAGAGAAGTGATGAAACTGATATTAAAACCTAGGATATCTGATTTCAGAGCCCCAAATCTTAACTTCAAGATTGTAATGCATCAGTAAACAAACATTTTAAAAATCTTAACTAGCTCTTATAGATATGCTTTATAACTTCCTCTAAGATGGTAACAATAAATCCATTGCATAAACTACACCATCCCTTTAATTATTCCATTAGATTATATCAAATTCAAAAGGTGCCATATATTAGAGTCCAGACATAAGTGATATCATATGGTACTTGTCTTTCTCTTTCAGACTTCACTCAGTATGAGAGTCTATAGTTCCATCCATGTTGCCATCACGGACTTGGAGAAGAGACTTGTGGTTGCCAAGGGTGGTGGGGAGGGAATTGGGTGGATTGGGAGCTTGGGGTTAATAGATGCAAACTATTGCCTTTGGACCGGATTAGCAATGAGATCCTGCTGTGCAGCACTGGGAACTATGTCTAGTCACTTATGATGGAGCATGATAATGTGAGAAAATAGCATGTGTACATGTATGTGTAACTGGGTCACCATGCTGTACAGTAGAAAATAAAACTGTATTGGGGAAATAACAATTAAAAAAAAAAAGTAGGAAATAGGCCATATTTATATTGTAATAATAAACAAATGTATCCAAAGTGGCTGAAGGTAATTATTAAAACTCTTGAGAGTGAAAGCCAATGGAAAGTTATTAATCCCCCATAGCGCATTACACACTGTGAGAGGAGCAAGGATGTGTAAAACAATGAAGCAAAAAATAATACAGAAGTGATATAATTAAATAGGTATTATGTGCAGTTAAAAAAACTTCTAAAGGTGAAAATGAAGTAAAAATAGATTTACTTTGTGCCTTGAAGATTTCTAAGTATTATCACTTCTTCCTTAGTTTCTCTAATAGTTCTACCTTTAGGGTAAAGTTGTCCATATTTTTGCCTCTAAAAATATGGAGGAAATTTTATATTCATTACACTCTACCAAGAATAAAAAGTAAAATGGAGAGGATGCCATTGGATATTGACACAAAATATATCCTCAGTCATCAAATAGCAGATGAAAGCTATTGTCACTCACTTTATTATTACCTGTGGGTACATAAGCCCCTTGATATGGAAATATTGTAAAGGCAGAACATTGGCAGTGATTGTTTTTCCAATAATTGGGAAAGATTTGCTTAAATCAATTTTACGTCATGTGCACACCAGTACCCTTTTTAGCCAAATAGGGTTTGTTTAAAAATTAATTATTTTTTACTTCAGGAAATTATTAGAGATAGCCCCTTGTGCTCTCTGTAATAGATGTTAACTCCTATAGTCTTTGTAACTGAATGAAATATCCATAACTACTCTCTCAGTCAGGAATGCTGGGTTACAATGTGGTAACAAAACATTCAAAATTCTTGTGCATGATTTATATTCAGGAATGCATTCATTTTAGTCAGAGCAGGAGGAAGAAGAATCTTAAATGGCTGTGGGTGCAGGAAAGTAAATGGAAAAATCAATCAAAAAGGGCAGAAATTGTAGAGACCCAGAAAAAATATCATCGAATCAAAAATTAGAACATATTTGTTTGCATTTAAAATTTCAGTTTGGGGGAATTTCTGCCATGGGAATTTGGGAAAAAGAATATAAAAAAAGCAAAAATAGCCAGGAGATTTGACCACTTTTCTAAGAAGTTTAGCAGTCAATGAAATGCAAGGGATAAATGAAAAATTCAAATAAACAGAAAAATCTCATACACTCAGAAACATGGGAGAAAGCCAGTCCAAGGAAGGCTAAGGAGGTAATAGCACAATCTGTTATGCCTGACATCAAAGAGCTCTCCTGAGAAATGGAGATAAATGTAGTTAAGGTCACTACTGAAGAACAATAAATTGTTTAATTCCACTAAGAACTCTGAAAAACAAGCAATCAATGTGGGATTGGAAAAGAAAGATGGTGAATGATTTCCTATAACAGAAAAAAAATCAAAAGAAATTTAAATAGGTAAATTTTTAAATAATTAATTGTAAAGGCAAGTTGCATAGCATAAATGAAGGCTGAGAGCCATGGTGGAATATGCCACCCACAGGAAAGGAGGATAGTAAACTAAATTGAGAAATGCTTGCTCACTTTCTCCAGCCTTTGCTAGCTAAGAATATCACTTTCAATTAGTCACTTAATTTTTTTCTAATCTGAATATCAAACTGTTAAACTCTTACTTTATGAAAACTCTACAATAGAGGATTTTTTTTTTGTATTTTTATATCCCTAGGACCTCACATTTTCTTTTAGCAAGTTGTTTCCCATATCTAGACTGCTATACTCTGATGCCATCCAAAAAAGTTTAAACGCACAGATGCAAAATTGGTCATCTAGCTGATTCCAAACACAAACAATGAATATATATATATATATATATATATATATATATAAAACTTTTACTTATATTATTTTTTTAAATTATTTCCCTAATACAATTTTTTTTTCTACTGTATAGCATGGTGACCCAGTTACACATACACATACACATTCTATTTTCACACATTATCATGCTCCATCATAAATGACTAGACACAGTTCCCATTGCAACACAGCAGGATCTCATTGCTAACCCATTCCAAAGGCAATAGTTTACATCCATTAACCCCAAGCTCCCGATCCATCCCACTCCCTCTCCCTCCTCCTTGGCGACCACAAGTCTATTCTCCAAGTCTATGATTTTCTTTTCTGTGGAAAGGTTCATTTGCGCCTTATATCAGATTCCAGATATAAGTGATATCATACGGTATTTGTCTTTCTCTTTCTGACTTACTTCATTCAGTATGAGAGTCTCTAGTCCCATCCATGTTGCTGCAAATGGCATTATTTTGTTCTTTTTTATGGCTCAGTAGTATTCCATTCTGTATTTATACCACATCTTCCTAATCCAATCATCTGTCAATGGACATTTGGGTTGTTTCCATGTCTTGGCTATTGTGAACAGTGCTGCAATGAACACGTAGGTGCATGTGAATATAGGCGCAAAAATTCTCAACAAAATTTTAGCTAACCAAATCCAACAACATATCAAAAAGAACATACACCACAACCAAGTGGTGTTCATCCCAGGTTCACAAGGATGGTTCAACATGTGGAAATCAATCAACATCATATACCACATTAACAAAAGAAAAATAAAAAAACCACATGATCATCTCAACAGATGCAGAAAAAGCATCTGACAAAGTCCAACATCCATTCATGATAAAAACTCTTACCAAAGTAGGTATAGAGGGAACATTCCTTAACATAATCAAAGCCATTTATGACAAACCTTACAGCAAATATCATACTCAATGGAGAAAAGCTGAAACCCTTCCCACTAAAATGTGGAACAAGACAGAGATGCCCACTCTCACCATTGTTATTCAACATCTTATTGGAAGTCCTAGCCACAGCAGTCAGACAAACAAAAGAAATTAAAGGCATCTAAATAGGAAGAGGTAAAACTGTCACTGTATGCAGGTGACATGACACTATATATAGAAAACCCTAAGGACTCAAACCCCAAAACTACTTGAACTGATCAACAAAGTCAGCAAAGTAGCAGAATATAAGATTAACATTCAGAAATCAGTCGCATTTCTGTATACTAACAATGAAATATTAGAAAAGGAATACAAAAATACAATACCTTTTAACATTGCACCCCCAAAAATCAAAATACCTGGGAATACACCCAACCAAGGAGGTGAAAGACATATGCTGAGAAGTATAAAACCTTAACCAAGGAAATTAAAGAAGACGTAAAGAAATGGAAAGATATTTCATGCTCCTGGGTTGGAAAATTTAATATTGTAAAAATGGCCACACACCCAAAGCAATTTACAGATTCAATGGATATTTATTTCTACATTTATTTTGCCTTTCCCTGAGAATTGTATTCTTATGCAGATAAGTATCCAGACCTAGAAAAGATAATACATATGGATAAATTCAGGCAGAATTTCATGTTCTTTGAGGAGAATCACCTCCAAGACTTAGCCTAGTTTACCACTGATAGCTCTAGCACAAAGAGGCAAGTTTCAGTTTATTTAAAGAAAGAATAGAAGGTTCTCTTATATAACCCAAGCTCTTATTTTAATGCTCTCATTAATAAGTAATGTTATAAGAAAGAAAGTGTATTAAGTGTATATTTACATAGCAATCTTAAAAATCTAGATGATAGTTCACTGTGATTTTGATTTGAATTTCTCTAATAATTAGTGATGCTGAACATATTCTCATGTGCCTGTTGCTCATCTGTATGTCTTCTTCAGAAAAATATCTATTCAGGTCATCTGCTCATTTTTTAATCAGTTTGTTAGTATTTGTGTTGTATGAGCTCTTTACATATCTTGGATATTAACCTCTGATGAAATATATGACTTACAAATATCCTCTTCAATCAGGTAAACTGCCTTTCATTTTGTTGATTTACTGTGCAGAAGCTTTTAGTTTGATGTAGTCTTACCCCTTGCTTGAGGAGACATCTAGGGAGATCGTGTTAAGACTGATGTCAAAGCGTGTACTGCTTGCTTTCTTCTAGGAATTTTGGAGTTTCAGGTATCCATGAAAGTATTTAATCCATCTTGACTTCATTTTTGTGTATCATGTGATAGAGTGGTCTAATTTCATTTTTTTTTGCATGCAGCTGTCTAGTTATCCCAACACCATTATTAAAAAGACTATCTGTTCAGCATTGTATGTTTTTGGCTCTTTTGTTATAAATTACTTGTACATATATGTGTGGGTTTATTTCAGGGCTCTCAATTCTGTCCCATTGATCTATCTGTTTTTCTGCCAAAACCATGCTGTTTTGATAACTATAGCTTTGTACTAGTTTAACCTAGGGCTTTGTTTTTTCTCAAAATTGCTTTGGTTATAATTTTTTGTGTGTGTCCTTTAAATTTTATAATTTTTTGTTTTATTTATGTTTAAAATATCCTTTGTATTTTGAAAGGGGTTGCATTGAATTTGTAGATTGCTTTTGGTAATACAGGCATTTTAACAATGTTAATTCTTCCTATCTATGAGCCTACAATATCTTTCCATTTATTTGTATTTTCCTTAATTTAACATTTTATAGTTTTCAAAGTATAGGTCTTACAGCTCCTTGTTAAATTTCTTCTTAGGCAATTTATTCTTTTTGTTACAATTGTAAATAGGATTGTTTTCTTATTTTTCTGCTAGCTCATTGTTGACATACAGAAACACAACAGATTTTGTATATTGATTTTATACTCTACAAATTTATGGCATTCATTTGTTATTTCTATTTTATTATTTCATTTAGTTTTTTGATGGAGTCTTTAGTGTTTTCTAAATGTAAAGTTATATTATCAAAAAATAGTTATAGCTTTACTTCTTTCTTTCCAATCTGGATGACTTTTATTTCTTTTTCTTGCCTAATTTCTCTGGCTATAATTTCCAATACCATGTTGAATAAGAGTGGCAAGAGTGGGCATTCTTGATTGTTCCTGCCTTCAGAGGGAGGGAAAGATTTCAGTGTTTCATCATTGATGATGATGTTACCTGTAGGTTTGTCATATATGGGCTTCACTATGTTGAAACATGTTCCTTCTATGTACATTTTATTGAGAGGTTTTTTTAAAATCATAAATGGGTGTTGAATCTTGTACGTGTGTTTTTCCAGAGATACTGAGATTAAATGGTTTTTATTATTCATTTGGTTAATGTGGTATATATCATGTTGATTTGCAGATGTTAAACTATCTTTGTATAACTGAAATGAATCCCACTCGATTATGGTGTATAATGCTTTTGATGTGCTATTGTATTCAGTAGCAAAAAAAAAAGCTAATATTTTGTTAAGACTTTTGCATCTATATTCATCAGTGACATTAGCCCATCATTTTCTTATGTGTTCTTTTTCTGATTTTGGCATTAGACTAAAGCTGGCCCCATAAAATGAGTTCCCGCCTCCTCAAATTTTTGGAAGGGTACATATTAATTCTTCTTCAAATGTTTGTTAGAATTTACCAGGGTAGCCATCTGGTCCTAGAATTTAGTTTTTTGGGAAGGGTTTTGACTACTATTTCAATCTCTTTGCTAGTGATCAGTCTATTCAAAATTTTCATTTGTTTATTATTCAGTCTTTGAAAGTTGTATGATTCTAAAAATTTTTCCATTTGTTGTAAGGTGTCCAATTTTTTGTTGTATGTCTCTTTATATGTCTCTTTTGCTTCTACTCAGTGACCCACAGATTATGAGGATTGCAATTTAGAGTGATGGGGGTAGGAAATTTCCCCTACTTTCTGTTATTATTTAACCTTATTTCCTTTATCCTTTCAAATGATTCTTGTCTTAGTTTCAGATAATTTCTCATATACATATACATACTACTCTGCTGAGAACTGAAGGAGACCCTTCTGCAGATCTCTGGAATGATCCCTCTACACATCTCCTGTACCATCCCCCTCCGTACTGCTCTACATTTCCTCTTTCACTGTTCATCAGTTTGTCCTTCTGGGGGCACCTGGATTTGCAACTCCACTGTCATTGTTATTAGGTTCCATTTTTTTTTTTCTTTTTTGGCCACATCCACAGCATACAGACGTTCCCAGGCCAGGGATCAAATCAGAGCTGCTGTTGTGACCTAAGGTACAGCTGCAGTAAAACTGGATCCTAATCCACTGTGCTGGGCTGCACTATCTCTGGTTGATCAGAGAGACAATGCTGGGCCCTTAACCCACTGTTCCACAGTGGGAACTCCCTGGATTCCATTTTCCTATCCTGTGCCTGAAAACTCTCTCAAAGCAGTGAACTTGGACAATCTTAGGGCTATCCTTGTTTGTTTCCTGTATCTCGAAAAACACTGCCTTTTTGTTTCTTGATAGCTCTTGTTTTGAAGATTGCTGTTTCATATATATTTTCTCATTTTTCTTTGCTTCATGCAGTAGTCCCCTCATACCATCTTGGTTAAAACCTCCTTTATCTTTTAAAGGTGAAAATAATTTCCACCATTTTCTCTGGGATGGAATGTTGTTTCTGATTTACTGTTTGACTGGCTTTGAAGAGAGGTAGTTACAGAGGTTTCCACTTCTTTAATAGCTCTTCTATGAGACACACAGCCAATTTCTGAGTTCTACCAATGCTTTCATGTGTTCATTTCAAATAGACCTTTGGAGACATGGAAAATAATTACTAGCTGGGTTTGTAGAAAGAACATTCACACTGAGATCCCAACATGTGCCAAAACTTCATTTATTATCTGGCCTCCCACATACTTCTATTAGTGGTATGTATGACTCTTTTGGTCCCTGGACAGAAATATTAGTTTGATTTCTCTGTCCAGAAATCCTCATAATACTGTGTGTTCCCCTCTTACAGTATGCAGTTACTTGAGTAAATGGTCATTGTTGTATTTTGGGAAGGACTGGAGAATCATTACATTATATATTACCTGTGGTGCTATAATGTCTTTCTCCTGGGATACCCAATGCTTCCTTGGAGTCAAAAGGTTCTGGATCTGAAAAACTGGTCTTAATATTGAAATTAACCCAGGATTTATGACTTGTTTGGGAATGACTGCCCTCAACCTCTTTATGTGCCATCTTTGATCTATTTTGATCCTATCTTCCTTATGCCTGCAGCAGGGCTTTTCAACCTCAAAATTATGGATATTTTGCCTGGTCTGGGTAACTCTTTCATGATGGATGCTATCCTATGCATCGTAGGGAGTTTAGTGGTACACTTGGCCTTTACCACCTCAATACCACTGGTGCCATTCTCTCTGCTATTAAGAAACAAAAATATCCCTAGGCATTGGGTAATGTCCCCTAGAGTACAAACATTCTTCCAGGTTGAAAACCACTTTCCTCAGGATTTCAAGTGTTTTTAAGAATCTTCAAAGGTCTCTCACATCTTCCTTAGATTTTATCATGCATTCTCCAGCTACCTTTCTGATGATTAGCTACTTATAATGATTGGCACTTTCCTGTTTACCACGTTTCCTATTTTTTCACAATCTTATTATCCCTATCGCCACCTACAAGCCCAAAGCTGTAATGGTGTCAACTACTATTAGTACTGGTCTGTAGAAGACAACACTGAGGTGCCCAACAGTGCTTGTGCCCTAGTCACCAGCCCACTTCATCATCTGGGTAAACCTCAGATCCTCCAGCTCGTCCACTAGTGAGTTTTCCAGTCTTATGCTGTTTGCATTTTTTTTTTAATCACTTAGCACTTTTCCTAAGTTAAAAAAAAAAAATCTGTACATCTTCTTTGGAAAAATGTCTATTCAGGTTTTTTGCCCATTTTTCCATTGGGTTGTTGGTTTTTTTTTTTTTTTTTGCTGTTGAGTTGTATAACTTGTTTGCATATTTTAGAGATAAGCCCTTGTCAGTTGCATCGTTTGAAACTACACTTCCCTATTCTGTAAGTTGTCTTTTTGTTTTCTTTTTAGTTTCCTTTGCTGTCCAAAAGCTTTGCAGTTTGATTAGCACATGAAAATATGCTCAACATCCCTGATTATTAGAGAAATGCAAATCAAAACTACCATGAGATACCACTTCACACCAGTCAGAATGGCCATCATTAATAAGTGCATAAATAACAAATGCTGGAGGGGGTGTGGAGAAAAGGGAACCCTCCTGCACTGTTGGTGGGAATGTAAGCTGGTACAACCACTATGGAGAACAGTATGGAGGTACCTTAGAAATCTATACATAGAACTACCATATGACCCAGCAATCCCACTCTTGGGCATATATCCGAACAAAACTTTCCTTAAAAAAGATACATGCACTCGCATGTTCATTGCAGCACTATTCACAATAGCCAAGACATGGAAACAACCCAAATGTCCATCGTCAGATGATTGGATTAGGAAGATGTGGTACATATGCACAATAGAATACTACTCAGCCATCAAAAAGAATGAAATAATGCCATTTGCAGCAACATGGATGCAACTAGATACTCTCATACTGAGTGAAGTCAGTCAGAAAGAGAAAGACAAATACCATATGATATCACTCATATCTGGTATCTAATATAGAGCACAAATGAACCTTTCCACAGGAAAGAAAATCATAGATTTGGAGAATAGACTTGTGGTTGCCTGGGGAGAGGGAGAGGGAGTGGGAGTGATTGGGAGCTTGGGGTTAACGGATGCAAACTATTGCTTTTGGAATGGATTAACAATGAGCTCCTGCTGTGTAGCACTGGGAACTATGTCCAGACACTTACAACGGAGCATGACAATGGGAGAAAAAATTATGTATATAAGTATGTGTAACTGGGTTCCCATGCTGTACAGTGGGGAAAAAAAATTGTGTTGGGGGAAATAACAATAAAAATAAATCTTAGAAGTGTTACTGAACCAAACTTAGGTCTGCTTACCCATGCACAGTAAAGCCAATCTTCTGACAGAGAAGGAAAGTGCAATTTTTATTGTGGAGCCTCAAACTAGAAGGCCAGGAAGCTTGTGCTCAAAAGGCTTGAACTCCCTGAGGCTTTCCCTAAGAATTTTTTAAAGACAGGGTGATGGAGAAGGGTTGTGGGGTTCATGATCAGCTCATGGACAGTCTTCTGATTGGCTGGTGGTGAGGTAATCAGGAGTCAAAATCATCAACTTTGTGGTTTCGACTAGTCTGGCATCTACAATGTTTGTGGGCAGCATAGAGATAACTTCTTCCACTTGGGGATTTCAGTATCTGTAAAATAACTCAAAATATTGTCTGTAAACCTTAAGGAGGAACTAAAGGTCCTTGACTTTGTTAAAAGTCTAAATAATTACCATTTTGTCTTTGTCTTGTTATTTTCCTTTCTATATTTTCTCATTTTTCTGATTAAATATGCACTTTGGAACTCAGGGAAGGTGTAAGAAATTAGTTTTTCTATCGACAAGAGGCAGATGGAATGTCTATGTTGGGAAGGCCCTACAGAGGTGTGTCAGTACTATTTCCAGGCATCTTTCCAAAATGTTAAATCCTATAATTATGGAAGGGTGGCCACTATATCCATAAACTCCCTCCCACCAACTCTGATGCTCCCTTAATCCAGCATCTTGAAATGCTAATCCTATGAGGACTCTCCTGACTTGTAACAGTGAATATTGGTTGAGCTCAGCAGCAAATTCTTTCTATAGTAGGCTCTGAAATTCCCCCAGTTTTGTTACATTGTAATCTAATCCTAATTAATGATCTTATGAACTGAAGGGTGCATGCTTTCTTAGAGGGAGTAACCCCTGAATTTAATTCAAGAAAACAGAGTTGCTCTAGCACTTCACAGGGAGCAGTGTGCCTCTTACATGAGCCCTGAGCTTCCAGAAGTATTTGAGTACTTAATATTTTGGAGTGCATTTACCTAGATAACTTTATCACTTATTTGAGTCCCACTCCTTCCTAATTAGGAACCTGATCTTAATAAGGAAGATATTCCAAGTCTGAGAATTCAATCTACTCTAGAGCTTTGCTATTACTATACTCAAGTACTGAGCTTGATCCCAAGTTTTTTTTTTTTTTTTTTCTTTCCGCTTCCCAGCTGTTGGCAAAGAAGATTTCAGTACATGTGCTACCAGGGAGGCCCTCCATCTTTCACTCTTAGCTTCCAATTGGTGATTAATCAACCTCTGCCTTATATTTTCTTTATCCAATTCATCAATAGTCACTAGTAAGAACCATTCAATCCCACTATCCTAAAGATTAATGCTTACACATAATTTCTTAAGTGCCTGAGATATGCCATTGTGCATATGGCCTTTCTTGTTTACCATGGAGAAAGCCTCAACAATTGCACTGCTAGCACCTGCAAAGCATTACCAATGCTCCATGTTCTACCAGTGAAGGAGTTCTCATTGCCAGCTGCCTGGTGGCAAATGAGACACTTCTTCTAATTCCCAGCTTAAAGTTATCTTCCTCAGGCATTATTGGTGCCGACCATCTTAGGTCTGGTTTCTCAGGAAAGATTATGAAGCTGAGGTTTGTGAGCAAAAGGTAACTTGAAGAACGCTTCTGAGATTGACATTTGGACAATGACAGAGGTAGACCAACCAAGAAGGAGAAATAGTCACCACAAAGACTTTACCTGGTCCCTTGAAGAAATCTGGAGTTGGAGAAATTTTGCAGAGTTATTTACTTAAAGCAAAGAAGCCAAGCCTTTATACTCATCATTGGATGTATGCTGATTCTCATCAAGAAGGCATAACCATAGGCAAGTCAGTGCTCTCCTGGAGAGTGCAATTTCCAAGGAGAGGCTCTGTTGAAATTTATAATGCCAACTTTCCAGAAACTGGGGGAATAAGCATCTCAGTGATGAAGTGAGAAGTGGCATCTCTGTGCTACCCCCAGCATCCAGTATGCTCCTTAAACCAAAAAAATGGTTCACAGGCTGTAGTGAACTGGATGGAAGAAGTATTTTTTGGCAGGGGATGGATTGTTTCTTGGTATCTAGAAAGATGCCTTTTTAAAAAAAGTCTCAGGCTCAATCATCATTTCCAGATGTGAACAACTCAGGAATAGTGCTAGTGAGATGACTGGCTGCCTCCGCACCCCCAGCATTCATTTTGTTGTGTACCCATGGCAAGGAGTACAAATCATCGGTGAGGTTTCAGCAGCTGGTATGAACAATGACTTCCCTAAGTGGCAGCTCAGAAACTTTTCACTCTGAAGTGACCCAAAAGGCAATAATGGGAGCTTGAGAAATATATTCTGTACTGATATGTTCCTGAGCATTTGAAGTCATAAATAATATGTGATGATGTCTTCCACACTGACTGTGATACTTCTGAATTTAAATAGTACCGCTAACTAGAGGCAATAAACTGCACACGTGCATGCTGATGTGGGTGCGTGTGCGCGCGCACACACACACACACACACACACACACACACACACACACACACACACGTGCGCGCGCGCGCATTTATCTGATAACAGCTAATCTCTGCAGTAGAAAACAATGTAGTAGTAGTGTATGGATTAAGATTTTCTAGGAGTTCCTGTCATGGCTCAGTGGTAACAAATCCTGACAAGAATCCAGAAGGACATGGGTTTGATCTCTGACCTTACTCAGTGGGTTAAGGATCCGGCTTTGCTATGAGCTGTGGTGCAGATCGCAGGTGAGGCTCAGATCCCTTGTTTCTGTCTCTGTGGTATAGGTTGGCAACTACAGCTCCGGTTCAACCCCCAACCTGGGAACTTCCATATGCTGCGGGTGTGGCCCTAAAAAAGACAAAAGAAAAAAAAAAAAGATTTTCTAAATATTTATTTGTATTAAGAGAAATATACAGATGGACAACAAACACATGAAAAAATGCTCAATGTCCCTGATTATTAGAGAAATGCAAATCAAAACTACCACGAGATACCACCTCACACCAGTCAGAATGGCTATCATCAATAAGTCCACAAATAACAAATGCTGGAGGGGGGTGTGGAGAAAAGGGAACCCTCCTACACTGTTGGTGGGGATATAAATTGGTACAACCACTATGGACAATAGTGTGGAGGTACCTCAGGAAACTAAATATAAAACTACCATATAACCTAGCAATCCCACTCTTGGACATATTTCTGGACAAAACTTTCCTTGAAAAAGACACATGCACTCGCATGTTCATTGCAGCACTATTCACAATAGCCAAGACATGGAAACAACCCAAATGTCCATTGACAGATGACTGGATTAGGAAGATGTGGTATATATACACAATGGAATACTATTCAGCTATCAAAAAGAATGAAATAATGCCATTTGCAGCAACATGGATGCAACTAGAGACTCTCATACTGAGTGAAGTAAGTCAGAAAGAGAAAGACTTGTGGTTGCCAAAAGGGAGGAGGAGGGAATGGGATGGATTGGGAATTTGGGTTAATAGATGCAAACTATTGCCTTTGGAATAAACAAGCAGTGCGATCCTGCTGTATAGCACTGGGAACTATGTCTGATTACTTATGATGGAGCATGATAATGTGAGAAAAAAGAATGTATACATGTATGTGTAACTGGGTTATCTTGCTGTATAATAGAAAATTGACAGAACACTAAACCAGCTATAATGGAAAAAATAAAAATCATTATAAATGAAAAAAAAGATCAATTTCAGAGGGGCATATTATAGTGATTCAGCATTACATTAGGTATTTTATGTAGATTCTTAAAAATGTAATGACATATAGCCATCACTATTATATCATACTATATATTTTCACTGCCTTAAAAAATTATGTGTTTTGCCTATTCACCCTCTCCCTATATGTAGAAATTTTCTAGATAATCATTTATAAAATTGTTTTTTCTTTTCTACTCTGCTAGACAGTTATTACAAATGGGTTTTGAATTTTATTATTAAACTATTTTATTCTTAAATGCAAATAAAAGAGAGAAACAATTTTTAGGCTGAAAGTTCCTTTAAACAGCATGTGTTACTCTTTGTAATTTTATTGACACTTCTTGTCTGGGCAATGAAAATGAAAGCCCTTTCTCATTTTCTTTTAAGGCAGTTGTATTTTCATCCAGACTTGGAAAATACACATTATGTTTCATGCCAGTTTTTACACTGGTTCTGCCGGAATGGACCAGGTCATGCTTAATTACAAATTTTGTTGTCATTTCCAACTTCATTCTTGTTTGAAGCCATATTTTTCTTTCACTTCTGCCGCTTAATTCCTCATATTCACCATATTCCTCTTAGTTGTCCATTTGCCTTAATGGATTGAATAGCAGATGAAAGTATATAACACATTTGTAGCATTGTGGTAAAATTCTTTATTGTGTATGAAATATTTTTGTCAATATAAATATTTTATCTACCTCTGGATTATGTTCACTAAGCACATACAGAGCATAGCTTCTCTGAAATCATAAACAGTGAACACCTCAATTTGCAATATCTGCCTTTTAATTTGTTTCACTCTTCTACGAAATTGCTGAATTTACATAAAAACTCACTGTACCATAATTGGGAAACTCTTCAGAATATTTGCTTACCTGAGAGAAGCTTGTATATTCTCTAACTTCCACCCACTGAAGCAACAACAAGAAGCAGATCATTCAGTTTCTCTGATAAAATGCCATCATCATACACTGGTATCCTGGTTTCATATTTTTCACTCAATCCTTCCAAGTTCCTGTACTCATTCCTGGCACACTGCACAGATTATTGCTTTATATGTTTTATAATTATTGTTTTATACCATGCCCAAGAGAGTTTTACAACTTACTTATCAGTCTTTACTCAAATTTCCTTCCTCTTCCTTCCTTTCTAAAGAAATGTCAACTGGTCTATGAGAAGAACTGATGTCTACAACAATGCCTTGTGTACATACAACATAGCAGTTATGAATTATTTTCTTTTATTAACTCTGGTCCTTTACATGTCTCATTTGAGCACAAGAAATGTGTCCTTTCATCCTCACATTTGTCATAGTATTTTGTGAAAATTTTTAACAAATGGAGTTTTGGCTTGCTTGCTTGCTTTCACTTTCTTTGTTTTTAGGGCCGAACCATGGGATATGGAAATTCCCAGGCTAAGGGTCGAATCAGAGCTATAGCTGCCATCCTACACCACAGCCACAGCGACGCGGGATCTGAGCTGCATCTGTGACCCGCACCACAGCTCAGGGCAACACCCACTGAGTGAGGTCAGGGATCGAACCTGCATCCTCATGGATACTAGTCAGATTCGTTCCCATTAGCACCGCAACAGGAACTCCCACAGTTTTGCCTTTAAAATCAGGGATGACAGGTAGATGGAAGGAAACAGAAAACCCCATGGAAATGATGCTTTTACCTTGAGAGATGTATGGTAAATGAGAAGAGACTGGAGTGGAGAGGCAAATGGGAAAAGCTCTTGGCCTAGAATTACTAGCTGTTGATTACAGTGGATTTTCTAACAACCTCACATCACATAATTCTAAGTTTGCTACTTAAGTCCTATGAGCCTCCTTTTCTTTATCTGCTCAAAATAAATCAGAATTGAAATCTCATCTTCCTGTTTTATGGACTTAAGACTCAGAATAGCAATTATAAAATTACAGCCACAAGTTAAGTTCATAAGAAGAAACAGGACAGTGGCTCAGAACAGAGGCTTCAGAGACAAAACTGGGTTTATCTCCATTCTGTGACCTGCCTTTGGCAATAACATCAGGCACTTTTGTTAATTTCACTTTATTCTAATTTCCTTAAAGTAGGGATAATATGCTCTACATTGTTATATTGTTTTCATGTTATTCTAAGAACTAAATGAGACAGTGTATGCAAAATACTTGTGGAAGTGCTAGGAGGCAGTAAATACTTAACAAGCAATAACAGTGGTTGAAACGTGTGGTACTAGAGAGCTGTTACTTCAGATGACCTTTGGTTTCAAGCAGACAATTATAGGGACATCCATTAAGGACAGCAGCACCCTGTTTATATAGTATTGTGAACAAAATATGCACATTTCAGTATAGCCATATTCATATAAAAAACAACCTCCTTTTGCTTTTAATTAAAAACAGAATCGTATTAAATGAGTGCCTATGCATTAAAAGTAATGGTCACAAAGTATATTTTCAAACCAAAGTTTGAGAATAGAAATTATGAACATTTTCACAAATTGTGAAACATTATCAAACTTTCTTAAATGGTTTATTTTGATTCAAAGGGTGAATCCATTGGCTCTTCACACTTATTATTTCCCTTCATATAAACACTCTGAGGTTTCATTTCTGGAAACGTCCTTCACAAATGAGGCCTCTCTGCTATCAGAGATCAATCTCAAAGCAGGGAAACAGAAGGAGAGTAGAAAATCACACTGCCTATTTTATACGGCCACCTGTTAGCTACTCTTAATTATCTTTTCTTTTGCCCTAACATTGAAAACTGAATAGGATGTATTTTATTTGAATAGACTTTTGCGTCAGCTTCATAAACCCTGCTTGTCTCTTTACCCAATAAGAAAAAAAAAAAAAATAGGGAGTTCCCATCATGGCTCAGCAGTAATGAACCCTACTAGTATAATGAGGACATGAGTTTGATCCCTGGCTCTGCTCAGTGGGTTAATGATCCAGCGCTGTGGCGAGCTGCGGGGTAGGTTGCAGATGTGGCTCCAATCGCTCCTTGCTGGGGCTGTGGTGTAGGCCGGCAGCTGCAATTCTGATTTGAGCCCTAGCCTGGGAACTTCCATATGCCGCAGGTGTGGCCATAAAAAGCAAAAATAAATAAATAATAATAAATGAAATACTAACTATAAAAATAAATACAAAAAAAGTAAAAAAGTAAAAAAAAAAAAGTACATGTGAGGGAAATATCAGGGGGGGAGCATTTTTCTAAGTAGGCCACTTTATAAGTTAGAGCCAAGGATCTGTAAAAACTCTTTCCTTAACTTATGGTTTTACTTAATGAGATGAACTAGGAACCAGTGTCGATGCCTATGGTGTTTTATAACTTTCACCAATGTTCACAGCCAGATGGTGAAGTAAACGTGAAAACAAAGCCATTGCACTTCATGCACTAAGGAATATCTACTATGGATTTATACTCAGACTATAAAAAGGGGAAAGGCTGGGGTGCTGATGCAGAGCAATTTAAGCCATAATACCAATCTAGGGGAGAAGGTGACTTGGGGTGAAATCTGATTTTCAAAATCATTAGCTAGAAGCTATGTAAGCAATTAGTAAGTAAATTGTCATCAAGAGCAAAAACATAAAAAACCCATTGTCGGGAGTTCCTGTTGTGGCTCAGTGGTTAGCGAATCAGACTAGGGACCATGAGGTTGCAGGTTCGATCCCTGGCCTTGCTCAGTGGGTTAAGGATCCACCGTTGCCATGAGCTGTGGTGTAGGTTACAGGTGTGGCTCGAATCCCGTGTTGCTATGACTCTGGCGAAGGCCAACGGCTATAGCTCTGATTCGACCCCTAGCCTGGGAACCTCCATATGCTGCGAGAGTGGCCCAAGAAATAGCAAAAGACAAAACAACAACAACAAAAAAAACAAAAACAAACCACCACTGTCCCTTTCTTATCTGAATAATATTAATTTAAATGGGTGTGAGTTTGAGGATAATTACAGTCTGGTCCATGTATAGACTCTCCTGTTTCCAGCTAGGATTATATATAATTTTTAGACATGCCCTTCTCCAAAGGAGAAGAAAAGCAGTATGAGTTTTGATAGTGTGATAAGCATTAAATTTGTAGGTGGTAGAATACTATTAGTGGCCCTTGATATATTTACATGACTATGTGGGAGCCACATTTACATTTTATCCCCAAGATGTCCTTAAATTTCAACATTCCTAGACCATCCAAGGAAGAATCATGTCAGTTTAACCTTTACTCCCTAATTAAAAACTCCCTTTTAGACACATTCACTAAGCAGAATATTATATGTAATCTATATTTTCACAATTATATATATACACATATATTTTAAATGAAGTTGGGTATTTTCTACTGGACCATGCATTTTAACATCAACTGAAGTAGCAGAAGGAAATCTGAGCTGGCATTAAAATACATGTGGCCATTAGTAGGTTGGAATCAAAGGAAAGTATTTAAAATAATGATATATGTGCTAGCTTGTTTTTCATTGCATCTTCTGCCATTGACCTAGGTGTGATTGAATAAAGCATCCACATAAGCTAAATAATATTTTAACTCATAATCTTCTCATAATTCAAGGATGGATACAAAAGGAATAGGCTGTACCATGTATCTGTCAAGTGTTTGCATTGTTGTCTTAATAAAAATAGCAAATGGATTTTGTAAACCATTTTCTGTTTAATTTGTAAAGTAGAGGCAGTTACTTGGAATTATTTGCACTACCCTTTTTGTGGTATGGAGTTCTCATTTCCTTATGCTCACTTGGCTTCTAAAATAGTTCATGTGTAGACTGGATCTTTACTGTCTTCTTTTTATACCTTCCTTATACATTTTGATTTGCACAGACAATTATGTTCAATAAACATTGAGTTTTTCAAAATGCGAGTATGCAGGTAAGGGTTAATTAACTCCGCAGGCCTGGGCTACTTAAATCTTGCATATACCCTGGAAAGGTCTGTCTTCAGGGCTGGTGGTCTGTTGGAGCACTGAGCTCCTGAAATTTTCCATCTGATAGTTTTGCATGCCTGAGGCCTTGGGCCCCACTCCACTGGTTTTTCCAGATCTTTTACACTAACCATGTGATTTATAGTGAATGCTTGGTTTTTCTCTGAAGGACTGGAGCCTGAATAATTGAGGTCAGTCACACAAGGGCTGTGAGCTATAGAATTGACTTTCAATAAAAACTCAGGAATATAGGATGAGGTTTCCTCATCGACAACATGCCCTGCGTTGTTACACATCATTACTGCAGGGACTAAATGCATTCCATGTGACACTACTGGAAGGAGACACTTGGACGTTTGCAACTGGTTTCCTCTAGACTAAATTATTCAACTTTTCCTTTTGCTAATTTTAATCTATATTCTTTTGCTCTAACAAAGAGTGAACATGAGTGTAACAACTTCTGATTTTTGTTTTTCCTATGAATCGATCTAACTTGAGGGTTGTTTGGGGGACCTCTGACACAGTGGGCTACTCCCCAGTTAAGCTATAGCAGTGTGAATACAATGTGGGCACAGAGTTGTCAGGTTCTGATTTCAAGTCTTCTCTTATGCCACCTATTCCTTTTTTTTGTTTGGTTATTTTGAATCAGGTAAACCTCTTTCCAGCCCCTCATTTTTCTATTATTCTTTTCATTTTTAGAGAAAGAGAAATTAATTAAGGCTACAAAAAAAAAAAGAATTTTGAGAACAAAAAGACTAGAATCAATGGAATACCCCAAGCTGGTCATTGTTAATAACAATCTCCACTTTCATCTCTCAATTCATCCTTGCCATCCTCTCCACTGGCTCTGTTTCCACCAGATCAAATTGAAACCCCTTGGCCTGGCTCCTAAGGTCACAAAAATCTGGTTTCCTATCATCCAACCTGTCTTTTTAAAATCTACTTTCCAATTATGACTTTTGCCCCTGGGTGAGTTTGGTTTGTCCACTCTTCCATTTCCAGACTATAGTAATTCATTAGCTCAATTATACACTCAACTGGTCTCCTAAAGAAAAGCCACCTATTCAGTAACAGCTATGTTCCATAAACATTGTTAGACATTGTAGATGCACAAATGAAGAGCAGACATCTTTTCTGCTTTCATGGAGTTTATAGACATTTAATGAAAACACAAAGAGTTAACTCCTTAAGATTACAGGAATTCTTTAAAAAGAAGCACAATTGTGCTTAAACCTCATCTTATGTAAGTATTATATACTTATACATATATATCTTTTCCTACCATGCAACATCCTCCCACCTACACCCATGAAATTACCAGCTATTGATAGATATGATATTTGAAATTATTCTAAGAAATGCCAGAAAATTCAGACACTTCTGGGCAGTGTAATTTAGAGGGAGCATGCATACATGTGCCAAAGAAGAGAATAAAGAGGCACAGATGTATTTTCAGATATCTTCTTCACTGTGGGGTTTCTCCTCTCATTTTGCTCCCACACCACATTTAGCAACAGGCAAGAAAATACTCCCACCCAAGGACCCTCTTAGAAATAAGATACAGTATGTCTTATACGACATCTTATATGATATTAAGATATATCTTGCTCCATGTCTATTAGCTAGAGGAATTAAAAATGTCTTTTACAATTATTTACTGCATATTTTGAAACAAAGTGCCATTTTCATTTTACTGCTTGTGTTTTATTGTTTTGTGCTTGTATTTACTTTGGATATGAGATCAAATATTACTAAATATGTATGATTCTACAATTCATATTATGCTACATACACACATGTAATCTGGCTAAACAATTCTTCTTTGTTCATTTACAAGAGAGTCAATATAACTGTTTGATCACATGCTTCATTTGCTCCCCAAATGTGTTAAATTTTAGGTATTCTGGGAATTAGAACATTGGCTAGACCTTGATAATTTCGCAAACTCTCGGTGCAGTCTAAGTTTTTAGCACAAAGATCAGGATGAGGTAGGATAAATTGAAAATTCAGGTTAAGACCCACAATACTATTATGTGAATACTTAAGAGAACAAAGATTTCTCATCTTTTCTCTAATTAGAACACTCAAAACAACAGCATTATTACAACAGTAAAGGAAAGAGTCTCATGACAGTTAACACACACATTTTAGAAGTTCACTTTGCAGTATGAATAGGGTGCCAGTATGGGATGAAAATTTTACACCTTCTCCAGATGAGGAAACTGGCCTCCTACTCAGTGGCAGTGACTGTTAGACCCAGGTCACATTAAGACGAATTAGATGGAGGAGTTCCCACCGTGGCTCAGTGGTGAACAAACCCAGCTAGCATCCATGAGGATGTGGGTTTGATCCCTGGCCTCACTTGGTGGGTTAAGGATCCACCGTTGCCATGAACTTAGACACTGCTCAGATCCTGCGTTGCTGTGGCTGTGGGGTAAGGCTGGAAGCTACAGCTCCGATTGGACCCCTAGCCTGGGAACCTCCATATGCTGCGGGTAAGGCCCTAAAAAGACACACACACACACACACACACACACACACACACACACACACAAAGAGGAATTACGTGGAGAACCATAACTTGGGCATCAAAGCATCAATCCTCTTTGCATTGCAAATCACTTCTCAGAGGGGAGGGACTTTCTTTTTCATTAAGATAGAGACCCATGTTTTTATTTCTTAAGCTATTTTAATTATCTCTATTGATGTATATATTTCTTTAACTCTATTGTAGAAGTACTGTCTTAAAAAAAAGAATGTATATATATGTGTGTGTATATATATATGTATGTATGACTGGGTCACTTTTCTGTACGGCAGAAATTGAAAGAACACTGTAAATCAACTATACGTTAATAAAAACAATAAAAAAAGAAACCATCATCAACTTCTTAGGGCATTTACTCGGTGCCATTAGACAATTGTTATCAGTAAATATTAATGGGTTGACTATTTAAAATTACTGGAGTTCCAGCTGTGCAGCAGGTTAAGAATCTGACCACGGTGACTCCAGTAGCTACAAAGGCTCAGGTTCAATCCCCAGCCTGGTGCAGTGGGTTAAAGGACTCTGTGTTGCTGCAGCTTGGCATAGTTTGCAGCTGTGGCTGGGATTCAGTCCCTGGCCTGGGAACTTCCATATGCCACAAGTGCGGCCATAAAATAATTAAAACATTAAAAAATAAAATTCTTATTTATATTATTTCTCATTTCGTAAATAATTTGAGATGGCTTAAAGAAACACAGATAATAACATGAGGAGACAGAAGTAAAAGGCTAATTTATGAACTACTAATAGATAAAAGAAAATCCGCTTGTAAGTTTCCTAGCCATTAAAAGAAGAAGGACATTAGTAAATTGATTCTCTTTAAAGGGGTATAATATTCATTCATAAGCTTTAGTACAATTGTTAAAGACTTGGGTTTTGGTGTCAGAGAATTTGTTTTTAAAGCAGAATATTAATCACTCCTTAGTTCAGAGATTTTAGGAAGTCATTTAACATATGCAACCTTCAGTGAGTTCACCAAAAAGCAGAAAAAATACATTGTGATGGTAAAATGAGATGATTAATATAAACTTAGTCCACTAGCTGAAGCATAATAGGAACCTTGATAAAGATTAAGTATTTTAAAAAATCACATAGACTCAAAAAGACTATGACTCAAAACACTTTTAAGGCATTATCTCTTTTAATCTTCCACAAACACATTATAAACGATTTACTATTAGGGAGTCAAAATCACCTACAAAAGACCCAGTGGGGTAATACTTGTTAGAGCTAATAACTGAACTTGAGCTTCAAAGAATATCCTTAACACCTCTGCTCAGGCTATCATTCATACCTGGGCAATAACATCACATATCCATAAATTCCTAGATTTATTAGTGCCCATTTGGAGGCATAAATTTCTATTTACTATGCTAAGCTGACACTAGTGATCATCCCTGGCTAAAATTAACTGCCGCAAAACTAATATTGACAGTAGTTAGGTTACAGACTTCAGTCCACTACATATTTTTTTCTTTCCTTTTTTTTTTTTTTTTTTTTTTTTTTTTCTTCTTATTAGGGCCGCACCTGTACTATATGGAAGTTCCCAGGCTAGGAGTATAATTAGAGTTTCAGCTGGCAGCCCATCCCACAGTCATGGCAACAGCAGATCTGAGCCACATCTATGACCTATGCTGCAGCTTGCAGCAATGCTGGATCCTTAACCCACTGAGAGAGGCCAAGGATGGAACCCTTATCCTCATGGACACTATTTTGGATTCTTAACCCACTGAGTCACAATGAGAACCCCAAGTACATATTTTTATGGCAGATCCTAATTACTTTGTGAAGAGCCAGAGTAGAAGAAGACCTACCAGCAAATGATGGAGGTTGGCGAGAGGTTCTGCTGAATTCTGAAAGGCAGACTGCTATCACCACAACAGAGCCCAAGATTTGTTGCTTCCACATGCTGAAGCTCTACAGAGCCCATGGTTGACCAAGGTGAGGTTTTAGGATTAGCTGGTCAATTACTATTGATTGACTGGAACCTCTGCTATGTACTTCTCAGAGACAGAAACTGGCCTTTTTCAGATAGACAAGTCTCAGTCTTTGAACAAGCTGAATACACTATCAATTTAAAACTCATTTCAGGGAAAAAAAAGATTAAAAAATAGAAGATGTAATCTGGTACTCTCTGTCCTTATGATGAGCAAAATTCCTCAGTGAATGAGATCCAATAAAATTATTTCAAGAAAACATGCTTTTATTCTCAGCATTATACAAAATCAAGAAAACAAATTGTGCTTTACTTAATATATATATTATATTTACTGATGACATAGAAAGACCCTGTGTTAACTAACCTTTGTGTATCTGGAGCTAAATTAGGCAAGATTCAAAACTCTAAGGGCTTGTAGTTTTGTAAGAGACAAATAAAATAAACAACATCAGTGTAATAAATCCAGTGCTAAGGCTTTCATATAATATTCTATAGAGGCAGTGGTAAAGCGATACCTTATAATATATAACAAAAGATGATGCTTAATTTTGGTGCCAGTGATAGACAGGCAGTAGAGGTTTATCACAAAGAGGGACATTTCAGTTCAAAGGAGAGGTTTAAGATATGAAAGTACTTCAAAGAATGGCAAGGAATTCCGCCTGGCGGGGAAAGAAACAGTCAAATTCATAGTGGTGTCACCGCAAACATTAATACTGTTGTTCCCATATATTTTGTTTCCAGTGATCCTATTCAAAGTTGGCTCCAATTTCTGATATGCTCAAACTCTCTATTGTCTTTCTCATTCACATTAAGTTATCTCAATACAAGTGTGTAACGTAACTTAATCCTGTTTAATTTAATTAGTTCACATTAGTGAACTAATGTGTTCACTAGCAAGGAGTGCTTGAATTATTAGTGGTAATAAGTCATTTCAACCTTACCCACAAGCATTTAGCATATCAGCTTACCAACACCACGGATGACACCACTGTGCAGAGAGCACACAAGTGACATGGTCAAAGAAGAGGTGGACATGAGAAGTGGTTTACATGTATTCTTTTTCTGAACAAGTCTTCACACTCTCTAAATGGCTTCTCTCTTTACTGTAGGGTCTCACATTCACTTTGCAAGCTGCCCTGCTCATCTATAAATTGTTTCTCTCTGCCGTGAATAGAATGCTTTTACCTGAACGGTTGAAGAAGCATCCAATTCTCAGGTGCATTGATATCCCTCTGTGCTGAGTCATACAAAGGAAGAGCATACGATTACTCCTCTTTTGGAATAAAATTTAAAATAATACACAAGGAGTTCCCGTCATGGCACAGTGGAAACAAACCCGACTAGGAACCATGAGGTTGCGGGTTTGATCCCTGGCCTTGCTCAGTGGGTTAAGGATCTGGTGTTGCCATTCTGTAGGTCACAGAAGCGGCTTGGATCTGGCGTTGCTATGGCCCTGGTGTAGGATGGCAGCTCCAGCTCCAGCTGGACCCCTAGCGTGGGAACCTCCATATGCCACGGGTGCGGCCCTAAAAAGATAAAAGTCAAAAAATAAATAAAAATAAAATAAAATGATACACAACAAGTGACTTGACCTAGCAAATGCCCCTATGGAGATACACACTTCCGAGTACTCATTAGCTTTCCAGAGTTCTGTCCTGTGTTAGCAACTTCTCTTTCTAAACAGGAGCTCCCTAGTTTTCAACTAATACATTTTTCACTCACTCCTAACATGTTTTAACAAGATTGGTAGTTAGATGATAACTACTGAAGGTCCAGGCCCATCCCAGCAAGCAGAAGCCGATAATGTTAACTTAACCTGTTTTCCAAGATCAGGCGTGACACATCCTATTGTAACTAAAGCACTGGAAATTTCCTCCCTGTGACTGAGTCTTATCCTTTGAAGAAATCTTGTCCTGTCTGTCCATCTCACTCACTCTCCTATTGCTTTTATTTATTATTCTGATTTCTTTCAACAATAAATATCTGCTATATGCTACTTCTGAATAGAAAGTTAATTAATTAATAAACAGATCTTCTTTCCTTCCGGCATTTTGATCTGATATTTATTGGAGTTTGTGTTAATATTTCTAGGTGTATAACGGTTGTACATTACAGAGAATATATGCATGCTTAATCTAACATCAAAGATGATAATAATGACAAAAGAGCAAGGCTTCTCTACAAATCTGATAAAGCAGCAGGATGAAATTTAAATTGCAAACCTGTTCTTTAGTCTAAATAAGAAATATTTCAAAAATTCCTGGGAGTTCCTGTTGTGGTGCAGTGAAATGAATCCAACTAATATCCATGAGGATGTGTGTTCAATCCCTGGCCTCACTCAGTGGGTTAAGTATCTGGCGTTGCCCTGTGTGAGCTGTGGTGTAGGGTGCAGATGCTGCTTGGATCCTATGTTGCTGTGTGTATACATATGTTTCTGTGTATATATGTGTATACATATATATATATGTGCATATATATACTGGGGCAGTATCTAAGACAGTATCTGATCTGTGAAACATCATTACAGGTTCATTGAACATGAGTCTTTGTTTTCCTCTCAGTAGCTTGTACATCAAAAGAAATTATTAAATTTTTTTTCTTGATTGACTGATAACAAACTTTCTATGACAGCTAGGAGAAGAAAAGGCTGTAAAATGCTATGCATTTGATTTCCTGATATAGATCCATTTTATAAGGAAAGAACAAGTACTTCACTTTTTTTCTTAATGTGTCAAATATTCTTGAAGTATGCATAAAATAAATACATCACACCCTTCTGTCTAAAAGGAACATTAAGAGGATCAAGATTTATTCTATCACACTTAGCTACCAAAAAAAAAAAAAAAAGTAATTTCCTGGGCTTTTTATGCTACTGTCAAGGCAAAGAAGTTACATTTATTACAAAAGTCATGCACAGAGATGGGGATAAACAGTCATGGAAACTCTTGGGGATAAAGTTCACGAACCTGAGACTTACACCTATCATAAGGAAAGTCCAATTTCCCTTGCTCACAGCTGAATGTAAAACTGACTAATAGTTGCCATGTGCAGGAAAAAGAAAAAAAAAAAGTTCATGAGAAGAAGATCAAACTTGTGCAAAAGCAAGTAACGAAAGTTTCAGGGAAGGAGGCTGATGCTGAAGGAATGATAGGAGAAAACACTGAGGTAAAGGGAATGATGGGGAATCATCATGAAGGCAGAATTACCACTAATTTATCCTGTTTTACACTGACCATTTTACCACCAACTCTGGAAGGCCAGACACATAAGTCCACCGGGATTTTTTTTTTTTTTTCCCATCCCTCTCAACTTTCTCCTGGTGTCTCTGTCAGGATAAGCATGATGAGTGGGGATGGTTATTAGGGGGATCCTGAAATCAGATGGAGTTAGAAATACATAAATGGCACCTATACCCTGGGATGTGGAAAGTTACAATCAATGTAAGAAATATATATACATCTTTCCATACATTTTCTTTTTAGGGCTGTACCTGTGGCATATGAAGTTGTGGAGCTAGGGGTCAATCTAAGCTGCAGTTGCAGGCCTGCATCATACCCCCAGCAACACCGGATCCTTAACCAACAGAGCCAGGCCAGGGATCAAACACAAAACCTCATGAACACTATATCTGGTTCCTAACCCACTGAGCCATAATGAGAACTCTGTAAGAAACATTCTTAATATAGTTCTAAGATAAGTGCAACTTTGACATTTTGACTTTACTGAAGGAATCAACATAAAAGAAATTCTGGTGCCAGAAAACTCAGAGAAATACCTGGCTACTCAAACGACACTGGTAAATCCTGATCCTAGTCCTAAGAGATAAAAAACATGTGTTACATCAACATATATTTGTTGAACACATTTTTGTAAGAAGTTGTTTGTGGAAAAACAAGAATGAAAGTGAGGTGTTTTGTGGGTTTGGGTATTTTTTTTTCCCAGTTCAACTTTGGAAAAGTTCCTTTTAGCCGTGGGATTCCTTGTATCCCAAGTTAAAACCCTTCAGGACGCTTGCCAAGAGCCCAGGGGTATTAATAGCAGCTAGAAAAGATACCCTTGCTAGCATTTCTTTTTCTTTTTCTCTTTTTACGTCACCTGTGGTATATAGAAGTTTCTGGGCTGGGGCTGAATCAGAGCTGCAGCTGCCAGCCTAGCCCACAGGTCCTGGCAGCACCGGATCCTTAAATCACTGAACTAGGAATCAAACCCGCATCCTCATGGAGGCTATGTCGCATTCTTAACCCTTTGAGCCACAATGGGAACTCCCCTGCCAGCACATCTGATTGATTTTCTGCTCAAGGCATGAGAATACACTTACAGACCCACTCTGTGTGATGTGTAGGGTTTGAAATTCTCAGAGAAGATCACCTCCATCAGTGGTTCTCAGTCTCTGCAGTACTTTGGGATGCCTGTGGAGCTTTAATAAACACGGATGTCCACAGAGTGTCTGATTCAGTTCGTCCCCACGCTGCAGCCCTGGCACCCTTGCTTTCTGTTCCTTGGCTGTGCATTTGTTTTCATTTCTGCCCCACCAGGTGATGCTACTGTGTAGCTAAGTCCAGAATCACCGACTTCGAGATGGTGCTTGGTTGCCTTTTCTCTGATAGGTCAGAGACCTTTCACTGAGGGCACAGGCCTTTTCTATAGGATGCTGGCTTTCTGGTGTATCTGTTTCCACTCCCATAACCTTGTCTAGTATGCTGAGAAGATTTCAAACCCTGAACCACCAGACTACAAAAAACAATAACCTCTGCAGTCAGTACAGTCCAGTGGCAGCTGCAGCATTTATACATTATTTACTAATACAGCTGTCAGTTTCTTTTCCTTTTTAAAAGATAGGAAGTTCTGGAGTTCTTGTTGTGGCTCAGTGGGTTAAGAAGCAGATATAGTGTCCGTGAGGCTGCAGGGTCAATCTCTGGCCTTGCTCAGTGGGCTAAGGATCCAGTATTGCTACAAGCTGTGGTGTAGGTCACAGATGTGGCTCACATTCTGTGTTGCTGTGGCGTGGTGTAGGCTGGCAGCTGCAGCTCCAAATCGACCCCTGGCCTGGGAACTTCCATATGCCACAAGCGCAACCATAAAAAGAAAAAAAAATCTAGGAAGCTCCTTTTCTTATTTTGTTTCTCGTAAGAACATTTATTCTCTTAAAATTCTCTTGTTCTATTTTATACAGAAATTCTAAGTGTTATTGCTGGCAATTTGTCTACTGATTGTATCCCATGGCTTCTTTTTATTTCTCAAACTCAGTTCAAATGTCATCTCCTAGGGGAAGCATTTCTTTTTAATCAGATGTAAATGACTGTTTCTATATTCCAGCAGCACCCCATGCTTACCTGTATTAAGCCACATTTGAGTGTCACAGAATCTTTAATAAGCATACCTGTGGGTATTTTATTTGTTTGTTTTGGGTTTGTGTTTTTTCTTTTGTTTTGTTTTGTTGTTGTTGTTGTTGTTTATTTGTTTTTTGGTTGTATCCCTGGCATGTGGAATTTCCCGGGCCAGGGTTCAAAACTGTGCCACAGCAGTGACAACACTGAATCCTTAACCCACTGAGCCACAAAAGAAACTGCATATCTGTCCTAAGAACCATGTACTAAATAACATGCTACATCAAGTCATTACCACAGGCCCTGGCACACAAAGATACCAAACAACAGTAAAAAGAACTGGGTAATCTAAGATCCTAAGATCCTCAGTGTTTCCTGTTTTTTAGTTTTTGTTTTGTTTTGTTTTTTTTTTTTTGCTTTTTGTTTTTTGTTTTTGTTTTGTTTTTGGCTTATTTGTTTTTAAAACTACAGTTGAGAAGATACTACACAAACAGTTGCTTCATAATTGCATAGAATATTGAGATTTTTAAGAGTTAAACGGTAGCACTTATGCTTCCTAAAACAGTAGCCACTGCTGCATGTGGCTATTTCAATTTCAATTTAATTAATTAACACTAAAAAATCAGTCTCTCAGTCACACTAGCCACATTTCAAAGACTTACTACCACAGGTTCTTCTGCCAAGACAGATACAGAATATCTATCCAACAACATAAAAAGTTCTATGGGAGGGGCAGTGAGATAGAATATCTTTTTGAGGCAGTCCTTTCCACTATATGGTGAAAATAATGCCAAATAACCTTCCTATTAATTCTCAACAGAAAGTTTTGAACTATTGTAAATAAATCATTTGAAACAAAATTGTTAGCTTATTTCTCATAGAACAGTTACATAGGATTGGACTTGTGTTTAGGCTTTAAACAGCATCATGGTGAAGTTTCTCAGTTTACACTTAGGCGACCTAAGATTCAAAGAGGTTTAGCAGCTTTCTCAAATCCACCTACCTAGACAGTTCAAAGAAAAACAGGTAAATTACAATGGAGAGAAACAAAGCCATGGTTAGGCACTCTGTTCCACAGAGAACTAAGGTGCAGATGAGTTTACTAAGATGCGCCAAGGCAGGTGCAAAGCACCTAACATCACCTGCTGCTAAGGCAGGGAGGAGGCGGGGGGTGGGGGTGGGGGCTGCCTTGGTGCCTCCACAACCCCAGCATGATATTCAATTATGTGTGATGCGGGAATTATAGAAAACAAGGTGGCATCAAATATTCTGTCTATGCTTGTAACTAGAGTACAGTCCTCTGGAGTCTCTGCCTTAGATTAGTTCTGTGTTTCCAGAGCTGAATCACAGAGATCGCTGGTATACTATTTAGCCTTGCAATAAATCTATGCTCCCTTTCTGTTCCATCAGCCCACCACAGCCTCTAAGGACTGAAACTGCCCAAGATGTTTATATTCCATTCCAAAAGTACACGCTTTTACACAGCTCATGGTTATGAGACTATCTCTGGATATTCATAAGGGTACCCGTTAAGTAAGAGAAGATTGATTCTGTTTGGTGATTACCATCATACAAACTCAAGTAAATGCCAGGATGGAATTTTTAAAATATACTCCTTGGGAACACTCTCTCTTCAATTATCTGAGTGTTAAGCAAACCACTTCTTTTGGAACTCCTATTTTTCGTTAACCTAGTCAATTCAGTGGTTTGAAAAGCTCACCGCAGAGACATTTAATATAAGAGGTATACCACACACAAACATATTCAAACCCAAACACATCACACATTTATATGTTTATATTTCTCATTCAAGATAGAAAAGAGACTAGTAGTATTCATTGATAGGAGATATTTAGAACTTTGAAAAAAAGACTCAGCAAATTTGGTGACTGAATTTCCAAACTTTATGTCAGAGTGGACAGGCACAAGTCCATTGACTAAATCATCTATATATTGCCATTGTGATTTGGTTTTGAGTGTGAGGGAGCCTGTCTTATCTAATACAAAATCTTCTTTGGTTCTATGAGCCCCCAAAACTCTTTTAGAAACATATTTACTCTCAGGGATGCTGCAGAGTTAGGGCAAATGAGCATACGTGGCTTTTTCCATCATTTTTCAGAAGAGAAGATGGGGATTTTGATGTAAACTAAAAGTGAAAATGATTCTGCTGAGACCCCAAGAATTGGCACAAAATATTTAGTTAAGGGCAATGTTCCATAATTGTCACACAAACCTACCTTTCCTAATAACATTCTCAGAAAGCATAGGGAAAAGAAGAATTATTTGAAATCTGTGTTTTAACTACCCCTATATGAGTGAGAAAGGATAAAACCCCAGAGTTGGGGCAGAAGCAGGTAATTGCATGTGGAGGCATATAAATTCCAAAAACAAAAGAAAAAAGGAAGGTAGGAAGGCATGGAGGGAAAAAGGAAGGAAAAGAGAGAGGAAGAAAGAAGAGGTGGGGGGGAGAAAGAAAGAAGGAAAAAAGAGAGAGGGAGAGAGAAAGGGAAAGAAAGAGAGAAAGAAAGCAAGTAAGGGAGAGGGAGGGAGGAAAGAAAAAAGAAGGAAGGAAGGGAGGGAGGGAGGGAAGTTAGTTACGGTCAAATATAACAGAAGAAATTTAACCATATATGGGAAGGTAAAAAAAAAAAAAAAAAAAAAAAAAAAAAAAAGACCTCTCTCCTATGGGTGTCCATGCTAGAGAAAATAACACATGTGTTTCCAATTTACCTTATGTAGTTTTAATTAATATACATTATCCTTTGTCACATGCACTATTCACAATATTCAAAGCATGGAAACAACCTACATGCCCATCAACAGATGACTAGATTAGGAAGATGTGGTAGATACATACAATGGAATGTTATTCAGCCATAAAAAATATGAAATAATGCCATTTGCAGCAACAAGGATACAACTAAAGATTCTCATACTAAGTGAATCAGAAAGAGAAAGATGAGTACTATGTCCCTAGGTATCTCTCTACCTACCTACCTATCTGAATAACTTAGCTGTACACTGAAACTAACACAACATTGTAAATCAACTATATTTCTTTGGCCAACCTTGAATGGTATAATTCTGGGATCTACACATACCTACTGACATGTAACTAACCCAAATTAGGTAGTCACTTGCAAGGGCCAAGATGAGACAAAAATAAAGCAAAACTTTTATTAACACAGAGGTTAAAAACTGGGGACTTACAGTTCCTACATGGCTCACAGATATACTTTGTATGAGAGCACAGTTGTTTTAAAACTGATTTAATTGGCAGTATTTTTATTTTTAAAAAATTTTTTTATTTTATTTTATTTTACTTTTTAGGGCTGCACCTGCAGCATATGCAGATTCCCAGGCTAGAGATCTAATTGGAGCTACAGCTGCTGGCCTACACCACAGCCACAGAAATGCCAGATCCGAGCCACATCTGCAGCCTACATCACAGTTCATGGAAACACCGGATCCTTAGCATACTGAGCGAGGCCAGGGATTGAACCTGTACCTCATGGTTCCTAGTCGTATTCGTTCCCACTGTGCCACAATGAGAACTCCTAATTGCCAATATTTTTAAATGTAAGGTTTTATATTTAAATCTGTATTGCTGGCTTCTTTTGAATACTAGTAGACACATATTTTGATATGGAAAAAGCAACTGGAACTTAGAAATTTGTTTCCATCCAATTTAGTGTCCATTCACCACTGGACCCATTTATCTCCATTTTCTATCATCCCCTAAATTTGCCCTGCTTGACTCATTTGTGTTATTCTTAGAACAAATTGTTAGGGATAACAAATTGATAGTGTTGTTCTTTTTTTCATACCAGCCAGAATGAGATGGTTTGAGCATCATTTAATAAAATAAATCTCCTATAGAGAACACACTTGTGGTTGCCAAGGGGGAAGGGGCAGGTTGGGGAGGGAAGGATTGGGAGTTGGGGATTAGCAGTTGCAAACTCTTATACATAGGATGGATAAACAACAAGGTCCTACTGTAGAGCACAGGGAATTATATTCAATATCCTGCGATAAACCATAATGGAAAAGAATACAGAAAATTATATATATATATGTGTGTGTGTGTGTATACACACACGTAACTGAATCATTTGCTATACAGCTGAAATTAACACAAGGTAAATAACTATACTTCAATAAAATTAAAAAAATTCTCAATGCCATTCTTTTAAAACCTCTTTAAATTAGTCTTACAAATACATTGATAGTAAAAATATTCAATTTAAGGAAAAAAACTAGGAATTCCCGTTGTGGCGCAGCAGAAACAAATACGACTAGGAACCATGAGGTTGCAGGTTCGATCCCTGGCCTCGCTCAGTGTTTTAAGGATCTGGTGTTTCCATGACCTGTGATGTAGGCTGCAGACATGGCTCAGATCTGGCATTTCTGTGGCTGTAGTGTAGGCCAGCAGCTGTAGCTCCAATTAGATCCCTAGCCTGGGAACCTCCACATGCCATGCGTGCGGTCCTAAAAAGACCACCCCCCCACAAAAAAAAAAAAAAGAAAGAAAAGAAAAACCAATTATTTTGAAGTTTTATAATTTGGGGGCATTTTGTTTGTTTTAATGTGGAATTCAGGGAGATAGATTTCAACTGTTAACTGTATAATTCAGTTAGGTTTTAAGATTTTCTTTTTCTTCCTTCATTATACCTAATGGCTTTTTCTACTTCCAAAGGTAACAGTCTATCATCAGGAAAGTGAGAGCAACTGACAAAGGCAAGAACTGATGGGAAGAGGCTCTCAGAATTTGCCAGAGGAGAGATGCTATACACATTGAAAAAATAATCCCAGCAGGTAATTATAAAAAAACTGTTCCTCCAATACCAAAAATTACTCCCATTGGGAGTTATTTATTTTGAACCCTTCTAAACTTGTCTGAAAAGGCTTGGAAGTCCTTCCTGATTGTTTAAAAATACATGAACGGATGCATATAGGGAATGACTAATAAAAAGCCATATTACTAAACTCTGATTTGAATGAAGAATGAAATTAGTCTCAGCAATGGAATCAAGATTCACAATTTTTTTTTTAAAAAAGCCTGTCCTTCTTTCTCTTCATCTCTCCTTGACAATTTTGTCTGCATTCCATTTCTTTTAACAAGAAATAGAATTATAAACTAAAAAAAACACCCTTAATAGATAAAGTCACTTAACTCTGAATAAAATATTTCATATGTAGAGCCATCACCTCTTTTAGATCTATCATAGTTAGAATAGGTGGCATTTGCTTCCTCGTTTTTTTGCTTTTCTTATGCCTAATGTACTCTTCTCCCATTTTATTCCTTTTTCACATTCTCTCTCTTATTACTTTACCTATCAATCACTTTAATGAAAAAAAAAGGGGGGGCCTTGAAAATGAACAGAACAATCACACTCTCCCTCTACCCCAGCCCAATATTTTGGCATATTATCCATTTATCCCCGTGTCCTCCTACCCTATTTATTTTTTCTCTCTCATCTATGGCCTGAAATTCAAAAGATCTACCAATTCTGCCTTGGTATATCTGGATCATATCTCTGAACCTCAGTTTCCTCATCCATAATCCCTAAATTTCATGAAATTACTGGCAATCTGTGCTTCTTTCAAATCACACATCTGCAGATTCAGATGCCTCCCTCACACCCACAATGCTTTGGCCCAGTGGACCAGGGCAGGAGTCACTAGGCCTAAGAAGAATGAGGGTATACTGTGCTTTTTCAAGAGTATTATGGAGGATGGCCAGAAGCCCCTTTAAATTTATATGGGGCATAATCTATGCTCTTCTTATCTTTTACTTTGGGGGTATTCATCCTTTCATTTATCATGTCATCCTTTAAGCAGCCAACCTTTAAGCATCCAGCAAACGAATGAACAAATGAATGCTATGTCTGTTAGAAAATCCATGTGATTTTGCTGAATGAATTGGTTTCCAAGAGGAGATGAGAATATAAATCAAATGCGCTGTTTGCTTTATAGACTACTTGATAAATCAATCAATCCCCTTTTAGTGATATTGTACTGAAGATAGGAATTATATTGGTTTTATGGAGAATCAATCCCATTACAAACTTAGGAGAAAAATGTTTCCTCTTGTTGTTCTTGGGGTTGGTACGTATTGAGTGCTAGATGCACAAATGGAAAATTCTTTGGTTTAATTGAACTAAAATTATTCCTTGCTTCAATAGGTGATGCTTAGGGCTTAGATTTTTACAACAATATCAGTTTTCCTTTCACAATCCTTTGGTTCTTGAGTTTATTTTTAGCTGGCAGGTTACTAATCTCACAAATTATCTACGGGGGATGAAAAAAGAAATGGTTGCTGCTATGGGAACAATATCTCTTTGCATTCCTGACTTTTAAACTGGAACCAGCCTAATGTTACATTAATGCAAAGGAAAGACTGTTTGCATTTAGTGGTACCTAGAGCTCCTTCAGCTGTCATTTAGCAAGATCTAACCATTTTATACAACATGATTTTAGAAAACTTTTGACCTTTTTAGATTTTATTTTATTTTTTTTTAAATTTTTGTTCCAAATGTCAGGAACCATCAGGGAACTTGTCTTAAAGGAAAAGGTCACCCCAAAGAAGAAAGTTAGTCGTGGGTTGAGTGACAGTGTTTTTCTGTTGTCTAATCCAAGATGTCAAGCACTAATTGTAGAGTGCCTGAATGATTCCTTACTTTTTGCCTTTGTCCTAGATGTGCAAGAATGTTTCAGGAACTTCTGCAGCTATTTCCAATGCAAACCTGGGGAAATGTGACAATTAATCCAAGTCCAACTGTCATGGTCAATGTAAGTGAGTATTTTGAAGTGCACAGCTCTTTGTGAAAACTAGTTATATATACTCTAAATAGGGGTAATATTTATTTGAAAGTGATTCATTACCACCCTAGGTCATCATTATGGAGGGACTGCCATGAACTAATTGCCATGTGGGAGTATGGACTTTGCTTACAACAAAGCCTCCTTGATCAAATGTAAGTCTTACTGCAATTTTAAAGTAGAATAAGTACATAAAAGCACAGGTTTGTTTCAATAAAAGAGAATCACAGTCAAGGCTTTTCTTAAAAGCAGGTTCTAAAAGTAAATGAGCCCACACCAAAGGAATATTATGAAATTATTATAGGCATTGTAAAATGCTGTAGTTGTGTTGGACTTTCCCATCTATAGTTAAAGAGCAGTTTTGTTTTGCAGAACAGAATATTGAAACCAAATGAAGCTACAGCTAATCACATTGCCCAGGAACTACAGCTCATTACTGACAAACTTGGGGCTAGAATCTTGTCTCAATATTTCTTCTCCAGAGTATTCTGTGCCCGTGTACGTTGTGCTGGCTGGAATGCAAGGGTAAACCAGACTTGGGACTTTGCAATTTGTACAAATTTTAATGATCGACTAGCTTCAGGAAATGTCACTGTCAAGCTGACTTTTCAGTCCAGGCATTATGGTTTTACAAGAGTTATATAACCCAAGAAATTGAGACCATACGATAACAAAGTTTAATATCTAGTTCCGGAGTTTGAGGCCTAAGCCATCTATGATCTGTAATCTCAGAATATGTACTATCACATTCTATCCATGATGTTAGATTTATAAAGTAATGGTGTTCCCACTGTGGTGCAGCAGGTTAAGTATATGCTGTTGTCTCTACTACAGCCTGGGTTTGATCCCTGACCCAGTGCAGTGGGTTAAGGATCCACTGTGTCCGCAGCTTGTGGAGTTGCTGGCAGCTGCACCTTGGATTCAAATCTGACCTGGGAACTTCCACACACTGTGCATATGGCCAAAAAAAAAAAAAAAAAAAAAAAAAGTATCTCAAGATCTAAAGTAGATGTAATTTGGGGCAATAAAAAAAAATTTCAAGGAATTCCCATCGTAGCTCAGTGGTTAACGAATCCGACTAGGAACCATGAGGTTGCGGGTTTGATCCCTGGCCTTGCTCAGTGGGTTAAGGATCCGGCATTGCTGTGAGCTGTGGCGTAGGTTGCAGACATGGCTCGGATCCCGTGTTGCTGTGGCTCTGGCGTAGGCTGGTGGCTACAGCTCTGATTAGACCCCTAGCCTGGGAACCTCCATATGCCGAGGGAGCAGCCCAAGAAATGGCAAAAAAGACAAAAAAAAAAAAAAAAAAAAAAACTCAAAAAAAATTGTACATGCGGGCACTCAACACAGGGTTTAGATAAGTTGTTAGGTGTTTTTTGTTTGTTTTTTAGGGCTGCACCATGGGATATGGAAGTTCTTGGGGTAGGGGTCGAATCACCTGCAGCTGCTGGCCTACACCCCAACCACAGCAACATGGGATCTGAGCCGTGTCTGTGACCTATACCACAGCTTGTGGCAATGCCAGATCCTTACACCACTGAGTGAGGCCAGAGATTGAACCTGCATCCTCATGGATACTAGTCAGGTTCTTAATCTGCTGAGCCATGATGGGAACTATTAGGCGTTTTTAAGGGAAACTTTTTTGGGGATATACATTATGAAATGGTGAGATCCATAACGAAGGACTAACTACCACCTTCTATCAGCAATCAAATAATGATTCTAACATGAACAAGGCTGAAGCTATTAATGTTGGGAAGTGAAGGATCATCCAAATTCCTACTGTACATCACAGGGAACTATACCCAATCCCTTGGGATAGAGCACAATGGAAGACAGAATGAGAAAAAGAATGTATATAATGTGTATATATATATATGTATATGTATAATTGGCTTACTATGCTATACAGCAGAAATTGATAAAAACACTGTAAATCAACTATACTTGAATTAAAAACAAACCCTGTGAGTGTGAGTTGGGATTCTAGGACATATTATATTATAAATATTCCAAAGTTTTATCTCTAGTTCATTCATTTACAAGTATATACCAGTCATTATGCTAATATGATGAAAGTTTAAAACTAGACACATGGCTGCCAATTAAAAAGAGTCCAAGTCATAGACAAGTTATGTGTCACCAAAAGACTTGAAAACAAATGAATAGTAATAATTTATTAATCACGCCACCAGAATTACAAACATTAAACATTACTATAATAACACTTAGTTGATACTACTTTATGTGCATACAGCTGCCCTCCATTGGTATAAGACATCAGTAAGTAGACTCCCTTGATGTCTTATTTGCAACGGACTCTACAGTCAATATATGGAAGAAAATCTGTAAGATTAAAAAATTAACACCACGAGAATGTTTGGAAGATTTTGCCCATGTGCAAGAATTAAGGACATACTAGACCTGCAGAGAACACCCAACAGAGATCTTACCTGCCTGAAGCATCAAATTGAGTGCAAATAGGAAATTACTGGTAGAATCATATAGCTTCTCTCCATCAAAGAATGCACACCTGCCCTCCACCAAAGGCCCCAAGCCTACTCTCAGTGGGCCAGACACCTGGTTACCACTGTAGGAGCAGTAATGACTTTTCTTTCAAGGTTTGTGCAAGAGCCCTGGTACAACATGAACCAAAGCCCTTAAGGGAGAGGGAGTCTGGGAATATTTGCAATCCTGACAAGGTGGCAAGAGTGAGAGTGGATAATACTAAGATGCTGATGAGCAATATAGCATGGTTTTTGTCACGGAAAAAATGCAGCTCAAAGCAAGTGTTTACCTTCTTTATGAGTTTTGTTCCTCTATTTTGGGAATATTTCTGAAACATAAATAGAATTCTGTTTTTTTTTTCTTTTGGCAATACCCATGACATGCAGAAGTTCCTGGGCCAGGGATCGAACCTGTGCCACAGCAATGACAATGCCAGATCCTTTGCTGCTAGGCCACCAGGGAACTCCAGAATTCAGTCTTTTACTGTAAGGAGTTGATTCAGTCAATTTCTACAAAGCAGATCTTCATTTTGGCCTCGTTACTTTCTTGTTTTGGCTTGGGGTATAAGCACTAGCAAAGACAGGTAATTGCCAACAGGTTATTAGAATCAATTTGTATCTTATTTGTAAAGACAACTGTCTGGGATTAAGTTTTATCTTTGAAAGTATTCTAGGGGAGTTCTTGTCCTGGCTCAGTGGAAAAGAATCTGACTAGCAACCATGAAGACGCAGGTTTGATACCTGGCCTTGCCCAGCGGGTTAACGATCCAGCGTTGCCAAGAGCTGTGGTGTAGGTTGAGGACATGACTCGGATCCTGCATTGGTGTGGGCGTAGGCCAGCAGCTACAGCTCCGATTTGACCCCTCGCTTGGGAACCTCTATATGCTGTGGGTGCAGCCCTAAAAAAACCAAAAGAAAAAAAAAAAAAAAAAAAAAAAAAAAGAGAGAGAGAGAGAGAGAGAGAAAGAAAGAAAAAAAAAAAGGAAAGTATTCTTGCTAAGAGATTTGTCTGCTTTGATTTTATTTTCAAAAATGCAGACTTATCTGTGCAACTGGACAAATGGTGTTCTTTGGAAATGTAACTTGCAGTCAGACCTGGGAGTAGTATATGTCTATTTTATAGCAAAGATGATTACCATGTGACAGTTGCCCTTCAAGTGAGGTTCTGAGACCAGTGGTCTCAGCATCATGTGACAACATGTTAGAAATACAAATTCTCAGGTCTCATCCCACAGCTAGTGAACTAAATCTCTAGGTTGGGCCCAAGTGTCTATATTTTTTAAAGCTCTCAAATGATTCTAAACCCGATTTGGGAATTACAGATTATATTTTGAAGAACTGGGAGAATTGCTTCAGGATCTGCATTTGATCCAGGAAAATATAATGTGAACATAGTGGAGGTGACTTTGCTTAGGTTGTTACAATGAAGCATCATCTCAGATCAGAAACTTAATATGATCAAAACAATGAGACTCCACTAATCTCCTTTCTTCAATTTCTCCTTTCCTTTCTTTCCTTTTCTTTTGGTTTTTTGTCTTTTTAGGGCCACACCAGCTCACTGCAACACAGAATCCTCAACCCACCGAGCAAGGTCAGGGATTGAACCTGAGTCCTCATGAATGTTAGTCAGATTTGTTAACTGCTGAGCCATGACAGGAACTCATGAATTTCTCCTTTCTTTGTTCATTCTCTCTCAAACTACAGATGTGAGCACTTAAGTTGAGACGGTTTTGTGATTAATATTCCCCAAGCAAGCTGCCCTTGAAGTACTTTTCAACCTACATTTCCAGGAAATCAAGATAAAGATAGAATTTTAATCTATTTTATCTTATTCTTCAACATCTACCTTCGGTTTCTTCTTTGAAGGACTTCCTCCCACCCAAACAAGGCTGAAAAGTGTAAAACTTACCTTTATACTGAACTTTATCCTCAGCATTTATTCCTATCTCTTTATTAATGTTGAAAGTCAGCAAGCAGGAAGAGTATTCTTATTAACTGGATCCATATCTAACTACTGGTGGTAGGTGGAGAAGATAATTCAGGAGTAATAAAATAAGAAATGTGAAGAGGATATAAAGCTAATGTCCATTCTTTTCAACCTGTGTCTCTTGGCATTCTTTTAACCAGCTTGCTAAAAAAAAAAAAAAAAAAAAATAGAGAGAGAGAGAGAGAGAGAGAGAGAGAAGAAATACGGAGTTCACCTTGTGGCTCAGTGGGTTAAGAACCTTGGCCCTGCTCAGTGGGTTAAGGATATGGTGCTGCCACAAACTGTGGGATAGGTCACAGATGTGGCTTAGATCTGGTTTTGCTGTTGCAGTGGCATAGGCATGCAGCTGCAGCTCCAATTTGACCCCTAGCCTGGGAACTTCCATATGCACAGGTACAGCCCTAAAAAGAAAAAAAATACTCTAACCTTTCTGTTCCCTTTCTCTCTCATTGTCTCCTACTTTTTCTTTCTCTCTTTCTGCCCCTAAGACACACACACAAATATACCTCAATGAGGTTATGTGCATCTTTCTTTGCCATCATTGATAATTTGGTGAAATTTTTTGAGACACACTGCAATGAGCATTCAAAAAACACTGAATACAATTGAAGGCCACCTGTTTGTTTACTGTGTAAGTCTTATATTTCCACATGGATTGTGAATTTATTAAGAGCAATGTTCACCCCTCACATACTATTGCTCCCATTACATACACCATTGGTTCTCAAACACACCACTTCTGACACAGTGCCAGCACATAAGAATAGTTCACATATACAAGATATGTTTCTGGACACCTTCCTACCATAAGGTGTCTATCATTTGACTATGACCATCTAAGCTTCCAGTGGTGTTCATTCTCCCACTGTGTAGCTCTGTCTCTTAATTGAGATATTTTCTTTGAAAACAGAATATTGGGTTTTTTTAAAATATTTTTTCACCAGGCCCATGGAACGTGCAAGTTCCCACGTCATGGACTGAACCCATGCCACAGTAGTGACCCAAGCCACTGCAATGACAATGCCAGATCCTTAACCCACCATGCCTCCAGGGAACTCTGAAAACAGGATATTGTTATTTACAGTTCACCATTGGAGGAAATAAACACACATTTTAACTTTTACATAGTTAGCAAACTGAGCCAGAAATAATCATGAGAATAACCATAATGTGTAAGTGTACATGTGTATGTGTGTGCGCATGTGTATGTGGCATAAAAAACTAACAGACAGAAAGCTCAATTAAATAAGTATGGGAGACTAGAAAGGGGAGCTCCCATGCTCCATGATGGTAACAGAGCTCAAGAGGAAGAGGAAAGACTTTCTCTTCTTTCCTGGCAAGAGTTCTGCCAAAGAGAAACTGGACTTGGCCAATGAGAAGCCAAGGTATCTGTTTACTATGGACCTCCCATCTTCCTTTCCCCCTATAAAAGAATTCTCTTATCTGTTTGGCTAGGGACTTGCTCAAGGCTCACCATGGTTACAGACCCCAGATGCAATACTTTTTTTTGCTTTTTAGGGCCCATGGCATATGGAAATTCTCAGGCTATGGGTCGAATCGGAGCTACAGCTGCCAGCCTATACCACAGCCATAGCTGTGAAGGATCCGAGCTGCGTCTGCCAGATCCTTAACCCACTGAGCAAGGCCAGGAATTGAACCCACATCCTCATGGATCCTAGTCAGGTTTGTTAATTGCTGAGCCACGAAGGGAACTCCCTCAGAATGCAACTCTTTGTTGATCCTGAATAATTCCAGTTTTGCTAGAAAAATAACTGGCAAGCTGTTTATTTTAGATCAATAGTGTGTATTACATAGCATAATTGATTATTTTATGCTCCTCAAAATTTTGAAAATTTGCTTGATTAACGCTTTCATTTTTAAAAAAATATTGAGTCATTTTACTCATTTCATAAACCAGCTTTGATACTATTTTTAAAATATTCAATAGTATGCAGAAAATGCTGCCAGAACAGTTTATTGTAATGATTCCCTGTGCTTATAATCAATGACTGATTTTATCTGTTTTATTTGTATTGTATAAAACATGCTGAAACACCATCCAATTATTTTCATGAACAACATATATCTTAAATTGGTAGGTGTGTGTCTATGCTGTATATGCGTGTTTGTACATGTGCTTTACTATAGACACACACACAGAGAAATATCTTAAATAAACAGGGTAAAAATCAAAATTACATTATGGGAAAATATAAAGCAATATATTACACTTTTAGCCTTTGAATACTTAGAGGTTTTGATCACTACACAATTTGGCATATGTTTCTTTAGTGCTTTACCACAGAATTCCACTATAATGTATTATTTATTTATGTCTCTACAGTATTCATGCATTCCTGATATACAGACATGTCCCTGTTTTTTGTGACCTCTATAACTAAAGCAGTGCTAGGCATGTAATAGGCACTCTAGAAATATTTGTTGAGTGCTTAAATTCATGGCAGTCAAAGAATATTTCCATACAGCCCCTGAATCAATGCTGGCTTGTTTATCTAAATCATTAAACAAACATTTTTAATGCCTTCTATACTCTATATACACTGGTGATTACAAGATGATGTGCTTCCAAGGACCTAATAAGATCATTATATGAATGAAAAACAGTGCTTGCCATATCAGTAGACAAAGGATGTTGCAGTCATCAAGCTACTACAGCTGCCCCCTACAGAGCATCCTGAGGGGACTTAGGATGGGAAAGAAGGGGATAACATCCCCAGATAACTAAGATGCATATCAAAGGAATGATTTCAGTAAGCCCAGACTCTTGCATCTCCTCATACCTAGAAAAGTGCTAAATCCATTAACTTGAGCTATCTTGTTTTTTTAATTAATGGTAATCTTTTGATGTTCCTACTACATGGTCTTTGTGGCAAAAACCCCTACATAACCTATCTCCTTTCTCATCTCTTCAGAGCAGTACCTCAGAGCAATCTGAGATGCTATCTCCTGGGCTCTACATCCTCAGAAAGTCCACCAAATAAGACATAATTCTCAACCTAAAGGCTGTGCATTTTTTTCAGCTGACAATTAAAATATGTGAATAAAATTAAGTGATTTGAGATTCTGCAGTGTTCAAAGAATAATTAGGATTTTGATAGATGGAAAACGAAATGCTGGGAAAGAACTCAATGAAGTTAAAGACAATAAAGAGTTCAAGTGTATAGCTGGTTCAATACAGAGTAAGATAACTTGACTATACTGGACTACCGTTTGAAAATTAACTCCATTGGTATAACAATAGAGTTGTAAATTCCTGTCCTGAACTATACAATGAGATCCTAGCTTGACTTGTAGATGAAAATGAACTCACCACTGGAAAAACATTAGTTAAGAGTAGGAGAAGACCAGAACAGAAGAGTGGGGAGTTTCAGTCTTCAGAGAAGAGGCCGGAGAATTGCAGAAGATGTGAAAGGGACAATCAATGAAAGATGATCAGGTATGAAAAGCCAGGGAAAGAAGACTGATTTCCAGGAAGAAGTTGATGGGAAAAAATATTTCATTTGCAAATGCCTATGACAGTAGTGCATTGTGAGGAACAGACTGAATATCAAAAATGGGGAAAGAGCTAAATTTCAAAGAGTTTAGAAACTGCCATCAAGTTGATGCAAGCTGAAACAGTGAATTGGTGGATGGCATAGAAGAAGTTCTCTTTTAGAAACAAGGAACTGGATGTACATTAAATGTGATGAGATGAGTAATCCATGGGTGGGAAAGTGAAGATTAGGTGGAAAGAATAATCAATGGGGCAAGTTTTAGAGATCCTGAGAAATAGATGGGATAAATAAAATGTTCAGGCATTGGATTTTTCAAAAAGGAGTACAATGATTATTCTGAGATAAAGTAAAATATGATGAACATTCTGAGAAACACTGGGATAGAAGAAGGATAGGTGGTTTATAAGTAGGATGCTGCAAGTATTTTTAAATAGGATGCTAATAAAGAGTTCCAATTTTTTAAGTTCTGAAGAGGAGGTCTGGAGCATTGGGAAGAGGTGTGGACTTAGAATCCACCAGCCCTTCTACCATTTTCTTGAGATCTTACATTAACTTCTTTTAATATCTCTTATATTAAAAACAAAAGAGGTTATATGTTCATAGCAGCACTACTCACAATAGTCAAGACCTGGAAACAATCTAAATGTCCATGGACAGATAAATGGATGAAGATGTGGTACATATATACAATGGAATACTGCTCAGCCATAAAAGAACAAAATAATATGATTCACAGCAACATGGATATAGCTAGAGATTCTCATACTAAGTGAAGTAATTCAGAAAGACAAATAGGTTACACTCAGAACCTAAAATATGGCATAAATGGGCCTATCTAAAAAAAAAAAAAAAGAAAAAGACTCACAGACATAGTAGACAGACTTGCGGTTGCCAAGGGGGAGGGAGTGGGATGGAGTGAAAGTTTAGGGTTAGTAGATGCAAACTGTTACATTTAGAATGGATAGGTAATGAGGTCCTATTGTACAGCATAGGGAACTATATCCAGTCTCCTGGGACAGACCATGATGGAAGGCAATATGTGAAAAAGAATGTGTGTGTGTATGTGTGTATATATATGACTGGGTTACTTAGCTGCACAGCAGAAATTGGTACAACACTGTAAGTTAACTACACATTAATTTAAAAACAGCAAAAAGGAAATAAAAATCTTTAAAAAGCAACCAAAATATAAAAAATAAAAAAAAAAGGTTATAGGAGCTCCCTTGTGACTCAGTGGATTAAGGATTTGGCATTGTCACTACTGTGGCTTTGTTTGCATCTGTGGTGTGGGTGTTCCATCACGGGCCCTGGAACTTCCACAAGTCATGGGTGCAGGAAAAAAAAAAAAAAAAAAAAGAGGTTATAATGGACATTGAGACATGCTGACCAGGTTATCTTTCAGAGAAAGACTCTGGTTAATGGCAGTGGTATCTGCAGGCAGCCTTCAGTAGTCAGCCTCTTCAAAAATTGCCTCAGTTGCCACCTGAGGCCAAGCCCTTCTGGGGATGAAACTGTGTACATGTTCCTATATCCTTGTGATTTGAAGAAAAGGGCTTTTCTTTTAGCCTCCCAGGCCTCTCCTCAGTCTCAAAGGCTGACTCAAGAGTTAATGATTAGGAAATGTTGCTACAGTGAAAAACTAGTTAAAAGTGTTTCCCTTAGGCTATGCTCTGTTTTAACTCACTGACTTGAACCTGCTCCTCTCAAATGATTACTCCCTTGTTTGACTACCTTGCACAGATGATTTCTCCTTTTGTTTACAATCTAATCGTACACCTGGTAGTTTTTCCTCTCTTGAAACACTCCCTACCTCTTCCTTTTGTAAGCAATCTTCATTCCAGAGAGATGGTCGTGGTGCAAAAACCTTGAAGACCACCAGAAATTGTCACGGGACCACCTGACGCCATCCTTGACAACTGTGCAATGAATCTATGGAGGGAGAAGAATGCAGGCACTCTAATCCTTCTCAATAGCCCTGTTTTTCAAATGAAATCTATGAGACCTCTAGCCATCCCCTCTCAAGTGAGGGCACTACATTTTGAGGGTGTTAGCCTGCTGTGGCCTCCTTTGCCTAGGAAAGCAATAAAGCTGTTCTTCCTCCTTCACCAAAAACTGTCTCTGAGACTTAATTGGTGCCAGTGTAGAGAGGGTGGGTTTTGGTTACAGGGACAGTTCATATGAGTGACAGATGGAAACAGGGGCATAAAAGGCTGAGCCACTTCAGGCCAACATGATACAAGTTTGATGGGACAGCATAGCTTCAGTGCTATATCGGGGTTGACCTAAATTTTTCTGTGGGTCTGCTATGCAGCTGGGCATCTCTTTGGCCCAGTCTTGCTGCCGCCTCTCTTCTGAGATGTATTTATCCTATTAACCTCTGTCTATTAAATTCTTCCTCAAAGTCACTTTTGGAAAACTTGACTTGATGTAAAGATTCCAGGGGAAGTGATGATTAGGAGACTAGTGGTGATTAGACTATTTGTAGCTGCGGAGGTGCTCAGAGATACTTTGATCATATTTTACTTATAGCTCCTATTTCATAAAGAAGCAGGGTATATTCTTCTGATTATTCTAAAATAATTCATCTTAATTGAAGATTTTCTGAAGTTGTTTTGCAATATCTACTTTGGAAGATGTTACTGGTCATTGAATGGTTTTTCTGGTAGTGTGAATAAATAGTTTTGAAGGGATTCCTACAGATTCACTCTTTACCACAATTTTCATAGGTAAGAGGGCATAGCCTGTGGCCATGTTTAACGTCTGGTCTGTGGTTATAATGAGAGGTCAGTCTTTGCTACGGGTTAGTAATCACGTATCTGAGATCTGAAGCTCCTCTGAGATACAAAGAATCAGATTATAGCTAAGTTTATGAGGAAAGCCTATGCCAAGGAAGAATATGAGGAACAAAAGGAAGTTTCACCCACCAAATATTGCTGACTTTAATTCTTTCTGAAAGGGAGTTGTAAGGAGCCCAACCACTCAGCTTCCAACACTGATTGCAATGTCATACTTGGTTTAAGGTACAGGTATTATCACTAGCAGAGTTTTCTTTCTTTCTTCTACTCCTATTGCTAAAGATTTGTCATCAATAGCAATCCATTCAGGGGCAGTGTCTAGTGCTTCAAGAACTACAGCTTCCTTGAAGTGAATGGAGATTCATAGCTGATAGCAAACCATTGTCGAGAATGAGTTCACACCAGCAAGGCTATAACTCCATTCAAAAGACCAGCAGTTCAGTCTGATAGTGTCCTCTTGAGAAGAATAGGTTCCCATTTAAGCACCAGGATGTGATGAAAGGGTAGGAAATGGTTGCTTTGTCAATATTTCTCAATGGATTTACTTTGGATAGTGATGACCTACCTCTGCTTTATAAATCATCTCAAAAGTTAACTTCTGAGTTCACGGTGAAATATAGCTCTGCTGGGAACAATCTGCCACGGATAGAAAAGTTAACACAGAATTTTTTTTTTTTTTTTTTCATCTTTCGTCAGGATAATCTTGTTTCTTTTTTGGCATTTCCCACTACATTCTTTGGTTTGATTTTACCAAATGGCCAAAGGACGTGACAAAAGCAATAGCTTAGGTAATGAATGTCATGGAGCAAAACAAAATCATCATTTTATTTCATGTGACTTATCCATGAAAGCTGTCTGTACAGATGAAACGAACCAGAGACTTGGCTTTATTGTCCCCAGAGATGAAAAATTGAACACATGCACATGATGATAGAACAATTTGTCAAATGAGTGATTTTAGTTTACAGATGCTTTGAAAAATCAGCAAAACTGGTATATTTGGTCCATTTAGGAGGTCCAGTGATAATGTTAAAACTCAACCTGAATGAGCCTAAAATTCTTTATGATTGCTGTAAATCTTTATGTGATTTTGTTAATGAAAACCTAAAAATATATGCATTCATTTAATTTTTTTCTATTTTCAGCAAAATTTGGTTGATTATATTACACACATTTCCTTACTAAATGTTTAATTATGCATACATTTATATGGAATAAAACTAACAAATCAGAAAAGAGCACACTGTGAAAAGCAGATCTCCCTTCCATTGCTAGCATGGGCCACATAGTATTCTCATCAAAGGTAACCACTGTTCAGAGCTGTTTTGTTTACAAATTAACACATGCACACATACACATACCTTGTTTTTCTTTATATAAATAATAGCAATTATACTTCCTATTCTGAAACTTACTGTTTTTTATAACAAAATATCTTTGATCACAACATGAAAAATTACATGCTACATTGTCTAACATGCATTAAAACCACTGCAAAGCAACTTAATATTCAACTATATTAACCATGCAAAATAAAGATGTTTGTGATAAACAGGATCATATCTTGGGTAAATAAATGTTTAATTGTAGCTCTGCTTACATATACTTGATTTGCAGGTTTGGTGAGCTACTTTGTTTAAACAATTCACTGGTAAAAGAAGGCTTTGCAAGTTTTTTCTCTGCTTCATCCTTTCATCTTTTTATCATTCCCTAGATTTATTCAATAACATTTGGGAGCATACTAGCCATGTATCAGACACTTAATTAAGTGCTGGTTTGGTAGAGGTAGTTCAAATAGTAGGAGGAAAAGGGAACAAGATTAAAAGGTAACATCGACATCGTAAAGTATGCATAAGACACATTGATTAGACAAAGGGAAGAGTGTTTATTTTTCTTAAGTCAGAAAAAAATCTTGTCAAGAAAAGCAACACTTAAGGAGAGTTTTGGAGAAAGATATTTTTAAACAAAAAAAGACAAGGGATGGCTTTTCTAGTGAATAAAGCCACATTCAAAGAGTACACAGTTACAAGAAGGAAGAGAATCCTGAGCAGTAAGAGAGAAAATAAGAACAGAAAAAGAAAAAGACAGTTATGTTGTCTCTGTAAAGTAACATGTATTTATTTATTTATTTATTTAGTCTTTTTAGGGTTACTCTCAAGGCATATGGAGGTTCCCAGGCTAGAGATCAAATTGGAGCTATAGCCACCAGCCTTTGCCAGAACCACAGCAACTCGGGATCTGAGCTGCGTCTGCGACCTACACCACATCTCAGGGCAACAATGGATCCTTAACCCACTGAGTGAGGCCAGGGATTGAACCTGCATCCTCATGTATGCTAATCAGGTTTGTTAACTGCTGAGCCATGACAGCAACTCCAATTTTTTTTTTGGATTTTTTTTTTTTTTTTTTTTTGGTAACATGTATTTAGATACGGCTGAAGGTCAAAATTCTAAGGTGAAAAGAAGCTTTGGATAAACAGATGGAGACTTGAAGAAGACAATTTTTTAAATAATGGAAAGTATGCACAGCCTATTTAATACTGAAATATCCCAATGAAGCAGGGTGAAAAGCCTGAAAGAGGAAGAGACTCAAGGCAGAAAATATATTTAGGGGATATTTTCTAGTGGGTCGTTTATGTGATAAGAATCAAAATTAAGGAAAAACAGTTAAACAAAATGACAAAGTTATTAGGATCAGTATTTAATTTAAAAAAACTGGATTTGGTGACTACTTTTAATAGCAGAAATGGAAGTTAACTCCCAGGTTTTTGGCATAGGACACCTGGTAGATACGACAGCAAATGCATTGCTATGTACTCCATAGTTAGCATTATGGCTACAACTATAATTCTGAAAAGGGCATCTTGCATAAAATAAATATTAACTATTTACTTAAGTAAATTAGAAATATCCTTATGTACAGGAATTATCATAAATAATTTTCCAAATATCTTCCATAAGAACTGAAAATATATCTTGTTTGAATCAGGACAAAAATCAGTATGCCTTATTTTGGGCGTTCCCTTTGTGGCTCAGTGGGTTAAGAACCTGACTAGGATCCATGAGGATGCAGGTTTGATCCCTTGCCTTGCTCAGTACTTGATTAAGGATCCATCCAACATTGCTGGCTCAGATCTGGCATTGCTGTGGCTTTGGCACAGGCCTGCAGGTGCAGCTGATTGGACCCCTAGCCTCAGAACTTCCCTATGCTGCAGGTGGGGCCCTAAGAGGAAAATACAAACAAAAAACAACCCACCTCAAAAAAAAAAAAATAGCAGTATGCCTTATTTCATCTACAGTAATAGGAAATTGAGAGATATTATACATGACATACAGTCCCTATTAAATAAATGTGTCCAATTACTTATGGGCTTACAGCGTTCATCCTCTGAATTATATAAAATGCCTCAATGTAAGCATATGTTGTTTACTGAATGGTTGCCTTGATTTTCATATAACACTGCTATTGGTTAGTAGTACTATATTTGACATGTTTTCTACAAGCCATCTAGGTTTCTATTTCCTCCTCCTTTAAATAAAATAAATAATAATAATAATAGAGAAATAGTCAAGCTACATCAGAAGTGTGCAAAAGAATGACTGTGATAATACCAAGATAGGAGAGAAATATTTGAAAGAGTATTATTCAGGAATGGGAAGCCATCCCTTTCTGGCTCCAGGTGTGTTAACTATGGGTCAAATCTGAAAATCACATAAGCCAGGTGTTCATTTAGCAAATTACTGACTAGGATATAATTTACCTTCAGTGCCCAAATTATCTAAACCAGGAGGTGGTAGACATGTACTGGAGCGAGCTCCAGGGAGGGAAACATTTTGACATGAGAAAAACAGCAAAGTTAAATATTTAGGTTGAAGAAAGAACCTGCTTGTGATTGAAAGGGATTTAAGTACATGAAGACATCAAGAATTTAATGTTGGGGAGTTCCTGTTGTGGCTCAGTGGTTAACGAATCTGACTAGCAACCACGAGGATGCAGTTCGATCCCTGGCCTTGTTCAGTGGGTTAAGTAAGGATCCGGCATTACTGTGTAGGTTGTGGTGTAGGTTGCAGATGCGGCTCTGACCCTGTGTTGCTGTGGCTGTGGCGTAGGCCAGCAGCAACCACTCCGATTCAATCCCCAGCCTGGGATCCTCCGTATGCTTGAGCATGGCCCTAAAAAGCAAGAATAATAATAATAATAATAATAATAATAATAATTGTTGGGATTAGGGTCATATAGCTGGCTAGACTAAGATTTGGGGTCAGATTCTAGGCCCTGAAGGTATTTTGAATGAAAGCACTTCAGGCAACAAGTATGTAAAACATACTGTGTATACTCAAAGAAGTTCTCTGAAGAGGATATAAATCAATTTTTAAGGAACTATTAGCCAGCATTTGTACTCAGTTTCATACAAAGAAACTGCAAACACTCCAGACTTCAACAGATCAGGGTGCTTTAATCTTATACTGAGATCACAAAATATCTGGGAAGTAGAAAATACAGAACTGGAATAATGGCTCAAGTGTATAAGTGCTGAGAAGACTACCATTCTCGTAGAACTTTTTTCGGTGATTATTCAAGAGATGTGGCAGAAACCCACGGTGGTATTCAGTATTCACAACGGCCAGTATGGCATAGCCATGGAACTATTCTGAATAGATACATGGCCAATCAAAACGGTTTCTGGGCATAAACAACCAGGACAGCTGAACTAAATATCAGATCTGGCTGCTATTCAAATTTTTTGCAATGCTTCTGGCAGGAAGAACGAAAAAGGGAAAAAAACCCAAAGGGATATGTGTTAACTGAATCACCTCTCATTCTAAATTGTTTTTTCAAAACACCTACTTTGTGACTTCTGTATACATCTCATAGGTCTAATTCAGCTACATCACAAAATCCAGTTGCAAAAAACTCTAGAAAATGTAGGCCTATTTTTACTTGTTTGTTTTTAGTTCTTTGTCTGCTTGTCTGTTTATTTTTAAGTTGGGCACACTGCTGCCTCCAACAAAATCAGAGTTTTCTTAATAAAGAAGTAATAGAGGAATGGATATAAACACTTCTGCAATCTGGTCCTTTCTTCTTTCTGTGATGACTACATCAGGAACAGCCATCTTGATACACTAACAAAAAAAAAAATCCAAGAAACACTTTCAGACTTCAGCCCTGTTCCCTCAGGTCACTGAATTAATGTCAGCAACCACTTGAATGAAAATAAGTTTAGAGTGATATAAAAACAAAACGAGTCCCAATTAATTACTACTATTTGATTTATCTATGATATGAAGCAGAAAACAATTCCTAAGTAATAAATATATACCCCAAGGGTTGTGTCCACTGCAGACAGTCTGTAACTGGGCTCCAGTATGTAAAATATTACTGGAGTACACTGACCAGAGGAAGGAAATTTCTCAAGTTAATACTAGGCTGAGTTCTTAATATCTCAGGACAAAGCACTAAGCCTTAGAGACTAGGCTTTCTTGGTTGGCTGAAAAGAAAGTGTAGGACTTTGAATAAAGGCATATACTAAAATCAGAAACCTGAAATTAAAAGCCAAAAGGTTCTACTGCTTTGAGGGGAAGGAATATAGGCTAAAATAATTGAAATGGAATATGAACTTCCCAAGTTATAAATCAATAAATCATCAAAGATACAAATATATTGTTATATTTGGAGTATCAGTATAGCCAAGAAAATCTGGTACTTATCCAATAAAAAAGGACATTTAAAAGTGAGATAGAAACTGATGTTGGAAACTTTGTCACAGGGAAACTGGGATTCAGAGGAAGACACCTAGCCGTTGAGAGTTTAGCTTACAGGACAGAAGCTCAAATGACCTAGCCCAGGGTAGGCATACTCTCTAGAGGTCATACAACAAATGTTCTTAAAATGCAGATTATGGAGTTCTTGCTGTGGCACATTAGGATCAGTGGTGTCTCTGGAGTGCTGGGTCACAGGTTCGATCTCTGGCCCTGAAGAATGAGTTAAGGATCTGGATTCACCATTGCTGCAGCTGTGGCATAGGTTGCAGCTGTGGCTTGGATTTGATCCCTGGCCCAGGAACCTATATGCCATCGTGGGGTGGCCAAAACAACAACAACAACAACAACAACAACAACAACAACAACAAAACCTTGGGGATTATAGCAGAACCCAGCCAGCATTAACTGTGATACTATGTTATAAGATTTAATACCTACCTCTTAAGCTTACACCATACAACTCTTTAGAATCCTTCTTGAATACCAATGCTGGCTCAAGAATTTGGAACACAACAGAAGTAGATCTTCTCATAGAGGTTAAGTGGTTTAGGAATGTGGATGTGATCAATTGGGCATGCAAAGTCCAAGTAGGTCATTGCAACTTGGGCATCATTTTATGAATTTTAAGACATTCAGATACAGAATAACCAAACATGTTATAATGCCTATAACAAGTTCTATTTTAAGTTAGCATAGGAAGAAGTTGTATATAAATTTAAAGATGCAGGAGATCATATTAGTATGAGAAACCTTAATGAGAAAGTGCTGTACAGTATTGTTATTATCACTGAATTTCAATTTAATTTGATTTTAATACCATTTTAACGGTATGCATTAAGGCAAATAAAACGGTGGAAATTGAACCTGTTAAGAAGCAATTGGAATTGATAACAGCAACAAATATAGGTCAAAAAAGAATATGTCACAGACTTTTTATGACTTTGTGTTATGGCAATACTAGAAATTATTTGGGCTCAGGAAGTGTAGAAAGATATGGAAATGTTACTATCGTTAGAAAGAGACTGATGGAAACAAATATGAGATAGAGTAACTATGAAACAAATGAGTAACCTCCTACATTTATAGCTTCAGGATTTGCTATCTTTAAAAATCTTTTTTAAAAAACGAAAATGACCAGAGTTCCCATTGTGGCTCAGTGGTAAGGAACCCGACTAGTATCCATGAGGATGTGGATTTGATCCCTGGTCTTGCTTGGTGAGTTAATGATTTGGTGTTGCCATGAGCTGCAGTGTAGGTCACAAATGTGGCTTGGATCCAGTTTTGCTGTGGCTATGGCACAGGTTTGCAGCTGCAGTACAGATTCGACCCCTAGCCTGGAAACCTCCATATGTCATGAGTGTGGCCCTAAAATTTAAAAAAAATGATGAAAATGACCTTGAAGGTTTCATACTTTAAATTTCACTAATGTAAAAATATGAAAAGTACATCAATTCAATTCAGCAAGCATATATTTAATACTATTACATTAACAAGGTTTAGGACCCTACCCAAGGCCTCTGTGATAGGCTGACTTCTAAGATGAGTCCTAACAAAAACCATCTGGTATTTCATCCTGTCCCTTTGCATATGGGCTAGACCAAGGGACACACTTTTAACTAACAGAATTGTCGCTTCCAGATTAGGTAAAGAAAGAGTGACAATTGCTAGCACTCTTTCTCTACTGTCTTGGTTTATACACTTCGATAAGCAAACTGCCATCATGAGGAGAGGCCCATGTGGTCCACGTAAAACTGAGGGCTGCCTCTAGTCCAACAGGAATGTTTTTGTTTGTTTGTTTTTGTTTTTTTTTTTCTTTTTAGGGCTGCACTTGCAGCACATGGAGGTTCCCAGGCGAGGGGTTGAATTGGAGCTACAGATGTTGGCCTAAATCGCAGCCACAGCAATGCCATATCTGAGCTGCATCTGGATTCTACACTGAAGCTCATGGAAACACTGGACACTTAACCCACTGAGTGAGGCCAGGGATCTAACCTGAATCCTCATGGATGCTAGTTAGATTTGTTTCCGCTGAGCTGCAACGGGAACTCCAGTCCAACAGTTATTGATGGGCTAAATTCTGCTAATAACCATGTGCTCCTGGAAGGGGATACTTTGAGATGACTCATCCCTAACTTTGGATTGTAGCCTTTGAGAAAAGAAAAAAAATATATATGTTTATGTGCATAATCTGATGCATTTTGAAAGCACCAAAAAGTGAGAATAGGCAAAATAAAGAAAATATTTATGGTACAGTAATCCCACACATGGGCATATATCCAGGCAAAACTATAATTCAAAAAGATACATACACCGCATGTTTACTGTAGCACCATTCAAAATAGCCAAGACATGAAAACAGCCTAAATGTCCATGGAGAGATGAATGGATTAAGAAGATGTGGTACATATAGACAATGGAATACTACTCAGCCATAAAAATAACAAAATAATACCCTTTACAGTAATGTGGATACAACTAGAAATTCTTATACTAGGTGAAGTAAGTGAGAAAGAGACAAATATCATACATCACTTATGTGTGGAATCTAAAATATGGCACAAATGAACCTATTTGCAAAACAGAAACAGAATCACAGACATAGAGAGCAAACTTGGGATTGTCAAGGGGGAAGGGAAGTAAGTGGGATGGTTGGGGAGTTTGGGGTTAGTAGACACAAACTATTAAATTTAGAATGGATAAGCAATGAGGTCTTGTTTTATGAGCACAGGGGACTATATCCAGTCTCTTGGGATAGAATATGACGGAAGATAGTATGAGGAAAAGAATGTGTGTGTATATATATGTGTGTATATATATATGTATGTACATGTATGATTGGGTCACTATGTTGTATGACAGAAATTGACACAACACTGGAAATCAACTATATTATAATAAAAATAAAGTACAATTAAAACTATTTTCGATAGGGTATTATCAAGCATGTTTAGACTGGTCTGGAGAGAATGATCAGGAGCATCTCAAATTGATGGAAATGCACATGCTTGGAGACAAGGAAAGCAATTTTGGCTACAGTGTGGAGAATATAGGGGTGAGACGATTGAATCTGAACGTAAGACAGAAAAATTCATTAGATAAAGATGACACAACACTTCAAATGCAAAACTGAATAGTTTAAGCTATACTTCTTAAGTGAAGATTGCTTTCCTTTTGCTTGCTGACTGCAGTCTGATGCAAGAGAAGAGGGATAAATAAATAATAGGCATTATCCTAGACTTAAAAATTATGCATATCAGCATTTGAAATGAAAGGATCTTGTTGGAACTGAGAAACTGGAAATAGACACAAAGGGAGGGTACAGGTACTAAAGATAAATACCCTTAAAGAGAAGAAATTTAAAATCCGTAAGAAAATGGTTTCATACAAAGTGAAAGAAATAGGACACTCCATCTCATCAAGATTTTCAACTTCTTCACCTGCCTGTGAGAAACAGTTACCCATAAATAGGACTACAGTCAAATATATTTACGGGAAAGAAAATTTGACCAGTGGCACATTCCTCCCAAAGCTAACCTTCTTTATGTGGGAGCCACACTTTTAGAAAACTGACAAGTCTGATAACATGAAGAACAAACTGAAAGCTATGCCATAAGAAAAATGGGTGAAATAACAGGAGATGTAAGGATCCAAAAATGAAAGATTAATAATGGGGACATTTTCAGTGTCTTACATTCATCAAAATGGTCATGGGAAAAAAGATTACAGTTGTCTCTGTGGACCCAGTGGGCAATGTAAGATCCATTGACATGGATGGTGGAACTAAATTCATAAACAGTTAAAAAAATATGTTGGCATCATACACTCTGGTAGATAGGGGAATATAAGTGTGAATGACACAAAGTCCTTAGCCTTAAGAAATTTATAATGTAGATGAGAAGACAGAAAAGTGGCTATATGTGAATACGTAATAAATGGGAAGAAGAGTTTGGAAATGTACTTAGGAGAGAACAGGGTTGAGTTAGAGGACAAACCCCTACCCACAGAAGAAGAAGATATGCAGATGTCAGAAGCAGGTTTTCTGGTTTGTTAGGCAAAGAAACCTGAAGCAGTCAGAGTAGTCATGATCTAATCATTGTCCTACACCGTGTGCTGAGATTTCTTTGGAACAGATCCTGGGAGGTGAACTGAGGGGCTTGTAGGAGAAGCCGAGAGATCCTTTTCTTCCAGTGGGAATCAGAAATACAGGACAAGATCAGGCTAGTGAGGCTATGGTTCCCAGATGAGAAACTGACCACCTATAATGACCTCAGCAATGGCAAGAATGGAGTGGGATACATCACTCTGTATGCTTCTCAAAAGAGGCAGCTAATACAAGGAATGGCTAGTCTGACATATCCAATCACCAGTCCTTTTTTTTTTTTTTTGGTCACTCCCACAGCATGTGGACGTTACCAGGCCAGGACTGAACCGGAGCCATGACAGTGACGATGCCGAATCCTTAACCAGTAGGCCCCCAGGGAACTGCCCACTCACCATTCTTTAATATCAGAATATTTGAATATGTTGATAGCACTACATAGATTTGGTATGATATGCTGAGGCCATGTATCAACTCAGCCTTTTCCAAATCTATTTCTCCTAAAGTGAGCAGCACTAATAAAATGGCAAGTTTTGACTGGTATTCCTCTCTTACTCACCAGAGTGAGTGATGGCTGTCAGCAAAAGAATGAAAGCATTCTTTTTGTTTGTTTGTTTTTGTTTTGATTTTTAAGGCTGCACCTGTGGCATACAGTTCCCAGACTATGGGTCAGATCAGAGCTACAGCTGCCGGCCTATAACACAGTCACAGCAGCACAGGATCCGAGCCATGTCGGCAACCTACACCACAGCTCATGGTGACGCCAGATCCTTAACCCATTGAGTGAGCTCAGGAATTGAACCTAGATCTTCATGAATCCTAGTCAGGTTCGTTAACTGCTGAGCCATGATGGGAACTCCTAAAGCATCCTTGATACATCATAACATTAATTTCAAAATCTCACATGAATTCCTATCACCCCGCCATCTTAACTCCAAACTGGCCACTTACTTTTTTTTTTTTTTTTTTTTTTGGTCTTTTGTCTTTTGCTGCTGTTGTTGTTGTTGCTATTTCTTGGGACGCTCCCACGGCATATGGAGGTTCCCAGGCTAGGGGTTGAATCGGAGCTGTAGCCACTGGCCCACGCCAGAGCCACAGCAACGCGGGATCCGAGCCGCGTCTGCAACCTACACCACAGCTCATGGCAACGCCGGATCGTTAACCCACTGAGCAAGGGCAGGGACCGAACCCGCAACCTCATGGTTCCTAGTCGGATTCGTTAACCACTGCGCCATGACGGGAACTCCTTACTTTTGAGTTTAATACCAATAAACTGTGGATCGAACCTGTTCCTAAATTGCTAGCATTATTACCAGCTTCCAAGCCCATCCCCAATCCACTCTACCACTCCTCTCTGTCACATTTCTGATCCTCTTTCATTGCTTCAGCTTTTTGGGCCCTGGACCTCTTCTCTTTCCCCACTTGCTGCCTGTCTACCTCCCAGAGGCCTTCATTTCTATCAGGAAAACAAAGAACACATTCGCACATTGGGCTTCACATTCAAACCTAGACTGATTTTAGTCTTGGCTTTTCATTTTGAAAGCTGTACCACTTTAAGCAAACCATGTAAATTTTAAATCTCCATTTTTTTAAAACAGAGGAAATGTTAAAAATAAATACTGTGTCTAGTGCATAGTAGGTACTTTATAAATGTGAATTATTTTCCTTCCTCACTTCCCCAATTTTATATAAATTGTTCTGAAGGAAATGCGTAACTGGGCGGTGGGGGGGGAGCAATGCAGGATTTCTGAAGAGAACACACCATTCCCTGGAACAATTTATCTGTCAGGATAAAGAAGTATATTCACTGCCTTCTTTCATTCTAAGTAGTGGTTGCACTCTAGGAGATGTGGTGATGAAAGAAACATACCTTCGTATTCACTTGCACAGTACAGCATGCTGCTGTCTGGTGAATGTTTCCATAGAAACAGAAGAATGGCTGCTGGGGCAGGGGTACATGGGACTCCCTTTATGGAGCCTTTTTCTTCCCTTCAGCAGTCAGTGGCAGTCCTGGGTTTGTCTGAGCTTCTAAGTAGGCAGACATTGATTTGAAGCTGCATGAATTCCAGAGCAAACAAGCTCAAAGCAAACCTTCAATATGGAGTCTTGTAAGTTCAGGAGAGCTGCTTTGGATATATGTTGCGCCAATGCTAAATCAATGAAAATGTCAATCACCCATGATTCAGTTAAACTGATACTCCAGGCTTGTAAAACCAGCAGAAACACTGTGCATTTGTAGTCAAATTATTGATTTAAGTTCTTTAGAGGAAGAAGTAGTGGAAGACACCTAGGTCTATCAGCCTATGAAAGATTCACCTCTCCGCTCTAACAAATACATGGTCATATGCACATTACCATTTCTAGGATTAGAGAACTCTTTGATGGTATAAATAGTCCATTCCACTGTTGGAAAGCTCAGCTGTATTTCTCAATTTCATGGAAATTTGCTTCCTTTTCTTTTCCTGGCAGAAGAGTACCAATAAACATGGTATCCTTGGCAATGCTGTGTTGAGAGGTGGATATAAGTGTGGCATAGAGAGCCTGTTAGTATTGGACAGATGCTGCTCATACATTTTCTTGATTGATAGTTTCCACCATGAAAGCATTTTTTGTTTGTTGTTGTTTTGACTTTTCAGAAGTATTTGGGCACTTCTAGTTCCCACAATTATTTTCAGCTCTTTGTCTTTTTCATTTTTTAAATGTTATCGATGTACAGTTGATTTACAATGTTATTTTTATGTATATAAAACTTGAGTCAATGTATGTATGTGTGTGTATATGTATATATATAAATATATATATATATATATACATATACAAACACATCTATTCTTTTTCACATCTCTTCAATTTAATGTAGCTCATTTCTTAAATAGCCTACCGGAACATGTCCTGGGTTCTATAACATTTCTGACAGTTTCCTGTTTTTCACAATTACTCCTGCCTTTTGAGGATGAAAGATATAATGCAGAAATATATTTTTATATAGTTACAGATCAAGTTATTTGAAGAGTTAAAAAAATTATTTGAGTAATCAAAGATAATTTTATTTTTAGAGGAAAATATTTCAATCAAGTGTATCCATAACCTCTTATATAAAACAAAATCAAATTCTTAAGTTTTGTTTCTCTAAGGCTATATATAGAAAACCTGTGTGTGTGTGTGTGTGTGTGTGTGTGTGTGAGAGAGAGAGAGAGACAGAGAGAGAGAGAGAGACAGAGAGAGAGACAGAGACAGAGAGACAGACAGACAGACATGGGGAGAAGGGGGAGGGGGAGCTTCTGAAACATATATCACAGAATAAACAAATTTAGTTATTCAGGAAAATTATAGACTTCAAGTAATCATATTGACTTTCCTTTACATTGTTCCTTCCGTCACAGAAAAGGCCTATTAATTCAAGAACGGCCTGATTAAAAAAAATATGCTGTGACTACTTTGTTAATCTTAATCAGGAGGACATGGTAAATATGTGCAGAAATTTCCAATAATTGATAAAAAATAAGAAAATACATCATATGGTCACTAATTTGGGAAAATGTGCAGACTAGATGGAAAGGAAAAGAAGAATAAAAAGTTGAAGTAGCAAAAGAAAATCTAATCACAGAATAAATTTATATGTATTTATTACATATTTTATTTTAAATGTAGCTTTCTTTATGTTTTTTTATAGTATTTAAGACTGCAACTTCAGTTGCAGAGTTCAGATTTTTTGATTATTTAATGTTCCCTGAAATCTCATCCATATATTGGCCTATACATACCTTTATTTCTTCAGCTGATCCCACCATGTCTTTTCCTCCCAAATATACCCCTATACTGGCCTATGTATATACAAGCTCCTAGTATTCTTATTTTTTCCAGAACATTTTCCCAATCATCTTGTCTTAACAAAAACAACAAAAAAGATACTTCCCATCTTCTCAAACCCAAAATATCTCATGGTGGGGAGCGCGGAATGTCTGCACTCTCATCCCTTAGTATGTCTTCTAAGTCACAAACTTCTTTATTTTCTAAAATTCTCAGCTGTTTTCAAGTTTATGCCATATACCCATAATCTATTCTTCACTATATGGTTGCTGAAATCTACAGACATTCTTCATTTAAATTTTCATCTGGGCTTTGTTACTAACCATGTTATCTCCAAAGTTATCTCTTTGCATCCTCTCTTTCTCAGCCACAATCCCAGGGTCGTTTTTTGCTGTTAATAAACACTTCAAATGGCCAACGTAATGAACTTAAACATTCTATAGCTTTCTATATTTCCAGCTTATCTAATTCAGGTTAACACTGAAAGCAACCTTTGGCCTCTGCAGCCTAGAAATTATTTGTCAAATGTCCCATAAAACAAACTCCCTTAGAGCAATCCCAATTCATGTGGTTAATCCTGGTTAATGTACAGACAGTAAAGAAGGCACATGCATCTTTTACTCCTGGCTGCTTTTACTTAAATGACTTTGCAAGACAAGCACAGGGATGATAGCATCACTAAATGGAGGGCATCTAAACCAACTAGTTGCTGGAGGGAATAAAGTCCTCATTAATACATTTCAAACTTTTCCTGCCTGAGAAACTATCTTTCATTGTGTTGTCAGTGAGAATTTGAAGATTTGTTTGTTGTGGCAAGTGGCATTAATTATCCCTACTAATATAATCTATCTATAATCCACTGACTCCTTAACCTTTTATGCAGTATTTAAAACACTTTCTCTGCCTCTATTCCCTTCTCATCCAGCTGGCATTTTATGACCCATACTTTTATTCAACATTTTAAGTTAATTCACCCATCTCTACTTGTCCTTTCTCCTTCTCCTCTACCTGAGATGCAATAAAGCAATTGCCTTCTCTATTCTTCACCCAATCATCTGAATGTTATTGTCTTTATAATGTCACAATTACCTCCTTGAAGGAGTACTTGACATTGCAAGATGGTTGATTACATTTCTCTAGTTTGTTCACTCTAAAAAATACCTATTGCATACCTGAATCATAACACTAAAAAAAAAAAAAAGTATCTCCCTTCTGCTTTCATTTTCAGCTAACATATCTGAAGCGAAATTCTGGATATTTTCTTCCAAACGTTCTCCTATAATCCTATTCATCTCTGTAAATCTTCTTCTACCAGAACGCTAGAAATCTATGCTATTATTCATTCTACTGCAACCCAACATTCAATCTATAACCAAGTTTCTGCATTTAATATCCAAAAAAATACTTCTTGTACCTCCATCCAAGTCTATTCAGCTACTACCACTATCTTTATCTTGTATTTTTATAAAAACTTCTTTAGTGTTGTCCCTGTTTTAATTCTTACATCTTGTCCCATTGTTGTCTAACTATAATCCATTCTTCACAACTGTTGGAATTGTGTTATTATATTAAATCTTAAACAAATCACACTGCACATCAATTATTTAAATTATTCAACTAATTCCCATTTAATTCTTTCTTATAATTTCTTTTTTGAAATCTTAGCAGTGCCTACCACTATTTACATTACATATTGTTGACTTACTTTAATATTTCTTCCCTATGTGCCTGTGACTTCCCTCTGATTGATTCAAATCTGTAACTCTGACACCAACTAATGATGTGGCACATAGTAGGTTTACAATATGTGTTTATTGAACAAATTTGTTAGTAAACCATCTCAGTTAATTTTTACAACTGTGACACAGATACTCCCTTTTTATGTTGAAAAACTGAGACTAGGAAAAGTTATCAGATTTGCCCAAATTTATATAAATGGTAACATAACTGAGATTTAAACTAAGATATCTTAATGTGAAACAAATGTTCCTTCCCCTTAAAGGTGCTTTAAGATGTTATGGAGGAGTTCCCGTCGTGGCGCAGTGGTTAACGAATCCGACTAGGAACCATGAGGTTGCGGGTTCGGTCCCTGCCCTTGCTCAGTGGGTTAACGATCCGGCGTTGCCGTGAGCTGTGGTGTAGGTTGCAGACGCGGCTCGGATCCCGCGTTGCTGTGGCTCTGGCGTAGGCCGGTGGCTACAGCTCCGATTCAACCCCTAGCCTGGGAACCTCCATATGCCGCAGGAGCAGCCCAAGAAATAGTAAAAAAAAAGATGTTATGGAGATGAAGATAAGTTTTATCCTATCAGAAGAGAGCTATCTTAGAAAACTACTTTGAGGACATGAAGGTAAAATGTTCTAAACAAAATCTCAAAGAACTTAATAAATGCTTCTAAGGTTTACATGCTATCTAATTATTGAGTTGTAGGTTAAAAGAAAATTAATTTGAGTGTAAAATTGTCATGTTTAGAGCTATTTTTCAGATTATCTGTGCCTAGAAAATCGTCATGTTTGTTACCCCTGTACATTCCTCTACTAGTAAGTACAGTAAAAATTCATGAGCCTCTACTCACTAGAGATTAAGGCAGAGACCTAGTGGCTTTCAAAGTTTGTTGTTTTTTGTCCTATAGATAAAATTGAGTCTTTTGTCACTGAAGTTGAGGCTGAGCCCTGAAGGGTTATTTTCTCAGCTTTCTCCTTTCTCCATAGAATGGTGTGAAAGTCTTTGCTATGGACCTTTGAATTCATTTTAAACATGGGAAAAACACATGCACCAAATATGTCCTAAGGTTACAAAAATGTACTACCTCCATCATCAGCATAGGCACTCCAATCTTTCAACAATTGTGATTTTATAGAACCATCCAAAATCACTGAAAATGAGGGATTGTGCAATAAAAAAGATCACACATTAATCAATTCAATTGCTAAATTAATTTTCAGTCATTTTTCTATGTTCGGAATGGTTAAGCCCTAAAGCACTACATGGGCCATTTTTCCTACTTGAATTAAGAAGATTAAGAAGAGCAGTAAAGAACCATTAGTTCACCAAGTTCATTTATCTCAATTGCAGAGCAATCTTTGGAAATAAAATTCTATTTGACTTTTTTCTGTGTTTTCTGTCATCCTTATATTTAGCCTTTTTTTTTTTTTTTTTTTAACCACATACTTGGAAAGAGATTACATGGCAGAACACAGTATGCTTTGTGTTTTATTCATTTTTTATCCCATGAGGATAATAAATCAAGAAAATATCTGGAATAATTAAAAGACATGCTACCGTCATTAGCCTTCTTCTGTTTTGACATCATCTTTTCCCTCATCACCAAACTCAACATCAATGGAATAACTGGGAACAATTTTGTATGTGACACATGGATGAGGGGAAAACACACATAGTAAGCAAAATAATGTACCTTTATATATCATAATCATCTGAACTTAGTTCCACTGGACTTACTGGTTTACACTCTTGAATAAAGTCATCTTTTTCACCACAAAAATCAATAAATAATAGACTGCTTAGATGTAAATGTACAGTCTCTACCTTGACTTAGAGACCATCTGTAGATAACTCAGTTAACAGGTATAAAGACATTATTATACTATGAAAATAGTACATGCTCATTTAAGAAAAAAAGTTAAATGAAGTAAGCCAACATTCTCATATATGGGCATATAACCACTGTCTGCACATGATGCAACTAATATTTTGACAGCTATCCAAGGTGACATATTTGTATAATTTATATGTAAAAATTAAATGCTTCCCTCATACTATACATATTTTCCATATTTATGACCAACATTATATCTAAAATTAAATCTATGAAAACACTACACTATATTTTATGTATTATCCATAAATGGCTATTTGGGATTTGCCTCATTTTTCACAACTTCAAACAACACAGTGAAATACATCCTTATCCGTACATTATTTTCCATTATATTTTCTTCAGGTCAATTTACCATGAGTGGAATTTTTTTTTTTTTTTTTTTTTTTTTGCTATTTCTTTGGGCCGTTTCTGCGGCATATGGAGGTTCCCAGGCTAGAGGTCTAATCGGAGCTGTAGCCGCCGGCCTAGGCCAGAGTCACAGCAATGCGGGATCCGAGCCGCGTCTGCAACCTACACCACAGCTCACGGCAACGCCGGATCGTTAACCCACTGAGCAAGGGCAGGGACCGAACCCGCAACCTCATGGTTCCTAGTTGGATTCGTTAACCACTGAGCCACGACGGGAACTCCCATGAGTGGAATTTTTGAGCCAACACTTGAGCAATACATATTTTTTTAATATTCAATATTTTTTTTTTTTCTAATGGCCGTACCTGCAGCACAAGGAAGTTCCCAGCCTAGGGGTAGAATCGGAGCAGTAGTTGAGGCCTATGCCACAGCTACAGCAACACTGGATCCAAGCTGCATCTGTGACCTATGCTGCAGCGTGTGGCACCAGATCCTTAACTCATTGAGTGAGGCCAGGGATCGAAGCCACATCCTCACAGGGAAAATGTTGGGTCCTTAACCTGCTAAGCCATAATGGGAACTCCTTCAAAACTTCTATTAAATTTTCTGAAGGAAAATATTTTACTGATTTGCAATCCTACCTGCAGTGTATTAAATTCAACATCAATTACAACTTTTTAAATCTTGATCAATCTATAAAGCAAAGCATGTTTACATCCATTATTCTGTTTTAATTTTTTTTTTTTTTTGTCTTTTTTAGGGCTGCACCCAAGGCATATGTAAGTTCCCAGGTTAGGGGCTGAATCAGAGGCACAGCTGCCAGCCTACACCACATCGACAGCAATGCCAGATCCAAGCCGCATCTGTGACCTACCCAGCAGTTCATGGCAATGCAGGATCATTAACCCAGTGAGCATGTCCAGGGATTGAATCCACATCCTCATGGATACTAGTTGGGTTCATTATCATTGAGCCACAATGGAAACTCTGACATCCCTTATTTTTGAGTCCTATTTCTGGAGATGTTGATTTTTTATATTAATTGAATATTTTATTTCTTCTATACTGCAAGCAAAGTCTGAAGATTCGGACATACTGGAAGAAGAATGCGACATATACAAGTGAATGTGACATATATAAGAATGTGACTTATATAATGTCACAAATTATCTCCTAATTTTAGGAAGAAAGCTAGTACAAGGTCATTGCTGAGTGTGTAGTGAACTTGTTTTAATACATATAAAAAAAAATGACATCTCAGATAGGGTTGCCTTTACAGATGCTGCCTAAAAGATGCATTTGGGCCATTTTGAAATGACTTACTACAAAATATGTCTCTTGCTTTGTTCGGCCACTGTGCATCTATTTACATTTCTTTTAAGTATATTATAAGTAAGATATTAGCTAGGACAGTTCACAAATATTGTAAACACAAGTATAATCTATATTACACAATGTATGGATATCTTTATTATGCTGCATAGAATATAACATCCATAGCACTGGCCAAAAGGAAGGTCCATTTTAATGGTAGATTTTTAATCAGGAATTATGTTTTCTGAGAAGAGAAACATTTTAACTTTACTGCTTTGATTCATGAGTCATTTTTTAGTTCACACAGGAGAGGAGCATATAGTTTACTTTCCATCTATTCTTCTTCCAATTAATATTGCTGAATAGTTAAGTCCTACACCAAATACCCAACTTATATTGTGTTTTTTCATTTTGTAGGTTAACATTGCCCAGGTATTTAATATCGATAATAAATATTTCCTATCACAGTGACATTTCTTAAGACATATACATTCATACCAGTAAAAACAATGATCTTGCCTTCAATAAATATTTGTTCAGATGTCCCTCAACCAAATGTACCTGGTCATAGTCTGAGGAGTTTCAGGTCATTGAGAATGTCAAAAATTTAAGAGTCACTAGAACCACAAACTAAATGTCTTTAGTATGAGAGATTTTCTGCAATGTGGTAGATCCAGATCTTTTTTATTTCCAGAAATAAATATTTCTACCATCTTAAAGCATATTTTCTTAATTTGAGTAAGAATATCACACACACTACTCTAGCAGTCACACAGTCTCTACTACAGAAATAAATATCCCCAAATAAACAAGCTAATGCTTCAAGCCCTCCATGGGTTGGTCAGGATCTTGGACTAACAAAGCTTCTATCTCAAAAATGTTCTTCTACCTTCGCTCTAACAAAGGAAAGGAATTTGGCCAATGGGTTTTGGCACTGAAAACTCTTACTAGAAAGTGGTTGTGATGGTTAATTTCACATGTCAAAGTAGTTGAACAACTGAACCATCAACAATGGGTTTCCTTAAAGGAGAAGGATTCGGCCTGCAGATCACAACACAGAAATCCTGCCTGAGTTACCAGTCTGCTGCCACACAGAATTTGGACTCAAAATTGACACATCACCTCTTGCTTAGACTTCCAGCTGGCCAGCCATACAAAATTTGGACTCCCCAGCTCCCAAAGTTGCATAATTCCGTTAACTTTTTGAAAAACCATCAAAATACTTCCCATAATGATGGCACCATTTTATATTTCCAACAGCCATGTATAAGGATTCTGGTTTCTCCACATGCTCACCAACACACTTGTCATTTTCTTTTTTCTTATGTTATAGCCATCTTAATGAGGGTGAAGGATATTTTAAAATCAAACCAATTCAAACTTTTGGTCATTTATTTCTTGTTATCCATTTTTTATGCTTTCTGTTTAAAACATGTAGATCCCATAGCTATTTAGAGTCTATGTCTAATAACTGTATTAAAGTTATGTCCACATTTGCTTTTATTTGGCCTACATTTTCATCTGGTGAATTTTCTTCTGTGTGAGCTCAACTGTGAGAGTTGTAAAAGGTCCTTCAGAAAGGATTTCCTAGAGCTTGGCCAAGAAAATGGAGTAGGCAGAATCTGATCTCAACTTCTCTCAGGGAGTAACTATTTACAGAGCAACTATTGATGATCAAGACTGGCATTTAGCAGAAAAGACCTTCTACAACCAAGTATGTAAAGAAGGAACCACAGTGACATGGATAGGAGAGTGGACTTGCAGTGGAGTCAAGAGCAAAAGCCTTGGTGGGTGAACCACAAACAGGAGGATAATTACAATGGCAAGGGGTCTGAACCCCACACTGGCCTCCCCAGCCTGGGGTTTCTGTACTGGGAAGTTGAGCTCCCAGAATGTTTGCCTTTGAAGACTAGCAGGGCTTGCTTTCAGTGGACCCAGAAGGCTGTAGGAAAGAGAGATGCCACTCTTAAAGGGCACACATAAAATCCAAAATCCCTGGGATTCTGGAGCCAGCCACCTCATGACCCAGCCCCATCAACCAATGGCAGGTTCTGGCGATCAACTGGGCAGGGAGCCTAACAGACTCCCCCACAGAAGTCAGTCCATCACAATAGAATGATCCATGGAGCCCATGTAGGGGGCACCCCTAGAGCATATAGCTCAAGTGACCAAAGGGAGTGTGCTGCTGGGACATAGAGGACACAGCCAAGAAAAGGCCACTTCTTCAGGGTGAGGAAATGTAACCAGCCTACCAGTTACACAGAAATAAAAACAGCAAATCAGGGAAAATGAGGCAACAGAGAAACATGTCCCAGACAAATGAACAAGACAAAACCCCAGATGAACTAAGTGAATTAGAGATGGACCATCTACCCAATAAAGAATTCAAAGTAATGATCATAAAGATAATAAAAAAAAAATTTCAAGAAAGATGGATGCACATGATGTTAGGCACTTTCAATAAAGGGTTAGAAAATATAAAGAACCAAAAAGAGATCAAGAATGCTGAAACAAAAAACACACTAAAAGGAATCAACAGAGGAAAGATGATACAGAGGAAGGAATCAGCTAGCTTGAAGACAGAGTAGTGGAAATCCCTGAAGTTGAACAAAGAAAAAGTAAGAGAGAATAAAAAGAAATGAGGAAAGTTTAAGAGGCCTCTGGGGCAATATCAGACCTATCAACATTTGCATTATAGATGTGCAAGAAGGAGGAGAGAGAGAGAGACAGAGGGGTAGAGAACATATTTGATGACATAACAGCTAAAGATTTCTCTAGCCTGAGAAAGGGAAATAGATATCCAAGGCCCAGGAAGCACAGAGCTGCAAACAGGATCAGCCCAAAGAGGACCACAGCACACATTATAATTAAAACGGCAAAAATTAGAGGTAAAAAGAAAATATTAAAAGCAGCAAGGAAAAGCAACAATTTACATACAAAGGATATCCCATAATGCTGTCAATTGACTTTTCAGCAAAAACTCTGCAGGCTAAAAGGGAGTGGCATGACACATTTAAAATGATGAAGGTGCAAGTAAAGATTATCAGTCCAAGTCAAGTAAGTCAGAAAGAGAAGGACAAATGCCACATGATATCACTTATATGTGGAGTCTAAAATATAACACAAATGAACCAATCTACAAAAGAGAAACAGGCTCACAGACATGGAGAACAAACTTGTGGCTGCTGAGGAGGAGGGGGAAGGGATTGGGATGGATGGGGAGTTTGTGGTTAGTAGGTGCAAACTATTACATTTAGAATGGAAAAACAACAAGGTCCTACTCCTTATAGAACAGGGGACTATATACAATTTCCTGGTATAGACCATGATGAAAAATTATACCAAAAAAGCATTATGACTGAGTCACTTTGCTGTACAGCAGAAATTGACACAATATTGCAAATCAACTGTACTTTAATAAAAAAAAATAAAAATTAGGAGTTCCCGTCATGGCTCAGTGGTTGGTGAACCCAACTAACATCCATGAGGATGCGGGTTTGATCCCTGGACTCACTCAGTGGGTTAAGGATCTGGCATTGCCATGAGCTGTGGTGTAGGTCACAGATGCGGCTCAGATCCCATGTTGCTGTGGCTGTGGTATAGGCCCATAGTTATAGCTCTGATTCGACCCCTAGCCTGGGAACCTCCATATGCTGCTGGTGTGGCCCTAAAAGACAAAAAGACCAAAAAAAATTAAAAATTATAAACAATGAGAAAAAATAAAATGATGAAAGGGGAAAAAAAAACTATAGCCAATAATGTTCTACGCCGCAAGACTTTAGATCTAGATTTAATGAAGATACTAAAATTTAGATTTAATGGAGAGATTACAATTTTTAAAGACAAGCAAGTTAAAACCAACTTGAAGAATGTATGCACCTCAATATTTGTAGCATCTCAATGTTTAAAATAGTCATGACACAGAAGCAACTTGAGTGTCCATCAGACAACAGATGAATGGATAAATGTTATTTATATATATATATATATATATATATATATATATATAATGGAATATTACCCTGCCATTAAAAGGATGTGAGTTTTTGCACAGGCTACAACATGGATGAACCATGAGGACACCATACTCAGTGAAATAAGCCAGTGACTTACCAAAGGACATCTTGGATGCTTCTAAGTTTTGGCAATTGAATAAAGCTGCTATAAATATCTGTGTGCAGATTTTTGTGTGGCCATAAGTGTTGAACTAATTTGTGTAAATATCAGATATCTGGATGGTGAGATTATCTGGTAAACTATGTGTACTTCTGTTACAAACTGCCAACTGTCTTCCAAAGTAAGTGTACCATTTTGCATTCCCACCAGCAATGTATGAATGTCCAGTAGCTCTCCATCCTCACCAGCATTTGGTCAGTGTTTTGGATTTTGGCCATTCTAGTAGATGCATCAAGCTACCTAGTTGTTCTAATTTCCATTTTTCTTATTACACATGATGTAGAGCATCTATTCATATTCTTATTTGCCATCTGTACATCTTCTTTTTTTTTCTTGTCTTTTGTTGTTGTTGTTGTTGCTATTTCTTGGGCCGCTCCCGCGGCATATGGAGGTTCCCAGGCTAGGGGTTGAATCGGAGCTGTAGCCACCGGCCTACGCCAGAGCCACAGCAACGCGGGATCCGAGCCGCGTCTGCAACCTACACCACAGCTCACGGCAACGCCGGATCGTTAACCCACTGAGCAAGGGCCGGGACCGAACCCGCAACCTCATGGTTCCTAGTCGGATTCGTTAACCACTGCGCCACGACGGGAACTCCTGTACATCTTCTTTATTGAGGTGTCTGTTAAGATTTGTGGCCCATTTTTAACTGTTGTTTGATTTTTTCATTGTTGAGGTAAGAGTGCTTTGTATATTTTGGATGACAGTTTTTTATTAGATACATCTTTTGCAAATCTTGTCTTCCAGTATATGGCTTATCTTCATTCTCCTTCTGTCAAACCCATTACCTATATGGTATGCCTTTTATAGTTGCACTGCAGTGTTTGACTATTCTGTTTTGTTTCAGGCTTTTTAATCAACATTATTCAGTTTTGAAGAGTTCTATTGAGATATTAAGAAGATTGACATATCCAGTCTACTAATACTCCCATCCCATCCAAGTCATTCTTCTTTTCTGTTACAGACAGTATTTTGTTTGTGTGTGCGTGTGTTTTTTTTTTTTTTAGGGCCCCAAGTGTGGCACATGGAAGTTCCCAGGTTAGGGGTCATATTGGAGTTCAGCTACAGGCCTACACCACAACAACAGCAACTCTTCTCAGACTTACAATGCAGCTTGAGGCAACCCCAGATTCTTAATTCCCTGAGCTAGGCCAGGAATTAAACCTGCATCCTCACAGAAATGATGTTGGGTACCTAACCTGCTGAACTACAATGGGAACTCCTATTACAGTGTTTTTGATCTCAAGCATTTCTTTTTGCTCCTTTCTTAGAATTTACATCTCTTTGCTCATACTGCCCATTAGTTCCTGTAGCCTGTCTCCATGGCCTACAGAGCCCTTCGCATATTAGCCACAGTACTTTTAAACTCTCAGTCTGGTAATTTCAAATTTCCTACCATATCTGAGTCTGGTTCTGATGTTTGTTGTCTCTTCAAACTGTGTGTGTGTGTGTGTGTGTGTGTGTGTGTGTGTGTGTGTGTGTGTGTGTGTATTTGTGTGCTTGCCTTTTAGTATGTCATGCTTTTTTGATAGTCAGATATTATATATTGAGTAAAAGGAACTTCTGCAAATAGGCCTTTAGCAATGCAGTGGTAAGTTATGGAGGGAGGGGAAATGTTCTTTTGATCCAAGCCTTTTAGAGATTGTGCCTCTTGACTGTGAACTTTACAAATGATTCTCGGTCGTTCTGCCTTCCTTAGGTATGACAAGATAAATAAGTAGGCTGGTATTGGGCATTTTCCTTCCTTAGGTCAGTTAACCTCTGAAAGGTCTGGTTAACCTCCAGAGGGTTAGGCTCTGGTTAAATAGTTTCTTCTAAAGGAGAAGTTTAGGATGTTAAGATGTTAAGAAGAAGAGGATGCTCTTACGTATTTCATTTATTTTTTCACTTCAACCTGCCAAAAACACGATATGATTTTCCTCTTATCTTCACTCTGAGAACCTGGTTGAGCTCCAGGAGGTAAAACTCACAAATATTTGGGAGGCCCTGCTGTTGATAACTGAGTCCCTCCAGAGTTTTTAATCTCTCAGACTTGTCCAGACTGAGCCAATAAGAATTTCTCTTTATTTTTTTCTCCAACTCATTTTTTTTTTTTACCTTAGAAATCCTAACAGCTGCAAATCACATTTATACTTGAGATGTAGAATAAAAATCACCTTTGGTTGTAGGTGTGGGAATAGGTGGCCAGGCAGTTTGTATCCACAGTGATATGGATGGACAGCCAAGGCTCCAAATCACTACCCCTGATATCCTTTAGCTATCTCTCTTTTTCTATGCCTTCCCAGTTTGATATTCATTTTTGCCACATTGCATTGTGACACTTTATTTTGTGGCAAAGGGAAGCAAGTAAGTTATAGCCCTATCTCTTGTAGAGTATCTAGTTGCGTCCTAGATAACTGCCCAGCTATGCAGAAGCTTTACAAGATGGAGAGAATAATAGCACTTCCTTTCCCACTCCAGCAACTTTCCAGTCCCCAGTTCCTCTAGGCTCTTTGTCATCAACTGCCAACTATATTTTTTCGCCTCTTATTTTTGGATGAATAAGGTTGTAGGGGGCCCCTCAAACACTGAATTTTCATGAAGCCTGATCTAGCAGTTTTAGCAGAGAGAGAAAGTCAAAACTATTAGTATTACAATTATTACTGGTCCATTACTACAGGTTCTTGGTGGATGGAGGGGTTGCGGGATGGCATTAGAACTTATCTACAAAGTTCTGCTGCCAGTGAAGCTGCCCTCTCCAACACACCGACATAGTCTCAATAAAACTTCTGCTTTATGGTTCATATTTTCCAAGATAATTCGGACATTTCTGCAAATCAAAGAACAATGCTAAACAGAGACAATCCAAGAGTGGACTTTAACTTGAAAGAACATTATTCATTGGTGCAGAGCCTATAGAACCCACACAATTACAACAGCTTTACGGCAGCCATGTCCATATGCATGGTCTGCTACAGCCATATGTAAAATGGTATAATGTAATATTTAAATAGCACTGATAATACTTATGAAAGGCTTGCTTCAGGCTTTTCACTGTTTTAGGTGCTGAGCTTTAGTGCTGGAGAGATTCTAAAGTCAGATCCAACGCTTGCTAGTTATGTGACTTGGGACAGATCTTTATTGATCTCCTGTTTATTTCTAAAATGGAGATAAATAAATACGTGCCTAACAGAATTGTTGTGTGGATTAAATACATGATGTATTTGGTGTCATTTTTAGCATAGAACTATACACAAAGTGAACATTTGCTAGTATTTTAATTACTTCCCACAGACTGGCCTCAGTATGTGAGGACTTTTTTTTAATTCTAGTTTATGACTTAGAAAATCCAGCAAATTTGCTGCTTCACTTTGGTCAAAGGATAAGTTAAAGGATTTTCATTTTCACATCCTCTTTAAAGCAATTATGTTTAACTTTGATTTCTTTCGTTCTCCCAGTTTCTTACATGTTCCTTACTGGCTTTGGGGTCATGGAGCCTAACACTAAAGTGATGAAATTTTTACTTGAAAATAAAAAAAAAAAAATCCATGTAGTTTTTAAGTGGCTTAAAAAATAAAGCTCTTAATTTTGTTACAGGAGACACAACAGAGTTACTTCCATACCATTGTGTTTTTGATGAATGCTGGTTCCAATACTCTCATTATATTGTTAGCTCATCCTCAAACCCTCTCTCATAGTACAAACTAAATGTGGATATACACATAGATTTATACATATTTATAAGCACAGATTAGATTTTTTAGTGATTGATTTTTTTCAATAAAAGCACATTCACACACAATCAGAACAAAGGTGGGTAGATTACCTCTGACCTGTACTCTTTAAATTCCCTGCCAAAGTGGGCTGTATAAATAAGCAGAGCAAATGACTACCTTCATTGATTGAACCAGAGGGTGCTGTTTAGACTAAAAATACTACTCAATTTAGGGCTTTTTAAGGTCTCTGTTTGAATGCAAAACTCCTTTTTTCCTTCTAGGAAGTTGTCAAGTAAAGAGAAGTGAAAACAATATGAGGGAGAAAATGTTCCCAGAACATGAAGGCTGAAAAATTCTGACACCTTCAATTTCAATAATTTTTTGAGAAAGCAAGTCTTTAAGAGTCAGAAGATATATCTACGGCTAAATTAAAGACTGAGATGAAAAAGATGTGATGGACAATGATGGAGAAAATGCCCTGGAAAGCCCACTGCCTGGTTAAAATGACTGTCCCCTCTTCAGTTTACTTATTTATTTACCCTCCCTCCCCCTTTTTTTCCCTTTTAGGGCTACATCCGAGACATTTGGAAGTTCCCAGGCTAGGAGTCTAATCAGAGCTACAGTTGCTGGCCTATGCCATAGCCACAGCAATGCCAGATCTGAGCTGTATCTGTGACCTACTCTGCAGCTCAGGAAAAGGCCGGATCCTTAACCCACTGAGCAGGGTCAGGGATTGAACTCACATCCTCATGTATACTAGTTATGTTCCTCACTGCTGAGTTACAATGGGAATGCCCCTCTTCACTTTAATATAAACGATGAAGAGGGTACAGGATGGGGGTTTGCATGACCTAGCTGGAAATACATATTTATAAATAATATTCTATTTGAATGAAGATAGTTTCTATTTGCATAATGGATTTATATCTTGGCTGATCTTCAATGCCAATTACAACTGATTTAATTAATGGGAAAATGGCAGCAAAAGAATTCATAGTTGCCATCCTTATAACAATATATTCTAATGGATGCCTAGATAGTGGTAAGAGAAAGGTGAAATACCCCCAGGGCAATGCAATTGAAATGGTACAGAAAGGACAACACAGGGAGGCCAAGTCCACTCTTCTGTCAGCTTTGACCTGTGTGAATCTCCTCAAGCAAACAACAGTATTGTAGATGACACCAATCCCAAGCCAGCAGGGGTATTTTCTGTGATGAATTGTCAGCAGAGGAGCAGTGATCACTATGTTTTTACTTTTACCTTTAGTATTCAATTGTATAACCTAAGGACAAGGATTCAGCTTTTTATCTGGATGTGTATTGGGATTTGCTGTATGAAATGTCTTCATTATTCTCAAATAACCTTTCCCTTGAATATAGAAATCGTCACCCGCTACAAAACATAGCAGCCCAAAGAGATCAATATTCAGTCTCTTTTCCAGATGCTGTAAAGAAATGAGTGAGTTCCCTGAATGCTCTGGACTAATTTCATTGTGAGATATAAAAGAAATAAATTTTTTTCTCATCCCCGTCAGAAACCCGTTAAAGCTCAGAAACATAAGGTTGGGTATTTCTTGCACATTAGTTTTGTCCTCTTGACTATCATATAATTTCTATTCTTATTCTCATTTAACCATCCAACCAGTATTCCCCATAGATTCTCAGAACTGCTAATACCCAATGATGAATTTTACACCACTGGCAAAATATTTGTTTGGGATATTCTTTGACAACTGCTGTATATCTGTAAAATATGTGACAATTATACCTTGGCAAAGTGATGTAACTTTTCTTTATCTCCAACCTCACAACATGCTGGGCCTTCTTGGGAGTCAGAGATGAGAGACGGCATGTCTTCCACATTAGCGCCAAGAAAGACCTTTATAGTTCCTGAAACCTAGAGGGGTTAGATTACTCTTAGCTGCTTATGTCAGATCATTGAATTTAACTGTAGTCTGAGAATTATCTGTGATTATTCTTGACCTATTTAATAGCAAAACAGGTTCCAGAAATCAAATGGCCAAGTCAAATGTTCTTTCTACGCTATGCCTACACTTAACTAAATCTTACCACCCAGTCTTTATTTTCAAGGAAGGGAGGGGGAAAAAAAGGGAGAAAACTATGATTCTTGTGCGCATGTGTGTGTTGTGTGTGTGTAGATTTGTGATGAATAAAATATCATGCTAAGTATTACCACATATATCTCCTCTAATCCTCAGAATGTCCCTGGATTTTTTTTTCTTTTTAGGGCCACACCTGCGATATAGGGAAGTTCCTAGGCTAGGGGTCCAATAGGAGCTGCAGCTGCCAGCTTACACCAGAGCCACAGCAATGAAACATCTGAGTGGCATCTGAGAATGAGGCTGCAGCTTGATGCAATGGCAGATCCTTAACCCACTGAGCGAGGCCTGGGCTTGAACCCACATCCTCATGAATACCAACTGCTAAGCCACAATGGGAATTCCTGTCCCTGCAAATTATGCATGACCATCGCAGATTTTTATATTTTAGGAAAGTGAAATTTTCTAATTTTTAAGTTTAAGTACTTTGGTCTAAGGCCCCACAGTTACTAAACAGCCAAGGCCCTACTTTCTACAATTCTGTTAAAGAAGTTCAACTGTCAAAAAAGAGGAATTTCCCTGATTTTCTTGCAGTGGCATCTTAGGGTGTTTCGATTAAATAATGAGTATAAATGCTGGGGGTTATTAATCTTCTTTGATGTTTTTATTAGTCTAATCCATGATTTTCTTGCACACACTAGTCAGGACAAGAATAAAGAGAGTCTGGGAAAAACAGTAGGTAAGAGGAAGGGTGCTGTACCCCTGAGTCAGCTCTCTGTGCCTTCATGGTGGCACTGTGGCTCCTTCCTTCTGTTTTGCTTCTACCCTCTCTTTGCAGTGGAGCTCACTTCTTCTCCTCACTGGTGCCATCCAGGTTGCACAGGCTTGTTTTTCACTACTTAGGGTTCTGCAAAATCACATGGATTCACTGGCAGTCACTCAGGGCCAGGCTGTTCCACAATTAAGTTACTGCCAATGTTATTCCTGCCTCCTGGCTCAGACCTTGCTAGAGCTGAATTCTGTCATCATGCTCACCTTTGTTGTCATCACTCCATTTGCCCCTGCAACTGTTGTCCCCTTTATTAGCAACCCCAGAACTGCAGAAACGGTCACAGAAGTAAGAGAGTATTCTCTCTCTCAAACCCTTCCACCTGGATTCAAAATTGCTCCTCTCTCTCTCTTTTCCTGTAGAACCACTGGTGTTGCAAATAATATATTAAGCTTGGCCTCTGACTTTTGAGTAAACCTTGCTGGATGAATTTTCAGCAGATATCTCCACATAGCAGAGAACATTCAATGGGTACTATGCACTGTCTCAGAGAAACATTTTCTATCTCCAACGAGAGTCGTCGCTCCCTATTTCTTTTCTCTCCCAGGATGTCTTTCAGGAATCCTGGGCACCTTCCAGGGCACCATTTCTGAAAACTGTAGAGTGATGGGTCTCTCAAGTTTTATCTGAGAATGACTTTGTCCAGAGACTCACTCTGCATTCCTGACACAATTCTTCACAATCTTTTTCCTAAATCTCTTTCTTATGCAAAGAGAACCCCTGTTACATCATCTGACTTCTCAGCCTCCCTTTAGCGAATATGCCAATTACAACTTCATCTGTGATGCTCATTCTCTCCACAATGCAATAGAATCTGTATAATCTGGTTGTTTCTTGTATTATTTCTAGACAATTCTAACAATTTCTGGAATTTTTCGATTTAACTAGCAACTACATTCATTTCCTATGGTAACACAGTGGCTTCACCTAGAAGCCACAAATGATTCATTGTTGATAAAACGTGAAGTGGTCCTTGACATAGAGTTGTTAAGAAAAGATTCTGATTCTGTGACAGGTCAAAGCATAGGGCTCTTCGAGGGCAACTATTTAGCATAGGTGACATAATTGTGAGCTAAGGCTTAGAAGAAAATCATATCAAAGAGTGTGGCCAAAGACAGTGAAACAATAATGAATAAAGAAATTACAGGACTGTTGTACAACTATAAATATAATGAAATTCATTAAAAAAGAGACTGCAAGAAACAGATAAAACAAATAAACAGTAATCTCTAAAATCTGGATTGAAATGTGTATGAGTTTTAGTCACAAGATATTACTGCTCTGATGCAGGATGGTAGTGGTCAAGGGACAAGCAGTCTCAATTTTGATGAAGACATAGGATAACACTGTATTTTCCATTGGAAAAACAAAACAAAGCTCTGAGGTCATCTTAAGTCCCCTGCTTATTTTGCCTCTTCCTTCTTCCCTGATATTCCTGCTGCTAGTTTCCCTTTCTGAGGTTTCCTTGGTTTGGCTCATTTTTTGGCAATGGTTGTGACCTAGATCACCCCTGCACTCCCCTTTCTCAGATGAGCTCATTCTTGTGCTATTATTTTATTTATTGTTTTTGCCAAGTGGTTGGTGCAGACAGGGCCCAGTGTCATCCTTTTTATAAATGTTTAATTATTAATCACTAGCAGTTATTCTCTCACCATGCTGTAGAGAAGGCATGATCTCAGCCGACACAGATATCAGGGGCTCAGCTCTCCTACTCCATGCTCCTTGGATATAACACCAAGTATTCAAGAGCCTGTCTGTGATGCTGGTTCTTGTTCTTCTGACTTGGAGGTAGTAACAGCACAGGTGAGAGCAGATATGGTCTGGGGTTGAGTGCCAGTAGCACACATTCTTGCTTTCATTCTGATCCCTGCTGAGATTCCCACCATGTCCACCACCTTCATAGTCATTTCCACCTCTGGCAAACAGAGCTCAGCTTTGTTTCTTCTTGGAATAGTACCTGACAAACCAACTAGCATGCTTGTATGCTAATCCTGTTATGCCAGTAACCTTAAGTAATGTTACACTCAAACTACTTGGAAAGGCTCAAAGCCTTTCCCAGAAGCAAGAGAAGGAATAATATCCTGGATCATAAACTGGGTTAAAATCCTGGGTATCCCAAACACAAATGACTGGAAATGATCAAAGGCATCAAAAGGTCTGAATTAAAATCCTCCTCTTCTACTTTGCCATTGGGTAATGTGACTTGGACTGTGAGAGCTTCATTTTCCTCTTCCTTAATATAGAACTTTATGTCTATATATGTAGGGCAGTTGTGAAGACAGCTTGTCACACTATATATAAACTGTAGAGTGCAGGCCCGGTATAAGTAAGCACTCTATAAATCAAAGCCATTACCATGACAATGATTTGAAAAGATTCTCAACATTGCTAATTATTAGAGCATATGCAAATCAAAACTACAATGAGGTACCACCTTATACCAGCCAGAATGGCCATTATCAAAAAGTCTACAAACAATAAACGCTGGAGAAGTGTAAGTAAAATATAACCCTCCTACACTGCTGCTTGGAAGGTAAATTGGTGCAGCCAATGCGGAGGACAGAATGAAGGTTCCTCAAAAAAATAAAAACAGACTTACCATATGATCCAGCAATCCCACTCCTGAGCAACTATCTGGAGAAGATCATGACTCAAAAAGATGTATGTATCCCTGTGTTTACTGCAGCACTATATACAATAGCCAAGACATGGAAGAAACCTAAATGTCTACTGAGAGAGGAGTGGGTAAAGAAGAGATGGTACATATATGCATAATGGAATATTATTCAGCCATAAAAAAGAATGAAATAATTCCATTTGCAGATACATGGATGGACCCAAAACTATCATATTATGTGAAGTTAGTTATACAGTGAAAGACAAACATCATATAATGTCACTTACATGTGGAATTAAAAAAAAATGAACTTATTTGCAGAACAGAAACAGACTCACAGGCTTTGAAAAACTTATGGTTACCAAAGGGGACAGGCTTGGGTGATGGGATGGACTGGTGGTTTTGGATGGAAATTTTCTAAAATTAGGTTGTGATGATGATTGTACAACTATAAATATAATACAATTAATTAAGTTAAACATAATTCAAAATTTTTTTCACTTAAAAAAAACCAGAAGGACATGAATAAGTATAGAATAGATAGAAAGGGATGAAGAATTGCTCAATCGCTTTGTAGGAAGATCTCTTTCAAGTGCTTTAGAAAGACTTTATAATAACCATGGAATTTGTATACAGCTTACCACACTACACTGACCTTGTACACATTGTTATTTGAGATCAAAGGCACAATACAGTCATCAGAAGATTGCTTTTGTGTTTTTTAAATAGGACTCTCTTGGGACTGGGTATGATCATTGTGTGTATTTCAACAAAAATTCAGAATATTGGAAACTTATCCTGATATAATTCTGATTATCCTTGATCAACAGATACAAACAAAAAATTGTCACTGAACAAAATAAGTGATAGTGGGTTTATAATTTTACTTGTTATTTGATCATTGGAAGTAAATATCTTCTAAATTTAAAGTCAAAGTAGACATCCATCATTGTCATAAATTATGATTCTCACAGTTTTTTAAAAAGTTTGTTTTAGGCTGAAACATTTGGATTTGGTTTAAACTGAATATTCTTTGGAGAAATTAACAGACATTATCTAAGAAGGTCTTGGGAAAAAAACAGAAGCACTTAAGCTTAGCATATGGTCGCAGATCCAGGAGGGAGAAAATCATTATTAGGGCACACAGAAAATACCAATTAAATTAAGGTTACCACCTGCCTAGTTTCAATCAGGATATTTAAAAATAAAGGTTTGTGTCCAATGTCTTGATTGACTTTATTTCTGAACCAATCTATTTTTTTTTTTTTTTTTAAGATTTGAAACAAATTTTCACAGGCATTTGGTTACTCTATATTTCTACTGCTATATCTAATTTCAAAGAATCTTATAATTTCTCTTTAGGAATGTTATAACAGGGTTCTAATGGGACACCCTGACCTCTATTTTTTTTTTGGTTTTTAGGGCTGCACCAGCAGCATATGGAGGTTCCCAGGCTAGGGGTCGAATCAGAGCTACAGCTGCTGGCCTACACCACAGCCACAGCAATGCCAGATCCGAGCCACGTCTACGACCTGCACCACAGCTCAAGGCAACACCAGATCCTTAAACCACTGAGTGAGGCCAGGGATCGAACCTGCAAGCTCATGGTTCCTAGTCATATTTGTTTCCCCTGTGCCATGATGGGATCTCCCTGTTCATTTTCTCTTAATGTTGTAACAAACTAACAACATTCTGAGGCCTAAAGCAATGTACATTTATTTTGTTTCAATCTGGAGGTCAGAAATTCTAAAATGGGTGCTAGTAGCTGTTACTTTGTGGAGGCTCTGGGGAACAAGTTATGCCATTAACTTTTCCAGCTTCTAGTGGCTCTCCCCATTCCCCTGTTTAGGCTCCAAATCACAACACACTACTTTCTCCCTTTGCTTTCAGTCACATTGCCTTTTCTCCAACTTCTATCCTCTTGCTTCTCTTTTATGAGAACCTTTATGATTATACTGGGCTGTCCTGGGTAACCCTGAATACTCTCCCCATTGCAAACCTTTAATCTAATCATCCTGCACCTGCAAATTCCCCTTTGTCAAGTCATCCACCTATTCTGGAGATTAAAATGTGGATACCCTGGGGAGGGGCATTATTCTGTTTTCTACACTTGATATGGTAAGGTAAAATAATTTCTATCACTTGGGTTGAGGCATGGGATATGTGGATTACAGATGGAAACATATTACAGATGGGAAAAAAAAAAAAAACAAAAGGCTAATTCTCTGCATTTGGATTATATCCAGGGCTCAGCAAGGAGGCCAATATGGGTGGAATGAGCAAAGGGAAGAGTGAAAGGGGAAAATGTTTGAAGATAAAGGAGGAATAGGTGGGAGGAGATGGTGAAGAGCCTTCCTTGCAGGTCACAGGGAGGATTGGGGCCTTTATCCAAAGTAAGTTGGGAAGCTCATTTGAAGGTGATGAGGTGATACTTTGAGACTAGACTGTAGAGTTGAAGTAAAAAGCTGAAAGGAACAAACCAAAGTAAGTCAAAGAAGACTATTAGAAATAAAAGGAGCACAGTATAGCTAACCAGGATTCAGGTATAACTCAGCTGATCCTGCTGCCCATGTTGGCTAACTTATATTTATCACAATTCAGGTTTCTTTTTTAGGAGGCCAGCATGTTCTGGCAGCAAAGTAATTATGTTTGGAAGGATTGAGAAGGTTTGCCTACTAAGCTCGGCATTACAATATTGGGTTATGCTTCTTCTCCATTTTTTGTCATAACAATTATACCCAGAGTGATTTATAATAGAATACCTTTATTTATTATTCTATGTATACATTTAGCATAGAATGTAGGTGAAGGAAGGTTAAAACAATACTGTCAAAAGAAGGACTTCCTGAGTGTATATGTTATTTTTATTCACTAGAACTTAATTAAATACAGACTACAATCGGGATTTTCTCCTCTTTGACTTGATATTTAACTAACAGCGAAGGTAAACTAGAGCGATATAAATAACTTCACTAACAAAGGCCATCTTCTAGGGATGATAATATTACTGAGCACATAATAGTTGTGAATTACTGTGCTAAGCAATACATGTATGAAGGGTAGTCTTGTCATCAAATTTTATAAATGAGGAAACTAAGCTCAGAGAGGTTAAGGAATATTCTCAGTCTTTATATCTAGCATAGCAAGTCTGATGCACTGCCAGGGTTGAAAACAGTCTGACTCCAAAGCCCATGTTTTGGCTAGTACACTGCATGCTTCCATTAGCTAAGGGCCATTCTTATTCCCATTTTAACTAAATGTGCGTAACTATTTTCAAAATAACCAATTAGCAAATCAATTTCCGACTAATGAAATTCTATCTAATTAATCAATTATTAATTCTGAAACTAGATGATGCTATAGTTGATGCTCATTTGATAATCCTAAGCTTGTGGGAAGGGATTCAGTTCATTCAGACCATTGCAATCTTTGACATAAATACCTAAGACTGTAAAGTAAGTCATATATTTCATGAAGCTGTCTGGAGAGCTCTAATGGAAAGATAAGGTGCTTTTGAATTAAAACTTATTAAAACTTTTTAGATATAATTTTGTCTAAGTCTTTTTTGAAGATATTTTTCTTCTTAGGCTCTTCAACCTAGTGGGGGTAGCAAGCATTTTTACATATTTTAAACATATAAAAATAAAGCATATTTTAAACAGTGCTTTTCACTGTTTAAAATATCCAATTTTTTGAGCTAATATAAAAATGACTTCAGCAACTTGGGATTTTTGTGATCAAGTTTATGCTACATTTCCTTTTCTCTGTCTTGATTTTATTCAATTAATCATATCTCTGATTTTTTATTTTCAGAATTAATATGTCTATGTTTCTTTGATCAGTATGGACAATGTGTATACATATTATATATGAATTTACTTGAATATATACTATATAAATTATGTGGAAAAAAGATACATATATATGATATATAAATAATATGGAACCTCTCACTTTCATGTAATAGTTATCAAAGCCTATTTTAAAATGGTTAGAAGCTACAAATAGTCTCACCCATGTATAAACAAATGCCTATTAACATTACAATTAAATACGTGAGTGAAACATATCTCTGTGAATATGATCTTTAATGTAATGGAGTGAATTCTGTATCAGAGAAGTGGCCCTGGCTGAGCAAAAGTCACCCTTATGGAGAAAATAATTCAGTAAGAAACAGAGAACAAGGATGTAAACATTATCCAGGAAGGTAAAAACCCTTTAGTGTGTGTGTGTGTGTGTGTGTGTGTGTGTGTGTGCGCGCATGCACATAAGTTTGTGTGTGTTACTTTAGACTGTTTTATTCAGTGCATAAAAATAAGATTTAGGAAATATAACATTCATTTCCAATTTCTAAAACAATGGCAAGTCTAATGAGGAAAAGGATGAATGCATTTCTTTACATCAGAAAAATGTTGAATGAATTTTTATAAAAGTACCTTTAAAAACATAATTCTAAAAAATGATACAATTCTGTCTTTCATTATACAGAACTTTGGTTCCTCATCACCATTTCCACAGAGTGGCACACACTATAAACTACTTATTTTTGTTTTTGCTTTTTTTAAAAATATTATTTTTATTCTTTTTTTTCCATTATAGCTGGTTTACAGTCTTCTGTCAATTTTCTACTGTACAGCATGGTGACTCAGTTACACATACATATACACATTCTTTTTTCTCACATTATCATGCTCCATCATAAGTGACTAGAGGTAGTTCCCAGTGCTATACAGCAGGATCTCATTGCTAATCCATTCCAAAGGCAATAGTTTGCATCTATTAACCCAAGCTCCCAGTCTATCCCACACCCTCCCCCTCGGCAACCACAAGTCTATTCTCCAAGTCCATGATTTTCTTTTCTGTGGAAAGGTTCATTTGTGCCTTATATTAGATTCCAGATATAAGTGATATCATGTGGTATTTGTCTTTCTCTTTCTGACTTACTTCACTCAGTATGAGAGTCTAGTTCCACCCATGTTGCTGCAAATAGCATTATTTTGTTCTTTTTATGGCTGAGTATTATTCCATTGTGTATATATACCACATCTTCCTAATCCAATCTGTCAATGGACATTTGGCTTGTTTCCACGTCTTGGCTATTGTGAATAGTGCTGTGATGAACATGCGGGTCCATGTGTCTTTTTTAAGGAAAGTTTTGTCTGGATATGTGCTCAAGAGTGGGATTCCTGGGTCATAGAGTGGGATTGCTGGATTTTTTTTTTTTTTTTTGTCTTTTAGGGCTGCACCTGCAGCATATGGAGGTTCCCAGGCTATAGGACAAATTGGAGCTGTTCCTGCCCACCTATGCTAGAGCCACAACATCAGATCCAAGCTGCATATGTGACCTACACCACAGCTCATGGCAACGCCAGATCCTTAAGCCACTGAGTGAGGTCAGGGATCAAACCTGCGACGTCATGATTCCTAATCGGATTTGTTTCTGCTATGCCATGATGGGAACTCCTGTTTTTGCTTTTTAGGAAGTGATAAATTTTTACTCTCAACTATTTCAGCTTCTTCATCCTTTCTGATACTAGCAACAATTAAATCATTGGTATGATCCCTTTCTGTCACTTACGGAATTTAAAGAAGCAACTGTATTCCTTGTTGAGGTCAGTAAGCAGTTGCCAATTTGAGTCTTTCTTGTTGTGCAAATGTTTTAGAAATGTTATGAGCAAAGGGAGAAAGCTACACCTGGGGTATGGACCATATGTCTCATCTTAGGATTCCCTTACCTTCCTGTCATAAACAGCATAATAGCAGATACAGAGCCACTGTCTGTGGATCAATGAACAGAAGGGATTACACCATGAAACAGCTGTTCCTGAAATGGTGCAATGGTCTCAGTGTCTGTGTCCCCCTCAATTTGCAGGTTGAGTGTCTGACCCCAAAGATGATGGTATAAGTAGAGGGACATTTGAGAGGTGATTCAGTCTAGAGGGTGGAGCCCTCATGAAATTGGATTAGCGTATTTTTTTTTCTTCTCTTTTTTCTCTTCACAGCTGCACCTGCAGCATGTGGAAGTTCCTGGGCCTGAGGTGGAATTGGAGCTGCAACTACAGGCCTATGCCACAGCCACAGATATGAGCCGCATATGCTACCTATGCCACAGCTTGCAGTAATGCCGTATCCTCAGCCCACTGAGCAAGGCCAGGGATTGAACCTGCAGCCTCACAGAGGCAATGCTGGCCCTTAACCCACTTGGCCATAATGGGAACTCCGATACTAGTGCTTTTATACAAAAGACCCCACAGGACTCCCTTGTCAATGCAAGGTCTATGATCCAGAAGATCCTTACCTGACTTTCTGGCATCCCGCTCTCAGACTTCCGCCTCCAGACCATGAGTGGTACATTTACATTTTTTATAAACTGGCCAGTCTGGGAGTTGCCTGGTGGCCTAGTGGTTAAGGAGTCAGTGTTGTTATGCTGCGGCACAGGTTCTATCCCTGGCCTGGGGATTTCTTTGTGCTGCAGGTGAAACCCCCCCAAAAGGAGAAAAGAATTTAAGTAAGGAAAGAAATACTAAATAAATAAGCAAGTTTCTAGTATGGTATTTTTTATAGCTGCCCAAATAAACTAAGATGTTAGGAAAAAACCTAGTTTCTTTTGGATTTAAATTAATATATTTCTCTTACTTGAAGAGCAGGAACCTGGAATAGTTTTGCTTCCTTCCAGAAGTCTAACTTTAGGTAGAAGGGAGCAGTTCAAATGTGAAAGAAATTAGAGGGCGAATATATACCCAAACCACCTCTCAGTGTTTTACATATGTGGACTATGAATGGACACTGAAATGCAAGAAAATTTAGCTGGTTCAGACAGTGAGTGATCAAGTGCCCCTAGTTTGGGACTAGAGACAGAAAGGGACAAGTTTAGAAATGAAAATAAAGAAATTCCATTTGTTAATGTTGTGTATGACGTTGATTGATTTGCTCATGTTGAACCATCCTTGTGAACCTGGGATGAATCCCACTTGGTCTTGGTGTATGATCTTTTTTTTTTTGTATGTGCTGTTGATAGATGCAAACTACTGCCTTTGGAATGGATAAGCAAAGAGATCCTGCTGTCTTGGTCATGGTGTATGATCTTTTGCATATGCTGTTGATACATGCAAACTATTGCCTTTGGAATGGATAAGCAAAGAGATCCAGCTGTATAGCACTGGGAACAATATCTAGTCACTTGTGATGGAGCATAATGAAGGTTAGTGTGAGAAAAAGAATGTGTATATGTATGTGTTACTGGGTCACTTTGCTGTACAGTAGAAAACTGACAGACCACTGTAAACCAACTATAATGGAAAAAATAAAAATCATTTAAAAAATAAAGGAAACTTAAAAAAATAAAAGAAATGCCATGCACTGAATTAACTGTGCAAAGCCATGGCTAAAGATTATTACGTTGCATGATGCAAAGCACAAGAACATTGCTATGTCTAAACTAAAGACTTGTTTTGAAAAGATAATAAATAAAATTTAAAATAATCAAGATGAGAAAATAAGAGATGATTGCTGGAGTGTTTATGACTTGTAAGAAAAACAATTTTGTGACGGAGTAAAGACAAAGGACCTACCAAATATATGGCTATACAACACTAATCTGTACAGAAAGCTGAATGATTTGGTAGATGCTAAACAAATTAGTCATGCAGTAAATTACTCTATTAGAGTGTGTGTTCTGGGGGAGAAATAAAGTATTTGTATATTTGTGTATTAGTGTTATTCAGTAAAACTAATCAGAGAGCTAACAAATGGTAGGTGTGTGTATGTGTGTGTGTGAGAGAGAGAGAGAGAGAGTGTGTGTGTGTGTGAATTTATGTATGTGCAGTGAAGATTTACTGCAGGGAAGTGGCTCACATGTTTGTAGAGGCTGACAAGTCCCAACATCCATAAGGTGAGGAGGTACCTAGAGACATAGGAGAGTAGAGGGTATAGTTCCAATCTAAGCCCAAAGGTCAGAGAAGCAGGAGAGCTGGTGTTTGAGAACAAAGGTAGAAAAATTTTTCCTTCGCTTAAGGGCGGGACAACCTTTTTGTTCTCTTTAGACCCTCAACTGATCTGATGAGGCTCAATGACATTTCATTCTTTTTATCTATTCATTCTATCCATCTAAGTGCTAATTTCATCCAGGAACACCTTCACAGACACCCCCAGAATGATGCCTGACCAAAATTCTAGGCATTCTATGGTTCAGTCAAATGGATTTAAAACTAACCATCACATTCCATTTCAGAAACAGATATATGAATTAATATACTCATACATTTAAGATAGGAAACTTTCCAATTTGTTCTCACTGTCCACTCACTATTTATTATCCACTATTTTTGGCTTTATACTTGTCAACATAATCAGAAAAAAGCAACTTCAAATTCTTGACAATGTCAAAGAGCCTGTTGATTTTTAAAAATAACTAATACTTCAGATTCCTTTATTGTTAAGTTTTCTAGGTGATGGGATTTTAATTTGTTTTCCTATCTAAAGAAATGCTGACCTGAAACTGTTTGGAATTTAATACCCACACCTCCATAAAATCACACCTTTAAACATTTTCTCACATATGATCCAGTTTCTGGCAGGATGACACTGATGATCTGGTGTTTTTTTTGTTTTCTTCTTTCAAATTAAAAGTTACTCCGGCTGCCCACAAGTGATGCTGAATATAGGAAAAAATTACAAACACTGAACCCAAAGGAAATAAACAATAAGTACCTGTCTGATTGAAGAAAAAACTGATAATGAACTCTCTTAACACTTAGCTCTGTGGACCATTCATTTGGCATTTAGCATATAAAAGCCTAAGTGATGCTTTTGTTGTTATATATATTTTCACCTGCTTGAACTGTCTAGACAAATAGACTATGACCTCAAAAGTAGAGAGACAGTATATTGCTTATTTTTTTTATTTTTTATTTTTTTTAAAAGCTCAAAAGATTTATTTATTTATTTATTTGTTTGTTTGTTTTTTATTTTCCCACTGTACAGCAAGGGGGTCAGGTTATCCTTACATGTATACATTACAATTACATTTTTCCCCCACCCTTTCTTCTGCTGCAACATGAGTATCTAGACAAAGTTCTCAATGCTATTTAAATGCTCCTACTTGCCAAAATGCTCTAGGTTTAGTAAAATATATGTAAATATATATCTCTAGATCAAGAACTAAATAGATATTGCTTATAACCTACTTAGAAGATGAATATTTTTAGCTAGATAACAGAAAGATAGACTTAAAATAATTTTTGCCTCTTATAGAAAATTTATTTGCTAATACAGAGAAACAGACATTCTAGAAAATCCTATATCAAAAAACCAAGATATGCTGAAAGAGCTATACCAAAACAGTTGTAAGGAAACCTAAAAGGGTCAGAAAAGAAGAGGAAGATGGAATCAAAACAGAAGTGACATCTGAGGTGGAGTGGCACAGGAGGCAAACCTTTTGTGCAGTGGCTTAGAGGCTTTAAATAATGTCAGCACTCAGAGAAAGCAGGCCTTGAAAGTGGGAAATAAGATGTCTGCATTCAGCAAGAATCCATGAAGAGTATACAGCCTCAATAAAAATGGAAGAAAAAGATAATAAGAAAATTAATCTGCATAGCACAAAGAAAATAAAATGAGTATCTTATAAAAGTTTGTATTTAAAAACCTCTGTTACAGGCTTTGGACTAAAATCTATAACTTCTGTGCAGAGAGAAACTTCCAGTATAAAAACTTCAGTGTATCCTGAGGAACTACAAAATACTGCTTTTATTTCTGTGAATATTTTAAGAAATACTTTTATTATGATATGTATCTCTTAAAATCAATACCTGAGGTTCTTGTACTTGAATTTCATTTTATGCTTTCTGAAAGCGCTAATTTAAAATATAAGATATAGGCAGGTTGAGCCATATATAGAAGGAATACCACAGGTATATTAACTACAAAATGGTTGGTATTAATTTGTTGATTAATAGACTAGACTTTTTGACAGTGAAGATCTATTAAGGATAAAAATGATCAATATATAATGATAAATAATCAATTCACCAAAAAAACTTAACTCTTCTATAACCAATTATGTAGATTTAAAATAGGTAAAGTAAAAATACGTAACTGTATGGAGAAATCTCAAGAAAAAAGTCATCAATCCCCTCGTCATAGCAGAAAATACTTTTCTCAATGAGAAAATGAGGATGTTAGAAAAGACTAAAGATAATAAGGATACAGAGAAGTTTTGAAAAAACAGAATAACAGCCTTGATGTAACAGTCATTTTAGAACATAATATTCCCAAACTAGAGTTAATTTTAACTTACCAATAAAATGTGTTTAATAATGGGACATATAGTACCCCATAAAAGTTCAATAAACTTCAAGGAACAAGTATAACTCAATTAAAAGATCAGAATCCAAAAGATAATTTAAAAGCTCTTTTATTTGAGAATTAAACTAGTCCCTTCTAAAAAGATTTGGGTTAAATAATAAATATCATTACAGATATCAATTAAAAGGAGTTCCCCTCGTGGCGCAGTGGTTAACGAATCCGACTAGGAACCATGAGGTCGCGGGTTCGGTCCCTGCCCTTGCTCAGTGGGTTAACGATCCGGCGTTGCCGTGAGCTGTGGTGTAGGTTGCAGACGCGGCTCGGATCCCGCGTTGCTGTGGCTCTGGCGTAGGCTGGTGGCTACAGCTCCGATTCAACCCCTAGCCTGGGAACCTCCATATGCCGCGGGAGCGGCCCAAGAGATAGCAACAACAACAATAACAAAAGACAAAAAAAAAAAAAAAAAAAAAAAAAAAAAAAAAAAAAAAATCTACAGATATCAATTAAAAAATAAAAATACTATATAACAAAACATACAGAATGTAGTTAAAGAATACATTGAAAGAATTTTATGTTAAGTGCTTATTGATACAATCATCCAATTTAAGAACTTAGAAAAAAGCAATAAAAATGCAAAAATAAATAGAAGAAAATAAAGATAATGGTATATATTAATTTCAAAAAAGCATTTATAGAATAAAGAGAAAAAATAGATACAAGTATGTATTTTAACATGACTAAGTAGGAGTTCTCACTGTGGTGCAGCAGGTTAAGTATCTGGAGTTGTCTCTGCAGCAGCTAGGGCGGAAGCTGCAGCGAGGAACTTTCACATGCCATGGGTGTGGCCAGAAAGGAAAAATAAAATAAAATAAAATAAAATAAAATGTCTAAGTAGAAATGATTCTGGCAGTTTAAGCAGAAAGAACAAAAAAAAAAAAAAAGAGGAAAATTCTAAGGATCCTTAGAGATCATACATAGAAAAGATAAGAGTTAGAAAAGAAAGAGTATGTAACTTAAATAGAAAGAGTATATTCCTTAAATTCTTTTGAATACACAGAAGAGATGAATATTAAAACATAAAAACCAGAGTGGTACTTGGTAAGTAAGGTGGGAGGGTTTTACAGAATGTCTGCTTTTTATCCTATAGGCATCTAAAGAAAGTGCATTTTAGCAAAAAACAATGCCCAGATCACTCTAATGATAATGTGTCACAAATTTCCATGAAGAGGTAATTCCTATATTATCCAATTCATTCAACTGAGTGAAAATTCTTCCCAATGAGTTTTATGAGGCTAGCACAAAATCAAAGTCCTGAGAAACAGGAAAATCGATGATACTCCCATCAGAATACAGACAGGCTTAAGACCCCAGAAGACCAATGCTTCAGCCTGAAACTGAAGGTAGAAAAGGTAGAAAGTCCAACGCTATTACCTAAGGGCACAATGATTATCTCCCCTAGAAATATACATTCATAACAGAATTTAGCAATTTCTTTAGACAATATAATTACAAAATAAATTACTTAAATTTTTTTTAAAATGTATAACAAATTTTTGGGCTTATTTGTGATTTCAAACAAATTTCAGAATTATTTTAGGCCTGTGAAAAATGCCATTAAAATTTTGATAGAACCTCACACCAGTCAGAATGGCCATCATTAATAAGTCCACAAATAACAAATGCTGGAGAGGGTGTAGAGAAAAGACAACCCTCCAGCACTGTTGGTAGGAATGTAAACTGGTATAACCACTAAGGAAAACAGTAAGAAAGTACCTCAGAAAACCAAATATAGAACTACATATGACCCAGCAATCCTACTCTTGGGCGTATATCCAGACAAAAGTTTCCTTGAAAAGACACAGGCACCCATATATTCACTGCAGTACTATTCACAATAGCAAGACATGGAAACAACCTTAATGTCCATTGACATTTGAATGGATTAAGAAGATGTGATATATACACACAATGGACTTACTAGTCAGCTGTAAAAAACAACAAAATCATGCCATTTGCAGCAACATGGATGGAACTAGAGACTCTCATACTAAGTGCAGTCAGTCAGAAAGAGGAAGACAAATACCATATGCTATCACTTATATCTGGAATCTAATATAAGGCACATATGAACCTTTACACAGAAAAGAAAATCATGCACTTGGAGAATAGACTTGTGGTTGCCAAGGGGGTGAGGGAGGGAGTGGGATAGACTGGGAATTTGGGGTTAACACATACAAACTACTACCTCTGGAATGGATAAACAATGAGATCCTGCTGTACAGCACTGGGATTTACATCTGGTCACTTATGACGGAGCATGATAATGTGAGAAAAAGGAATATATACATGCATGTGTGACTGGGTCACCTTGCTGTACAGTAGAAAATTGACAGAACACTGTAAACCAGCTATAACAGAAAAGATAAAAACCATTAAAAATACATAAAATAAAGTTATGATAAAGATAAAATAGTATTGCACTGAATATAATTTCATTTTCATTAGATTTACAGATTTTTTTTTTCATGTGTTAGTTGCAAGAGTAGGAGAAGATGTAAAAGCATCATAAACCCTCATCCACTGCTGAAGTGTAAATTGGTACAATCTTTTCCAGGGGCAAACTGGCAATATTCACCAACATTGAGGGTGTACATACTCTGTGGCCAATAATTATGTTCTGAGTTGTAACACTTAACATCCTACATACACTTCAGAAAATACAGAACTTCATACACATGTTGTTTAAAAGAAAAATAAAAGAAAACCTAAAAACTTCTCACAAGGACTGTTAAAAATTAATTATTGTTTGTTCCTATAGTGGAATGTTCTATGATGCTTTTATTTTTTGAAATATTGCCTCTCTTACTCTGAGTGACAAGCTTGGGTAATCACTGTGTTATTTTTACACTTTTTTGCATATTTTAAATATCTCATTACATTACTCTGGGAAGGCAGGCAAAACCCAGAACCATTCTTGGACATCTAAGGCTGTGACATCACCCTCAAGGTGGCATGACTTTTAGCTGAAGATCATCTCTTTTCGGGATTTCCAGAGCAGCTGCTCTAAATCACGATGATCTTATTATGTTCTCTGGAATCTACCTTTCAGAAGAAACAGACATCCAGAAAACTAAACATAGAACTACCATTTGATCCAGCAATCCCACTCCTGGACATCTATCCAGAGAAAACCACGACTCACAAAGACACATGTACTCCAATGTTCATTGTAGCACTATTTTCAATAGCCAAGACATGGAAACAACCTAAATGTCCATCGACAGACAAGTGGATCAAGAAATGTGGTACATATACACAATGGAATAGTACTCAGCCATTAAAAAGAACAAATACCAGCATTTTTAGCAACATGGATGGACCTAGAAACTATCATGCTAAGTGAAGTCAGCCATACAATGAGACACCAACATCAAATGCTTTCACTGACATGTGGATTCTGAAAAAAGGACAGTTGGAACTTCTTTGCAGAACAGATGCTGACTCACAGACATTGAAAAACTTACGGTCTCCAGAGGAGATAGTCTGGGGGGTGGGGGGATGTGCTTGGGCTGTGGGATGGAAATCCTGTGAAATCAGATTGTTATGATCATTATACAACTACAGATGTGATAAATTCATTTGAGTAACAAAAAAAAAGAAAAAAAAAGAAGAAACAGCCATCTTAGAAGTTAATTTTCATTTAGTCATGCTTATTTTCCTTGGGAATTATTGCTGAAAGATATTCCCTTCTCTTCATCTCTAATCATCAGCGGACATCATCCTTTACCTGGACAACTGCTAATGTTTCTTAATTGATCTCTATGTACCTATTTATAATCCCTTCCAATCTGTTCCCCATGGTAGCAGCTGAAGGAATATTTTAGTTTAAAAGTCAATTTTTAGTCCCTTATTTAGTTGTATACTGCTCTAATGACAAGGGGAACATATGTAACTTTTTTCTTTTTAGCTTTTAATGAACTTTATTGAGGTATAATTTTTATAGAATGAATTGTACTCTTTTTAAAGATAAAGTCTGAATTTTTGGAGTATAGGTGACTTAAAATATTGTGTTAGGGAGATCCTGTTGTGTCTCAGTGAGTTAAGAATCTGACTAGAATTCCTGAGGATTCAGGTTTGATCCCTGGCACTGCCAGTGGGTTAAGGATCCAGTGTTGCAGAAGGCTGTTGTATAGATCACAAATACAGCTCAGGTGGATCATGTGTTGCTGTGGCTATGGCTTAGGCCAGCAGTTGCAGCACTGATTCAACCCCCAGCCTGAGAGCTTCCTTCCATATGCTGCAAATGCAGCCCTAAAAAGAAACAAAACAAAAAACAAAACAAAACAAAACATTGTGTTGGTTTCAGGTGTACAGCAAAGTGAATCGGTTACACATACACATATATCCATTCTTTTTTCCTACCTAGGTTATTACAAACTATTGACTGGAATTCCCTGTGCTATATATTAGGTCTTTGTTGGTTATCTATTCAAAGTATTACAGTGTGTATATGTTAACCCCATCTTCGTAATTTATCCCTCCTCCCATGAGTTTCCCCTTTGGTAACTTAAATTTGATTTCAAAATCTGTGAGCTAGTTTCTATTTTATAAATAAGTTATTTTATATCATTTTTATTAGCTTCCATGTATTAGTGACCTCATATGGTATTTGTCTTTCTCTGACTTACTTCACCTAGCATGATAATATCTAGGTCATGCATGTTGCTGCAAATGGAATTATTTTCACTCTGTTTTATGTCTGAATAATATTCCACAGTATATACGCACCACATCTTTATCCACTCCTCTCTCAATGTCTATTTAGGTGGCTTCCATGTCTTGGCTATTTCAAATAGTGCTGCAATAAACACTGAGGTGCATGTATCTTTTTGAATTATGGTTTTTCTCAGGAGTGGGATTGCTGGGTCATATGATAGTTCTAAATTTAGTTTTTTAAGGAACCTCCATACTGTTCTCCACAGTTGTTGCACCAATTTAAATTCCCAACAACAATGCAGGGAGGTTCCCTTTTGTCCACATTCTCTTCAGCATTTGTTTTTGTAGACTTTTTGATGATGACCATTCTTACTGATATGAGGTGATACCTCACTGCAGTTTTGATGTGCATTTTTCTAATAATTAGTGATGTTGAACCTCTTTTCATGTGCTGTTTTGGTGCCTGTCTTCTTTGGAGAAATGTCTATTTAGATCTACTGACCATTTTTTAATTTCTTTGCTATAAAGCTGTGTGAGATGTTTGTATATTTTGAAGATTAATCCCTTGTTGGTCACTTTATTTGAAAAGATTTTCTCACTTCATATAAAGATTTTCTCCTATGCTGTGGTTGTCTTTTAATTTTGTTTATGGTTTCCTTTGGTATGCAAAAGCTTTTAAGTTTAATTAGGTCTCGTATATTTTGTTTGTTTGTTTGTGTTTTCATTACTCTAGGAGATGGATCCAAAAAGATACTACTGAGATTTTTGACATGGAGTGTTCTGCCTATGTCTGCCTCTGGGTATTTTATAGTATCTGGCCTTACCTTTAGGTTTTTAAATACATTTTCAGTTTATTTTTGTGGATGATGTTCTAATTTCATCTTTTACATGTAACTGTCCAATTTTTCCCAGCACCACTTAAAGAGTTAGTTACAACTGACATCACTGAAATACAAAGGATCATAAAAGACTACTATAGGCAAATATACACTGATAAAATGGACATCCTAGAAGAAATGGAAAAAAAAATTGTTACAAAGGTACAAGCTTCCATGACTAAAGCAGAAAGAAATAGAAAATATAAACAGAACAATCACAAGTACTAAAACTGAAACTGTGATTGAAAAACTGCCAAAAAAACATAAGTGCGAGACGAGACGGCTTCACAGGTAAATTCTATCAAACATTTAGAGAAGAATTAACACCTTTTTTCCTGAAACTCTTCCAAAAAATTGTAAAGAACATTCCCAAGTTCACTCTATGAGGCCACCATCACCCTGATACCAAAACCAGACAAAGATACCAAAAAAAGAAAAGTACAGGGTAATATCACTGATGAACAGAGACACAAAAATCCTCAACAAAATACTAGCAAACCAAATCCAACAATGCATTAAAATATGCTTTGCTGAAACCCCTCCAGAGTTTATTTATTTTTATTTTTATTTTTGGTGGGGGGGTGGGGGTGGGAATGGTGGCTAGTCTTCTTGAATAGCCCTTTCTCTGCAACTAACCTTTCTCTGCTCCAAACCCAGATGTTTCGATATTGTTTGCCCTAACTGTGCCTTGGTTAACAAATACTGAAAAATAATGGAATAAGTGAACAATATTATTTCAGATAGTTTTGTGTCCTTTATAATGAAATAGAACATACTGTGACAGGGCTACATATGCTATGGGGAAAGGTGAATGCGAGGTACTCACCTCTCAATATTGACTAATATATAAAAATACCAATAATAATAGTAAAAAAGCAAGTTCTGCACGTAAGGCTATTATCAGTTGATTTAAGACAGTACATAAGATGTAAGATGCACAAGGTAAAAAGAAGGAGAGAGCAAATCAAGTAGAAGCACAGAAAATATGGACAATATGGATTTATCTGGGGTTAGAAAATGGAGTTTTGGCTAAGTTCACCCATATTTCTGAGGGAGAAGGGAGCTGCAGCTGATATCAAGTCTATATGTTAATAAATAAATGCATCTAAGTTATCTAAAAGAATGTAATCAAGTCAAAATGTTTCCATGAAAATATCTGGGCATCAGTAGAACAGAGGTTACAATCTCATGTCTCCTTTCAGAAAATACCATGAAATTTCACGGCTAAATTTTGAGATCAGAGTTAAAGCTGGACACATTTAATGTATAAGAAGTACATATGGAGAGTTCCCATTGTAGTTTAGTGGTAATGAATATGACTAGTTATCCATAAGGATGGGGGTTCAATTCCTGGCCTCACTCCGTGTGTTTATGATCTGGTATTGCTGTGAGCTGTAGTGTAGGTTGCAGGTGTGGCTCAGATCCTGTGTTGCTGTGGCTGTCGTGTAGGCAGTTAGCTGCAGCCCCATTTGACCCCTAGCCTGGGAACTTCCATATATGTGGGGCCCTAAAAAGCAAAACAAAACAAAACAACTCAAAAAAAATAAAAAAGAAGTATATATGGGGGGAAATTTTTACATTTTATTATCTTGATCTTGACTCAATTGCTCAATTTTGTGAGCAGAAAAACAAAGGAAACTCACTGGAAACTTTCAAAGTGAATAATCAATCTGCCAGCAAGGAAAAGGAATGGCTTCTACTGAGGATTCAATAGGACAATAAATTAAAAAGTTGGATTAGCAATGAGATGCTGCTGTGTAGCACTGGGAACTATGTCTAGTCACTTATGATGGAGCATGATAATATGAGAAAATAGAATGTGTGCATGTATATGTAACTGGGTCACCATGCTGTACAGTAGGGAAAAAAATGTATTGGGGAAATAACAATTTAAAAAAAAGTTAAGTAAGAAATAAATGAATATCTCACTTCTGTCCTCTGAAATCAATAAAGAAAATAAACACCAGGTGTGACCAATGGCTCCCATTTGCCACTTCATGTTATACTCTTCCCTACCTTGCTTTATGTACATGCAAATTGACCTGTGTGAATTACAGCCACAAAGCTCACATACCACTGGGATTTTAAAAGGATCTAAGAATTGAAGATCCTGCCAAAAGATGAGAGGATGGGAGGAGAGAAAGGCTTTATTCTTCTAGCTTTCTTGCTGTAACACAACTTAGCTTGAGATGACCATAGGATTTTTCTTCCAAATGGGGACATATTGAGAGTGAAAGAGGTACCACTGATGGTTATACTTACATTAAGAGATATACATACCTGGCACAGGCAAAACTGTACTTATGTTCAGCCAAATTTGGGCTATCTTCCTTAGCTGAAGACTAGTGCTCCCTCAAGTCCTATGGTTTGACATAATTCTCTCCTCTGAGCACCAGGTACCTCTATTTCCCCAGTCCACTGTTTCTTAAATGTTTTAGCATGTATCAGAATCACCTATTAAACATGGATTGATGGGGCTCAGCCTTATAGTTTCAGATTAGGGGGTGGAACCTGAGAACTTGCATGCCTAACAAGTTCTCTGGTGATGTTCATGCTTCTGGTTCATGGTTTAGACTTTGAGAGCCACGGTCCTCATTCTCTTGGGCAAAAGCTTAATAAAAGTTTTGGTACTGTTAGTGACATGTCTCTGTACTATATCAAGTGGTACTCTTACATTCATCTACACCTTTGTATATAGCTCTCTGTAAACAGTTCTCCATGAATTATGCTGGATACTACGTAATGATGAAAGTCAGAGGTTATAAATTATAACCTCATTACAAATCCTTAAAGTTTTCCTTAAATAAAATGGAGACAATGCTGGCCTCTGCATCATGGTGAGAAAGATGATTGATTTGGTAGGGTAGTACAAAACTCATATTGTTTCAATTATGTCCTTACCATATTTCTTGTTTTGGAATAGACACCCATAGCGATAAGCCTGGGGAAAAGTCTTACAGAGGATGTGCCATTTAAATTACATATATGATTAAGGAAAAATACCATAAGGCAACAGGACATAAATACTGTACCTGGGTGGTGCACTGGTTTCTCTAGGGTAAGAATCCTCAAACTATTTGCGTACTAAGCTTCAATAAATAAATATATTTTAAAAAATGAGATCCACGTCTCTCAATGCTGAAGAAGTTATAATCAAGACAAGAGTAGAGGTTAGAATACAGTCTGTGGTGCTAGACTGGAGTCAATGAGAACAAAGGTGACTCACAAAAACACACGCACACACATAAAGAATTAAATACAGATGTGCGGATGCGTGATTACTGTGTGTGTACATTCACATCTTTTTTTCCTTTAGTGCTACCACTAGGATGTACTAGAAACAGTGATATTTGTTAGCAATGAGCACACCTAGCATACCCTAGTTTTTAATACCATTCACTAATACAAGTGGAGAACACACTCTGTATACATCTTTTTAGTGAACTGGTTGATTCTAGGGCTGGCACGAGAGAAAGAAAGAGAAGTCTGTGGCATGCTGCAATGCCAGAATGTAAGGAAGTACTCACAAAATAGTAATAATAACAATAAAAATAAATATCTGCAAGTTCATAGTTATACAAATAAATGAATAAATAACTGGGGATGGGGAGATGTGGCAAGCCTTCCTTGTAAAATAATTCAAATTAATAAGTATATAAATAATAAGAAAAAATAGAAAATCATCATTTAGAACATCATAGTAAAATTTTTCTGGGCAAGATGGTTGATGAATGCAGAAATAAGCAGGTGAAAATTTAAGCAGAAACAGAATATTTGCATAATATTATAGCATGTTACTTTAAATATTGAGTAATTTCAAAAGGAAAAAAAAAAGGTAAATTGACAATGGAGAAACCTGTGGGACATCACGTTAGTCTGGTGCTTGAGCCTAACATCACCAATAAAAACTACCAACATCGTGTGCCCCTGGAAATGATGCACTGAGGCTATATCAATTCATTGGATTCTTTCTATGAATGCACAGCCTCAATCTAATAATAAGGGAACATCAGAAACCTCAAGTTGAAGGACATTCTGCATATTAACTGACACTTCAAAAGTGACATGAAAAATATGAGATCAAACAGGAAAAAACTATCCTGAAAGGCAAGAAAAACTGAGGCATTCTCAAAGATAAGATCTACAATTAAATTCATGTAGAATTTTGAATTAGATTTTGCAACAGAAAAAAAAAACACTAGTGGACATAATGGTTGCCTTTAGTTAATATATTTTACAAATATTAATAAGGTAAATAAATATTCTATGGTAGTATAAGTTATTAAATAAAGGCAACTGGAGGAAGGGTGTATAGAAATTGTGCTACATTTATAATTCATTTGTCAATTTAAAATTGTCTCAGAAACTTAACATTTAAAGAAATCACTCAGTTTGCCTAATCTGGCAAAAAACTGGCTCCTTCCAGTTTCTTGCCTGCTGCCCTGCCTGAAAGTAAGGACTAGGGCACAGAGAATTTGGCACGGTTCCTTTCCCTTTAAAAGATGCCCAGGGACCATGAACCAGCCTCCCCTGGGAAGATAACTTACAGGGAGATGGGAGAACACTTAGTGCTTGGAGGTGGCTGTAAACTTGGTTTAGCCAGTCAATGGAGGAAATGAACTTATAAAATAATGTTTACAAAGTCTTTGTGATAACAAAGAAAAATGCCCAATCTAATGTTACAAGAAAACGTGTATAAAATATACACTCTATCATAATAACTGTGTAGAAAACAAAACTACACAGAAGGGGAAAAACAAAAGGATAAAATCAATAGCCAGTGTTGACATTTCAGTATATATCTAGATGATGGGAATAGATGATTTCTTTTTCTTGTTTCCATTGTTTTGTATGTTGAATTTATTGATTCCTTCACCTTGTTTCAAAAAATGATTTAAGGTAGCTTTGCTTGAATTTTACATTAGTAAACATTGCTTTTAAAAATACAAAAAAAAAAAAAAAGGAATGACGCTTTCTTGAGGCTTGGGAAGGCATTTCAGGCAAACAGAAATGTGTCAACAAGGACTTGGAAACACATGCCTCATATTTGAGAAACTGAACAGGCCCAATGTGATTGGAACACAGAGTGACTAAGCTCAAAGCTCAAAATGTAAGGTCAACAAGAAAACTGTGGCCAAACTTCCAAAGACATCTTGAGGGATTTCTGTACAGCTATACTGGCATAGGTTTCCCAGTGGGGAAGTGGTAGAGTCAGTGGGTTTGAAATAAAGCCGAGGTGTAAGAGGGACAGAATAGGGCTATGGTCCAGAGGCTGAGACAGCAGTTAGAGGTGGCCTTAGCCTGCCCTCTGGGACCCAGGATGCCTGCATGGACTTGCCTCCAAAGGCCTGAAGTAAATTTCCTTCTGGCCAAACCTATTCAGATGTCATGTCGGAAAACTGTGAAAAACCTATTCACATATCAGTGTTAACATATTCATTATGGTGAAATTGCAGTTACTAATTCCAGGGTAACTTCCCAAAATCTACTTTAAAAATCTGAGAATATAAATTGTTGATATGGACATAAAGACACCATAAAATGTAACTGTTACTCTTTGTGGGAAAAGCAATCAAATTATTATTACTTTTTAATTGGGAGGGATGCAAACTAAATGTTTTATTTTCTGTATTAGCCACAGTAATTTCTATTTCTCCTAGCACATTTGCATCATGTTATTCTGCATAAATATTAGCAACTGTCACATGCACACTGTGGTATATGGAATGACTGGCCAACAGGGATCTGCTGTATAGCACAGCCAACTCTATCCAATATTCTGTGATAATTTATATGGGAAAAGAATCTGAATAAGAATGGATGTGTGTATATGCATAACTGAATCACTCTATTGTATAGCAGAAATTATCATAACATTGTAAATCAACCATACTTCAATAAACCTTTAAAAATGAGAAGAAAAGAGATTTTAAAATAGCTTCTTATTTAAAGTATTGTAGGCTCCTTGAGTTAAACCAAACTATCATCAATGGGAATGAATATGGCTAACAATAGGACTTGTGAAAGGATTTAAGAAGTAAAATTAGCATGCTTCTATATTTTTATACTAAAACATATTGATGATAAGTTGAGGTCCATATCTTGTGTTTAATGTATTTTGAGGTAGATGATTTGTATAAATCAGAAGGCCTCAGACTCTATATCTGCTGGAAATAAATTATATTTCACTTCTAAAAAGGATAAGCCAACATGACACTTATGTACAGGGAGAATATAATTTTCTTCTCTGGAGCTAAAACTTACTATGAAGGCAATCGAAAATTCAGGATAAGAAAAAAAAAAAAAAAAAAAAAGAACCTAGCGCTAAAAAGAGAGCAGAACTTGGGGGTAAAAAAAAAGGGCCATGAACTTATAGAATCACTCTGGCTATGCTTCTAAGAATTAAAATTAGTCTTGGATTTGAAGAGAGCCAGAGTAAACATAAATTTTGTGATAATTCAGGTGAGATCTGAGGGAGGCTTGAACCAGGGTGCATTAGGTGCTGATTCTGAGAAGTAAAAATCTGAGTATAAGGTAAAGCTGGCAAGATCGGCTGATAGATTGAATGTGAAAAGCGAAAGAAAATAAATAGTAAATCATTACTGAATGCATCTGGTAAAATAGACGAAATTTTATTTCCTGAAAGAATATTTTCCAATAGAAGCATTGTATCCTAGGGGTCAAATTTAATAAAATTTTGCTCTAAAGGAGTGGATGAGATTTTTAAAATAAGCAAGCTCACTGCTAACAGAAAAAGATGCACACTTAAAACTGACTCCTTGTTTAAAAATTCTTTTCTACCCAGGCCTGGCTTTATAGAAGATGATATGTATTTTGGAAAATGAACCAATGATAAACAGTTTCAAGTATGCAATGACCCACCGTCCAGAAGGTTAAAAATAATATTCCTTGGAGTTGCCTTCATGGCTCAGTGGTTAAGGATCCACAAAGATGCAGGTTCCATTCCTGGCCTTGCTCAGTGGGTTGGGGATCTGGCATTGCCATGGGCTGTGGTGTAGGTCACAGGTGTGGCTCAGATCCCAAGTTGCTCTGGCTGTGGCGTAGGCTGGAGGCTACAGCTCCAATTCAACCCCTAGCCTGGGAACCTCCATGTGCAGTGGATGCGGCCCTAAAATAGCCAATAATGATAGCGATAATAATCTTCCTTTACAATCGCTATTATAAACAGGCATTTAAAGTATTTTTCACATTAACTTGCTACCTAGTTTTTATTAATCCTTTTTTTTTTTTTACTAATTTCTTATTCATTGTTTGTTATTACTTAAGTTTTACCTCAATTTTGTTATTTCCTATTTCTTTCATAATAAAATTCTCTACTCATTTGATTTATGGAATCTACTATTTTCATTTGCTGGAATTTTTTCAGTCTCTTTCCGGGGTTACTCTCTCTACATTCACCAAAATGCATCTGAGAGGTTTTGTTCTTCTTCTCTTCTATAAAGACAAAGATTGTCTCTCTTATACATGAACTTTAGCCAATGCATGATATATATAATTAGATTTTCAATAAATATTGACCAACAAAACAAATCAGTGAAGATAGCAACGATTCTCAAATGTGGAAACAGCATATGTACTGGTATAGTGGGGATAAGTTCACACAGAATCTCTGAAAGTACCTTTTTAAAACTACAGTAAAGATTTGGGGAATTTATGTACTGCCATCTCACCCCTACTTACCTAGCCTCATGGAGAGTGGGGCTTACAGGTACTCCTCCAATAATCCCATGGAGTTTACTGCTCTACACAATCTCCAACTTGGACCTCTCATTTACTTCTAGAGTGTCTAGTGTCACTTATCTCCTGGAAATATCCAAATTTCTATCCCTAGCCCTGTCCGCCTCTTTTTAGTACCTCACCTGATGATGAATTCTGGTAGGCAGCTTCTAAAATGATCCTTCCCTTTTGAAATACTCACTTTTACACACCACCCTTGAAGATCATATTGGAATTGGTCTTTGTGATCAATAAATAGCATAGCAAGTGGTGTCATGTCATTTTTGAAAGAAGGTTCTTGAAAAGACAGTGGGTTCTCTCTTGAGTTCTCTCTCCTCTCTTTGTCTGATGATTTTCTCTGGAGGCAACCATGTCAGGACCAGCCCTATGAGGCTTTTGTGGAGAACTGATGCCTTCTGACAATGGCCACATGAATTAGCTAGGAAATGATCCTCCCTGATAGGAGTACAGACCTGCCCAAAACTGCACTGCAACCTCATGAGAGGCTGAGCCAGGATCACCCTCTGAAGCTATTTCCAAATTCCTGATACTGATACAAAATGAATGAACAAATATTTGTTGTTTTAAGCTCCTAAGATTTAGGATCATTTGTTATGTAAAGATAGACTCTAATAGAGCATCTAATACCCAAGGTAGCCTGAGTTGCGATTATTCTGTTGAACCCTACCTGCTTTTCATCCTATATTCTCTGCACAGGTCAGCATAGTGACTCACAACCATCCTGAATTTTTTTTTTTTCTCCCTCCAGTCATCCCATTTAATTAAGCTCCAAATATACTAAACTTACCCTTATTTTTTTCTTAAATATCTTTATCCCCTCTGCCATTGCCTTAAGGCTGAGAACTAAACCATGTGAAATACCACTTGGATTCTCATCACATTAATAATTCAAAACTCACTGTGCTATATTAGTTACCTGCCAAGAAGCCTACCTCACAGATCTTTTTTTTTTTTCCTTTACTTAAAATAATTACCTTTCTGAACTTAAATGCACTTGTCATGGCATTTCTATGACTGGTCAGGATAAAAAGTTCTAAAAAATGCAGAGTAATCTTGTTATTAATTATAATGTACTCTTACACTTACTCTTGTTTTTAATTGTAACTTACTTTCTATAGCATGAAAAACATTTTGTGTCTATGGTGAATATAAAGCTCAGTAAAACAATGTTTTAAGGAGGTTTTATTAAATATACTTATAATTCAGGATGCTAAGCTTCAGAGAGTTCATAGAAGAGCTTAAATAAAGATAACATTTGGATGAACTCGTGCTGAAATTCAATAATTAGTCTTTTTTTTTTTTAATTTTAAGACATGCAATGTAAGTTCCTAGTGGGCAGATTTTTTTCTCTTATTCTTGTCCATACTACTGTGAAGACATATTCTGGCACAGAGAAGGTATTAAGTATTTGTTGGATGGGTGACTACTCTATATAATAGTGTTTATGCATAGATGAAAACTTAACTTTACACCATAGATATACCTCGGTACTTCTTTCTAAGTAAACAATGCTGAACAATAGGAACGTCAAGAAAATTGTTTTGATCCTGGAGAAAACAAATTGTCTTGCTCTTCTCTTCCACTATGATCCTTACATAATCCATTGAGCACCAGATAAGAAAAGACTCTAGGAATCCCTTAGCAAGAGCAACTTCGTTAGACAGCTATGCAACTCAAAGAAGTGAGACTAAAACATAAACTGGAACAGTGTAGTTGAAAGAAACTTACCTACAAAGACTTGCACCAAGGCCGCAGGACAAAGATAAAGGCCAGGGGATGCAGGAGTAGAAAACACGTTTTTCTTTAGGCACCCCGTGGCCCAGGTCATTTCCCTTTATTTTCTACTGTAAATAAGCCACTTGAACTAGTCTGTTCCTCAATTATGCACTTACAATTTTGTGTGTTTCTATTTACAACTTTCACTCCTCTTGGAATGTTCTTTACCTCACATACTCTGTTCACCAAAACCTTCCCTTTCTTTCATCTCTTAGTTAAATTCTTGCCAGATTTGCTCAATAAAAGTCAATTTTCCTTAGTGCCCCTCTTTTTAAAATATATTATATGTCTATATGCTTACATTATGATCTTATATTGTATATTACAATATAATGAATGTAAGTCTCTAGGAGGCTATCATGGTATTTGACACGTCATAGAAAAAGTTGGCAGAGCCTCCTTGCCGGCCCGCTTGCATCTCTCACAAGTCTCCTATCTTAACAAATTTATTTCTTGCCTATCAAAAAAAAAAAAAAAGAAAAAGAAAAAGTTCAATAACTGCTAGACTGAATGAATGGAGCTGAATGCCAAGAAACTTCCCAGTTAAGGGACCTCTTGTTTAAAACAAAACAAAACAAAAATCACAATTCCTGTAACAAAGCCAACCTTTGTTCCCCTAGAAATCCTCATGAAAGTAACTTGGTTTGAAAAGCCTTCTTAAGGACAATAATGTTACCCTTTAGCCTCTGCCACATCCACCCTTCTTTTAAGGGAGGATGGCACTTTGGCAGTGATAGCAAAACAAAAAGAGGAATGAGTGGCCATGATTTGTGAAGTATCTTCACTTTCTTGTGTTTAGTTCTAAGAGTGGCTCAGTACCAGTATCCTAGGGAAAAAAAAAAACTTGAACAAAAGCTATGGGGTGGAGTGGTGGAAGAGGAAGGGGGGGGTTCATGTCTAGCAGGTTACTATTAGCACAGACAGCTGGCAAACCTCCAGCAACATCTAAAGCACTGAAGTGAGAAAACCTTGGAATCTACTTTCATTTTTCAGAAAAAAGAAACTAACAACAAACAAGTTAAGTTATGCCTGGAGCAGAGGTTGTGAGTTGCTGAACCCTACACCTAAGATTTATAGCGGTGGAATGATCTGGGTCACAGAAAACTTGCCAATCAAGCAAGTTGTCACTGTGCCTTTACATTCGGTTATCAGATATATCAGCCCATGGGTACAACTTGGCTTTTTCTTCAACACTTGCTATTCTCAAGTCAATGGTAGAAGTGGGGCATCCTTTCCTCTTTGAGAAAATCTGCACTTGTTTACAAAATCTTATATTTCCATTCTTCTAGATTGTTTCTAGAGGTTCATCTGTTTCCTCAGACTCAAGATTTTAGGGTTACAATAGCCTTATACTCTCCATAAGCCTGGCACAGTCTCTAGGCAGCTGGCCAAGAAAGATCTTATTGGCCTGGGCTTAGAACAAGTCTGCACCAAAATGGCCATCTTGATACCCACAGGCTCCAAGCCAAGATTCCCACAGAATGCTTTCTAAATCCCATTGCCTCAAGTAGTTCTCTGTGTAAAACTTACAAATATTTCTTCTTGCATTTTTCTTTTTAGAGTTTGTGCATTCTGAGTCAGCAAAGAATTGGTATTTTAGATGACTTCCTGTTTATCAAGACTGCCCGTCTGTGGAGTTAGGTAGTGGTTTGTTTGTCACTGGCTCCAAATGACCTTCTCTTTCTACACCAGACCAATGTTTTATTCTGAGGACCCCATCTCTCATCATCTTACCTAAAATTCCCTAGTTTATATAAGAAAGAAGATGGCAAGCATGGTACCTTGTTACATTCAAAGATGTACTTCCTTACTGAACCTGGTTTCAGCATGTGTGCAGGGACCCTGTTAAAGCTTAATTCTTTCCTCATATAGACCTCACCTGAGAATTTAATATATGGTTGATTTTCTCCATTACTGACATCCAAACCCAGTGTCATCCCCACTGTAGCTGCTCATTTCTGCTGGGTTGTAGTGAGAAGTTCCCACACACCCCTGCCAGGAATAAGCACTGTGATGTTTAAATACGCCCAAGTGGTAAATACATAGCTTGGATGGTCATGTCTCTGGGGCTGGGTTTTAATGTACATATGTAAGATATTTATGTGTGCCCACTCTCTTCATATAGTAGACCTTGGAATCAGATTCCGTGGTTCAGATTCCCAGCACTGTCACTAGTTTACTTTTGTAGAGTTAGGCAGATGAGTTAACTTTCTGTTTCCATCCCTTTGTCTTCTAATGTGTGGTGCAGAAGGGCATAAACTCAGACATCAATCCGTCCCTCTAGGGGAATGAAAAGAAGAGGAATGTAGGCATGTGTAGAAGACAATCTTTTAGTTAAGGGCTTACCTGTAAACTACCAGGAAATAGCAAATTGGAAGAACCTAGGTAGATCATGATCTACCTGAGAACATCTAAAGGCTTTCTTGACATAAGATGTGCATTTGGAAGGGAGGGACTGGAAAAGGCATTTTGAATGGTTGACATTAATTCCTCACCTTGATAAGGCTTTTGCAAGTGCCTAATGCCATCCGATCCAAAGGACTATCTGGGCTGTTCCTAATGATTTTTGTGTGAAAGAATAGCCTGTACTGACTCTTTTGAAGCAATTTCCGGAGGTTTAAGAGCTGAACTTAAAAACTTTCCTCCAAACTCCTTTCTACTCTTTCTTCCAGATCTCAGCTGCAGCCATCTCTCCCCATCTCACCTTCAGAACACACACTAAGTCAGGACAGCCATCAGCCTTTAAAAAAAAAAAAAAAAAAAAAAAAAAAAAAAAAAAAAAAAAAAACTTGTAAAGTTTATTCAAGTCTAAGATTTTTCTTTTCCTTCTTTAATTCCATTGGAGTTGACTGTGGAAGAAGGAGACAGCACCCTGTCCTAGTTTTTGATCTTGATAAGAAATTACAACCTGTGCTTCTAATTCCATGCACCTGTTGCCCTGCCTATTATATCTGACTCCTTCCATTTTGCTTAGTAAATTGCTTCTCATCTACACTTCTCAGATCATTTTTGTCTAAGTCTTTAAGACTCTTTCTCTCTGCAGATAGAATAAGTCTTTTCCTTTTGTGCAAACATAGTTCTTAGTACATGACTCCTTCATGTTCTTTTGCATTGTACAGCCATCCTTTCTTCATTTATGTGGTGTTAGTCCAGGGAACAGTTAGTTATCTTTGAATTCTGAACTCCAAGTACAGGGTCTGATCCATTATATATACTAAGTATCATTGAAGTGAATTTGAAATATTTGTAACTTCTCATTCATCATCGGCTTGAAATTTATGAATGTAGCCTAGCTGTTCTTTCTTTTCTTGCTCATTGAGATACAATGCTTTTGGGGATGGCAGCCTTTCTGTGATAATCTATGTGGGAAAAGAATCTGAGAATGGATATGTGCATATGTATCACTGGGTCACTTTGTTGTATAGCAGAAATTATCACAGCCTTGTAAATTAACTGTACTTCAATAAAACTTTAAATAAAAATGAAGGGAGTTCCTTCTGTGGGTCAGAGGGTTAAGAACCTGACTGGTATCCATGAGGATGAAAGTTTGATCCTTGGTCTTGCTCAATGGGTTAAGGATCTGGTTTTGCTGCAAGCTGTGGTGTAGGTCTCAAATGCGGCTTGGATCTGGTATTGCTGTGGTGTAGACTGGCAGCTGCAGCTCCAATTCAACCCCTAGCCTGGGAACTTCCATATGCCGCAGGTGCAGCCCTAAAAAGAAAAAAAAATGAATAAAAATTTATTCCCAGGTGATGATTAAGATCAGGACTGGCCTTGGGATTGTTTGTGAGAAAGAAATACACTATTTTGTAACTCACTTGTTGAGTTTGCGTACAGTGGTTTAGTCTTAACTCATTAAAAAATAGAAGGTATTGGAAGGCTATCATATGGAAGAGTTTTTTTTAATACAAGTACGGAAATGACAGGGAGAAGAGACAGAAAAGAGACACAAGAAAACTGATTACTATGGACAATCGAGAAAGGGAAACTGAAAATAAGAATTAAAAAAAAAAGAACTGGGTACTATGGGAACCCTACTGAAACACAGGACAATGATAATTCAAGCACATAATTTCATATAGTTATTTGTCACTTACAAACAAGGGCAAATCTTCCATTAGGTATTTACTTCTAGAGTAAGCACTGTTTCTTGCCTTCAAGTGCAATGCAAGATCCAGAAATAATTTTCTAGTGTTACCTCATTTAATTTAGGAAACACCATCACCTCATTTAACTTAGGAAACACTAATTTCTCTTCAAGTTTCTGTCCTTTCTTCTCATTTACCACCTTACCTTATACATCCTAAATGATAGTTCTTGTTCATCTCTCAGTTTAATTGATTGAGGCTGGCTAGTCTGGTGCCGGGATTGTACAGATGAGTTTAGAATAAAACTGCAAAGCAGATTTTTGTTCTCATAAACCAACAGTTCTATTTCTCAGTTTTGTTTGATGTGAGGGTGCGTAAGGATGTTCTGGTGATCCTTCATGCAAAACAGAAAATAACTGATAAAGAAGCAAAGGTGAAAGGTGCAGAATAAAGTGATAATAGCAACTTGAGGCACTACAGTCAGACAATAAGAGGCACAGGTCTTATAGAAAATATTAATTGGCAATTTTTCCTCAGGTAATATCTTGATTTCTAAAATCTGCTTATGAAGAAATAACTCAGGATTCATTTAATCATTATATGTTCTGCTACTATTGTTGTCTTATTGATTAAAACGATGAAAATCCAACCTATAGATGTAACTGACTAGTAAAATGCACTGAGTTAATGATTTAAAGCATTTTTCATTACTCAATGACTATTCTTTAGTTCATTTGGAATTCAAGATAAACTTTGGGTCTAGTTCAGTGATTCTTAATGTTTTCTTTTTTCTTACCTTAAGAGCAAGATATTCATAGCTAGCTTACCCACAAAGAGGGGTTATCCTCATAGGATAGGACATAGTCGCTTCATAAAGAGGGGTTCTTTTTCACAGGGCTTTTGAAAATATGGAGGCCATGCTCATGCCTGCCTCAGCTGAGAAGCCCTGTTTTGAGACCTCCACTCTAATCAGCATGAGTAGGTTAGGCAATTATGAATATCTTAGGGAATGAGCATAACCCCTTCTTTTTCTTTTTTTTCTAACTGCCTCTTAATTCCAAATGGATTACAGATACTCCACATCTGTACTCTCCTCCCCCCAGGATTATTGTTTTTTATCTATTTATGTATTATTGAAATATAGTTGATTTACAATGATTTTGGGTAAATTTCCCCCAGCTATTCAGTGCTTGTCCATTTTTTTCAGTTAGGTGCAGCCTATACACACTCCATGACGTTTGCCTCAACTTCTTTAATTTTGCAGTTGCAAATTTCTTGGGCAGTTAGCTTTTTTTTTTAATGTTTGGATGACATCGTTAATTAGCTCAATGCTGCCTCTTATTTTCCTCTCATCCATTGTATGATTTAAAGTGACAAGGCCTTCCCCTCCCCCCTGTTTTCACAACAGGCTTTGAAGACTGTTGACTAGGATGATGAGTCATACAGACATACTTTAGGATAGGGTAAGCTAACTACCTCACATTTGCTGGAGAGAACCAAATAATTCAAGTACTGGTCTCATTGGCTCTGACTTCTAAGTAGTAACTCAACTGGTCAAGGGCAAAGGTTCTTACTAGGTGAGCACAGAGGATGGCATTTCTCTGAAAGGAAGTTCTCAGAAGCTCAAAGGAAAAGCCCATCTTTTTTCCTGCTGACTGAGTAATTCAGTTCTTTCAGATGAAAGGAGAGACTTACAATCTTCTGAAGCCTTATATGACCTGGATGGTTGGATGTTCACTAATACACTTACTTAGACCCATGAACCTTTAACGAAAAGAACCTATGCTATACAGTTTCTAAGCTCATCTTACTTCCACTGATAACCGCTTTAAATTGTTCTACCAAGTTAAGTAAAATCCACAAGCCCATCCAGAATCTCATCTCATTTCTGTTACAACCAAATAAACATATTGATTCTATTTGAGTAGGAAAAAAAGAGTCAGTCTACAACTGAGCCAAATCAATGAGTTCTTGTGGTCAGTGGATAACCTTGGCTTCCCTAGCTCAATGACTGGGTTATCTCGCATTAAAGTAATGGAACTTTCTAATTTTGAGGTTACATCAATATTTTCCATATCTTGAGAAAACTACATACAATCTAAACAGGTAATCAAAAGATGAGAAAACTGTTTCAATTAAGAGCACATTAAAAATTAAAAAATCATGACAGGACAGCATCTCAAACACCAGCAGGCTTTATGAGTAATGTCAATGGTGCTTGGCCTCTAATCAATCTTGTCTTGAGCTGCAGCTTATTTTATTTTTCAGAACCATCTCTAATTAGACTTTTGAAATGAAACCCCATAAACAAAATCTAAATCACATTTGACAAACTAGAGATTCAATTCCAAGTATTCTGCTTGTTCTCATACACAGCCGAGAGTCCAGAGGAACATGTCCAGCATAGCAAGGGATGGTAGGGAACATGAACAGAATACATAAAGTAAAATCCATACTCAGTGGTTACCTTTTTTGTTTTTCTTTTTATAATTAATGAATACTGGAAAATTCTGTGTGTGAAGAAGTTGGATTAAAGCCATCAATTATGATTGGAGCAGTCAGGTATAAGTTTGACATTATTATGCATAGTGAGAGGTGCTTAATTAAGCATTCGACTGTTTGAGGAACTATCAACTTTAGTTTGAAATTTTTTTCTTTTATCTTTTAAAGGTCCAGATGAATCCAAGTATTTCTTTGGGGCCTACCTTTGTATAATATTTTTATTTATTTATTTATTTATTTTTAGTGCCACAGTGTGACTTACAGAAGTTCCCAGGCTAGGAGTTGAATCAGAGCTGCAGCTGCCAGCATACACCACAGCCACAGCAACATCGGATCCTTAACCCACTGAATAAGGTCAAGGATCAAACCCGTGTACTCATGGATTCTAGTGGGGTTCTTAACCTACTGAGCCACAACAGGAACTCCAGTATACTATTTTATATTTTCTTTAATCATTTCAAATACACTGATGGTACCTGGAGTCCCAGTTCCAAGAATTCTGCTTCTTGAGAGCATCCTTCAGCTCTGCCTGCTAGCAACACCTGCCTGAAGACAGTGATATTACAGAGACTTTTGAGATGGTGCCTCAAGCAAACAGTTGGTGTTTCAAACCTGGAGGTAACATGGTTGAGGTGGAACTTTCAGGATGTTACATAATGTGTCATGTAAACAACTGAATTCTTCCCTGGCTCACCTGCTCCTTTGGAGAAATGGGATTTGATCAGATCAGGGAAAATGTAACCTGGACTATGGGATTTCGTGATTTTTTTGTGCACCTCACAAAGTCAGTGCTTGGCAGAAGATTAGCTAGGAAATGAAAATCACCAACTTTTTCAAGCTGTATTTTATTTATTTGATTTTAATTTCTTTTGGCTGCAGACTGCAGCATTTGGATGTGGGATCTCACTCCCAGACCAGCGACTAAACCTCAGCCACAGCAGTGAAGGTGCCAAATCCTAACCCCTAGATCACCAGGGAATTCCTTTAAAACTGTATTTAGGTACTTGCAACTTCTCTTGTTCTTTTCACAAATACTTGGTATGTACTCACATTGTGCCAGGCAATGTTCACTTAACCAGGAATAAAGTAGTTAACAAGAATGGCAAAGTCCTTGTGCTCATGCGACTTACATTTTGGAGGGTAAAACAGATAATAAACCAGTAAACAAGAAAAGAAATATCATAATTTTTGGTACTTGCAATGCTACGAGGAAAAAAAAAGCAAGTGAAGGAAATGGAAGAAGTATAAAAGATATACAGAGAATAACTTGCAGAGGTGATATTTAAGAAGAGACCTGACAATTAACAAGAGATCCATGACTAATTCTAGATAGGCACTTTTTCTACTATCTAAGAACATTACACAGATACAGCATTTAATCCTCATCACAATTCTCAGAAATAGGTACATACATTATCCTTATTTTTCAGACAGACTGAGAGTGTCAGGAATCAGGTAACTACGTTCCCATGGTCATGTACCTAGGAGGTGTCAAAGCGGGGCCTTTAGCCAGGACATCGGACTTCACCATCCATATTTTAACCACTGCACTGCCCTAATGAGAGATGTCTCTAGACAGAAAGAAGAGCAGTTGTGAGACTGTAAAGATGTCAGCACCATAAGAGGCCAGTGAATTTGAAGAACAACCTGCATCTCCAAGAGGCTGTGGGACAACAGGTGAGGAGGAGAAGAGAGACATCAGATGAAATTAGGGAAGGAGACATTTTAAACTCTATAAAATTTTTTTTTATAATTTTTTTATTTTCCCACTGTAGAGCAAGGGGGTCAGGTTATCCTTACATGTATACATTACAATTACATTTTTCCCCCCACCCTTTCTTCTGTTGCAACATGAGTATCTAGACAAAGTTCTCAATGCTATTCAGCAGGATCTCCTTGTAAATCTATTCTAAGTTGTGTCTGATAAGCCCAAGCTCCCGATCCCTCCCACTCCCTCCCCCTCCCATCAGGCAGCCACAAGTCTCTTCTCCAAGTCCATGATTTTCTTTTCTGAGGAGATGTTCATTTGTGGTAGATATTAGATTCCAGTTATAAGTGATATCATATGGTATTTGTCTTTGTCTTTCTGGCTCATTTCACTCAGGATGAGATTCTCTAGTTCCATCCATGTTGCTGCAAATGGCATGATGTCATTCCTTTTTATGGCTGAGTAGTATTCCACTGTGTATATATACCCCATCTTCCGAATCCAATCATCTGTCGATGGACATTTGGGTTGTTTCCATGTCCTGGCTATTGTGAATAGTGCTGCAATGAACATGCGGGTGCATGTGTCTCTTTTAAGTAGAGTTTTGTGCGGATAGATGCCCAAGAGTGGGATTGCGGGGTCATATGGAAGTTCTATGTATAGATTTCTAAGGTATCTCCAAACTGTTCTCCATAGTGGCTGTACCAGTTTACATTCCCACCAACAGTGCCGGAGGGTTCCCTTTTCTCCACACCCCCTCCAGCACTTGTTATTTGTGGATTTATTAATGATGGCCATTCTGACTGGTGTGAGGTGGTATCTCATGGTAGTTTTGATTTGCATTTCTCTTATAATCAGCGATGTTGAGCATTTTTTCATGTGTTTGCTGGCCATCTGTATATCTTCTTTGGAGAAATGTCTATTCAGGTCTTTTGCCCATTTTTCCATTGATTGATTGGCTTTTTTGCTGTTGGGTTGTATAAGTGATTTATATATTCTAGAGATTAAGCACTTGTCAGTTGCATCATTTGAAACTATTTTCTCCCATTCTGTAAGGTGTCTTTTTGTTTTCTTTTGGGTTTCCTTTGCTGTGCAAAAGCTTTTCAGTTTGATGAGGTCCCATGGGTTTATTTTTGCTCTAATTTCTATTGCTTTGGGAGACTGACCTGAGAAAATATTCATGAGGTTGATGTCAGAGAGGGTTTTGCCTGTGTTTTCTTCTAGGAGTTTGATGGTGTCCTGTCGTATATTTAAGTCTTTCAGCCATTTGGAGTTTATTTTTGTGCATGGTGTGAGGGTGTGTTCTAGTTTCATTGCTTTGCATGCAGCTGTCCAGGTTTCCCAGCAATGCTTGCTGAATAGAGTTTCTTTTTCCCATTTTATGTTCTTGCCTCCCTTGTCAAAGATTAATTGACCATAGGTGTCAGGGTTTATTTCCGGATTCTCTATTCTGTTCCATTGGTCTGTCTGTCTGTTTTGATACCAGTACCACGCTGTTTTGATGACTGTGGCTTTGTAGTATTTCTTGAAGTCTGGGAGAGTTATGCCTCCTGCTTGGTTTTTGTTTCTCAGGATTGCTTTGGCGATTCTGGGTCTTTTGTGGTTCCATATAAATGTTTGGATTGTTTGTTCTAGTTCTGTGAAAAATGTCATGGGTAGTTTGATAGGGATTGCATTGAATCTGTAGATTGCATTGGGTTAGACTCTATAAAATTAATATGACTATCAAAATTGATTTTACATATTGGACTGCTCCTATGTAGTGGACTGTGGTAATCAGTTTGGGGTTTACTATGAACAATGAGAAAGTGTGCAGGCTTTCTGGTAGGGAAGCGACATTACTATAAGTTTTGAAAAGGTCATTGGTTATTTCCTGGCAGATGGATATTAAGTTGGCATGTCTGAAAACTGAGGACAATTAGTGCCATTTCTACAGCCACTTGATGGTGGGGAGAGTGCGGGCTTGCATGGCAGTGTTAGAAGCTGAGAAATGTGATACAATTGGGATATATTTGAAAGCTGAGCAATAATTATTACATAGATCATATGTAGGAAAGAGGCAGTAAAAAAACATCAAAGTGGAGTGTTTTAGAGCTATTAATGTGCTAGTTGAACTTTAAGGCCACAGGCTAGATTGATATATGAATATGCCAAAAAAGACATATTTACAAATGTTACAATACAAATAGCAATACATTATATTTCATTAACTCTAATATGCATTTTTCATATTAGAGCTGATATTAACTAATTAGAATCACTGTAATACATCTACAATTGCCATGCTTTTTTTTTTTTTTTTTTTGTCTTTTTGCCTTTTCTTGAGCTACTCCCCCAGCATATGGAGGTTCCCAGGCTAGGGGTCTAATCGGAGCTGTAGCCACTGGCCTACACTAGAGCCACAGCAACAATGGGATCTGAGCCATGTCTATGACCCACACCACAGCCCATGGCAAAGCCGGATCCTGAATCCACTGAGCAAGGCCAGGGAACAAACCCACAACCTGATGGTTCCTAGTCAGATTCATTAACCACTGTGCCACGATGGGAACTCCTGCCATGCTTCTTATTCTTGATAATCATTCAGGTTTAATAAAATATTAATCATTGAACTTAATTTTGTCATGGCAAAACATTAGCATCTGATGATTGAGTTTTACCTTCTCTAGATATTTCCACATTAATAGTTCTATTTCCTAGGCATCTCCACCAGAATATTGGCAATTTGTCAAACAGCTTTTACATTGCTCTTTAAACATGCACTGCATGTATGTCATGCTTTCATCATGAGAATACAAAATGTTTCAGAGCAAAAGTTTTTCTGCTGTGTACTTTTAGTATTCCATACAGTACTCAGCCTAGAGTTAGAAATGGAGTAACAACTCAATAAATTACTCTTGAATTGATTTAACAGGTGTCAGTGGGGCGCTGTGTCAACCAGAATTTCTTTTCATAATTTAAAATTCAGCTAAATGTCTATTTCTTCAACCTCACGTTTTTATTGGTCAATTGCCTCTAAGAGTAAACAGAAATATCATCTGTATAATCAAAATTTCAACTGGACAGTAAGAGACAGGGGAAATACACCTTAAGGAAATAAACAAAGGCCATTCTCTCAGGAGAAGCCGAGAGCTTTAATATATACTGGTGGGAAAGAACTGCTTAAAAAAGACTTATTGTTTTTCCTCTTCCAGACAAGCTCTTTCCTTTTCCTTCTGTCTTTTAACATTAGTTTATCACATAACGAGACTAAAAAACGTGAAGAACACATTGTATAAATGAGTTAAAAAATACATTGTGAAATCTGCACTGGTAAAACAAACTTAGCAAGACATAATGATAGTGTTCCTCACAAGAAATAAAACACACATTCTAATTCAAATATAAATGCAAATATATATTTGTCCTAACCATAATATCGGTAAAATAAGTTCAGCACTAAGAAGGAGAACTTTTGGAAAGGTATGTCTTTTTCCCATAGTATGGGATGGTAGTCAATTAAGGTGATTTGGTGAAAGAAATTAGGATGGATAGACATTAATAAACCAAGAAAGAGCAGAATGTGGTCACAGCAAAGGAGCCATAAAAAATTGATAAGCATGAAACAAAAACAGAGTTCATTAGGCTGCATACTTAGCAAGTTGATTTAAAAATTTAGACCCTCCGACTTTGATCTACAGTAGAGTTTCCTAGTGGCAGGCATTCAAAGGTAGCCAGACCATGAAGCATTCTGGGTCTGGATAATCACAGACAGCAGAAATCTCAGTCTCTCCTTAAAACAACCATGTCTGCAACTATCTTCACTTTTGCAATGCACCTAAAACTCACATGAGCTATTTTAAAATAACATGCTCCTCTTCTATATATAAGATGTGAGAAATCAAAATATCAGGAGATTTTTTTTTTTTCCACACCTAGTCATTCACTATTAAATCAATTCATCTTTGGTTCAAGGAGCACTGTGAAATTTCAAGAATACCAAACATAAATATATTTGATACTATTCAGGGTAAGACATAAAATACAGTATATTAAACATATAAGCATGTAATGTGGATAGACAATATGGAATAATCAGAGGAAAAACCTCACAATGCCTAATAATATTTAGAGCAAAAAGAATACATGGGATAAGTGGTGAGTCACATACTTTTCTTTTTCTGAATTTATGTTCTTGAAGTATCAACAAAGACACAAACTCTCTAAGTCATACAGTGACTGGAATTTTTATTGGGTAATTATCCACAGCATAGTTTATTCCAGAGATTAGTGCATGGAGCAAAACAGAAAGTAAATGTGGAGGCACCTGTGCCCAGAGCTCGGGAATGTTACATTAAAGATGATATCTGATCTACCCTAACAACACTCAAGTCAGTCAGCAATCTACAAACTTCATGCATGAAGATTATCTGAGGAATCTAGACAAGAATTAAATTCAGCTAAACAGAAATCGAAAGAAAAAAAAAAAAAAGAACAAAAGTCCAGAAGGATTGCAAATCAGAGAAGCAGGAGGAGTGGCCACATAAAAGATGTTATCCTTCTTGTGGCCTCTCTGCCTTGTCTCCCTTTAAACATCTTGAACTTCTGTAAAAGCATATAATTATTTTCATATTTCAAGGTAAATTATACTTACATTCTATTCTGTAACCATGACTGACTATCCTAAAATTTATCTATAGTTTTATTTTAAGAGAAGAAAATCAATAATTAGTACTTACATTTTTCTAAATCTGTTAATGCTTTTCTCTGTAGTCAAGTAGCACACAAAATTTATACATCATTTTTATGTTACCTATTTTAGAAAATAGCTATTTTCTATTTTTTTCTAGCATATATATTGACTCTCTTCTTTTTTGCACTTTCTTAATCACAATCTAATCTTCAAAATTCTCAAGCATACCTTCTAGCTTATTCTATATATATATAGAATATATATATGTATATGTATATATTTCCCTCCCCCCAAGGTGTCCCTTCTGAATTTTCTCTCAGTGTGTCTGGATGTATTGCTCTTAAGTCCAGCTATGCAGATGGTATTTTGGGCCCTCACTTATCCATGCATCTGAATCATTCTTAGATTCCTAGGTCACTTGACAATTTTCTTCATTGACATTCTTCTTTTTATGGCTTTCTAAGCAAATTTGTCTATTAAGTAAACTGTTTGACACTTTGCTTATCAGTAAATGTCATCTTGTTGCTTTCGCACTGATCATTTGACTTAGGTGACCAATTTCAGATTTAAAAACCTTTCTTTTCAAAATTATTAGGGAATTTCCCCATTGTGTTCTAGCAAGCAAAGCAGTCAGTCAAATATCTGACCTCTCTTTTTATTTTGTTTTTAATTTTTAAGATCTCCTTTGTATACCTTAGTATGAAAAAATTTTCCACATGTATCTAAGTGTTAAATACAGGTCTTTTCTCATTTGCCTTGCTTGGAACCTGGTCAGATTTTTCAATTTTTAGATATATATCTCCATTTTAACTTGGAAAATAATCTCATATTATTTCTTTGAAAATTTTTCCTCATTTTTTCTCTATACTCTCTTTCTGAAACTCCCATAAATCTGATTGTGACATTCTTAATTAATATACATTTTAAAATTATCCATTCTTCTATATTTTGTCTCGATATTTGTTATACATTTCGGGAAATATTCCCAAATTTAGGACCTAGGCGTCTATGCCTAGAGTTGTGACTATATTCAAAATTGTATTTATGTTTCTAAGAACTCGTATTTTTTTCTGTGCTTTTTTCTTAGCATTGCATTTTTTTTTTTTTTTTTGTCTTTTTGCTATTTCTTTGAGCTGCTCCCACGGCATATGGAGGTTCCCAGGCTAGGGGTCCAATCAGAGCTGTAGCCACCGGTCTACACCACAGCCACAGCAATGCGGGATCCAAGCTGAGTCTGCGACCTACACCACAGCTCACGGCAACGCCGGATCGTTAACCCACTGAGCAAGGGCAGGGACCCAACCCACAACTTCATGGTTCCTAGTCGGATTCGTTAACCACTGAGCCACGACGGGAACTCCGCATTTTTGTTTTAAGGATAGTCTCTTATCCTACCACACTATAGCAGGAACACCTTTTTAATCTTTTTTTAGGCCTTTAATTTTTTTAATGGCCTGGTTAAAATAAATAGCACTCTGAATAACAGAGAACTCACCAGGAGTCAAACACTATTTTAATCATTTTATATACTGTGTTAATCATTTTATATATCATTTTATAAAATTCACATTATATTATTCATTTACTCTTCACATTAACCCTACAATGTAGGTTCTTACATTACTACTTTTTTTGTTTGTTTTGTTTTCTGCGGGTTTTTTTTCGTTTTTTGTTTTTTTTATGACTCAGAAAATTTTATTACACTTATAGGTGTATGCTACCTTTTAAAAAGATAAATCTTAATTGAAAAATAGGCATGAGGATAAGTCTTGAGTTTTATACATTAATCACACTACCCTATAATTAAAAAAATAATCCACACTCATAAATGTATATTAGTTTATAAATTACATGCTTATACTATTCTAATTCACACGTTGTATGTTTCTAATTTGTTAGATACTAACTATAATGGGATCTCCCCCTTCATGAAGTCCAATATTATTATTTTGTACATGCCTGTCACTATCGAGCAGTTTAGAAAAGAGAGAAATACATTCCAGAGAAGGACAACTGAGAGGATTCCTGAAATCCAAAGACTGCCAGATCCTGAGGAATTTGTGGCATTTCAGTTCATGGAGATGAGCAAAATGCTTTCTGCATTCCAAATATATCAGCAAAATACCAGGAGGCTGGAAAATCAACTAATCACTGAGAAACACTATGTTAATCTGAACAGAGCAGGATTCACAGAAGAGATTAAAGAGAGAGAGCTAGAAAAATGAATTAGAACAATATTATCAAGGCTTCATTCAAGAGTGTGGCAGACCTTATCTTTTAACAATGGGAGTTAAGGAAATGGATTGAAATTGGCTAGTGAGGAGATGAAACAGCATTTTAAAAATGCGTCTCATTTCCCATGGCAAAAATAACAGAAAGCAACAAGGCAGAAAAAGATCTTAAATTTTTCTTTACACAAAAGCAGCAAAAATATTTTCGATACTCTGAAATGAATCCTCTTTCTTCCTGGATACCTTTCCAATCAACATCATAATTTCCTTTGGTAACTCCAAAATAAAATATGTTGACATCCTAGATAAACTTGCTGAATGATTGAGGTAAATCCTCACAGCAATTAAGGGCACAGCCTGGAAATCTGGTTTCCTCACTCTCAAATCCATGATTCTTCACACGCAATGTTGTTCCCAATGAGCTTTACACAACTGAGTAGTAAATGCCTATGACCAGTTTGATATATAACAGTTAAAAAGACACTAAGGCATTCGCCATGTATCATAAGAAATACAATTAAGAAGATGTAGTACTTACATACAATGGAATGTTACTCAGCCACAAAAAAGAACAAAATAATGCCATTTGCAGCAACATGGATGGAACTAGAGAGTCTCATACTAAGTGAAGTAAGTCAGAGAGAGAAAGACAAATACCATATAGTATCACTTACATGTGAAATCTAATGTATGGCATTAGATGAACTTATCTACAGAACAGAAGCAGACTCACAGAGCTGGATAGCAGACTTGTGGTTGCCAAAGGGGAGGGGGAGGGAATGGGATGGACTGGGAGTTCGGGGTTAATAGAAGTAAACTGTTACATTTAGAATGGATAGGCAATGAGGTCCTGCTGTATAGCACAGGGCTATGTCCAATCACTTGTAATTGGAATATGATGATAGATAATATGAGAAAGAGAGTGTGTATAGATGTATGGCTGAGTCACTTTGCTGTACAGCAGAAACTGACAGAATAATGTAAATCAACTATAAAAAGAAAACAAAAGAATTAGAAAATTTATTCATAAAGGGGCTCCCCGCTGCCTAATCTAAGGGCAGTGCATTTACTCCTGCTTCTTGAGGAATTATAGCTTTGATATTTAAAAAAATATATATAGCCACTATGGAGACTCCAACAGTACGGAGGTTCCTTTAAAACTAGAAATAATACTACTGTATGATCCTAAAATACCAACTCCTGGGTATCTATCCAGAGAAAACTATAATCCGAAATGATACATGCACCCTATGTTCATTTAAACACTATTTACAATATCCAAAAAATGGAAGCAACTTAAGTGTCCATTGACAGATGAATGGATAAAGAAGATGGGGTTTATATACAAAATGGAGTATTACTCAGCCTTAAAAAAGAGTGAAATAATGCCATTTGCAGCAATATGGATGGACCAAAAGATTATCATACTAAGTAGAGAAAGCCAGATAGAAAAAGACAAATATCATATGATATCACTATATGTGGAATCTAAAAAATAAACCAAAACCAAAAAATAAATAATACACATGAATTTATTTACAAATGAGAAATAGACCCACAGGCATAGAAAACAAATGGTTAAAACAAATGGTTTTATGGTTACCAAAGGGGAAAGGGGGGCAAAAGAAAAATTAGGAGTTTGGTATTAACATGCACACATTACAACATATCAAATAGATAACCAACAAGGACCCACTGGATAGCACAGGGAACAATACTCAATATTTAGTAATAACCTACATATACAATAAGTAACTGAATCACTTTGCTGTAATGTGAGAAACTAACAAAACATTGTAAATCATAACATACTTCAATAAAAAATTCAAAAATAAAAATTTTAAGTGTTTAAAGTGATTAGTTTTCTTTTATCATAATGTATACAACCTCTTTTATATATAGCAACATTCAATTTGATAATTTCATTTCCACATACATAAATTTAGCTATGATTTTGGTATTAACACTTTATTACTATCATAACATACATCAAGCAGTTTTATTTTATTTTCATTCCTATTCTCTAGAAGATTTTGTTTAAAATTAGAATTGCCAGAGTTCGTACTGTGGCACAGTGGGATCAGTGGTGTCTCCTGAGCATTGGAATAAAGGTTTGATCTGCAGCCTGCCAAAGTGGGTTAAGGATCCAGTACTGCCACACTTGTGGCTGTGGTGTAGGTTGCAACCATGGCTTGGCTCTGATCCCTGGGCTGGAAGCTCCATGTGGTGTGGGGTGGCCAAAAAAGAAAAAAATATATTGGAATTACAAGTGAATATTTATTTATACCTAACTATGAAGCAACTGGTCTTGATAATTCTTTTAAAATATTTTATTTTACCAAAGCATTTTTTTTTTGTGTTAGTGGTAGTTTTTAATCCTTCTCATAATGTAATTATTTTATCTAAGTTTTCAAATGAATTACTACAATTTTTTTTTTTTTTTTTTTTTTGGTCTTTTCTAGGGCTGCTCCCCATGGCATGTGGAGGTTCCCAGGCTAGGGGTCAAATCTGAGCTGTAGTCACCGGCCTACACCACAGCCACAGCAACAGAGGATCCGAGCCTTGTCTGCAACCTACACCACAGCTCACGGCAATGTCAGATCCTTAACCCACTGAGCAAGGCCAGGGATCGAACCCGCAACCTCATGGTTCCTAGTCGGATTCGTTAACCACTGAGCCACGACAGGAACTCCATTATAAAATTCTGATAGTATGTTTAGTTCTTCATTTTAACTGTTTATAATATTCACGTTTTAATTAATCTAGCCAACTACTATAAATGCTATTTTTAAAAAAGATTCTTTACCGTGTTTATTACTTACTTAATTTCCATTTTAATGTGTTCTTAAACATTAACTTTTGCTTCATTGAAATAATTCTAGGAGTTCCTGTCGTGGCGCAGTGGTTAACGAATCCTACTAAGAACCATGAGGTTGCGGGGTCGGTCTCTGCCCTTGTTCAGTGGCTTAAGGATCTGGCGTTGTCATGAGCTGTGGTGTAGGCTGCAGAGGTGGCTCGGATCCCGCGTTGCTGTGGCTCTGGTGTAGGCCGGCGGCTACAGCTCTGATTGGACCCCTAGCCTGGGAACCTCCATATGCCACGGGAGCGGCCCAAGAAATAGCAAAAAGAGAGGAAAAAAAAAAAAAAAAGAAAGAAAGAAATAATTCTAAACCTTTCCAACATCTGAAACAGTTGTTTCGTTCAATAAACAACATTCATTTATACTGAATATTCATCATTTTGAATATAAACATTGGAGGGTATGTTTCATTTTATTTCTTAGTGTTATTTCTGTTTTAAATATATCACTTTCTGTACCCTGTTTTAAATAATTTTTCACATCATTAGGGTTTCTTATTTGATACTTAAGTTGTAAATTATTTTTTAAAATTCCTAACCATAATTTCTGTGATTATTTTACACTGTGGTTGAGGTCCTGACATGTAAAGCTCTGAACCTTTGAAATTTGTGACTTGGTGTATGGTCTAGAATGCTAGATTTTAATAAGCTACCTGTATTCTTCAACTGATGCTTGCAATATTCACATCTTTCAAGTAGGTCAAGTTAGTTGAGAGAATTGTTTTTAATTTTCTAAATCTCTCTTTGTATTTTTACTTGGTGAATTTACTAAATACAAAATGAGGTAAAACATGTTAGCACTTCTCCCTTAAAGTTCTGTCAGTTTGTGTTCAAGATATTTTGAGATGATGTTTTCAGGTGTTTAAGAGTTAAAATTTGTCTTTTTTTTTTTTTCCATCCTGGTAAATTGAAGTTTTTTTAACACACCAAAGTAATTCTCTTCAACTCTATTGTTATTTAGTTCAAGTCTATGTTATGTATCACTAACAACTACTAATAGGCCTACACCAACTTCATCTAGGTTAGCATCTGCCTGACATATCATTTTCTATTTCCTTTCTTAGTATTTCTCTGCCCTGTTGTCTTAGGTGAATTCCAACTGACAGCATAAAAACTCAATGTAATTTTTTTTTTTTTTTTTTTCATTTTAGGGCCATACCCACAGCATATGGATGTTCCCAGGCTAGGGGACAAATTGGAGCTGTAGCTGCTGGCTTACACCACAGCCACACCAACGAAGGATCCGAGCCGTGACTGTGACCTACACCACAGCTCTCAGCAACGCCAGATCCCTAACCCACTGACCAAGGGCAGGGATCGAACCTGCGTCCTCATGGATACTAGTCAGATTCATTAGCTGCTGAGCCAATGAAATTCCAATGTAATTTTTAGAATATAGTCTGTTATTATCTATTAAGATTTTAGTCCACTTATATTACTACTTAATAAATGTAATCACAATACAGTGGTTAAGAAAATAAAAACTGGAGGCAGGCTGCTGTATTTGAATTCTGGATCTGTCACTTACTAGAAATACATGAACCTGGGCAAGTCATTAAAACTTTCCATGTTTCCTCATTATTTGTTAATTTAGATTTATTCTAGCAATCCTCTCATGGGGCTCATGTAAAAATTAACTGAGTTAATATTTGTAAATTCTTTCTAGTACTGTCTGGAATACAATTGGCACTGTATAATTATTTGCTATTATTATATTTTAATTAAATTCCCCAGCTTTTTTCTTTTGCTCATTTTTTTTCATTGTTTTTTAATGTATTATTTCTTCTGTTTTTCTCTTTTTTACCTTTAGTGACTATTTTAAAAACTTTAAATCATATTTTCTTTGCTTTAGTATCCTTTTAAAAATCCATCAAGATTTTCCCAGCAAACAGAAGAAGAGCTATTCAAAAAGTAAATATTTCCACAGATGAAATAACAAATCAACTAAATCACTCATTAAATACCAAGAGAACCCATGGTTAACAAATATCTTGTCTGAAAATTTTCAGAAAATAAGAATATATGTATGATCCTTTCTGTTTTGATAAAATTCAATATAAGTATTCCTCCAATTGAAAATTAGTGTATCTAAAATATGCACTACAGGAGTTTCCATCGTGGCACAGTGGAAACAAATCTGACTAGGAACCATGAGGTTGTGGGTTCGATCTGTGGTCTCACTCAGTGGGTTAAGGATCCAGTGTTGCCATGAGCTGTGGTGTAGGCTGCAGACACGGCTTGGATCTGGCGTTGCTATGGCTGTGGCATAGGCTGGCAGCTGTAGTTCTGATTAGATTTCTAGCCTGAGAAGGCTTCATATGCCGTGGGTGCAGCCCTAAAAAACAAAAAAGCAAATTAAATTAAATTAAATTAAATATGAGCTACAGAATTGGTAATAAAATAATATACTTACAATGGGAAGTTAGGATGATTCAGACAAAAATTGATCATGAATCTTACAAAGAACTTCAGACAGTCTATTAGAGGTTGAGATTGAGATACTTTAATTATAAAGCTTTAAAATATGGTAAAAAAAAAAAGCTAATCCTCGGGAGCATTCCAATGCTATCAATGAGAAGGGGTAGCATTTTTGGTGATTTATATCTTGGGCTCTTTGATTTTAAGATCAAATAATTTTCTTTCAGTTTGAACATGCTATTAATATAGTCTGTTCTGTGAGTCACTCCTTTATCATCTGCATAGCCTCTATGCTAACCATCTCCTGTGTTTTTTAACATGCCACCAAACATAATAGGTAACTCTCCATGAGTTTCTCCACATCTGGATGCTCTGAGTGAAAATAAATTTACTTTCAATGTGCAAAACCAAATTCTGAATCTATTCAGACTCAGAGCTGAAACCGGGGAATTCTGCATCTCAAAAGGGAGAAACAGACTCAGAAACAGCACTGCTGTGGATAGTTTGAACAAACTGTAAAGACAGAAATATCGAAACTGCAATGCGCTTTCAAGTTTTGAATTACAGTTTCCCAGAGTTTGTGGGAACCTTGGATATTATTTGGTTCAATCTTCTCATTTTACCAACATGGAAACTGAGATTCTGAGAGAAAGTGACTCTTTTTTTTCCATCAGAAACTTCAATGTCTGTCCAGAGAAACACCATTCCATGCAGTTTCTCATCTGGCAACACTACCAGTTGGACACATTTACATTTATCAATTCTTGTTGTGTTGTTTTTTGAGGAGAAGGGTTTATGATATACAGTTTGCTTCCCAACTAGATTGTAAACTATTGAGGAGAAGAGCTGTATCTTGTTAAAAATCTGCACAGTAACCCCATATCCCTTCTCAAATGGAAGTCTAAACCCAGGTCTGGAACTTATTAGGAATTCAATAAATTGCTGAATAATTCATCTCTGGAGGAATAACTCTACAAGGTTTGCTTTTTGTAAACTGAAAAGCAATAGAAATGAATAAGAATGTAACAAATGCTGGTGACAGAGATGAGAGATCAGCAAAACTATCTCATAGAATGCTGTAGAAATTATTAGGGGATCATTGGCTGAAACCGCCCACCTTGGCCAGGCACAATAATAGCCACTTGCAGGAGCTGTCTCACAACAGGAGGCTCTGATGAGGAACATTGTGCTGCTCTGAAGACTAACCTGGGGAATTTGGGAAGGGCCAAGAGGAGGGAGGAGACAACCTACCTCTCAGGATCCTTGGTGCCGGGATCCATCTTGACTGAGAGATGCGTGCACCACCAGGAAGGACCCTGAGCCAGACCAAGAATGGGCTGAGGAAGACGACTGGGCAGAGACAACCTGAAAACCAACCCCATTTGTATAAAACCTGAAACCATAAGCCACGTAGCAGAGCAGTTCTGCTGGGTCCCCTTACCCTGCTGCTCTCCCCGTGAGTGCCCCTTCCCAATCAAGTCTCTTGCTTTGTCAGCAAGTGTGTCTCCTTGGACAATTCATTTCTGAGTGTTACACAAGAGCCCTGGACAGGGTCCCCCTTCCTGCAACAAAATCACTAACGAAGTCATTTGATTTGTGGAGCTGCTTAATGAGACTTCCATTGAGGGGGATATATACCAAAATTTAGGGAAAGAGCATGTTAGAATTGTATTGTGTGTTATAAACAGCATTCTCGCTAAGGAAATCTGAGGCTTCAGTTAAGTAACTTTCTGGCAAAATGCTATTGAACTACCATTTTGTATTTTTTTAACAATAATCTCATTTTTTTATGTTTATATTCTTACAAAACAATTCTTTTAGAACAGTGGAATATATAAGGAAAAGAGAACAACTAGATCTACTTAGCTTGAAAGGCTTAATGAAAGGATGAGTCACTGAACACCTTCCCTGAAGAAAGGCTGATTGGGCAGGAGGAGGGTTAACTCTGGAAGCTGCTGGAGAAAGTGATTACATAAGCCAGGGCACGTTTGCCTATGGAAACAAGTCACCTTCAAAATTGTGGTGACTTAAAAAAACAAAGGTTTATTTTTTGCTCATGCTTTCAGTCCACTGTGCATTCAGCCCCCCTGGCCAGGAAGGCTGTCCTGCATGGAAAGGTACAGCAGTCCACCTCCATGCCAGCATGCACTTCCTCAATCCCAGCAGCCCTTTCACTAACTGCTGGAAGGCACACACGCACATTCCCATTCCCATTTCTCTGGTGAAGCGAGTCATGTGACTATGCCCACTCTGAAGCAAGGGGAAAGTATGGTTACTCCTGTGCTCAGAAAAAGAGGAAAAAATATCAATGAACAATGTACACTCTGTGAGAGTGATGCACCTATATCACTGATTTTATATTTGCTCAGACTCAAGGCAAAATATATTATACTCCTAAAAGGTAACCAAGGCCCTCACATGGATAAAAAGAAATTTATCTCTCACAGTAACTTCAACTTTATTTTGAAATAAAAAAGATAGCCTCTTGGTTCTCAGTCTCAGTTTAAACATGGCCATAATTTCTTGACATTTCCCAAGAGGTTGAAAGTTACTCAGTGCATGTGAAAGACAAAGACTGATAGTCATCCTCTAGTCTGGACACTCTGAACAAATTAGAAAATGATCAAATTAGTGTCTTCATAAATGTTTTAAAAATCAAGTTTCCTAGTTTCTCTAATATAAGGCCAGTACAGCTAGAAATGTATATATTGCTGAACATCAAATGAAGAAGTGGTGGTTTTAAAATGTGTGCATGTGTGAAAATGGAAAAAAAAAAAAAAAGAAAGGGCTCTCTTTTTTTCATTTTCGGAAGCCACTATTAAAAAAAAAAATCATGTTTGTGTTCACTAATGCAATCAATATTGACAACCAACTACTGATAAATGGAGCCTATGATATATCTAGAACTTTCAGTTTCTTCATTTTTATCATGGTTTTCCCCTATCATTTTGCCAGTTGTGGTCTTTTTGTGGCACAATATTTTCTATGGTCTCAAATACAGGGGTATTATCCATAACAATAATAGAGTATGCTAGAGTTTCTCTTTTATGGGAATGTGGTTTCAGTTCATAGTATAAATTAATATAAATAATATGAGAAATGCTAAAAAAAAAAAAGGGTGTTAAATTTGAGGCTCTGAAGAATTAGATGACTTGATAAAAGAGCACAGATAGTAAATCACAGATTTAAGATTCAAACTCAGGTCTCCTAAATCTGAATCTGGGAAATGTATGATTACTTATGCTTTTGGGGGGTGGTTATTTATCTAAGACTAAAATTGATACTTTCCTGCTTTAAAATAAAACGATCTATTTAAGAATCTTTAAAAGACATTTTCTTTGTTGAACTGGAGGGTTGTTTTATTGAGCTGCATAAGCGCAGATCTCTTGTCTATATAATAAAAGAAATTATATTTCATTTTATGCTAAGAATAAACATCTTCAAAAGAATATGCAGAAAAAAATATATATATTGTTAATGTTTTCAGATTCCTTACTCATAGTCAACAGGGATTTTTTAATTTTAAGAATAAAACATCTTAAATTACTAAAATTCTCCAATTAAATGATTCTCTTAAAGAATCATAATAACTTCTTCCAATTAAAAAAATGGAACAATGACTTTACCTGCTCAAATCCAGTCGTTGTATACTTAAGTAATTAAAAGAGAGGGGACTTACATTTTGAAGTTATTTTATAACTTTTGGACTATTTTTGGATAACAAAAGCAACTTGACAAGGGAAGGGAACACTTGTTAAGTGTTCTTAGGGAACCTTCCTAAGGTTATTTTGTATGTTCTTCTCTGAAGAAAAAAAACTTTGCAGGCAGAACTTATATTATGTATTTGAAATTGCATCTTATTTCTCACCTCAGGTACCTCTCCATAGGTGCCAACTATAATATATCAATAGCTGAACAGCTCACTGCCCTAAAGTGTTCTTGCACATGCCTGACTGAGTTATCGAAAAAGCTGCTCAGATTTTAGGCCCTTGTAGATCACTGGTTCTGGCAGATGTTGAAAGTTTGATTTCTTCTCAGCTCCTGCTTTCTTCCATCAAAGAGCCACTCTCAGGGAGTTCAATAAAAACTGGTGAATCGGACAATTAATAGTTTTCACCGTCTGTACAAGGTGAAAAAAAATTAAAAATAAGAATTCTCATTATTCCAGGGCAAAAACCTTTACCATTCATTTGAACTGAGTGAATGAAACTCCCTAACAATTTATAGCATGTTACTTCTGAAGGAAAACAGTGTTATACTCCCTGAAAGTACTTACTTCCTGACCAGTTTCTTATACCTTTTGCCAGAGAAGAGACCATAACATCTCCTAGGATTTTGTATCATACTTCTGTGTGTGTTAGTCATTTGTGTGGATCGCCATATACATCCAGGGATTATAACATTTCGCTCCTCTGCTCCCTTTAATGGTAAGCATGACCGACCACACGATTTGCTTTGGCCAATAGAAATGGTGTATCTCGCCCTTGAACGGAAGATTTACGAGTTGGTATGTAAGTCTCCAAATTCTTTCCTCTTGCTTCAACAATTATTGTAAATATACCTTAAGATGAAGCCTCTGGTTTCCTAAATTCTAGAGTAACTATGATGAACAAAATCCCCAGCTGGGTGTGAATGTGTGGAAGAAATACACTTTTGTTGTATTCAAGCACTGAGTCTTTTTCCCCTTACCTCAGCTTAACCTACGGTTTTGATAGATACACTGTGTTCTTCCAGAGATTGCTCAATTACAAATGCGTTAAAGAGTCAGAAAGGTGCACTGGGACTCTACTGAAATGTAGCACTGTGTGTACCTTGGGTTTATTTATGTAAAATTAAATTCAGAGAAACTGTTGTTGCTACTAGCAACTTGCTTCCTTATTAACCACCCAAATGATGTTAAAAACCCAAATCATGCTCACTAAACAGTCTGTAAAATATACATGCTGCTCCTTTCCTCTTCAAGCCCTCCCATATATCTGATTATTCTCATGGACAGCTTCATAGGGCTGGAGCCTGTGTGTGTGCCCTGTTCAAAGCAGCACTGGCATATTCCTGATGGTGCCCAGTGAATTTTGACCCCACTCTTTCAAATCGCAGCTTCTAATGATGCTTGTCTAAGTGTTATCTCAAGCAGCATTCTTTTTTTTTTTTTTTTTTGAGGGGGAGGTGTGGCTTTCTTTTGACCTCTTATTTACACATTTCCTTTTATCCAGAAAATGATTCAAATGCAGTTTTAAAAGAGCTGACTCTGGAGGGGGCCAAATCTTGGCTCTGCTACTTGCTAACTTGGGGTCCCTGGACAACTTAATAAAACATTGCTGTTTTTCATAGTTATATGAAGATAAAGGAATGGTATTTTCTAATTCACAAGGCTATATTAAAGAGTAAGGGAGATAATCAATATTAATAGCTTTACACATTAAGTGCTATATCTGTACCAACACTGGCAATTCCTGATGTTGGCTACTAAGTCCTAAGAGTGTCCTCTGAGAGCACTCCTATCATGAAATTTAAACAACTGCAACTAGGCATTAATTTGTCTTCTTTGTAAAATCTGTGGAAGACCTCCTTAATATACGAAAGGAGTCTGGCTATGGCAAAACAGTATCACCTAATCTTCAGTTTTGTAATTACAGTTATGCATTTTAGTGGAGTAAGCCTAGCCCATACCACTGCAGTGATACTTAAGAAATCTAGTATGATATCCTAAATGAGAAGTCTATTTTTTTTCTCATTTTATTTTTGTAATTTCTAATTCACGAGTTTTAAAAATTCTGGATGAAATAATTTCTTACTATAGGTACTATTTTGTGCAATTAAATAACATTCAGGTCATTACTTTGGAATGAGGTATTCAAAAGGTCAAGTGAAGATTGTCCACAAATCCTATGTACTTGGGTCTCTGAAGATGTAATTCCCTATATGGACTGTTTTTAAAATTCTTATGTGGTTGATATACAGAAAATATTTCCATTAATTACATACATTTTGAGTTTTATAACTATAGCATAAAATGTTTCTAAGAATAGGAAATATTAACAGTACACAGGAACCTGACACATTGTACAAGACCTATATCTGTGTAAGAAAGGACACTTTGATTTAACAGATAGTTTTAAAATAAAAATCTCCTTTCCTTTTCAGAGACAAAATTGTAATGAAGTTGCATAAATAGTCTCATGTCAAAATCGTAGTGGCAATGTTAGAATGTCTCTTCTACAACTAATTATCTTTTTAAGAAAGAAATGGAGATGTAGTAAAATCTATATGAAAAAAATGCATCCACTAGAATAATTTCATTGTTTAGTAGATCACATGCTTGAAAGCTTTTAGTCTGTAATTACTGTGGGAAAAACTGAGAGGGGTGTGATCAGTGAAAATAGTTTATTTCCCCAGTTTATATAAATTACAAAGGTATTCCATAAATCAGGAAAATTTGCTCATCAACCAGCATAAATTCATGCAATTTGTGCTTCAGATACAGTTTAAAAGGGCACTGTAGAATAATATCTAAGGTTTTTTGTTTGCTTGTTTTAGTTTCCAAAACTACTAGGTCAAAATTAAGCAGAAGACAGATTATTAAAACACATTTTTGTGGCTATTGTTTCTCTGATCATTCAGCAGTGCAGAAGGGCTGAGAGCCTGGTTTTTGACCTCATGTAGTTAGGGAACAAAACTGGAGTCTAAGGTCACTTAATTGTGGTTCTGGTAGAAACTTCATATTTTGGGTGGATCTCCAAAGAACTGCATCCTTGAAACTAGGTTTAAATGGCAATAAACAAGAACTTTCACAAATGTAGCTTAGTATTGAGTAACCTAGAGTACCCTAAAAATAGCTTACTTCCCACAATTGAATTAAACTATCCTATAAGTTCTTAGTATAGCTTGGCATCAGAAAAAACAAATAAAAATACTGAGTAGGACAAATAATATCCTAGGTCACAAATTTTATTACATGTTTTTCACACGTAACCAAAAATAAGCAGAGATACAAGAAGACGAAGTGACTTGAGTAAGAATCATCACCATGCAATTAGTCGATAATATAAAGCAGTCAGACATGGGAACTATTTTACATAGAATTTGGAACGACTCTGATTACTATGTTTGCAAACTAAAATACAAGATTGTCTCGAGACATGTTTCTACAATATTTTCTTAGCCTCTTTGCTGAAAACTCCTATCTAGTCCTGCTTTACTTTACCCCATCTTCCTGCTTGAAAAACAGTCACAGTGATGGTAAATGACTTAAGCTTAAGAACAAAGACCTGAAGGTATGGGTTATTCGTGGGGTCAGCTGAATGAGGACATAATGCATTGGTCTAGGCACACAGGACCTGTGCGGATTGGCACGCCATTTGCACAAGCATGATATGTCCTCTAAAGAATAAGAGAAAGAGGAACCTCATGGCCAAGTGGTTTCTGAGTGGTTGTTAGCAGAATGTGCATTAGCAAAGAGGACCAAGGTGCAAACCTAGGCACACAGGGTTGCCACAAATAGGCATGCCATTTGCGGAAGCACAGTGAGGATTCTCTGAAATGCTATGCATAGATAGCTAACTCAAATGCTAATGATTGTTAAATGCCTAAAGGTCAGAGTAAAAGCTTAACCATGTACCAGCTAAGTGACTTTTAAAATAATAATAAAAGAACTTATAAAATAATAATAAAAAAAACCTATATCCTGCACCTACAGCCCCCTCCTCACTTGACATAATCAAGAGCACAATAAAAGCAGTGTGGTTTCTTGAGGTGGTGCTCTTGGTCCCTGAGACCTTGAGTCCCCTGGTTCTCACCTTTAGTTAAGATAAATGTCTCTGTTTTGTTTTATGTTAACTTTTTTCTTAAGTTTCACAGCACCTGTTCTTCAGCCCCATCCTGCTGAGATGGTCTCTGCACAAGATCAAAGTAATGCTTAGGGATCTCTAAACTATTTTAAAAACTGTACAGCAAATTTTAAAGAAAAACAAATAGGATTTCTATAACTGTGAAAAATAACAATAATTCGGTATATGTCATTTAACTGAAAACAGTAGGTTAAATATTTATGAAGAGTGATGGACAGACTTAGAGATTATTGTACTAAATGAAGTTAACCAGACAGTGAAAGACAAACATCATATGATATCACTTACATGTGGAATCTAAAAAAGGATACAAATGAACTTATTTGCAAAATGTATGGTTACCAAGGGGAACAAGTGGGAGGGGTGGACTGAAGGTTTGGTATTGGCATATGCACACCAGTGTATGTGGAATTATTGCTATTGGGGACCTGCTGTATAACACAGGAAATTCTACCCAATATTTGGTGATCATCTATGTGGGGAAACAAATCTCACAGAGAGTGAATGTGTGTACATGTATAAATGAATCATTTTGTTACACAGCAGAAATTATCACAACCTTGTAAATCAACTATAGTTCAATGAAACTTTTAACAAAGATAGAATTAGTGAAGTGAAATATAGGTCAGTTGAAAATAGCCAAAATAAATCTGAAGGAAAAAAATACATGAAGTGGAGAATGGTTAAGTATATAATAGCAAAGTCAAACTTCTAATTATTTGGAGTGCTATGATGAAAAGAGGGTACGAATAATATATGATATTTTAAGATATAACTGACATTTTTCAAAATTCATAAAAAAACCCCACAAACTCAAGAAAAACACAAATATATTTGATTTCTCCTTTAATTTAACTCTAAGTTTAAAAAGCCAGATTTAAAATAATCACAGTAAATAACTAAGGGGTGAGATATTAATTCTAGGACCACCTAACCTTACTTTTCTATCATAGTATCTCACCAAGATTCAAAGACAGATGGATGAACAAAGAGGAAAATAATCTGGGAATACTTCCAGCTAAAGTTCTACTGGGTGTGAGTGAGTGGGAAAGGGATAGATAGAGCAAACACTCTGGGCAGTAAGAAGGGAGAGGAGGCTGGTCCACACAGGAACAAGCAGGGTCACAGACAAACATCTCTACTTATCACTCTTGTTTGTCATTTCCTGTTATCCAGGCAACCCTAAGGGAACTTTTATTTGGTTGGGAAAAAAATGGAGAGGAAACAATCTTTTTTCTTCAAGTACCTGTACTGTCATGTTAAAAGAAAAAAAGAATCATGGAGTGTCTAAATCTTGACTTTTTAAAAACTGATACACTTTTATTGTTTAATATAAAAATTTATGATAAAAAGCTATGGCTTTCAGAAAATATTTTGAGGCACACTATTTGTACAATTACACATATACACACAAATCATTGGCTGGTGAGAACTAACAGAAAATAACACTCCATTTTAAATGTTAATTAAAGGCTATTGGAGAAAAGATGTTTGCTGAATCTTTACTTTTTTTTAAATGAGAAAAGAAAGAATATGAAGGAATTCACCTCAGAATGTACTGGAATAATCTCATAGTTTACCAACCCAGAGTTGATTATTGATTAAATGTTATATGGACATTTGCCACATACAGCCTTAATTATGGATACATAAGTATTTGTACACATACATGCATGTACACACATTTGTACTAATACAACTATCCACAGATGTGCACAAATACATGTACTATATACAGAGTACAATGCACTCTCTCTCTCTCTATGTAGGAGAAAATGTCCCAATAAAATGTAGAAAGGAGAGACTCCAGCCATGATGACTAAGCAAAGTCTAGCCAAGTGCCCCAACCAGTCCTCCCCCATGCATCTGCTTCCGCATCTACTACCTTGCCTGACGTCATTCCAGTCCAACTAGCCAAGCTTGGACCTGGAAGATGTAGCCCATAAAAGCCTTGTGAAACCCTTCTTCCCGGGCTCAGACTCTGGAGAGCGATCTCCTCTGAGCCCGCCGGCTGCGTAATAAACCTGAGTTCTCCAACTCTCCGAGTGCTCGCTTGGTTTCTCGCCGGGTAAAAGAGCTGATCCACTACGGCCACAGAGCTACTGGAGCTGGTACGCTACAGCCACGGGGCTGTCGCCAGAGCTGATACGCTGCAGCACAGGGCTGCTGGGTATCTGCTGTAACATCTATATATATACACACATATATACACAGCCATATACGTATTATGAAAATACATATTAAATTTATATAATTTAATTAATTCATTTACGTAATAAGTATTTGTGGCAGACAGTATGCTGCATAACAGAGAATGACGCTGTAATTAAAAGTATCAGGGCCCCTTCCCTGTGGAAAAAGACACTGAGTAAACAAATGATTCCTGAATAAAGTAGTTACCTCTTTGATAAGAGCAAAGAGATAGAAAAACAGAATTACATTAATTTATAGAATCTCTTTGAAGAAAGCAAATATAAACTCAGAAAAAGAATTAGTCACAAAAAAAGTTCCTCTCAGGAAAACAGCAATGGCAAAAAAAAAAAAAAAAAAGAAAAGAAATAACCCAAATGTTAGCAAAATATTGAATATAATAAAATAATCAATTATCCAAGGCATTAACAACTTAAGTTACATTACACAAAATTTGAATAAAATTCCAAATACATACTATATTTACCTAAATAAGTTGTATAGAAACATTATATTATCCAAGCTATTAATAATAGTCATGTATAAATACTATAAAAAATATAACATTATAACCACACCAACATTCTAGTTATCATCATCCAGCTCAGCTGAAAATACAAGTTGGAACACTGATCATGTACTGTTACTTCTCAATCCCTTTCATTGCCTTAGGAACCATTATAGGAACCATTAACTACAAAGTAGGTAATAGTAAAGACCTCCCAGACTAGTCTAGCTCCAAACCTTTCTGCCTTCCCTTACCTAGCTGATGTTTTAATCTTCCTAAAATGAAAACAAACTTTTATTACTCCACAAGAGTGGCTGTGGACATTACTGTTGTCCATTCTTCATTTCCCCTCCTCAATGCTTAGTATTATCTCTTTGTTGTCTTTTGCTTCTGCATGAAACAGCATGAGGTTCAAGCAGACACTGTATTTTCCTCCACTACTTTACTTGGCAATCAAAGGGTTAACTTGATTGGTTCAAGATTAATTCTATTCCCCTTCAGGAGACAGAACCACGTAGGCAAATGGGATATGAGGGATTTTTACAAACTTCAGAAAAGGAAGTTTGGTTGAGCCTACAAGGAAGATGAGCTGCTTTTATTCTGAGTATTGTGGAATATGGGAGCCATTTATTCACCATAAAGAAATCCAGAATGACAAAGAAACCACCTGAGAGAAAAGAGTAGAAAAAAGGAACTCATAGGGAAATAGCACCAGACATATAGGATTTAGTTAAACCCCAAGCCCTCTCAAGCTCTAGGCTTACATTTATACCAGCACTTAATGTTTCCATATTGTTTTGCCTCTTTGAAGGGAGCTTCCAGCTTCTTGTGTATAATAACATCTAAACTAAACTATAAACCCTCTATCACTTTCTTTTAAGTAAAACTAATAGACAGTACTTTATTTTATTTTTAAATTTATTTAAATTGTTATTTCCCCAATACATTTTTTTTTACTGTACAGCATGATGACCCAGTTACACATACATGTATACATTCTTTTTTCTCATGTTATCATGCTCCATCATAAGTGACTAAACATAGTTCCCAGTGCTACACAGTAGGATCTCATTGATAATCTGTTCCAAAGGCAACAATTTGCATCTATTAACCCCAAGCTCCCAATCCACCCCACTCCCTCCACCTCACCCCCCAGGCAACCACAAGTTTATTCTCCAAGTCAGTGATTTTCTTTTCTCTGGAAAGGTTCATTTGCACTGTATATTAGATTCTAGATATAAGTGATGTCATATGGTATTTGTATTTCTCTTTCTGACTTGCTTCACTGAGTCTCTGGTTTCATCCATGTTGCTGCAAATGGAATTATTTTGTTTTCTTTTATGGCTGAGTAGTATTCCATTGTGTATATATACCACTTCTTCTTAATCTAATCATCTGTCGATGGACATTAAGGCTGTTTCCATGTCTTGGCTATTGTGAATAGTGCTGCAATGAACATGTGGGTGTATGTGTCTTTTTCAAGGAAAGTTTTGTCTGGATATATGCCCAAGAGTGGGGTTGCGGGGGTCATATGATAGTTCTATGTATAGTTTTCTAAGGTACCTCCATACTGTTCTCCATAGTGGTATACCAGCTTACATTCCCACCAACAGTGCAAGAGGGTTCCCTTTTCTGCACACTGCCTCCAGCATTTGTTATTTGTGGACTTATTGATGATGGCCATTCTGATGGGTGTGAGGTGGCATCTTGTGGTAGTTTTGATTTGCATTTCCTAATAATCAAGGATGTTGAGCATTTTTTCATGTGCTTGTTGGCCATCTGTATATGTTTCTTAGAGAAATGTCTCTGTCTTCAGGTCTTTTGCCCATTTTTCAAGTGGGTTGTGGGCTTTTTTGCTACTGAGTTGTGTAAGTTGCTTGTATATTTTAGAGATTAAGCCCTTGTAAGCTGCATCATTTGACATCATTTTCTCCCATTCAGTAAGTTTTCTTTTTACTTTCTTTTTGGTTGCCTTTGCTGTGCAACAGCTTGTCAGTTTGATTAGGTCCCATTGGTTTATTTTTGTCTTTCTTTCTGTTGCTTTGGGAGACTGACCTGAGAAAACATTTGTAAGGTTGATGTCAGAGAATATTTTGCCTATGTTTTCTTCTAGGAGTTTGATGGTGTCTTGCCTCATATTTAATTTTTTCAGCCATTTTGAGGTTATTTTTGGGCACGGTGTGAGGGTGTGCTCTAGTTTCATTGCTTTGCATGCAGCTGTCCAGGTTTCCCAGCAACACTTGCTGAATAGACTATCTTTTTCCCATTTTATGCTCTTGCCCCCTTTGTCAAAGATTAATTGACCATAGGTGTCTGGGTTTATTTCTGGGTTCTCTATTCTGTTCAATTGGTCCGTATGTCTGTTTTGGTACAAGTACCACACTGTCTTGATGTCTGTGGCTTTGTAATATTGTCTGAAGTCTGGGAGAGCTATGCCTCCTGCTCGGTTTTGTTTCTCAGGATTGCTTTGGCAATTCTGGGTCTTTTGTTGTTCCATATAAATGTTTGGATTGTTTGTTCTAGCTCTGTGAAAAATGTCACTGGTAATTGGAGAGGGACTGCATAGAATCTGTAGATTGCTTTGGGCTGTATGGCCATTTGTATAATATCATCTACTTTGTAGATTCCCGAATTTCTCAGATTATCTCTCAACTCAAGGATTTTGCAAATACTACTATTTTGGTCTGGAAATTCATTCCCTATCAGTCTATTCTTGACTAAGCCCCCTCAGACTTTCTGGTGTCATCTACGATATGTACTTCTAATGCCCCAATGATTCCCACCATTTCTACAGAATCCCGTGGCATGCTAAGGTGTCCTTATCAAGACATCTAACAAATGAGATCATACAGACCTGCAGTTTCACTTTGTTATCTCCTGTGATGCACTAACACCAAAAACAGTCATCATTGACCTAATACTAGTGTTCACTGGGGCTACAGTGTTATAGCATCTGGATAAATAATACTGAGAAAAATATGTATGAATGCATGAATGGACTATATATACATTGAAAGTAAAGTTTTTTTGAGTTGTTGAAGCTTGAATCTATAAATCCATATTATTGTTAATTAATCAAATTCAATTTTTAGACACAATTTTATATAGTCTCTTATTTCTATCCATGCTGAATGATGCTTCTGATAGAAAAAAAAACAAAAAACAAAAAACAAAAAAACCCAAAAAAACCCACAATGCAATACTGCATCCTCAGCCTTGTGTTAATCTATGTCTCCAATGGCAACATGGTTGCTGCAAAATTCTTAGGACAGTTACTAAGATTGTGTACTGATGGATATTCAGGAAGACATCTCTATTATATCCAGAATCTTCAACAGTGACAGGCAACTGCTCAAAACACAAAATAAGTTGTGTGTGTAGGTATAATTTACAATTATGTGTGTGGGTTTGTCTTAGATATATTTCAATAGCCCCTCTGTTCACTTTTCAATAAGTGCTTTCATTTCCAGAAATCAATGAGCCCATTAGAGCTGATATTTAATGGGCTTAAGGACATAAACATGTGTGTCTTCTGGGTAATTAGATGAGGCAGAATATTGCAAGTGGTGAAAAGGAGAGTACAGATAATGAGTTCCAGAATAAGTCAGAAAAACAAGATATTATTTTCAGCTAGCATTTCAAGAAAGTCATCACAAAAGTGAGGTCATTTGAACTGACCTTGAGAAATAAGCTAGATACACTCAAAGGGATATAGACACTTCCTTAGCCAAAAAAATGAAGAGCTTCATTATCTTTATTCCACGAAATTATAAACCTAGTAATGACTTCTCTGCAACTTTATTCCAAAGTGAATTATTCAATGTATTGCACTGTCAGCCAACTAGTAAGCCATTTTATCATTGTTTTATGCAACACATATTTATTGGCACTGGTTTTGTTTAGGGTATTATACCAGGGGATAAGGACACAGAGGTGGGTTAGACAAACTAATTTCTAATTTAATGAAGCTAACAATCTATCAGTAAATATGTGATTTAAAAAGATTATTAGCCCAAGGCATAATTCCCTATTGTGATAAGGACTAGGGAGGAGAGAGATAGGTTGGTAAGATATAATTTTAGTAGGGAATCCCAGTTCCTTGGCATAGACCACACAGGCCATGCGCTTCACTAGTTCAGAGGCATCTTTTACAAAAATTGCAGTGTGAAGGCACTTGAACTTATTTTAATTAAATGAGAAGTTACTACTGGGTGTGACACAATTAGCTATGCATCTATAGAGGAGGCTTAGGTTAAAGTGTTTTGGATCTGGGGCTAAGAACAAGAGCTGGTATGGAAAAATATTACCTTTTCAGTGGTTACGGGACAAATGATAATGGCAATAGAGTGAAGTCAGAGAGAAATGGATAAATAAATTTAGCAGACACAATTGATAGGACTTGCTGTGGGCTGTAACATGGGGGCTATAAAGGAGGATGCAAAGTTTTTGAGGTGTTGAACAAATCTGGTGGTAATATGAAAGAATTTTTCTTTATACTTGTAAGATTCACCATGTAACCCTTAAGTAGAAATACTGAGTAGGCATTTAGATATATGCATAGATACACATAAAAGTGAGATGGAATTTTTACTTAAGATTGTTTGATTGGAGTGTATAAAGTATCCTAAAGGGAACTGATATTGACAACAGAAGCTAAGATTAATTTCCTGTAGAGAAGCACTGATTTTCCAAAAATCACAGTAGTTAAGTGAACTTAATCAATCTTGAGGCATTAGTTTGACTCCTCAGCTCATATTTAGTAACTCTGTGGCTGGTGAGACAATTTTTCCCCATTCTAGGGCCTTTAATTTTGGCTCCTGGTGTAGGACCAGGGTAGACTTCCAGCACAATCATGACAGTTACCCATCATCATCATGTTCCTTGATTTTCCCTCAGGAAGTCCTTGTCAGAATCTGATGAATTTTTATGTTTCCCTATACATTTTTCCCAGGAAAAGCCCCCATGAGCTGGTGCTCTCTGATTCCTAGATTTTGATTTCATTTATCCGCAATGATAAATCAAGAGCCACCACAGAGTAGTGAAAAGAACAGGTATTCAATAAACAGACAGATGCAGTTTAAATCACAGCTCTACTTGTTTTGCATGAGTTACTCCATCAATCTTACTCATCTCCCATGTGGAAATTCAATGTGGAAATGTATGTAAGCAGGTCCAGCATATATTAGGCACAAAACAACTGCTACTTTCCATTTTCCCATAATGAACAATCCGTATTCTGTTTTACTTCCCTCCAGTCTATATTTCTGATGACTGTCTTCCTTTCCTGCCAGTCCTCAGACATCTATTGCTCCAGGTTGGTACATTCCGTGGATCTAATTTTAGCTGATTTTAGATTGGGGAAAATCCACTGTGGGATCCATGTATGCACATAGATTGCTGTTTGTTTACCACATAAAGAGATATAATTACAATGTACAAAGAATCGGGGAGGGCTTAGTAATCAAAACTCAATTTAAGAAAATAGAGTGGAATAAAGACAATCTGATTCCACAGGAAGAAAAGGATTCAGAAAAGCCTTGCACTGATAATACTGCCTGTTAGTATGGACAATTTTGCTTCTCAGAATGCTTCACATCCATGATTTTGTTTTTTACTTACACTATATTTATTATTCAAGAAGGAATCATATGACACTCATTTTAATGATGAGAAAACAAAGGCTTAGGAAATTTAATCGGCTTAGAGGTGACCTGTGGTGGTTCCAAGAGATCTGAATTCCAAGCTAGGCTCTTATTAAACCAGCTTTTCCTATAAATTACTCATACTCTCATGCTCAATCTTCTCACTGGTAAGAAAGGAGCAGAATTTCTTCAAGATCTATTCCATACTGAAAAGTATGAGACTCTTTAATGTACCCAATATAAAGAGATACTTGGCAGAACTGGACTAAGAACTCTATTCTCTAATTCAAAGAATATCCAATGCATCACTTTGCTCCAGGCACTTTTTTTGAACCCTGAATATTTAAGAATGATGATTGGGCCCAAATAAAACATCTTGAGAAGCTGGATGAGAAGGATGGAAAAGAGCAGATAAGGGAGATATCAAGTCTTAAAATATCCTTATGGTCCCCACAAGTGCAGGAGCAGGTGATCAAAATATTTGTTTCAACAGGATTAGAGTTTCACATGAACCATGGCACACGTCTAAATTACAGTGGATAAAATGTCAGAGTGGCCCGTTATCAGTCATTTTGAGATAGCTGAGACTGGCATCTGGAACTTGAGTCTATATGACTTTTTATATAACCCACATGGACTAGCAAGAGTAGTAGGGATGGCTAACCAGGAGTTTGCAGAATGTGGTGGAAAGGTCATGTAAGGATTGGACTGCACGTGGAGGGATTATAGGCTAAACCTCAAGTTTTCTGAATTGGGTAACAGGTAAATATCAGTGCAGGCATCAATCTCAGCAGGCATCAATTCAGCAACTTCCACTGGGCATCTGCTGAAAATAAACAATCAACTCTTTTTTTTTTTCTTTTTCTTTTTAGGGCCACACCCACAGCATATGGAAGTTCTTGGGCTAGGGGTCAAATCAGAGCTGCAATGCCTGCCTATGCCACAGCCATAGCACCAGATGCAAGCCTCATCTACCACCTACACCAGGACTTGCAGCAATGCTAGATCCTTAACTTACTGAGCCAGGCCAGAGATCAAACCCACATCTTCATGGATACTAGTCAGATTCTTAACTCGTTGAGCCACAACAAAAACTCCAGAATCAACTCTTTTGTTCTCAAGTTTGGACACCTAACGTCAGATGACAACTAATACGTTATGCTATGCTGTAATTTAGTGACTAGGAAGCTAAACATGCCAGCTTGTCTAGAGGATGACTTTTGTCCATTTTTACTTTTAAGTAGATGTTATACACCAGGAAAAGATATTCCACTTCAGACTCAATAAATACAGGCACTGCTATTTTAGGTGACATGAATGGATGGAATTATAATAGGAATAAAATGATAAAATATTACCTTTACCACTGAAAAACTGTCGCAATAACAGAAGTTATATATGATTTTTTCATGCATTTCTTTTGGTAAATAAATTGACAAAAAACTGGGAACATTGAGGAAAGTATCAACAAAGACAAGTTGAATAAAATAACTATATTTGTTATCTAATACATTCATCAAAAGTAGTAATTAAACAATTAGTGCTCATTATGCCACAAGCATTATGACTGATATTGGGTTTGGTTTCCTAAATGTAATATATATAAATATATAATAAATACATTATGCATGTATATATTTATGACCCGAAGTTATTACAGGTTTGTGAAAAGTCAGATATGTAAAACACAAGATGAAAAAATTATGTAAGAAAATTTTAGTTGCACATTTGCCCCCTAAAAGAATTTAGCTGTGCCTAGGGACGTCAGAGAAGATCTCATTAAGTAAGGCTTCAGGTGAATACCTGAAGAATGAACTAGAGTTTTGAGAACTACAAATGTGTATAGCTCACATAACAGAAACGGAGTATGTGTGTGTCAGAGACTGTTCAGATAACTACAAGGAGTTCAGTATTTCTGGAGGCTGAAACAAGTGGTAGATAGTAGAAGAAAAATATTAATAAGCATATCAGGCAGATCAAGACACAAAAGGGTTTTATAACGTGTGAAGATAAATTTAAATTATATCTTGGAAGCCATAGGGGAACACTGATGAAATTTAAGAACAGGAATAACATCCAAAGTGTCTCAAAAGTACATTTTTATCATGCTGAAAATCGATTAGTTTGAGAATAAGGAACTTTGCTAGAGACAGTTAACTAGTTAACTAGTCTTCTATTCTTACCCAGGTAAATGGAAATATGTGCTTGAATCCAGGACCTGGTCATTAAGCTACAAAGGGGGAACATGAATGCTGGTGGGCCCAATCCAAGCAGACCGACTTCCTGTGTTCAGTCTTGGCAACTAATAATACCACCCCACAGAGTCATGGTACTTGAGGCAAGCCTGGGGGAAAGATGAGGCCTGTGGATTTGTAGTTGTGTGGATATAATCTGGACCTCCTTTCTTAGTTTTCAGAACATTAAATCAAAAGTTTAGTTCCCAAGTGTAGTGGGAATTGAAGGAGAAAATGAGATTCATTATTTACTTCTAAATAACGCTAATATTATTTTAGGGGTTATCAATTCATCCAGTTAAATGCAATTTAAATTGCTTTGCTAAATTATTAGGATACTATTGTTAATGCAAAGGTTCCATTGCACAAAGTAGGTAATCACATTATTGCGTCTGAAAAAAATCAATAAAACTTTACTGTTTCCAGTGGTATACAAATTCCTTCATTTGGGGGAGCATCTTGTATACTGCTATTATTAATTATTATTGGGATGCTATTCAAGACAAAGGTAAGCCATGCAGCTGTTAGGCTCAAGAAGAAAAACATAAGCAAAATTCTTGTCTTAAAACTCCTTATGTAGATCAAATATCATAATTTTCTGAAAATGTCTTTGTCTTAAAGCAAGAACCAGAGGAAGAGTTAATAAGTTGCCATAAAGTTAAAGAAGGTTAAGTTTTAAGACTTGTCACTTGTTTGAGCCCCCTCCCAGGGCATCTTAGTAATGTGTTCACTTGATAATCAGTTATCACAAAACTTGACCAAGTGGAATATTTTTACCACACGCAGTTAAGAATGGGCTCTCACCATCACACATGTTTGCCTGACAGGTGGTAAGGTGGTTACTGTCATTGAAGGGTGAATTAAAGAGAGGTTGACATAAAATACTGAGACCAAAGAAACAACCTAAGATGTATAATATACCACTACAACAAGTCATGAAAAACATTCTAGTCAGAAAATGACATCAATTCAGAGAATTTAGTCCCTGGAAGGAAATTTGAAATGCCCAAAACTCTCAAAGCTCATTTGTGAAAGAAGCTTGATAGACATTTTCCTAAATTTAGCAAGAATCCTAAAAATGTTTACGACACCACCAATAATGATTTGTGTAGTAGAAAGGCATAAACTAGTATGAATAGATAATTAAATATGAAAAATAACCATTATAATGGAACAATTAAATTACCTTTTTCTGTAAAGGCAAGAGTAAAAATTGTTGTCATATGAAGACATAATTTTGTAACGAAAAGAATCTGGAGGATAGAGGAGTAACATAGAGCTATTAATGTATAAATGTATCATTATTATTCTATTAATTTTTCATTACTGGTGGTACCCGTCAGCATCTTAACATTTATAATGTATTATGATTATTGATTACAAGTAAATATGACTTTCTAAGTTTGTAGCTAGCATTCTGTATAAAAATGAGCCTCTAGAAATATGTAAGTTTCAGGTCACACAAAACATTGCAATATTCCTCAAGTTGCTGAGCACCAACCAGAAAGCTGTACAGAAAGTGGCTCAATAAGTACTGATGTCTGAGTGAACAAGTCTGAGGGCTTAGGGACCACACGTTAAGCTAAGTGAGCAAAGTCAGGGAACACCGTGTCTTCATCCTGTGGCAAGAGGAAGGCAATGTGAATTCAGGGAAAGGGGAACCTCAAATAAAGTATTTTAGTCTCAGCTTAGTAGTGAACTTTTGACTTTCTATTTGGCAAAAATATCTTCAGAAACCATTTGGACATGGAGGTTGATGATATCAAGCTCTTAAAGAGGCAGCTAATTTGAATGAGAAAAAAGAAAAATAGTTTTACCTTTGCGCCTGATCATGAGTAGGAATTAATAGAGGTGAAAAGGCTAAAGGAAGAGAAAAGAGAAGGTTATGGGAGGGGATATGTGTGGAGAAGAAATAAGAGGGAGTAAAAAGGCAGAGAAAAATTGTGCTAGATAAGAAAGGACAGTAAAATTGCCCTACAACACAGAGGCTGAAGATCATTTTAGGAATGGTGAAAGCTTCTATTCTCTTTATGTGATACACTGTTGGCACAAAAAAGGGTTCTTTCAGCTACCCAACTGCGTCTTTTTCTGATGAAAATGCAAATCAGTTCTACTCTACTCAAAATGCATAGTATAATATTTCTAATTTCCTTTCAACCACAACATTGATGGAATTTTGATATGGATTAGAACAGAGAATTCTTTAAGAAAGGCAGAAAGGAGGACCCTGGGAGAAAGGAGGAGACATGAGAATAGGTGAAGTGTGAGCATTAGTAGAAACGTTGGGGTTGGCTCTGGACTTCCACAGCCCACTGAGTTAGACAGTTTGAGACTTTCTGCCCAGAACTTCAGAGGGAGGAAAATGTCTGAGTTGTCACTAGTCTACACTTGTTTCCCTCCTTCAAAGATTACTCTGATGATGTTGGTGATGTGTTAAATGGCTTGAAGCTGAGGTTGGTATAATAAGGCCTTAGCAATAGTTCAACTGGGAATGATGAAAATCTAAAAACAGCAAGGGCAGAGGAAAAAGGGATGAAGAGAAATTTAATCAAGATTTCAGACAGAAGATAACTGAAATCTGGGGCTAATTAGCTATGGAAATCAAGTGAAGACAAAGAGTTAGGGATTATTTTTATTAGGAATTATTTAAAAGTATCTGGCTTGTTCAACTTTGCCAATTTTAGAACCATTCTTTGCAATAGAGAGAGCAGGTCAAGAAGGAAATATCTGACACTGTGGTCATCCCATGGCCATTACTTAGCGATTGAAGGTTCATACAGGGAAGCAGTCCAACACCCGTGTCAGACAGTGTGGTCTTCCAAACCCCACTCGTTTTCACCTCTCCTCCAATGCAGCAGCTACTCCTATGTTGCCAATATGCTTAACTGTGCCAGGTCTAACATCTTAGACTATATTAAATACCTGCAGTTTTCAGTGTCCAATCATTTATATGACCTCTGCTTATTTCAATGTACCTACACATTAAGTGCCCCAATAGGAAGAAAAGCAGCAACATCCACTCCTTTCAATGCCATTCGGTAATAATTTGTAATTGTTAAACTTAAAACCAGATACTTGAGTGTTCCCTGGTGGTCTAGAGGTTAGCATTTTGCACTTTTACTCCTGCCACCAGGATTTAATCCCTGGTCTGGGAACTGAAATCCCACATCAAGCTTCTGCATATATCACAGCCAGAACAACAACAAATAAAACCAAAATCAAAACAAACAAACAGGAGTTCCTGTCATGGTGCAGCGGATATGAATCCAACTAGGAACCATGAGGTTGCGGGTTTGATCCCTGGCCTTGCTCAATGGGTTAAGGATCTGGTGTAGCGGTGAGCTGTGGTGTAGATCGCAGACGCGGCTCGGATCTGGCATTGCTGTGGCTCTGGTGTAGGCCAGTGGCTAAAGCTCTGATTAGACCCCTAGCCTGGGAACCTCCATATGCCACAGCAGCGGCCCTAAAAAGACAAAAAGACAAAAACAAACAAAAAATCAGGTCCTTCTACTAGAAAATTCCAGAGGGCAGGCAAGTTATCTATTTATATTTAGCAAGTGGCTAACACATTCCAGGCAAACAATAATTTTGTTAATGTTGTCTGACTTTAAAATGATACACACACACACATATGCACACACACATATATACATACATGTGTGTAAATACATACATTTTTTTTTTTTTAATAGGCATACGTAAGTTCCTTGGCCAGAGACTGAATCCAAGCTGCAGGTGCAACCTACATCAGAACTGCAGCAATGCTGGATCCTTTAACCCACTGTGCTGGGACAAGGGATCAAACCATACCTCCTCGGTGACCCGAGCCTCTGAAGTTAGGTTTCTAACCCACTGCACCACATAGGAACTCCTAAAATTATATTCTAAAAAAGCAGGAGTTCCCGTCATGGTGCAGTGGATAACGAATCCAACTAGGAACCATGAGGTTGTGGGTTCGATCCCTGACCTTGCTCTGTGGGTTAACGATCTGGCGTTGCTGTGAGCTGTGGTGTAGGTCACAGACGCGGCTCGGATCCTGCGTTGCTCTGGCTCTGGCTCTGGCGTAGGCTGGCAGCTACAGCTCTGATTAGACCCCTAGCCTGGGAACCTCCATATGCCGCGGGAGCAGCCCAAGAAATGGCAAAAAAGACAAAAAAATAAATAAATAAATAAAAATAAATAAAAAATAAATAAAAAAGCAGTTCCAGGGGATTAAATTTGTTCTACAAAGGGATTCCCCAAATCACTCTTTTTTTCTTCTGTTTGACTTTGGATAATTCAGAGATTGCTTAACTCACTCATGGTGTATGATAAATGTATATATAACACTACCTTGCATGCCAAAAGAGCTTTTGTTGGACTCCAATGGGATATTGTGAGAACTCTTAGGAAGTAAATGAGATATTCTGAGTAGATGAAAAGAAGTTTAGATGGGCAAAACCTATGCATATGTCTTTCTATTTATTACAGAGACATAAGCTCATTAATCCTTATTTTTACTGTCATATGTAATCAAAACTTCTGGTTTATTTGCTTTATATCTGGAAAAATAAGTTTCTTTTTCCATTTATACAACAAGGTGGAACTCTGTGTACCAATACAGCAAAATATGTGTTGATTTCCAAAGTCTGTAGAAACTGGAATTTCTGATAATCTCCACAAGAAATATTTTTAATTCATAGTATTTCACATTACAATTGGACTTGTTGTAGGCACCTTTTTTTTCTTAAGACAGCTGATTTCTTTAGGAAGAAGACGCTCTTCAGGTTTCTGAGGTATTATTCCTTTATAGCACTCAGAGCAGACAGCAATGGAAAGAGCAGACTGGAGACCCATCTGAAGGCAATGTGTCTTAATTCTAGAGTGCCAGAAATGCTTGCTTTTCTTACTTATTGCCCCACAGTAAATTTTTAAGATACTTACGAGAATAATTTTTTTCACATCACCCGTATTGTGCATAAGCCAATAGAATTTGTCTTAACTGATCTAGGAGCATGGGATCAAACTGTGCTTTGAAGTACCTTTTGAAGAAGGTGATATGTTCTCATATGCAAGGAAGAACATAACATACAACTACATAATAGTGAATGCCTCAGAACATTTTGATGTTTATAAGGCTTTCTATGTAATATATTCTGTAAAGTCTCAAACAAGCTTTTGAGTGAGGGAGGGATATAACTGTTTCCTTTCAAAAGACTTGAGAAAACTTGAATACAAGATAGGGGTCAACCACAGATTTTTAATAAAAATTTTTGAATTTGTGTAAAATCTGTCAATAAAACAGTTCTGATAAACACAGTCCTATGGGATAATATGAATACTGAAGACAGGATGGGTGATTTTTATGATGCATGACACAATATCATTTCATGGTATTGGTGGATTTGTGGTTACTGTTCATTGTTTTTGTATACTTCATCCCTTTAAGTATTTATCAAGTAAAAAGTCTACAATATATAAGCAAAATGTTGCACCTGCTGGTGTTAAAAGATAGTGTGAATTTTGGGAGCAGACAAGGCTAGATATAAATCTCCAAGCTATCATGTACTAGCTTTGTGTCCTTGGAAAAGTTATATTTTCCCTCTGAGATTCTACTTCTTCATTTGTAGAATGGTGACAGCAGTGTTTTCTTCTATCCTTGCCTGGTTATGAAAATTAAGTGAAATAGCCAAGTGGCAAACATTAGGACAAGAAATGCCATTCTTCTTTACCTCTGTTTTCTCCACTCAGGAAAGCAGCAAGAAGAAAATTACTTACCTTTTTAAGTAAATATCTAACATTTCTTCCCCTATATCACACGAATCAAATTATACAACTTTGTTATATATGGAAAATAAAAAACAGTGCAAATTTCAAGAAGAAACTGTGCAACACAGGATGAAATATATCATTTATATCCTTCAATTAATATTAATACTCCAGGTGAATTACAAAAACCTGCACTGTGCTTAGTTTGCCAAAACTACAATCTCTTTAAGCTTGTGTGCAACTGTAAGAAGTCATTTCACTGGAATAATTCATCTGGATCTGTTTCTTCTCATGAAAGCAATGCATCAATATTTTGACATTGTAAGATCTAATTCAGCAATTAAATTTTAATAAAGCAAATGTGTCAATCTTGTCCAGTTCAACTGACTTTATGTGAAACAATCAGCAATACATTATAAAAATCTTTACCCACTGAGGTCTGGTATTTAGGCAGAAATTGATAAATAACTATAGCTCTTTTTTATACAAGAGGTTAAAGATGTATTTGTTTTGGAGAAAAGGCAAATCTACTGAATAGTATCTGAAACCATGAGAGATCATTTTATATACTTGACACTATTGCAAAAAAAATTTAGTCTACTCTCTCCGTGGTTCTAATAGGCATACATTTCAGTTAACAACAGCATAATTAAATAACTCTATGCCCCAGCAACATAGTTCAAATCTGTGTTACCATGGTATGTTACTGTGAGGAATCGGAAAAAGTACAAACTTCACTGTTACAGCTCTTCAATTCACAAATCGCTATATGAATACGAGATGCACACTCAGATGAGCGACCAATCACATCACTTCTTTTTCAGGTCTGTTGGTCACTGGTCGCTGCGCATCTGTCATGCAGCTTACAAACAGGCAGCGAAATATAGTTTTTTTGCCTCCATGTCTCCCAGGGATAAACCCACAAGACATTTGACAAATGAAAAAGGAAATTGGTAAACGATGATGGAAATACAGCAAAGGAATGATAAGTGATAATGATGGCAGTAAAATTTGAATTGAACATACATGGATGGAATTTATAGAAGGGCTGACTACTGACAGTGTTGACATTCTAGAAACTCTAGAACTGCAGCTGGAGAAACTCAGTAAATGCTAACTTATCTATGCAGATGAGGAAGTGGTTGTGACCAAAAAAAGGAAAGTGATAAAGTGATAACATTAAAAAAAAAAAAAAAAACAGAGAAAGAACACCGGAAAATTCATAATGACATTGAAAATACAAGGAGTGAAATATAAGAAGCTGCTCAAACTCAGAAAAGAATATTATAAATCGGCAATGCAGATGTAAGATAGTGCACTCTATCATAAGTTATACAAGAATACAATGTTCAAACTATTAAGATTTTAATAAAGAAAAACAATTTCCAATATTTCCATTCTCATAAATTATAACATATAAAATATTTGACTACTTTTTCATTTTCTTAAATATTGATAGTTGGCAATAAGTACATTTTTAACATTTTTGCAAAAAATTTTAATGGTCAAATAATCAGAATATTTCCCATTCATTTTTACAATTCCTTTGTATGATCAGGTTGCATGGCCTGTTTCACAGCTCCACATTACTGGGACAAATGAGAACTGCTGTAATTAAAACATTAAAAAGTAAAAAAAATAAAAATAAAAATAAAAAAAGGAAGCTGTGTCTTGATTTAGTCTTTAAATGAAAGAGATGACTGAATAAAGGGGACATTTTTTTTTTTCTTCCAGAGCTCATGAGAAATCCAAATAAAGACTTGGATAGCTTCACATGTTTTCATTCTCATGGTTAATAAAGGGCTGAATAGAGGCAGAAATTCAAATGTATTTTTTTTTAACCTAAAATAATTATGGAATTTAGAAACAGAACAATAAACAAGGCTTACATTTGCTAATATGGCCATTTCTCTTTCAGTGTTTCTGGCAGGCAGAGTTTAACCTTTCAGCAACATGTGTCCATGAGTGAAGTTGAATATGTATGGAGCTGTAAGCCTAGAAAAACAGGGCTAATTTGTTTTCAGGGTTCAAGGCCTTTCACAGAACCCACTTATCTGGAGTACTTTCTTCTTTTTACTCCTTGTCCTTAGGCTTAATAACTGAAGTGATCAATTATGTTCTTGGGTGACTTCGTGGTTCTGTTTTGACTTTCCACATCATACAAAGATGCCACTTTCTCTATTCCCTCCTTCTCTTGACACGTTTCCATCTCGTTTTCTGGATTTTCTCTGATGCCTAGATTTCAAGGCTCAATAAAGTGCCATTACCCACTCCCACCCCCTGCCATTTTTGGCCATGCCTACAGTATGCACAAGTTCCCTGGCTAGAGAGCAATCCTGGAACCAGAGCCACAGCAGTAACAACGCCAGATCCTTAACCCACTGAGCCACGAGGGAACTCTCTCTTACCCTCTTTTGAAAAATCATATCAAAACAGGGCGGAGAAAAGAGGATAAATCCCAGATGTTACTTAAATAATATTTAATGAATATGTGTGACTTATAAAACGAAGCTTCAAAAGGAGCTCGGAAGTAGTTGATTTAAGGTAGTATTCTTAAATTTTGAGTAAGGGTAAAGCCAGGCAAATATTGTTTGGTGACAGTTACCATAATTTGTATTAAGTTGAGGGAGGGTGATCAAGTGACAACCCCCAAATTTAACGGCTTACTATAGTCAATTTTGCTTTTCTCTGAATTTGGTGTCTAATGGGTCCATGTTGATTGACAGAGGCTGGAAAAGTGTTCTGCAACATGTAGTTATTAAGAGTCTTAGGGCCCATCAATCTGGAGGTGGACTGGCAGATGGCAGACCAAAAAGAGAAGGCACACCTGCTTTTTGCTGCCTTGATCTGAAGGTGACCCACCTCACTTCTGTTCCCACTCTGTTGGTGAGAATGAATCACATAGACCCACCCACATGCAAGGGGCTAGACTACATTTTACTCATAGACCCGGAGAAGAAGGGAACCTGATATAGGTGAGCACTAGCATTTTCACATGTGGCCTCGTTTAGACTCAGGCTAATAGATCAAGGTGATGATAGGCCCAGGGCTAACTACATAATCAGAGTAACCCTGAACAAGATAGAAATGGACGGCTCCTTTTAGTAAAAGCAGGAAAATAAGAATGATCATGCCTTCATCATATACTAAAAACATTAAAATACTAAATTTTTTTTTTAAATCCCTTTCATGGACTTTCTCTTGACATAACATGGTAGCTTTTTAAATTTGCTATTTAAGGTTATTGTCCTGGAGGCATGAAGATACCTGCAGGGCATGTGCAGAGGGTTACGTGCACCCACAGCGTTGGTCCAGGAATCAATGTGCATACATGACTCAGCTGCTGGTCCCCTACTTGTGCCAGCTGCTGAACTGACTTCTCTCACTGCCCATAAGTCAGGAAATCAATCTCCCCTTCGCTCATCTTCCCAAGTCAAGCCTTGACGGAGAGGTAATGCTCAAGAGCCTTGGTAACCCAGGACATGCCAAGTATCTGCATCTGGGGTAGGACAGACTGTCACCCACCCAGCAGTTGTGGAGCTGCTGGCCTGGAGCAGGGATGGTGACAGCATAGCCTGCTCTGAGTCTCCTCATGACTGTGCCTAGACCTGTGGAATTTAGGTCTCCCCCCTGAAAGAAGGAGCCGGTCTCCAGGTAGAGAGCTGTAGCAGTCCCGGGGTGCAGGAGGAAATCAGGAGGCTGAGCCAGCCCATACTCCAGGGGACCGAGAGCTTGTGGTTGAGAACTCCATGCTGGGGAAGCAGGGAGGTTACAGAAGACTTCACTACCACTCCAATCCCAGGCTCCAAGCAACTAGCACTTGTTCCACTATCTCACTGGCTTCATTCCCAAACCACAAAGACAAACTTATGAAAAATTTCAAGAAAACAACTACAGAGCATTAAACTTTCTTCTGAGTTAAGTCCTGGTGCAATGGTGCATGCCCATGAATCTGGGCCTGCATAAACCAGGTTGTTTAACCATCTCAGACTCCCTCAGGGATGTCTTTCAATGGAAAAGTGGCCCCTAGGTATATTTCTCTTTTTCACGCTGATCACACTAAAGGGTTCCCATAAAGAAGGTCACTCTATAAGCACTTTTAACACAGGTAGGTGTTCTTCCAAAATCATGAATCAGGAATTTATGACACATGCCCTCAGGTAGAAATGGCTTTTTCTTTCTGAAGTGATTTTCTCTTTCAAAGTCTGTTTGTTTTTAATACTTTAAGGAATTATTTCTTGTCATATCTTCCTAAAGGCTTTCTATGATCATCCCAAGGGAAAAAAGACTCCTCCTTCCTTTCTTTAACTGGGTGATTTACCACAGGTAAATCTTATTAAGTAGCAGAATCTTTCTGGAACATTTAAAAGACTATCTATGCTTACCTACATCCTCCGCGTTGAAGATTTAGGCATAAGAGGCACAGATAGATTGAAAAATGTTCTTGATATTTTTCTGATATGACAAAAGTCCCCATGTTGAGGACTATGCATGAGGTCTATACAGACACCATTCTTCTATTAAGTCTCATGTTTCTCATTTTCTTTGGGCCAATGCCAAACAACTTTTGCACTGAAGGAGGTCTTACTCATTTTTATTTTTCAATGTCACATATTATTATTTTGCATGTGGTAGATATTCAATACATATTTGCAGTTTGAATCAATGAATTTAGATTAATATAAATTAAATGTTGGTATATGCAACCTCAAAACAGAGTCCAAAAATAAGGACCTAGCACAATCTGACATGTAAAATGCCTGATATTGCTTTGGGATAACTATAGGTCCTAAAGTCCTTCCTTAGATCAAATAAGCCATTCTTTCTTTTGGAGGGGGAGGGAAGACAGTCTAGACATGAATGTTTGCAGAGCCTGGCATGCTTTGCCATCTTCCTCCTTTAAAGAGGTATAAACCTGGACCCTTCGGGTGTTTTCCTTTTCTTTGTTGTTTCGTCCTTCAGTCCACTTTCTGTTTGCTTTTATAGGCTTAGAAAGGTTATATATCCACTTGACTAGAATGGTGATCTTGACGTTGTTGAGGTCCCCAAAGCCAAACTGTACAAATGTTTGCATATTTTCTTAACTCAGAGTATTTAGCCAATTGGCTGTAACATCTGCCTTGGATACGGCAAAGTCCCTCTGGTTAGAGCCAGCTCCTGCAATTCTTGTAAAACCCAAGGTGGTTTCTTCACCCCCACTGCATTATGTCCACAAAGCATCCATCACAGTCAGCTTTGGACTGATATTACTTTGCCTTTTAATTCATCAGCTAACTAAAATGTACACATGAGCCAGAAACTCTTAATTATATGAGATGGTTCATAAATAGAATTACTTAACAAAGATAAATTATCATTTTATAATACATTGCCATAAAGCTAGACCTTTGTATAAGAATAACAAGGCGATTCAGCCAAGTCAGTCAGTTACGATGTTCTCACTTATTGTCAAATGTCAATTTCTTTAATAGAAGTAAATGCTTTTTTTTTTTTTTTTTTTTTGCCGCTGATTCAAGGCCCTTTAAAACTTACCAACACAGTGAAGCATTCTTTAATTAACTCCATCTGACCTTGACCACCTCCCTGCATCCCTGAATGTGTTGTTATGTAAGCTGCTTCTTTACATAAAGTGTATTGCATTAATTTGTAATGTAACATAAAGTAATGCAATACCACATGATTTGACATATAACATGTAATTTGGCTATCACTTATTATGTACCTGGTACTGCTAAGTGTTTTATATAAATTATACTATTCCATCACCACAACAAATTGGTATTGTTCTCATTGCTCTTTTATTTGTGAGGCTTAAAAGTTGACTATTTATGGCATGATCATCAAGGCCACTTGATATACATGAATATTCTAGGAAAACACATTAGATCATAAGATCTCAAGATAAGGCCTGGGAATTTGAAAACTTTCTAGCATCCTGGGTTGTTGACAGCCATTGCAAAAATTGAGAACCATTAAAATACATTAAGTATAAGCATGTGTTTAGTTTCCTCAATGAGACTGGAAGTTTTTTCAAAGAAAAGACCTATTTTTCTTTGTTCCCCATCTCTTGATACTTCCTACAAGATAATGTACACCATCAGATGTGATATACATTAAAAAAATTCTTTGTGCTTCAGTCAATGAGAATTATCAGGTCTGCCACATGCTGCTATGGAGAAGACAATTGAAATAATGTGTCACTCAAAGATACTTGGCAATTGTGTTCTGTTCATGGACTACTTAAAGGAAAAACAAATTACTATTAGTGGAAAAAAAAAAAAAAAAAAAGCCTATACTGGGAGTTCCTGTCATGGCTCAGCAGAAACGCATGTGACTAGTATCCATAAGGATGCTGGTTCCATCTCTGACCTCCCTAAGTGGATTAAAAATTTCCCGCATTGTCTTGAGGTGTGGTGTAGGTTGTAGATGCTGCTCAGATCCTGGGCTGCTGTGGTGTAGGCTAGCAGCTGTAGCTCTGATTCGCCCCTCGCAGGGGAACTTCCATATGCCATACCCATGTTCCTTAAAAAAAAAAAAAAAGCCTATACTTAGGTCCGTGTAATTAAATTTGAAGCACATCACTTATAAATCATTTCCCACAGGAGTTGCAATGTCTTTCTAAAGTTCTGAGCAGTGATGGGTTTAGTCTAGTAAAGGAAAACCAAGTACATAATCAGGAATCAATTCCACAGTCTCTAGTCAATGAGTCTCCACCGAGGGTTGAGTAATTTAACCAGGACAGTGGAGGGAAGATCAGGAATGTTCTCTCTGGCCCCCCTGCCCTGGCCAAACACTAGATAGAAAAGCTCGAATTTCTTCTATGAAAAGCAGCTATCAGCAGAGTGGTTCTATAATAGATGTGACATTGGAACCACCCGCAGAACTTTAAAAACCACCGATGCCAGGGTCTCCACCTCAGCCATTCAGATTGAATTAGCATGGAAGTCAGTCTGAGCGTGGGGGTTTTTACAAGTTCCCCTGTGATTATAATATGCCTAGAATACACTGTTGAGAAATTTTCTCTTCCTTGTTGTATTTAAGTTTCAGCCAAGAGGCAAAGCCAGGTCTATTCACTCACAATACTTTTCAACATCAACAGATACTGAATGTAGGTGAAAGGTGTAATCTCACTGCTGGTGACCTCATCAGGCTCTTCTGGGCTCACCTGCTTTTCTGAGACCTGGGATTCCTCACCTCCCTGCCCTTTGTGTTATCTCCCTTCAGGAACACCTCTACATATATTCTTTTCCTGCTGACTTCTTTTTCAGTGACTTGAAGGAGTACATGAATGAGAAGAAAAAAAAAAAAAAATCTGATAGTGAACTGAGAATACTGAAGCTGCATATCCCTACCCCCAAGTGCCTGACCTGCGTGGACGCTGCCTTGATAGCCTCACAACGCCTTTGCCTATAACCAGTAAGTGAACAGATGAATCTCTGTTCTGGTACAACCAGCTAATAGATACTTTGCAAAGGGGATGAAGAAACATTTTGTAACATCATTAGGAGTCTGGGATGAAAGCTTACCACAGTGATTCTCAATCCAGCTTGAATACTGCCATCAGCAGTACAGCTCAGCACACTGCTTCTGCCAAGGCCATACTTCCACAAGGTTCTGATTTAATTGGGATGGACATGGCGATTTTTCCTGAGTGCCCCAGGTTATTCCAAAAGGGAGTCAAGTTGAAGCACCAAGAACATAACAGGAAAAGAGCCTAATATACCTAAAGACATATTTAGTTTAATAAAATGGACATTCACATAGGAAGAGGTGAATGTCAGAACAGCAGATGAGAAACAGGAGTATTTTGCAGAAGGAAAGAAAATTGCTAAATTATGTTCTAACCCAACATGGGAAAGGAATTTTCAAGTGACCAAGAAAAGAAAACAAAACCCAGATAGAAAAGACAGGTATTTCAGACAGCATGGGGAGCACTTCAGTTCTTGAGCACATGGTTTAGGGGGCACCGGGAAGGTCTCTGAGGCATGTCCTCCCAACACAGTACCCTAATTCACCAAGCCAGAATTTCTTTTCTCTTAAGGCTGTGATGATTTTTGTAAAAATAAACATGGTTTGGGAGATGCCTTCAACTGATATTATTCTTTTACACAACTTTGTGAATGAAGATTTAGGGAATTTGTGAATTTAGGGACTTTGGGATGAAGACTTAGGGAGCTGCAGGGAAAGAAGGAAGACAAAAACCAACTGGATAGTCATGGGTAAAGCTGTTTCTTCCTTTGGAGGAAGAAGGATGAGTTAGAGAAATGCAGTCTAAAATTTTAGTGAAACACACACACACACAGAGACAAGGCACAAATGTTAATCCTGGATGTATGCCTGACATCCACCATAATACCAGTCTGAATTTAGGTAATTTGTTTAACTGTCCTCACTTTTGCTGTACTGTCTATAAAACAGAGGTACTAATAAAATGACTCGTGTTGCTAAAAGAAAAAAGTGATATAAACGGTGCACTTGTGTTTTGCTTAGTGACGCACAGACTACTTTTCAACTATCTGTCTAAATCAAAACTACAACATAGGACTTCCCTGGTGACTCAAGGGGTTAAGGATCTGGCATTGCTGATTATGTGGCACAGGTTCCATTCTTGGCCCAGAAACTTCTGCATGCTGTGGGCCTGGCCAAAACAAGACAAAAATTAAAAACAAAAACTACAACATGGATATTTTTAATTATTTAGTGAAACTTTGTTTTCAAAGTAGCTTTGGATCAGTTTCTAGTTCTTTATTATTTCATTTTCTTCATAAAATTTTTACTAGATATTATTGTTTAATCTTATCTCTTCAGTACATTTTATTCATGAAATACACAGAAGAACAAAGGAAGATAACTCTTTGCTTGGTTAAACAGATTAACTTTTTTTTTTCCTAATAAGAAAAAAATATTTAGTAATATCTAATTTTACTTGTGTTGAGAACTTCAGTTTTGTTCACGCTACTGGGTCCGTACTAGAGGTGTGAAGTGACATTTCTATTTGGGAAATAAAATTTTGTTTTCTTCCATTTGGTACCTGTCCTAACAATGATTGAAAAATAAGCTTAGCTATTCCTTGAAACTTTTTTTTCAAAACTTGTCTATCTAATCCTGTACTTTTGCTTTGAACATCTCTCCAATTCTTTACCTGCCTCAAGCTTATCCAGTCACCACAAGACTAAGTACAAGCTGGCTGTAGTGTTAAGTTCCAGAGCTGTTGGCTGAAATAAGAAAGGTTTTATTCTTTAACAAGCATTTCAATGTTGTGAAGTGCTGTAAAAGTTGTCCTAGATTAGAAATCACAGAAGCTTTAACTGTGGAACCTGAGGCACTTTCCTGGGTATGTCAGAGAATATACTGGAGAGCTAGAAGCTTTGCTGTACCTTGTAAGTATACTCATAAAAGCAACTCAGGTTTCCTCCAAGAAATGGAGCTACTGCTGTCCATTTTAGGGCTATGCTTTTAGTTCTCCTGACCAATTCTAAAACGTATCTCTTTCCAGTGTAGTATTTTTCATTACTTTAGAATATGTCTAGCTATGTGGAAAGGATAACTTTGACTAATACCTAGGTAATCTGCTTGACAATGAAGGAGTTTTTCAGAAAGTTGGAAAGTTTTTAAGGATTTAAATTAAGGCAGAGTAAGTCTTCACAGAGAGTTTTTTGGACAGAAGATGGCCAATTCCAAAGCTCTAGGTTTACAGAAAGTCTCTTGGGCACAGAACAATGGGTTCCTCTCTTTATCCAGGTGTATGTAAAAGATCTTTGTAATCCTTAATAGTCAATCAATTTGGTGAAAAATAACTGAATGGAATAGGTATCCGATAATTATCCTAACAATGAAGACACATGGTGTTTGTTACGCAGAGGGCACTGCTCTAAGTACTTTGCTTATACCGCCTTATTTTATCTTGGCATTGATTTAATGAAATGGATAGTAGCACTTTTCATCATTTTATATCTTCATTTTACATATGAGGAAACAGAGAGGTTAACTACTTCACCAAAAGTATAAATTGAATAGAGGAAGTGGAATCTGCTTTTTTTTTTTTTTTACAAATCAGTAGATTACCTCCTGATTTTAATAGGTTACATGCTATTCTATGAATGTATAGATAGAATCTATGTGACAAGTATACCATATAATTAAGTCAAATTAAATTCAAAGCATATAAATTTCTTTGGGTTTGTTCAAAATTAAACTAGGCACTTAAAATATTTTTTATAGTAAGTTGCCATATATATTAAATGTCTTTGATAAACTGAATAAAAATGTCATATTATGTGCCTTTAATAAGGTGTGTCCACTGTTCAAGTGTTTTCCTAACTGCCAATCAATTGAATTATCAGGAAAAAAAAACCCATATAGTCATAAAAAAATTGGAGAAAGAGGTAAAATGGTATTTTTCTCTGTTCCTCATAGATACATAGCTACCATTTAAGGATCAGGTCCTAGGGGAAGAAATCAGGATTCAGTATAAGGATTAAAACCTAGAACCTAATTCCAAGGAAAGACCTTGGATTAAACTCCAAAGTACAGGTTGGATCTCAAAAGCAGCCATATTTAGCTCCAGGATATTGTCAAAACAATTGAGCAACAGTGATCAACAAACAAAATAAAATCCATTTGGGCTGAACTAATTTGTTATACTAATATACAATTATCTGTATTAACTAAGCAAGGAGGTATTCATTTCATTTAATTTTGGTGATTGGAATAACAACATATTACTTAAACAGAAGTCAATCATAAGCATGTCTACCTGTCTAGAACAATGAAAATTCTGAGGAAAAAAAAAAGAGGAGGGACATTTTCAAGCAGCCAAAATGATGCTGATGTAATAAAATGCCATTGAAGATTTGATAAGGCCTTTGATCAGATCCAACTGAATTTCATCAACATTAATGAGTTTTCTGCCTGTCTGTTACTTTATGCTATGAAATCAGCACAGTGGATTCTTATCAAAATCAGAGATGCTGGAAATGGTACAATTAAAGGAATAGGTTATGCGCTAAGCAGAAAAATGCCCCTACTCCCAGGATGTCCATGACCTCATCCCCAGAAACTGAATCTATTACTTCACCTGGCAAAGTGAAATTAAGGTAGAAGATGGCATTATGGTTGCTAAGTAGCTAATCATGAATTGTGGAGGTGACAAACAGAGAACAGACTGTGGTTGTCAAGGCGAAGAAGGGAGTGGGACGGACGGGGAGTTTGGGTTTAATAGATGCAAACTATTACATTTAGAATGGAGAAGCAATGAGGTCCTACTCTACAGCATATGGAACTATAACCAGTCTCTGGGATAGACCATAATGGGAGATAATATAAGAAAGAGAATATATACACACACACACACATATATAACTGCATCACTTTGTTGTATAGCAGAAATTGGCACAACATTGTAAATCAACTATACTTTAATAAAAAAATGTAAAAACATAAACAATGAGAAAAAAAGGGGGGGGGACTACAGCCAAGAATATTCTACCCTGCAGGACTTTAGATTTAGATTTAATGGAGATATTAAATTTAGATTTGATGGAGAGATTATAAGGTTAAAGATCTCTAAAAGGGAGACAGAGAGGGAGAGACAGGAAGTCAGAGCATAGTAAGGAGATTTGTCGGCTCTGATAGATAGAAGAGGGCTATGAACTTGGATGCAGACAATCTCTAGATGGCAGGAAAGTAAATCTCTCACACAGACTCCAGAGTGGGATGCAGACCTGACAATGGTTAAGTTTTTAATCCAGTGAGACATGTTTCAGACTTCTGACCCTCAGAGCTGTGAGGTAAGAAACCTGAAGTAATTTAAAGCTATGATAGGAAATGAATATAGGTTATTTGGTTTGTGAAAAATTCAGTTTGGGGGTACTAGATGAAGGACCCTCCATAAGAGATCATCTGAAGATGCATTATTGTGCCGCTGATTATCCTGTTTGTGCTCAGGTCCACTTCTCACCCTCTCTCTGCCTCATTCAGGGTGAAAGGTAGTATCTCTGCACATTTAATTTCCCAGGTTCCTGTGTAGCTGGTTTCCTGCAGAGTTCACCCAATGAGACAGAACTGAGAGTCTGCTAATGAGAACAGAAAGAAAGGAAAAGTCAGAGCACCTCTGCCCATCTCTTTCTGCCTTGGTTGGTATCCCGAGGTGATTCAAGGTCTTATTGCTACTTTAGGTACAACTATAGGGGGATGCTTGCCTGGCAACGTGATCCATCCTGTGATCCCATTTTGCTCTGGATGTTCCTATCCTTGGTTCCTATGCCTTAGGTTCTTGGCTCCAGAAATACATTCTCTTCATTATCCCGTAATCTTCTCAGCTGTCACATGAGGAACCTCATTCTCACTTGATAGGCTTCTCAGAATTTCCAATCACTTATGTTACCAAATTCTTTGATTAATTTCCCTCTATTTGAAATACTTAGAGTGCTCCAGTTTTCATAACTGGAGACTGTGAAGCCTATGAAGTCTCTTAGGTAATTTTAGATATAATAGCTATAGTTCTTTTTTAAAATTTTATTGGAGGATAGTTAACTTTTGATAATGTTGTTTTCAGGTATACAGCAAAATGTATCCGTTATACAATACAGACATTCTTTTTTCAGATTCTTTCCCCATGTAGGTTATTACAGAGTATTGAGTAGAGTTCCCTGTGCTATACAGTAGTCCTTGTTACTTACTATATTATATATAGTAGTGTGTATATATTAATTCTAACCTCCTAATTTATCCCTCTCTAAAGCTTCCCCTTTGGTAACCATAAGTTTGGTTTCAAAATTTTTTTAAGTCTGTTTCTGCTTTGAGAATAAGTTATTTTGTATTATTTTTATCAGATTCCACATATAAGTGATCTCATGTGATATTTGTCTTTCTCTGTCTGACTTACTTAGTATGATAATCTCTAATCCACCAGTATTGCTGCAAATAGTTTTATTTTAATAGCTATGGTTCTTGATAAGGAAGATTATCTTTTGGATGACCATTAGAAATAGGGTTTGTGGACAGGGAAAAAATAACATGATAACGATGAGGCTGAGGATGACAATGCTGCCACTGTTATTATGGTGAATACAATAATATCAACAATGGTGAAAATAACACAGAGGGATATTTGTGTTAATTTTAACACACTATTATTAGAGATTTTATGATCAGCCTTTCTTATCAAAACTTGTAGTATCGGAATAGTCAATTTACCACTTAGTAACTGTGATAACTTTAGATAAACTGCTGCATGGCTCTGTCTTGGTCACTGCACCTGTAATATGAGGATAAGAATATATCCATAATGTACATATTTGGGGGAGGATATTAAATAAGATTTATGGAAAAAGTTCATTATTTGGCACAGAGGGAGCACTTTATAAAAGATGGCAGTAAGGCTGATCTCATATTGAAATCAAGTTATTACTAAAGATTCTGGCTTTCTTAAAAATGAACATTCATTTTAAAAAAATGAAGCCCTCTACCATTTGTCTAGGATTGATCTTTTCAAAGTTGTTTTCACTTATGACCCTAATGCACTGCCTGCCTAGCAGAAACACCAAAATATTGCTTCTTCCTAGCTCTTATGTTGCTCCCTTCCATCTGCCTGATGGATTTCACTTTGCAAATCCAGACTCCAGACTCTTCACGCCACCTGTCACCACATACTTGATACCAAGCTCCATCTACCTGGTTGGAAGCTTTCCAGCTACTTGCTGCTGGGCTGCTTCTATACCAGGGAATTGCTTCTTGCCTCAGTTAACCCAACCCTTCTGTGCCAAGCTACCACAGACACACAATACGAGCCACTTTGCCTAATATTTGTGAGCACTCTTATGTGCTTGAGGACAATGATAATATTCTGCTTTGAGGATTAAAAAAAGGAAAAAGACATTCCATCCAGACATGGGTGACTACTGAACAAATTGTTGTTCCCCTTGTTCTATGAAACAATGACTAAAGCCATTTTCTGAAAATGAGTATTGTTAATCACTGGATCATTAACCTTTACAATGTCAATGTGTTCTCCATATCAAATTCAGTTAAATGACTGCCGGAGGTATCAGTTAAAGGAACATTTCACACCGATGAACATATTAATGGTTTATTTAGTTCTAAATGCACTGTGAAGGATTTAGGTGAGAGCTAATCTATGCTAAGAAAGTGAAATAGCTTAAAGAACAATCTCACACCAAGAAAGTGGGAATTTGACAGATAAAAGGTAGCCTCCTTTTGAATCTTTCACACTTCTTTCTTCCCTACTTTTCACTGTATTTCATATTTTACTTTCTCATTTACTTTCAACAGAACATACACTAACCCACCTGCATACACATAGAGAAAGAAAAGACTGTGTGTGTGTGCGTGCGCGCGTGTGTGTGCACGCGCACGCACGTACGTACCCTGAAGCCCACTCCTATGACGGGCATCTCTGCCTTTCTAGAGGGGGGCGATTTGTCTTTTCATGCCTCTTACTTGTAGGCAGGCACCACTCACTTACCTGCTCAGAACCACATTTTACACTCTTACCCCCTTGTTCCAACGTTCCACTGGTTCAGATCATACTGAAATTCAAGAGTTATAAGCTTAAGAAAGACTTAAACCAGCTGCATTCACAAGAGTCCACCAGTGAAAAAAGGATAATGTGAGTTAAGATGCACCATGTAGCATAAGGTCTTAAGTCTAGAATGAAAGCATGTTTGCAGGCTAGAGATTCTTACATGAATTAAACAAGATTGTTAGCTCCCTTCTGGTTCAAGAAGGAAAGCAGAATTAAAAAAGGACAAAGTGGGAGTTCCTGCTGTGGCTCAGCAGGAACTAACCTGACTACATGAGGATGTGGGTTCGATCCCTGGTCTCGCTCAGTGGGTTAAGAATCCGACGTTGCCATGAACTGTGGTGTAGGTCACAAACATGGCTTGGATCCCATGTTGCTGTGGCTGTGGGGTAGGCTGGCAGCTGCAGCTCCTATTCAACCTCTAGGCTGGAAACTTCCATATACCACAGGTGCAGCACTAAAAAACAAAACAAAACAAACAAACAAACAAACAAAAAAAAACAAAAAAGGACAATGTGATCTTTTATAAGAAATAACTTGAATCAGATCTAAGTACATAATGTGAGTCATTCGCACACTTCTGTGTTTTAACTAACACTAAAAACCAAGCAATTATGGCATGCCCTAAACTGTTCTTGATACTCGAATTCTTTCACTAAGAATTTCTGCTCCAGAATCTTACAAACATAGAGACTCCAAGGACTGGGATCATCAAAGAGAACTCCTGAGATTTGATATTTCAGGATTCAATCAATCAGCAAACCTTTTACTTTGTGACTATCATCTATCAGCTTTAACTTCTCCTGCCACATCTACATCTCTGATGTTAAACTGCTTCTACACGATGCCAGATCAACCAGTCAGCCTCATCAAGAAGATGAAAATGTCTGTCAAAACCCTCACTCCAAGCTATATGGACAAGACACCTTGCTGATTCAATGAACAGTTCACTCTTCAAAAACTGTGCTGGTGTCATGAGGATAAAGGCATTGATTATGTCCTGGTTTAAATAGCTCTTGATATAAAATGACTTACAGCCACGTTGGTCTGTGAACAATTTGTCTTTAGCTTCTATCACTTTGTATTTTATTTCATACCCAGTTGGCCTGCTGTGGGGATAATCTGGGGCTTGTATTCAAGTTTTCCTTTAAAATTCAATTGAAAAAGGAATACTACTTACAAAAAAAGTCAACATTATATTAATCAAGATACATATAATATATATGTAACTGAACATCCTTAGTATGAACTCTGCCTGATGTATTTCAATAAATTCCTTAAATTTTAGTAATTTTAATATTAGGCTCAGATAACGAGTGGGAGGGATATTTCAGGGGATTAAGGAGTCTGTCTGATAGACCTGAAATCATCCATGCAGACAGCAACTTATCTCGCCTACATTTAAAGCCTCCCATGCCAGTAGGTTTATGTGATCTTATTTATCAGGCAAGCATTTCTTCATTTGGGCCTCTGCAGAACTCTGAACTTAGCAGTTTAAATAAATTCATGCAGGGGGAAAACAAGGCTTGGAATAATTATGTGACCTGTAAATGTCTGCATATCTAGCTAGTAACCAAACTGGGACTGGAATACAGATGTAGCCCATATTTGTTTTAATTATTTCCATCTTTTTATACCACTTTGGGAATAAACTGAAACATAAACTTGCTCATATAATTATGCCCTTAAGTAAATACATCTCATTTTGCCTGGAACAGTCCAATTTATGTCAATGTCTAGTATAATTATTAATAGCAAACCATTTCTCTCAAAAGTGCCAGTGTTTGGTTGTTAAAGTAATAGAATAACCATACCATTAAGATTTTAAGAGATCTCTCTTTGAGAAATGAGATCTTAGTTCTTTAAAAGAATCCATAACAGGAGTTCCTGGCGTGGCGCAGTGGTTAACGAATCCGACTAGGAACCATGAGGTTGTGGGTTCCATCCCTGGCCTTGCTCAGGGGGTTAAGGATCTGGCATTGCCGTGAGCTGTGGTGTAGGTCAAAGATGCGGCTTGGATCCTGCATTGCTGTGGCTCTGGCATAGGCTGGTGGCTACAACTCCGATTCGACCCCTAGCCTGGGAACCTCCATATGCCGCGGGAACGGCCCTAGAAAAGGCAAAAAGACAAAAAAAAAAAAAAAAAGAATCCATACCATAATATTTTCATTAAACTTTTTACCTACTACAAAATCTAGCTCTTATTTATTCCTACAGGCTCTGATTTCACATTCCCTTCGAAACCCTGAGTATTATACTTACTATTTTGGACTTGGAAGACACAGTGGGATAGTCATTTCTATGCCTGGATATGACCCTGATTTTGTTTTGACATATAAATTCTGGTATCTTGCCAGCCTGTCTCTGCTGTCTTCGAACTTCTCCTTTCCAGGATTTGGTTTTCCTTGCACCAATAGCTAGGAACATCCTTTCCCTATTATGAAGCTAGTTAGCATGCTGTTCTATTTTCCTGCATCTTAGGACTATTAGGAAAACCTCCATGCTCTTAGGTTTCTAATAGATATGCCATCAATTTTGAAGCTTCACTATTCAGTGTGATGAAAGTAACAGTCCATAAGACTGACCTTTCCAGTGAGTTTTTGCACCTAGTAGTAGCTGAGGGGTTTGCTTACCTAAGTATTTGTAATCAAAATGCTGCTGGAGTACTCCAGTTACAACTCATTAGTCCATTTTATAACTAAGAAAGGATACAATTACTAATAACCCCAACCCCATCCCTAGAACTGTGACCACATCACTTCACACCCAATAGTATTTTACCATCTTCTTCATGATCTGGAGGCTGCTTTCTTGGTCAATTTTAGGAGGAAATGGTAGCTAGAAAACTAAGTAACTCTGCAGTATCTGAACCTCTACTGCTCAAGCCCAAGCTATAGCTCCACTCTTAACTAGTTTATCTTTAACATATTATTGAATCTCACAATGCATCAGTTTCCTCATCTGTAAAATGGACATTATTATAACATCTAAGCTACAGGACTTTTGTGAGGCTCTAATGAGTTACAGCATGTGAGGTGTACAGTACATGCTACCTATTATAATACTATTAATATTTTAGTCTAGAAGGATCTGGTTGGTTAAAAGTAGGTAACACTGTGTGACTACTGATTGAACAATGTATTTGTCTTCAGGTGAAGTTCAGTACATGACCAAATTTAATGTAGCATGAGCTCTGCCTCTTGAAATAACCATTTTCTCTGATTTTAGCAGGCACACATTTTTGCTGCCTGTAGAGAAACAGATATACTTGAGACAGAAGAGGTCAAAGGTGAAGAGGTTAAGTTTGTATTGTAAGAAAATCAGCTACTATTTGATGACCTTCTCTTATTAGAGAAACTAGAAATACTGAGGAAGCTTGCATGGGTTTGGTGATAAAACAGGGAGAGAAATTGTCTATTATGAGAAGAATGTACTAAAATCGTGAGAATGTGAGGGACTGGTGGGAGAATAATTAGAGGACTCTAAAAGCTGTAAGATAAAGCCCTGTAGATGTCAGAAGATAAAATCAAAAGCCAAACAGTCTCAGGAGGTCCTGCTGTGGCTCAGCAAGTTAAGAACCCGACTAGTATCCATGAGGATGCAGGTTCGAACCCTGGCCTTGCTCAGTGGGTTAAGGATCCAGCACGACCTGTGGCATGGGTTGCAGATGCAGCCTGGATCTGGCCTTGCTGTGGCTGTGGCATAGGCCAACAGCTGCAGCTTGGATTTAACCCCTAGCCTGGAAACTTCTGTATGCCTCATGTGCGGCCCTGAAAAAAACAAACAAACAAACAAAAAAACTATAGAAGCCAAACAGTCTCTAAGCCTAAGAGATGATATCAGGGGAAAATGTGACAGCATGGTACTACTGACATCAATAAAAATATTTGGAACATTTGTACACTGTAGGTGAATCCATCTATATCTGAACAGTCAGGGGTAAATAAGTAAACTTCAGGAAGAACTATCTCACTTACAGAACTGCTGTAACAGAGGCCATCAGGATGGCTCTGAGCCTGACAATGCCAGTATTGATGCATGATACCTTGAACACAATATGAGGGATCCACTAACTGATTTTTTTATCTCTACTTGCTTCTTAGGAGTATTTTGTGAAAATAAAGTCCTATAAAAAAGCTTAGGCATGATGTATTTGTATAAAGATGTATTTGAGTTCTCTCTGTTAACATATACAAACAAAAGAAAGGCCAAGGCAAAAATCGGATCATGTTGGATGCTGAATTAATGAGCCGTTTATGACCGAAATTGACAAAGTACAATATTGAGCACTGCATGCTTGCAACAAAAAAGCAGATAGCTAACAAAAGCCTTTCTGATGGAAATCAATATTAAGTCATGCTTCAATGATTGAGAAGGACAGAATTACCCAGAAAGAATATTCCAGGAAAAGAGAAACTGTATATAAGGTGCAAAGGGATAAGAAAAAGGATTGTTTATAGGAAGTAATAAGACTGGAAAAGGAGATTAAAGATTCTTGATTCTGTGTCTGTGAGCAGCACACAATTTTCACATATTTAAATTAGCTTCACCAATTAATTTCTATGACAAGGAACAGAAGCACAAATTACTTCAGGTGGAAACAATACTGCAAGGACAAACAGGGGATTCCAGGGTACCCACCTGTAGGAGCAAAGCTATTTGCCATGGCAAATAGAAAATGAGCAGGCAACTATTCTCTCTCTGCTTTAAAACAGATTTTTTTTTTTTCTCTCCTGAATATTTACTCTGTTACCCATTCTGCATCGTCTCCACTTCTGCAGGCCCTTCAGATTGCATATGGCTCTAAGTATCCATATTGCCCATCTAAACTTACTTTTGATAATCTTGCAATTTAGCTCCCACCAATAATTCAACTGTTAAAATTTCCCAGGGTTCCATATTTACATTTCCTAGGAAGAGAATTGGATTCATCTTACCCTACCTACTGGTTTTCCCCAGGTCAAGTGTCTAAACTACTATAGTTGAAAGGCTGATCATAGCACATTGATATTCATAGGGTGTGTTGAAACAGGAGACTCCAAAGAAAGCAATGTGAACATCTCAACTGAAGTCATTTAGTTACCAAAGGCAATGACTTCTTTTCATTCTTTATTCTTCCAAAACTATCTGTAAAATGAGTAACTTCATTCCCCTTTTCTACCTCGCCTTCAATTTAAAATGATTTATGCTTTTGCCTTCCTAATGTGTGAAGAGTGATATTATGGATTAATTTCAAAAACTGAATATTTAAATATTTGTAACAATATAGTTTCTCAATTTTCTCCTTGACTTTCTGGACATTTATTTCTCTTCTGTGTCCTTTACTCTCATTATGTGTTGATACACCTTAAATTTTAACTTCAGATGTTTCCATACCTCTATCCCAGGTTTTGTTTGCTTGTATTTAAAGCTATCGTAAGAGCAATTGCATCTCAGTTTCAACTTCCACCTCTTTATGGGTGATGCTTTCATCTCAACCCCAACCCCTGTCATTTAAAATTCAAATCAACTATCCAATTATCCATAAAAAAATCCCAAGGAACATTCTGAATGTTTCTCAGACAATTCAATCTTACTAAGTCAAATCTGCACATATTATTTCTAATTGTTTAGTATTATTTTTATTAAATGCTGTAAAGATAGTATGGTTCTGAGTTTTTGAATATTGTTGATTCTCATGATGGGTGGCTTTATAGACAGTTAAACACACAAATTCTAAAACCAAATGTCCATGCCTCTAATCTTAACCCTTTAATTGCTGAACTCTCTCAGGAAGAATATAACTTTTCAGTTTCCTAATTTTCTCCTAAAACATGGATAATTAGAAAAACTACTTTCTAGAGTTATTAGTGAGGATACCAATATACAAGATATGACCTGCTAATGTTACAATATATTATATGAATTCTTTCTATGGAATTGCTAAATAAGAAATTTGTATTGAGTTGATGTTATATCTTGCATTGTTATGTAAGAGAAACTTAAGTACATGAACTCAATATTAAAAAAATTCATTCAATTCTTCTTCCTGGATCAACTTGACCAAATTCTTTGTCTTAGAAGTTCCTGATTCTCAACAATCTCTTTACATTCTTGTCTTCATAATTCAATAGACTCTTCCTTTCCATTCACCCTCATTCATTACACTCAGCTCTTTAAAAATATAAAAACCCTATATTTACTATGGTATTTCCTTATTAGGAATCTAAAATATCTTTGAATTTGTTCTTGGGCATTTATCAGGATCATTATAACTTTTGTCAATACTTTGGTTACACAGTTTCAAAGGTTTTCAATTATCCACTCTATCTACATTATTTCCCCCATGAACTCTGTTGTTTTTGTGCACAAGTTTGGAGAAGATGATTTTTCAGAAATGCAAAGATGTTAGTTTTTTCCTCAAGATCTTATCAATCTAATGACAAGAGAAACTGTTCGAGGAATTAACACACACACACATATAGAAAGCACTTTAAGGCTTAGAAGAGAGTATATCTGGCTCACTCCATGCCTTTTTTAACCAGACTCCAGCTCACACTACTCCGACCCCCAAATGTATAGTTTTTTTGTCGTTTCAGGAACAGAGGGAGTACCAATCAACCTTAACACATTATTTGCATAAATTAGCAGAATAAGAAAAAAAATCATAAAGTATTAGCAAATAAGTGTTCCATGCCATTCCTATTTATAGTACCTTTGTTCCTTCTCCCAGAAGCTTCATACTAGCTATGTTGTCTTTTATTTTATTTATTTATTTATTTATTTATTTTGTCTTTTCGGGGCCTCACCCAAGGCATATCGAAGTTCCCAGGCTAGGGGTCCAGTTGGAGCTACAGCTGTGGGCCTACGTCACAGCCACAGCACTCAGGATCCAAGCCGTGTCTTGGACCTATACCACAACACCACAGCTCACGGCAATGCTGGATCCTTAACCCACTGAGCGAGGCCAGGGATTAAACCCGCAATCTCATGGTTCCTAGTCAGATTAATTTCTGCTGCACCACGATATAGAACTCCTATGTTGTCTTTTAAGTCTTTCCCCGCTCCAGAGCCATATTAGATTTTCTTTGTCTATTTGGGACTCAAAAATATAATGAGAAAGATAAAATTTAAATATTTGAAATAATTGTTACTAAAGGGATTGAGTACTTTTTGTTATTATAAATTCAAGGACTTTACCCACAAGCCTTTGGATTCATTGCACTTCCCCCAGTGTCTGCATTTAATACTGACATGATTCTTCCTTGTATCCTCGTGCACCGCCTTAACTGAGTAACTATCAGCGATAAGCATCTCTAGTCAGTGTTTGGTGCAGACCTCCTCCCTCTCCTCCATTCTATTTTAGCAAATGACATCTCATAATTGCAAGAACGCAACCTCAAAATCTTCTCTTTATTTTCATTTCTTGCCTTTCTCTCATTCCCCATGTCTAATCAGTTGGGAAATCCATAGTTTCAATTCTGAAAAAATGCTTAAATCATCCCTTTTCTTCCCAGTCACTTCTCATCTAAAAGAATATTTGTGCTTCAAATCATCTCTTCTCCCTCTCTTTCAAGAGTCACTCTTCTTAGAAGAGTCCCCTTCCTAGAAACCAAATGATAGAGTTGCAATTCAAAACATTTATACAATTGATATATTATCTTTATTAAAAATATACAGTGACAGAGTTCCTGTTGTGGTGCAATGGAAACGAATCTGACTAGTATCCATGAGGATGCAAGTTCGATCCTTGGCCTCCTCAGTGGGGAAGGGATTTGGCATTGCTGTGAGCTATGGTGTAGGTCACAGATGCAGCTAAGTTCCTGTGTTGCTGTGGCTGTGGTGTAGGCCAGCAGCTGTAGCTCCAATTCGACCCCTAGCCTGAGAACTTCTATATGTCATGGATGCAGCCCTAAAAATCAAAAAAAAAAAAAAAAAAGTACAGTACTGTACTGTAGATATATATTTTATATTTTTATATTTTCATATAAAATATATATTTTGTATTTTTATCTATATATTTTATCATTTATATTTATATTTACATATACATGTAAATCTACTCGAATGTATTAAAATATATTAAAATATATTTGAATATATTTAAATATATTTATATATTTGAATATATTTAAGATATTTATATATTTTATAATTATATTAGAAATTTGCTCATGTAATTATGAAAACTGGGAGGTCCAAAATCTGCATTGTGGGCCAGCAGACTGGAGACCCAGGAGAACAATGGTGTACTTTCAGTCTGAAGGGAGTCTTGTTCAGGGAAGCCAGTTTTTTTGTTCTACTCTGGCCTTCACTTGATCGCATGAGGCCCACTCACATTATGCAGTGCAATCAGCTTTACCAGAATATCACCAATTTAAATGTTACTCTCAAAAACTCCTTCTAAACTGATACACCAAATGAATCATCCGACCCTTTAAAGCCCCTCCAGCCAATCGAGCCTTCCATGTCTTCTACTTTGTCTGACACACACACCTGTTCTAGACACAGTGAACACCCTTTCTTCATTGTTCTTTATTAACTTTAACATACATTTTTAAGTACTACTTGGAGCCAGACACTGGAAAGAATAAAACAAGCTACAATCTTTATTCTTTTGCCTCTTCCTTTGTTCACATTCACTTTCCTTGGAACTCCTCCCATTTCTTCATGCAAGATCAAAGCTAACAAGTAAAACATGGTCAACTATCAAAAATGTTCTCAAAGTTCACTTCTTTCTTTAAATCTTCCTAAATCATTACCATATATACAGCCCCTCTCTTTTTTTCAATTGCACAATTGTGATATATGTTAATTATTGTGACTAGACCTACAGTACTTTTTTACATGTGTTTCTGGCTATGTATCTGTATATATATATGTGTAACACGTGTGTATATGATATATAGGTATGTATTTATACAGAGTCCTTTCGTCTTCTTTATGCCCTGCCGATTAAGAGCTGGTACTTTTAAAAATAGAAAAATAGGTGTTATTATTTGCTTTTTTTGTAAACTGCTTTTCAGTCTTCTGTTTGAGGTTCCTGGTGATCCAGTTACTACACTTGTGTAGAATAACTGGTTTCACTCTCTGATTCATCTACTTCCAGAGCAAATGGACTGTGCATTAAAGGTCACTTCATGTAATGCATTTCCCATAACAATACTAATAAAACATCTCTTTCCCCAAAAAACTAAATAAACAAAAACAAAAACTGCAACATGAATGGCCAAAGGGAGGAACTTTACATCCCACTCCTGGAGGATGGGACATGTTTAAAACAAATAGAAACAGTGTCAGAGAGGACAAACTTAGGAACCTGTTTCTTCTTTAACCAGAAGACTCTATAAATTCAAGGCTCTTCACCCAAGAGGAACAAAAAATTCATGTACTACACAGACCTGCGATAGCATATTCTCTGCATAATTTTGTTCCGTTAAGTCTATGACACTTAAATGGGAGTTTTAGTTTCTGCAATGAAGAGAAGATTCAGTGCCATCTGTTTTTCAAAGGGAAATTTTAAGGATCATATGTTTAAGGGGAAACAACATTCTGAGTGTTTTATCAAATCTTCTTATGACATGGTTCAAGGGTCTCACTGTTTTCCTTTCTAATCACCCACTCATTTTTTTGTTTTCTGGACTGTACATTACAGTTTTAGCAGGAGAGAAGCAATGAAACTCAATGAGCGAGCCTTGTTCAGGGAGTTTTATCTGGTTAAATCCCCAGATTACATAATTTTACGAGGTCATAGATATTACCTAATTTCAATAGTTTTGAGAACTGGATGCACTGAAACTCTTTGAGAGGTTTTAAAAAATAAAGTGTTACGTTCCATACCTACATATTTTCCACATTTACATATTTTTACTTACTAGCATTTTAGGATTCCATAATTTAACATATGTTCCTGGTAATCTGCTACATTCTCTTGGCATTTGAGAACCACTAATTTAATCAGATTGCTTACCTTTCAAATGAGGAGGCCAGTGAGTGAATCATTATTATAGTTCACTTGAACTCAAAGCTGCTGGTTACTGGTTTGAAAGTCAGCTAGTTACACTGTCTCTTCTAATAATAAATGAAACATTGTATTAACCAGACTAATAAAGAGGCAACACTATTGAACTTTCACTTTGGCAAAAACCATAGGTCCTGAGTTCCAAATATTCCACAGAAACCACCTGTGTTTCCGTTTTCCCAGGCAAACTGTTAGCATGATGAAAATGTGGTTTCTGTAGAGGGAACAGAGTGATCAGTTTAAAACAAAGCCAGAAGAATTAGCCTCATATACATGGTGTTACATTCAGCTTAATTAGGAGATAAGCCAGGACGCGTATCATCTCATCTCTGTGCAAACACTCAAAAAACAGCAGAAGGAAAGAAATGGTATGACAATCTGGAAGATCTGATAGAGCCAATAAAAAAATTCAACTGACAAGAAGGCCACACATCAGGTATAATTTGCTAATGGACTGGCACGTTGAGCATCTTGGAAATAAAATTAGCAACCAAATCCCCTTGCATTCGAAAGGGGCAACAAATTAATGGAGTTAATAGGTTTTATGGAATCATTTGCTGGTAGTTTGCTCTGACTGAATGCAGAGGCAAACCCTGTAATTGCAGAATAATGAAGTACAATCCAAGGCAGAAATGATTATGTGTATGAATGGCAATAACTTTATCAGGTAAGAAAAGATCTGCTAGAGCCAAACAAGATGATCAGCTAAAAGTGCACATATTTTCAGATTACGATAGTCTGCTAATATCAGTAGAGTGAAGCAGAAAGAAAGAAGGAAAATTTACAGATGAACAATAAGATTCCAAGTTGAATTGAGACTATATATAAATGGTGGCCAAGAAAATTACACATTCATTTAATAAATCATTATTCTCACTCTTATTAATCATTACTCTTATTCTTCTTTGATATTATTATCCTAGGAACTAATTATTTGAGAAAAATGGCATAGAAAGGCTCCCTGAAGTGTGTAAATTGTTTTCAATATGCTTTAAAGTTACTTTTGTTTTATTTGGATATAACACAGGTTATATCTTTTATATAAGTTACCTGGCTTTCCCCCAGGTTTAGGATTACAGAACACTAGAGAGGAAAGAGATATGAGTCATCTAAAGAAGCAGTAGCACAAAAAAAAAAAAAAGACAATCCACAGAATGGGAGAAAATCTTTAAAAACAATGTAACCAACAAGTGATTAATCTCCAAAATATACAAGCAACTCATAAAACTCAGCAACAACAAAAAACAACCCAATTGAAACATGAGCAGAAGACATAAACAGACATTTTCGCCAACAGACACATGAAATGATGCTCAACATTCTTAATGATTAGAGATGTGCAAGTCAAACCTACAATGAGGTACCACCTCACACTGGTCAGAATGGCCATCATTAAAAAGTCTGCAAATAATAAATACTGGAGAGGGTATGGAGAAAAGGGAACCCTCCTTCACTATTGGTAAGGATGTAAATTGGCACAACTACTATGGAAAACAGTATGGATGTGACTCAGAAAACTAAATATAGAACTACCCTATGATCCAGCAATCTCAATGCTGGCATATATCTGGAGAAAACTTTCTTTTAAAAGGATACGTGCAACCCTATGTTCACTGCAGCACTATTCACAGTAGCCAAGACATGGAAACAACCTAAATGTCTACTGACAAAGGAATTGATTAAGAAGATATGGTACATATATACAATGGAATACTATTCAACCATAAAGAAATTACAAAATAAAGCCATTTGCAGCAACATGGATGCAACTAGAGACTCTCAGACTAAGTGAAGTGAAGTCAGAAAGATAAAGACAATTACCATATAAAATCACTTTTATGTGGAATCTAAAATATGGCACAAAGGAACATATCTATGAAACAGAAACATACTCACAGATGTAGATAACAGACTTATGGTTGTCAAGGGGAGGGGGGAGAGAGCGGGATGCACTGAGAGTTGGGGTTAATAGATGCAAACTATTATATTTAGAATAAATAAGCAATGAGGTCCTACTGCAAAACACAGAGAACTATATCCAATCTCTTGGGATAGAACATGATGGAAGACAGTACGAGAAAAAGAATATATATATATAGGTATAACTGAGTCTCTTAGCTGTATAGCAGAAATTGGAACAATACTGTAAATCAACTACACTTCAACAAAAAACAAATAAAAAATAAAAATAACACATATGGGAAAAAAGAATGCATATATGTATATGTAGAACGGATCCACTTTTCTATATACCTAAAACTAATATAACACTAAATCAACTATATGCCAATAAAATTAAAAAAAAAAAATGGTTCCCAAATGCTGGTATACAGGGAAGTGTTGAACTGGAAGCCTCAGAATCAGCTTTGAGAAATATAGACAGCTGGGTCCCATTAATAAAAACCAAGTCAAAAGGATTGAGATGGGGTCTGGGAATCTCTAGAAAAGGAATTTGGTCAAGTGACTCAGATGCACCACCACTTTAAAAACTTCTGTTGGATCATATGAAGGCTTTTTTTTTTTTTTTTTTTTTTTTTTGTCTTTTTGCCATTTCTTGGGCCGCTCCCACGGCATATGGAGGTTCCCAGGCTAGGGGTCGAATTGGAGCTGTAGCCACCGGCCTATGCCAGAGCCACAGCAACACCAGATCTGAGCTGCATCTGCAACCTATACCACAGCTCATGGCAACCCCAGATCCTTAACCCACTGAGCAAGGGCAGGGACCAAACCCGCAACCTCATGGTTCCTAGTCGGATTCGTTAACCACTGTGCCACGACGGGAACTCCATGGATCATATGAAGGCTTTGTGGTGGCTTGGGAAAAAATACTTCCTGCCTTTTTAAAACCTCTTATGAAAAGAAATTAATATGCAAGTCACATTTTAATTGAAGATATTTATATTGACTTATCAGTTTCCTCTAATATTCCAACAATTTAGCCCTTGTTCCAACCTCTGGAATAAACTTAGCTGTCCTTCCTTCCCAAAGCAGGTATTTATGCGTGTGCCAATAAATTTGGGTATATGAACATAAAAAAAGAGACCCAGACCTCTTTGCTTATCACGTTATTCCCATTTCCACGATCTCCAATTCACTGATTATAGTAAAAAATATGTGGCTATTTGCCAAAGCTGTTTTAGTGCATCCAAGTGTCGAGATACAGCCGAGAATTGGCCCATCCACTGCACTACAGCAGATAAACTATTATGATTCACTGAAGCCTATGTTTCTTACTATAACAACTAAACAATTTTTTCTACCTAGAGAGAGAACCCTGATATTTAGATTGAAAAACATGCATTAACTCCTCCCCTGTTCTACAAATAAACCAAAACCATAAGGAAATATCCACTATAATCTAAAATGATGACATTTTATTTTTTATTTATGTATTTATTTATATATTTATTTATCGTTATACCTGTGGCATATGGAAGTTCCTGGGACAGAGACTGAATCTGAGCCACAGCTGTGACCTACACCACAGCTGCGCCAATGCTGGATCCTTTAACCCACTACGCTGGGCCAGGATCAAACCCATACCTCTGCAGCAACCTGAGACTGCAGTTGGATTCTTAACCCACTGTGCCACAGTGGAAACTCCTATTCAACTTCATTTTTAATGTTCCTCCCACTCATGTAAACTCTCAAACATGTGGTAATCATTATTCTGGTAATCACTGACTCTCTATTAATTAAAAATAAGACACTGGAAAGCTCAAGTTAACATATTAGGCATGCTGAGTAGAGAACCTGAACACAAGTTAATTGGATGGAGGGGTGGTGTTTTGAAAAAGACTCATTTCAGATTGTTTTTTTATGACAGGTTCTGTAGAAACTCAATGTCTTGAAAAATAAAATCTCTCAGGCTCCCACTTAGAGAGGATATAGAATGACTGTAGGTTGAGGGAGGTATCTGAAAAACTCATCTTTCAGGTTTTAGCTTAATTTTCTTTGTTTTTATTTGGTCACCTTAGCTCTCCAAGCTCCTTTTTCCTACTACTATATCCAGAAATTCAAAATATTTTTAGAAAACATCATCTTCTGACAAACTGGGTGGGATTAGTTCAATGACTATGTAATCGAGGGTGAGGCAAATGGATAAAGGAGGATGTCCATTGTTATTGCAACTCTGATGACAGGTTTTTAACTAACATCTCCGGTTTTAACTTGAAGCTTACCACCACCTTCCTGGGTTGCCTATGCTGTCAGACTCAAGGTTTTTCAGATTTCTATCCGGTAAACCTTGCTTCTCATTGCCATTCTTTTCAATAGGTACCCACTCTGGTCTGCTCAATCAGATAATCCTTTTGGCTGATCAGTCAGTTAATAATCCTCTACTGTCCATTTTCACTTTTCATCATCTGTTGGCACACTGGCTAAATTCTCTGTTCATTCCTCATTGGTTTAGGGATTTTCCCCTTTACTGTCACCATAGTGAACCCTGCAGGGATACAGGAAATGCATTTCTGTTTTCAACTCATTAGGTTCAATTCAGTCCAAATTTAGTATTTTTCTTCCACATTTTTTAAGACGGAATAAAATACCTTGGAATGAATCAATAATTAAGACGACCTTTCCAAATTTTTTTCAAATTACTATTTTCCTTCTGAAAGCAGTTTTGAGAGGACTGACAGCAATCCATTTCCATTCTTTTTAGTGGAACCTCACTTCACCTAACTTTGCAGCAGTCCCCAGGTTGTTAGAATGTCTAAAATGACAGGGGAAAGTATCCAAAGGCAAAAATATCTTGTAGGACAAAGGGCTCTGGGATTTCTGCCTAACATAATGGCTTTTTACTTTCCCTCCCACTAGCTAAGGGGAAAAAATCATTTTAAGAACTGACAAAATTGTATCAACAGTTTTCATTAAAAACACATTCATGTCAACATTAAGTAAGTTCCCATCAATTATAATGGGACATTTATGTATGTGCAAAGTAAGGAAATAAAAACAGCAATATAGGGCACATCACAATCCATTTAGGAGTTCATCATTTCCATAACAAACTCATAAAGCATTTCAAATGAATGATTTATCATAAGATTATTGGAAAAAGATTTATCCATTCTCTTTTTCATTCCTTTGATTCAGTGCTTTGGCACACAAAATTCTTTCTTCCCCATCAAAAGTTTAAGAGAGGGAACCCTAGGATCTTAGAAAAAACAGCATAGGCAAGAGAGGAATTTATGCTTGTGAAATGATGTTACCTGAAAATACATAAAACGATGTGGATTAGAAACCTGCCGACAAACAAATCTACCATCCAACATGCATCCTATGAGAGCATCATTCCTAAAGGTATTGAGATAAAGTAAGACCTATGGTTTGTGCCATACCAGATATCAAAATATGAAAACAAAAGCAGACATTCTAAGACAAATGTTTCACTCTAACTCTTCTAGCCCTCAAACAGGATACCTGCTCTTAAATCCATTTATACAAAACCACATAGACACTCATTTGGTTCATATAACACATTCTTTCCTTTACTCAAGTTGAGTACCTTTTCCTGGTCCACAGATATTCCTCATTCATGAGGAATGAAGACCATAAGAAGATGAATTAGTCACTGAGATGATGAAGCCAATGAACATCACCACTTAGTCTCTCTCATCTCTTCCTTCTAAATCCTGCCTACAGAAAACAGACAAGGGTTTGAAACAGAACAGATGATGATCATAAAGCAGCACTGATATATATGTGCAAAGCACTTCATGATTTATACTGCTTACTTATACATATGATCTTTTTTGATCCTCGTATCAACCACTGGGTCCAGGTCGGAGGGGGGCTTCACACAGTGTTAAGGATAGTAGACAGGATGACAGCTCGAAGAAGTGAGATTGACTTATTAGGATTCATAGACCAAATTTAAATCTCTTTCTGATTCAGTTCAGAGTTCAGCCTTTTGCTTTTGTTGCAGAATGGAGTTAAACTACAGAATATTGTCTCTATTCTAGGTTTTCTTTCCTTCCTTTTCTCATTCCTGAACCAATTAAAAATAAATGGCATCCAAATGAGGAAATAAGAAATAAAATTGTCTCTTTAGATGACATGATCTTATATACAGAAAACCCCAAAACGCCACCAAAACCTGTTAGCCTAGTAAGTCAATTCAGGAAAACTTCAGGTTACAAAATCAACATATAAAAATTAGTTATATATATATGCTAACAGTGAGATATTGAAAAATATTAAGAAAGCAATCGTATTAATAATAAAATAAAAATAATAAAATACTTAGAAATCAATCTAACCAAGGAGGTGAAAGATCTATATATGGAAAACTATAACGCATTGTTGAAAGAAATTAAAGACACAAATACATGGAAAGGCATCCATGTATTTGAAGAATAAATGCTGTTAAAATAGCCTTACTATCCAAAGCAGTCTACCGATTCTATCGAAATCCCAATGGAATTTTTTATAGAAATTGGAAAGTTTGAATATATAAAACTTTCATACAGAACCACAAGAGTCCCTAAATAGTCTAAGCAATCTTGAGCAAAAAGAACAAAGCTGGAAAAATCACAGTTCCTAATTTGAAACTATAATACAAAACTATAGTAATCTAAACGGCATGGTATTTGCATAAAAAACAAGACAGACATCAATGAAACAAATCAGAGAATGCAAAAATAAACTCATACCTATAAAGTCAACTAATTTTCAACAAAGTTCCAAGAATATAATGCGGAAAGGATCTTTGACAAATAGTTTCCAATAAATGGTTCTGGGAAAACTGGATGTCATCATGCAAAAGAATAAAACTGGACCCTTATACCATACACAAAAATAAACTCAAAATAGACTAAAGACTTAAACATAAGAACAGAAACTATAAAATTCCTATAAGAAACATAGAGGAAAAAGTTCCTTGACATTAGTCTTGGCAATGTATTTTTGGAGAGATCCATGTCTTTGTAGAATAAAATCACAGACAACAAAAACAAATTTATACAAGAAGAAATACATCAACTAAAACATTTCTGCACAGCAAAGGAAACAATCAACACCATGAATGGCAACCATTGGACGAGGAGCAAATATTTGCAAAACTTTTATCTCTTAATGGGTTAATGTCCAGAATATAAAACAACTCTTGCAATTCAACAAGAACAACAACAAAAGACTAGTTTAAAAAAGGGCAAAGTAACTGAATGAACATGTTCCCTAAAAAGACATCCAAATGGCCATCAGGATTGTGAAAACATGCTCAACATCACCAGGCATAAAGAAAATGCAATCAAAATGAAATATCACTTCACACCAATATGAATGGCTATTATTAAAAATATTAAAGGGGAACAGGTGTTAGGATGTAAGAGAAATGTGAACACTTTTACACCATTTGTGGAATACAAATTGTAAAATCATGCAAAATAGTATGGTGTTTCCCCCCAAAAACCAATAATCTCATTTGTGGGTATATATACAAAGAAAATAAAGTTGCTAGCTCAAAGAGATAGCTACATCCCATGTTCACTACTTTTTTGTAAAAACCAAGACATGAAAACTAAGTGTCCAATGGTGGATAAATGAATAAAGAAAAAGAGAGATAAACACACATATATACACACAGACAATGATATAGTATTCAGCCTTATATAAAGAAGAAAATCTTCCATATTTTGACAACATCAATGAACCTGGAAGATATTATACCAAGAAAAATAAGCAATTACAGAAAGACATGCACACTCTCATGTACAGGTTTTAGCTTTAAAAAAGGAAAGAAAAATTCATAGTGACAGAGACTAGACTAGTGGTTACCAGAGGCTGGGGCATAGCAGAAAAAGTAAGATTTTTTTTTTTTAATGTAAAAAGAAATTAGAATAGATGTTGTCAAATGCTGGGGGGAGATGGTCTGGGAAGTTACTATTTAATGGGCACAGAGTTTTAGTTTTGCAAAATAAAAAGAGTTCTGGGGAGGGAGGACAGTGATGGCTGCTTTACAATAGGAAATGTCCTTGATGCCACTGAACTGTACACTTGAAAATGTTTATAAACAGTAACTTTAATGTGTATTTTGCCATAAGAAAAAAAAATAGGGTTAAAGAAAAGAAAATGGAGATAGAAATACTCAACAATGGGTTCATGGACCTGTGAAGAAGTCTCTGAACATGATCTGGATAAAATAACTCACTTGAAATTATTTGCCAAGTATGTATTCCCTCCTCCCCATTTGAGGAGAGAGTTGAAAAGCTTTCATCAGAAATGTAAGTAATGACATCAATGAAAATTAAGGAGACGGCTGTAAAAGTACTATCATACGTTTGTCATTTAAAATTATCAATATCTAAATGTTTTATTGCTAGATTTATATGTTAAAGAGACATGTATAGAGAGTTCCCTTTAGGCTTAGTGGGCTAAGGATCTGGCATTGTCACTGCACTGGCTCAGGTCACTGCTGTGGTGCAGGTTATATCCCTGGACCCTGGGGAACTTCCACATGATGTGAGCATGGCAGAACAAAAAAAAAAAAAAAGAGAGAGAGAGAGAGAAAGAGACATGTCTAATGTCAATAAATTATATTATTTGTTATCCATTCATCACAAGTATTCTCAGAGTTAGCAAACATTCAGCTTAAATGTCTAGGCTTGCCTTCCCTGAATTTCAAAATATTCTGCATTTGCAGATCCATCTCCTCATGTGACAGTCGAGAATTGGCATCTAGAGATGGTAAGTGGCTTGGCCAAGGTGACACAAATGCCTATTCTTCATTCTAACTAAAACCCAGCACTGCCAGATACCTTATTCTCATTAAGGTTAGTGGACATCTGGAGCTTTATGAAATAATAACTAAGATTTATTATGAGCTTCGGATGTACCACTGTTTTAAGTACTACCTACATAATGGCATTTCTCTCTTCACAATATTCTTATGAAATATGGTGTATTACTTCTCACAACAGTTTATGAGTTGCTGCTTTTACTCTACAGGTAAGGAAAGTGAGGCTTATAAACATTAACTTGCTTTTAGTCAGATAAGAAGAGACAGAGTCAGATTCAAACTCAGGTTAAATCTGACTATAAAGGCCAAAATCTTCACTGCAAGAGTATTTGTTTTCTACTTATAAATGAGGACTAAGCTATAGTCATTAGCAATACATGTGATTTGATTCAAGAATACAGAGTTGTGTGGAACAGAGATGTGAGAACATACATAGGCTTAGACCCTATAATAGAAAATGCTACTTAAAATCTCTTTATATCACGGAATAACAGAAAGGCTAAGAAGGTAATTCTTACTATTAAATTTTAAGCCAAACATAAGCAGATGGTGGAGATAAATAAAGCCACCTAAAGCAGACCTCCAGAAAAGGGAAAGCTATTATCTTGGGCTTCGCCATTTATTACCTGGAAACCTTGGGTAACTAACCTCAGTTCTCAGTATTCTCTGAAACCCATGATCTCTTACCTAGTCTGTTTCTTCATGGTGCAGTGAAATCCTTCTCTCCTATGCCACTTCCTACTGGATCGTTTCTAATGTTATTCGAATGTAACAGAACAGATTTTATAAAAAATAACAACAAAAACAATGAAACCTGCTTGTACCAATATTTCCTTTTCACTACATCTCTGTTACTCTGTTCCTCTTCACAGCAAAATATCAGAATTATTATATCCATTTCTAATATATGAATCTCTCTTTTAAGAATGGTGAAAATGAAACCGGGTATAAATTTAAAAATTGGTGTAAATATCATAAAAAAGAAGGAACAAAATGAACATCTGTGTTTTTACCTTTTTGTGTTAAGAAGTGGAAAGTTTCTGGTAACTTTAGACTATGGGTTTCTGACTCCTTATAGTCTCATGCCCCAAGCAGTAAACAGTGTTGTGATTTTTTATTGCCTTTTATTTTTCTTTATAGTATTAACATATGTGAATGTATTCGTAAATAATATCTTGATGGGTTTTAAATATTTTTGAAATTTATATTACTGTATTTAATTTGTGTATAATTTTTGTTGATTAACTGCTTTTACAAATCAAGAAGTTTTATGAGATTTAATCATATTGATATTTGTAGTTACACTTCATTCTTTTGTTCTGTTTCACATTTTTTTTTCTTTTCTTCATCTTCCCTTTTTTTTAATGGCCACATCTTCTGCAGCCTATGGAAGTTCCCAGGCTAGGGGTCAAATAGGAGCTGTAGCTGCCGGCCTACACCACAGCCACAGCAACACCAGATGTCAGCTGCATTTGTGACCTACACCACAACTTGCATTGATGCTGGATCATTAACCCACTGAGTGAGGCCAGGGATCGAACTCTCATCCTCACAGACACTAGTCAGGTTTTTAACCTGCTGAGCCACAATGGGAACTCTCATTTTTCAATTATATAAATAGATGAGTGGACAAAAAACATGTTTAAATTTAAAATAATGCAAAAGTTTCCAAATTGTTTAAGCCAGTTATTACTTTTATCATCATATGATGAGAGTCTTTTCTGTACAAAGGGACTACATGATCTAAATGTTTTGCTTACATTTTCAAGTCATTTACTCATTTTTCCACTGAATCTTTTAGATATCCTTTATTGATCTGCAGGATTTACCTACATATTGTACACAGCCATAGAGTGAGGATTTAATATATTATCTTCACTTTTGAATTTATTTCATTTTTTACTTTTTGATGACCAAGTGTATCAGTTCTATATTTTGTTTCATTTCATATTTAAGTCTTTAATCTTAACTTAAATTTAGTGTATGGAGCAAAGTGGGATATCCAGTAAAATTCATGCAATTTTACCCATTGATCTAAAATGTCTGATCTGTCATTAATTAACTTTCTATATGAGAGTGGGTTATCTTATGACATTTATATGATTTGTATTTCTCAATCTTTACCTTTGTCTTTATTACATGTTCTGATTAAACAGACATACATAAAAGTGCAAAAAAAAAAAAGTGCAGTTCAGTTAATAATTACAACACAAATATCCACGTAACCAACTCTCAGTTCAAGAAATATAATTTTGCCAACACTCCATAAGCTCTTCTTACATCTCTTAGTTTTAATTCTCCATTCTCCTAAAAGTTGAACAGCTTCTTTAGATCTACAGCTATAGTTTTTCTTGTTGTATTACCTTTTTGAAAAGGGAGAATCTGATGTAGATTCTTGTGTGTATGGTTTCTACAACTCAATATTATATTTGAGCCTCTGTGCACCTCAGCAAAGCATTTGCTTGAGTTCTCAAAAAAATGACAGTTTAGATAATTAGATAATTATTTCCCAAGTTTTTTTTCTTTAGTCTCTATGTTGTTACTATATCATAATCTAAAACATAATTTTGGAAAAACACATGTGGGAAAAGTTAGTATTTTGTACATTAGTGGATAAACTTTTTTCTCCAAAAAGATGTATTTAAATTTGGATACAACTAGGTATAAGATTAGTGAACTGGAAGGCATGTGAACAGAAATTATCTAGACTGAAGCACAGAGAATAAAACAAAATTATATTTATTTGAGAATGGTGAAAATTTGATTACATGTGTATTTTTATTTTTAGCTAGACGACAGAAAAATAGGGCAGTGGATATAATGAATATTTAAGAGCACAGATATTTCCAAAATTGATCAAAGACATTGAGGCACAGAATTAAGAATCACTATAATCCTCAAGCAGTGTGCAAACACGTACACATGCACACACATACACAGATGCACTTTTGCAGGTTTGGTTAACTTAGAAGCTGAATCTGAGATGGCTATTTACATACAGGAAGTTAATCAGTTAATCTGTCTGATCTGTTCCTGGAATCAACTCCTGTGGGAGACTGGAGTAAGCAAAACTGCTCAGAGGGAGAAAATGGGCTGCAAAGGAATTCTAAAGGCTTCAAATAATCTCATGGATATCTCTAGATACAGGGTTGCCTTTCAGAGTTGTTCTGAATTGAAGGATGGGGGCAAGGACACTGACTAGGCATTGAATGGGAGTAGCCCCTTGGAAGGGAGTGTGACCTGAGTAAGGTGCATCTCTTGTAAAGAAAGTCTTAAAGTTAGACTCAAATGAGTCGAACTGATTGTCAACAGTCTCAGGAGTTCGAAGAATGAGTGCTTCGGTATTGGAGGGAAAATCTGGACGGTGCACAATACCATGTACCACACACACACATCACTATGCCTAGGCACATTAATAAAAATGAAAATTGACATCAAGGAGAATATTTTCAAAGCTCGCTGAGTAAAAAGGTCATTACCTTTAAAAGAAATACTTCAGCTTACAAGTGACATCCCATCAAAAATTATAAAAATGTAAAGAAAATGAAATGATAGCCTTAAAGTGAAGACAAAAGAAAATTACAATTAGAAAATCTGTAAAACAGAAAAGTCCTCAAAAATCAATGTGAATTAGGAGTTCCCATCATGGCTCAGTGGTTAATGAATCCAACTAGGAACCATGAGGTTGTGGGTTCAATCCCTGGCCTCGCTCAGTGGGTTAAGGATCTGGTGTTGCCGTGAGCTGTGGTGTAGGTTGCAGACGTGGCTTGGATCCCACGTTGCTGTGGCTCTGGTGTAGGCGGTCAGCTACAGCTCCAATTATACCCCTAACCTGAGAACCTCCATATGCTGCGGCAGCTGCCCTAGAAAAGGCAAAAAGACAAAAAAAAAAAAAAAAAAAAAAAAAAAAGAGTAAACGTGAATTAAAAACATTTTGTAGACAAAAAAAGAGAGAAAGAATTTATAGCTAGCCAAGCAACACTGAAAGGTTATGTTTTCTTTACAAAGCAAAATAAATAAATAAGCCTAAAGAGAAAAATCACAGAAATGTGGGAGTAAAAACCAAGAGAGAGGGTCAAATGAGCAGGTTCATATAAATGTTGATTAGATCACTGATAATATTCAATTTTTATATGAGTGATTTTTATAGGAGTTGTTCACAATTTAAAAATACTTTATTCTTCATAGATATACAAATTTGCAGTTTTCTCTATGTATGTTGCATTGTGTAACTTACTGTTAATGCAGAATAAAATAGAGACCAATACTGAAGGTCCTCCAAGCAAAAAGAACCACTTAATTAAGCTACATAAAGCAAAACTTAATCTAGTTTATTTCATAAACAGAACCCAAACTTCGGTTACTTCTCACAAATAATGCTTCTGATAATCATAAATGAAACTTAAAGCATCCCCACAAAATGGTATAAGATAATTACTTTCAGACAATCTCCTATTGTCTGGAACCCCCATTGTAGTGTAACTGGTATTATAAAGGTTGTACAGCTTCTTCATTTTCACATTATATGCTATCCCATTAAATCATGCCTGTGAACTTCATACCAGTTTCAGGTTTGAAGTATCCCCATACAGGAACAGTGTGTTTCTCACTCAATAAGATATTCAAATCAAGTAAAGCTCTGTGAATCTTCTTTTGAGAACAGACATACGCTATATTTTCAAATACTGAATCTTTCATTCTATTTTTAAGATACAGGTTCTTTTCGGTACCTCCACGTTGTGAATTTCTATCTGCTTATCATTGGATGTATAGTCCGGCTTCTGCTAAAGTACAAAATGACTAGATTTAACTTGACTATTTATTTTTTTGTTGTTATAAATAAACATCTCCACTCAAATCTTAATGTTGTGATTCAGAAGCCCATCATTTTCCTTTTATTGAGGTGTCCATGAGAAAAAGGATTCTTTCCTGTACATGACTGTGTTTAACTTTGTATCAAGTTTAAAGAGCTTCCCTCTATCCCTTTTACACATTTGTAAAATTGCCTTTTTGATAACAGTAGTCCTGAGAGTGCTGTGAAAAACAGGTGGATTGTGGTAAATGATGAAAGGAGAGACGTGGTGTTATCATCAGTCTGGGAAGAGGATTCCCAGGTTGGGAGAGGAAGGGTGACCCCACTGTCAAATGAAGATCCCCCCCCCTTTTTGTTGGAGACACAGGGGTTATTTGGACAGAACATACCTCACATATTGCTGCAGGACTTTAATTCTGATTAGTCAAAATTCTCCTGGAGTTCCCATTGTGGCTCAGTGGGTTAAGAACCCAACATAGTGTCCCTGAGGATGCAGGTTGAATCCCTGGCCTTGCTCTGTGGGTTAAGGATCCAGAGTTGCAATAAGCTGCAGTGTAGGTTGCAGATGTGGCTCAGATCCGGTGTTGCTGTGGCTGTGGTGTAGGCCCCAGGTTGCAGCTCCTATTCAATCCCTAGCCCAGTAACTTACATATGCAGCAGGTGCAACCCTAATAAGAGAAAAAAAAAAAAATTCTCCCAGTGCCTAAGAGGGTGAGCACTTATCTTAGTTCCTGTTGCCATTGACACACTCATCCCTTTTTCTCTTATTACATTTGGAGAGTGAAGAGTTGAATACCACATGCTTTTCTACTCGCGCACTCGAAAATTCCCGCACCCATTTTGATCATATTTAATTTTAAAAACTGAATATGTCTCCTTGAGCCATTTCATAGTATGGCAACATATAAATACATAATATTTTTTAAACTGCAGGCTGTTTTCATTGTTGTATTGAAAGGTATATTAACTTGAATTTATTTGGCATTTGAAGTAATTTAACCCCTTTCATCTAATAATATTATCAACACACAAATGTTTATGACTTGATTTCCCTCATAGGTCTGCCTATACTCATTTTGTCTTTAAAATATCATATTTTAAGGGAACAAAAAAAGCCAACACTTTACCACTGGTTTTCACATCAGCTGGAGCTGAAGGACTCACCGTTACAAGTTCTGAAATGAGTTGGGATGGCTGACTTCAGTTTGGTTCTGCTACTGACAAACACCTTGGCTGGCATGTGACAACTCTCTTCACTTCTCTAAGCTTCTATTTCATTTTCTCTCATACTGCAAAACGAGAAAATATTAGAGTCAATGATCTTAAAGTTTCCTTTCAGCTCTGATACTCAAGCACTTCTATGAAGTGCTGAAATTTGTTCCAGGTTATGAGATAAGCTAGCAATAGAATTGGAAATAAAGCCCCCAGGATATATCTTTAGCTATAATCAGATGACTTAGAGAAAAGAGAAAAAAAATCATAAAAAAGAGAGTAGAAGAATAAATGAATCAAAGGTGATATGCAAAGTAAGGTAAGAGTGAAAAAAGAAGAGAGAGAAAATTGTTTGAAAAACTGCCAAGGATAAAATAGAGAACGCATGACATGGTTGCATAATTTTCCTCTTCTGGATCTCCAGACCTGGATGATTCAACCTGAGCATTCCTCTACCTTTCCAAAATTATGTGTTATGCAAATATCTGTTGAATTCTAAGTTCCTGTGATATTTCAGAATTCTTTTCTTCCTTTACTCCTGGATTCCTGCCCCAAATCCTCCTTTTTAAAGTTTTGTTGAAGTGTAGTTGATTTACAATGTTGTGATAATTTCTGCTGTACAGCAAAGTGATTCAGATATACATATACACACATCCATTCTTATTCAGATTATTTTCCCACATAGATTATCACAGAATATTGAGTAGTGCTACCTGTGCTCTACGGCAGGTTCCCAGTGGTCAATAATTCCATATTCTTCAGTGTGTATATGCCAATCCCAAACCCCCAGTACATCCCCTCTCAAACAGTCCTCTTTGGTAACCATGAGTTTATTTTCCTTTTTTTTTTTTTTTCTTTTCAGGCTAGGGGTCTCATCGGAGCTGCAGCTGCCAGCCTATACCACAGCCATAGCAACGTGGGATTCAAACCAAATCTGTGACCTACACCACAGCTCACGGCAATGCTGGATCCTTAATCCGCTGAGTAAGGCCAGGGATTTGAACCCGAAGCCTCACGGTTACTAGTTGGATTCATTTCCACTGCACGACAATGGGAACTCCCATAAGTTTATTTTCAATATTTGTGAGTCTGTTTCTGCCCTGCAGCTAGGTTCATTTGTATCCTTTTTTTCAGATTCCATAAATAAGTGATTTGATTTACCTTTTCTCTGCAGCCTCACACATACCATTGGCCATACTTCTGTCCTCCTCTTCCCCAATTTTCTAAACCCAGGTCTCTGCACTCAAAGGACCAATCTAAAATGTAACCCATGTAATTATTTTATTTTCAGGTAAACAATTTTCATTTTTGGCCTGTGGCTCACTAGGGCTTTTATGAAGGCTAGAGGTGATAGCATCCTTCAACAGTACCATCTAGATGGGGCTAAATGAAGTGTGATGATAAGGTGGGGATGCAAGAATTTCATGGTTACACTATAGACATAAGTTGCCCAAAGTTCACAGATTAAGGTCTCATTTTCAAGATTTATATGATGCAATTAAAATGAATTCTGGGAGTTCCTGTTGTGGTGCAGCGGAAACGAATCTGACTAGGAACCATGAGGTTGGGGTTTGATCCCTGGCCTCGCTCAGTGGGTTAAGGATCCGGTGTTGCCATGAGCTGTGGTATAGGTTGCAGATGCAGCTCAGATCTGGTGTTGCTATGGCTCTGGCATAGGCTAGTGGCTACAGCTCCGATTAGACCCCTAGCCTGGGAACCTCCATAAACTGCAGGTGCAACCCTAAAAAGCCAAAAAAAAAGAAAGAATTCTGGAAAAAAAGTACAACCTGTGAGTTCTCCAGTCTTTATATTTGATTTAAATTGATTACACAACTCATGGTCACTGCTAACAATAAATCAGTCAATTACATGAGCAAATACATGCATATCTGAAGAACAATAGGAATACAAAATGCTATAGTTCGATCCCAAAGGGAAGTATTTACAGTAAAACAGAGTAGGTAAGGGAAGATGTTGCTGATATAACAAGGTATAATATGCAAAGCTCTTTCCTCCTGGCTAATAAAGTAGGTCCATGGCCCTAGTTTTGTCTAATCTGAAGTCATATAATAGCTTTCATTTATTGGCAACATATAAAACAGCTGGCTATGTTTTATGTGCATTATATACAGTTTTAAAACATATGTGCATAACCATTTTTCACTTAGGTAATTTTATATCCATTTCACAGCAATAAGTTAAAACTTCTCCCAAGGTCCACAACACTAAACTTGGGGTTGAGTTTGACTGAGTTAAATACTCAAATCCAAAATCCTAATTCCATTTGGCACTGCTTTTCCAAACACCTGGCTCCCTCCTTCTGAAATCATCACTCTTGGTTTCCCGAAGTTCAGGGGCTTTGGCCACGTTATACAGGTCCACGGTTTGGATTAACAGCTCTGTTATTAAATATCTATAAATGGGAAAGTGATAATACTTATCTTTAGGATCATCATGTAAAAGCCTTTTGCTCTGTGTCTAAACACACTGTAGCTATTCAAGATTGACGATTGTGATTGCTTTCCTTTGAGGTCAAATGACTTGACATTAATGCATGATTCTAGACTGTGCCGCAAATTCATGTTACCTCACCCTATCCTACTACTAAGACAGTCCAATCCTTATTCGAGACCCTAGAATTTGAGTCTGTGTTTATTCAGAGGCATGACCTATTGAAAAGTCTGTCTCCCGGTGACCTTCTGTGAAGACATAATGCATAACCCAAGGGCCCAAACCCTTAGAATACATAAAATATAGAATTAAAAAAGGTATTTCTCTTTCAGAGGAGCTTGAGGATATGACAATTTAAACATTTAAGATAAACAGTTATTTATAAGCACTATTTACATAGATTCTATGTTCTAATAGAATTTATGGTTGTCCTACGCCACTGCAAAAAATAAATTAATAAAAGTCAACATACATTTATGTGGCACATTTATTTTAGGATAGGAAAATAAATACCTTGAGGCTCGTATATGAAATTATTTGATTAGTTCTGTGGTATATTTGTTTGTATATTTAATTTCCCCTTTTATTCTAATTGTTCATCTGAAGCTGTACTGCCATTTTGGAAAGATCATCTTTCATTCAGCCAATTAGGAAAACCTTGGGATAAGTGTCATTTATAACCATTAGGGTAGAATTTTTTCCTTTTAATCAATCTGATAACTAAACTCTTAGGTTACTAAGTTATTTTTCTCTTACATATTGTAACACACATTTACAGAGAAATAGGAGTGAACTAATTACATAGAAACATTCATATACATATACTTATCAAGGTGCATGGGTTAAATCTGATGATACATCAATTTTTTTTACCCCTTATAAGTTACAAATGGTTTTTACATTTATAAAGAGTTAAACAAAATCAAAATAATATTACACATTAAAATTATACAGAATTCAATGTCAGTATCTATAAAATAAAGTTTTTTGGAACACAGCCTGTTCACAGATTTATGAATTGCTCATGACTGCTTTCATACTATAACAACAAAGCTGAGTATGACCCACAAATCCTAAACTGCTCATTACCTGACTTATTTTAGAGGCCTGTCAATCTCTGACATAAGACAAATACTAACTGTATCTATACATGTCTCCCTTGCTGTACTTTAGTTCCTGCATCCTACTGCTCAGGTATGTATGCCTTTTTCATTCCACTTAGCCACACTAGCTCTCCTCTGCACTAGTTGCATCTCTCTTCTATCTTCACCCACAATCGTGTTTAAGTGTAGCTCAACCACATTCCTTATCACATGATGAATCTTCCATCCATGATGACTTTCTTTTATACAAGCACTATTCTCAACTTCTACTTTCCCTCACTAAGTACCCCTTCCCTAGGGAAAGAACCTCCTCCTAACAGAAGATATTCATTTTCCCACTTTTCTAACTCATGAATTAATGAGAACACTTTCTGCAACTGGAGGTTCCAATGATATTTTTCCACCTTATACCTTCCTAATATTTTGTTTTCTATAGGATCCACCATTTGCCAGAGAGTATACACTTACTAATTTATACACCCCATTCATCCTTCTATCCATCCATCCTACACATGTGTAGGCACTGCCACTCAAGAAGGAAGATAAAATGTATTTTCCACTCCTACAGAGCTCACATTCTAGCATGGAAATATATAAAAAATTAGCACTTAAAATACTGAGTACTATATTAGGTAAAATTACTGAGGAGGATAATTGAATAAAATTTCTGTTCTATTATCATTGCCTTCCAACTTTTTCAACATTTTTAACTTTGGTATTTTATTAATATTTCCCTTCTATTCAATTTCCTAGCATTATTATGACCCTTTAGTTCCTTAGGCTCCTCTACCCTGATTACGTCAATATACATTTCACTCTGTTACCCACAAGAATGGCCATCCTGCAGGTCCTTCATAGTGCTTCCGAAGTTCTTCCTATGACCATGTCATTACTTCTGGTTTCCTTGGTCTTACTGAAGAGCCCATATTTTGGCTTCCAGTTCTTACACATCCATTCAAACTAACTTTATTTTCCTCTTTCATTAAACAGAGATATGCCATAGTTTGTCATATCAACAGTGCCTCAAACTGCCTCACATCAGTCAGAATCATCATCATTAAAAAATCTACAAATTAAAAACACTGGCAAAGATGTGGAAAAAAGGGAAACCTCTTTCCTACACTGCTGATGGGAATGCAAACTAGTGCAACCACAATGGAGAAGTATGGCAGTCCCCCTGCCCACCCCCACCCTCCGTAAAAATGGAATTACCATTATGATCCAGCAATTCCACTCCTGGGCATATATCCAGACAAAATCGTAATTCAAAAAAGATATATGCACCCCAAAGTTCATGACAGCACTATTCACAATAGCCAAGACATGGAAACAACCTAAATGTCCACCAACAGATGAATGGACACAGAAAATGTGATACATATATATTCAATGGGATATTTCTCAGCCAAAAGAAATGAAATAATGCCATTTGCAGAACATGGATGCATCTAGAGATCATCACACTAAGTGAAGTAAGACAGAGAAATATACCACTTATATATGGAATCCAAAATATAACACAATTGAACCTATCTGTGGAACAGAAACAGACTCAGACATAGAGAACAGACTTGCGGTTCTCTACCACAAGGGAGTAGGGTGTGGGGGAGGGGTGTAGTAGGAGTTTGAAGTTAGCAGATGCAAACCATTATATACAAAATGGAAAAATAGTAAGATCCTACTGCATAGCACACGGAACCATATCCAATCTCTACTGATAGAATATGATGGAAGATATGAGAAAAAGAAGCGTATATATGTATGGCTGGGTCACTCTGCTGTACAGCAGAAATGGTCACAACATTGTAAATCAATCATACTTCAATATGAATAAATACATAAACAGAAACCAAAGGACAGCTCCTTGCTAGTGCCTCTCTCGTGCATTCAACTCTGGTCTTCATTTGTACTCATATCACCACTTGATAGTTTGGTAACTTTGACAATATTTGTTTCCTTTTCCCTCATTATATTTGAAGGATTGCTGCAGACAGTCATAAAAGAGTGCTGAATTGTTCTGTTAATCATTTGTGCTCTCTAACATCAGCTTGGGCTGCAATGCTATACAATAATCTTTAAAGTGGCTGTTGAACTCTACTTAAGCTCCTTCCAGAAGCTCTCAAACATTCCTCCATTATTCTTTTTTTCACCAACTGCCATCACGGTTAAGTTTTTGGACTGCACTTCTTTTTCAGCAGTATTTAGCCTCTGTCTGAATTTGCCCCCTACATCTTTATACTGTCCAGGTCACTAAAATGCAAGCTTTGACACAGTTTCCTGAGCTTTTGGCCAGATAGTGAGTTGAATCATTTCCTCAAAAAATAAGTAGAAGAAAATGTCCACATTGCCAACAGTTCAGCAGAGATGGTGGATTCAACATAGAAACAGGAACAGGGGATATTCAGAGTAAGATGGCAAGCTGTCCCATGGCTGAGACGAAAAAAAAATCAGTCTATTCTTTGTAGATTTAGTAACTAAAATAACCCAAGACAGGGACATTGAGGCACCCACACTTTTGGCTGCTATTGTACCTGAATGAAGTTAAGGAAAGTCCAAAGAATCAATTAAGAAGGAAAGAGCATTGTCTGTTTGTTATGCATACACCGTTATCCCTTGGTATCCAAGAATTGGTCCCAGGATCCCCATTCCCACCTTATACTAACATTGAAGGAAGCAATTTGCATATAACCTTAGCAGATTTTCTCATACTTTTTAAATAATCTCTAGAGAACTTATAATATCTAACATGATGCAAAGAGTATGTAAATAGATGCCAGAAAGTGACACATTCAAGTTTGCTTTTTGGAACTTTCTGGAATTTTTTTTCCAAATATTTTCCATCCTTAGTTAGCTGAATCTATGGATGCACAAGCCATGGATACAAAGATCTGACTGCACTCCCTGAAGCCATACAGGATGCATTAAAACGTGACTCTGCCACTTACTGGTTGTTAGAACTTGGTTCAACAACAAAATCTCATGTAGATTCAGGCTTCTACTTTGTACAATATTAGGAAAGTACCACAACATTTCCCCTCCTCCCAAGTCCTATTGGTTTTACCCACATTGCAAGGTGGATCTTATCCCCTGCACCTCATATCATTATTTTTATTTACCTGCTCGCTGACAACACATCATCATTGTCTCCTAAAAAATATTCCTGCTGTTAGTCTTTACCGTAGACAGTACATCCTTCTGACTGGACAGACTGTTATCCATAAAAATACATTTTAGGAGAGGCCAGGAAGGATGACTTAACATCTAACTATTTGAGTAGAAGAACGGAAGTGATTTCCATAGGCATTCTTCTCACATCTTACAATCAAAAAAATACTATCAATTTTTAAAGGAGAAGTTCATACATTATTTACTTTGTAAACCTCATACCACCCTATGTGTGTCCTGGTTAAAAAAAGTTCAAATTGCTTATTTCTTCAATAAGCACTGAACTGGGCCCTAAGTCCATATCATTACTCAAGCCCTCGTTTCTAGGTTATCACAGAGTATTGCTCCTTATCCTTATTTATTTTACCTAAATGTCACTGGAATATTTAACAAGATGTGTGGCTGGAGGGAAGTAAAGAGAGGAAGGGGCAAAGGAGCCTTAAAGACTGGAGGAGTTATGATGCTTAAATGTTCTCTCCTCTCTCATCTCAGAAATGGGGACACTCACATTTATGTAATTCATTTTGTCCTCAATGATATTCAGAACTTTAAAACTGCATTTAAGAAAAACAATAAAGTTTATGAGAGTGACAGGATAAAAAAGGACAGAGTTGCGGCAGAATTCATTGGGTAAAAACTAAATAAGAAAACTCTACAAGAAGCTGTTGACTCTGTGCCATATTCAATGACCAACATAAAGTTAGTGATTTTCTTTTCTTGCAGACACATAAATGTTATTATCCCCAGTGTAAGGCAGGTAGGTAAAAGCACAGTTTAGGAGCATCCTCTCAGTGTGCAACTAATATGTTTTACTTGCTGTACAAGCATATAAATTAAACCTTTTAGTCTTTTTTTTTTATTGCTATATTTCAACTACCTTAGTTCATGTCACTTTCATCCTAAACTATTACATCAGGTGAGATTCTTAAATGTTTCTCTACCAACTTGATCCAATTTACTATATAATTTTCATCAGAGATCCATGCGGTCTCTTGGATTGAAATCTTTCACAAGCATATACTTTCATACTCACAAAAAAAAACAAACAAATAACAACAAAAAGAAAATGCAAATAATGATTACCTCATAGCCAACCAATCAAAAGAATGCCCACAAGCTGATTATGCACCCCACAACCCTTCTCCATCACCCTATCATTAAAAACCTTTCAGGGAAAGCCTTCAGGGCTCATAGCATTTAACACCATAATGAAAATTCTGTGGAATCCAGTGGTTGTTTCCAACCCTCATTCAAAATATGCAGAAAGATCAGTCACATCTATGTGTCATTCTGGGACCAAATGCCATTAGCTTTTTCACTCTAGAAAACAAGACTTGCTTCTAATATCACAATGACAGAATAAACCGCATTGTGCACTTGTGAACAGAATAGGAAATAACTGAGTGTTTACTAAACAAACTAGATTATCCAAAACTCTCAGTTCACCTGAGGTCTTAAAGGAATAGATAGAATATTGAACCTGTTAAAAAGCATTTTAACTTGAAGAAGATATTAATTTACCAGTCAAAATTGCAATGCTATCCAGTAGGGAAAGGTCAGGGTATTTGTAACCCAGCAGGGTCCTGTGAGGGCCCTGGGCACACAAGCCTTTCTGTGTCCTCCATTTCTTGTTTTTAGGGAATAAGCCTCAGCCTCCAGGACCTTCCCTGAGTTCCTAAGGGCAGTTGCTAGGGAGGGGATGCAGAGACCAGGGAGGAGCAGTCAAAAGACAATAGTGCAGCCTTGAGATAGGATCCTGGTTCCTTCTTAAGGAACATACATAACAACATCTTTCAGCCTTTCTTCAGAACTAAAACCCCCAAAATATGGGAGAACCATTTGATAAAGCATTCTTCATTCCTGGAAGGAGGATCATCAAAACCAGTCCTGGGGCCTCTAAACACCAGTTTTGAAAGACAATGCAAGCTTGCCTCTACCCTGATTCTTATCCGTGGTCCCATTTCCCACTCCCCAAACTAGAAAACCATGGCCTAATCCCTTCCAACGTGGGGCACATTAGCCTGCTCTGACCCCCTTTGCCTGGCAAAGTAATAAAGCTATCTGTTTCTCCTTCACCCAAAACTCTGTATCTGAGTTTCTATTCAGCGATGGAGGACAGAGGCTGAGTTTTAGCAACAATTTCATTAGAATAGAACGAGTTTTACGAAATAAAGTTATATAATACCTTTGCATATTTTTGTCCTATGATTCTATTTTCAAACTCTCAATATAAACAATTTAAAATGATATTTTGATACTCTCTTCTATAAAGACATAAAAACAGGGTTTTATGAGAGTCACTTGAGTGGAAAATTCCCTTATAGATTATTTGATTAGGGGAAGCCTCTTTCCTGAGTGGCAGTTTTGAAATGTAAAGGCTAAAGAGGTCCTCATAATTCAAAGTTTTCCTTTTGAAGTGCTTTAAACTTAGGAAACAACCAGAGCAAAATCCCAGGCATGGAACAAATTTAGCAAGAGCAAAAACTAATATAAATTAAATTTGCAATAGTCTAAATGAGATGGAATGGTGGCAATAGAAAGATTAATTAGCATATGAAAATGGCTGAATGTGGAAAGAGGAAGGAGAAAGAGGGATCTAGGGTGCTCTCCGTATTTTCACTTCCTTTTACATGTTACCATTCATCTAAGAAGAGGTCCAAATAATTAAACTTATCTCTTTGACCAGTACACAGGAAATGTAACAAGAAGAAAATATGGGCGATAACACTTTCTTTTTTAATGGCCATGCCCATGGCATATGGAAGTTCCAAAGGCAATGACTGAATCTGAGCCACAGCAGCAATCTACACCACAGATGTGGCGAGGCCAGATCCTTAACTCGCTGCACTAGTTCAGGGATCAAACCCATACCTCCGTAGTGACCCAAGCCACTGCAGTAGGATTCTTAACCCACTGTACTACAGTGGGGACTCCTAGTGATAGTACTTTTAATAAAAGAAATTTGCAAAGCAGTGCTTTAATTCTTATCTCTTATTCCTTGTGATTTTTATTGCTATGATAGTGCTTTTAAGTTTTCAGGTGAAATCTGGAACAGAACATCTAATATTCTTTATACTCTCTTATGTGTTCAAGTTGGTCATGGCTAAGGCAGGCAAAGCAACTGCCTAAGCAAGTATAAAGAGAAGTGTATAAATTCTAGGACGGTCTGAATCACTGACCACTTCATAATGTCTATGATAACGAAGGTCTAAAGGACAGACACCTGGATGAGACGTACTTCCCACTGGAAGTCCTTCAATGAGAACATCCTCTTCACTGAGGAGGGGGTGCGCGTCAATATCCGAAAAAATAAAAAGACTTTATTTTAACAAAATTATGATTTATTAGCCTTTAATCTTGGGATATCTAGGCTTATGTCCTCTCAATCTATCTTCACTCTATTTTGTGGATGACTCAGATTACTTCACCACTGTTTGAAATAAGACCATTTAAAACAACCAAACCTGACTCTTTGACTGTCAACAAGAAAGAAAATACAAAGACTTTCCCATGAAAAACAGATAACATGAATGTTGGCTCTTTATCAGCAAAAGCCAAAATGTAAAAATCCAGACTCAGGGAGTTCCTGCCATGGCTCAGTGGAAACGAATCTGACTAGCATCCATGAGGAGGCAGGTTCAATCCCTGGCCTCGCTCAGCAGGTTAGGGATCTGGCATTGCCATGAGCTATTGTGTAGATCACAGTTGTGGCTCGGATTTGGCATCTCTATGGTTGTGGTATAGGCTGGTGGCTACAGCTCCAATATGACCCCTAGCCTGGGAACCTCCATATATGTCACAGGTGCTGCCCTAAAAAAAAAAAAAAAAAATTCCTGACTTGCAAAACAATTACAGCTGAGGTCTTCAATAAAGACAAGCACACACACATATAAACTTATTATTTTTTCCAAAACAAAGAATTGTAGATTTTTTTACATAGCTAATTGTTTTTAATGGGAATTCAATGCACATTTAATGAGCCTGTGTTTTATGAGAGGTACTAGGCTGAATGTTGCAAATGTTAAAAAGAAAAGAGAATTTCTATCTTTGAGGGAACCCTATAGAAGCCTAGGATCATATGTATAAATCCTTCAATGCACAGAAGAAAAAAGAAACAAACAAAAATCACAGCAAGCCCTCAAAATGGGAAAATGCACAGAAAGCCCTGGAATGAGAAATTCTAACCAGTAGCTTCCCTATCTGGTGGAGTTTAAGGAGGGTTTGATAGCTACTGCAAATCCTTGAGGAAAATTAAGGTAGAACTCTACCTAAAAGATGGTTCCTTCCCACTAAATATTCCTACCAGGGCAGTGTGGGATCAAAATGCTGCAAGTGGAGACAGCAGGCAGATGAAAACCTGTAGTTAAGATACAATTTTCGCATCTGAATGTGATGCAGGTAAGAATCTGGGACACAGTGTCTGTCACAGGTCTAAAGGTGCTTAAAGGACCTATCCACCCAAAGCACTCAGCATAAATCCAGAAGTATAATTTTTACTTTTATGTATTCTATAAAATACTATATCTATCTTGCTCTGATGATATCTAACAATATCAGCACATATGTATTGACTATAGGCCAAGTGCTTTGTTAAATAGTTTATATTGGTTGCCAATCCAATATTCAGTCTTCAAATCTTCCTGCAAATCCCAATGTATCTAGATTTTTTGGAGGGGTAGAAATAAGTAACCAAAAAAAAAAAAAGCAAAAATCTTATGCAGGTCCAGGTAAGCAGAATAGAGGGAGCAACAGAGCATGTGAACAAATTCCAGAAAGGTTCTCAAAATAGTTTAATCCACCAGGAGAAATCATCCTGTTCTCCAAAATTCTTCCATGAAGACTAATGCTTCAGAGGATGCCACTTGCTAAAACCTGTCCTTCATATGAACACTGAGGTATATGTAATAACTGGCCAAGGGGGACCTGTTGTATAGCACAGGGAACTCTATCCAACATTCTGTGATAATCTATGTGGGAAAATAATTTTGAAAAAGAATGGATGTGTGTATATGTATAACTGAATCACTTTGTCATACAGCAGAAATCATCACAGCATTGTAAATCAACTTTACTTCAATAAAACTTTTTTTAAAATCATATAAAACTTTTCCATCAATGTTCCCATTAATTTGACAGGCCCTCTGGTACTGAGCATCTCCTCAAGGACTGGAGGGAAATTTACACAGATGCCCCTGCTTCCAATTTTAAATCATCTCAAACTCTCTTCAGGCCTCAGCTCCTTTCTCAGCATCCTGAGAATTGTACCAGCCACAGGCTGGCCACCAGCCAAGAGTTCGTACGAGAAACATGATCCAGGGAGTGTGTTAGAGAAACAAGATTGGTCCTATCTTAGGGTTTATTATCATTTTTTTTAAGGGCCTCAACTGCGGCATATGGAAATTCCCTGGCTAGGGGTCAAATCAGAGCTGCAGCTGCCAGCCTAAGCCATAGCCACAGCAACGTGGGATCGAAGCCACATCTATGACCCAGGCTACAGCTTGCAGCAACACCAGATCCTTAACATACTGAGCAAGGCCAGGGATCAAACTCTCATGCTCAAGGATACTAGTTGGGTTCTTAACCCAGTTAGCCACCATGGGAATACATCAATTTTGTCTTATAATTTATTACATAAATGCACAGCCATCACCAAAACCCACATGGGTCAATGTCAAGAGAAAACAGCCCAGCCACTGAGGCAGAAGAGGTGGAAACCCCTTGTACTAGTAGGGCTATAGACAATATACGTAATATATTTAAACATACATATGCTTGAACTCAGTAATTTGCATAACCTAGCCAGATTAAAAAATCTTTGATATGCACGCAGATTTTTATAAAAGTATATTTGTCATAAGAAGAAAATCTGAAACACCCAGTAAGAGGGAAATTTTTATATAATTTAAATACATTCACACATTGAAATAATGCATTTTGAAGATTATGCTTATAGAGAGTGATATTAATAGCTGGAGGGAATTATGATTATATAGTGTTATGAGAAATCATGATATAAAACTGATCAACAATATGATTTCAATTAAACAGACATATATAGGTAGAGATTTATGAATAAAAATAATGACTAGGAAAAGATACTTGTCTCTAACGAGTGGTATCTTAGTTCTCATTAATATTTAGGCGAAATTATGAGGGTGCTTTAAAAAAATCTTAAAATGTCACTTCTTTGTGTTCTGGCAGAATTATATATTTTTTATTTCTATGAAACATTTGAGAAAATAACTTTTAAAGTCTTTGAAAAGTCTTGTTGCAGTATGTCTTTTTTTCCAACTCAAGGTTTCCAGTATGTTAGCTGACAGTCCCTTGCACAGATCTAACCTATTGTTGGATGGCACAATGGGGTTTTGGACCAGTAGTTTCCTCTCACTGGTTGTACATCCCTCTGTTATGGTGAGAATCGTTCCAGAATGCCTTACATTTCAGTCATTTCCAACCAGTCTGGAATTGACTTGTATGATTCCTTAATATGTAATACCTCTGCTGGCTTTCACTTTAATTCCTTTCCCTGTCCTTTTATTGTACTTGAGTAGAGATAACAAACTAGGACAGCTCCCAAATAGCTTCTTAATTCATTGCAGTCTTGTTTACTCTGCTTCCTTCATCAATGATTTATATTTCCTCAAGAGGATAGAACTGCTTAGGCTGCAATGGGCCTGATGATAACTTCCTTTAGAAGACATATTCATGTAAAATAGTTAGTTATGTCCCTGAAAAGTTTTTTTTTTTTTTTCAAGTTTAATCACACAGCGATGCTCTTATCTTAAAACTAGATTCCCTTATTTTGCTGAATTGGACTCCTACTGGGAAATACAGCTGGTAAAATGGTAAAATCACATGAGTTTAAATTTGTAGCCTAGAAGTTTTTCTCAATTTCCTCTTTTCTTTCTTTTTCTTTTCTTTTTTGCTTTCCAGGGCCGCACCTGGCGTATGAAGATTCCCAGGCTAGGCGTCCAATCAGAGCTTCAGCTGCTGGCTTACACTATAGCCACAGCAACATCAGTTCCGAGCCATGTCTGTGACCTACACCACAGCTCATAGCAATGCCGCATCCTTTAACCCACTTAGTGAGGCCAGGGATCGAATCTGCATCCTCATGGATGCTAGTCAGATTCCTTTCTGCTGAGCCATGATGGGAACTCCTCAATTCCTTCTTTTCTAGATGAAGAGGAAATCTCTTAATTTTTCTATTGTTAACATAGAAGCAAAATGCATGACCTGTAAGAAGGAAACTCTAGTTAAACTACTTGAAACTGCAAACTATAATTTGAAACTTGGAATTCCAATTGTAAGGCTCTTTGGATACATATTTTAAATGACTTACACTACATGGCTTTCCATTGCCTCCTGTGAAATTAGGGATCCCTAACTTCATAGCATTCCTGAAAAATTAAATAAACTGTTTCAGGCAATATGTCTGACACGATATTAAGCTTTAACTAAATGTGAGTTATTTTCCTAATATATATTAGAAACTATCATGTATGATACTCTTGAGAAAAAAATATTCTGTGGTATAAGAATTCTTCAAGTTGTAAGCATCAGACCAGGAACTTGGTAAGGCTGTAGGAACATGCAGGAGAACTAATGAAGGATAATAGAGTTAAGAGGAGTAAATTTCATGCAAGGTAACTTCTAATCAATAATAATAATGATGCCTATTCATTCCATACTTTTCAAAGGCTGTGAGTATGTGTTGAAATTACTATATCATTTCTGTGCTATTAGAGTATAAAAATAAATAAGATATAACTTTCACTGCCTCAGTGAATCTTACATTCTAGACAGAATGGAGACAAGCATAAAACATAAGTAGACAAAAAAAATGAATTAAAAATAAATGGTTTATCTTAGAGGTAATGAAGAAAACATGAGTTGAGAAACCCTTTTATGTTGAAGAAAACAGGGAAAGCAAATGGTCAGAGGTAATTCTATTTAAATGTGTTAAATCATTAACCGTACAATCATGTTCTTAGCCCCATTCCCTAGATAATAATGAAATAACCTAGTTCATGTGCATCTTTTTTTTTGATAGGCAAGAAATAGATTTATTAAGATAGGATGCTTATAAGAGATGCAAGTGCACAGGAAAGGAGGCCCTGCCCATGTGTATCTTTAATCTACAAATCCATAAGAGGGTGCTGAGATTGTTGTGAGTTTCAGATATCATGTTTTATTGATGATGTAGCTATTGAATCTCAGAGATAAAATCAGAAAACTTGGAAGATTGCTGGGACAGTTTTCTGACTATGCTAAAAATCCTTTATGGGACTAATTAACACATTCATTTGTATTTTCCATTCATTTATTTAGTAGACCTTCAGTATGCATACTTTGTTTTATACACCATGTGTGTTTTAAAGAAGTTTTTTTTATTTTGTTTCATTTTGTTTTATTCTTTTTACAGCCACATCTGCAGCATATGGAGCTCTCTGGGCTATGGATCTAACTGAGCTGCAGCTGCACGCTTACTACGCAGCCTCAGCAATACCAGATCTGAGCCACATCTGCAACTTACATGGCAGCTTATGGCAACACCAGATCCTTAACCCACTGAAGGAAGCCAGGAATTGAACCTGGATCCTCAAGGACACTATGTCGGTTTCTTAACTCACTGGGCCACAATGAACTCTGAGAAGTTTTAAAGATGAACATGAAATAATTATTTGAAAGATCTCATGGTTTATTAACAGGAAAAACATAGCTTTGCATAATACAAATAAAATAAAATGAAGATATATCCATCATGAAATAGGAGCCTGGTTGTAGTTCTGCAGGCATTTAGTAGGATGGGATTTAACCCTGAAATTTTATCATTGAGGAGGAAATACTTTTCCTCTATCATCTGGTATTTTTGATTAGGGACCTGCAAATAAACTGACAAAAGACAGCTTTTCCAATTATCCAGAGGAAAAAACAGGTTTAATCATGTACATATACATTAGTGTTCTCAAAAAACCTGACTTAAGAAGGCAGCTAAAATTTAAGGTTTATATGCCATCTTAAAAAAAAAAAATTGGAATATAGGTGACTTACAAAACTATGTTAACTTCAGGTGTTCAGCAAAGTGTATGACCACAATAAGGGGATAGGGAGGGACATGGCTGAACTTCTAGGGGAACAAATGGTTTCTTAGAAGTGGGGAGATAGGGCCCTTATGGAAAAAGAATCTGCTTTTTGGAAAGATTAATAGGACATTAGGATAGTGGATGGGAGACATAGTTTTGTGACAATGTCTATTTGGGTGTGGTGTTGACTTCTTTTCTCTAAAGTTAGCATTGCTCCCTAGGGGATTTATGACAAGTGAGTTTTTTTGGGGAGGATCTGCTTTTAGGCAATTAAGGAATTCCGGAACTCACGTGCATATACATATATATCACAATATATATATTCTTATATATATTGTGCCACAGCAGTTTATTCTAGACTCCTTCACTACTTTTAAGAATAGAATTTGCAGGTTAAATTCAAAAGAGAAGGGGAAGATTATAAAGAGATGATGTATAGTGCTAAAATCAGTTTAATTTTGGGAGTTCCCGTCGTGGCGCAGTGGTTAACGAATCCGACTAGGAACCATGAGGTTGCGGGTTCGGTCCCTGCGCTTGCTCAGTGGGTTAACGATCCGGCGTTGCCGTGAGCTGTGGTGTAGGTTGCAGACGCGGCTCGGATCCCGCGTTGCTGTGGCTCTGGCGTAGGCCGGTGGCTACAGCTCCGATTCGACCCCTAGCCTGGGAACCTCCATATGCCGCGGGAGCGGCCCAAGAAATAGCAACAACAACAACAACAACAACAACAACAAAAAAAAAGACAAAAAGATAAAATCAGTTTAATTTTACTTGATCAGAGAAAAGGGTTCCATATACTGTTAAAGAAAACCAGAGCTGAACAGGAGTTCAAATGGGAAAAACAAATTTTATTTAGGAACTACTGCAATAGAAGGAAGGACTCCTCAGTATAGAATTGGGCTCAATTCCAAATACAAGAAGGATAAATGGGGATCTATCCAACGATGGAGGAGGGTCAGAAAAGAAAAATTTCTAAGAGGGTATACAAGGACCTGGCAATCCTGGTTAAACTGACTTGACACATTTCTTTCTAAAGGTAGGTCAAGGTGATCATGTACCAAGGGTCGGAGATAAGGTATTTCATTTGATACCAAGGAAAATTAGATACGAATTGATGGGGGGGGGTCTTGCTAACTGACTTAGTAGTATTTTTGCTAAAAGTGAATAATGCAAAAACATCTTGGCATAATTGAAAAGTGGGCTCAGAGGAGCCTGACTTAAGTTTGGTTAAGGAAAGTGTCTTTGTCAGTAAGATCGTAGTGAGTTGGGGAGAAACTCATAGGGATAGAGTAGGATAGACAAAGAGGTAGTTTTAGACATCCTACTAAAGGATTAGAGTTATGAGAGGGAACTTTAGGAGACCACTGTCAGTTACTGATTCCTCAGGAGAGCTACTGGAACATTATGAAAGGGAGCAGTATTAAGCAGTGTTGCTTAACACTGAGGTATATGGAATGATTGGCCAATGGGGACCTGCTGTATAGCATAGATAACTCTACCCAATATTCTGTGATCATCTATGTGGGAAGAGAATATATACAAATGTACATTTGTACATGTATAACTGAATCACTTGGTTGTACAGCAGAAAATATCACAACCTTATAAATGAACTATACTTCAATAAAATTAAAAAAAAAAGAAAACAATAAAGCCTATTTAAATAAAGCATGAGATATGCCCCAGGCCAGTGAGTGGGAAAAGGAGGTAAGCATCTTGCTAGTGGGGATCAGCAGGATAAGGACCTTTAGGCTCAAGGACAGGAATAAAAGAGAAAGGGGGCATTTCAAAATAGAGACCCTCATTATACTGCAATCAGGGATGATTTGACACATTTTAGTATATGTACCACCCTTCGGCTGATCTGAATAGCACCATGACAGTCTTAGTTTGACCTTATATAGTCAAACATTTTCCTGCCTGATTCAAAGGAAGAGCTAATAAGCCTGAGATCTACTCAAAGAATAAGGAAGAAAGTGGTTTTCTCTCCCTCTCCAATGTCCTTTGATTATAAAAATGTAGTCTGCTTCATTCTGGAGGTAGAGCTTCTTGCCTGCCTGCTTATATCCTTACAAGCATCCTAGATTAATAGATCTACTTCTTGTTTATCACTTTGCCCCTTGCTGAATTCCTTGTGTTTCACTAATTCTTGAGACCAGGTGGGATTCCTCTAAGTCGGAGATTGTGGGTTCAAGTCCCATCTGAAACACGGCTGGGTTTGAGTCTCTTCTGAGGTATCACTGGGATCCAGTCCCAATCTGAGTTGTGTGGTTTCAAAATGGTGGGGTTGACAGGGGCAAAGGGCCAGTGCGATGACCTTCTGGAATACTTCCTATATGGAGAATTTACTGCCACTAATTTTTTTCTTTGCTTTTATTTCCTTCGTTTTTTAAAATTTATAAGTTCAGGTCCAATTTAATCTACTGGTCTATATTTGCTATATAGGCAATAATGTATACTGGCAGGGATGTCATGCCTTCAGGCATCAAATAATTTTAAATTCAGTGAATTGTTTCAGAGAGAGTTACTAAACCAACAGGACTCTGATGAGGTCAGAGCCTTAGTGGAGAACAATATTGATCATTAAGGGAAAGCTCTTCTGTAGTTGCTCTTAGATGGACTGAAATGCTCAGGGAGAAGATTTTCTATTGAAAAGAATCTGTCAGAGTTGCTCAAATTCCTTTCCTAATTAGGCCTTTGAATTTGAGCTATAATTTCAGACCAAAAAAAAAAAAAAAAAAAAAAAAAAGGTACTGAAATTCTGTAGCCAGGGAGAGATGGTGAGTGAAATAAAGAGATAATTTTAAAACCTAATGAAAAAAGACAATAACAGCAATTTGGGGATCTCGCTGACATCATTCTACTGTTTCTAATTGGTAGGAAATTAGCATGTAATTGTCCCACCTTAGTTGGTTTCCAGAAAGGATTTTCCCCCTAACACAGGAAATTTCTTCTCCCCCCCACTCTATTAACCTTTTCTAACAGCTCTTTTCCCTTTTCACTTATGTTACAGAAACTTGGCCTCCATTGCCTAATAGAAACTCACAGAGTTTTGGATGAAGGAGAAAAAAGATAGCTTTATGGTTTTGCCAGGCAAAGGGGGCCACAGCAGGCTAATGCCTTAAAGACTGTGCTCCCCTTGGAAAGGATTAGGAGGTGGTTTACTAGTTTGGGAGTGGGAAATTGGGCCACAGATAAGGATCAGGGTAGAGACAAGCTTGCATTGTCTTTCAGAGCTGGTGTTTGGTGGCCCCCAGGACTGGTTCTGGTGGTCCTCCTTCCAGGAATGAAGAATGCTTCATCAAATAGTTCTTTCTTTTGTTGGAGGTTTCAGATCCACAGAAAGGGTCAAAGATATTGTTATGTATACTCCTTAAGGAGGAACCAGGACCCTGCCCCAAGGCTGCACTATTGTCTTTTGACTGCTCCTCCCTGGTCTCTGCATCCCCTCCCTTCCCTGATTAGCAGCTGCCCTTAGGAACTCAGGGAAGGTCCTGGAGGCTGAGGCTTATTTCCTAAAAACAAGAAATGGAGGACACAGAAAGGCTTGTGTGCCCAGAAGCCTCAGAGGGCACTAGCTTGGCTATACTTATCCCTTAGAAAGAGTGTTCATTTTTCATAAAAATGTTGACAGTCAAGAGTCCATGTGTTTAAAGTCACAACCTCTTATTGCCTTTTTGTTGGGAAATACAACTTAGCTTTCACTTACTGATGGAATAACAGCCGCCAACATTGTGTGACTTTTAAGAGTGAGGAAAAACTTTGTTCTGCACCAAAAAATACCGTTCCAACTGATTCCTGAAACCCCCTAAATAAAGATTAACTTACTGGCATTTAGTGAAAACTCTCCAGCGATGCAAATGTCGTACTTAGGGTTCACATAAATGTCTCATTTATGTGAATATTACATAAAATCTGATTTAAAATGAATTTTCCATTTGTTCTGTTAAAAAGAAAATTATTCACGATGCTTATTAAATAACAGTAAGAACACACTTTATTCAAGGAGGAACATTGCAATGGGTGTATAAGAAAGTTAATACAATAGGTCTTATGGTAGGGGAGAGAGATGGTGCTCAATTCTGAATCCAAACAAAAAAAAAGTGAATTTATATCAAGGAGCAAGGTGGAGGTAAATGGATGGAAAATTACTAGGAGAAAAGAGGAGGGATAAGGGAGCTTCTGGCTAAACCAACCTGACACTATTCTTGCTGAAGGCAGGCCAGGGTGATTCGGTATCATCTGTGGGACCACTGAGACTGAGAAGCTGGATCAGATCTCTAGGATGACTACTCTGACTGAGAAGGATTCTTGCTAACCTTGGACAAGACACAGACAAACAAGGGAAGTCCCAAAGTCAACGCCTACTTGAAAAAGAGCTCAAAGAGCCTGAACAGAATTTGATCAAGGAGAGAATCTTTGTCAGTTTTCACATAAATATGTTTTTAAGAATTTCCTCTCCTAGCCCAGTGCCATGTTTCTGAACTCAACAGAATATTTACTCAAACCAAAGGTAAGGCATACATAGTGGTGTCCAGTTATTGCATCCAACACTAAGGCCTAAATCTAGACTTGCTCTCTGTGACTCTAATACCACTGGATCGAGGATCACTGCAATCCCTGCAAAAATCTCAGAAAGTAGTAATGGAGGGAAAAGAAAATAACTTAAACCTTCTCTATAGCCATCTTCATGTCATCTACAGACAGCTTTCCTTTCTCTTATTTGGAGTGTTTTTACCATGGGCGAGCTTGCGCTTTCTCTAACAACACAACCTTGAAAACACAGTCAGCTGCATTAGGCATCGATTCTAGATGTTTCTGAGCATTTAATAACCTGTATCTACTTTTACAGTTTTGGTCTCTTGTCAATGTCAAGAGGATTAAACCTCAACTAAATGTCTCTCTGCTTGTATCTTATCAAAGTGAAATATTTGGCTGGAACAGTAAAATATTTGCAAATTTCCTCTCTGCCACTTGGCTACCCTTAGTGAAAGGCCCCATAAAGAGGAATCACTACCTTTTCGGATCATTTGGTGTTCATCAGGAAACACTTTGGAGGATCATGACAAATCAGCCTTCTCTTTTCCTCTGGGGCCCCAAGCGTCTATCTCTTGTTTATACTCTATGCTGTTCCTTTTTGCTACCACAGGTGTTAGCTTAGAAACATCTTTCTCTTCCAGGTAGGATTTTTAAAAAGGATGTTAGAAGCAGCCTACCACACAAACCAAATTTCTGATTTTTTTTTTCTATCAAACTCTATCAAAATTAAAGCATGATGTTGAGGACTCAAGGGCTGATAGTTCAAACAGGATTCAATAATAAGAATTACTATTATCATCATAATTTTCTAATCAGGGATAAAGGAATCTTCATTACCCACCCCCCAACCTTAAGTCAGTGAATACTGTATATTAAAATTTATCACTTGAGACATTCACCACTGGCAGTATTTTCAGTATTACTTAGGGTTCAAATTGCAAAAGGTAGAGATTCATTTCAAACAAGCGTAAGAATAATAAAAATGTATTAGCTCACTTATATGAGGAGTCCAGGGATTGAGTTTGCCTTTGAAACTTCAGAAATGCTAAAGGTATAGTTTTTCATTCTCTGTCCTTCCTTCTCTCCCCAAGGTCCTCTCAGAGTTTTGCCTGTATTTTCTTCTGCTTATAGATAGGGAACCTTGGCTACAGAGCAATAAAAGCTTATATTTTCTGAGTTTTTACAAACTTTCCAAAGGAAAGGAAAGTGGGGGTCCATGGATAATGAACTCATCCTTTAGCCAATCACCATGAAAGAAGCAGCAGGATGATGGGATACAATGATTAGCCATTACTGAGTCACAGGTATCCTTCTGCAGCCAGAATACTTTAAACACAGCCTTCCAGAAACCACATGGAAATGGGTATAGTAAATCTTCTCAAATGACAAGTGCTTTATTCTGAAAAGAATTAAGATATGATGAGCAAAAAAAAAAAAAAATGCAATAAAAATAAAACAGATGTCCATACCATATAGCCTTTCTCAATCTCCCTTGAGATAAATACATTTAGATTCAGATTCTTAAAGCAAAACAGCCACTTTCAGAAACAGTTGCCTTTCCTTTTGTTAACTATAAAATAAACATACCTTCAGGGGTACAGGTGTCATATTTTGATAGTGTTGCCAAGAAAAAAAATTAAAAAAGATACAGTTGGTTGCAGCCATTCATGGTTCAAAATCTATTCCCTGCCATCCTGAGATTCCACCATCTGTAAGTCTATTGCACATGCCTTTGTAAGTTGTTACAAAAAAATCCCATATAATTGGGATATTATGACTGGGATGGACTTGCAGGACCATTAAGTCTACTTCCTAAGACAGTCAAGAGATACTGTCTTTTTAATGATCAAGCACTCTTTACACCTGACCTCCTGTGATCGTGATCCTAATATGACCTAAGAAAGCATGGTCTTGTGGTTCAACATTTCTGATTACTGGGGAGTAGTTTGAATATATTACAAAAAGAGTCAAGAGGCATATATTTTGAATACTAAAAAGTATTTTTTTCCATAATCTTGAGATGAAGACTACTATTTTGTAATCTCTTCACATTGATATTGGGGTCAAATAAAATAAGTATGATTTCCCTTTCTTGAGACAGCCATTCTACCTAGATACCTAGAGCCAGTTTTTGTTCCCTATGTATCACTTCTCCTTCAAGATAAATATTACATATTTCTCAAGGCTTTCCTCATTTAAATAAGCCTACAACATACTAGCTCAAAAACAATTTCAGGGAGTTCCCGTCGTGGCGCAGTGGTTAACGAATCCGACTAGGAACCATGAGGTTGCGGGTTCGGTCCCTGCCCTCGCTCAGTGGGTTAACAATCCGGCGTTGCCGTGAGCTGTGGTGTAGGTTGCAGACGCGGCTCGGATCCTGCGTTGCTGTGGCTCTGGCGTAGGCCGGTGGCTACAGCTCCGATTCAACCCCTAGCCTGGGAACCTCCATATGCCGCGGGAGCGGCCCAAGAAATAGCAACAACAATAACAACAACAAAAAGACAAAAGATAAAAAAAAAAAAAAAAAAGAAAAAGAAAGAAAGAAAGAGTTGAATGAACTGCAGGGAGAAGCAAAAAAAAAAAAAAAAAACAATTTCAGTTTCTTTTTCAAAATTTCCTGAGACTTAAGAAAAAAACAAAACAAAACAAAAAACACTAAAGTCCTTCTCTCTCAGAACTGAACGACCCAATGCTTAATTTTGTTCAATTATCACCACAACCTAGAAAGTCAGATATGATTTTCTCCATTCTGCTAGTGAAAAAACTGGAGCTTTTCAAGGGCAAGTGCATTTCCCAGCAGTCAAAATTCAAATGCAATTACTTCTGATTGGGAAGCCTATGCTCTTCCCACCTGGCCACAGGGGATATAAACATGACAGCCTCTTACAGAAATGGTTTGCTATAAATCATACCAGTTGGGGAGGCACAAACAGTCTCCATTTCCACTGATTCTGACCCAAGCTACAAAATAGACGAACATGGATTAAAAAGTTAAGACAGGAAAGAGTGTGAATTGTATGATTCCATTTATATGAAATGAACCAAAAAAGCAAATTTATAATAGTAGGTGTCAAGGCTGTGGGTGCTCACGGAAATAGGAATAGAGATTACAAATAGGTACAAGGAGTCCTTTGAGGGGTAATGGAAAATTTTTAAATGGACCGTGGTGTCATCTGAACAATTTTTAAAATTTATTAAAAATTATTGGAGTTCCTGTTGTGGCTCAGTGGCTAATGAATCCGACTAGGAACCATGAGGTTGTGGGTTCGATCCCTGGCCTTGCTCAGTGGGTTAAGGATCTGGCGTTGCCATGAGCTGTGGTGTGGGTCACAGACGCGGCTAGGATCCCGCGTTGCTGTGGCTCTGGCGTAGGCCAGCGGCTACAGCTCCGATTAGACCCCTAGCCTGGGAACCTCCATATGTCAAGGGAGCAGCCCTAGAAAAGGCAAAAAGACAAAAAAAAAAAAAAAAAAAAAATTATTGAATTGTATAATTAAGAGGCGGAAATTTTACCTGATGTAAAGTATGCCTCAATGAAGCTTCTGAACAACAACATAAGTAAAAATGAGAAAGGACTGAGCAAGTAAATTGTAGAATTCGTATGTTAACAGTACGTTCTTTGCATAATGAGATGTTATATGTCACACAGTCATTTTATATATAGCCAGAAAAATTTGCCAATTAAACTATAACAATATTTGTTTATAATTTATATACATGTATATATGTTGTATATATTTAAAAACCACCTTTTTACGTGTTGGGGGAGGGATGGACTGGGGGTTGGGGATTGGCATATGCACAATGAGGTATATACAGAATGACTGGCCAACAGGGACCTGCTGTATAGCACAACAAACTCTACCCAACAGTCTTGTAATAATCTATGTGGGCAAAGAATCTGAAAATGTATGGATGTGTATATATATATAACTGAATCACTTTGTTGTACAGCAGAAATTATCACATCATTAATAAATCAACTATACCTCAATAAAACTTTAAAAAATGGAAAAAAAATACTTTTAAATTTATACCTAAACTTGTACCATATATGACAACAATGTGTACAACTATGAAAAGCTCACATGTGCATTGATAATGACAAGTAAATCATCACTGCTCTTTGACTGACTGAAAGGTATATGCTGATTTCAGAAATGATAAATCATGGAAAACATGCATCTTAGACTCTATAATAAACAGTAGAATGACAAGAAAACCAAAGGCCCAGAACAGCCAATACTAGGGACCTAAGTAGGAATCCATTGGGTTAGAAGAGGGAAAGATGAGGGAAAAGGAAAACTTTAGTTAAAAAAAAGGGAGTTCCTGTCGTGGCTCAGTGGCTAATGAACCTGACTAGTAACTATGAGGTTGTGGGTTCGATCCTGGCCTCACTCACTAGGTTAAGGATCTGGCGTTGCCATGAGTGTGGTGTGGGTTGCAGGTGAAGCTCGGATCCCACGTTGTTGTGGCTATGGTATAGGCTGGAGGCTGTAGCTTTGATTTGATCCCTAGCCTGGGAACCTCCATGTGCCGCAGGTGTGGCCCTCAAAAGACAAAAGACAAAAAACAAACAAAAAGGTCCTAGATGGAACCAGCCACATAGGGTAAGGTAAGCACCACAAAACCATATATTAATATCACAACAGAAACTGACTGAACGTGAGACAACACCTTCATCTCTCCAAAGGAGTCATTGCCACTGGGTTGACCTCTCCATTAAAGTTGTGTAGGTTAACTTGGAGAAATGTGGCCTGCTTATGCCTTCAGAGTTGCTGGGCTCCATCTTAACTGGTATGTTCGCTTTCCAGACAATGATTTAGAATGGTCACAAACCCACTCACCCCTAAAGCCAAATATGGCATCTTGCTTACTCAGAGAGAGGGTCTTGGTACAGAAGGAAAAGCCCTGGTACTTGAGTACCGGCAGGACTGAATAGCAAATATTTTCCTCCCTTCTACTTACTGCTCTATGGAAAAAAACAAAACAAAACAAAACGGGAACTAGGTTTAATTGTGAATACTGGCAGCTTTAAGCAGTGTCTTGAGTGTCCTATAAGAAAAAGACCATCACCACATCCAGATTTGGCGCCTTGTTGCAAAACAAACACACAAACAAAAAACTTGTTTTCAGGATAATAGGACCATCTCAGTCCTTGGCTTTTCAGTAATGAGTTCTCCCTTGGAAGGCTGGTTCCAAGGTATGCTTTCCAGAGCATAGAATCAATGAAGCTAATACTTGTTTTAAAAAAGAAAAAATAAAGAATAAAAGTTTACTGCAACAGTTCAATGAAGCTAATAAATGTTAAAAAAAAAAACAAAAAACCTTACACTATAATATGTTAAAAGTGTCATTGTATTTATGTTCCTATATGGCTATGTCTCTCTCTGTGCCAGTATCCCAGCAGCACAGAGCCTGGATTCAAGTATGGGTGAATGGACTCAAGTATTTGAGCTGTGCTTTCTCTCTTTCTTTGAATTAGAAATTGCCAGAAACTGTTGAACTGTAGAGTAGGGTAAAAGCCTGGGGAAGTTTGATAAGGTATATTCTAGATAGAAAAAAGCAGTCTCCTAAGACAAGAGATTTCAAAAACAGGTCAGTTATTATTTCCACTGTAGAATATAAAATGATGTTTCTGAATTGTTATTTCAAGCATCATGCTAAATATATCTGCATATAATTATTTCATATTAATTATTTTAGTCACATAATTTAAGTTGTTTCTATCTTCATAACAGTCTTAATTACTGGCATAAATTAATTTTTTTCATTTTTAACAAATGAGGTGGGAATAGAATACGAATGGCACGTCATATTAAAAATCAAGTGCACCATCATGACCTAATTTGAGTTAAAATGTGCTTAAATTTCCAATTAATCCAGATTTCTGTGGCAATTCATAAGTAAATGCCAAACAAAATATGATGGTTTTAAGTTAATAATTCTTAGAGTCTAGAATACTTGATTATTTCACTTTAAATTATTTCCTTCTCTGTCTTTTTCTTAAAAGAAGTGGACAAGTTATATTAAAAAAAAACAAAAGACAAGTGGAAAAAGGGAATCCTGAGTTGGCTGGATTATTGCATAAATCTTTCAGAGATCATATATTTAAAATTAAAGAGTTCCCATTGTGGTTCAGTGGTAATGAACCTGACTAGTATCCATGAGGACATGGGTTCAATCACTGGCCCCACTCAGTGGGTTAAGAATCTGGCACTGCTGTGAGCTTCAGGTGTAGGCTGAAGATGCGGCTCGGATATGGCATTGCCATGGCTGTGGCACAGGCAGCCTCAGCTCTAATTCGACCCCTAGCCTGGGAACTTCCATATGCTGTTGATATGTCCCTAAAAAATAAATAAATTAATTAATTAATTAATTAAACCTTTTCAGGGTTCTCTGGGGGCTTAGTGGGTTAAGTATCTGGTGTCACTGTTACTGCTGTGGCTCTGGTTATAGCTGTGGTGTGGGTTCAATCCTTGGCTTGGGAACTTCCACATGCAACAGGTGTGGCCAAAAAAATAAACTTTTTCATTTTTCTGCGAGTATATTCTTAGTCTTCCATAACTGGGAAGGAAATCTTGTAGAAGGAAATTTTGCAGCAATCAGTTTTTGAAAGCTTTCTTTCACCTTTCTGTGCTTCAATCTCCCATCCTAATTCTATGTGCCCTCTTACTGCCTGTGACCCAATGAACTTCTTCTGGTAATAGCTTAACAGTATTATTACCATCACTTTACTCTCCAAAGAAACAATTGAATTTCTATGAAATCTCCAATTTGGCAAAATGCCTATCATAGTGGAAACATCATCCCGTGAGGCTGAAGACATTTAGGTGATGACACGGTAAGATACAGCTGACAGGAAATTCTTTGACTGAGTCTCAGATCACATAATACTGATGAAAACTGTATGCCACAGGATATAAACTGGGTTAATAAATGGGATTTTGCAGAGAAAACAGTCCCAGGCCACATTTTTTTTTTTGTTTCCTCTTAAACTTTCATCCAAGACTACGTAAAAGCTACCAGTACTTCATCTATGCGCCTATTCTTTGGCTGATTCCTCCTTATATGCCCAACCTGTTCTTTCCCCTTTTCAGAGTTTTGAAGAACCCCTAGCTCTCCTTCCACACCCTCTACAAAATCTGAACTCAGAGGTGATCTAATTTAACATCACCCCTTCTTGTGAATGTAACCATAGCAACATTAGTACTATTATTATATCATCTTTAAATACAATATGTCACCTAAAATGAGCCATTAATTTCCTATTCTTATTCATTCAAAGCATTAACTCAAATTCTGGTTAAAAAAAAAAAAACAAAAAAAAACAACTATCCCTGTTACAGAAATTTCTGGCATCACCAAGGGAATCTGTATATACAAGGTTCTAAAATAATATCACAAAGTGGTCACCTGTTCTTCTGACATATACATCAACATACACAATCTAATCTGTGGCTGAAAAAGAGAAAGAATTTATATTCAATCATGTCAAATCAGTTATTCTGCTTTAATCAAAATATAATAAAATACTGTACATTGATATCCTAGTGACACTTGGAAGGAAGGTACCATCCCTCTCATCACTGAATCATTCACCTGTCAAATCAATCCTCCTAGAACAGCTAGGGTCCAACTTGCATAGAAGGGAAGATTTTCTTCTAACTGTACATTTATTTCCTTCCTTAATATAGGCTTATCATTTTCTGTCAATTTTTACAATACCAAGCATATACATATAAGCATATACAAAACACATATACATATAAGCATATACAAAACACAAAATAGACACCTGAAGCAAATGCATGGCTAAAAGCAGAAATAATTATTTTAATCTCATTGAACTTTCTAGGAGAATATGCTTAACATTCTATAGTTATTTAATAAGTTGGTAAGTTTTTATCTCATCTAGCCCTCTTGGACACAGCCTAAGTCTTTACCTTATGTGAGCAGCAAGAATGGTTCTAGAGTTTACACAATACAGCTAAAGACCTAATCCAAACCCATAAATGCAAAAGATAACGAGGATTCCATATTTATGTAAGTGCTTTATTAATATCACCAAATGTTTTTAAATTAACTTTGCTTCGCATAAATTTCTTCCCAAAGAAAAAAGAAAAATGTCACTCACTTGCAACAAACTGACACAGATAATGGATGGCTATGCAGAGTTTTTTTAGAGTAAAAAAGCATTCAGAATGAGGCATATCATCTATTATTTTGCCTTGCCCTCTTTATCACTTTCAATCTAAACAGAAGAGTGATATATTACTGGAAAATGGCCCCTTTTGTGACATTTCTGATATGACTCTACAATTTCAACACCAGGGTGGTTCATTTTCTGAAATGAATGAGACATACTTTAGCATTTCACAAATTCCATGTTTTGGAAATGAATCTTGCAGAAATTCATTAAGCTGCTGCATAAATTCGAAATATCAGAAATTATAGGATTTCAATGATAAAAATATTCCAAAAAGTTCTCTCAAATAGGTATGTGTGGATGAAATGGCCACTGCAGGAAAAATTGTTAACCAACAAATAAGACCATGTTCTGCTAATGTCAAGGGCAAGAAACTGTGCGTCAACTATGCATAGTGGCACAATTTCAAAGCGGCTGGGAAGACCCCTATCCAAAACTGTCTACCCTTGTCTGACTCCATGAAGATTTGTTTTCCTTTTTCAGTACACCACTTCAATCACTACGCCTTATTTTGTGTTAACTGAACACTTAACACAGAGGTAAGTGCTATTCTGAGTTTGCCTCACAATAGTTATCCCATTATAAAGAGCTTAAGAACTATGTTCCAAATAATGCATTCAGTGAAACTGGGCAGCTGGGGTTGAAATGCAGATCAACCTGAGGCCAAAATTCCAGGCTTTTAACCAGTTTTGCAGTTTGGGGATTTTAGTTACAAATGTCATCTCTACAAATGTGTAATTATTATAATAATGTCTGGTGGTTTACAACTTTGGAGAAACAATCTGTCCAAGAAAAATAAAGTAACACTGTTGACGAAATTCTATTTTATAACTTGCCTGTTTTCCAACTATCCCTCCTTCTTACTAGAAGCTAATTTTTGCAGAAAATCTCTTTTACTGGTCTCAAAAATTATATAAATTCACAAAGCTATACAACATTTCTAATCACTGAATAAAAACTGGGAAGTTCCCAGATCTCACTAGCCTGCAGGGGAAAATAAAATAGCACCAATAAGTGCTCCATTCTTCACTTTTGGGAGCACTTAACGATGCTTGATAAACACCCACTGAACATCTCTACTTCCCTTTCCAGGCTGGCTTTTGCCACTGCCTTCACCTGCCTCACCAAATCACAGCACAACCTAGTACTACCTTGCACTAAAATCACTTTGGGCTCTGCCCATATGGAATCTTCTCTGGCAAGATACTTCAAGCTGTGCTCTGTATCTTATCATTACTGAAATTGGGAGGAGGATAAACTGGGAGTTTGGGGTTAATAGATGCAAACTAGTACATTTAGAATGGGTATTGCTGTATAGCACAGGGAACTATATGCAATCACTTGTGATAGAACATGATGAAAGATAGGATGAGAAAAATAACATGTATGTGAAAATAAATAACTGGGTCATTTTGCTGTAGAGCAGAAATTGACAGTGTTGGTAAATCAACTATAATAAAAATTAAAAAAAATAAGAATTATAATTTAAAGAATCTAGGGAAATTCTCATAACTAACAGCACTGTCTTTCCTACAACCCAGATCATTATTCCAATGTGAAATTGCTAATTCTTTCTCTTGGGCCCCCTTTTTGGGGACATCTACTAACCAAGACATTTGCATCCTGAGATAATGACATATATGGCATTCTAAAAACATGGTCCTTCCTCCAAGAGGTGCAAATACTACCAGGGTGACTGAATTTTGAAGATTTAATAATTGCTGGAATTGACTCCAAACTATTTCTCGCATCCAATGATTAGGCCTGTTTCATACCTTAACCAGATAAAAACACAACTGCTCTGGATGAAGTGGAATTGGAAAAAACTAACAATCTCCCAATCTTGATTTTTACAGTAGTACCCAAGGTGGATTCATAACACAGATTATACACCACTAGTTTATAACACTGACTGATTGTGTTTGTTTTGTTTTTTAATGTAGCATTCTCTATATGCATTAAATAGCATTCTCCTAAATTAAGGATTTATCCTTATAACTGTCTCATGACAGCTCTAGATCTATAAAGACACAACAGGTACCTGATTATTTGATTTAAACATATGCTCAGTATGGTTCTAGAATGGCTTGTTACTTAAAGTCCCCATACGTACACAAAATAAAATAAAAATAACATTTTTTAAAGCAAAAAGTGCCTAGATTTTTTGTGACTATTTAAAAAAATGAAAATATTTAATTATATAATTATAAACAATGTAAAATATTTTCACTTTTTCTTTTTTCTTTTTTGTCTTTTTGCCTCTTCTAGGGCCGCTTCCATGGCATATGGAGATTCCCAGGCTAGGGGTCTAATTGGAGTTGTAGCCACCGGCCTACACCAGAGCCACAGCAACGTGGGATCTGAGCTGCGTCTGCAACCCACACCACAGACTCAGGGCAACGCCGGATCGTTAACCCACTGAGCAAGGGCAGGGATCGAACCCGCAACCTCATGGTTCCTAGTCGGATTCGTTAACCACTGCGCCACGACGGGAACTCCCACTTTTTCCTAATTAATTTTGCACATCTACTTAAATGAAGGCTGTTTTCAAATGAGGTTCTGCTATTTCCAAAGTAGCATGTGATCACCAACTCTCATTACACAGTTGAACTAAAAACCAGAAATGAATAACCTATGGCCCAAGGCCAGGCACCCAAAGAAGAGATGAAGAGCCCTGCCATCTGTCATCCCAATGACATAAATAGCACCAGACTGTCAGATTTAAATGGAGTTTAAAGAGGGACAACATGGCAAAAAAACAGAACATACTGAGGGCATGGGCATAGGGAAATAAAAAAAAAAAAAAAAAAAAAAAAAAAGCAACAGACAAAATGACTGTTCCCTTAAATTCTCAAGAAAAGTAGGCAAACATATTATCATGCTCTGGGACAGGGTTATTTTAAGAGGAAAGCAAATTCTATTTTAAAAATTTCAGACTTGGTTCTGCTACTAATCAAACATGCAAAATGAGAAATGGGTCAATTCTCTACTCCTTCATTTATTTGCTGTTAAATATATGAATATAAATATATGCACTGCATATGTGTGTATGTGGGGGGGTGGGGTGGAGGGGTGTGAATGTTAAGACCATTCTGGGGTCTCTTCCAGTTATATCATTCTATGATGATAACTACAAATTGTTTTTCCTGACAGATATTCCATTAACATTTCTGCTTACCTAGGTTGCATTTCCCTTCTCTTGTTTATGATATATCATCTTATCTTCTTTGTTGTGCTTATGTCTCATTAAAAGGTGGTACTGCTTAATGGAATAGAAAAGCTGCACTTATAAATTATTCTAATCGAGCAAAGATGGGCATTCAGCATCTCTCCTTGTGTAATTATTCAATTGAATGTGATATTGCAAAGTCCTTAGTCGAATAAAACAATCAGGTGAACAAGCAATTTCATTGCGAGTCCAAGGAGATTTAAATGTGGTTCAGCACAGCAAGCAGTATTGCTCACTGGAAAGACTTTCTAGGTAGGTTATATGTTCTATGAATAAATCCTGAGATAAGAAGTATAATTTAATGCTTGGGAATCACCATACATCACAGAATCATTTATTACACAAGTCTTTGTTGCTGGATATGAAGAGGAAAACATGTATTCATGTCATCTTCAATCTACAAGTAGCTTAGTTGTGGCTATTAGCATTCTATCTGGCTACATTTACAGAAGGACTGGGGGGAGCATTCTTTGCCAAAGGGCTGCAAAAAATCACATGAAAATGTTGAGTTATAAAAGAATTCCCAGGTTCTTCCAGGTCAGGTTGGTTTGTGGTTTCTTGAAAGATTGTGAATCGGTGCAATCACCATTTCGAAATATGGTCAAGAGAGCTGGTCTCTGGAATACATGTGTGGTCCAGGATAGCACAGGTTTCTTTTTTTTTTTTTTTTTTTTTTTTTTTTGTCTTTTGTCTTTTGTTGTTGTTGTTGTTGCTATTTCTTGGGCCGCTCCCGCGGCATATGGAGGTTCCCAGGCTAGGGGTTGAATCGGAGCTGTAGCCACCAGCCTACACCAGAGCCATAGCAACGCGGGATCCGAGCTGCGTCTGCAGCCTACACCACAGCTCACAGCAATGCCGGATCATTAACCCACTGAGCAAGGGCAGGGACCGAACCCGCAACCTCATGGTTCCTAGTCGGATTCGTTAACCACTGCGCCACGACGGGAACTCCAGGTTTCTTTATCAAAGTAATAAACTTCAGAGAACTTTGCCAGTTACGAGTTTCAAGAGTCTTACAAAGCTTTCATTCTCTGGAGTAAGTTATTTTTAGCAGAATCATAATTGTGCAGATGTTTTCTGTTGCTTTTTGGTTTGTATTATCTGAATAGATATCAACAAATGTATAGAAGAAAAGAGTAATACTAATTGGAATACAGACAGAATGCACTTGAATTTTTAAACTATGGCATTAACCCTGTCAGTGAAATTTAACTGTAATATGTATAATATACACACACACATATATAACATATATGTGTATACACACATAACATACATATAACACAATTGTGGCAATATCATATGCAAGAGTTTTGATGCATATTCATTGCAAAATTTTAGGCTTTACATTATCTTGGAAATTCAATCGTATCTTCAAGGGAATTCTTTTAATGTAGTCAAATTTAACAGTGACATTATTTTCATTATAAATATTTATTTTCATCTCTTCTTAACAATATGGTTGATGTTATTTTGTTTAAAATAGATGCATGTTTAAACTCCATTTTATTATTTTCATTTCATGATAAAAGAGAAAATATACCATATATTTAAAGCAAAATGAGAGTTTTTGGGTCTTGGTTGATTGAGAACCAGAGATCTAACTATAGCAAAAAGATCATGACTCCCTGAAGGCTCAGATAATGGTTAATATTTTTTTTAGCAATAAAGCTAGGTACATTGTTTTTTCTCAGACATAATGCTATTGCAAACTGAGTGGACTATATAGTATACTGTAAAAAAAATCTTTTATATGTATTAGAAGACCAAAAAAGTCATGAGACTCACTTTACTGTGATATCTGCTTTACTGTGGTGGTCTGGAATTGAACCTCTCCAATATGTTCCTTTAATGATATTCATGAGAAATATTAGTCTTTAATTTTCTTTTTTTGTTTTGTCACTGGTTTGGATATCAGGGTACCACTAGTTTCATAAAATGACTTGGGTAGCCACACCTCTTCTGTTTTCTAGCAGAGACTATATAGAACTGACAGCAATTCTTCTTTAATTGGTTCGTAGAATTCTCAGTGATACTATCTGTGTCTGGAGATTTCTTTTTGAGAGTTTTTTAATTAGGAATGCTACTTAATTAATAGTTACAGGTATATTCAAAGAGTCAGTTTCTTATTGGGTGAGTTGTAGTTTGTGATTTTCCAGAGAATGGATCCATTTCATGTAGTTGTCATTTTCACTGGTGTTGAGTTGCTAATGGCATCTCTTTATCATCCTTCTGATGATTGATAGGTGTATAGTTATATAAGCCCTTTTTCATTCTGAATACTGGTTATATATGTACTCCCTCTTCTGTGGTGGACCTGCTAGAGTTTTACAAATTTTTCTGTATTTTCAGAAAACCAGCTCTTTGATTTTTCTCTATTATTTTTCTATTGTCAATTCATTGAATTCTGTGCTTATTTTTATTATTTGTTTCCTCCTCCTTGCTTTGGGTTTATTTTGTTCTTCTAGATTCTTGATGTAGGATTTTAGATTATTGAGATCCTTCATTCTAACACATGCATTTCATTCTATAGACGTTCTTCTCAATGCCGCTTTAGCTATGCCTATAAATTTTGGTATGTGGTATTTATATTTTCATTCGTCTCTCTCTCTCTCTATATATATATGTGTGTGTGTGTGTGTGTGTGTGTGTGTGTGTGTGTGTGAGTGTGTGTGTGTGTGTGTATATATATGTTTTTCCTTCTGAGACTTCCTCTTTGACCCATGGCAGTGCATTGTTTGATTCCCCAGCATCTGGATCTTCTCCTGTTAACTTTCTTTTATTTCTATTTTGATTCCATTACAGTCAAAGTTTAATTTTACAGCCAAGGATGTAGTCTGTCTTGAAATATGTTCAGTGGGTACTTGGATATTTTGCATATTTGGATGTCATGATCAACAGCCTTAAAAATGTTAAACCTCTTGACATAGTAATCTGAGTTTTATAAATATACCTTAAATAAATTATCAAAGATACTCATAGATATTGATATCCCATAACATAAGCATCCTGATAGTTATAATAACAAAAAAAATGTACAACTAACTGATGTTCTGGTGCCAAGTTTAGTGGTATCACACTGGTAGCTTGAAATTAGATTTTTAGGAGGTCCCGTCGTGGCGCAGTGGTTAACGAATCCGACTAGGAACCATGAGGTTGTGGGTTCGGTCCCTGGCCTTGCTCAGTGGGTTAACGATCTGGCGTTGCCGTGAGCTGTGGTGTAGGTTGCAGACGCGGCTCAGATCCTGCGTTGCTGTAGCTCTGGCGAAGGCTGGTGGCTACAGCTCCGATTGGACCCCTAGCCTGGGAACCTCCATATGCCGCGGGAGCGGCCCAAGAAATGCCAAAAAGACCAAAAAAAAAAAAAAAAAGAAATTAGATTTTTAGTCAAAGTTTTTATGTCATAGAAATTGGTAAATTCTATACATCACCTCCCATCCCCTTTGATACAGATTATTTAATGTTTACCAGAAGTCCACTAGAAAAACTTTGTCAATTATGAAACAACTTTAGAAACAGTATTGGGAGGCAATTTTTTTTTCAAGTAATATTTAATACAAGAGAAAAGTTCTTAATAAAATTATTGAAGAAAGGGAATATCAACTGCATGCAATGATACCTAAAGTTATAAAATTCTGTGTATATGATATAGTACAATAAAATATTAACAGTATAATAAAATCTGCATTTGTAAGATATTTAAATATTTTAAATGTTATAATATATTGGAAAACATTATATAATGAAAAAGGAGAAAAAGTCATTTTTCTACAGTAGAACTCTGGTTCTACACATTTTTAAATTATGAAATAACAACAAAGAACAACATCGACATCCTGTTTTAAGTTCACATAAAGTATCAAAAAGTGTAACAGATTATTCCATGCCAATATCTACATATGCCATAAAATTTAGCACAAATTTATAAAACTGAACGTTTTCAAAAATACCAGATATAACTAAAGTAAACATCAAAGGGATTCCAAAAAAAATAAAGCTTTGATCCATATATCAATGATCTAACTTTAAACACCAAACTAAATAAGATTTTTCCCCATCCGATTTGAAAAGACTCAAATATTCTTAAAAAAAAAAAAAAAAAAAAAAAAAGATACACAAAGGAATGGAGTTGTATTGCTGAATTTTTAAAAAAATTACATATGTGAAAAAATGTCATAGATGAAAGAGCATTTCAGGTTTTTAATATCCTAGGATGTTCTCTTTTAAAAAGACATAACAAATTCAAAATATGTTCTCTTTGACTGGCTAATACCATTCTTCCTGCTACAGATATCTTACTGCAAATTAAATTTGAAATTGCTTGGCTCCCTTTGGTCATGTGTGCCAGTTCTACACACTCGAATGTTTGCTTTTTCCTTTTCTTTTCTTTTTTCTGGCTTAATGTGACCAAGTGGCCACTTGCTTTGCCCTTTCTACTGATTTTGAATGATTACTTTCTTTATAATCCCAACCTTAATTTCACTGTATACTTGACACCAAATCTTGAGAGTCTGCTGTAATACCTCTGTTACCTGGGTGACCCTTCCCCAAACTGTCACTCCAGTATATCTTCATTATGCAGGCTACCATGTAGTTTGAAATCCATGTTCTATGACCTAACCTGACTATCTTCCCATCACATATGGCTGGTTCTATCTCTTTCATCTCACCTTTGCCTAGTAGGACCCTTTGGTATCAAAGTTTCAAACTGCTCATTTGACGGAAAAGAATCTGTCCAGTGCAAATGAATATTATTTACACGTCACTACAAATGATCAGAAAAATGTAAGAGAAAAGTCATTTTATGAGGCACAGCTGATTAGTGGTTCATCTGATATGTAAATATAGACATTCATGTTTTTTTAAACCCTATTACATTTCTCTATTTGTCTGGTAAAGCAGAACCTGCTAATTATTTCTACCAAGTAATATGTATGTATTTTGTGAAACTTTTACCTTTACAATTATTGTGAGAAAATAACATTATTCAGGTTTTCCTTTACATGTAAAAAGTGTAACATGTCAAAATTAACAAGAGTAAGACAGAATATAATAATAAAGAAAAAAGAAATCATTCTACAAAGATGAGTAACATCTCTGGGAGATAAACAGTTTTGTTTTATTTTGTTTTTGTCATCACTAATGCCAAATCACCAGCCTTTGAAAAATAACAAGATGATAATGCAACAAACTTGAAAACAGTTTCCATAGTAGGCTAAGCACAGGGTCTAGGAATCCCATAGTCAATGCAGTTTCCTCTCTGACCACTTGAGCAAGATACTAAGAATAATTTCCATTCATACAATAGAAAACTAAAATAGACACAACAGCCATTTGGTTAAAAACAAGAAGGACATGGATATATACATATTGAACTGACAGCCTGCCAATCAGGGAAGAGTTCCGTACTAAATACTCACTATGTGTATAATACAGTATGCTATATTGAAAACATTGTATAACATGGACCCTGACCTTTTTCCCTCAAGGAGTTTACAATCTATACTTAGAGGTGATACAGTCCTTACTAGTATTATAAAAAATAGTAACAGTTTGCAAAATCTATCCTGGATACAACACTGATATAAAACTCAGAAACATGTAGCAAAATATGCAACAACAAAAATATTTGTGAAGACAGAACAAGCACTCGATAAATACCATCTATTATAAAAAGATACAAGATTACTGATGTATAGAGAAAGGAGACCTCTCCATTGGCTGGAATGATTAAGGATGATTTTATGGAGAGGTATGACATGTGCCTGGAAGGATGGTAATAACTGGCAGAGGTTAGGAGTACAAAGTGGGAGATGTGTGAATACTGCTTTACAAGGTAAAGTACCAGAATATCAGTGTGAAAGAAAAGATAAAGACCAACTGGTTTACTTATAAGAATTATAGGGGTATACAAATAAAAGAATGAGAGAAGGTTAGTTGCTTCCAGAGTTGAGAGGGACTTGGGGACCAATGTGAAAAATAAATCAGTCTCCAAGATGTTTATTTAATTGGCTTTCAGTTTCTTCATATGTGTAACAAGGGACACAAAATATATCACCTATAAAATATTGTGTTGTCTCCTTTTGTAAAGAGCAGTGATTAAGTTCTTGGGAAGTTCTAACGGGGGGGGGGGGGGGGGGCTGGTATTCAGGGACTGGGTGACCAGGGCCTTTGGAGGACTTTGAGTGCTAAATCATTTTACATTTAAAAGAATAGGATGGGAAATCTCTCTGTCTCAAAGACATGGTTAAAACCATTTTTATTCTCAAGCTGAAAATAGATACTACAGCACATACTTTTCCCTTTAAAGTTGCCTCTAGGGAACAAAGAAAGAAAAAAACTTAATAATGTTTCTAGTTAACAAATCAAATAAAAGACAATGACTGATTCTTAATGGCTTTTCAAATGACTGCCCACAAATCTAATGAGTAATTATATCATTTGCTGTAATGGCATTTATGAAATTAATTATGGATTCTGAAGGAAAAAATATATATGTCATTAGCGTGAAGGAAAAAAATGTGAGGTAGGAGTGCTAGGCTAATGATAGGGAATTGTACACATTTTGTATAATTACACTTTCATGCAGCCTGCAAGAATATTTCCTTTACGTTTATTAGCTCTATTTTAGTTTTTTAAAACAGACATTTTCAACATGCTTTATTGAATTTGGCTCAGCGTGGTCACCATAAAAACTGCAGTCCAACTGGTTTGTTACTTGTGGAAAAAAAAACAGTCTTCCTTAACCTGAAACAACTTACTTGAAGGCACACAGTTAATCATTCAGTGGTAAAAGATAACTCATGTCCTCTGAATCTATGCTTCTGAAGTCCTATTTTTAATAGTTAGGATAACAGAAGTCCCATGTTAGTGACATATGGAACAATTCAAATCAGATATACTTACATAGCATATTTTTCTGTTTCATATTTTAGTAAGCAGTTGTTGCTTATCAATATAATGCTATAGATGACAAATGTAAAAACTACTGCTTGGTAAAGAGTAAATAAACACACTCATGATTAATTTTTTTTGGTAGGATCATGTTTCCAATGACACAGCTAAATTCTAGTTTGCAATCTCAGAAAATGCTTTTCAAAAATGATCATGTGGATCAGGAATGCTGGGCAGTTTGGACCCTCTCTAGCTGTTGCCACAGACCAGCAGTGTTGTTTTTTGTTGATGTTACTGTCATTTTTGATTTTCTTGATTTTATTTGCTTATTTTTTGAAGCTCGTTTTTATTATTTTGTCTATTTTTAAATTTTATTTTATTGAAGTAGAATTGATTTACAATATTGTGTTAATTTCTGCTGTACTGCAAAGTGATTCAGCTAGCTATACATGTGCTCATATACATTTCCACATAGGTTATCACAGAACACTCAGTAGAGTTCCCTGTGCTATACGACAGGTCCTTGGCCATTTATTCCATACACAATAGTGTGCATATGCCAATCTCAAGCTCCCAAACCATTCCTTCCTCCAACATTCTTCTCCTTTGGGAACCATAAGTTTGGTCTCAAAGTCTGTGAGTCTGTTTCTGTTTTGTAAATAAGTTCATTTGTATCACTTTTTAAAATTCCACATATAAGTGATATCATATGATATTTGTCTTTTTCCATCTGACTTACTTCATTTTGAATGATAATCTCAGATCATTAAATTTAAAATGTTCTCAAATCTTTCCAAATGGAAAGCATTCTCTTAACTACCAAGCTCATCTCTTAATTCATCTTAAAAACCAAGTGTCACCAAAGTGACAGATGTTGTCACTCACAGCACAAACAAGGGAAGGTGTAGTTAGCTCTTTGTCATTCTGGCATCTGGAAGGACCTTATAGGAATCAACTTTAGGAGAGTCCATAGCTTCTCTATGTGTGGTCCCTGTGGGTTCCAGGTGCACTTCGCATGCTAATTACCTCCTTAATGGTATTAAGAAGAACTTATATTTCAAACAAGTTTCCACTGTTTTCTTGTGGGTAAACAGGATAAGAAGATGCTTGTTTTCTTGCCTTCTTAAAAATATATCAAAGGGGAAAGGAACACCTTGAGAATTTTAAATGTTTCTTCCAAGGTCATCGTCATTTTTGCTCTATTGCCTTCTCTGACACATAACTCTCCTATAAAGCTATTGTCCAAGAATCACAAATGAAAGGTAAGAAGACAGGTTGTTTTGATTTTTATTCTTTTTGTTTTTAGAGAAGAGAAAACAATTTCTGTACAGATTTCTGAGAATAACATCAGTCACTACTTCACTCAGTCTAAAGTTTGTATGTCCAGACCAATAAACCTTAGATCTTTTCAAATAATCATTCATTTAAATGTTTATTTTAAACCATCATTCTTCACTGGACTTTCCTGGAATTAGTAATTACAAAGGTACTTGTTAAGTACAGAGATTCAAATGATAATTTTGGCAAGTATGTGGCTATCCCTTTGGCTCGAAATAATAGCAAGGGCTTTCATTGAAGAAAAACTGAACCAGATCTAGATGTAAATAAAACTGATTTAATTATCAAGGATCATATCTGAATAAAGGATCATCTTACAATGTAGAATTCCCTATGAATATGCTATATTTCTATGGATGGGACTAGACCTTACCCATGCACAGAAACATGAGCAGAATCATGAACATAAGGGGATTCTGTGTTAATAATTATTTATTACTAAAGGAACTCTTGAAGCTTTAATATGAAACTAAAAATCATTAAAAAAGGATATACGGGAGTTCCCGTCGTGGCGCAGTGGTTAACGAATCCGACTAGGAACCATGAGGTTGTGGGTTCGATCCCTGGCCTTGCTCAGTGGGTTAACGATCCGGCGTTGCCGTGAGCTGTGGTGTAGGTTGCAGACGTGGCTCGGATCCCGCGTTGCTGTGGCTCTAGCGTAGGCCGGTGGCTACAGCTCCGATTTGACCCCTAGCCTGGGAACCTCCATATGCCGCGGAAGTGGCCCAAGAAATGGCAAAAAGACAAAAAAAAGAAAAAAAAAAAGGATATACGATGTGCTGTATCTAACACATTATTTGATCAAGTCCTCTTTTTCTTTGACATAAGACTCAAATTATCTAAACCACACATTGGGAAATTCTGCTAAAGAAGAGATAATAGAAAATGGGCTTCCAAAGTTTTTTTCCCTCCAGTTTTAAATTTACCTCTTTCTAACCTTATGAACCAGACTATTCACAGTGTCTTCAGTGTACCTCTATGATTTTTACACAGATGTAAATGAAAATAATTGCTAAATGCCTATTATGTGGCAGGCACTGTGATAGAAATTAGGAGATATGGGAAAATGATGGTAATACTCTCTCTTCTCTAGAACTTTATCATACGGGAGGGGGAAGCTATTAAAAAATGATTACAATAGGAGTTCCCGTTGTGGCGCAGTGGTTAACGAATCCAACTAGGAACCATGAGGTGGCAGGTTCGGTCCCTGCCCTTGCTCAGTGGGTTAAGGATCCGGCGTTGCCGTGAGCTGTGGTGTAGGTTGCAGACACGGCTCGGATCCTGCGTTGCCGTGGCTCTGGCGTAGGCTGGCGGCTACAGCTCCGATTTGACCCCTAGCCTGGGAACCTCCATATGCCGCGGGAGCGGCCCAAGAAACAGCAAAAAGACCAATAAATAAATAAATAAATAAATTGAACGAAGCATAAAACTTTGTGACAAAATAAAAAATCCTTTAAAAAAAAATGATTACAATAAAGTGAAACAACTGCTTTGTTGCCATTAGTAACAAGAATTTTCATTTAGTGAGGTGGTCCTATTGCCTCAAATTTCATACTTTATTTCATTTAATTCTCATAAAAATGCACATGAGATATAGATTTTCTCTGTTTTAAAGATAATAAAATACTTACAATGTGTAGAACTGAGAACCAAAACAGTCACATCACAGAGCTGAGAAAGGAAATATATTTAAATGCAGTTTTGTCAAAATATGAAGTTTTCTTAACTATATCTACTTCCTCTGAATAAAATCTTGTTCAATTTATGGGAATAAGAAAGTTACAAAGAAAGTAACATTAGATCTGAAGCTTTAAAAAGACTGCTGAAAGATGGGGAGGGCATTAAAAACCTAAGATATGAAAATTAGAAAGACACAGATATGTGTAAATAAATGAATCTGGTAAGACATTAGTTTGGCATGTTTAGCATGGAATTCCTAACAAGTGATAGGAGATAAATTCAAAAAAAGATGGCAAAGGATCTCCCAGGCCATGCTGAGGGCTACAAACTTTATTCAAGAGGACATGAAGCTACAGTAAATAATAATAATAATTTGGGAAGTAACACCATCTGATTTGGGTTTCAGATAATTTTGATGACCATGGCAGAGTGAGAAAACTATTAAAGAGGTTACTTCAGTAATAGAGGGAGTAGAAGTCATGACAGGGACACTTTTAAGGTACATTACTGGTCATGTTACCTAGGAACGAATATCTGCTCCAGTTCACATCACATTTTTTCAGCAAAAATCCCAGAAGAAATACTGTATATTCCAGCCAAAGAGATTACTGGGCCAGGTTGCCACTGCCTCCAGGATGGGCATCTGAGACAGTTTTCACCTTAACACTTTACTTTTAGGTTTTTTCCATACCTTTCTACTCTATCTTGCGCTTTTTTCTTTTTTCTTGTCAGAGACATATTTTCTTTTTTTTTAAATCTCCTTTAGAATGCAGAGTGATTGCTCTTAAATCAAGTAAAAATTCTAGTTATCCTGTATATCTGGGCTCATATTTAAATCCCATTTTCTACCAGGAAGCTGTAGTACTACAGCATTCATCTATTACTTTTACACTCACATTCTGTCTTGTGTCCCTGATGATGGCAAACCTACTATTATCTTTTCCCTCTCATTCATATAGATAATATCTACTGGAGTTGCAGTCTCACAAATTCTGTGGAACCACCTCTTAATACTCAAATGCATAAGCCTTCTGATGCTGAAATTCTATTGTATTTATGAATGATCACAATTTAACACTGAAAAATTCCACGTGCACTTGTTGTAATGCAGACCAACTATAACAAAACCTCAAATTTCTTTCTGGCTCTAGGATTAATTGTATTTGTCACATTCTCAGTAGGTGGGAAAAAAGAGCTTAGTACTAGAATACAGAATTTAAAAATCTTTAAAACTCTGATCCTTAAGCTTTGGCTACATAGCAGATTTTTAATTTTTTTTTTTTTTTAATTAGAGTACAGTTGACTTAATGCTGTGCTAGTTTCAGGTGCACAGCAAAATGAATCCATTATACATATGCATATATCCATTCTTTTTCAGATTCTTTTCCCATTAGGTTACAACAGAATATTGAGTAGATTTCACTGCAGGGCTGTTAGGTCCTTGTTACTTATCTATTCTATATACAATAAAATTTCAAAACCCAAAATTATGGTTACCAAAGGGGAAATGTCGGGTAGGGGGACAGGTTGGGATTGGCATATGTGTAGGAGATTTTGATTCACCTGGTTTTGGCTTTACTGAATATTTTGGAATTCACAGAACAATCCAGACTTTCTTCAGCTATTTTCTTTGAACAGAAAATACAACTTACCCCACAGGGGTCAAGGTCACAGGGAGATACCATTGGTTGGGGATAATTAATAAGTAGTTTTCACTTTTTCTAAAAAATGATGTTAACAGGCAACTGGGAAGCCCTAAAGGTTTAGGACAAGTGAAGAATTCTGAGAAACTACAAATCAGTAGAAATATTTTTTTCACACATGTTTAACATTTACACAACCATCTCGTGCTAAGTGTGGATAGCTGGACAGAGGAGATGATGGTCATGATTTCTCATCATGTTCACCTTTAGCAGGGAGCGCTCAAGGCTGAGCTTAGTGCAAAGGTTTTGTTACATGTGTTAAGGCGAACATTTTTAACATGAGGAGACAAGAGTTGGTGGCAAGGAAAGCTTAAAACATCTGATTATATGTTTATTGACATAAAAACACATGCCAGTGTTGTGAATGGATATAGGTCTAAGAACATGAGCAGTGATGTGGGGCAACTCACTGCCAAAAAGGCAGGATGGTGTGTCACATGCAGGGTGCACATGGTGACTGTGGACAGAACCACCGCCTACCCATCCAATCTTGGCCCTGACACCCCTATAGGTATTGAGAGAGATGTGTACATGTGACTTTTACTTTCTGCATCTTTCTTGTCTGGTTCTTAATTTATGTTTGCCTTGTCATCTTTAAAGAACTTGATCAATACATTTACAATGATTTTTCTCTTGGTTCTTACATATTCTATGCCAGATTTTTTTCCCTAGCCCAAACAAAAATTCACTTCTGCCCTATCTAGTCTTCCAGGGTATGATGAAAAAGAGGACCAGAATCTAAGATACTAAAAGTGTAAATGATTTTAAGAATGAAGCAGTTACTAACGTATAGTGGATTATCATGTTTTGCAGTAGTTATATTTTATAAAGTCATCATGAACCAGACCTCTTGAATTCTGAAGCATTACTCGTAGGGGAAATACAAGGTTAGGTTCCTCTGAGCCTCTGATCACAACATTTTCACTGGCAAATCAGTGTATAACCTGTTTTATGTATACTTCTGTTTAAAGACATCTTGTTTGGTATATAATTTTAATCCAGCTACACTGAACTCACAGCCAACACAATTGTAACCTATGCTTAAACAAAGCTTATCTAAAACCTATTTTCTCTGTGAAGAACACTTCAGAGTTTTTGTGTTTAGGAATACTAGGCAGCACTTTGACACTGCACCTGGGGGCCACCTTATAAGGAAAAATCACCAACAAACAGCACAAAAGTGCAAAAAAAACAAACAAAAAAAACCAATCTGACAATATATAGACCTTGAGGAGAACACTTTTTTACATTACCAGAGGCAAAACAAGATTGGCAGAGCACTGCCAGTTTTCACCTCAGCTGGCAGCATGTGTACTGGGTGACTCAGATGTTTTCCTGTTCTGCACACATCTATGAAGGACAATGAAAGTGGCATGGGTGTTAATTTGGGGCCTATAAGTAAATTCTGGTGCCTACTTAGGCAAAATCACAAATTTAAATCCATGATGAATGAGGGTAAATTGAATATGGAAGAGTCTAGAAGAGAAACCAATTTGGAAGATAAGTTAACTGTTACACCTTGTCCTCTGTATAGTTCTAGAAGAAGTTCTTTTGGGAATTTTATAATTATCAGATAAGTTCCTTAGTAGAAAAGAAAGTAAAAGAGAAAAACATTGGGATCAGTTGTCATAAAAGAGAAAACTGATGCACTGAATAATATATGAAAGTCACTTGGAGAAAAAAGATTAAAATTTGAGAAAGAAGAACAAGTTCTGCTAAGAAATGAAAAATACTAATCAGCCATCAGTCAACATCTTATTTAACTTTTTTTGGGGGGGGCGGGGGGGCGCACATGTGGCATATGGAAGTACCTAGACTAACTAGAGATCCAATCTGAGATGCAGCTGCTGACCTACTCCACAGCCACATCAACATGGGATCTGAGCTGTGTCTGTGACCTACACTACAGCTCATGGCAACACTGGATCCTTACCCCACTGATAAAGGCCAGGGACCAAACTGGCATCTTCATGGATACTAGACAGGTGTTTTATTGCTGAGCCACAATGGGAACTCCTTATTTACTTTCTTAAAAAAGCTTAAAAGAGGCGTATAACATTTAGACTGTGAAGCTGGCCTGAAAATATAGACAGTGATCAGAAGTGATGAGAAAAACAAGTCAGATCAATTTACTGGGCTTTTATAATTATTTTTTACTGTCTGTCATCTTCATATTTTCCCTACCACTGTCGACTGAATCTCCTGTTGCTTCTCACTTTTGATGTGCTTACCACCTAATTTTTGAATATGAGAGAAAACTTTAAAGTCTATTAGTCATTCTGAGTCCATTCAGTTCAAATATGATGGGGCTTCACATTAAATAGGCCCATATTAGTTATCCTAATGCTGAAACCAGAGTTTCCCTTAAGCTTGTTAAGTTCATCTTACTGATATAAGGTTACTTATGCCAATATTCCAGATCCTAATCTTAAGACCTAGATTTCTAGTTATTCCCTGGACTCTGAGACCTTTTTTGCTAAACCGCTTAGTACCTCATCTCCCTTCCCCTCACTGATGGGCACAGTGTCAATGGCTAGTATAATGTTACCCAACTTTAGAAATGCAACGTGCATTATCTTTCCGTCATGACATCCAAAACTGTCATGACATTCAATACATGACATCTGTGACTGCTACCCATCATGGCATCCAATACCCTAGAATCCTCACTATTACATTATGTTCACCTTTAGGGATTCCTCATTACTTTATCAAGGATCCTAATTCTTAGTATTACATATTCTGATTGAGACTGCTACAACTCTCAAACACTAAAGTTAGGTTGCCAAGCTACTCTGTGTTTTTATACCAAATAGCCCTCACAAATCTCTTAGTGCCTGCCTCCTGAATTGACTGAATCAATACTAACCAGCCTTTTGCTTCAATAAAATGTCCTAAGATATAAACAATTTCATAAAACATATATAGCACTTTTAAATTCTACAACACAGTTCTGAAAAATAAAAATCTACCATTCAGGCTGATTTTTGCATCTATGGGTTCAGTAATGACTATATAGCATGTGAGGTCAGTAAAGATCGAAACCCTCAAGATTTTAACAAACTTCTCTTTCCCAGGCCTCCTATAATCACCTCTTTATGATAATGTTATTCATATCTATCTCACTGTTCTTTCATTTTTATTTTTTGATACTGTGTGATCACAGATACTTATTAATATCTGACTTTCTAATCACATTTTATTGCCTTTCACAAGCACACATGCTGATCGAGACATGTTTCCTAACCGCCCCCCAACACGAACACCTGCCATGCACATTTGCTTTTTTTCCTTTGCCTCTGTAACTCTTTATTGCATTCCTCACAATCACTTTCTGTAACTACACTGATCCATTTCCAACAGCACTGTCCTAAGTGTGTGCATTCAACCTTGATCGGAGCTTTGCCAGCGGCATTCCATACTTTCGACTCTTGAAATCCAATCTATAGAAATGACAGATTCCTAATGAAGACTTTGTTCACTCTCATTAGCGCTCTTTTCTGTCAGATCAAATCTTGTGTTCATAAGAAAAACAGCACATCAGCTCCTCCACTACTGGACGGCAGTGCTTTCTCTGTTAGCACTTCATTCTTTTTTTTTTTTTTTTTTTTTGTCTTTTTGCTGTTTCTTGGGCAGCTCCCGCGGCATATGGAGATATGGAGGTTCCCAGGCTAGGGGTTGAATCGGAGCTGTAGCCGCTGGCCAGCACCAGAGCCACAGCAACGTAGGATCCAAGTCACGTCTGCGACCTACACCACAGCTCACAGCAACGCCAGATCGTTAACCCACTGAGCAAGGGCAGGGATCGAACCCACAACCTCAGGGTTCTTAGTCGGATTCGTTAACCACTGCGCCACGACGGGAACTCCTAGCACTTCATTCTTGATCTTCCTCCACTTTTCCAATCCTGCTGCTTTGGACTTCTCAATAATTCTACAGAAAGTGCAAGCCCTGCCCTAAGGCATGCTATAGACAGTTGGTACTTTGCTGTTAAGGAATGAATTTTCAGATCATTTGCCAAAAAATACTTGTCATTGTAACCTCACGCTGTCTTACATTTCAGACTCTGATAGTAATTCTTTTCTCCTGGTCCTGCCCAATAAAAAGGCATGAAGGAGAACGAAAGATTCTCCTTAAGAACTGATTCTGTTTTTCTCATTCAACTTGCAAAATGAGAAGTGTTTTATTAGCTCACTCTAAGATGGGTAGACCATGGTTCTGGAAGCATTCCTTTCCAATTTTGAAATATTTGAGAATAGAAATGCTACTAAGGTTACCCAGAGGATGACAAGAATCAAAATCAAACATAAGCAAATATACACTGAGGTCCTATGATGCATCAAAACTTATCATATATTTTAACAGTCTCACAAAACTGCCATACATTAGGTATTATCACCTGTTTTTACATATTATAAAATCAATACTCAAAAAAGTAATATAATAATCCACAAAGATAATCCACACTTAGTATGTCTGAATCCAAATATCTTGCTTTTTCAGATTCTCCATGCTTTTTTAATTTCTGTATTTAGGTCTTAATTGGTAAAAATTTGAAGAATTGCACAGTGCTGATGATCACTCAAAAACACAGCCAACACAATATTTCTGTAACGTCTGTATTTATACAGCTACTACAAATAAATTCCGAAACACTAAAATACCTAATTGTCAGCAAAGCTATGATACAATTAAAAAACCTTTTTATCCTCATTATATATAATAATTTTATACTGACTTAGTTAAAAATATGACCTTCTATTAATCAACCTTGCCTTTTTTTTTTTTGACTATTCATTTCTCTATCCTTTTTAATCAGTTCTAATATTCCAACAGTGCAGGTTCTCCCTCCAGACATTGGTGGCAGCTGACTAAGTTAAAGACAAACTAAACGGACTGCAGATGCTAAAGGTTCCTCATCTACACTCTATCTGTACTTTATAGTCACCCAATATTTGAATCAGGTCTTGATATGCTTACTGAATATCCAAACAGGGTATTTACTAAGCATCTCCATTCATATTCATGTACATGCCAAATGTTGAGTGTTGGCATAGGCCAGATAGAGTAAGAGGTGCTAAAATATCCATAAACACATTCAAACTCATCACCTTTATATCTCAACTGCCAAAGTCATTTTATTTTGTCAATGTCCTCTTTCACTTGATATTGACAAGCAAGTGGAGTCTTAACATAAATGAAAATAGGCAGAGCTATGACAGATTCTTCTCTTTTTTCTAGGTCCATTCAAAATATGTCCTGACTATTCTGTTACTGAAATTATTATTTTATCTCCCCAAGGACACTGTGGGCTTCTTTAGGATGTGCAATATAACTGCTGAACTTAGAGGACAATTCTCCATTCTCAATCCTAGTGAAATAATCCATACACTGACCATTTATTGTAGAAAACACTGCAACTACCTCTCTTCGCTTCCTCTTCATTTTTTTCATGACAACTTTTCCAATCTCACCTATTCAGATCTAATTGGAATGATTCAGATCTAACTGGAATGATTCAAAGACCGCTAGATACCAAATGACTATCCATTCTCCCCCTTTTTCCTAATAAAACTCATTAATTTACTGTGGCAACAATTTTCCAGCCAAAACAATAATAATGTACTTACCCTCCAATAAAGTTGTGAGTGGCCAAGTGACTAACTAGACAATGAGATGTGTGCATAATTATTCTGGGAAATTTGCTTAAAATTGTTTCCACTTTTTATCACATTTAGAGCTCTGGTAGAAATGATGAATCAATCAGAAGACAATTTAGATTATAGAAGGTACTATTAAACTACAAGGAGCCTAAGTTCATGATGATCATCTAGGCGCCATGTTAGTTTTGGGCTATATAATAGCAATATAAACATGTCTTTTTAAAGTTTTATTAAATTATAGTTAGTTTATAGCATTGTGATAATTTCTGCTTTACAACAAAGTGATTCAATTATGTATATACATACATCCATTCTTAAACAATTACTATATAAAATTTCTCTCAAATGAAGCTGTGTCTAATCTTGAGTAGGCACAATGAATCAAAATTAAATGTCTTTTTATAGTAATTGTTAATAACATGTAAGATGATATTTTAAGAATAATAAGGAATACATGTGATTAATCAATCTTTTACAAATACACAGTGAATGCAATGGATGGTTGTTTAATGTGTATGATAGGATAAGGTAGAAGTACATATTTAACTTGTTTAATGTGTATGATCAGGCGGAAGATTATTTTAACAAATGGACAGTTGAAATTTGGATATGCAGGCATAAAGTCGCTTAAAGACTCTTGCTAGTAGCCTAGTTTGATATATGAAGGAACAATATACTAAAACTAACATGAGTTTGCAGAATGCTAGATTCCAAAAAGAATCTTTAAATCATCAAATTAATAAGTCTTCATAGGTTTCATAAGATTCTTTTTACTCTGTAGACCTTCAGAACATCATTAATCCAGCTAAACTGATCTGATCTAGTGAAGATCCATGGAAAAAAACATGTTCTGAACTTGTTACATATGAATAACTGTGAATATGGATTACTCAAGAAGAAAAGGGAGACATCATTATACACCCATCAGAATAGATGTTATTGTAGACAAAGATAAAGTGAAAAAAAGACACTGTCAAGTGCTGTTGAGTATTCAGAGCAATAAGACCATTGTTGGTAGGTTGTAAATAGTGCAGTCACTCTGGAAAAAAGCTTGACATGTTTTAAAGCATTAAGTATACATTTAAATATAACACTGAAATCCGAGGTCTTTACCAAAGAAAAATTAAACATATTTAAAAGGAGTAAGAAAAAATTTCTAATATTAATTGTATAGAGTTTATTCATAAACTCTAAAAACTGAAACTCAAATGTTCTTCAACATCAGAAGAATGAATTAAAAAAACTGAGCTGAGAAGTTCCCGTCATGGCTCAGTGGTTAACGAATCCAACTAGGAACCATGAGGTTGCGGGTTCAATCCTTAGCCTTGCTCAGTGGGTTAGGAATCTGGCACTGCCGTGAACTGTGGTGTAGGTTGCAGATGTGGCTCGGATCCTGCATTGCTGTGGCTGTGGTGTAGGCCGGCAGCTACAGCTCCAATTCGACCCCTAGCCTGTGAACCTCCAAATGCTGCGGGAGCGGCCCAAGGAATGGCAAAAAGACAAAAAAAAAAAAAAAAAAAAAAAAAAAAAAAAAGAGCTGAATCCATAAAGTGGGATACTATTAATCAATAAAAAGGAAAATCACTGATTCTTAAAATAACATAGATGAATCTCAAATGTATTAAGCTAGATAAGAGAAACCCGACTCAAAAGACATTTTTATGAAATTATGGAAAAGCAAAATTCTCAGAACAGAATGGGTTAGTGCTTTCCAGGAGTTAAGAGGAACACAAAAGCAAGTGGGAAGAACTTGGTACTTCAACAGAATGCTCTAATATGTTGATTCTGGATGGCCACATGACTTTATAAGAATGTGTAGAACTAGAACTTTTAAGTATGAGTATTGCTACATAACTACATATAAATTATACCTTAATAAATCAATTTGAGGTGTTCCCATCATGGCTCAGTGGTTAACAAATCCGACTAGGAACCATGAGGTTGCGGGTTCGATCCCTGCCCTTGCTCAGTGGGTTAACGATCCGGCGTTGCCGTGAGCTGTGGTGTAGGTTGCAGACGCGGCTCGGATCCCGCGTTGCTGTGGCTCTGGCATAGGCCGGTGGCTACAGCTCCGATTCAACCCCTAGCCTGGGAACCTCCATATGCCGCGGGAGCGGCCCAAGAAATAGCAACAACAACAACAACAACAACAACAAAAAAGACAAAAGACAAAAAAAAAAAAAAAAAAAAAAAAGAGACAAAGCACTGTTAACCAATATCAGGAATGAAAGGTATCATGTGTATCATAAAGATATTAAAACTTAAAAGTTATTTTAAACAATTTCATGTTAATATCATTTGAAATTTTAAATACAGATAAATTTCTAGAAAACAAGGCTTGTCAAAAATTGCCTTAAAAATCTCAAAAACCTAGGTTTAGATGGTGCCATCACCATTTTGTATTTAATATTCATATAATTATAAATTCAATATTTGCCATAAACTCTCCAGTTATTACACAGGCACTTCAGAACTCATTTTATGCAGCAAGCATATCCTAGAAAACGCTGACACAAATGTCTATAGAAGAAAGGAAAATAGTCTAATCTTATCCACAAACATAGTTACAAAATTCTTAAGCAAAATATTAACTCCAAATCAGGTAATATATAAATATAATGATACTACTCTGTAACTACAGGTTTACTAAATAGTTTGATTCATTATTAGAATATTAAGTCAATGTAATCCAGTAGATATATAAAGATGAAAGGATACATATGGCATGTGATTAAGCTTAAATGTGTATTACTAAGTGATAGAAGTCAATTCAAAAAAACTGCACTGCATAATTCCAACTATATGATGATGTTCTGGAAAAGGAAAAACTATGATAATAGTAAGAAGATCAGTGGTTACCAGAGGTGGAGGGTAAGGAAAAACGAACAGGTGGAGAAGAGAGGATTTTTAGGGCAGTGAAAATACTCGGTATACTATTATAATGATGAATACATGTCATTATATATTTTCTCAAATCCAAACAAGGTACAACATCAAGAGTGAATTATAATGTGAACTAAGGACTTGCTGATTATGATGCGTCACTGTAACAAATGAACCACTCTGGTGGTGTATGTTGATGATGGGAAAAGTTATGTATGTGTGTAGGCAAGTGGAAATTCTCTGTACCTTCCCCTCACTTTTCTGTGAAACTAAAACTGTTCTACAAAGTGTTTTCTTTATATCCTTAGTACTTATTTATCTTATAACTGGAGGTTTTTTACCTTTTGACTACATTCATCCAATTATATATAATTCTGTATAATTTTAATAATGGTTTAACCCATGGGATACGGCAAAATAAATGTTATAAATAAATACCTCAGAAATATGGTTGTTTAAAAATAATAAATAAAATGATTATTCAAAATGTTGTAATAATAAATGTAGAATATAGGAAAAGCATATGCCGATTTGAATAAAAACAGTTTAGTCAGTTGATTAAATGTAAACTTGATATGTAAAATTTTGACATTTTAACACTAACAACAGGCAAATAAGAATTTGGCTAAAGATAATAAATGCAAGAATATCAAAAGGTATATAATGATAAGAATCTATAATACATGATAGGCGTGAGATCTTTATGATCAGGTCTTTCTGTTGTGAAGAATATTATTGGGGTAGTTGGTAAAATTTGTACACAGTGTGAGGATTATATAGCAGTCTGAGAGCACTCAAGTAGGTTCTCTGCCTAGGGCCTCACGAAGCTGCCCATAATCAGAGTTCTCTCCAGGATGGACTCTTATCTGGAAGTGCTAAGGAAGAATCTACTTCAAATTTTCTCAGGTTTTTGGTCAAATTCAATTGCTGGTGGTTGTAAGACTGAAGTCTCTAAGTTCTTTGCTGTCTGACAGGTAGAAGCCTCTCTCAGGTCCTGGAGGCTGCTCGCAGTTCCTTTCTAGGGACTGTCTCCATGCTAGCAACAAGTACATCCCCTGTGTCCGATTCTTGCCATGCCCTGAAGCTCTCTGACTTTCTATTCTGCCACCAGCTGGAGAATACTCAGACTTGTGGAAGTGTGGAAAATGAATTTGTATTGATTTAAGATGTAAAATTTGTGATAATTTGTGACACAGAAAGAAAACTAATATGCTAGACACTACTCTAAGTAAATGTCAAAAAATATGCCTGTGTGTACGTGCCTTTGTGTGTGAGTGAATAACACTGCACCATCATTCCAACAGCTAAAAAAATAGAAGGAGCTCATACCCATAAACAGTAAAATTGTGGCATATTAATTCAATGGACTACTTCTGCAATGAATGTGAATGAACAGCAGCTACAAAAATATGGATAATTTTATAATATTAAGTTAAAAAAGCCATAAAAGAATATATACAATTTGAATTCATACACATAATGTTCAAAAGCATGCAAAGTTAAGCTGTATTTTTAGATTTATTTATACAGCAACTATAAATTAAAGGAAGAAAATAATAAACAAATACAAAACCCCACAAAACAACAAACTTACGCATGTTAGACCAAATATACTTAACAGATATAGAACAGATATTTATAAACCATTCCATCCAAGAGAAATACAATACATATTCTTCTCAAGTACACATGGAACATTTCCAAGATACATCATATGTTAGGCCACAAAACAAATATAAGAAGACTTAACAAATATAAGAGGAAATAATATCAAGCATCTTTTCCAACCACAAAGGTATGAAACTAGAAATTAATTACATGGAATAAACTGAAAAAATATAAATATATGAAGACTAAACAGACTAAACAGCTACACTTTTGAAGAAATCAAAAGAGAATGGGTCATAGAGAAATCAAAAGAGAAATTGAAAAATATCTTTGGACAACTTCAAATGGAAATGCAAAATGCCAAAATGTATAGGATGCAGCAAAAGCAGTTTTATGAGGGATGTTCATAGAAATAAATGCTTACATTAAGAAACATGATAAGACTCAAAGAACCCAACTTTAGACCTCAAAGAGCTAGTAAATGAAAAGCAAAGGAAGCCTAAAAGTAGTAGGAGGAAGACAGTAACAAACAGAGTGGAAACAAATTAAATAGAGACTGAAAAGTCCATAGAAAAGATCAATGAAACTAAGAGGTGGCTCTTTGAAAGGATAAACAAAATTGACAAATCTTTAGCTTAGACTCAACAAGAAAACAAAAAAAGATAACTCTGGTAAATAAAATCAAAAAGGGAAGAGAAACTATCACAGTGGACACCACAGAAATACAAATGATGCTGAGAGGTTATTGTGAAGAAAGTAGATGGCCTAGAAGAAATGAAGAAATTCCAAGAAACATGCAACCTACCTACCCAAACTGAATCATGATGAAATGAAAAATCTGAGCAGACTGATTATTAATAAGATTTAATCAGCAAACCCAAACCTCCCAACAAAGAAAAGTCCAAAAAAAGATGATGTCAGTAGTGAATTCTACAAAACATTTAAAGAATTATTATTACCAATACATACACCATGATTAAGTAGGATTTATTCCAGTGAAGCCAGGATGGTTCACTGTCCACAAATCAATGTGATACACTGTATTTAAAAAAAAAAATGAAGATTGAGAATCACATGTTCGTCTGAATATATACAGAAGAAAATTTTCCACAATATCTATTTTTGATAAGAACTCTCAACAAAGTGGATATAAAGGGAACATACCTCAATGTAATAAAGAATATATATGTATGACAAGACCACAGCAAACATCATACTCAACAGTGGACAGCTCGAAGTTTTTTCTATAAAGTCAGAAAACAACAATGTCCACTCCTGCCACTTTAATCAACATAGTATTAGAACTTCTAACCAGAGCAATTAGGCAAGAAAAAGAAATAAAAGGCACATAGATTGGAAAGGAAGGAGTAAACTGTCACTATTTGGATATGGTTAGATGCTATACACAGAAAACTCTAAAGATTTCATTTAAAAAAGTTAGAACTAATAAACAAGTTCAATATAGTTATAAGATACAAATCAATACACCCAAATCTGTTCTACTTCCATACATAATAATGACAGTCAGAAAGAGAAGTGGAAAAAAAAAAATCCCATTTACGTTGCATCCAAAATAATGAAATACCTAGAAATAAATTTAAACAAGGAGGTCAAAGACTTGTACTCCATAAACTAAAAGATACTAAAGAAAGAAATTAAAGAAGATACAAATAAATGAAAAGATATTCCATGCTTGTGGATTGTCCGCACTACCCAAAGCAAGTTACAGATTCAGTGCAATTCCTAACAAAATTCTAATGGGATTTTTTACAGGGACAGAACAAAAAATCCTGAAATTTGTATCAAACTATAAAGATCCTAAATGGACAGAGGAATTGAGAAAATAAAACAAAGTGGGAAACATCACAAACTCTGATTTCTATATTATTTTTATTAATTGTTTTCACAAAATTACTATTTCCTGCATTGCTGAATTTATATATGAGTCTCTGATAAAATGATATATAGTTCCAAATAAGGTCAGCGAGGTCTAAATATGGGAAAATGCAACAAGAGGAAAAATTTTCCTGGACCGTAGCAAACTAGGAAGATAGGTGGTCCAGAGACTTTTGGCTACTGTTAATAAGGCCTAGTCCAGTAATAGCACATTGAATTGCCTATCAGCAAAATCTCTGCCAGATCTAGGAATATTCATTCCTAGTACTGTGGGACAAAATGGTAATGATATGCCTCCCAAAGCGATGGTTGAATTTATGACCATGGGGGAGCGCTATGAACTGAAGTTTGGCACTTGCCATCAGACTCTACATGGAGTAAAACATGAGCCACTGCAGCTGCTGACCCGCAGCACCCCCTGAGCAGAGCTGAGCATGGAGACCAGGAGTGAGACACTCTGTGCTCTGAGAAAATTGATAGAACAGGCCTTCAGATTTCAGGTTAGGATTTTTATGGGCCCAAATTCTTGCGTCTTCTCATATCTAGAAAAACAGAAAAATTATTAACAGTGGCATCTGCATTGTAACAAAGACAACAAAAGCAAAAGTAATCAAGTTGGACTACATAAAACTGAAAAGCATCTGCAAACAAAGGAAATCATCAACAAAGTGAAGAGGCAGCCTGCTGAATGGGAGAAAATATTTGCAAACCCTATATTTGTAAAAGGCTAACATCCAAAATATATTAAGTATTCATATTCATCAACTCAACAGCAGAAAAGCTAGCAACCTGGTTTAAAAAAAAAAAAATGGGCAGAGGACTTGATTAGATTTTTTCTTTGCTTTTTAGGGCTGCACCTGCGACACATGGAAATTGCTGGGCTAGGGATCAAAACAGAGCTGCAGCTGCTGGCCACAGCCACAGCAACACTGGATCCTTATCCCACTCAGAGGGCCAGGGATTGAAACCACATCCTCATGTGTATTAGTCGGGCTTGTTACCACTGAGCCACAATAGGAACTCCTTTAATAGATATTTTTATAAAGACGACATACAAATGGCCAATAGGGGAGTTCCCATTGTGGCTCAGTGGTAACAAACCCAACTAATAACCATGAGGATGCAGGTTCAATCCCTAGCATCGTTCAGTGGGTTAAAGATCTAGTGTGGCTGTGAGCTGTAGTGTAGGTCACAGACTCAGCTCAGATCCTGCACTGCTGTGGCTATGGCATACGCTGGCTCCTGCAGCACCATCTGGACCCCTAGCCTGGAAACCTCCATATGCTGTGGGTGTAGCTCTAAAAAGACAGAAAAAAAAAAAAGAAAAAAGAAAGAAAAAACAAACGGCCAATAGGTGTGGAAAGATGCTCCACAATATTAATCACAAGGGAAATGTAAACTACAGTCATAATTGAATACCACTTCACTCCTGTGAGAATGGCTACTATCTAAAATACAAGAAATAACAAGTTTTCATAAGGATGTAGAGAAAAGGGAACTTTTGTACATTGTCAGCGGGAACATATATTGGTTCAGCCACTGTGGAAAATAGTATAGAGGTTCCTCTTTAAATTAAAGATAGAGACCATATGACCCAGTAATTCTACTTCTGGGTATTTATCTGCAGAAAATGAAATCACTAACTCAAAAATTCATGGATTCCTATGTTAATCACATCATAATTTACAATGGCCAAGATATATAAAAAGCCCAAGTGTCCATTAATGGATGAATCAATAAAGAGGATATGGTCTATATACAATGGAATATTATTAAGCTATGAACATAAATTAAATCTTGTCATTTGTGACATGGATGGAACTCAAGGGCATTATGCCAAATAAAATAAGTCAGAGAAAGACAAATCTTGTATGATCTTTATTTTATGTGGAATATTTAAAAAAACATATTTTTAAAAAGTGAGCTCATAGATTCAGAGAGCAGACTGTTGGTTGACAGTGGTGCAGGGAGGTGGGAGAAATGGGTGAATTGTTTTTGGTTTTTGGTCTTTTAGTTTAAATAAATTGAGTAAAAATAAAATAAAATATGGAATGAATTTAAGATATATTTTAATTGATAATAGCAAAATACATTACAGAGTATAGTTTATTACTATTTAGATGAAGAACAAAAGTGAAGATGGAAAGGCATCTATCTATACTATCTAAATATTGGGTTGTATGTGTGTGTGTTTCATAGTTGATTGTAGTTATAAAACCCTTGTAAAGGAGTTCCCACTGTGGCATAGTGGGTTAAGAATTCAACTGCTGCAGCTTGGGTCATTGCAGAGCCACAGGTTCAATTTCCAGCCTGGTGCAGTGGGTTAAAGGATCCAGCACTGCTGCAACTGTGGCTTGGATTCAACCCCTTGCCTGGGAACTTCCATATGCCATGGCTGGAGCCATAAAATAAATAAAATAAAATGAAATAAAATAAAATAAAATAAAATAAAAGTCTGTAGAAATAAGCACAATGAGGGAGTTTCCATTGTAGAGCAGCAGAAATGAATCTGACCAGTATCCATGAGAATTCAGGTTCAATCCTGGCCTTGCTCATTAGGTCAGGAATCTGGTGTCACCATGAGCTGTGGTGTAGGTTGCAGATGTGGCTAGGATCCTACACTGCTGTGGCTGTGATGCAGGCTACAGCTGTGATTTGACCCCTAGCCTGGGACCTTCCAAATGTCCCCACAATAGGCACAGTGATAATAATAATACCCAATAGTTACTGAACAATTTCCCCAAATATATGGGTTTTGTTAGTCTTTTACACATATTCTTAAAAAATGAAAAATAATACATACAATATAAATCAATTTGGATAAAGTTGAGTATCATGCAAAACCAAGCTATATTTTTAGGGAATCTTATTAGGTGTTTACTATCATAAATTAAAACAAAAATGTAAAAAACAGCTTGCATGATACCTTTGGTAGCATAAACATTTCTTTGTGTTTGTAGAGAACAGATAAAATTATAACTAAGGAAAAAATATTTAAAAGAAATGAAGACTCCTATAATTGAACAGTATATAATTTGGCATAGTTATTTTAATATTTAAAGAATTCCTTATTTGGATTATCAGACAGTTCATGGGCCTCAAAACACTGACCCCTGTTTTCAGCTATTTAATATCATACCTGAAATTCCTACTTCTGGGATTTTTTTTCTTTAGATTTTATCTCTATAGTTTTTCTAATATCTCTATAGCAATATCTCTCCATATAGATACAGTACATCTCTAAAAGATCAAAATTAATTCTTCTAGATCAGGAATAACTTTTCAGAACTACTTCTGTGAAGGTAACAGCTAAATCTCAAATTCTAAATACTGGATGCTAGATACTGAGGTGAGACAGAACAGACTTTAAAAAATGGGCTTCATTAAAATAAGTATAGAATGAACATATGATCCAGCAATCCTACTTCTGGGCATATATCCAAAGAAAATAATAATTTGAGACAACATATGCATCCCAGTGTTCTTTACAGCACTATTTACAATAGCCAAGACATGGAAGCAACCTAAACTTTTATTGACAGAGAAGTGGATAAAGATGTGGTACATGTATACAATGGAATATTACTCAGCCATAAAAAAGAACAAAATAATGCCTTTTGTAGAAACATGGATAGACCCAGAGATTATCATACTAAGTGAAGTCAGACAGAAAAAGACAAAAAGTATGTGATATCACTTCTATATGGTATCTAATAAAATGATACAAAAAATTATTTATAAAATAGAAACAAAAGTCACAGATTTCAAAAATCAAACTTATGGTTACCACAGGGTAAGCTGTGTTGGGGGAGGGATAAATTAGGAGGATGGGAATAACATGTACAGAATACTATATATAAAATAGATAACTAGCAAGGATCTACTGCATAGCACAAGGAAATCTACTCAATATCCTATAATAACCTATATGGGTAAAGGGAAGAACATAGGTATATGTATAACTGATTCATTTCTCTGTACATCAGAAACTAATGCAACACTGTAAATAAACAATACACCAATAAAATTTTTAAAAATACAAAAAATAAAGTGAAAAATAATGAAATAAAGGAAATCATTTTAAGGGCAACAAGAGCACACTTCAAAAGCATTTCACATGTATCATACCCCAACTTTGAATCACTTCCCTTTATCACAATACACAAATCTGAGTCAAAACAGGCCTTCTACTTGCAGAAAAATTACTAAATGAAATAAATACTTTAAAAAAGTGGTGACTATGTGGCTGTATTTAAATATGCATCTTGACAATAACGTTATACTTGGTAAAAACTCTCTAAGTGGAAAATAGGGAAAGTAGATTTTTAAATGCCTTCCATAAGAAAGTACCATTTACAGTACAGAAATATAAAGGAGGAAGAATAGAGAAGGAAGGTGGGAATGTTGAATAGAATCTCCATCCCTGAAAAGCTCTGAGAAGAAAATTTGCCTTTAGTGGTTTATAATATCAAGTTTTTCATATTTCTACCAGTTATAGCATTCTTCACTTACAACCCACCCAGGTTTATGTTGATAAAGGAAAACAGATGGTTAAGAAATTATATGATTAACAACAGGGTAAAAGAGCCATCAGGATGAATGAACAAATAATTGCCCATCATTATTCCACTTTGAAAAAGTATACTATGAGACTCTGCTTTAAAACTAAAAGAGAAAATAAGCAGAACTACACATTCTTCAGGAGTGCCTTTTAGACAAGGCACTGGAAACCCCTCAGAGGCGATTTTAGCAAGGGAAGAGGGTGAATGTCTCTAAGATCAATGGATACATTGCAGCTTCCTTGCCCCTATATTAATCAAATAATCAGAGCAGTTCCTCCTTTCACTACAATATTGAGGTTACACAGAGAAAGAGTCTGGGGAAATGGTTAAGCTCAAGATGCGAAGCTTTTAAAAAATGAGTTAAATGCTCTTCCTGGTAATTGCCTGCTCGAAGGGAACACACAGTCCCTGGCTAAAAGGTAGGGCACTCAAACTAAAGTAAGCTGGGATGCATGGGCAAATCCTTCCCAGGTGAAGTACAGGTGCTTCTTCTCAACTTTACAGGTCCAGAAACAAGATGCCATCCTCTCACTCACAAGTGATGAGTGCTTAAGAACATTCTTTGAAACACCAGGGGTCTTCTATTGCTCAGTCAACCCACTGTCATACCAACTGGAAAGTCTATCAGCTAAACTAAGCTGAGATTCAGTGGTTGGGAATAGGGGAATGGATTGTGGGTGTTGAAGGTTTTGGTCACCCAGCAAGTCAGGAGGTAGGAGGACACAGATTTTAACTTTCCCAAGGCACACTGAGTTCCCCTGAGGCCAGGGCCTGCTGTTCTACCAGCACCTGTTATAGCCAGGAGAGAAGACCCCAGAGAAAGCTTCGGAAGACTAGCAGTGTAGATGGAAGATCTGTCAAAGCTCTAGGCTAGGTGGACTGCCCCATTCTGGAATAATGTTTTGTAAACCTGGGATAACCCTGCTCTCTTACTTTTCTTTCTCTTAAGTTATCATCTTTTTGTCTTCTGTCACATTCTTCTTTTTGTTGGTAACGACTTTTGAAAATGAAAGCTTGGATAGCAGCCTGTCACTTCTGCTTTCAGCTCTTCCTTGAGGCAGTTAAGCAAAGCCATGATATGTATGTGGGAAAATGGAAGAAAAAAAAAAAAAAACACACAGGGAGTGTGGAGAAAAACAAAACAAAGAATGCAAGGTACTATGTAGCTATATGTCCGGTGGATCGGTCACCCTGTGGATCGGTCACCCTGAATTTGTGGTTGGGCGCACATGATGAAAAGTATGTCCCATTCTAGGGATAACTATTGCCTGCCCTCTTCCCTGCACCATGAGAGTCCCACCACATAGGATCACCTAAGGCAGTGATTACAAAATAGGAATACAACTGTTCCAAGGTCAGGTCATGCTAAGTTGAGACTTCTCATTAATAAGTTACTCCAGGTTATATTCAGTCACACATTTAATTTCTTCACTCCTGTAACTCATACTTGTTTATGATATTATCTCAGTTCCAAAACAGAGACACCCCCCCCCATTCCCATATCTCCTCTCTGCTCCCAAAGGAGCAATAGTTGTATAAGATCATGGCAAGAACTGTCCTAATTGGCTATGCTGATTTAAAGAACAGAAATGTGCTGCTAACTGTGAGATAAGGATTCTGGGCAGGTTTAGCTAAACATGATGGCAGGCCTTCCATTTTTAAAAAATTTTTCTGAATCCCAAAAGGAGGAGGTGAATACGAAGCATATAAGTACCTAAGTAGGTTTGCTAGATTTGACAAATACAAAAACAGAATGCTCAGCTAAATTTGAATTTTATATAAACAACATTTTTTAGTATACATGCCCCAAATTTCATGGGGCATAAACAAAAATTAGATTTTGTTTATCTGAAATTAAGGGTTAATTAACTGCCTCGTATTTTATCTAGCAACCCTACCTATAAACTACCCTAAACTATAGGTGTGAATTTGGATCCTTGTTGTTATATTTTTCTTTGCTTTAAAGAGCTGTTTATCTACAAATAGGACCAGCTTCAACAGTAAGAAACAAAGTCATTTATTTTTTAATATATTTGGAAGAGACAGGGAGAGGGAATAACATATGAAATGTCATGCTAATTGAAGCTACCTTATATCATGATCAGAAGCTTCAAAATCTTGCATTAATAGTCCATTTCTTTGTCATCTTCTACTGGAATTCTTTTTAAAATATTAATTGCCAGTGTGTAGTAATCACAAAGTTCTTGCTGGATGTTCTTGCATCCATTTTTAACTGGATGTTAAAAATGGAATTCTCTTTTGGGTCAGTTTCAACTGAATTCCACAAATGCCAAAAAGGAGTAAATACTTTATAGTCCCAAGGTGATAGTTCCTATGCAGGCCTTGGAAAGCAGTTAGCTTGAAATCACTTTAGTAACAGCCTAATTTCCAGCTCAAGAGCATATAATTATTAAGGCTAAAATAGCTGGAAAAGAGGGGTTTTTGAGGGGGAAGTTCTAGTATGCAGGGAGATGCCTCTTCCCATGGAAAAGGTGAGGACTGGCTTTCCCTCATACCAAGCTTAGGGAAAAAAGCTTCAAAGAGATTTCTTAAGGAGTGCCACATGTTTTCCAGAAGTGGACTGCATTCTGATTTTAGCATTAAAAATAATAAAAGGAAAAGAGTTCTAGTTTCTCTACATTCTTGCTAACATTTGCAATTATCTGTCTTTTACATTTTAGACATCCTAGCAGGTGTGATGTGATATCTCACTTGGGGTTTTGATTAGTCGCAAAACCTAACAACTAATCTTTTCCTATCAAACTTACACACTTTTTCTGTTTTAAAATTAGGTTCTTTTTAAATTATTAATTAGTAATAGTATATATATATATATTTTTTTTTATGGACACAATTTCTTTATAAGATATATGATTTCCAAATATTTTCTCACAGTCAGGGTTGTCTATTTGCTTTCTTGATGGTGTCCTTTGAAGCACACATTTTTTAATTTTGGTGATGTCCAATTTATCTATTTTTTTCCTATCATTTTGCTTTTAGTGTCATATCTAAGAACTCACTGCTTAACTTTAGGTCCTGAAGATATACTCTAGTGTGGTCTTTTAGAAGTTTCATAGTTTTAGCTCTGACATTTGAGTATGATTCCTTTTGAGTTTATTTTTATAAATGGTGTGAGGTAGGGTCCAACTTTATTCTTTTGCATATGAAACTAGTACCCTTATACATTGCTGATAGGATTGCAAAATGTTTTCCATAGTTTTGGAAGAGTCTGGCAGTTTCGCAAAAGTCACCAGACGACGTAACAATTCAATGATATTCAAAAAGTTACCATTTTAAGTCACTATATGACTCAGCAATGGTATTCTTAGAGATGCACCCAAAAGAACTGGAAATATACCCACATAAAAATTTGAACACAAATGTGCATAACTGCATTATTCATATCCCCAAACTACAAACAACCCAAACATCTATAACCTGCAAAATGGAAAAACCAAATGTGCATCTATACAAAGTAATAATAGTCATAAAAAGGAATGAAGTACTGACACTTGCTATAGAATACATGAACCTTGAAAACATCAGACAAGTGAAAGAAGCCATACACAAAGACCATACATTCTATGATTCCCCTTAAACGTCTAAAATAGGTAAATCCTATTGAAACAGTAGACAGAGAAAGTAGATTGATTGCTGTCGATATACTTGTTGTTGGGAGGAGGACCATGGGGAGAAACTGCTAGTGGGTGTGGGGCTTCTTTTTGGAAGATTTTTTAGAAAATATTCTAAAATTAGATACTGGTAATGGCTGTGCAATTTTGTGCATATACTAAGAATCACTAAATTGTATATTTTAAAGGGGTGAATTGTATGGTATATGAATTATATATCAAAGTATTATTTTAAAAATTCAAAAAAAAAAATAAAAGGAAAAGAAAAATGATCTATAATTCTATGTCCATCTGGCTGGCATGGCTTGTGGCAGCAGGTTATAAGATTACTAGGGGAAAATAACTGTAATCTGACTGAAAACAGGTCATAGTTTTGTTTCTAGGGTACCGGACTGGGTAAGAATGTCAACCAGAGGTATGTTGCAAAGCCCAAGAATGCTTTTTCCAGGCAATTAGATCTGGTAGTCAGAGGTTGAGAGCAGGTAACAAATGGCCAATCAAAACAGACCTTGGCCATTTCTAAGTTGCAACAGTAGGAGGTGGTCAGGAGCAGATCTCAGAACTATCTGGGAAAGCATTGTGAGAGACAGAGGCAGCTTTAAGCAATAGGCCAAAGATGGAGGGAATAAAGCAAGTTCAAAGAATACCAGTATAACACAAGACATTTTCTGCACTTATCTCTGTCCTTTCTCTCTTAAACCTGGAGAAGTCCAAGCACTTAGTGAAAGGAAGAAGATGGAAGGAGGTCACAGGCAGAAAAATAGAGAAAGAAACAATTATAAGGCACACCCCAAACATCCTGATACAGACTCAAGCTGAGGGAAAAGTTGGATAAACTCAAACTTCAAATGAAGTTCTAAGTTTTTGACTGTCCTACAGAAAAAAATAAATAAATTCTGAATAAGACAAGTCTTCAGTTAAAAGCAGCTGGAGCACCTTTTCTTTCTTTCTTTTTTATCTAAAGGACTAGAGAAATAATGCGACCTGCCCAAGATACGTCCTGGGAAGTAGTGAGTAAACAGCTGTCAAGCACATTTTCAAGGTAATCAGAGACCTCTAGAGAAGGGATTAACTGACTTTTTGGTAAAAGGCCAAATAGTGAATATTTTAGGCTTTGGAGGCTACAGATAAAAATTGGGGGTATTATGTAGGTGTTTATAACAACATTTAAAACAGTCAATTGTTGTTAATGAATTCTTTTTTTTTTTTTTTTTTGCTAGTATATGTCTACAAGTGAGTAGAACAGAGTTCTTTTTCAGGGATAACATTTCACTCAGTTGAGCTTAAAAATTAGTGTTCCTTATTAACAAATTGATTACAGATGTTCATTTGAGTAATCAATTCTTAGCTCCTGAGCCATACAAAAAGAGACAGGGGGTTCCATGTGACCCCTGAGATGTTGTTTGCCTACTCCTGCCATAGACTACCGATGCTTTCATCAAAACAGTAAAAACTGTACATGGGTAATGACCTCAGTTTTCCCCTACATGAAGATCTGTAGACAAAAGACACCACTAGGAGTGACAGCAGCGGCTGGAGGAGAAGTGAGAAAAAACAGGGCATCATGCTTCCTCTGTTTATAGTTATTCCCTTTGCGGTCAATACCCTCCATAGTAACTTTTCTGTATCAGCACCTGCAGAAACTATCAACTCTCAGCTGACCCAAAATTGATCAAGAAAATAAATCTTCCAGAAAGGAAAGGAACAGTGATCACAAAGATTCTCCTTTCATAAAGAAAGCAGCCAACACACTTGCTCCATAGATTTCTTCTTGCACCCTCTACCCTTAAACAAATCAGTCTAGTGAAACTGGCATCATTTGTAAGGACACTGACATCAACAAACTGCAAACTTTGCAATAGATTTGATCAATATCTGAAACTGTGTTAATTTTTCTCTGAAATGTAGATGAGAATTCTTCAGCAGAAAACACACTAGTCAAATAATATTGCATCTAAATTTTTGGCACTTGAGCATTTTCAATATTCTTCTCCAGGGTAAGGTTCCCAAAATTAAAAAAACCCCAAATGTAGTGATATAATTTGATTCATTGCTATATCCAGTGAAGCAGTAGTTATTACTTTGCAAAGATGAAAGAATTTTGTTGTTTGTTGGGGTAGAAAATAAGAAAAAAATATATAGCATAAATTTAATACGAGTTCAAGGAAATACCGACACATTATAAATCATTATGTGACACAGAGAGCAAGGAATAACCATGAAATCTCCTCTAGATTCCTTCATTTTGGTTGAGAAGCTATTTGATTTGCTTTGATACATTCCTAATATAGTGTGGAAATGGGTTTACTAAATATATAATGAATCATCTGGTTACCTGTAAAAGAGGAGAAAACTCCTAGGGAATCACTTCAATGTCCTTTGGGAAAACCCATATGACGGTCTGCACCAGTTAACTGAAGAGGTTAAAGGTGACAAGCCGTGCCTATTGACAGGTCTCTGTGTTCAGTGTTTCTCAGACTTTGCTGACCCTTTCAAACAAGAGATGTCAATTATTCCATTCGAGGTTAACAAGGATGCAAATTGCTCCAGGGAGCTGGGGGCGGGTGGGGGGGGGGGAGACATTAGCTTCCATGCTCTCTTCTCTTTCTCATGGTTGATAGCATCTACAGTTTATTTGTAAACCTCATGTCAATTTCTAGAAGGTCTTAGGACACTTGTAACCTCTGTATTTACAAGTACCTCATTCAACATGACCTGTCAATTAAAAAGAAAAAAACAGAGAGAGAGAAAAAAATAAACTTGACCAGTAATGAAGCTTAACAGAGGCAAGAAGCAATTCTAATAAGTGCACAGTAGAGAATTAAGGCAAAAAAAAAAGATTCAGAAATGTAGTAGCAATCCCTTAAAGACTAAAACCTAAGAAATTTTCTCAAATACAACTGAAAATTCATTTGCTTAACAAAACAAGATATTTCATTGGATTTCACATTTTCTATTTTGCAGATTCCTTCGTGGATATTTGCTATTTTCAAATATTATATTAAAAACCAACTCAGTCCTAGATAGCTAGAGCCAAAAAGGGACTGCTAAAATTAAGAATATCCCTCCCCTCTGAAAAGTAAATATCAGTGGCCCCCTCCAGTCACATGTCAAACAAAATCCTTCACCCCCATTGTTTCCGAAGGTTAGGTTCTTGTCTTGTCACAGAAAGAATTCAGAGACTAGAAGGAAACTGAGAAAGAAAATTGAAGATTTATTTGAGAAATACACCTGTTAAGGAGAGGCGGGCAGAGAGACAAGCTGCTGTCCTGCATTTTTTGACACACGGGTTATATGGGGCATCTAATTTTATGTGCAGGATATTCATTGGGAAGGTGGGGTTTGGGGGTTGTATTCCTTAATTTTCATCCCAGCTTCATCCTCCCGAAGGGAGGAAGGATTTTTATCCTTATTTAGTTTTATCAGAAGTATCATGGTGTTGGTGCTCATGGTGTTGGTGCATGATGGGTACTTCTTATCTACATAGCTAATTTTATTATATTATAATGAGGGCATAATGAGCAGTACGTTATATCTGGACATTGGAGATTTCGTCCTCTTTTCCACCTTTCTTTGCCCCCAGGACACTTATCACCCCAAAAGGTGTGGTTTCCTATCAGTCTGGAGGTTCCTGCTTTTCTTTATCCACCCATGGATTCTGCTGTTTGCATGATATGTGGTTTCCTGTCATCTGCCCACATACCCTTTCTCTGCTCATACCTAACTACCTGCCTGTTGTAACAATACTACCCCCTCATTTTACATATTGAGAAACAAAACATAAAAGAAAATGAACTACAATAAATACATCACATAGTTTGTAAAAGTTCAAAACCTAGAATTAGACTGACTCAAAATCTGGTTCTATCACTTACCCACTGAAAATCTTGAATAATTTGTTTTACCTCCATCAGCATCGACTTATTTTTCTGTTAAAAACAAAGGTAACTTATATTTAGCATCAATAGATTTTTTTACTTGCTTTTTCAGTTTATTTTATAAGCAAAAATACTATCTATAATGTTTCTGAATCTTGCAAATTGATTTTATTAATTATAAGAGCTAACACGGAAATTTGTTACTAAGAATTCCATATTTCAAGCCCTTTTTGGCTGCCTCTCCTTAGACCCTATTTTCTATTTCTTCCAAGACTCAGAAAATTCTAAAAAGATTCCTGAAATTAAAACTGTAAGGCTTGTTCCCAGATCAACCACATACCAAATCTGTGGCTTAAATACCAAATCATGTCTTTGAGTTTGGATTTTCCTATTCGTAATACAGCAACAATAAAATATAACATTATTAAAAAAGGTTTTCTGAGAATTAAATATTCTTGGCAAAATATATATCTCTATACAATTTAAGAGTCTATGACTTCATAAGAGATTTGTGGCTAGAACAAAAATTTATTCATAATATTCTTTATAATGTAACATTATTGTCATATAGTTATGTAAAGACTGTACTTCGTAAAGTTTTTTAAGGGGTGTGGTTTCTTCCTACTCAATTTTAGTGTCTATTACCATTTTTTACAATTCCAAGTTACTTCTTTTTCTTTTTAGGGCCGCACCTGCGGCATGTGGAAGTTCACGGGCTAGGGGTCAAATCAAATCAGAGCTGCATCTAAGACCTAAAACATAGCCTGTGGCAACATTGGATCCTTAACCCACCAAATGAGGCCAGGGATTGAACCCGAATCCTCACATGAGGTTCTCAACCTACTGAGCCGCAACGGGAAGGCCTATGATTCTGAGTTACACGTTTCCCAGATTATACAGTCAGTCAAGTACATTCCCCAATATGGATGTGCATTTCTTAGCCAGAAGCTCAATTCCCACTCACTTTTTAATTTCTTTGTGTGTTGTTTGCTTCACTCAAATCAACCTGATGTTCCTGTTGAGGCAGAATACTAACTGAGGTGGTCAGTGTAGGAGCACGGGCTGCGATGCATTCTTTGATATGGCTACTGATGACCATTTGTGGTTTAACGGCTTCAGAGAGTAATTCCCCACAGGCCTTGTTTTATTACAGAAGCAAGCCTTCAGCACAGGCTTTGTTTACTATGGGAAATGTACCTTCCCCCACATGGACCTTAACTTCTAACCCTCTCCTCAGCTGATAGAAAATGAATGAGAGGAATGGTGACTTGGTCTAAAGGAAGAGAAGGACAAAGAAATCATAAAACTTACGGGATATTTCTACCCCTAAGACCCCTAATGGACAAGGACTGAAATAGGTAATTGGGCAAGGCCAATGGGAGAAAACCACATCTTTCTGGACCCCACGTTAGTACCCTCCATTTTTAAGGGATAAAAACTCCTATAGAACAATGGGGGGAGGGGCTTTTCTCCCTGCTCCCAGCAGCCCTGGGAGCTATTTGCTTCCCTGTAATAAAGACTTTTGCATGCTTGCTGCCTGTGTGCTCGTGGAGTTCACCCTTCGACTGTGTGAACAAGAACCTGGATTCTGGTAACATCTTGGGTAGGGCATCACCATCACTCAAGGTCCTATTAACTGGCTGATTAGTTTATCTGAGAAAACATGTAAATACTAGTGGGTTGTCCGCTTTGGGCTGTATGAATATTAGAGCACAGGAAACAAAAAAATATAAAAGCAAAATAAAGAGTATAAATACTGTCCTGGAAGGCAGCACCAAACAGCTATGGGCCAAGAGTAGATATCACACAGTGTAGAGATAATAGTAAAAAGCAGTTGAGACATCAGGAATATGGCAACACTGTTTTTTCCCACTTCAGTCTCTCCCAGTCTCTTTCACAAGAAGACTAACTAGCAACTATCCACATTCAATACAACATTGTGAAAACCAGAATCCAGGAATGAGGCTGATGCAAACCCTGGACCATAGAGACCAAGAAGGACCTCACTAAAAGAATAGGGGGGAGTGGGTACACCTTTACTACAACTCCCTTTCCCAAAGCCAGAATGGTGCCATATGAGGGCCCCCCAAGGCCTACAGTTTTCCCAGTTGGAAAGAAAGAGCACAAAATGGACATCTAGCTCCCCTACTATTGCAGGGTGCTTCTCAGGAACCCACCACGGTTTTGCCTCCCAGGGATTACTGAGGAAATCTGCAGGGCTTAAAGACTGAGGGTCAGCAGAGAAAGACTGGAGGAGGAAAAGGGGGTGGGGCTTACAGCAATTAGCCCTCAGATCTTGGCAGACTGCCTTCCTCATCACAGCTGTGCCTGAGTAGAAATCCCAGCCAGAGTCTCTGCCCATCTGCAGAGCCGTGTTTATGGCTCTGCTAGCCAGGGAACACAGTGGGCAGTTTTGTCTGGTTTATGTCACCAGCCAGCAAGTTGTGGCAGCCATGGAGCTCATTTTATGGCCCCATCCAGGCAGGAAACTAAATTTGAGGGCCCACTGAAACCAAGCAGGGCCTTGTGGGCTCCTGGGCACATAGGCCTTTCTGTGTCCCCCATTTCTTATTTTTAGAGAATAAACTTCCACCTCCATGACCTTCCCCGGGTTCCAAAGGGTAGGTTCAAACAGCTGATAATCAGGGAAGCAAAGGGGTACAGAGATCGCAGGGAGGAGCTGTCAAGAAACAATAGTGCAGCTTTGGGTCAGGTCTTGATTTCTCTTCAAGGAATATACATAACAATATCTTTGAATTCTTCTGCAGAACTAAACCCCCCAATGAATGGAAGATGTTAATGAAGCATTCTTTCTTCTGGAAAGGAGACCACCAGACCTCTGAACCCCAGCTTTGAAAACAATACAAGCTTGCCTTTACCCTGATTCTTCTCTGCAGCCCTAGTTTTTACTCCCCAAACTATAAAACCACCTCCCAATCTCTCCTAAAGGGGGCACAGTCTTTGAGGCATTAGCCTACTCAGATCCTTCTTTGCCTAGCAAAGCAATAAGCTATTTTTTTTTCTCCTTTGCCCAAAACTCTGTCTCCGAGTTTCTATTTGGCACCAGTGAGCAGAAAATAAATTCTAGCAACAACATTTACTACTGAATATCACCCCCAGTCCAGTCTGGCCAAATAAAGAAGCCTAAGCAGAGAACCCAGGTAGCTGCGTAACTCTTTTTCAGCCACGCTTACAGCAGTACCCAAGGAGAAAGCCCAGCCAGCAGCTCTGCCCACCACCAGAGCTAAGGTGGTAGCCCTGTATGACTGGGGAGCTAAGTGGGTGGTTGTGCCTGACTTGGGTAATCAGCCAGTGAGCCATCCTGGCCATTAGCATGTTCTACAGTGCTGCCCGAGGAAGGGGGGAAATTGTGAAGCCTCACAAAATTGCTAAGTATAGCTTCCAGAGCCCCCCTAACTAGAAAGCCTGATCTGAAAACACAGGCAGCCATGGAACTCATCCTATGGCCATGCTTGGGCAGAAATACAAACCTAAGGGTGAAATGTAGCCTCTGGCCCCAAATAACAAAGGGACCTTAAGAGTGACAATTGTACAGCCCAGTTTACAGCCCTGCCCCACAGCAGAGCTTAGTCTAAGGCCTTGCCCAATGGCTAAATGTAGCCTGAGGCCTTGTCCAGTCAGTGATCCAGTCCAGAGCCTACAGCCCTACCCAATGAGGTAGCTCAGACAGTAACCATGCTCTACAGTCCTGTTCAACATTGTGGTACAGCTGGAGGCTCTCCCAACCAAAGAGTGCATCCAGCTATCTTGCCCATTAGCAGGGCTTTGGGCTGCCTGATAGTGAAGCCCAGTGTGCATACCCACCCAACTTTGGGACATTATCCATGTCCCTGCTGTTTTATAAAGACTACAGCCTGAGTATCTGACTGACCAAGAAGCCCTGGCTACAAACCCCACTGAACACAGTCAAGCCACTGGCACCATCCAGTCAAGGATCAGACTGTGAAACAACACTGAACCATGAATGATTGTATAATAAGGCTTGTAATCTTGGACAACTGAAAAGACCAACTAGTGACACCTCCATGCCAAACATAGCTGCTTCACCAAAACACAGATGATTTCAGAGTCCAGGTAGTGGCCCCACATGACCACAGAACACAGCGAGCAGTTGCACTTGATCAGGGAGCCCACTCATCAAACCCACAATAATGGAAAACCCTCCAACATGTCCACTAACTATGAAGCCCCACAAGAGGCACCCCTCAACCTCACAGCACAGGGATTGGCCTCACCCAAACAAAAACCACAAGAGAAAGCCCTGACTGCCCAACAATACCACTGGCTAATGTTTCCAGAGTGCCAAACTTGCTAACGGTGAAAGACTGTCCCTGTCAAAGAAAATCTAAATCTGTAAAAGGTGACCACTTACTCAAATGTGCAGATATTAATGCAAGGGCGTAAGAATCACAAATAATCACACACCATCCAAAGAAACTAACAGGAGTTCCCATTGTGGTTCAGAGCATTAAGGACTCAACGCTGTCCCTATGAGGATGTGGGTTTGATCCTTGGCCTTGCTCAGTAGGTTAAGGATCTGGCTTTGCCACAAGCTGTGGTGCAGGTCATAGATGTGGCTCAGATTCACTTTTCTGTGGCTGTGGCATAGGCCTCAACTGAAATAAAAATCCTAATAGTTATTTGGTAAGTATTACTATATTGATTCTCAAGTTTATACAGGAAGGGAAAAGACTCAGAATAATCAAGGTAACACCAATGAAGAAAAATACCGTTTTAGGACTGACACTGCCTGACCTCAAGATTTACTTTAATTCTCCAGTAATCAAGACAGCATGGACTTGTTGAAAGAATAAATCAATGGAATTGAGAGTACTTTTCCAAAAAAAATAGTTAAAAACATTACAGACCTAAATATAAAACTATAAAATCTCTAAAAAAAAAAAATGAGAGAAAAATCTGTGTCACCTTAAGTCTGGAGATGAGTTTTAAAATAAAATCATTTCTTCTGTACACAAAGACAGTCCTATTTCTCCCTTATCTATATAGCATGTGAATCTAGATGTAACCAAGATATACATCAATAGCTAAATGGATGAACAAAGTTTGGTATACCCACTCAATGGACTATCATTCTTTGATTAAAAAAAATAAGCTAGTAAGCAATGAAAAAATGATCTTACATGCATACTGAGAAGTAAAACGAGCAAGTCTTAAAAAGCTACACACTATGTGATTCCAATTACACAATATTCTAGCAAAGGCAAAATTATGCAAGGGTAAACATATCAATGACTGTCAGAGGTTCAGCAGAGGTCAGAGTTGGAAAGTAAATAGTGCAACACAGGAAACTTTGGCAAAGAACTTTATAATACAATAATGATGAAACTTTATAATAATGGTGAAGTAAGGCACTAAGCATTTGCCAAAATTTATTGACTTTACTCTGCATAAAGAGTAAGCCTTAATGTACACAAATTATTTTATAATTTATTTAAAAATATAATGTAGAATGTGATTGGTGAATCTAAATATCTTACAAATGTATGAAACATCATAGAAGGATGATAGGAGGCACTGACCTAAGTAACTTTGGAAATGAGTAGAGACAAAAAGCAGATGGATCTGTACATAACCAATGTACTATATATAATTGATAGTTTTTTTCTCATGGGCGTATGAACTAAAAGTTACGGAACAGTTATACATGCACACTGGAACTGTACAATCAAGTAAATGCAGAGAAGGTATTAGGAACAGGTTTCTCATCATTAGACTGGGAGTTTAGAAATGGGAAGGAGGCTGGGATGGTCAGTGTGGTGATTGATTCATTAGAGTTAGAGATAACATGAATTCATGTTTAGCTTAACATAGAAAGAGAAGGTTACATACAGAACTTTTCGTGGATATTTGTACATATCTGGATTAGTATACATACGTATACCATTCTTTCCCTTTATATGCCAACTGACAGTCTCCCCAATAATGCCAGCTGACAGTCACCCCAATAATGACGAACACACATAGCACCCGGATATTGCTTTCTAATACCATCCTCCCATGAAAATTGGGAAAATGGCTGATTCCAGGCTTGAGGCAGGAAATATACAAGATGAATCTGAAACATTTTTTAGTGCCAGAGATTAAGTGCTCAAAAGTAGAAAAATAAGCTACACATTGATAGGGATATGTCAAAAGGACACAAAAAACAACTGAAAGTGCTCCCAGTTAGCCAAAGCTAGAAAAAACTAAGCAACAAAATAAATGAAATTGTATTAGATTATACCTCAAAATACAAAATGTCCATATTAAATATTATCATAAATAAATGATCAAATATTTATGACAGATGAGAAAGAGGAAAGAAATCTGTGCAGAATTCCAAATAATACACATAAAGAGGCCACTCTCAAGAAAGGGGAGCACAATCCCCCACCAATTAGTACAGATGATGCAAAGTGACTTCCTTCCAAGGAATACAGTATGGAAGCACAACATGGGAAGGGAGGGAAAAAGAGCAAATTCACAGTGGAGAAACCTGACAGTACTACCTCTACCAGGTGATCAAGATCAAGATTTTATCACATGAATTACCATTCACCTGTGTGGTCTTCTCCTAAACCCATGTCTCCAGTTAAATCATGAGAAAAAATGCCAGATAAATTCCAACACAGGGGCAGCCTACAAGATTTATGATCAGTGTATCTTAAAAACTTAAAAACTCATCAAAACCAAAGAGCATCTGAAAAACTGTGTCAGCCAAAAGAAGCCTAAGCAGATCTTACAACTAAATGTGATATTCTGGAACCAAATAAATAAAGAAAGAAAGAAAAAGAAAAAGACAGTAGGTAAGGACTAATGAAGTCTGAATATTACCACTGGAATTATGAAGCCTATTGATGTAGGTTAATTATAAAAACAATTTTAAGAAATATACCATACTAATGTCAAATATTTCTTAAAAAGGAGGGAAGTGGGGATGGGGTATATGAGAGAAAACACAAGCTCACCAGCTGTAGATGTGGAAAGGATCATATTTGACAGCCAGCACTGCTCTTTGAAAGGATGCTTTAAGAACTTATCCCTGAAGCCTCCTTCTTTTTTGAATGGGATGCTTTAACTGTTAAAGACTTGCAGCAGGACTGCAGGGATTTATAGGTTCAAACAGTCTTGTGTAGAATAATTTATTTCTAAGAATCTTCTCTGAAATCACACCATGCTTTTTTAAACAAGCTTTTTAAAAGTGGGTCTCTGCACACATCTGTATGAGAAATAGCTTTTACACTTATTAAAAGGCCTTAAAAGTGAGGCCAGGGATCAAATCCACAATCTCATGGTTCCTAGTCAGGTTTGTTTCCACTGCACCAAGACAGGAACTCTAGAACTGGAACTTTTTAGCACCATCTCATACTTGGCCTTCCTAGAGTTTTTCTGAATCAGAATTTCCAGGGTTCTCTTTTAAAATACTGGATATTATCTTATGATGTACATTGGTCCTCAGAGCTTAAAAAATTGGGATGGCTGGGTCCCACCCAAGAGAGTCTGACTTAATTGGGCTAGAAAATGACCTGGGTATTAAATTTTTTAAGCACTCCACAGATGGTAATTATGTGCAGCTAAGGTTAAGAGTCACTTTTTATAACAGCTTCCCAGGTGGTTCTCATGAATATAAAGTTTGGGAACCACTGTTTTTAACCAATTTTTAAGCTGCCTTTCCTGAACCAGGTGACCTTAACAATTCTGCTCCATCAGAGCTCTAATTTGCAAAAGTTAGGTGACTCCCTAGACTTGAATATCAGTGCTGGAATAATAGGCTACCTGATGTATTCAAATCTGTTTCTTCATGTTTAAAGACTGACTTGAGTACATTCATTTAACCAGATTCTAGCTAGTAACAGCTAATGTATCTCACTATCATCCTTCATCTGCTCTCCAGCTCTGTCTTTAAATGACTCTCTTGTCTGGCATTCACTCCCATCATCTATGAGTTTACTGAACCTGGAACTCTAGCCCATAGCCTGGTTCCACTCAGCTCTCACTCCTTCCACTTGGGTGAGTTACTATGGCATTTTTTTTTTCTGTTACTATCAGTGTTCTCCATCTCTCTACAGTCAGGCAACTCATCCCTTATGTACCTTTCTTCCTTACCCTTCTGAAATCTGTTAGAAAAAAAGATCTTGATATGGGTCACTTATAACTTAAAAGGGTGAAAGTCATAGTCTGATCATTCTTCCAGAAGAACTGGCTGTTTTACTTTGTTTTTGCTTTTTAGGGCTGCACCTGTGGAATATGGAGGTTCCCAGACTAGGGGTCCAATCGGAGGTACAGCTGCTGGCCTACACCACAGCCACAGCCACATCAGATCTGAGCCACATCTGCGACATATACCATAGCTCACAGCAATGCCAGATCCTTAACCCACTGAGTGAGGCCAGGGATCGAATCCACAACCTCATGGTTCCTAGTCAGGTTTGTTTCCACTGAGCCATGATAGAAGTTCCAGAACTGGCATTTTTTAGTACCATCTCATACTATGAGATGAAGGATTTTACAAACTAGCAAGAACCCAGGAACAGTGAGCACTGGGGAAAGAAATATTTTTGTATTGAGGAAACTTAGGCAATTTCTAGAAATCACAGCTTACCTTGTTTATATAGACAGATGCCCTATCAACAGTAAAATAAGTCACTGTCTTGGTTTCAGCAACTCCCTACCTCTGTGCCACTCTAGAATTGTCACTGAAAATGTTGGGAAGCTAAAATTAACCTGCCAGATGCCAACAAGACCACTGCATTGGATCACAGCCTTCAAATATCACATCCATACTCAATATCAGTCAAAGTGACTGCATGACTGGATAGGCATTAAATTTAACAAATGGTTAATGTCACAAACTGATTTATCACTATACAGCATCTATTATTCTACTAAGGGCTGAAAGCCAAGTATTAAAAAAGGCTGAAATCCATGGAAACAATGTATAGCAACTGACTGGTAAATGAATCTCAGTTTGAGTCAAGACAGTCATTCTAGCCTCATGGTATTAGTGATGGAAAGTCTGAATGTCTGTTTTTTAACTAGAGCAAAAACGTTTCTAGTTATTAAAACCTATTATCATGCATGAGCACACTGGAGTTTCTTTGATCCTAAATGGAAACCAATTTCTTTGGGTGTTTAATATATATTTAGCCCTTAAAACTTATTTTTTTAAGGGCTTTACATATTTTGTTTTATCCAATCTTCCAAAATAACACAACAACACTTTTACTATCACTATTTTATAAAGAAAGCAACTGAGGTGCAGAGACTTTGACAAACTTTCACAACACAATGGAGCTAGTATAGGAACACAAATAGCCTGCCCCTGAAGCCTCTATTTTCTCCTCAGGACACTCATGGTCGAGTTATGCTCCTTACTTCTCCATAATTTTACTTACAGTTTTTGAGTAGGTTAACATTTCTCTCCAATACTACAACTCATCTTAGATGCAGATACATCTCTGTTGCACCTTTTATTATGCCATAGTATCCAATGCATAGAGCCTTTCAAAGAGGAAGCTTTTAAAAAAAGAATGAATAAATGAAAAAAATATTGTCAGTTCATATGGAAGCTTTAGGTAACTACGGACTTGGACCAGAAAATAACAAATACAGTTGCCGGTTGGCCAGTGGCATCTTCAGCCACTTATCCTACTCTGACATTTAGTGAAGTACACTGCAGTTGCCTGGTGCACCAGACATTACATTGTTAAAGTCTATGCTGAAATAACTACATCAAACACATGGGATAACTATGGCATGATTGAAACTCTGACCCAATTAAAAGTGTAATTGCAAAATAAATAAATAAACAAAACAGGTGGGTCTGGAATGTCTGTTAAGAAGAACTTTTTACTAAACATATATTCTAAAAGCACTGTATTTATACCCATCTCCATTTCTAACAAATGCTGCCATCTATATATTCAAAAATCATAGCAGAGCAAATGCCAATGGAATTTAATCCACTGCACGAGCAAGGTTCTTTATGTAATTTCTTTGTTGTATACTTATCTTTTAAATAATCTTGAGCAGCAGTATAATTTAGCTTCCATGTGTGGAGGAACACTTAAAAGAATGGCAAGATTTTTGGTGGCCACTCTTTCTATTCCATCCTGGACTGCAGTGTATGTAGGAGGAGTGGGGAGAAGGTGGGGATGTTGATGGAAAGGTGCGGTACTTGTACTACAGCTAAAAGAGGCTCAAGTCATCCCTCTCTGTGAAAGAACAGTGACTCACAGGATCATCCCCTTTTCCCAACCTTCCCACCTCATGTGTTTGTTACCTAAGCTGATTTAACATAAGGAGCAGTTGAGAAATAATTTCTCCAAAAGGTGCTGGTAGATGGACAAAAAGAATGTGAAAAATAAGAAACAGTAAATGAATTTAGGTTGGGGAAAAACAGTAAATGGAGATTCTGGGGATGGTAATCTGTCATGATTAGTAGAGCATTAGAGCACAGTTGTAAAAATTTAATTATTAATTATGCTTTGAAAGAGTATCATCACTTTCAACATTGCTCTTCAGAGAACTTCATTAGATGTAAACTAGTTCTTTATTTTTTTGAAGTTTGCATAGTTTGTCTTCATATTATAATCATTTCTTCATATTATAATCATGCCATTATAAAACTCAAAAGAGGGGTGATATTGAATAATTTTATAAGTTCACACCTAAAATATATTCTTATAAATTTAAATGTGAAATAAATGTACTATTTAGTCATACATTCAAGTTGATATTTTTCATGGCTCTGACAAGATTATGTAATAGCTGATTTTTTACATGTATCCTAAGATATTTGTGTCTAAGTTCAAAAACAAAGTTATTATTTTTTTCCTTGTCTTAAAAATATGGCTAACTTCTTTTTTATGATTTTTATTTTATTCCATTATCAAGTGAAATTATTTTTAAAGCTTGAGACTATAATCCCAGGATATTCATGGTGTGTTTACAATCATAAGTGATTTCTTGATTGTGTATGTCTGACACTGATATACCAGATCTCAAATCCACATCATGGAATTTAAGAGTTGGTGTTCAATTTGCTATATATAGTAGTATTGGATATTTAATTTCAAATCAGAAATGTCTACAGATAACAAATAAAATAGTTATAAAACTAGTTCATAAATGCCCTAAAGAATTTAGAGAACATGTAAAAAATGACCAATTTTTGAAATACAAAAATATTAAGAAAACCAAAAAAAATATGACTTTAATGTATAGATCCCAGCCAAATCAAGTTTTAATTCTTATTGATAGTGAGAGAAAAATGAATATCTAGGAGAAGTGAAGAAATATCTAGAAAGTAAAATAACACTTATTGAACATTATTAAATTTTTATTCAGTGTCCCTCCCTGGGAGTCCCCTGGTAGACTACTGGTTAGGACTCAGTGTTTTCACCACTATGGCCCAGGTTCAATCTCTGAGAGATCCCAAGATCCCATATCAGGCCACTGCTCGCTTGCTGTGGCCAAAAATAAAAAATAAATACATAAATAAATAAAGTCCTCCTTTAGAGAATTATGAGCAGAGATCATAGGAATATTTAAAGGAAATTTACCTCAGTAACTTCTAGAATATATAAAGCTCTATTCCTTGCCCCATCTGCATGGTCTCATCTCTGTTCACTGCATCACCTCTGCCTTCACTTCTTCCCCGGAAGTTCATTTGAAGACCTTGTCCTGATACTCTGCCCTGCCAGTCTCAACAGAGAAAGAGGTACAGGACAGTCTAAGCCTCTCACTACACAGAACTTAGAACTCAGCTACCTATCCAACTTGTTTCTCAAGACAAGAAAAGAGCCTGGTCCATGATAAGTGATCAATAAATATTTATTGAAAGAATAAATGATAGATAAATGGATTTATTTTCCAATGTCATTCCGTTCTTGAGCATTCTTTGCTGCAGATTAGACCTGGAGCTGACTTCCAGGCTCCTGTGTGCTACCAAATCAGAGTTTTCCATTTCACCTGCCTTGGCTTGGACCTGAAACTCAAAGTCAGACTGGTCAGTATGACCTCTTGCTCTCCCAAATCAAGATATCAACTGCTTAATCAACCCCTAAATTTAATTTTAGATTTTGTACTTCCCCTTTCAGCTCATCGGCATGATCCTCCAAAGCGTACAGTTTATTTCCAATTTTTCTTCCAATCTGATGGTAAGGATTTTTTTTTTTTTCCTCCTACAACTATACTATACTCTGATTTCAGGCCTCACTAACAAGTCTGGGACCAAGGAAGAGTGAAGAAGCTAAATTATGTCAGATAGTCCACAGTTTTCAAAACCATAACATCCACATATGAGAGACTCGGGTTTTGTAGCTATGTGAAGGAAACTGGCAAATAAACCCAAGTCAAATGGAACAAAAACAACAAATATTTTATAACTTGTGGAGAAACATTAAAATCAAGTATATTAACTCTTTTTGATTTTTTATTAAATATTTTTGATTGTAGATAACTTTTATGATGCCAGAAAGTGATGTCAAAATCTATGAGAAATGCCTGGTTGTCATTTATTTTGAAGGAAGCTGCCCAGAGTTTTTCTGCAATATTCAAGCTCTTTGGGGATTTTTGTTTTTTTAACTGAATCTCTCCTACAAAAGACAGGCCAAGGTTCCCATCACTGTCATTTACTCAATGATCATTTATTTTTCAGCTTGTCCACTCTTTCCAATTCAATGTTATCACTGTTGAGTAAATTTTCCTAAGGCAACAATCTATAATTCACCAAAGACAACTCAACCCTCTCAGACTTTTATAGGGAACAGCTATAGCACTATAAAAGGTAATTTGCAAAATGACATCCTGGGACCCTGAAATCTTTCATTCACTTCACATGTTAAACCATTTCTCTGGAAATGGTTATATCATCATTGCATTGCCTTGTGGCAGAGGGCCAAGGGCAGATCCTTTTAGCTAGTTGAGGTCACTCTGAAAGCCTACTGACAATTCCTTGCTACAGTGAAAGTAAGTCCAAAGAACAAATAAATCTTCATTTGGCAAAATAAATACATTGAGCCTTGTTGGCTGGGAGGTGTTAAAACACTCTAATTATCTATATAGAGTTCCATGAAAAGATAAATTTTCTTCTATATCAAAATAAACTACCATAGAATGATCACATAAAAATTAAATGAATGGTTCATTAAATCATTTATTCCCCAAAGCAAACTTACAGAGTGCTTTCTGCAGCACTCCACTGATATGAAGGGAGAACATTAACAAATTAATATGAGATAGGTCCCTTGCCTGTCAAGACTGACTTAAGAAGTGTGGAGGCTATTTAACAAGAAACACAAAAGGATGTCTATGAAACTATTTCATTACAGGTCAACGAGGATACATGTTCAAGAATTTAAAAATACATGCTTAATGGTGTATTTGGAAGAATCAACTTGTAAAATAGGAGATGGTGCAGGAGACGAATGGGAAGAAAACATTTGCCAAATTCTATAAGCTGATTAGAATGAGTGAGTGGGAGAGAGAAAGAAAGAAAGAGCGAATGAATAAGATCAGACTGCTGGTAGAGCTAGACACCTTCAATTTCACTCTACTTGAAAACATGAACAAGTTAAATACAAGTTATTAGAGATGATGCCACTTGGTTAGATGTTAGACAAATCTTGATATTCCAAGACAAGACATATACCATTTGGGAAAGCTGTTTAACCTCCATGAACTTCAGTTTCCTGATTTCTAAAACACGGATAAGCTGTTGTTAAGATTCAATAAGATCATATATGTGGAGCTCTGTGTTCATAATAGAACGTAGGCAAACCCCAGGACCCTCTCCAGTTCCCCTGAATGGCAGAGGGCTTGTTGTTCTCTGCTTTCTAAAGCAATAATCAGTGTAAGACCTACCAAAATATTCCTCTTCATTTTGCTCCTAGAAACCGAACACATAGAATTATGAACTGAATTCACCATGGGAACACTTTGCGTCCTTGTACTTAATAACTTCTGAAGTATATTTTTAAAAATCTAGTTTCTTGTATACTTTCTGTGTGTTTGGATTGGGAGATTAGTGGTATGAGGAGACACACTGGAGCCCAGAGCAAAGGAAAAGTCAATAATATTGATCGTTTCTCCAATTTAAAACCTGATTTATTGTAGAGTTCCTGGTGTGGCTCAGTGGAAATGAATCTGACTGGTATCCATGAGGATGCAGGTTCAATCTTTGGCCTCACTCAGTGAGTTAAGGAGCTGGCATTGCCATGAACTGTGATGTAGGTGGTAGACACGGGTCTGATCTGGGGATGCTGTGGCTGTGGCTACAGCTTTGATTTGACCCCTAGCCTGGGAACCTCCATATGCTGTGAGTACGGCCTCAAAAAAGAAAAAAAAAAAAATTGTAGTAATACTTTTGATTTTTTTTTAAATATTGTATTAGGTATTATTATCTTGAGAAGAATTCTTCTAAAATATCCTTAGGTCATTTGCCTGAGGCAAATATCTTGCTGGCCTTATCCTAGGGCTATGGGAATTTTTTTTTCTTTTTTTTAGATACAGATTCAGAGATTGTGTTTTGTGTCACATTATTAAATGTTTCAGAGTGAACCTCGCCACAGTATATTCTGTCAAATGAGCAACAAAAATTTATGTGAAAACAATCATCAATAGAATAGTGGTGGGGTTAGTTTACCCCCACCAAGGAGACAGGATCTCCATTCCTCTTTTATTTTCAGTCTCAAGTGTTTTTCCTTCATGGCCTGCAGTCTAGTGATTGAAGGCCTCCAGGAGGTCTGTGGCATGAAGTCAGTGCCACTGGAAAACTAGACGTTTTCTCTTTTTCTTAATGACACATGATTCACTGAACATTTAAAATGCACTGGGCACTGAAATATGCACTTATTTTTTTTCCTACTGTTCCATTCTCTCAAAGAAGCTAATAGGAAGTTATTATTAATAACATTTCACAGATGTAGAATTAGAAATTCACAAACATTGACCAGCCCATCAAAAGCAAGTTCTTTGGATCAAGTCTCAAATATGGCAGCCTTCCTCAAGGCAAAAAATTAAAAAATGCGACTGTATAAATTAAAATTGGAACTCTGAACTCTAGAAATAAGAATTAGACTAGCGACTACTATGCTCAGAGTTGAAAAATCCTTATGATCTGCTAACACCAAAAAAAACATCTTTTTTGTTTGTTTGTTTTTTGTCCACACCCATAGCATTCAGAAGTTCCCAGACCAGGGATTGAACCCTTGCCACGGCAGCAGTCTAGTTGTTGCAGTAACAACGCCATATCCTTAATTTGCTGAGCCACAAGGGAACTCCCAGAAATAACACCTTTATTAGAATGTAACCTTATATATAAGATAAAATATACAAATATATGATGTATAAAATGTTACACATAAAACAATATAAATATATAGCATATAATATAGATAACATATAACAATATAGCAAAAGCACACAAAAACAGTGAAAGTGTAAGCCTTGCAAATGGCAAAAAGTAATGGGAAAAGAGTTTACTATGGATGAGAAAAACTGGTCAGGATCTAGGGAAATCCCAGAAGCTCATACTTGCAGAGGTTGGAAAATTTTGATAAGTCTAGAAAAGTAAAACACACAGGTCATTAATCAGAATTTGACAAGCTCTTTACTTATCAAAAACCAAACTTAGAGGAATATAATTATCAAAGGGTCAGCAGTGACAAACCATCCTGATTTACCTGTGACTGAGTCGATTTCCCAAGACACAAGTGACAATTCCAGGAAAACCAGGAGAGTCCCAGGCTAGCCAGGATAATTGGTCAGTCTAGAAGAGATTGGAGATCCAAAAGTCTTATCCAGAACTGGTAGAACTAGATGAGAAAAGCAAAGTCAAATGCCCTAATTGAGAGGTGGGAAGGTAAGCAAGCCATATGTTGGGATGGACCGAATTCAGAGATGAAAGTGTGGACAAGAGAGTCAAAGATCTCAGTCACTCAAAAATCTATTAGGATAATTGAGCAGATAAGACACATACATGGTATTGCAATGTAAATGATAATAAATTTCATAACAGAGAAACAGAACAACTGTTATGGGATTTCAGAGAGGGCAGAGAATCTCCAATTTCAATGAGATGAGAAAGGAGGCATTACAACCAAGATTGGAAGAAACCCAGAAAAAAGATGTGACATCTGAATGTACACAAGATGCACAGATCATACACCAGATCTGCCCTTCCCTTGGAATGGAATTTGCAGGTGAAAGCGAGTTGTGGAAAACAGTATTTGGAATTAACTTTAGGGTTAGTCTTTAACATCAGGGTACATATTTCAGATTTTATTCACCAAGCTTCAATAAATGAACCATATATAAGATTTTGATCAAGGAAATAGGTAAAGAAGCTGATCTATGCTTCAGAGGAATGGTGTAGACAATGATGAAATATAGCTCTGGGACAGAGAGTCACTGGAAACAGAGTTCTTGAAAAGAACAATGATAACTATACAGACATGAGGAGAAACAAAGGACTGAGGGAATGAGAGGAAGACAGAAAGAATGGGATAGGGAAAACATTAGAATTTAAGGCAGTGTGACAAAAAGGGAAAAACTCAGGCTTTAGAAAGGCAGACAGACCTCCACTGATTTCTCTCATCCTTACTGACAATATGACTTTAAGAAGAAAGCTCAGCCTTTTCCAAGCCTCAGATCTCATCCATAAAATAGGGATAATATTACCCTCATAAGATGCCTGCTATAAATTATCCAAATAGGACAGTAGATGTAATGTCCACCTTAGAATTCCTAGTACCTAGACCTTCTTCAGTCAATTATAATGCTATAAATTAACAGAAATTGGCAACTGATTGCAATTGACAGTAAATAGTTTAGACATGTCCAAGGTAACTTCAAAAATCTTATTTTAGAGTTGCATGCTATTCTTCAAAAGTTCATGACAGAGCTATTGAGGATCTCCCTCCAAAGTTATAAAAATAATTTAGGCTTCAAGTCTCTGTCTTTGCCACTCTTGAAAATAGACTTGAAAATTCACCTATTTTTTCTGGTTATTATATGGGGTATACACACATGCACACAAACACACACTTTCCTTCATTTAAAAAATATAAATAAACATTTATATTTACTGATAAATAGCCTATAGGATATTTATATTCCTAAGCTTTTTAGGACTAGACTTTAGTGTGTGGCATATCAAACAAAAAGACACACACACAAAAAAACCCAAAACAACAAAAGAACTCATTCTCTGGAGAAACTGTCTCTCAGTTTTTCCAACATAAAATATATGATAACATATTTTTTTTATTTTATGTCTGCACCCATGGCATATGGAAGTTCCTGAGCCAGGGACTGAAGCCAAGCTGCAGCTATGACCTATACTACAGCTGTGGCAATATCTGATTCTTTAACTGAATGTGGCAGGCCAGGGATGGAATCCACACCTTCACATTGACGCAAGCCACTGCAGTGTGATACATGACAGGAACTCTGGTGATAACCTTCTTGTGTGATGCCTTACTGGATGGTACAAAATTAAAATCTAGGAGATGCTCAGACAAAAAGACTGCACTGTGCCATGAGTATTACCATGGGCAAGTTCAGGGAGGATGCAGGATTTGAGCAGCAGAGTATAGCAGGATTTATTTGATGAGACTCTCAAGTGGAATCAGAACAGTTTTTGCACTATTCCTACTTGTTCCATCAGAGTGCAAATGCCTTGGCCTGTGATACACTCCACCCCTGGAGTCTCCTTCTTTACCAAATTCACAAGCTAATTCTTACTGCTTGAAGATCCTGAGGACAAAGATTTGCATGTTAAGGTGTAAAGTGGGACCAAGAATTTTACAGGAGCAGCCACCTGGCACCAAGCTGTAAAAATGTCTTGAATGATGACAACTTAGGAGACCTAATGATCCAGGCTAAATGGAAAATAAACCTAAATGTAGAGCAGAACCGTTCCCAAGAAATGTTGACTTTGAGAGAGTTCATTTTGCATGCCACATTGGTCCTCTCTGAAGATGATTTTTTTTTTTTTAAGAGACCAACTGAGGATATTCTGTGTTCCCCACACAGCCCATAGTAAAACATGAGACTACCAGTGTTCACATTGGAATTTCCACCATGACTAGAGAATATATATCCATATGGCTTGGGAACATCCCTCAGCCAATAACTCTTAGAGGGAAATTATAAGTACATTGAGGGGAATCATTAACAATGATATTATCTTAACCTTACAGCAATGTATTTCAGTGTATGGAACTTATACTGGCATTTACAGACCTTTGGGGAAAGTAGAGAACATGGCTTTAATCACCATGGTTAAAGATGTGAATGTCCAGGATGGTAAAACTGTTTCTGAAAGCAAGTGTCTTCTTTCCATTTCAACAGGTGATGAAAAAAATTGATCTATATGGAATATCAATGCCCTTGTATAAATAGATTATCTAGTAAAGAAAATGAAAGGTGTTTCTGTAAGAATCCAGTACCAATAGGAGTATATTAAGAAAACCAAATTGTTGGTTGCTAGTGTAAAATCAATCGTGCTTTGTTAGAGAAAGCTGAATCTACAAAACAACTGTGAAGTTATCCACAGGAATGTAGGTACTTCTGTGCTAGAAGGGCTCAAGCTAACACATTTTTTATGAGAGGTAGATATGATTCAAACATTTGCTGGTAAGTAACATTCCTTTCCCTCCCTCTGCCTATGAATCTGCTGCCTTAGCAACACAGGTGCTCAGATGACTCATTATGTATATTGTTCTGTCTTTTCCTCTGCTTTGGTCTGTTCTCTAATACGTGGCTTTTGAAAAAAAAACACAAAGGAGAGAAAGAAAGATGGGATGTGACGGCAGGCTACTGTACCAATGATTAAGTCCCTTCTGAATGTCTAAGATTAAACTCCTTGTTTGATTTGTGAAACGGTCTCACCAATATTCATTTTTTTGGTATAAAAAATTCCACACAATTCTTACTGAGATTCTCTTCTGTGACTCCTTATAGGTGTCTTTACATTTTATTTCTTTTTTGCTTCCTGCAAAATATGAATCTAAGCTCAATGGAAGTGTAAAATACCCTTGTCCTTGCTTCTCTCCATCTACCCACAGAAACATGTTTATACATCAAAAATGATGTCACTGTGTAGCTCACTAAAAGACAGTGATGCTATAACTCTAGTGTTATAACCCTCTGTATTCCCTCCCTTAAGGCTCTGAAGCATGGAGCAAGCAATAGGAGGAGCGGTTAGGTGAAGTGCTAAGAATATGTGAGAGTAGAAATCACCTGGCAAGCAAGGAGTCTCGTGGCTAGAAAGGCAGCTTCTTTCAGCTCTTTTCATTTATGGAGTACAATTACTTAGTTTGTGGCTAGTCTATTTTTACTGTATCTCTGTACTACTACTTGCAAAACTAATCTCTATGTTATAGTTTCCTTGTCCTTGTGGAAGGGATAATCAAAAGCTCCAGTCGCAAGTGGTTGTTGTCGGGATTAAACATGGTGTGGCATCACATAAAGTATTTAGAAAAAAGACTGTCTCACACACGATGCATGCTCAGATTCAATTAGCCAAATGTAACACCATTATTATTTTCTGTGAAAATAAAACAAAAAGCAGATTCCACACTCGGAATCTTAGGCAGGCATTCAGGCATTGATTTCTTGCTGAATTCAAAACTTTGCTTGGCTCTCACTTCATGTGAGGATTTCCAACTACTAAAGCATGGTTTCTGTTTGTAGACATGCTATGATATTTTCCTAATGAATAAGTTTATTCAAAGAAAAAAGCAAGTCAATGTAAAGAAATGTTAAATGAATCATATTTCTGTTCATGCACCAACATAACGAAATCTCTGAGCAAAATGACTTAACACTGGGACTACAAGTAACAGTACTGCTATTAGCAGTAAACAGTGTGCAGATTCCCCTTTATCTTCTTATTGTCACATGCCTTCCCTGCCCCCAAGCACAGCATCCCAGCCTCTGTCAATCGTGCTACTCTTCTTCCTAAAACGCTCCCATGTTCCCCTTCATGGTTTGACTCATTGTCTTCAGGAAATCATCTCCAATTACACTGATTTGTAATTACCTTCATTTTTTTTTTTCTGAAGTAAATTTTGCTTTTATAAAAGAGCTTTGTGATCAAACAGTACTATACTCACTCCTAACTCTGCCCTTACCAGTGTATGATTATAGGCGAGATACTCCACAATTTCCTCATTTTTAGTACAAAGAACATAAAAAATAATGACTAGTTGTATATTAGTGTACGGGGTAAATGAGATAAAATATATGCAACTTTTATACGATCTGCTTAAAGCTCAAAAAAAATTCAGTGATACAATAGCTATACTTGTATTTTAGAAATGCATCTTTTTTTCCTTTCTTTCTTCCTTCTTTCTTCCTTCCTTCATATTCCTTTTGTGACTATCCTTTAAGTCGGAACCCTTTCTTTTTTTCATTTCTTAAAGTTTTACTGAAGTGGAGTTGATTTATGTTGTTGTGATAATAAAGTGGTCCAGTTATACATTGCAGACATTCATTCTTTTTCACACTATTTTCCCATATAGATTATCAGAGAATATTGGGTAGAGTTTCCTGTGCTATACAGCAGGTCCCCGTTGGCCAGTCATTCCATTTACTATGTTTGTGATATAAACAGAACAGTCTCTACTATCATCCCAAATTTTCAAACAAAACTATGTTTATTCATTTATTTTTTTATTAAAGCCTTAATTTATATATCCTTTAAAAGTTTTTGAGTTTGCTTACAATAAAAGACATTTAAAGTAAGACCACTAAAATTTAAATGTTCATTCAATATTATATGGAGGGTATGAATTACAAATATGCCAAACACTTCAGCTAACAGAACTACTGTACTGAACATAGATTCAATTGTACAGTCTTGGCAGCCTAGGCATCAGGGGAATTGTGGCAGGTTATGAGTCTGATGAGTATTTTCAACGTTTCCCAGACCTGATTCCTCAAGTCCTAAAGACTAAAAGTTGCCTTCAACAAGTTGGATCAGAGATTGTGGATCTATAAATTTATCTCCCTAAGTGTTTTCTTTTGGGGCTATGTCATATAAGTGTGGTAGAATTTCATTAAATACAGTAAGTCAGACTACATGTTCTGCAAAATTTTTGTCCACTTTGCCACTGTATCTGTGTTTTCTTATAAAACATTCAACTAGAAATTGGAATTTGATATATCACCCACCAAGAGATGCGTGCATTATGCAGTATTTGGAGCTGAGGAATAATTTTTGAAGAGCTAGTATATCAACCACCTAATTCTGTCCATTTGTTTAGTATTTTACAGTTTACAAAGTGTTTTGGAATATATTATCACTTTTAGAAACACGGCTGAAGTACATGAGAAAGAGCTGTGGGCTGAAGTTAGATGATTCATACTCAGCTCCACCCAACACAGCCTTACATCTCTTCCCCTACTTTTTAACATCCCTTCCTAACACATCCCTCCTGAATGATGTTGCAGATAGGCATCTCCACTGAGCCCAACTTTTAATTTTTAATTATTACAACATTTTTTAAAATTTCTGTGAAAGAATGCTGGTATAGACCATTATGAAAAAGTCAGCAATTACATGTACAGCCAACCATAAAAATGGTCAAAAATCCATCTTATTCCCCTGGGCTTCTTTTCAGTGAATGTGCCATTGGCTTCAGAGAGTGGGATGGGATCCTTTCATCTTCTGACCTTCTTCAGTCATCTGACCTCTTGAAACTCTACCCCTCTGCACTGATTAGCCCCATGCTGGAGGCAAGCGGGGAAGTGGAAAACTTCCAGAGTCTGGGGCCCACTGTCAAAAACATATTCTTTTCCCGTATAGGTTATTACAGGATACTGAATGGAATTCCCTGTGTGATACAGTATGTCCTTATTAGTAATCTATTTTATATATGTAGTAATGTGTATATGTTAATCCCAAACTCCTAATTTATCCCTCCCTCCACATTTTCCATTAGTTTGATTTCGAGATCTTTGAATCCATTTCTGCTTTGTAAAAAAGAATCTGAGAAGGAATGTGTGTATGTATGTGCAATATATTTACATATGTGTGTGTGCATATATATATGTATAACTGATTCACACTGCTGTACATGTGCAACTAACACACTGCAAAACAACTATACTCCCAATAAAATATGAAAAACAACCAACCAACCAACTCTGGTCTTTCAGGTAATACGGTTCACTTCTTTTATTACAAGTTTAATGTCTCATTTTACTAAAACTTCTCTGTCCTATGGTGCTATATTGTCAGGGATAACTTTCCTCCTCCTCCACAGAGTTAGAGAAGGAACACCACAGGCTAATAAACGGGAAAGACCTATATGTGCCCCCGAGAAGATAGAGAGAGGACCAATGATATTTATGCTGGTTTTTTTGTTTTGTTTTGTTTTGTTTTTTAATTAGGGCCATGCCTGCAACATATGGAAGTTCTAGGGCAAGGGGTCCAATCAGAGCTGCAGCTGCAGATCTACGCCACAGCCACAGCAACGCTGGATCCAACCCTCATCTGGGACCACAGTGCAGCTTGTGGCAATGCCAGATCCTTAACCCACTGAGTGAGGCCAGGGATCAAACCCACATCCCCACAGACACTATGTTGGGTTTTTAACCCACTGAACCGCAACGGGAGCTTCAAGGCTGTTTTTGTAATATCTAGATTAACTCCATTTAAAATAATTTCTCTATAATGTCCAATCAGTAAAAAAAAGAAAATTAATGAAACAGTGAGAGGAGCAACATACTTCATGACAGGAAAAATAGTTTTCTTAGATCCTAATTCTAAGAGGATGTTGTGTTTGTTTCCCTGTTCGTATGCACAGAATTTAACTATAAGTTTTCATAATGTGGCTTGGTATACTCCTAAGTACCTGATACGAGTTCAGTCATTATCTCTGTCTCCATCTTTGTATCTTTATTTCTGTCTATATCTATCTCTAGCTTTAACTTTGCCTAGTTTGTTTTTGGTCTTCCTCTCAGATTCCCAATCCCATTCATTTCTGACACATACCTGTACAAGCAGCAATTTATTCCACTGGATATTTGTAAAATAAAATTAGTAATTAGTTCATTATGGTTTGCTTAACTTACAGGAAGAATACTGAGCTATAAATCTTGTCTTCTTACTTTATTCCTTCAACACCTTTTTTTAAAATGTATCTATGCTGTTCTATATCTATCAGATTCCTTTCTTTGTACCTTCCACAAAATCCCATTCCATGTATCCCTAAATCCTGTTTTCCATGCCACAGAGGACAGACATTTAGACTGCTCTGATTCCTTGCTATATTAGGTGCAATACCGTTCCCTGCAATTACCCCTCACCAATGATGTGAAAGTCTTTTCTGGGAACACATCTAAGATTGGGACTTATATAGTATACATACTCCTCATATCACAAAACATCACCAGGTATTACTACTATCATCAGCACACAAGTATTCCTGTTGTTCCAAATTCTTCCTGACAGTTGGTTATGTTGAATTTTCTAACATCTGTCTCTAATGGGTATATAGTAGCATCGATCTCATGATCATTTTAACTCATACATACCTAATGACAAATTATGTTGAATATTTATGCCCTCATGCCCAGGACTAATTTTTTAAAGACTATATTTTAGAGCAGTTTTCAATTTACAACACAATTGAGGTAAGTGTAAAGGGATTCTCCATATACTCCCTGCTCCCACACATGCATAGCCTCTCCCCTTATCAAACATTACCCACCAGGATGGTAGGTATGTTACAATGGATAAACCTACACTGACACATCATTGTTATCCAAAGACCACAGTTTACCTGATGGTTCACTTTTGATTTTGTACAATTTATGGGTCTGGATAATTGTTCAGTGACATGTATCATCATTATTATTAAAATAGAGTACTTTCACCATCCTAAAAATTCTCTGTGTTCTATTCATCTTTCCCCAGCTCCTTTCCCCAGCCCTGGGAACTACTGATCTTATCATGAGCTATATATTTCAGCTTTTTCAGAGTGTCAATTGGTTGGAATCATATAGTATACAGCCTTTCAAATTGATTTTTTCACTTATTATTATGCATTTAAGGTTTCTCCATGTTTTCTCATGGCTTCATATTTCATTTATTTTCAGTGCTGAGTAACATTCCGTTGTCTGGATGCATCGTACTTTATTGATTCACCTACTAAAGAATATCATAGCTTTCTCCAAGTTTTGACAACTATGAATAAATCTGCAATAAACATCCATATGCAGATTTTTGTGTAGACATAAATTTTCTAGTCTTTGGGTAAATAGTAAGGAGAGTGACTGTGGATCATATAGTAAGAGTAGGTACAATTTCATTAAAAAATAAATAAAAATCCAAACTATCTTCCTGAGTGGCAGTATGCCATTCTGCATTCCCAACACCACTGAATTAGAGCTCCTGTTACCCCACAACCTCGCCAGCATTTGGTATTATCAGTGTGCTAGGTTTGGGCCATTCTAATAGGTCTGTGCTGGTATGTTCTTATTTTAATTTGCATTTCCTTGATGGTACATGATGTGGAACATCTTTTCATGTGCCTCTCTGTCAACCATGTATCTTCTTTGATAAGCTATCTGTTAAGTATCTGACCTATTTTTTCAATTGCCTGTTTCCTTATTTTGAGTTTTAAAAGCTCTTTGTACATTTTGGATAACAACTCTTCATCAGATGGTTCTTTTGCAAATAGTTTCACCCAGTCTGTGTTTTGAATCCAAATTCTATGGATCTTGCATATGGGAGAATGGAAGGCTTTATTTTTAATAAAGTCAGCTTAACAATTATTTCTTTCCTAGATCTTGCCTTGGTATTGTATATAAAAAGGCACAACCATATCCAAGGCCCTCTAGGTTTTCCACAATGTTATCTTCTAGGCATGTTACAGGTTTCCATTTTGATCTGTGATCCATTTTAATTAACTCTGGGGAAGGATGTAAGATATGTATCTTGATCCACTTTTTTGCATGTGGATGTCTAGCTGTTCCAGTACCATTTCTTCAAAGGACTATATTTTGTTCATTATATTGTCTCTGATCCTTTGTCAAATACCCATTGACTATATTTACTGGGGTCTATTTCTGGTATCTCTATACAATTCCATTGCTCTATTTGTCTATTATTTTGCCAATACCACACTGTCTCGATTACTGTAGCTTAATAGTAAGTCTTGAAGTTTGGTAACATCGATCCTCTGAATTTGTTTTAATTCAATATTGTATTGGCTATTATGGGTCTTTTGCTTTTCTATATAAGCTGCAAGATCAGTTTGTCAATATCCACCCACAAAATAACTTGCTAAGATTTTCATTGTGGTTTTGATTGAATCTATATTTTGGGATTTCATTAAATCTATAGAAGTTGAGAAGTTCTAAGTTCTTGACAATATCAAGCCTTCCCATCCAGGAACATGGAATATCTTCCCATTTATATATTTCTTCTTTCTTTTCTTCATCAGAATTTTGTAGCTTTCTTCAGAGTTCTTATATGTATTTTATTTGCACCAAAATGTTTATTTTAGGGGGAATGCTACATAAATGGTGTTGTGTTTTTAATGTCAAATTCCATTTGTTCACTGTTGGTATACAGAAAAGCAACTGACTTCTGTACATTAATTTTATATCTTGCAGTCTTGCTATAATTGCTTATTAGTTCCATGAGGGTTTTGCCAATTATTTTGGATTTCCTATTTGAGGAACATGTCATCTATGAACAAAAACAGTTTTATAACTTGCTTATCTATGTATAAACCTTTTATGTCAAACTACTTTTTTCCCTTCTTTTGAAGTATAATGGATTTCCAATATTATGTTAGTTTCAGGTGTATACAAAAAGGATACAGTTATTCTTTCAGATTATACTCCATTATAGGTTATTATAAGATTATCAATACAATTCCCTGTGCTATGTAATAAATCTTTGCTTCTTATCTATTTTATGTATAATAATTTGTACCTGCTAATCCTATACTCTAATTTGTCTATCCCTCCCTCTCTCTCCTCTTTGGTAATCATAAGTTTGTTTTCTATGTCAGAGAATGAGTTTCTGTTTTGTACACAGATTCATTTGTATTATTTTTAGATCCCACATAAAATTGCTATCATACATTGCCTCTCTCTTATTAACTAATTATAGTATTCTCTATGTCCACCCTTGTTGCTGCAAATGGCAATAATTAATTCTTCTAAGGCTGAGTAATATTCAATTATTCAATATATTTATATATATATACACACACTCCCAAGGTTCACAGCAGCAATATTTCAATAGTCAAGCCATGGAAACAGCCCTAGTGCCCATCAACAGACTACTTTTTAATCAAGGTGACTAACACTATGAGGGCTATTTACTTTCCTTCTATAAATTTCCTATTTATGCTCTTCAAATCTTTTCATGTTGATGTTTTCCCTTTAACTGTTGCTGATTTTAGGAGTTTATTATAAATTCTATATATTAATTTTTATAGATTTTAAACACTGCAAATATGTTCATCTATTCTGTCATTTGTCTATAATTCTTTTTTTTTATAATTTTATTTATTTATTTATTTATTTATTTATTTATTTATTTATTGTCTTTTTGCTATTTCTTTGGGCCGTTCCCACGGCATACGGAGGTTCCCAGGCTAGGGGTCGAATCGGAGCTGTAGCCACCAGCCTAGCCAGAGTCACAGCAACGTGGGATCCTAGCCGCGTCTGCAACCTACACCACAACTCATGGCAACACCGGATTGTTAACCCACTGAGCAAGTGCAGGGACCGAACCAGCAACCTCATGGTTCCTAGTCAGATTCGTTAACCGCTGCGCCACGATGGGAACTCCGATGTCTATAATTCTGACTGCCATTAGCTGAAGAGAAATTTTAATCATTCATGACTTTTTTTAACTCAATGAATTTTATTACATTTATAGTTGAACAATGATCATCACAACCCAAATTTATAGCATTTCCATCCCAAACCCCCAGCCCATCCCCACAAGACCCCAACCAGCCTCCTTTGGAAACCACAACTTTTTCAAAGTCTGGGAGTTAGTATCTGCCTTGCAAAGTTTATTGTAACCTTTTTATAGATTCCACATATAAGTGATAGCATATGACACTGGTATCTTACTGTCTAACTTCACTAAGCATGATAATTTCTAGGTCCATACATCTTGCTGCAAATGGCATTATTTCATTTTTTTTTTTTGGCTGAGTAATATTCCATTGCGTATATGTACCGGATCTTCTTTATCCATTCTTCTGTCAATGGATGTTTAGATTGCTTCCATGTCTTGGCTATTGTACACACTGCTGCAATGAACAGTGGAGTACACATATCTTTTCAAGTCAGTTTTCTATGGATAGATGCCCAGAAGTGGGATTGCTGGGTCAAATGGTAATTCTATTTTTAGTTTTTTAAGGAATCTCCATATTGTTTTCCACAGTGGTTGTACCAATTTACATTCCCCAAATTAACATTCCCACCAACAGTGTGATAAGGTTCCCTTTTCTCCATACCCTCTCCAGCATTTATGGCTTGTAGACTGTATGATGATGACCATTCTGCCTGGTGTAAGGTGGTACCTTATAGCAGTTATGATTTGCATTTCTCTAATAATTAGTGATGTTAAACATCTTTTGCTTTTTTGGCCATCTGTATGTCTTCTTTGGAGAACTGTCTGTTTAGATCTTCTGCCCATTTTTTGATGGGATTGTTTGCTTTATTTCGTATTGAGCTACAGGAGGTGTTTATAAATTCTGGAGATTAATCCCTTGTCAGTAGTTTCATTTGAAAATATTTTTCTCCCATTGGGTTCTCCCATTGGTCTCCCATTTTGTTTAGGGTTTCCTTTGCTGTACAAAAACTTTTATGTTTAATTAGGCCCAATTTGTTTACTTTTGTTTTTATTGTCATTATTCTAGGAGATAGATCTGAGAAGATATTGCTGTGGTTTATATCAGAATGTTCAGCCTATGTTTTCCTCTAAGAGTTTTATAGTATCTGGTCTTATATTCAAGTCTTTAATCCATTTTGAGTTTATTTTTGTCTATGGTATTAGGGAATGTTCTAATTTCATTCTTTTACATGTAGATGTCTTATGATTTTAAAATGTAGGCATTTTTAACAAAATAGTACATAATATTTTCAAAGTTAGTTTGGCAAAAAGTTAAAAACAGTCTTCATATTTCTGCTTCAAACATGACCTTCAAATAATGAGAGCACGCAGCTAGACTTTACATAAAAGAATTAACAGACTTAATGTGATTGTTTTGATAGCTAATTGCTAGATTTGTTAGTAGTTGTATATTCATTGTCTAACCTATGGTACTGTTTTTCTATTAAGGTAGTGATTGCTACAGTTTCTCTAATAACTATGCCAAAACTTACAAAATAAAAATCCATAAAATAATTATAAAAGAGCTGAAACTTAATCAGAATTAAAAAACATATGTGGAAAGTCATGGGAAGATATATGAAATAACAACTTAAGCCAATACAAAGTCATCTTTTTTCTAAAAGAATACTTTTTCTCACAAAATACAGCTATTTAAGTTATCTTTAGAAGGCAGAATATACATCAAAGAGTACTTAGTTTTTTAGCCTTGAATATTGCTTCCCAGTGGCCAGTAAACAAAGTTATTTCTTTGGACTTTCGGACCATATGTTATTTTTTTTTCCAATTCAATAATCTCCAAATTCTTTGAAAAACTTAATTTATCACTTCCCTTGATTCCATGGCTTATAAGAATATACTCACAAGTTTAATAGTTTTTTCAGCCTGATTTTTTTTTTAGGCAGGAGTTCTTTCTGAAGAAGGAAAAATACTCATCTAAAGAACCAATAGAGGACTATCCATATAACACCAAACAATAAATTGATTTTTAAAATATTAGGGAAGATGGAGTTCTCCTTGTGGCTCAGTGATAATGGATCCAACTAATGTCCATGATAATACGGACTTGATCCCCAGCCCTGCTCAGTGGGTTAAGGATCCAGTGTTGCCACGAGCTTGGTATAGGTCACAGATGTGGCAATGATCTGGCATTGCTGTGGCACAGGTCGGCAGCTGTAGCTCCAATGAGACCCCTAGCCTGGGGAACTTCCATATGCCATGGTGCAGTCCAAAATAAAGTAAAATAAAATAAAATATTAGTAAAGAGTCCATGAACCTGGATTTTAGTGTCATATTAAACCCAGGTAAACATTTATAATAAATATCTAGATGACAGCATGATAGTTCCATCAATTATTTGAAAAAAAATCTCAATTACAGGCTATGACTTGTTCTCAACTTCCTCAGAGAAAGAACCATACACAGTCAAATTTTAGCTTAATCTAACCTGAAATAGTTCAACAATAAAAGAGACTGAAGCAAATGACAGGGGATCTGTTACAAAAATTAAGCTGACCTGAACTTAAACCACTTGGACACAGAAAGGAGAATAAAATGGTGACTGGAAAAACAACAATAAGAATATCTAGTAATTTTATTTTCCAAAGAGTAGCTTTTTTTTTTCCTGAGAAATAAAAGGGTAGGAGGAATTAAGTCTCATTCAAAATAACATATAATGCCACGATCTTCATTTTCTTCACCTGTCCTCCTGCCCTTTTTTCAAAATATTAAGATACCAAGAGCCTTATGCTCTACTCTCCCTTCTACTCTTACTAAATCCCATGCTCATAAAACAATCTGAAATTAAATACAGAAGTAAAAGTTCTTTAAAAATATCTGCATTTTAACCAAGATGGAAGTTCCCCATTAAATTAGGATGAAGTAAATTTGAAATTCCTGGCATTGTTCATTGAAATTAGAACTATCCAAGGAGCCCAAGGGCCCAGAAGTAAAGCTTAGAGCATGTTAAAAATGGAAGCATAATTCTAAATTTTAATAGATTTATCTCTAGTGAAATTGTACTCGTCCTTGTTAGAGCAAGTATGCACACTCCCTCCTTAACACACACATGCAAATGCACACACACTCACTCATTTTCTGTTCTTTGTGTCTAATATATAGTTACCAAGGACTCAAAAATCATATCTGGGCCACAACTGCCTTTTTTTTTTGTCTTTTTGCTATTTCTTGGGCCGCTCCCATGGCATATGGAAGTTCCCAGGCTAGGGGTCGAATTGGAGCTGTAGCCGCCGGCCTAGTCGGATTCGTTAACCACTGCGCCACGACGGGAACTCCAACTGCCTATTTAAGTTCTCCAATTTCAAGGGTTTAAAGGAATCAGTATATACCATTAATCTCTCAAACAGAAAGGCTTGAGTCATGTCAGAACCTTCAATGTATCCAAATTTAAGATCTGTTATTAATTTTCAAGCATTCTGGCTTTTGGAGAGCCTCATATCTAATCTTTGGTTTCCTTTGGCTCTGTGATGACTTGCCCCTGAATGTGATTTTGTTTCAAGGGAATCCAGTATCAGAAAACCAGTTCATTTATATGAAGCAGTTTTGAGTCCTCTTTGTCTAACTCTCTTTTCTGGTGTTAAATTCTGAGAATAGACTTCTGCTTAATGGACCTCAGAATATCATGAAGGTGTTAAGGGACCAAATGCAGCTGAAGAGGGAGCTAATGCGGGTTTCTGGGAAAAGGCCTGAGTAAAGTAGCTCTTAAATACTTAAAAAACGTCATGTCCACATAAGAGCTTAGGTAAACCAAACTGAGGGAAAGACAGAAATCCAATAGGCTGGCGATCTAGGGGCAAGAAAACACACAGTTCTGGGAATGTTAAAACAGAGACCTGCTGTATAGCACATGGAACTCTATCCAATATTCTGTGATAACTATATGGGAAAGGAAACTGAAAAATAATTGATGTGTGTACGTGTATAGCTGAATCATGTTGTACAGCAGAAATTATCACAACATTGTAAATCAACTATACTTCAGTAAAACTTAAAAAATAGAAAGAGTTCCCGTTGTGGTACAGTGCAAACAAATCCAACTAGCACCCTGAGGGCGTGGGTTCGATCCCTGGCCTCATTCAGTGGGTGGGGATCTGGCGTTGTGGTGAGCTATGGTGTAGGTTGCAGATGTGGCTTGGATCCCGCATTGCTGTAGTGTAGGCCTACAGCTACAGCTTGGAATCAACCCCTAGCCTGGAAACTTCCATATGCCACAGGTGTGAGCCTAAAAAGCAAAAAAAAATTGATGGGACAATCACAGTCCAACTCAAGAAAAACATTAGGGAAAAAAAACAAAACAAAACAAAAAAAAACAAAAACAAAACCAAGCACATGTAATAAATAAAAAGTCCAATCCACAGAAGAGAAACTGAATAAAGAGTTTAGAATACAACACTTAGTCATTTGGCTGTGTGTAAAGAAGAGCTTCTTCAATGTAGTGGTTTATGATATGGGAGGGAACAGACAAAAGAACCTGGTTTTCTAAGAGGGACAGGCTTAAAAAGAGCAGTTCGTTAAGATCTGGCTTCAGCATGGAATACTCCAGCAAGACCTTCAGCAGATACTTCTCAAAGTGCTCAAGGCAGCTGCCAGGAGGATCTGCTAATCAAATACTGTCACCATGTGCGCTAATCACCACACCTAGTTTGCCGATTGGAAAGTCAGTCTTCAGGGACCTGGGCTTTACGTTCTCTTAGTCTTTCTTTATACAGATTTTTTTCCACATTCTTTTTCCTGTAAATGTATTTTCTTTACCTATGTATCATTTAAAGCATATTTTTTGCTCTGTGTAATGAGGGTCAGTGTGGTTTTTTTGTTTTGTTTACTTTAGGGCATTTTTCAAATTTTTATTTTTTAAATTTATTTTATATTAGACTATGGTTGATTTACAGTGTTGTCTTAGTTTCAGGTGTAAAGTGATTCAGTTACACATAACTCCTAATCTATCCCTCCACCCCTTCTCTCCCCTTTGGAAACCATAGGTTTGTTTTCGAAGTCTGTGAGTCTGTTTCTGATTTGTAAATAAGTTCATTTGTGACATATTTTAGATTCCACATATAAGTGATATAACATGATCAGCTGTCGTTGTCTGACTTATTTCATGTAGTATGGTAATTTCTAGGTGCGTCCATGTTGCTACATATGGTATTATTTCATTCTCTTTTACAGCTGAGTAATATTCCATTGTATGTATGTACCACATCTTCTTTATCCATTCCTCTGTCAATGCACATTAGGTTGCTTTCATGTCCTTGCCATGGTAATAGTGCTGCAATGAACACTGGGGTGCATTTTCAAATTATGTACTTTTTTGTTCCAGATATATGCACAGGAGTATGACTGCTGTATCATATGATAGTTCTATTTTTAGTTTTTTGAGGAACCTCCACACTACTCTCCATAGTGGCTGTACCAATTTACATCCCCAGGAGAGTAACTATAGTTTTAATTAATCTTTTAATTTATACCTTGTACAGTCAAACTCATATAATTTCATAGGGGGAAAAAGCTTAAGCTTTGTCAGTAAGCCTTCGTAAACGTTCACCAGATTTTATGGACTGGAACAAATAAAATTTCTATTGCCAAAAATTTGCCTCCTGTCCTTTTATGCAGGGAACTCCCAAATTCTCAATGGATAAGAACCATTTGATTTGTATTTAGTGACAAAAATCCACTGAAATGTTGGTTTCATATTTTTTTTCCTCAAGACATAAAGAATGTTGCTATGATTATCCTTTTAATTTTAAGCATTATTTAAATTACAATCTACTCAAAATAAACTGTGCTCAGGAGCTTATAATCTTTAATTTTTCATATGTATTAATAAACAACATCTCTGGGGAGGAATATTTTGAGACTGGAATTGCAAATCTGGGAATATAACTGAGTAGAAATGGATAAGAACAAAAGTAGACATATTTGAGATTTAATTTCTTTTGATAAATAAATAAATAAATGATTTGTTGACTTCCTTGGTGGTTATGATTTTGGCTCTGAAACAGAGTAACTTTTAAGCATAAATTTATCCCCCTGCTCTCACTCTCTGTTCCAAAATTGTGTATGCCCAGTGTTCCCTACTGGGAACAGGAGGATCTGAAAAGGTGATGATGAAAGGCTGAATCCAAATAATCTTTTTTTTTTTTTTTTGCATTTTGTTATACTTAGTTCTATTGTCAGCAGGGGGCTTAGGGAACAGGAATCATGGTGGTCCCCATTTCTACTAATGAGGCCTTTCTCTCCTTTACCCAGAATCAATAGTTCAGAGTCACCTTGATTGCTCCTTCTTGCTCATCTCTCCACATTGCCAACAAGTTGTATTTTTTTTTGTTTTCCTTCAATAATCTCTCTCATGCATGTCTTCCTTTATCTCTACACCAAAATTCAGAAATACTACTACTACTACTAAATCAAATCAATAACCACTAATTACTTTTTGTGTGTGCTAGGCGTCTTAAGTAATTCACCTGCACTGTCTTGAAGAATCATTACAGTAATGTTGTTATTGTCTACATTTTACTAGTAAGGAAGTGAAGCTCAGAATAGCTCACAAAGACAGAGTTAATCACTAATGTTGCTGTGAAAGAATATGGTTTGTTGGATAACTCAGTGAGCCCCGTATCCTAATCAAGATCATCATTTTGGCAGGATTTTCTCCCTTTGAATATCCTAACTTCTACCATACTCTAATTCTAGCCTGGGTCTTACTGCACTCAATCAGTCTAGTTTATGGCTTCTAGTATATCTTAAAATCTATTTGAGGTCTTCCAGAACCTCCTCTCTTTATTTTTGGATTCCAGCATTAAGGATGGAATTGTCTTCTACCTTTGCTTCAATAAAACTAGAAATTCTACTCAAGAATCAGGGATGGTGGACGTAGCCTTGCTTCACGGATATGGCATACTGGGCCACCATTAAAATTTCTTCAGAGTAAGAAATTCTATAATCTATAATCTGGGTAACTTATTTCTCTCATATGAAGCATAGAACAAATCACTTCTTAAGGAGAATCTATGTTCAAGAATGCACGATTATTCTAGGAATCTTCCAAATGTTAAAATAATATTAATCTGTGAGGGTGGGTTTGTGAACATATTTGCAAAGTACTTAAATCCAGGCTACTGAAATTAGACTGCCTCAGCTAAAATCACCAACTACCATTTACAATCTGTATGATATTGAAAAACATAATTTCTCTGTTCCTTCATCTGTAATACAGGACTAATAACAGCACTCACATGATAAAAGTGTTCTGAAGATTCATAAAGAATTAATTTTGAGCAATCTGTTGTTATTCTAAGCTCGATTCTATAGTGTGAGTGAGGCTAAGACACTTGTAACAGGATTAGCAAGAATATGCAAAAACAACCTCTAACTTCTATAACTAGTGCTAGTATAATGCATTGGTTAAAATTTTATAGAGGAAGCATCATAAAGAAAGGAGAGATCTGGTTTGATGAAGGGTCATAAGGGGCAGAATCTTTTTTTTAAATGTATGTGTATACTGAGCACCAAAAATGTGCCAGGTTTTAAACAAGATGCTGTAGGATTGTATACTGACTATTAAACCATCCACATTAGCACGCTCAAGGAACATACATTTCTCTCTTAGACAAAGACAAGCAAGAAAGCAATTGCAACACAACAAAACGAGTGTTCTAAAATATGTAGATGTGAGTGCTCTAAAATAGGAAAATGAAGTGCCTGATATTTTCAGGGAAATGAAAATGATTTGCAGGGACAGTGTCTATGTAAACCAATGCTTACAGAGTCAGTTTTCAGGGCAAAGGGAATCAGCATGTACAGAGAAAACAGAAAGAAAAGGCAAGAGATCTGATCTCTAGAGATATGAAAATAGTTTGGTTTAGCTAATATATAATAGATGGTGGATGGAGTTCAAACGTTTTGTCAGAAGAGGCTGAAACTAGAAACTAGGATTCATTATTAGAGATCCTCTATGGGAAGAAGTTTATTCTTATTTCTTCCTGAAAATTGCAAGCAAGGGGCTGATATTCTCAGAATTCACAAGTTACTTCTGCAGCTAAGTACAAGGCGTGTGGGTAAAGGAAGAGAATGGAGCCTGGATTACAAAGGAGCTGTGCTCCAAATGGGGTCCCCAGACTGGAGGTATCTGCATCGTCCAGAAACTGGTAAGAAAAGCAAATACTCAGTCTACACCTCTGAAATTCTGAATCAGAAACTCTGGGGCAGATCCCAGTCATGAGTGTTTGAGCAAGCTCTCTGGGTAATTCAGGAATTCGCTAGCGTTTGAGAAATACGGTTCCAGATGAATCTGTTGTCTTCCTTCAGGTAGAATTATGTTCTGTTTCCTATCAGAATGGTAAAGACGGTACTTGTGTTTCAAGTGGGCCATAACCAAGTGACTAGAGTCACCAGTAGATGAGAGGGGGACGCTAAAAATGAATTTGGTTGGGCCAATAAATCGACAAAGAGTAGAGAGCAGCTGAGGAATACAGAGTGATGCACTGGGGCAAATTGGGCCGGGGGAAGAGTTTTAGGGACCTGTAGTACTAAAACATTACAGTCAGAATCTGGAACATCTGGCAGAAAAAAGTACCTAATGGGGGTGTGGTTTGGAGATAAAAGAGAAAAACAGCTCTATCTACATCTCAGGTTTGGTCTAATTTTATCTACATTCCTCACAAACTTCAATGATTTTGGTATTAGTCTGTATGAAAGTAATGCTCATGATTTTTTAGTAGGGGAAGGGCCAGAGCTGGAGAGAAATTCATGGAGTTGTATAATTATGCATTGAAACCTGGTATGCAATAAATACAATTTCCATTCTCTTTCCTATATCATTGCTAAAAATTTTTTTGAATCCCATTCTCCACCAATTTACGCAAGCCCAGATATTTGCGAATGCCACACATTCCAGACAGAAGTTCTCTGTTTCTGTCTCATAGACCCTGGCCAATTCTGAGTTTGACAGTGTTCTTTTTCCAAGCAATCTGAACCAATTTCATATGTAAAACTTCATGAGACACTTCATCAAATTCTTTGTTTCAGCCCAAATATCCACTGCATATTCTCAGCCACTAATCTTACTCTATCTCAGTGAGTTTGACTGGCCTGGAGTTCTCTTTTCCAGTTTCATTTAAACTCACCATGAAATCTTAGGCTCAGGAACAGTGGGGTAATGGGATGGGGAGCAGGTAAGAGGAGTACAAACAGTGATTAGGGTGAGCAACTGGGGGTCACAGAAGAATCCAGAGTCGCTATCAAGGGAAGTAATGCTAATGAATGGGTTGCAAAGTGGGGAAGGGAGGAAAGGACCTGGCACTGCTACCACAAGGTGAATGAATACAAATGGAGGACATATTTTTCTATGGTCAGCTCCAGGATTTATAACAGAAAGGTAGTCTCTTGTTTTCAGTGATCTCCTTTAAACCACAAGAATATAAGAGACGTTTTTTGCTCCTTCACCACTCTGCCCTAAAGGATCATTGCAAACCTTGTCACAAATCAGGCCCTACTAAATAATTTGTTGCAACGTGTGGATGAATCTACCTTCACAGATTCCCAGGTCCATTGAGCATCTTCTAGTGCTCAGTTACCTTCAAGTAATTCAAAAGAGAGCAAAAAGTCTACAGGATGCTAAGGGTCACTGTATTTCTCCAAAGGGATAGATACTAAATATTTTAGTGTTTGCAGTCCACACAATCTGTCACAACTACTCAAATCTACCAATGCTGCAAAAAAGCAGCCACAGATAACATATGAACGAATGGACATGGCAGTGTCCTGGTAAAACTTTATTTATAAAAACAGATATTGGGACAGACTGAGCCCCAGGACTATACTTTGCCTTTCTCTACGGACAAAGTCTTTGTATCTGAGCAGTTCTGACACTGCAGCAAAACATATTACCAAAATATCAGTACCCATGCTCCAAATGAATATTGAAGTAAGTAGAAGTTTTGGAGGCTAAAATATTGTGAAAGCATGAATTTGAAAGCCTGTCTGACTTTATACCCAGATTTTCTAGTTATTATATGCCCTAGGCCAGCAGACATAATTTCTCTAACTTCAGGTTTCCTGTCCACAGATGAGAAAGCACTATGTACCAATATTTTAGGGTTCTTATGAAAATAATCCATGTTAAACACTGAAGTGACTGGAACAGAGTAATAACTCAAGGGAAGGGATGCTGGAAAAGAAATTAAAGCTCAAGATCAAGTGATCTGCTCAAGTGCCAACAGCTCTGACAGATGATTTTCCACATAACTACCAGAATGCTTTTCCATCATGAAATGGTGCAGCTGTGCCCTGTGGTTTCAGAGGTCAGAGAAATGTGTTTACCCTTTCTTGTGACATGTGCCCACCCTTTCTTGTGACATGTGCCCATACAACTGAATCTATTCCAGAAACATGGCATGCTGATGGATGAAGATACCAATTTAATCACTTACAACAATCCACTAAGATATTGTGCTGTCTCTCTTATCTAATGATCAAGGTCAGGCAGCATATCCTTTTGTGTTTTTTACCCTCTGCTTTAACATTGGCCAAGAATATATCTGTTTCAATTATTCTATGAAAAAAAAATTAATGGATCATAAATGGGGACAAACAAAATTTCTGACTCATCATGCTGTCTACAAACGCCATGCATTATCCTGCTCCCAGCCTCACAAATATTCAGGATTCACTGTTCAGTTCCTCTGTAACTCGACCTTCCAAAATGGCTACTGACAGGTAACAATTTCAGGTTGATTTTTGGGGATAAACTAGTATGTTTCAGTGGTGATATCACAAAAAAAAAGGTGAAGTGCAATTAAATCAGGGGTGCCAACTTATTGCTCAATGAAGCTGACATACTACAGGCAACATAGCTGATGCAAGAATGGAACTGGGGGAAAAGATCTACTGTTAAATGGAAGGAAAGCAGCTTAATTCACATAAGTTCATATTAAAATGTTTTTAAATAGTGTTTTATGAAATCGTCAACTATTAATACTTATCAGAGATTTGGCCTTAAAGATAAGTGCAAATCTGAAACAAATCTAGAAAATAGAGTCGTACACCTCCCAGTCTGCAGTTTTGCCATTAAACTATACCATTATAGAAATTATACACATTTAACACAAGTGCATAAGTATTTGGTATAATTTCAAACACTATTTATTCTACATTGAATTACATGCCCCAAAATCTAAATAAGTGAATGATTCAGGATCATTTTTACATGTGCAAAATTGTTCAGTATCTTAAAAATAACACTGTGACCCTAAATATTGCCCACCCTCTTCATTTAATAATTGAACCATGTTCTCTCAGAGCCTTATGTTCCAAGGTTGAGCTACCACCCTAGGAAGGAGATGCAAGTTTCTTCTAGAACAAATAGGTTACTTTTTTTCTTTTCTTTTCTTTTCTTTTTTTTTTTTTTTTTTTTTTTTTTTTTTGTCTTTTTAGGACTGCACCTGTGGCATATGGAAGTTCCCAGGCTAGGGGTTGAATTGGAGCTGTAGCTGCCAGCCTATGCCACAGCCACAGCAACGTGGGATCCGGGCTGCATCTATGACCTACACCATAGCTAATGGCAATGCTGGATCCTTAACCCACTGAGCAAGTCCAGGGATCGAACCCATGTCCTCATGGAGGATAGTCAGATTCATTTCTGTTGAGCCACAACGAGAACTCCAAAGAGGTTACTATTCCATTGACTTATTTATTTTTAGGAAAATTTAAAATTTTTAAATGCCAGCATTTTCAGTAAGATAAAGAACATTAAATTTGAAATCTATTTAATGCCACAAAACTCAGGCCATATTAGGCCCCAGAATTCATGCCTGCCAAGAAAGAGAAGATCCAGGAGATAACCCAGAATATATGAAGAATCTGCCCTTTCTAGGTCACCCAGGAATGTCTTCCTTTCCTCTTGGGTGATGGGAAAGGGGGAAGCAAGGCCTACACGACTGTGGGACGTCTGAGACCGGTAACAAATACGGCACCCAAATGTTGTTTTTTTTTTTTCCCTTTTTATGCCCACACCTGGGGCATATGGATATTCCCTGGGCTGGGGGCCAAATAGGAGCTACAGCTGCTGGCCTAAAACACAGTCACAGCAACACTGGATCTGAGACACATCTATGACCTACACTGCAGCTTGCAGGGACGCCAGATCCTTAACCCACTGAGGAGGGCCAGGGATCGAACCTGCATCCTCACGGGGGTGTCAGGTTCTTAACCTGCTGAACCACAAAAGGAACTCCCCAAAGCAACCCAATCTTAAGGGAAAGCCGCTAAATAATTAGCTCTAAGGACATGAGGAGCCATGGTACAGGGTCCAGATGTGAAATGTCTGAACAGATGAGTCTAATGCTTCATTCCTGGCTTCTCTTCAGCTGCCTGAAGAATGCTGGGCCCCACGTGTTCCTGCTCACTTTGGTGAGTGTCGGTTTGAGGCTCAGCCTCTGGTCCTAGGGAACAGGATGTCTGCGGTGTAGGGGAGAAAACATTCCTCTACCTTCTTTAGGTCCCTTAGCTAGGTTGGTCCTAAGAATTAAATTGATATCAGATAAATTAACAAGGAAAAAAGCATATAAAATATATCAAATATTAACAGATGCATGGGAACCGATATGAGAAAATGAAGATACAAAGAAGAGACCAGAATAAGAAGCTTTTACATCTTTTAGCCAAAGAAACAATAAATTTTTGAAAAACTGCCAAGCCAAAGAGTTCTAGGCTAGGCATAGTGAATGGTGAAAAATAGAAATAGGAAGACAGGGGTAGTTTAACAAAGTTTGTACACATTTATTGGCCCCCCAGTTCCCTGTCTCTGGTGATAAGAATGTCTTCTATCCTCCTGCTAGACACATTCATAGTATATGGGGGTTTTATCTCCAGCTTTCAGGAAGACAGGGGAGGGTCAGAGTATCCTTCTTACACCTGTTTCTTAAGAGCCATTATTTCAAAATAATCTATATGCCAAAGTTGTGGGGTGATCTATTCTGAACCCCTTCAGTGGCTTAGTAGGAATAAGCCACTGCTTGGACCAAATACTCCAGCTGTGAGCACCAGCAGGTCACCTTGCAATGTTTCCTCACCACCTCTGAGAGAGGGCCTTTGCTAAGTCAACACAAAATGGAAAACTATGAAGACCCAGAAAACACAGCATTCATGTAAGAGCCCCTTGTCCTCGCAGCTTGAAAATATAAGTCCCTGTATATGCCCACATTCAGTGCAGAGGATTAAAAGAAGAGGACAGAACTCAGGGGTGAATAATTTTTCTAAACATGCGAAATCAACCATAAGAGATTTAAGCTATTTTTTATAAGGGAAGTTTCAATATTTAGAATATTATTAAATATTTAGAATATTTGAGTACTCCTCTGGTGGCTCAGCAGGTTAAAGATCTGTTGTTATCAATCACTGCTGTGGCTCTGGTTACTGCTATGGAATGGGTTCGATCCCTTGCCCGGGAACTTCCACATGCCATGACTGAGGCTGTGACAAGCGTGGGGAGAATATTTGGAAGGTTAAACATTTAAAGTGAAAGGACTTTTTTTTTTTTTTTTTAACATGAAGGAATGAGAAGTTTTATACTGGGAAATAAAACTTTCTCAGCTAACCATTCTGGGTTAATATGTGAAAAGGTATTTATCAAATGAATACTGCATCAAATTTGAAAAGATTCTCGATGTTAAACAACATGTGAGGTGTGTGTGTGTTTTAATGCACAAGAAAATTATAGGAGAAAAATGAGAGAAACCATCAACAAGCCTTCAAATGCAGCTCCGTAACCTCAAGGCTAACATGTTTTTCACAGACCTCAGAAGTTTGTGGATACTTCTTCTAAGACAAAGTTCCAGGGATACTGGAAGAGGCAGCCCACGGCCAACAAAATTCTCTGCAAACTTTCTGGGAGAAATTAGAAGTAGAAAATATAGTAAGACAATGATGACCACAGCTTAGTTTCTTTAGTCACAGAGAAAGTCTGGGGAAGAAAATGAACCTATCCAGAGCAGGAAAAAATCTATCGAATTTAAAAGGAAGCATTATACTTTAATTTATAAATTATTTCAGGCATCAAAACATGAAGGCCTTGGGAGTTCCCACTGTGGTGCAGTGGAAACGAATCTGACCAGTATCCATGAGGATGTGGGTTTGAGCTCTGGCCTCACTAAATGTGTTAAGGATCCAGCATTGCTGTGAGCTGTGATGTAGGTCACAGATGAGGCTCAGACCCCATTGCTGTGGCTGTAGCTATAGCTCTGATTTGACCTGTAGCCTTGGAACTTCCATATGCTGTGGGTGTGGCCTAAAAAGCAAAAAAAAAAAAAAAAAAAGGCCTTTATTAAAGTTTTCTACTCTATCTCTTAAAAATTAGATTTATTCTTTCAATCCCAGGGAATACCAATTTGTCTTAATTCAATAACGACTGCTCTTTTTTTGGAGTGGAGAGGGCTTTAGGGGTACAGTCTCAAGGTCAATAATTTGGAATTTCTGTATTGGTCTATTGCGATTTTTGTCTCCCAACCTCTATAGTTACACTATCACATTCTATATAGAATTCCTAATATAAGGTTAAATATCTAGAAAATGTCTTTTCATTTACTTTTTATCTCTTTCACAGACCCCTATTGACTGTTTACTCTTTATATTGTACTGACCTCTTTGAATCAATACTGTGCCAGGCTATTGTCATATCAGCTGGCATTTATAATATACAAGATGTTCTCAGGTAAGAGCAAAATCTTTTTTGGAGAACATACAATTGAATACTACTGAGAGGGAACCCATTAATCTCAAAGACTATACACACATATTGACAGGATTTTAACTAATCTCATAATTATATCTTTTGGTAGAAGCAAAGAAAACCAGTCAATTCCAGAGACACAAACAGAAAAAGGCCAATGCCTGGCTGAATTTTCATATGTTAAATATATCAAGTTCATTATAATCATGAAATGTTGAATTGTATTAATGCCTTAACTCTTCAGGATTTAAAAAGTGAATTCCCATCAATTGAGGTTTTCCTTTGAATTACACTCTAAGAAGTTAGTATCTACCTATTAGATGATATATATATGTATTAGGCACATTAAGTTCTTTAGCTCATACCAGAAAATGAATATTTGAAGGATAAGAAATAAATGACTTAGTTACATGCTTAATCAAGCAAGGTACAGAGAGAGTGTTACTCCCCATGGACAGAATAGTTCACTGACCTGAGATTTTAAGACATGAATCAAAGAAATCCTATTTTTTTAAACTGAAATTTGAGTTAATCAAGCAAAAATGCAATCGTGAACTACAAAAAAAAAAAAAAATACGCAAGGTCTGAACAGAAACGCTTTTATAGGCCTATTGTTTTTTCAGCCTAACTAGCTGTATGACCTTAGACAATTTAAGCTCTCTAGTCCTCAGCTTTAACATGGGTAAAACACTCTATCCTTAAAATATATTTTTATCATAAGAAAAGGAAACAATGTAAATAACTATTTAAAATGTTTTTTTTTCAGTTTTAACTACCTTTAAAAGGATTGTTTTATCATAATAAATACATTATTAAATTACATTAACTCTATGAGTTGATTTCCCAGGCTACTTCATAAGAATATGTAACCTGTCATCCATTTACACTGAGTTCTTTTTCTGTTTCGCACTTACCATTCCCAGACACTAAAATTTAATTTCCTTTAAAGCAGGAACATCATGAGTTTTGATCTTTTTTTCTCTTTTGTACAGACTGATGAATAAGATATTGTTTTAGGTGAATTTTTATCATTCAGAATTTCCTAGATTATGCTGCATTAACTAAAGTTCCCCAAACTTAAGTCAGTCAACATGCACAGAAGTGTATTAAAATTTTGTTCACACTATGTGTCCATAATGAGTCAGCAAGAGGGTGTGACTAAAAGTAGTGTTATGGGCTGTGTTGTGTCCCCTCAAAATTTATATGTTGAAGTACTAAACCTCCGCCCCTCAGAGCAACTGTATCTGGGGATCAGAGCCTTTTATTTTTTTAATTTTTTTGTCTTTTTGCCATTTCTTGGGCCCGTCCGGCGGCACATGGAGTTTCCCAGGCTAGGGGTCGAATTGCAGCTGTAGCTGCCGGCCTACACCAGAGCCACAGCAACACGGGATCCAAGCCGCATCTGCGACCTACACCATAGCTCATGGCAATGCCAGATCCTTAACCCACTGAGCAAGGCCAGGGATCGAATCTGCAACCTCATGGTTCCTAGTCGGATTCCTTAACCACTGCGCCACAATGGGAACTCTGATCAGAGCCTTTTAAACAGCAATCTTCCACCTTAAGATTTTTTTTTTCTATATGCTAGCAATGAACAATCCAAAAATAAAATAAAGAAAAAAAAGCATTATAAGAGCATCAGAAAGAATAAAATACTTAGCTATAAATTTAACAAAAAAAGGGCAAGACATACACTGAAAAATACCAAACATTATTAAAAGAAATTGAGGGAGTTCCCATTATGGCTCAGTGGGTTAAGAACCTAACTAGTATCCGTGAGGACATGGGTTTGATCCCTGGCCTTGCTCAGTGGGTTAAGGATCCACTGCTGTGATTGCAGTGTAGGTCACAGACATGGCTCGGATCTGGCATTGCTGTGGCTGTGGTGTAGGCTGTTAGCTGTAGCTCCTGGTTGACCCCTAGCTTGAGAAGTTTCGTATGTTGCAAGTGTGGCCTTGAAAAGTCAAAAGAAAAAAAAAAAAAATAAAAGAAAGAAATTGAAACAGACCTAAATAAATAGAAATTCATAAGCTCATCCTAAAACTCATATAAAGGACCTGAACGTGCCAAAATAGTCCTATAAAGAAGAAAGTTGGAGGATTAACACTTCCCAATTCCAAACTTACTAAGAAGTTATAATAATCACAACAATGTGGTACTGGCACAGGGACAGACATATAGAACAATGGAATAGAACTGAAAGTCCAGAAATAAATAAATACACTTTTGTTCAAGTTTATTTCAGAAAAGAATGTCAAGAATATTTACTATTGGACTGAATATTTGTGTCCCTCTGCTCACCCAATTTATATGTTAAAACCTAATCCCCAATGTAATGGGAATTAGCTAGTGGGCTTTTGGGAAGTGATCAGATCAAGAGGATGGAGCCCTCATTAACTGGATTAGTGCCCTTATAAAAGAGACCCTAGAAACCTCCACCCTCCCTTCTACCATCTGCAGTTACAGGAGACAACTGCCATCTATAAGCCAGAAAGCTGCCTCTCACCAGATCCTGAATCTGTTGGCACTCTACCTTTGGACTTCTCAGCCTTCAGCACTGAGAGTAATGAATTTCTGTTATTTATAAGCCACCCACTCTGTGGTATTCTTTCATAGCAGTGCAAACAGACTTTGACAAAATTTAATGGTGAAAAATACTCTTTTAAAACAAATGGTGTTAGGACAACTGGATATCCACATGCAAAGGAATAAATTTGGATTCCTACCTCATAGCACACAGACAATTTAAATAAACGTAACTGAAGACCTATATTTAAGGGATAAAACTATGAAATTCTTAGAAGAATATGTAGATAAATATCTTCATAATGTGGATTATGCACTAGTTTCTTTTCTTTTTTTTTTTTTTTTTTTTTTTGTCTTTTTGTCTTTTGTTGTTGTTGCTATTTCTTGGGCCACTCCCGCGGCATATGGAGGTTCCCAGGCTAGGGGTTGAATCGGAGCTGTAGCCACCGGCCTACACCAGAGCCACAGCAACGCGGGATCCGAGCCGCATCTGCAACCTACACCACAGCTCACGGCAACGTCGGATCGTTCACCCACTGAGCAAGGGCAGGGACCGAACCCGCAACCTCATGGTTCCTAGTCGGATTCGTTAACCACTGCGCCACGACGGGAACTCCAAGTTTCTTAAATATAACAAGAAAAGCAAGCAATCGAAGACAAGAAGAGATAGACTTCATCACATTGAAAATTTTTTGTTCCTCAAAAGACAGTATCAAGAAAATGAAAAGACAACTCCAGGAACTGAAAAATATTTGCAAATCTTACAGCTGATAGGGATCTGGCATCCACAGTATAGAAAGAAGGGTTACAATTTAATAACAAAGAAGAATAACCCAATTAAAAAATGATTTGAATCAGCATTTCTCCAAAGAAGATACAATGATGGCAAATATGCCCGTGAAAAAAATGTTCAATGCCACTAGTCATTAGGGAATTATAAATCAAAAGCACTTCACATGCATTGGATAGCTATTATCAAAGGGTGAAAATAACAAGTCTTGGGTGTAGAGAAACTGGGAACAGAACACAGTGCTGGTGGGAATGTAAAATGATTCATCCATTTTGAAAAAGAGCTAGTAATTCTTCAAAAGATTACAAGTTACCACATGACCCAGTAATTCTATTCCCAGATACATAAGTGAGATTGAAAGCATATGCATGCATGCACACACACATGTACAAAAAACACTTTACTTGAACATTTATAGGAGCATTAAAAAGTGGTAATAGCCCAAATGTTCAACTGCCGAATGGCTGAACAAAAGTACTACTTGGTGGAATATTACTCAGCTACACACAGGTGAATAAAATACTGACTCATGCCAGAACATATCCAAACCTTTAAAGGATTATGCACAGCAAAATACATTCCTGTTACACATTTCCAATTATATGAAATGTACATAACAGGAAAATCCATAGAAAGACCTAATAATTATCCGTATTTGTCTATCATCAGAGAATGGATAATGATCAGGAATAGTCACTATGATTAGGAGAGGCTTTGAACTGAAAGGAGTCTCGTGGAGACATGTCACATCAGTTTTTTTTTAGTTGTGTATGTTGTAGAAAATTGGAAAGCAGGAAGCATTTCAGATGGATATGACAATACATTCAAAGAACATAAAAGGAACTAGATTAGTGGAGAGTATGTTTTTAGTTAGCTGGCTAGTTACCTCAAGTATGGGAAATTTTAAAAAAATGCAGTTGCCTAGACTTAACTCCAGAGTTAATGAATTACAATCTATGTAAGAAGTTATGAAGGGAGGGTCCTGGGATCTCTATTTCTGGAAATGCTTTGGTGCAATGGTATATAGAAACTGCTCCAATAACCAGTCTCCTAGAGGGCAGGAACCAGGCTTTACTTAGATGTTTCTCTTTCAAAATAAGTCCAGAGCAGTGTTTCAGTAGCATATGAAGTTCTCACGATAACTTGATACACACATGAACAGGTAAAATTAACTTGCTCATTATTTAACCAGCAGGGCCACATTATATCAGGGACTTTGGCTAGACATAATTCCTTAATAGTCAAGTTACCAAATGGATAGCCAATTGCAAATCCCTACCCATCCTGTCAAAGGACTGTTTTTAATCAGTAAACTCCACTGATTTGGCTTCCTTTTTTCAGATCTGAGTCTGAGCATCTGTATATCTTATTAACGCCATTAGTTTCCATATTTCCATGCAAGGCATTTTATGGGAACCTGTCATTAACAGTATAAAAAACTAATTGCAAGTTGCATGCTACATTAATTTTCCCCATAAACAAACATCTGAGAAGTAAAACATATGCTAATAGAGAACTGATAATTTTATCCACTGATAATTTTATCCACATACCTGCCAAGACAGATGGAAGGCAACTCAGACAGAATTTTGATAACTGGGGGTGGGTAAGCCCCAAACGGTCTTTTATAAGGTCTTAAGTTCCTTGTGATCTGTTGCCATATTTACAATGTCAGATTCCATCTTCCTACATCAGCTGACCTTTATTTTTGAAGTCATATTGTATTTTCTGATAAAATACAGATGTTTTAGGTAAAGGACAGGCCTGCGCAATCCAACGCAATCCAATGCAAACCTGTGGCTTTGATGTTTACACTCAAAGAGTAACAACTGTTTCTGTTTAAAGGCATCACCAGACTTTCCCCTGGCTTCACACTGGTGAAGGCCTAGGCCAGCTGGGACAGATATGTGCTCCTCCCTTTGGTTAATTAAAACACACATTCTTTGAATGTTCTTTTCAGGGGTTCTCCAGGAATGAAATCTCAGAATCTGACTCACATAAAGGGACTTTCTGAAAGTGAGTACCCACATATATTTTCTAATCTACTTTAGAGCAAACACAATGATAAATATCCTCTTTTTTCATAGAAAAGGAGAACAACAGCCATGTGACTGTTTCCATTTTTTATCACTGGAAACCTAAAGATGGTAACATAAGTCTAAACCAATACACACCTTTAGTTTGACAAATATGACTATTATTTCTCATTCAAGTAACTATTTATAGTTTTGACTGATTCCTCCCCCCACAAGAGTGAACAATTTAGGGGAAATGGCTGAAATGTCTTTTTGGTATATAAAGTTGGAAGGATGAAAGATAATGGAGAAAATAGGAACTAGACAAAGTGTATTCAGCCATTCTAAAATAGCTACAATGGAAAAGGCAGAAATAGTCAATCTGTAAATGATTAGTGACAGCTGGTTTGATTTAGTTGAATCTTACAGAATACACATATACCCCTACACTGCTTGCCAAACATATATATGCTTTTCCTCAATGCCCAGTATTTTTGCAGTGGTGTGTCCATGAGCCCAACTCTTGTCAGCTGACTCAGGACAAAGCTGACAAGGATCTCTTCTAGGCCAAATATAGAAAATAGGTATGATTTCTCTAGGCGCTCCCTTCCCTTCCTATTGACACCCTGGAAATGCACATCGAGACTGTAGGACCCCCAAATGAAGCATGGAATAAGCATCCATATGCTAAGCTCCTAAGATTGGGGGATTAACTTCTTACTTCAGCATAACCTCATTTACATGTATTGATGTAAAGAATATTGAATTTCAAATGAAAAAACCTGAGTTTAGTGCCCCATTCCTTATATTCTTTTTGATCTTCACAGTGTCAGGTGACTCAGATAAACAACCTTACAATTAAGTTAGCACTCACCAGCTATTTACATTTTTCACCCATATTTCTCAGCCCAAAATGTACCTAGTTCGTACACATACGACTAATTCTGGTTAATGGACCAAGAACAGCAATGGCATGCATTCCTAACTGTCAGAGGCAATAAATAACTGCAGTTCCTCCTTTATCTCTCTTTTCCTCTCTCACAAGGACACAGAAGCCAGGATCCAGGTGGTATGAGCTAGAAGATAGAGGATCATGGCTTGAACCACAATGGGCTATGAATACCTGAGAAATCACCAGTCAAAATTAGTTTAAACCATTGAGCTTTTATAGCTTATTTTTAAGCTCAGCATAAACATACCTATGCTCATTAACTAAATGGTCTTTTTTTTCCTGTCATTCTTTGATTCCTTAGTCCCTACCATATTTTCTAGATCAATGATTCTCTAAAGTGTGATCAGCAAAACTGCTCTGAATCAAAACCTGTGTTTTACCAGTTAACAATTAGATAAATATAGAAATTGAGTATAAGACTGTAAACATTTTTTTTATAGCAACTGAATATTTCCACAACACCTGAGTATGTGTCGTCAGGTTTTCAGTAACTTATTTATACTGTATTTCACATGTTTGTTATAATGCATTCTATTACACTGGCCCTTGATAGATTTAAGGAATTATAAGGAAAATAGCCTCTACAGCATACCAGATATTTGATGTTGAGTGAATGAATTAAAATGCCTGTGTTCCTCATATACAGAGATGAAGTCTGACATGATTTAAAATGAGATTTAGCATTTTTGGTAAATATGATATATATTCAGATAATGTAAATAACATACCAGAAAGCACAAAGAAAGAAAAGCAAAGAAAGATAGAAAGCAAAAGTCATCAAAATTTCATTATCATTAAGTTTCATGAATTATTGATACTTACTAACACACACAGACTTCCAAGTATAGACTTAATTCTTATAAAGACAATTTATGCAATATACCTTTTCATTTAAATACAGACCATGGGCAAATTTACCTGCCAAAAACTTCAATTTTAACTCGCATTATTGATATATGCCTATTTTTTTTACTACATACACATACTAAAATGTATTTAGCCAGTCCCTCATTGATACAAATTTGGTTATTTCCAACGATTTTTAATCCATGAAGGATGGTAAACTTCCATAAACATCCTTATGAATACATATTTTCACATGCATATGATTTTTCTTAGGGTAAACACAGAGTCTCTGAAAATGGGTATGCTTCTCACATACACAATCAATTTATCATACTTTTGAACAAAACCCATTGACCATTTTTTTCAAACGAAGAATTAAATATATTTATATACATATACACACACATTTCTCACATTTGTGTTAAGGCATTTTTTTTTAATCTACTCATAGACATACTATAATTCTTAAGGTCTGCATACATGTGATGTCTAGCAGTTAGCAATGACTATAATTAACTTTTATATTATTGGGAACAAGCCAAGGACAAACCTAGCTGGCCAGCAAGGCCTTCAGAGCCATCCCCTTGGATGGTTATAAGTCCCTGAATTGGATAGTGGCTCTTCCGTCTCTCTCCCTTGGCCAGTAGGTGTAATGGGATGAGACTAAATGTTCCTCAGCGAGCCCATACTTTTATGACCCATCTGTTCAAGTAGCAAGATATGAGGCAGGTGGGATTCTTCATGCTACAATGAGGCTTAGAGAGAAGCAAATGGAAACAATGGTTTTAATCATCTCTGCAGAGTGATAACTCATCTTTTCTAATTCACATTAAAATTACACTCACACTGCCATGAAAGCTATGACTAATAAAGAGTGAATTTTAAGACACAATTCTTTTTCTTCAACTTAACATATATATATATATATATATATATATATATATTTTTATAATGACATTTTATTTCTGCTGGAAGCCGAGGCCTGAGCAAGCCTACCTGGCACAGCCGTGGTGGAGGGGGCAACTGGTGGGTACTACAGTCTGTTGGCAGAGATCAGGTGTACCAGCTGGATAAGGAGACAGTGACGCCTTAGTAGAGGCCAAAAACAACTGCTATCACGTCCGGGGAACACAAAGCGTGCTGCCGCGGACAGAATTCTGGGCCCTGAACAGCCTCATGCGGCGCCGCCTAAACCTTGTGCACTTGCGCACTACAACTGACCAGCCCGCGCATGAGCAGTGAGAACAAGAATGCTCGCGTGAAGCTTTATCCTCGTGTGAGGCCGGGGGGCAGTACCTGCTGCAAATGAGAAAGGTTGTTGGTTACACTGGCGAGCCTTGCTACCTCTGCTTTGTCGTGGACTTACCTGACGATGGAGACCGGATTAGTCTGTCCTGTCTGGAGGCAAGGCCCAGCTGCCTGGGAAAGCTTCGTGCTACAGCTCATGTGCACCACTGCCTCCCTGAACGAAATTTTAGGGACCTAAAGCCGGAGAACAACCTCAACACCTAGAGGCCTGGACCTCCATCCTTAAGGTGGCCGACTTTGGACTAAAAGACAACACAGATGTGAATGTGCTGCCCTCAGCCTGCAGCTCAGGCTCAGAATTTTAAATCACTCCGTGAACTCTGGGCAGGACGCTAAACAGCCGAGGCCGAAGTCTGCCTGGCGTTTCCATCTGGGCTTTGATAGAATCACTTTTATTGACTGAGACTAAGAAAGAGCTCCTAGGGGCCTAAGATCTCCGTGTTTGCTTGGTGAGGTGCTTCTAGAAAACCCAAAAATGGAGTTGCATATCCCTTCAAAACAGAATTTCCATGTCTATGGAAACCAAGGCGCTCTTGAAAGAAGTTACTGGCTAAACCAGAGACCTGCCTGCCTGATGCCTTTGAACTTAAAAGCAGAATGAAGCAGGCCACATGTGCTGTCTTAAATTCAGGGTAAAGCAAGTAAGTGGTGTACGTTTTGTTTTGCATGCATGTGTACTGCACTGAATTTATCCTCTTGCGCCCTGGAGTTGGGAGGAAATTCAGGGTTGAAGAAAAGAGGTGTTTATTATCAAAGGTGCCCTCCAATTTCAAGGAGATACGTGGGGTTATTTGAGTATGAGTTGGAGTGTCTAGAGAAGTCTGAGTGAATATTGAATTTGAACTGAATCTTTCAAGTTTTTTAGAAACACTTTATATTGTAATCTGTTATGCTTAACGTAGAAAATGCAAAAAAAAAAAAAGTTTGGTTAATTCATTTGACTTAGGGAACAAATTTATCCTCTTTAAATGGAAGAGGACATTGTTTTCCTTAGGTTACATTGAATGTAAAGTATACTCCAAGTTTTTTCCTTCAAATTTCAGCAAGCTTTCTACTACCTCTTTTTATTATATACACATAAACATTCTATATTAACTTGTGTCTTAATGGTTCTGAAAAAAAAGAAAAGAAAAGTGAAAAAGAAAAAGACGATCTTGATAGGAGACACCAGGAACAGGAAATTCCTTCTGTAGAAAGGGAGTATTTGTCGATTAAACACTCAAACTCATTTCGTAGCTGTTGAATTAATGATGGGAGGGGAGTTCCCGTCGTGGCGCAGTGGTTAACGAATCCGACTAGGAACCATGAGGTTGCGGGTTCGGTCCCTGCCCTTGCTCAGTGGGTTAACGATCCGGCGTTGCCGTGAGCTGTGGTGTAGGTCGCAGACGCGGCTTGGATCCCGCGTTGCTGTGGCTCTGGCGTAGGCCGGTGGCTACAGCTCCGATTCAACCCCTAGCCTGGGAACCTCCATATGCCGCGGGAGCGGCCCAAGAAATAGCAACAACAACAGACAAAAAGACAAAAAAAAAAAAAAAAAAAATGATGGGAGGGGTATATGTTGAGGGATATAGAAGGCTCCAAAAAGTTATAATTGTTGTAAAGATTGAGAGCTCTTATCTGGAACCTGGAGTCTTACTGTGAGACTGCCTGTTAATTAAGCATACAGAAACCACTTTGGTTCATATTGGTGGATATCTATAAACAGCATGGAAACAGGAAGAAAATGTCATCCATCTCTTTCAAAAATGGACATTCTGAAATAAGGCTGGCCCAAGAAAAAAATTAAATACATCTTCTAATAATTTCATTGCATGTCAAGCCTTGCCTCAGTGTGTGTGTGTGTGTGTGTGTGTGTAAATTGTGTAGTTAACATGTTTGGCACTGAGGCTAGGTCTGGGGTGGGATCATAGGATTTATTACTGTGACTTTCATATATGATACAGTGGTATTTGTTCAGGAAAATCATTTTCTTTGGACCAAATTGAAGTGGCTGATATAAATATTCAAGGTCCAGTTTTCTAAAAGAGGGTCTGAAATCCTGGTATTCTTTGAGTCAGTGCAAAGTCCATAGAAAGATTTTTAGTTGACTCGCTTTTTCCAGGGACCCAGAAACTTCTTTTTGCCTGCTATAGATATATTATTGACATGGAACATGGTACATATTTAAGGTGTACAACATGATGGTTTGAAACATGTATATATTTTACAATAGTTACCACTGTAAAGTTAGTGAACTCCTCCATCATCTCACAGAATTGCATGTGTGTGGTAAGAATATTTAAGATCTACTCTCTTAGCAATTTCCAAGTATATAACATGTTATTGACTATAATCACCATATTGCACATTACATCCCTACAGCTTATTCATCTTAATCATTTTCTGATCAATATCTCCTTGTTTTCTCCACTCCTTAGACTCTAACAACCACCATTCCACATGTAAGTTCAGCCTTCTTAGATTCTACGTATAAGTGAGGTTATATAGTACTTTTGTCTGTCTATCTTATTTGACTTAGCATAATGCCCTAAGGTCCATCCATACTGTCACAAAAAGGCAGGATTTCCTTCTTTTTCTTAGTGGCAGAATAACATGCCATTGTGTGTATTTATATCTATCTGTTTACATAGATACAGAGAGATAGATCGCATTTTCTTTATCCTTATAACTGTCCATGGACACTTAGGTTGTTTCCATGTCTTAACTATTTCGAATAATGCTGCCATAAGCTTAAAGGAACAGATATCTCTTCTTAATCCTGATTTAATTTCCTTTGGGTATACAACCAGAATGTGACTGCTGGATCATATAGTGGTTTTATGTTGTTTGTTGAGGAACCTTCATACTGCATACTGCTTTCTAGAGTAGCTGTACCAATTTATATCTCTACCAACTGTGCATAAAGGTTCTCTTTTCTCTACAACATCACCAACACTTGTTATCCCTTGTCTTTTTGATAATAGCCACACTAACAAGTGTGAGGTGATACCTCCCAGTTTTGATTTATATTTTTCTGATGATTAGTGATGCTAAGCACCTTTTCATGTGCCTGTTTGCCATTTGTATTTTATCTTTGGAAAAATTCCTATTCAAGTCCTCTACCCATTTTTAATTATATTATTTTATTTCTTTATTGTATATTGAATTGTATGAGTTCTTTATACATTTTGGATACATGGCTTGCAAATATTTTCTCCCATTCAATAGGTTGTCTCTTTTTAATTTTTTTAAAATATAGTTGATTTACAATGTTGTGCTAATTTCTGCTGTACAGCAAAGTGGCACAGTCAAACACACAACACTCTCTCTCTCTCTTTAATTTAAAAAAAAAAAATTTTTAGGGCCACACCTGCAGCATGTGGAAGTTCCCAGGCTAGGGGTTGAATCGTAGCCTCCGGCCTAAGCCACAGCCACAGCAATGCCAGATCCAAGCTGCATCTGACCTACACCATAGCTCACAGCAATTCCAGATCCTTAGCCCACTGAAGGAGGCCAGGGATTGAACCTATGTCCTCATAGATACTAGTTGGGTTCATTACCCCTGAGCCACAATGGGAACTCCTGTACACTCTTTTTTATATTATTTTCCATCATGGTCTGTCTCAGGAGACTGGATGTAGTTCCCTGTGCTGTGCAGCAGGACCTCATTGCGTAACCATTATAAATGTAATAGGTTTCATCTACTAACCCCAAACTCCCAGTCCATCCCATTCCCTCCCCCTACCCTTTGCCAACAGCAAGTCTCTTAATTTGCTGATTCAGTTCTTTGTTTTGCTGTGCATAAGCTTTTTAGTTTTATGCAGTCCCCATGTTTATTCTTGTTTTTGTTGCTTGTACTTTTGGTGTCATATCCAAAATATTCATTGCTACAATCACCAATGTTAAACATTTTTTCCTGTTTTCTTCTAGGAATTTTAGTTTCAGATTTTACTTTTAAGTTTTAATCCATTTTGAGTTAATTTTTATGAGTGATGTAAGATAGTGGTCTAGTTTCATTCTTTACTTGTAATTATCCAGTTTTGCCAACAACCATTTATTGTAGGGTTCAGCCTTTCTCTTTTGTATATTCTTGGCTCTTTTGTGAAAAATTAATTGACCATGTATGCTTAAGTTTATTTTTAGACTCTCAATCTGTTCTACTGGTCTATGTGTCTGCTTTTATGCCTGTACTATTACTGGCCTGGGTTCTTGGCCTTCCTTAAACAATAAAAATTGATAAGAGGCCAGACAAGAATTCAGGCAAGCCTTTATTAGGGCCCCTGCTGCAGCGGGAGAGGAGGAGGAAGAACAAACAACATGTTCCCTTGCTTGTTCATTGGCTGTGAGGGGGGCAGTGAGCTGGTTCTTTATATGGGACAAGGATAGGGGCAGGTCCAGGGGTCAGGCCAGAGAGGTGACTTAGGTGGTCTGCCCACCCCTTTGGTTGTGTTGTGTGCAGGGTGCATGCATTCTACCCTGCTTTTGCGCTTGGCTCTTCAGAGTGGTAATTGAGTTGTTAGGGTTTTTTGTATATTCTTGTCCATAATTTGCCCTGTGCATGTCTGCAGTTAATTTTAGTCCCCTATAGTTTCATTGTATTTTTTGCTCAAGAGGTTTGTCTAGATGCAAGCATTGCAGTCACTGCAGCAGAGGGTCCCATGTCCCAGGTCCTGGCCTGTCTCAGTACCATACTATTTTTATTTCTATATGTCTCCATAGCATTTGGGTCTGTAAGGCGGACTGGGAGGTGTTGGTGTAGGCTAGGAGCCTGGGATTTGGGAGCTGACCTGGAGTTTGGGACCACTGGCAACCACCTAACTCTGGGGTGGGTCCAGAGCCTCCATCTGTGGGAGACAGTATGGAGGCTGGGTCCTTGGGGACTAGCCTAGCACAGAGATTGGAAGATCCTGGGTCTGTGGGAACTGGTCTGGAGGCGAGGTCTGTGGAGGCCAGCTTGGTACTGGAGTAGGCTGTGAGCTTTAGACTGCGGGAGACCACCTGGGCCCTGGGCCTCTGGGTGCCTACCTGGTACTAGGTGGACTGGAATCCTGGCATCACAGGAGCCATTGGTGCTGGTGCATGCCTGATACTGGAGTCCTCGTGAAGAGATCCAGTGGGAGATGTCTCTATGTTGGGCTGACTTGGTCTGTTAGTAGTGATCACAGGGGTAGAGAAATTGTCTTTCCTACATTCTACAGTATGTCTTATTTCTGTGCTCCATCCAAATGCTGTAATCCCTACTCCTGAAAGCCTTAGTACCTGTAAAGGCATTTTCCTGGGAAAATATTTGCTCAGTGAGGTTTCTGGAAGGAAACATTGCTATATCACTATTTTGTTAACCCCAGAAACTTTTTTTCTTACAACCAAATCATGAACTGATTCACATTCTCCTTGCCCCTTTCTTTTATGCTGGGGATATCATAGATACTTAGATACACATTTTAACATTTATGGTTTCTCCCCCACGTGCAGTGTCTATAGAGCAGAAAGCACTCTATTGAATTGATCATAACATCCCTTAGAAAAAGATTAATGTACAATATTCAGTCACAGTAGGGATTTCAGATTATCACTATGTGACAGTGCTTACTAGATACAAGTGTGTGGCGTTGAGGGGAGGAGGACCAATGGGAAATAAATACTTGAATCATGAAGCTTTGACTTGATGAAAAAAAATTCTCAAGAGAAATTCTAAACTAGATGTAAACCAATGCAAGATATTCTTAATAATTTATAATGTCTGCCAAAATTCCCCGTATGATAAATTTTAAGTATGTAACTACTATTTCATAGAACATATGCTTTAAATAAAATCTATATCCTTTAAGCATTAATAGCAATATGTCCCTTTCTGACTCTCTAACACATCTTTCAGACTTTGATGATGCTGTGTCCATACTCCTCATCTCCTTCATAATTTTATACATTTATTGATACTTCCTTTTTCCAGAATGGATAATAACAAATTTTCAGTCTATTCTAAGCAAAATCTTGTCCCATCTTTGTCATTACAATAACCTCACACATCAGAATTCTCCATTTTCATATGCTTTTACTATAGTCTTGTATAGCACTGGACCCAGTGACAGGTGACCTTAACAGCTTCCTTGTTTTGAATAATAAAATGTAGAAATTCATAAATTGACTCTATACCATATCATGCAGTTGGTGACTAAGCTTAGACTGAATTCTTAGGTTCTGGAAAGGATTCCTTTCTCTTCCCTGACTTAGATTGGCTGGAACTCTGATGAGATCAGAGTAAGCATTAAATCAGAACATTCTGCAATTCAACCCTGAGCTCTCTGTTTTCCAGGAAAAGCTTTTTTGAAGAAATAGTGCTGCTTCAAATTCTGCATCCAGATGGCAATGCAAAATGAGAACTTGCCTGATAATCTCAGAATCTTCCCAAATGTTTGTTTTGAGTACTAGGAAATAAGTTTTAAGGCAGAACATGTGGTGGTGGAGAAGGCACAGGCAGCTTTTCTAAATTGATTCTCACTGGCATAAGACAAATTGGTATGCCACGTGACTTTTAGAACCATTCAGTGATTTTAAAAAGCAAATATTTCTGTTACTGAAAAAGGATTGCTCATCATGCTGTGATCCTGAGTGTGTAATCTCCTCAAATGACTCTCCCCCTTCTGGATTTGGGTGTGAAGAACACACACCGGCATTATATATTAATTTAGAAGTCACTTCTTAAAGGTCTTAAATGTATAAAGCGCTACCCGGCCTCTTGGTTTGAATGACTTTGAACTTATATATCTCTCAGTCTGATATACCAAAAGCCAACATCCTGCAAGAGAAAAGATCAAATTATCAAATTCTGTAGACTCTATCAGGTTATCATATGTGACAATGCTTATGGGGTTTCTGAGAAGACAGGTTTGGTATCTAAATAGTGAAAAGTATCATGTCCTTTATTTCTGACTTTAAATAATTACTCCAGCTCCAGGGTAAATCTACCTTCATCCCCATTCCTTTTAATTTTTTTCCTAAAACGAAGTTGTTCAAGTCTTAATATCTCTTCAGTAATATCATATTTTTCACTTCAAATATAATATGGGTGATTAAGCCCAGCAGGACACATTTAGTCTTTCTTTGAAAAGAGTTATAAATATGATGGTTGTTGAATCTGGACTCTTAAACTCAAAGAAAAAGAACCCAACCACATGCCAGAGAGACAGTAGAAGATTCGGTGATTTGAGTTGAGTAATGACAGAAATATTTAATTAGAAAGCAGATGGCACCCATGTGCAAAATGGTACCCATGGCACTGGGTGATGGCAGTGTGTATATTTGTGTGTGTGTGAGATTAGATTAATATATAGAAAATATTCATCTCTTTCAGGTTGACCACAGTGGAAGGTATAATTTTCCTTTAATTTTGATTTTGGGTTTTTTCAAATTGCTTGCTTTAGTCAATGGAACATGCAACAAAGAGAAGCTCCAAATGGCTGTGCAGCTGTACTTAGGTTTTCAAGCTCCTGTATTTCACCATAAGAAGACTATGCTTCAAGTAGGGCTGGTCTAATGAGGATAAGAGTTACATACAGCAGATTATGATCCAGCATGCAACTTGGAACTTAGCAAAATTGGATTCTGTGTGAGTCAGTCATAATCCAGTTGACCCACAGACAAATGAGGAAAATGTGACAGACACATGATTACTGTTGTGTACTACTACATTTTGTAGAGTTCTTATCATGCAGTATTATTGTAGAAATTCCTAATATGGTATATATATGTTTATTTTTAATATCCTTCTTCCAATAGGATTTTCACTATCTGATAATAGTAGTGATTGTGAGCATCAACTATGAGTCAGATAATAATCTATGTTGAGATTCTTGTTCCTAATCTTATTATTTCCTGTGGAGCTTTGAAGTTTAACCTGCAAGAGATTAGAATTCTGATTTACAAAATTCTGATAGTGATATCTACCCCATAGAACTTTTCTATATTAGATAGGACGATATATGTCAACTGTGAACAAAATATCTGAAACATAGGGCACAGGCACAGTAGTCATTCTGATTACTTTAATTATTTATATTGAATTCATACGCATATGGAATTGAAATGTATTTAATACAGTGCGACACTGGGTCCCAGATGCTCTGATCTCTCAGTTACCTGTGTTCTGAGGGAGCCGTTTGTGTGCAAATAAACATCAACCAGTAGGTACTTCAATTGCAAGAATAAGGCCCAGGAGGGATTAACATGTATTAAAGGACTACTTCTAGCAAGTTCAGTTCATTTACATAACAGCAAAGTGCCAGACCCAGACAATTTTCTTATCATAAAATTTAGACATTAAGTGCCTTCACTTAGATCAGTAAGTGACATAACAGTATCTCAAGCATAAATGTATTGGAAGTGTATTCAAAACATGTATATTTTTTACTAGAAGGGACAAATCGATGTTTAAATATTCTTCATTAGTAAATGTTGAATAGATAATTTATAATATTTTGTTTAGTCTTACGGGGTTGCTACTATTAAAATTATAATCTTTTCTGTAAATTGTCTTTGCTCTTTCATCAAATGTAAGTTGATTTTATTTGTGTGTTTCTATTTCTAGGCACCCCCCACTCTGTTCCATTGATCTATTTGTCTATTCTTTCACTGTTGTCAAAAACTCTTGATCATTTTAGCTTTAAAAGTAAGTCTTAAATTCATGCAGTTAGTATTGTCTTGGCTTTTCTAGGTTTTTGTTTTTCCGTATAAGCTTGGGACTTTATTGATATCCACAAATGACTTGCTGGGATTGTGTTATATCCATAGATCAAGTTAGGAAGAATGAATCCTAACAGTATATCTATAGCCAGGATCATTTAATATGTCTCCATTTATTTAAATCTTTGATTTATTTCATTAGAGTTTTATAGTTTCCCTCATATAGATCTATGATTTGTGTGTGTGTGTATATATATATATATACATACAGTTAAAGTTATATCTATTTCAGGTTTTTTGTGGTTGTTATTGCTAATGTGAACAATGTTGTGTTTTTAATTCCAAATATAATTGTTCATTGATCTATGATTTGTGTGTGTGTGTATATATATATATATATATATATATATATATATATATATACACATACAGTTAAAGTTATATCTATTTCAGGTTTTTTGTGGTTGTTATTGCTAATGTGAACAATGTTGTGTTTTTAATTCCAAATATAATTGTTCATATAAGAAACAAATTGACTTATATATTCACTTTATATCCTGCAATTGTGCAACTATGCTGATTGCTATTAGTTCCAGGAGGTATTTGTGTGTGTGGGGGCGGGGTGGAATTCATTGGGATTTTTTTACATAAACAATCATAACCTCTGTAAAGAGAAATTCATTTCTTCCTTCCAAGTCTATATGCCTTTTATTTTCTTCTCTTATCTTATTGAATTCGCTAGGATTATAGAGGAGAAACAACTAATTTCTTACCACTAAGTATGATGTTAGCACTGGGTTTTTTTTGGAGATGCCCTTTATCCAGTTGAAAAGTTCCTTCCATTCCTGGTTTGCTAAAGTTTTAGTCATGAGTAAATGTTTTATTATTTGTCAAAGGGTTTTTTTTTTTTAACATCATTGATATTATCGTTGGTTTTTCCTGCTTAGCCTCTTGATGTGGTGGGTTACATAAATTGATCTTCAGATGTGAAATCAGTGTCACATACCTGAAATGATTCCACTTAAACATGGTAATGATATTTTCTATATATTGTTTGATTCAGTTGTTAATATTTTATTGGGGATGTTCACATCCATGTATGTGGGAGATACTGGTCTATAATCTTTCTCCCTTGTAATGTCATTGTTTGGATTTGGTACTAGAGTAATGCTGGTCTCAGGGAATATGTTAGGAAATTGTTCTCTCTGCTTCTATATTCTGGACAAGTTTGTAGGGAATTGACATTGCTCTTCAAGTGTTTGGTTTCTACCAGAGTGAAATCATTTGGGCCTGGTTCTTTTGGGAAGGTTATTGATGCTTCAATTTCTTTTATAAATATAGCCCTGTTTTAATTATCTGCTTCTTCTTGTGTCTATTTTGGTGGGTCATATCTGTCAAGAAATTGGTCCATTTTATCTGATGTATCAAATCTGTGGAGTCGTACATTATTCCTTTATTACCGTTTTAATGACCATGAGATGATTTGTGTTGGCCCTAATTTCACTTCTGAAAATTTGTGTCTTCTGCTTTTTTTTTCCCCCTGTTTAGCTTGGATAAATTGTTATGGGTACTATTTCTCTTTCCTACAATCAGTTTTTGGTTTCACTGATTTTCTCTATTAATTTTCTGTTGGCAATTTCATTGATTTATTTTCCAATTTTTATTATTTTTTTTCTACTTTGTATTCAATTTGCTCTACATTTTCAGGTTTCTTAATGTTGAAGTTTAGATTATTGATTTTAGATGTTTATCTTTCATGATATATGTATTTAATATAAATTTCTCTCTAATCTCTACTTTTGCTTCAACATACAAAATTTGAAAACTTGTGTTTTTATTTTCATTTAGTTTACAATATGTTTTCAGATTTTCTTGATTGTTCCTTCATTTCTCATGTTATTACTTTAATGTATGTTTAATATCCAAATATTTTGGGATTTTTCCATCTTCATTTTGGTACAGATTTTTAATTGAATGTCTTCTGAGAGTATACTTTATATGATTTCTACTTTTTTAAATATGCTGAGATGCATTTTAGGATACAGAAGGTAGCCTACTTGGGGGAATATTTCATGTGAGCTTAAGAAGAATGTGTGTTTTGATGTTGTTGGATGAACTATTTCATAAATGTCACTTAGATTCAGTTGGTTGCTGGTGCTGTTCATTTCAACTATATAGTTAATGATTTTCTGCTCCTGAATCTGTCAGTTACTGATATTAGGGCCTAAAGTCTCCAACTGTAGTAGTGGATTTGTCTGTTTTTCTTCTCAGTTCTATGAGTTTTGTCCTCATTCATTTTGATGTACAGTTACTGAGTGCACACACATTAAAAATTGTATGCCTACTTAAAGAATCATCCCTTTATCCTTATGTGATGACTGCTTTATAGCTGATAATTTTTCATACACAAAATACTGCTTTGTCTGAAATTAATATAGCTATTCCTGATTTCTTTTTGTTAGTATTAGTATAGTATATTTTCATCCCTGTGTTTGAAATTAGGTTTCTTATAGACAACATACACTTTTTTTGTTTTTTTTGTTAATCCAGTCTGATCATCTCTATATATTAGAAGCATTTATTTTTAAATGGTTGTCAGTCAAATTGCTGTACTATTTACCGTATTTGTTACTATGTCATAATTTTTGCCATGTCTTGGTTTCTTATTATTTTTTCTGCATTCTCTGTTTTGTTCTTGTTGCTGTAATTGTTTGTTTTTTATCAAAGTATAGTTGATTTACAGTGTTGTGCAATTTCTGCTGTACAGCAAAGTGACCAAGTCATACATATAAATACATTCCCTTTCTTATATTATCTTTCATCATGTTCTATCCCAAGAGACTGGATATAGTACCCTGTGCTATACAGTAGAACCTCATTGCTTATCCATTCTAAATGTAGTAGTTTGCATCTACTAGCCCCAAACTTCCCATTCTACATGATTCAAATTTCTCATCTATCTTAGCACATTTTTATATGTCTCTTAAAATTTTATTAGTGGTTTTTCTAGAGTTGGCAGTATACATTTACAATTAATTTAAGTCTACTTTCAAATAAAACTTTATCACTTCATTTTTAGTTGAGGAATCTTATTTCAGATTTCTTTTTCCCATCTTTTATTGTTGTCATATGTTTCACTTGAACATAAGCTGTAATCACCAAAATACTATTACTATTATTGTTCTGAACAGTTATCTGACAGAATATTTATGAATAAGAAAATTTTAAATATTTTATTTTATCTTTATCCTTACTCAATTTTGAAAAGTAATTTTGCTGAATTTAGATGCTAGAATTTTTTTTTCTTTTCACACTTTACTATTTCACTCCCCTCTCTTCTTGCTTGAATAGTGACTGGAGAGATGCCTGACATAATTCTTATTCTTGTTTTTCCATAGGTGATATATTTATTGGCCATGTCCCCATCCTCACTTCTTTAATGATTGTCTTTGATGTTCTGAAGTTTGACATTTACATGCCTAGATGTAGCTGTTTTAGTATTTATCTTACTTGGTATTCTTGAAGCTTCTTGACTTTGTAGTAGTCAAAAATTTTATAACATTCTCAACCAGTATTATTTCAAATATTTCTTCTGTTTCTTTTTACCTTTCTTCTTCTACTTTTATTGTATGTTTATTACACCATTTGCAATTGTTCCAGCACTCTTAGGTAGTCTATTCCATCTTTTCCACTATTTTTTTTTCTCTTTGCATTTCACTTGGAAAGTTTCCGTTGTCATATCCTCAAATGTGCTTTCTTTCTTTGCCTGTATTCAGTCTACTGATGAGCCCATCAGAAGCATTCTTTATTTCTTTTTTTTTTTTTTTTTTTTATTTATTTATTTTTTTAATTTTATTTTCCCACTGTACAGCAAGGGGGTCAGGTTATCCTTACATGTATACATTACAATTACAGTTTTTCCCCCACCATTTCTTCTGTTGCAACATGAGTATCTAGACATAGTTCTCAATGCTATTCAGCGGGATCTCCTTGTAAATCTATTCTACGTTGTGACTGATAAGCCCAAGCTCCCGATCCCTCCCACTCCCTCCCCCTCCCATCAGGCAACCACAAGTCTCTTCTCCAAGTCCATGATTGATTTTCTTTTCTGAGGAGATGTTCATTTGTGCTGGATATTAGATTCCAGTTATAAGTGATGTCATATGGTATTTGTCTTTGTCTTTCTGGCTCATTTCACTCAGTATGAGATTCTCTAGTTCCATCCATGTTGCTGCAAATGGCATGATGTCATCCTTTTTTATGGCTGAGTAGTATTCCATCGTGTATATATACCACATCTTCCGAATCCAATCCTCTGTCGATGGACATTTGGATTGTTTCCATGTCCTGGCTATTGTGAATAGTGCTGCAATGAACATGCGGCTGCATGTGTCTCTTTTAAGTAGAGCTTTGTCCGGATAGATGCCCAAGAGTGGGATTGCAGGGTCATATGGAAGTTCTATGTATAGATTTCTAAGGTATCTCCAAACTGTTCTCCATAGTGGCTGTACCAGTTTACATTCCCACCAACAGTGCACGAGGGTTCCCTTTTCTCCACAGCCCCTCCAGCACTTGTTATTTGTGGATTTATTAATGATGGCCATTCTGACTGGTGTGAGGTGGTATCTCATGGTAGTTTTGATTTGCATTTCTCTTATAATCAGCGATGTTGAGCATTTTTTCATGTGTTTGTTGGCCATCTGTATATCTTCTTTGGAGAAATGTCTATTCAGGTCTTTTGCCCATTTTTCCATTGATTGATTGGTTTTTTTGCTGTTGAGTTGTATAAGTTGTTTATATATTCTAGAGATTAGCATTCTTTATTTCTGTTACAATGTTTTTAATTTCTAGCAGTGTTTTATGATACTCTCCTAAGGTTTGCATCTCTCCATTTACATTACCTATCTATTCTTGCACATCATTCACTTTTTACATCAGAGCCTTTATCATATTAATCCTAGTTATTTTAAGCTCTTGGTCTAATAATTTCAACGTACTGTCATTTCTAACTCTGATTTCTTATATATGCCTTGTATCTTCAGACTGTAATTTTTTCTTTTAGCTTGATGTGTAATTTTTCTTGAAAGCTAGACATGCTGTAGCAGGTAAAAGGAAGCAAGGTAAATAGGTTTTTATTATGTGGTGTTTTTTTTTTTTTTTTGTATATATGGCTGGGATATAGACACTGTTTATTGTTTGCTGTAGCCCTAAGCTTCAGAGGCTAAAGTTTACTCTGGTGATCTAGTTTTTATTCCCCCTGCAGTCTTTGTGTTTTCCTAGAGACTTCACAAATATGGTCTGAGTTTTGCAATTCTTTTCAGCTCTAAACCCCAGTTATTATGCAGGAACATTGTTGTTCTGGTAGTAAGGTATAGGGTAAAAGGAAATTTTCTGTTATTCTGTCACTAGTGATGTGACCTTTCTAAGTTCTTGTAAGCTGTTCATTGCACACCTTAGAGAGGAACACTAAAAGGAGCTGGACTTGGATATTATCATTCCCCCACACATTGGTTAGGTTTTATAAAATAGTTTTCTCTTTAGGGCAAGCAATTACTGAGGAATATGGGGCCTTGAAGCCTCATGTCATAATGGGTATTTTTCCTCACTTCAGCTGGAAGCAGAAGGGAATTTTTCCCCAATCTTCACAGGATATGGTGGAGCTCTTGGAGGTAAAACTCACAAACAAGTGGGGATACCCTTAAGGTCAGGTCTACATAAAATTTAATCACTCAGGCTAGTCTATTTTCAGTTGCCATCAGGTAGTCAACTCCCTTTAAGTATCCCTACTTCATGCTGGCTTCATCTGTGGTTTCTCCTCATGCTAAAATGTAATCTTTATCTGCTTATCTCTCCAGTTTTTACTCACTTGGTCTATGACTCTAATTCTCTGATGAATCTCAGAAGGGTTGTTGATTCTTACTTTTTGAGCTTTTTTTTTTTTTTTTTAATCTTTTTAGGATTTAGGGCCATGCCCACGGCATATGGCGGGTCCCAGGCTGGGGGTAGAATCAGAGTTATAGCCATTGACCTACACCACAGCCACAGCAATGCCAGATATGATCTGAATCTGCAACCTACACCACAGCTTACAGCAATGTTGGATCCTTAGCCCACTGAGCAAGGCCAAAGATAGAACCTGCGTCCTCATGAATGCTAGTCAGGTTCATTTCTGCAGAGCCACAGCAGAAACTCCTCTTTTTGAGCTTTTTTGGTTGTTTCTTTGAGGATGCAAACTCATTTTTTGTTTTTTGTGAGCTTCTAAGCTCTTTATATGTCAGACTGGAAATTAGAAGTCCTTTTTTTTAATATATATAAAAAGAAAATTAAAAAAAATAAAAAAACTACAGAACAGCATTTTAGAGAAAAAACAAAGAAAAACAAACAAACAAACAAAAAAAAACAAATAAAACTAAGCTAAGCTTACACCTATAATTATATATCCAGCCAAAATAAGTCTTAAAATTAGGGCAACACACCAACATTTTCAGATCTAGAAAAGCTGAAAATATATAAAACCAGTGAATCCACACTGCAGATTATATTAATGGAAGCCATTCAGGCAAAGAAAATCTGTTATAAGATGAAAATAAAAAGGACAAAATGCATCAGAATAGGTAACTAAATGGATGATTATATAACATTTCTAATCTTTAAAGTATAATGAACTATTTTAAAAATTTCAGTGGAATTGGCTTTTATAAAGTATAAATAAAAGGTATGACAATAGCATAAAGTCTAGAAGGTGAAACATGGAATTGTGCTATTATATGTTCTTGATTATATGGGTATTTACACAGTATTATTTGAAGGTTGACCTTGATAAGATAAAGATGCATATTATAAATCTTAAAGCAACTATTAAGATAAAAATGCAGAATTAGAGTTAGCAGATTAACAGAAGGAGAAAACAAAACAGTAAAATACTCTAAAAGACAACATACAATGAGGGAAAAACAAAGGAGATATTTTAAAATGTAAAACAAATAGTTAAATGAGCAATTCAGACTGATCATATGATTATCATTTTAAATGTAATTAAGAATTAGAAATTGTTGGATTGAAGAAGCAAGATTGGTTGAAGAAGTAAGTTAATACTCCTTACATTGTATATTCCATATAGTTTTATTTATTTATTTATTTATTATTTTTTTTTTTTAATTTTATTTTCCCACTGTAGAGCAAGGGGGTCAGGTTATCCTTACATGTATACATTACAATTACAGTTTTTCCCCCACCATTTCTTCTGTTGCAACATGAGCATCTAGACATAGTTCTCAATGCTATTCAGCATTGTAAATATATTCTAGGTTGTGTCTGATAAGCCCAAGCTCCCGATCCCTCCCACTCCCTCCCCCTCCCATCAGGCAACCACAAGTCTCTTCTCCAAGTCCATGATTTTCTCTTCTGAGGAGATGTTCATTTGTGCTGGATATTAGATTCCAGTTATAAGTGATATCATATGGTATTTGTCTTTGTCTTTCTGGCTCATTTCACTCAGGATGAGATTCTCTAGTTCCATCCATGTTGCTGCAAATGGCATGATGTCATCCTTTTTTATGGCTGAGTAGTATTCCATTGTGTATATATACCACCTCTTCCGAATCCAGTCATCTGTCGATGGACATTTGGGTTGTTTCCATGTCCTGGCTGTTGTGAATAGTGCTGCAATGAACATGCGGGTGCATATGTCTCTTTTAAGTAGAGCTTTGTCCGGATAGATGCCCAAGAGTGGGATTGCAGGGTCATATGGAAGTTCTATGTATAGATTTCTAAGGTATCTCCAAACTGTTCTCCATAGTGGCTGTACCAGTTTACATTCCCACCAGCAGTGCAGGAGGGTTCCCTTTTCTCCACAGCCCCTCCAGCACTTGTTATTTTTGGATTTATTAATGATGGCCATTCTGACTGGTGTGAGGTGGTATCTCATGGTAGTTTTGATTTGCATTTCTCTTATAATCAGTGATGTTGAACATTTTTTCATGTGTTTGTTGGCCATCTGTGTATCTTCTTTGGAAAAATGTCTATTCAGGTCTTTTGCCCATTTTTCCATTGATTGATTGTTTTTTTTTGCTGTTGAGTTGTATAAGTTGCTTATATATTCTAGAGATTAAGCTCTTGTCCGTTGCATCATTTGAAACTATTTTCTCCCATTCTATAAGTTGTCTTTTTGTTTTCTTTTGGGTTTCCTTTTCTGTGCAAAAGCTTTTCAGTTTGATGAGGTCCCATGGGTTTATTTTTGCTCTAATTTCTATTGCTTTGGGAGACTGACCTGAGAAAATATTCATGATGTTGATGTCAGAGAGTGTTTTGCCTATGTTTTCTTCTAGGAGTTTGATGGTGTCCTGTCGTATATTTAAGTCTTTCAGCCATTTGGAGTTTATTTTTGTGCATGGTGTGAGGGTGTGTTCTAGTTTCATTGCTTTGCATGCAGCCGTCCAGGTTTCCCAGCAATGCTTGCTGAATAGACTTTCTTTTTCCCATTTTATGTTCTTGCCTCCCTTGTCAAAGATTAATTGACCATAGGTGTCAGGGTTAATTTCCGGATTCTCTATTCTGTTCCATTGGTCTGTCTGTCTGTTTTGATACCAGTACCACACTGTTTTGATGACTGTGGCTTTGTAGTATTTCTTGAAGTCTGGGAGAGTTATCCCTCCCGCTTGGTTTTTGTTTCTCAGGATTGCTTTGGCGATTCTGGGTCTTTTGTTGTTCCATATAAATGTTTGGATTGTTTGTTCTAGTTCGGTGAAAAATGTCATGGGTAATTTGATAGGGATTGCATTGAATCTGTAGATTGCTTTGGGTAGGATGGCCATTTTCACAATATTGATTTTTCCAATCCAGGAACATGGAATATCTTTCCATTTTTTTACATCTTCTTTGATTTCTTTGATTAAGGTTTTATAGTTCTCGGCATATAGGTCCTTTACCTCTTTGGTCAGGTGTATTCCGAGGTATTTGATTTTGTGTGGTACAATTTTAAAAGGTATCGTATCTTTGTATTCCTTTTCTAATGTTTCATTGCTGGTATACAGAAATGCAACTGACTTCTGAATGTTAATCTTATATCCTGCCACTTTGCTGAATTAATTAATCAGTTCAAGGAGTTTTGGGGTTGAGTCCTTAGGGTTTTCTATGTATAGTATCATGTCATCTGCATACAGTGACAGTTTGATCTCTTCTCTTCCTATATGGATGCCTTTGATTTCTTTTGTTTGTCTAATTGCTGTGGCTAAGACTTCCAAAATGATGTTGAAGAGCAGTGGTGAGAGTGGGCATCCCTGTCTTGTTCCAGATTTGAGTGAGAAGGCTTTCCGTTTTTCCCCATTGAGGATTATATTTGCTGTGGGTTTATCATAAATGGCTTTGATTATATTCAGGAATGTTCCCTCTATACCCACTTTGGCGAGGGTCTTGATCATGAATGGATGTTGAACTTTGACAAATGCTTTTTCTGCGTCTATTGAGATGATCATATGATTTTTGACTTTTTTTTTGTTAATGTGGTGTATGATGTTGATTGATTTGCGTATGTTGAACCATCCTTGTGAACCTGGGATGAACCCAACCTGGTCATGGTGTATAATTTTTTTGATATGTTGTTGGATTCGGTTGGCTAAGATTTTGTTGAGAATTTTTGCATCTATATTCATCAATGGTATTGGGCGATAGTTTTCTTTTTTGGTGGTATCTCTGCCTGGTTTTGGAATGAGGGTGATGGTGGCATCATAGAATGTCTTTGGGAGTCTTCCTTCTTCTTCAACCTTTTGAAAGAGTTTAAGGAGGATGGGCACCAATTCCTCTTTATATGTTTGATAAAATTCACCTGTGAAGCCATCTGGTCCTGGACTTTTATTTGTAGGGAGTGATTTTATGACCTCTTCAATTTCATTTCTAGTGATTGGTCTGTTCAGTTGGTCTGTTTCTTCTTGATTCAGTTTTGGCAGGCTGTAAGATTCTAGAAAATTGTCCATTTCTTCCAGATTGTCAAACTTGTTGCCATACAGTTGTTCATAGTATTCTCTTATGGTTTTTTGTATTTCTGCTGTATCCGTTGTGATTTCTCCTTTTTCATTTATAATTTTGGTGATTTGGGTTCTTTCTCTCCTCTTTTTAGTGAGTCTGGCCAGGGGTTTGTCAATTTTGTTCACCTTTTCCAAGAACCAGCTCTTGGTTGTATTAATTTTCTCTATTGTTTTTTGAGTCTCAATTTTATTGATTTCTTCTTTGATCTTTATAATTTCCTTCCTTCTGCTGACTTTAGGACTTTTTTGTTCTTCTTTTTATAATTCATTTAGGTGGAGGGTTAAGTTGTCAATTTGGGATCTTTCTTCTTTTTTGAGAAAGGCCTGTATTGCTATAAATTTCCCTCTGAGCACTGCTTTCGCAGCATCCCATCAATTTTGAGAGGTTGTGTCTTCATTATCATTTGTTTCAAGGTATTTTTTAATTTCCTTCTTGATTTCCTCATTGACCCATTGGTTTTTTAGTAGCATGTTGTTGAGTCTCCATGGAGTAGGTTTTTTCTCTTTGCTTTTCCCGTGGTTGATTTCTAATTTCATGGCATTGTGGTCAGAGAAGATACTTGAGACAATTTCTGTGCTCCTAAATTTTTTGAGATTCGCCTTATGTCCCAATATGTGGTCGATTCTTGAGAATGTTCCATGAGCATTTGAGAAGAATGTGTATTCTGATTTTTTTGGATGTAGTGTCCTGAAGATATCAATGAAGTCTAACTTTTCTATTGTTTCCTTTAGGATCTCTGTTGCTTTATTGGTTTTCTGTCTAGAGGATCTGTCCATTGATGTGAAGGGGGTATTTAGGTCTCCTACTATGATTGTCTTCTCATCCATATCTCCCTTTATGTCTGTTAATATTTGTTGTATGCATCTGGGTGCTCCTATGTTTGGGGCATATATGTTGATGATAGTAACATCCTCTCCTTGGATGGATCCCTTAATCATTAAATAGTGTCCTTCTTTGTCTTTCTTTATGTCTTTTGTTTTAAAGTCTATTTTGTCTGATATGAGTGTTGCGACTCCTGCTTTTCTGTCATGTCTATTGGCATGAAATACTTTTCCCTACCCTTTCACTTTCAATCTATATGTATCTTTTGTCCTAAGGTGAGTTTCTTGTAGGAAGCATATTGAAGGTTTTTGCCTTTTTATCCACTCAGCCACTCTGTGTCTTTTGATTGGTGCATTCAGTCCATTGACATTTAAGGTGATAATTGATAGATGATTATTTATTGCCATTTGACCATTTGATCCTCGCATTCCAGTTGAGTCTATGGTTCTCCATTCTTCCTTTCTTTTTTTTTTTTTTTTTGGTTGGATGGTCTCCTGTTATTATCTGCTTGAGTGTATTTTTTTTTCATTTTTTGCAAATGCAATATTTGGTTTTGGCTTGTGGTTGCCCTGTTTTTTAAGTATGCTAACCCCTTCCCATAATTGTGTGTTTTAGCCTGATGGTCCTGTAAGTTCAAACACTTCATTATTATATTAAAATTAAGAAGAGAGACATACATACAAACAAAAAGGGTTATTTACCTCCTAACATCCCTTGCCCACATTTTATGGTTTTGATGACTCTTTTATTTTTTTCTTTTTAATTTTATTTTGTTTGAAGCATGTTCATGATTAAATCTGTATGCTGGCTTATTTGAGTGACTGCTCTCTGATTGCGGTTTCCTCAGTCCTAGTTCTTCCTCTTCTTCTTCATTTTTTTTTTTTTTTTTCTTTTCTTTTTTCTTCCCTTTCCTTCCTTTCTTTTTGGTTTAGAGAAGCCCTTTCAATATTTCCTTTAACCTGGGTTTTGTGTTGCTGTATTCTTTAAGTTTTTGTTTGTTGGGAAAAAATTTTATTTCCCCTTCTATTTTAAATGATATTCTTGCTGGATAAAGATTCTAGGTTGCATATTTTTTCCTTTGAGCACTTTAAATATCTCTTGCCATTCCCTCCTGGCCTGTAGCGTTTCTGTAGAGAAATCAGCTGATATTCTTATGGGGGTTCCCTTGTAGGTAACATTCTGTTTTTCTCTTGCTGCCTCTAGGATCCTCTCTTTATCACTAACTTTTGCCATTTTTATTATGATGTGTCTTGGTGTCGGTCTGTTTGGGTTCAGTTTGTTTGGGGCCCTCTGTGCTTCTTGTATCTTGAACCCAGTATCCTTTAGATTTGGGAAGTTTCCAGCGATAATTTCTTCAAATATATTTTCCATTCCCTTATCTTTTTCTACTCCTTCTGGAATTCCTATTATACGTAGATTGGCCCGCTTTATATTATCCCATAGGTCTCTTATATTGCTTTCCAGTTTTTTGATTCGGTTTTCTGTCTGTTGACCGGATTGAGTGATTTCCATTATTCTATCTTCCATATCACTGATTCGTTCTTCTGCATTATTCATTCTGGTTTTTACTGCCCCTAGTTCAGTTTGCATCTCTGCAAATGAATGTTCTAGTTTTTCTTGGCTCCTCCTTATATTTTCTAGCTCCTTTCTGAGGGTATCTGCATTACTGTACATATCTTCTCTTAATTCCTTCAGTATTTTCAGTATTTCTCTTTTGAATTCCAGGTCTGTCTGACTGCAGAGATCTGTTTCATTGTTGACTGTTTTAGGTGAGTTCTCCTGTTGGTTTGACTGGGGGTGGTTTCTCAGCTTCTTCATCTTGCTTGTTGTCTTCTTTCTCCTGAGGGAATTGTACTCTCCGTTATCGGGTAGTGTTTGCCTTGTCACTGCCGTGGAATATTTCCTGAGGGCTGGCGTTGCAGCTTTTCCCGATTCGGCCAGGCTTGTTGCAGCTTTTCTGGGCTGCAGGGGGTCCTGCCTGGAGCTGGCAGTCCTATGCAGCTGGTCCGCTAGGTCTCAGCATTCCCTGGGGGCTTGGGCGGGTAGCCGGGCCTTTGGAGACTCAAGAGGCTCCTCCCCAGGGCAGCCCGACTCAGAAAGACCGTCTGAGATCTTTTCCCGATTCGGCCAGGCTTGTTGCAGCTTTTCTGGGCTGCAGGGGGTCCTGCCTGGAGCTGGCAGTCCTATGCAGCTGGTCCACTAGGTCTTAGCACCCCCTGGGTCTTGGGCGGGTAGCAAGGCCCTTGGAGACCCAGGAGGCTCCTCCCAGGGGCAGCCCGTCTCAGAAAAACCGTCGGAGAATTAGGCCGATCTATTCACGGCCTGGCTAGGCTTGTTCTAGCTTTTCTGGGCTGCAGGCCTTTTCTAGGGGCCTGGTGGTGTTTGGTGCTGCTCTGTGGAAGTGTAGCCCCTCCAAAGGGCAAGCAGGCCTGTGCAGGGAGAGCCCCTGTGGTGGTAGGCTTCAGGCAATTATTGAGGCCAGCCCTCCTGGATGGCAGGCAGCCCCAGGTTCGGCGAGAGCGTAGGGGGTGGCGGGGGTGGGGGGAGGAAATGCACTGGGAAGCACAGCTTTCTGCTGGCTAGCGGGCCTGTAAGCTTGCTGTGGCGTGAGGGGTATTCTATGGGGACCCACCCCTTCTTCTCTCCCCTCCCCAGCACGGGCGCAGACCAGGCTCTTCTCCCAGGTTCCCTCTGAGGCGGCTTTCCACTTCCCCGCCTCTAGAGTATTGCTTTGTTTTCTAGTCTCCCAGGCAGTCTTTGCCCCATCAAATGGTTTAGAGACCTCCCAAGCAGTTTCCGCTCTTCCCCGCCCCCCTAGCCCGGGGACTAATCTCTGGAGCCGAGGTCTCGGTGCCCAGCCCCCACCCAGGCTTCCCCCGGCCCTTTCTTAGGGACTAACCTTCAGAGGCGAGGTCTCAGTGCCCAGCCCGCACCCAGGCGTCCCCCGGCCCCCTCTCGGGGACTAACCTTCAGAGGCGAGGTCTCGGTGCCCAGCCACCACCCAGGCATCCCTCGGCCCTTTCCCAGGGACTAACCTCTGGGGCCGAGGATTCGGTGCCCAGCCCCCACCCAGGCGTCTCAATTTTTGGTGACTGTGCCCGTAGTTCAGATGGTCCGTTGGGTTCTTGATCGGTTTTTCCATACTCCGACTTACTGCTACACTCTTCTCTGCATCTGGGGATTCCTCTGGTTCATTTGATCTTTCGCCGGGTAGGTGACTTTCCAGGGTGCGGGATCCCTTTCTCCTCTGCAGTTCCCTTTTGGGAGCGCCCGTCCCGCTGGGATTCACCTTCTCTCACTCTCCTCTTTTCTCCCGTTCTGCCCAATAATGTCACGAACTTCTTGCCGTTATTGGAGTTTAGGTTCCTCTGCCAGCGATTGGTTGCTGTTCTGTGCGAGTCATTTCTTCTGTAGATGTGCTTTTTTTGTTGTGTTTGTGGGAGAGGGCGAGCGTGTCCCCCTACTCCTCCGCCATCTTGTCCTCTCTCCCATATAGTTTTAATATAAAGATACAAATAGGTTAAAAGTGAAATAATGAGAAGTGATATATGCTATTACTAACAAAGAAAACTTGAACGGCTTTATTATCAAGCAGAATAAATTTTGCAATAAAAGGTATTTTGAGATAGAGGAAGTCATTTCATAATAATAAAAGTATTGAGTTATCAAGAGAGCATACAAATTCTAAATATTTCTGAAATTATCAATGAACCATCAAGTACATGATTTGAAATATGATAGAACTGAAAGGAGAAATAAAGAAAAGTAAAATTACATTGTAAAATGTTAATTCTATCTCTAAATAACTGATAGAGCAAGTATATAGAAGATTACTAAGGATATAAAAGACGAATAAAATTTCAGCAAATTTAATCTAACTGAAATGTATAAATACTTTACATGATAACATTAGAGTGAATATTTTTTGAAGTCACTGTGATACATTTGTCAAGAGAGAACATACTCTGAGGCATAACAAAAGTTTCAATAAATTTGAAAGGCTAATTTATACAAAACATGTTCTCTGTCCACAGTGGGATTAAATTAGAAATACTAATAAAAATTTTCTGAAAAGTATCGCATATTTATAAACCAAATAACATACTCATATATAAACTGTTGTTCAAAGAAGAATTCAAGAAGGAAAATATAGAGCATTTTGTACTAAATAAAAATGAAAATACAACATATCAAAGTTGTATGATTGCACTAAATTGGTATTTAATTGGAAATTTATAGCCATTGAGAAAAAGAAAGGCATTATATCATTGACCTCAAAAGAGTGAACAAAGCAGAAGAGAGGACAAACATAAAAGCCAAAATCATTTAAACAGAAACCAGAAAATCAGTAAATATGTGAAACTAAAAACTGGTTGTTTCAGAAGATCAATAAAATATAGAAATTTCCATTCATACTGACTAATAAAAAATGAGTGAAGACATGAATTAATAACATCTTGAAGTATATGGAAGCATCATTGCAGAATCTACAGATATGAAAATGAAAAGTCTAATGTAAAAAAATTCATACCAGTAAATTCAGGTATTTAGATAAAATGAACAGATTCCTTGAAACCTTACACAGGAAGAAAGAAATAGCCTAAATTGTCCTGTAAGTATTTTTAGAATTGAATATTGCTAAAAACCAAAAAAAAAAAAAAAAAGAAAAGAAAGAAAAACAAAACCTCCCACAAAGCATACTCCAGACTCAGATGGCTAGATGGCTTCACTGGTGAATTTTACCAAACACATAAGGAAGAAATAATAACATTTCTATAGTAAATTTTACAGAAGGTTAAAATAATTACTTCCTAATCTATGAAACCAGCAATACTTAACACCAAAACCAGTAAAAAAAAGATGTTATAAAACAAACAAACAAAAATTTCAGACAAGTATTCTTCATGGACATAGATAAAAAACTGAATCTAGCAATTTATAAGGATGATATAACTAATATTAATATGTTTTACTGAGGTAGCCTATGTGCCATTATTCAGTCAAACACATAGTTTAGATGTAGTTGTGAGGGTCTTTGTGGGAGTGAATAACATTTATGATCAGTTGACTTTAAGTAAAGGAAATTGCTCTTAATGATGTGAGGGAGCCTTAGCCAATGAGTTGAAAGCCTTAAGCATAAAAACAGAGTTGGAGGAATTCTGCCTTGCAACTATAATGTAGTAATTCTGTGTGAGCTCCCAGACTGCTAAGCTTGCCCCATGGATTTCAGACTTGCCAGGCCTCACAGTTGTGTGAAAAGCCAATTCTCTAAAATCTGTTTCCATTCTCTCTTTAAGTACAACAAAAGATAGATGTGGGAAGCTCCCATTGTGGCTCAGCAGGAACAGAACTTACTAGTATCCATGAAGATGTAGGTTACATCCCTGGCCTCACTCCGTAGGTTAAGGATCCGGTGTTGTGGTGAGCTGTGGTGTAAGTTACAGATGCGGCTCAGATCTGCCATTTCTGTGGCTGTGGTGTAGGCCGGCACCTGTAGCTCAGATTCAACCCCTAGTCAGGGAACTTCCATATCCAGTAAGTGTGGGCCTTTAAAAGAAAAAAAAAAAAAAAAGAGAGAGATAGCTATAGATGTATAAATAGGTCTGTATAGGCATGAATCTATATATTTGATCAGTTCTATTTCACTGGAGAGCCCTGTCTAAAACAATGACTTATTAGTGCTTAACACAGAAATGCAAGATTGACTTAACCTTTGAAAATCAAAAAATAAAAATTCTCATGATAACGAACTAAAAAGGGAAAACCACGGGAAAACCACGTTACAGTCTCAACAGACACACACACACACACACAAGCATATGACACAGTCCAAAATTCAAAATAAAACAAAATGCTCAGTAAATTGCAACAAACAAACACAAAACAAAACTGATACATGTGCTGCCTAATAAAGGGCATCTGCAAAAACATGATAAAAAAAATCTATAACTACTTAGTTAAGAATGACTGAATGCTTTTAACCTAATCAGGAGCAAGATGGGAATGCCCTTTATCACTTCTATTCATTGTTTTACTGGAAGTTCTGGCCAGTGAAACAAAAATTAAGTAAAGGAAATAAAAAATTTCAAATGGGAGAGGAAGAAGTATCAACTATTTTTTTGTTTATTTTTTTTATTTCTCAAATGAATTGATCACATCTGTAGTTGTATAATGATCATAACAATCCAGTTTCGTAGGATTTCCATTCCATAACCCAAGCACATCTTCCCACCCCCCAACCTGTCTCCTCTTGAGACCATAAGTTTTTCAATGTCTGTGAGTCAGCATCTGTTCTGAAAAGAAGTTCCGTCTGTCCTTTTTTCAGATTCCACATGTCAGTGAAAGCATTTGATGTTGGTATCTCATTGTATGGCTGACTTCACTTAGTGTGATAATTTCTAGGTCCATCCATGTTGCTAAAAATGCTGGTATTTTGTTCTTTTTAATGGCTAAGTAATATTCCTTTATGTATATGTACCACATCTTCTTGATCCACTCCTCTGTCAATGGACATTTAGGTTGTTTCCATGTCTTGGCTATTGTAAATAGTGCTGCAATGAACACATGGAGTACGTGTGTCTTTGCGAGTTGTGATTTTCTCTGGATAGATGCCCAAAAGTGGGATTGCTGGATCAAATCGTAGTTCTATGTTTAGTTTTCTGAGGAATCTCCATACTGCTTTCCACAATGGTTGCACCAATTTACAATCCCACAAACAGTGTACTAGGGTTACTTTTTCTCCACACCCTCTCCAACACTTATTGTTTGTAGACTTTTGGATGAGGGCCATTCTGGCTGGTGTAAGGTGGCACCTCATAGTGGTTTTGATTTGCATCTCTCTAATAATGAGTGATGTTGAGCATCTTTTCATGTGTTTCTCGGCCATCTGTATGTCTTCTTTGGAGAACTGTCTGTTTAGATCTTCTGCCCATTTTTGGATGGGGTTGTTTGTTTTTTTTTGGTATTGAGCTGCAGAAGTTGTTTATAAATTTTGGAGATGAATCCCTTGTCCATTGATTCACTTGCAAAGATTTTCTCCCATTCTGTGGGTTGTCTTTTTGTGTTGTTTAGGGTTTTCTTTGCTGTGCAGAAACTTTTCAGTTTGATTAGGTCCCATTTGTTCATTTTTGTTTTTATTGTAGATACTCTAAGAGGTGGAACTGAGAAGATGTTGCTGTCATTTATGTCAGAGAGTTTGGCCTATGTTTTCCTCTAGGAGTTTGATAGTGTCTGGTCTTATATCTAGGTCTTTAATCCATTTGGGGTTTATTTTTGTGTATGGTGTGAGGGAATATTCTGATTTCATTCTTTTCCATGTGGCTGTCCAGTTTTCCCAGTACCACTTATTGAACAAGCTGTCCTTTCTCAATTGTAAATTCTTACCTCCTTTGTCATCGATTAGTTGGCTCTAGGTGTGTGGGTTTAATTCTGGGCTTTCTATCCTGTTCCACTGATCTATATTTCTGTCTTTGTGCCAGCTCCATGCGGTTTTGATGATTGTTGCTTTGTAGTATAGTCTGAAGTCCGGGAGCCTGATTCCTCCAGCTCCATTTTTCTTTTTCAGGATGTCTTTGGCTATTCTGGGTCTTTTGTGCTTCCAAACAAACTTTAAAATATTTTGTTCGAGTTCTGTGAAAAATGTCCTTGGTAATTTGATAGGGATTGCTTTGAATCTGTAGATTGCCATAGGTAATATAGTCATTTTGATAATATTAACTCTTCCAATCCACGAGCATGGTATATCTTTCCATTTCTTTGTGTCATCTTTGATTTCTTTCATCAGTGACTTATAGTTTTCAGAGTACAGATCTTTTGTCTCTTTAGGTAGGTTTACTCCTAGGTATTCTTTTGGAGGTGGTGGTAAACTGAATTGCTTCCCTAATTTCTCTTTCTGCTCTTTCATTGTTAGTGTGTAGAAATGCCATCAATTGCTGTGTATTATTTTTGTATCCTGCAACTTTGCCAAATTCAAGGATGAGCTCTCACAGTTTTCTGAAAGAGTCTTTAGGATTCTCTTAGTATCATGCCATCTGCAAATAGTGATAGTTTTACTTCTTCCTTTCCAATTTGGATTCCTTTTATTTCTTTTACTTCTCTGATTGCTGTGGCTAGGACTTCTAAAACTATGTTGAAGAGTAGTGGTGAGAGTGGACATCCTTGTCTTGTTCCTGATCTCAGTGGGAATTCATTCAGCTTTTCAGCATTGAGAATAATGTTAGCTGTGGGTTTGTCACATATGACCTTTATTATGTTGAGGTAGGTTCCCATTATGCCCAGTTTCTGAAGGTTTTTTTGTTTTTTTTTTTTTATCAGAAATAGGTATTGGATTTTGTCACAGGCTTTTTCTGCATCTATGGAGAGGATCATATGTTTTTTATTCTTTAATTTGTTAATGTAGTGTATCACACTGATGGATTTGCAGGTATGGAAGACCCCTTGCATCCCTGGGATAAATCCCACTTGATCATGATGTATAATCCTTTTAATGTATAACAATACATGTGTATTTGCTAGTATTTTGTTGAGGATTTTTGCATTGATGTTCATCAGTGAAATTGGCCTGTAGTTTTCCTTTTTTGTGGAGTCTGTCTGGTTTTGGTACCAGGGTGATGGTGGCTGCATAGAATGAGTTTGGAAGTGTCCCTTCCTCTGCAATTTTTTGAAATAGTTTCAGAAAGATAGGTGTTAGCTCTTCTCTAAATGTTTGAGGGAATTCGCCTGTGAAGCCATCTGGTCCTGGACTTTGTTTGTTGGAAGTTTTTTAATCACAGTTTCGATTTCAGTTCTTGTGATTGGTCCATTTATCTTTTCTATTTCATCTTGGTTTAGTCTTGGAAGATTGTACTTTTGTAAGAATTTGTCCATTTCTTCTAGGTTTTCCATTTTATTGGCATATAATTGCATATGGTAGTCTCTCATGATCCTTTGTATTTCTGTGATGTCTGTTGTTACCTCTCCTTTTTCATTTCTAATTTTATTGATTTGAGTCCTCTCTCTTTTTTGCTTGATAAGTCTGGCTAGGGGTTTATCAATTTTGTTGATCTTTTCAAAGAACCAGCTTTTTGTTTCATTGATCTTTTCTGTGGTTTTCTTTGTTTCTAGTTCATTGATTTCTGCTCTGATCTTTATGATTTCTTTCCTTCTACTAACTTTAGGTCTTGTCTGTTCTTCTCTCTTGAGCTGCTTTAGATGTAAAGTTAGCTTGTTTATTTGAGCTTTTTCTTGTTTCCTGAGGTGGGCTTGTATTGCTTCCTCTTAATCTTTCCTCTTAGAATGGCTTTTGCTGCATCCCATAGGTTTTGGAGTGTCATATCTTTGTTGTCATTTGCTTCTAGGTATTTTTTGATTTTCTCTTTGATTTCTTCAGTGATCCATTGGTTGTTTAGTAGCATGTTGTTGAGTCTCCACCTGTTTGGTTTTTTGCAGTTTCTTTCTTGTTGATTTCTAGTCATAAAGTGTTGTGGTCGGAAAAGATGCTTGATATGACTTCAATTTTCTTAAAGTTACCAAGGTTGGATTTGTAGCCCAGGATATGATTGATTTTAGAGAACGTTCCATGTGCACTTGAGAAGAATGTGTATTCTGTTGCTTTTGGATGGAATGTCCTATAAATAGCTATTAAGTCCATCTTATCTAATGCTTCATTCAGGGGCTGTGTTTCCTTATTGGTTTTCTGTCTGGATGTTCTGTCCATTGCTATAAGTGTGGTGTTAAAGTCCCTCACTATTATTATGTTATTGTTGATTTGTCCTTTCAAGGTTGTTAGCAGTTGTCTTATATATTGTGTTGAATCTATGTTGGGTGCATAGATATTTAAAATTGTTATATCATCTTCTTGGATTGATCCTTTGATCATTATGTAATGTCCTTCTTTGTCCCTTAAAATGTTCTTCATTTTAAAGTCTATTTTGTCTGATATGAGTATTGCTATTCCAGCTTTCTTTGGATCCCCATTTACATGAAATATTTTCTTCCATCCTCTCACTTTCCATTTGTATGGGTCTCATGAAGACAGCACATATATGGGTTTTTTTTTTTTTTTTGTATCCATTTATCCAGTCTGTGCTTTTGATTGAGACATTTAGTCCATTAACATTTAAGGTAGTTATTGATATATAGGTTCTTATTGCCATTTAATTAATTGCTTTGAATTTGTTTTTGTTGCTCTTTTTTCTTTCCTTCTCTTGTTCTCTCCTCTTGTGGTTTGATGACTATCTTTAGTGTTGTTTTTGAGTTGATTTTTCTTTGTTTTCTTTGTTTTTGTATCAATTGGAGATTTTTGGTTTGAACTTACTGTGAAGTTTTGATATAAGAGTCTGTATGTATATGAGATTGTTTTAAATTGTTGTTCTCTTATTGCAAGTTCATCTCCAGTGTCCTGCATTTGTACCCACCTCTTCTCATGATTTTGGATTTTGGTGCTATAATTGTGCATGAATAATTTTGTACCTTTACTGTTTATATATCTTTACTAGTGAGCCTTGTCATTTGTGGAATTTTTGTTTCCTGTTGCTGTCTTTTCTTTTCTGCCTAGAGATGTTCCTTTAGTATTTGTTGTAAGGCTGGTTTAGTGTTGCTGTATTCTCTCAGCTTTTACTTATCTGTGAAGCTTTGGATTTCTCCTTCACATCTGAATGACAGCCTGTCTGGGTAAAGTAATCTTGGTTGGAGTTTTTTCCTTTCATCAAGTTAGGTATATCATGCCACTCCCTTCTGGCCTGCAGAGTTTCTGCTGAAAAATCTGCTGATAACCTTATTGGGGTTTCTGTGTATATTATTTCTTTTACCTAGCTGCTTTCAAGATTTTCTCTTTGTTTTTAATTTTGGTCAGTTTGATTAATATGTGTCTTGGTGTATTCCTCCTTGGGTTTATTTTATATGGTACTCATTGCACTTCCTGGATTGGAGGGAATGGTTACTTTCCCATGTTATGGAAGTTTTCAGCTATTATCTCTTGAAATATTTTTCCTGTCCCCTTCTCTCTCTCTTCTCCTCTGGCACCCCTGTAATACGGATGTTGGTGCATTTCACGTTGTCCCAGAGTTATCTTAGTCTTTCTTCATTTCTTTTCAATCTTTTTTCTCTTTTCTGTTCTGCATCCGTAATTTCCACTAATTTGTCTTCCACCTTGCTTATTGGTTCTTCTGCTTCCTGTATTCTGCTGCTGGCTGCTTCTAATGAATTTTTTATTTCAGTTATTGTATTTTGCATCTCATTTAAGTTTTATATCTTATATATTTTTGGTCAGTGTTTCCTGTAAATTATCCATCTTTGCCTCCAGTTTATTTCCAATGCCTTGCATCATCTCCAGCATCAACAATCTAAAGTCTTTTTCCTGGAGGCTGAGAATCTCCTCCTCGATTAGCTGATTTTCTGGGGTTTTTCCTTTCTCCCTTATCTGAGTTATAGTTCTCTGTCTTTTCATTTTTATAGGTTTTTGGTGTGGTGACCTTCTTGCAAATAATAGAGTTGGAGCCTCTCTTACTTCTGGTGTCTGCCCCCCTTGTGGCTGAAGTTGGTATGGAGGCTTCCTGTAGGCTTTCTGATGGGAGGGGCTGATGCCTGCCCACTGGCAGGTGGAGCTGATCCTAATCCCTCTGGTGGGTGGGGCTTAGTCTCTGGATGGGATTAGAGGCAGTTGTGTGTCTGACTGGTCTTTAGGTAGTCTGTTTACTGAGGGGTGGGGCTGTGATCCCACCTGGATTGTTGTTTGCCCTGAGGCTTCTCAGTGCTGACTGAAGGGTGGGGCCAGATTTTCCCAAAATGGCCACCTCCAGAGAAAGGCAGGCTGCTGAATATTCCTGAGAGCTTTGCATTCAATGTTCTTCCCTCACAACAAGCCACAGTCACCCCTGTTTTCCCAGGAGGTCCTCCAAGAACTGTAGTCAGGTTTTACACAGATTCCTATTGAGACTTTGCTTTGCCCTGGTACTCAGTGCACATGAAGTCTGTGTGCACCTTTTAAGAATGGGGTCTCCATTTCCCCCAGTCCCATGGAGCTCTTGCGCACAAGCCCCACTGGCCTTCAATGCCAGATGCTCGAGGGTCTCTTTCTCCCAGTGCCAGATTCCCACACATGAGAGTTTGATGTGTGGCTCTGAACTCTCACTCCTATAGGTGAGTCTCTGTGAACCAGTTAGTTTCCAGTCTGTGGGGCTTCCCACCTGGGTGGTATGGGGTTGTTTATATCACGAAATCGCCCCTCCTACCTCTTGTTGTGTCCTCCTCGATGTCTTCTGGAGTAGGATATCTTTTTTAAGGTTTCTGGTCCATTTGGGTGAAGATTGCTCAGTCTTTAGTTGTGAATTTTGTTGTTTTTAGGAGAGAAGTTGAATTCCAGCCCTTCTATTCCACCATCTTAATCCCATCTGTTTTAAATTTACATTTGATAAGCTAATGTATGTAAAACATCTGATGGATTCTACAAAAATAGAACAAAACACAGGATTAAGTAAGATTAGCAAAGTTCCAAGATATAAGATCAATATACAAAAATCACTTGTATTTCTATATAAGAATGTAAATTTCGAAATTAAAAAAATATTTATTAAAAAATATTTGTAATTGTGTATGGTGGTGAATACCAGCTGGACTTACTGTCATAATCATTTCTCAATATATGTAAATATTGAATCATTATTTTGTACACCTGAAGCTAATATAAAGTTATGAAATAATTATAGCTCAACTTAAAAAAAAGAGTTGGAAAAATAAAGCAATACAGTTTACAACAGCAACAACAATATAAAATACTTAGGAATAAATCTGACAAAATTTTTAAGGACCTATAAAATAAATACCATAAATCATTACTAAGATAAATTAAATAAGACCTAAAGAAGTATTAAAAATTCCTTGTTTATGGATGAAAACAGCTTATATGAAAACATCATTTTCCTCAAATTAATCTGAAAATTCAGTATAATCCCAATAAAAATTCCAGTGGAATTTTATTGTGGAAATTACCAGCTAAGTCTAAAATTAACGTGGAAATGAATTATTTGCAAGTCTAACACAAGTCAGTTTTAAAAATTATTATGATGCTATAGTAATTAATATAGTATGGTACTTTATAAAAGTAGACAAATTGATCTATAAAACAGAAGATAAACTGCAGACTCAAAAGAATAGTTGATTTTCAGCAAAAATACGAGACAATCCAGGGTGGAAAAGCAATTTTCAATAAATAGTGCTAAGACAATTGGATGATCATATTCAGAAATTTTTCTTCACTCTTTACCCCATACTATAGATAAAATTCAACTCAAAATATATCACAAAAATAATTGTAATATATAAAAATTCAACTCATAATTATTACAAAAGTAATTGTAAAATCTAAGTCTATAAAACTATGAGACAGAAACATAGGAGAAAATGTTTTGTGACTCAGGAGTAGCCAAAAGTTTCTTAGATATAAAACCAAAAATATGTATCTTAAAAATGACAAATTAGCTTTTATCAAATCACAAATTTTAAGTATTTTCCTTTTCAGAATGCATTGTTCAGATAATTAAAATACACCCACAGCCTAGAAGAAAATATTTGCCAGTTATTTATCTGATGAAATCTTTGTTTCCAGCATAAAAAAAAAATACACAGAAATCACTTATAAGAAAAACAGAAATACTTTGGATTCTTCTTAGAAAGTTAAACATACACTCTCCATCAGCTATGCTAACTTTTAGGAATTTACCCCAAGGGATATTATGACATATATCCCTACCAAAAGCTAGACTCCAGTGATCACAACAGTTTTATCTGGGAATAGTCAAAAAGTGCAGAGAGTCCAGATGTCCATCAGCAGATAAGTGGATAAACAAATAGTGGTATAGAAATATTACAATAGAATACAACTCTGCAATGAGAAACAAACTACTGATACTTGTAACTACATAAATGTATCTCAAAAGAATTAGGCTAAAAGAAGGAAGTCAGATTAAAAAAAGGTTTTGATTCTTTTTATATAAAATTCTTTAAAAATACAAACTAATCTCTTTAACAGAGATGGAGAAATTAAGAGTGATGGGAGGGCAAAATTAATTACAAAGGAGCATGAAAAAACTTTTAGGGTGATTGATGAATATGTTCAATGCTTTTCATTGTAGTGATGATTTCATTGTTCAGCTCAAATATATTGAGCATATTGTATGTCGCTTTTATTCGCATAAGCATTTATGAAGGCGAATCTTTCCAACTCAAAAAATAGCAATCAGAATTGTTTCTCTAGCTCTGCATATCTGCATACTCTTTTAGATGCCACGATTCTTTGCACACTTTGCAGTCAGTATCCTTATCCTCTGATACCCCTTGAAGATAGCCTTTGAGGTTGGAAATGAGCATAATTGTCGTTATTTCACTGATGAGGAAAAAGAAGTGCTAGGGACTATATAGAGAATCATAAGAATACCCAAACCAAGCCTATGGCAGGAAGGGAACTATAGTAAGCTAAATGTCTGGGTGGGTGGAAAAACAATCTGTTTGATGTTCTGGGTCAGATCAGAACATATGGACCCATGTAAATCTTTGGCAGTTTCATCGCTTACTTGTGGCATCTGCCACTGACCATTGATGGACAAGAGCTCCAATCATATGTCTCATTTGTCATGCTCGCATGACAGTCCAAATTTGTCACTTATAAGAAAAAAAAATGCTGGTCTCTCAGATTCACATGAAAGTGTCCATTTGGAGGGATGTTGATGACCAGAAGGTTAAAAACAAGAATGAATAGCAACATCATGCATATGCAGAGAAAGTTTAATACCAAATTATTTCTACATAGAATGAAAATGCTTTCTGTACTCTTCAGGTTCATAGGGGTTAAACAGTGGGCTCTGCATTTAAATCCTGAAGTAATTTGGTTATCTAAGTTGGTAACAATTGAGTTGAGATGCTAAACAAATAAGATACCTTATCTCATTTGAAATGCTTTTCTACAGTAGGAATTTAGAGTTTAAGAATATAGAGATTTGATTGGAATAGGAATAGATTACTGAGGTTTGAAAGAACAGGGAGATAAAGGGGGTGTGAATACTAATGAAGGCATGCTTCAGTTAGAAATCTCTCCAGCACATATACACTGCTTTGTAAGGACTCCCCACACCCAGCTCAGTCCTAGTTGGTATATTGTTTTTGGAAAGTCATGTTACAACTAGGGGACCCTACTCTCTAACCACCAATATATAACCCAAACTGAAGAAGGGATGTAACCTCCATATGACTGTAAGGTTATGGTGCCTGAACTACTGTTTAGCAATACAAAGGTAACTGTAGATTTATGTTTCAGACGATGAAAATAAGATGTTTTCAGGGACCCCATTTGATAGCTTGTGGCCCACAGATGCAGTTCTCTGGATAGGTAGAAGGACAGATATAGAGGTAGAGATAGAAATAAATAAAGCTGTCTATATATGTTCATGTAGAGAAATAAATTTGTACCACCATTTTTAGAGTAGAAGGAACTCAACTCTTTAAGCATTTATTGATGTCACATATGCTAAATACATTTGAAATATATTCTTACTCTAATATATATATAACTTTAATATATATATATATATTCTTACTCTAAAATATATATATATATACATATATATATATATATATATATATCTGTCTGTCAAGAGTGGAACTGAACATCATCCTTGAGACCTTTCTGTACTTTTACGTGTTGGCTTCCATGAAATATAGATATATGTATTTATATATATGTGCATAAATATATGTATATATTGTTTTTGTTTTTTAGGGCCACACCCACAGCATATGGAAGTTTCCAGGCTGGGGGTCGAATCAGAGCTACAGCTGTGGGCCATGGCACAGCCACAGCAATGCCAGATCCAAGACGCATCTGCAACCTACACCCCAGCTCGTAGCAACACGGAATCCTTTAACCTACTGAGTGTGGCCAGGAATCTAACCCACATCCTCATGGATACCAGTCAGGTTCTTAACCCGCTGAGATGTGACGGGAACTCCTTGGATTTTCGTTATATATTTTTTGTTGTTTATTTAGATCCACATGAGCCTCTTCCATTGCAACAGCAAACCATTGCGGACTTTGCTGACAAAGCAGGCCACTTAGCACAGTTTACCCTTAGAAGTATCACTGTGTTTATACCTACCCTAAAGTTCATAATGAAAGTCCATGGTTACTAAGTGGAAATGTAACTAGGATTTTATTCAGAATCTTTCTTTTCAGTTTTCTCCTGCCATGAGAAGGTCTGTATTATTTTTCAACAAGCCCTGATTTCACAGTAAACTTTTCTTTGTCTTGGACAAACTTTGATATGTTTGTTTCAATGATATTCACATATCCTGGTGGGTACTTTATAGACCCATGACTACCACAGGAAATGTTACCATATAAAAGAGATTCTCCCAACTTTAAGTACATCTCAAAATTTATTACCCTATAAATGAGTAGTTAATTCTCTGCGTCGAACTTCTTTGACGTGAAAGAGGTTTTTACTTATATTTAAATGTATTAACTGTATCCGCTCCATTATTTACTAAATATTACAAGCATTGTGTTCCATTTACCTCACCTAGGTAGCCGTTTTGCATTTTTTGTGCAGGTCATAAAATGAATAATGTGCAGTGAAATAGTGCTTACCATAACTTCAGCTGCATATCATATTGGCTTCATTGTTATATAGGAGTTTAATCATAGGACAGTTTCAAATCTTGTTTATTCCTTCTCATCCAGATTCTGGACTTAAAAAAAAATCCAGACTTAAAAAGATCTTTCTGCTTCAGTAATTCACAGCACAACCATGAATGGATGAAATTTGATGAGGTCCCTTATGTCATGCTCTGCCACCCCTAGGTCTTGTATATGAATATTTGGGCATTAATGGACCTTCATGTAATTGTTAGACTTCTCCAGTTCTCAAGAGTTTTCAATAATCTTTAATTATATGAAGTTCACTTGCTCTCTTCTCTAAAGGTCAAGCCTCCATCTCTTCAAGAAATCCATACAAGCTCTCATATTCTTAACCTGACCTTCTGTTGTATTTTATAGTATTCTGTGTATTCTGACATCATGTTCATAAACTGAGTTCCTAACACATCGTCAGGTGCTGGAACTAGAGAGTGGACAGGACAGAAGAAGTAAGCAGGGACTTAACATCCCATGTTATCAAACATCCATAATATAATATCCAGGGATACCTTAATTTTTCAGAAAAAACAGTCAAGATATAAAGGGCTGGTTAAGATATGATGCAGTAGTGCATGTGAGTAAGTTTTATGAGCCAGTGCAGTGGGCAAGCAGCAGAGGAAACACCAGACATTCACATGAGTTGGAACCAAGACCATATAGTAAATGCAGAATGAAATTCATGAGTGAATGGTAGTAATTAATCAATAGTAATTTATTTTTACTTACTCATTTAATATGCTTATCAACAAAGTGATACCAGAAACTCTTCTAGGAGCTGAAGCTTACTTAAAAATATTGTTTCTTGCTGACACTAAGAAAGATAAAGTCAGAGAACCTGTGAACTTCATCATGTTTGATTAACACAAAATGCTATGTGTAAATGCAGCTCTTTCAGGAAGCTAAATGTTATCTTGAAGGATAAAATGAGGGTTGCATTCATGTTCAGCAAGATGATGACCCTTAGGACCAAGGACAGAAATTTAAGGGAAAGGTGACATTCCAAAGTAGGAGACCCTCTTTATACAAAATATGAGATGATTCAACGCATTTCGGCACATGTTACCACCCTTCTGCTGATTTGAATAAGCACCATGACACCCCTAGTTTGACCTCATAGGGTCGAATACTCTCTTACCTGATGCAAAGGTGGAGCTAATGATGTGAGCCTGATGTCTACTCAAGGAATGAGGAAGAAGGTGGTCTTTTCCCACTCCCCTCAGTTTCCTTGAATTATAAAAATGTAGTTTCCCCTAACCCTCAGGGCAGAGCCTCCTTACCTACCAGTTTATATCCCTCAGAAGCATCTTACCTTAATAAATCTATGTCTTCACTATCACTTTGTCTCTCGCTGAGTTCTTTCTGAGCTGAGATACAAAGAACCTGAGCCTCAGTAAGTCTGGATTCCAGGTAAGTGCTTCTAATTAAAAAGGGAAAAATGGGTTCAAGTCCCAGTCTGGGTCCTGGCTGGGTTTGAATCATAGGTGTTTAGGTTTCAGTGTTTTGCTCACACATGATAGTGTTTTTATTTGGTCTTACTCCCTCAATGTTGCAGAGTTAACTTCTCTGATGTTGGCTTTCTATGAGTTGGTCCATTGAGTCCTGGGCGCCAGGGCCAAACTCTGAGGGCCAGGCCAGCTACCAACTGGCAGCTCTGAGGGCTGGTCAAATTAGAGGGAGGAGCTACAGTACTCACCCAGAAAAGTGAAATTCAGGAGGATGCCAAGTCAACTACAAAGGTCAAAACAAGATACACAAACACAGCCTAGGAAATTTCCAGATATCCAGGCAGATAGATTCTAATTCAGCAGGCGATTTACCACTTTCAAATTGCTTCAGTTTTGTAAATAATTAAAATAGCTCTTTGGGGGTTATTTATAGACATTTTTAGTGGGCCAGTGCCACCTTGAGTAACAGATATTCTTATTCAAACAACATTCTTATTCTGTGATACTCAATCAAAGTCATACTTTCAAGTGGAGGAAACATCTTGTTACAGCAGACAGATACCTAGATCTGAGCAGAAAAAGGGGGGATTGGGCCAGGTGGCAGAAAACCACACGTCTTATAAACAGTGGGGGTCCTTGGGCAGACAAAGAAAAGCAGGAACCTCCAGTCTGACAGGAACTGTACATTTTGGATGATAAGTGTCCCAGAGACAAAGAAAGTTGGAAAAGGTAGAAATCTCCAGTGTCTGAATGTAACCTGTTGCTCATTATGCTCTCATTACAATAAAATTAGCCTTTTACGCATCGTGCACCAAAGCCATGACTCTTCCAATCAAAGTTAAATAAGGACAAAAATCCCTCCTCCCTTGGGAAATTGGAGCTAGAATGAAAATCAGGGACTGTGACCACCCCCCAAATTCCTCCTTCCCCATTTATTACTCTGCCCATTCATTTGTATACCTCTCATAACTGGCTTGCCAGAGAAACTCAGGGCAGTTGCTTACCTGTGTGTCCGCCTTCATCTCCGAGGGCATATTTCTCACTTAAATCCTCACTTTACTTTTTCAATTGCCCTCTTGTTTCTGAATTCCTTATGCTATGAGACAAGAACCTTTCACTGCCAGGAACATTCTGATCCTTAAAATGTCCAAGGGTCTAGTCAGACAGTTTTATTCTGGATTCACAGGACAGTCACTATTCCAAATCTTGGGAAACAGAAAACAGTATCTATATAACAAATAAACAGTTTCTCATTTGGTTACTGAGTCTGCATGTCTATAAAATTATACTTAATATTACTGAGTCTGCATCTCTATAAAATTATAATTAATATCTTTGATAATGTGCTTTTGAAAAACCTAATGTAAATTACATTTTAAATAGATTAGTACAGTATTTCAATTCATTTGGCTTCTAAAACAATGAAAGATAAATTGGTTGACAGTGCTTGAGTTTACAGTCATTTGGCAGCTAATCCAAAATGTACTCTGTGTCTGTTATGAGATTCTTCTAAATTCATTCACACCCTTCAAAATGTCACAGCTAATCACCCCACATCTCTGGAGAGCAGAAACGTCATATAGCTCACTTCTTTCAGTCATGGGCTCCATATAGTCAGGCATATTGCCTTTTGTTAAATAGTTTGAAATTTCCCAAGCCAAAACAAAAGAACAATCCAAACAAATAAAAGGCCTTTAAAGAGAATGAAGTTTCTATTCAAATGCATTTTATTTTACATTTTCTTTCAAATTCACACCTTTCCTTTCTCAAAAAGTCTGAAATTAGCATACATCCATTTTTGTTATTTTCAGTGGCTCCACTTCATTTTCTGGATTAAGTCTGACATCACTGCCTACCCAGTCTGTGGTCCGATGATGCAAATGACAAGTGATAATGGACAAATGACTTGAGCAGAGAGACAAGGCACATAAATAGTAGGCCATGTTCCAAACGAAGTCCAAAAGAATTAGCATTATCTTGTTATACCTGTGACCTTCATGTTCGACTTTGCGTAGTCCTTAAATTAATAAGATCTTCGCTATTCAGGAAAAAAAAAAAGAGCCCTTAAAACTTAATAATTTTAAGATTTAATAAAGACTCCATTATCACCAAATTCTTTCAACTTTTTTCTTTTTGCTGAGTCCATGGCAAGTGTAAGTTCCTGGGCTAGGAATAAAACCTGCACCACAGCAGTGACCCAGCCTACTGCTGTGACAATGCCAGATCCTTAACCCACTGAGCCACCAAGGAACTCCCAACTTTCGACTTTGTAACTAGAAATTATTCTTGTAACTACGGCAGAATTGTGACTCCAGTTGCATTAGGAAATTAGATGAACAGAAGCGATCCTGACTTTGGCTTTTAAAGAAGACTTCTCAGATCAATACCTGATCAATCTCTGACATTGCTTTGCTCTGTCCCCTAGTAATCCTCCTATTTATGTGTCACTCTTCCATTCCCCTCTATTTCCCAGACAGCTGTGTGTAACTTAGTCAAGAGCAGGAAGAGTACCGGTATTATCTCAAATTTAGTCCATCCAAGAATCAACTACAGTTTTTTCGCCCACACAAAAATGATCTTGCTAAATGTCTGAGACAAGAAAGAAAAAAAGATCAACTTTGAATTGGGAGAACATATTGATGAAGATAACATTAATTCTTTATTATTTATTATGTCGGAGAGTATGAAAATTAAGGTTTGTGCTCTCTAGAAATGTAGAATTTGCCAAGGGACAAATTAAAAATATATCCCAGGCCATCTGACATTTTAAATGACATAGGCAAGAAACAAACTGCCATGGAGGCGGAAAGAAGATGGTAGTCACGTAAAGCAGGGACATTGGAAATGGTTTCAGTGAAAGGCTGATATTTGAGATGAACTTTTGAGGATGGATAGAATTCTGATATGTGGGCAGAAGTGATAAGTAAAACTTCTAGTGGGGAGCCTGAGCCAAAGCATGAAGGTAAAGAGTTTTAAATGCCTGGGTAAAAATGTTTTTTTCCAAGTCATTTGCACTGAGGAGAATGAATTGAGTAGGAAAATAAATAGGAAGATTGGAAGTGAGGAAAGCAACTAGGAAAATATTGCATTCATTCATTCATGTAGGAAATAGGAAGATGAGGCTCAGGATGGACATCTGGATAAAGTGGGGACAGCTGGTGCAGAGCTCTACTGATGCCTCTAACTGAACAGATGAGGGTGAATTGGAAGGAAAGGAAAAAATGTATATGTGTATATATCCTTTTTTTAACTTTATACTTCTGATTCATGTTCTTTCTAAATGATTGGATCTCAATACTTGTATGATATATAGATAACCATATGGAAGATGATGACAGCTATGCTTAAGGGTGTCAAGGGCATCCTCTGGTTTTGAGGGGAAAATGATAAGTAGTTTGGGCACAACTGGAGCAAAAGTTAGTCTGTGGTACATTTATGTGTGAAAGACAGTTGTCATCGTTTCCGTCATTGCTTAATTTAATATCATAAGTTGTTATTGATGAGTCTGCTGCTTATCTGGCATTTTACTAGTCTCCCAGATATAAAGGAATAAGGAAGCATAATGCGTGGCCTTAACGACTTTTACATTGTATCAGAGAGACATTACTAGCTAAAGAAATCAACATTGAAGTAAAATATCATGTCTAAGACAATTTACTACGTTATTGATATTTAAATAGCCCTTTAGAGTTTCTGAACTCTTTTGCATAGGTAAGCCCATCTATTGTTAAAGCCAGGCAGAAGGAAGAGGAATGCCAATCCAATTTGTGCTATGGGGGAAAGGGTTTTGCCAAGGGAATGGTCTAACAGAGTACATTCCTTAGGTCTGAGGCAGGGTGGTAGGACCTAGGAACCAGTGCCTTTAGGAAATGTCTGGAAGATATTCTGACTTTTCTCTAACCAATAATACTTTACAGTGCCTTGACTTAAGTGAATAAAATTTTTGAAAGCCATTTTAGGACAAGATAAATTAAAGAGCAGGTAAATAATGGTAACTAAACAATGCCCTAAGACAGGCTGTCAAGCTAAGAATTTTTTTTACATTATTAAATGATTGAAAAAAATCAAAAGAAGAATAACATTTTGTGACACATTAAACTTAATGTGAAATTTAAAGGTCAGTGTCTAAAATTTTATTAGAACACAGCCCCATTAAGAGTTTATATATCTTCTGTGGCAGCATTCATATTGTAATGGCAATGTTGAGTCATGCTGACAGATACCATGTGGCCTACAAAGTTTAAACTTTTATTTAGTCCCTTGCAAAAGAAGTTTGCCAGCCCTGGTCTGAGACAAAAAATGATGGCAGTGTTTTGTTAGTGACTTTGGCCTCACACACTGGTGGGAAGAAGCTGTTAAAAATTCTAGCCTTTCATAAATCAGAAAGATAAATGCACCCTAATGTTCTGAGCAGCACTATTCACACTAGCCAAGACATGGAAGCAACCTAAATATCCATCAGCAGAGAGAGGAACAGATAACAAAGATGTGGTTCACTTATACAGTGGAACAAAATAATGCCATTTGTAGCAACATGGGTGGAGGTAGAAATTATCATGCAAAGTGAAGTAAGTTCAAAAGAGCTGACTGTTTTTTTTGTGATTAGCAGTAATCCATGGATGTTCAGCTATATGGTTTCTGGGGTTTAATTTTTTTTTTTTTTTTTTCCTCTAACAAAACTCCTATGTATTCTGGCTTCTTCCTTGCCCCTTGGAAACAGTTCCTCAGAGCTGAGAGACTCTCCTGGGCTATGGTCCTCAATCAATCCCCAAATAGCACTTAACCCACAAGAGCTATAAAGTAAATTAAAAAAGAAAAAAACGTAGTGAAAAAAACGTAGTGCTGGAAAATTCCAGGGCAATAATTTATAGTAAATAAGTTATATTATTTTCATCAATGATGATTAACATCTCTCAGTTTTTGTTTCCACTCAGAAAAGAATTGAAATTTGTGCTAGGTGTCTTATGCATTCTTTTTGAAATCTTAAGAGGAGTCATTTCCTTTTTAGAGTTTTAAAAGGAATATTAAGTGAAATTAGTTCATAGTTTCTATGCTTGATTCAGACATCCTTGTCCAAATTCAAAGTATTTTTATTTATTTTCATGGGCCAAAGAAATTTTACACTTTTTAAATCTATGAAAAACCAGTTTGATGTTAGGAAGTAGAAGTAGAGAACTACAGATGTATTTATTTTGAAATTGAGGCAAAAAGCCAAAGAAAATTTTTAAAAGACAGTATTTGTGGAGGATTTTCAGGAAAATTTCCATGGTTTTTTAAAAAACATTTTTGTAAGATCTACCTTATTTATATATTAAAAAACTAAGATTTCTAAGTGACCAGTTAAAATATATCTGTATCTATGAGTATCTATGTATTGCATGTCACTAAGGACTTAATATGTATTAATTCTTCAGATTAGTTGGGCTCCAAAGTTTTGTTAACCTTAATGGACTTGGTAAACTGAAATATTAATGGGAAAGGGAACTGTATTGGTTGAAATGCTTTTCATTGCCAGTAAAAGAGAGTATTAACTCCAAATGGCTTAAGCAACAAAGAGAATTTATTGGTCACTGAAATGCAAAAGATTGGCATCAAGATGGTTTTCATATCATGGCTGGTTATCCACATTGTGGTACTTTGCAGAATCTGTCTGTGCATATTACTCTGCCCACAGAAACAGAGACAGAAACAGATCTCCTCACAAATACTGACCAACTACTGTGCTGCATTCCACTCTGATCCCAACATATAGCCAGGGAATAGCAAGTTAGCACCTGCTTCTGAACCACTGTGTAAAGGAGATAAAAGGATTTGATGGGTTTTGCACATCAAATTCTTACAGAACTGGGTGGATGTGAAGATTGGGATATGGAAGTGAGGACCCAGGAGTAGGTGCTGGGAAGGTAGAGACAGAAGAGAGCAAGACCCTCTGCAACTGGAAGACCTATCCTGATCCTGGTCTCTGGACTGGAGCCTGGGGGACTGTGGAAGAAAGATGGGACGGCTCTGAAAAGCAAGCAGATTTCCTTCTCATTTTAGTTTTGTCCATGATTAGATCTCATTTGGCATGAAAATTCATGGGCAGCTTTAGTATGTGGCTCTGCCAGGAAAACACAACCCTGAGAGTTTTGCAGTTATATTTTAAAATTGTTTTAAAAAAATAATTTAAAAAATGGGAGTTCCTGTTGGGACTCAGCAGTAACAAACCCCTCTAGGATCTGGCATTGCTGTGACTTGTGATCTGTGGTATAGGTTGCAGACATAACTCAAATCTGGTGTTGCTGTGGCTGTAGTGTAAGCTGGTAGCTATAGCTCCAATTTGCCCCTAAAGTATAGTTGATTTATAATGTTAGTTTTAGACATATAACACAGTGGTTAGTATAATGTCTATTGTATATATATATATATATAATATATATATATTTCAGATTCTTTTCCTTTAGAGTTTATTACAAAATGTTACATATATAGTTTCCTGTGCTGTTCATAGGTCCTTGTTGGTTATCTATTTTATCTGTTTTATGTATAGTAGTGTGTATATGTTAATACCAGCTGCCTGATATCCCTCTTCTTACCCCCATTTCTCCCTTGGTAACCATACATTTGTTTTCTATGTCTGTGAGTCTCTTTCTGTTTTGTAAGTTCATCTGTGAGATTCCACATGTAAGCAGTATCATATATTTGTCTTTGGATTATATTACTTATTATGATTAATTTCTAGGTCCATCCATGTTACTGCAAATGGCATTATTTCTTTTTTATGGCTGAGTAATATTCCATTGTGTATATGTACCACATCTTCTTTTATGGCTGAGTAATATTCCATTGTGTATATGTACCACATCTTCTTTATCCATTCCTCTGTTGATGGACATTTAGGTTGCTCTGTGTCTTGGCTGTTGTAAACGGTGCTGCTGTGAACACTAGGGTGCATATATCTTTTTGAATTGTGTCTTTCTATGGGTATGTGCCCAAGAATGGGACTGCAGCATCATACGGTAGCTTTTATTTTCAGTTTTATAAAGAACCTCTATACTGTTCACATAATTGCTATATTGTAGTTATCTTTAACATGATAGGAATAGATGGGATTTACTATAAATCAAACTATTATTAAACCCCCAAACTTCAATTTTCATAAAAGGCTATTAAAGAGTAACATTTATGTTTAAATATAATTTTCTCCTAATAACCATCATTATAGCTCAGAAGAATTAGATTTATGGCAATAAAGATAGCCAGCATTTGGTGAGTGCTTAATTTGTCAAACCCTACAGTTATTTTATATATCTTATCATTCTTAATCTTCACAACCACCTGATGAAGTAGGTTCCTTTGTCATGTCCCTTTTTTTAGGTGTTTTGAGGTATAACTTACAAAGTCACCTCTGCTAAGGTTCAGTCCTATGAATTTAGATAAATGTGTAAAATTATGTAATCACACTCTAATCAATAGCTCCATTATCCCCAAAAGTTCACTCATTTGAATTCACTCACCCACCCACAGTCCATGATAACCACTGATTTGTTTTACGTCCTCATGCTTTTGCCTTTCCATGATACCATATAATGAGATTGTACAATGTATCACCTTTTATTTTGTCCTTTTTGTTTTTCACAATGCATTTGAGGTTCATATTCCTATTGTTGCAGATATCCATTCCTTATTATCCTTTTTTTTTAGGGCCTCACCTGCAGCGTTTGGAAGTTCCCAGGCAAGGGTCGTATTGGAGCTACAGCTGCTGGCCTACACCACAGCCACAGCCACGCCAGATCCAAGCCTCGTCTGTGACCTATACCACAGCTCACGGCAATGTCCAATCTGTAACTCACTGAACAAGGCCAGGGATTGAACCCACATCCTCATAGATACTAGTCAGATTAGTTTCCGCTGAGCTGTGATGTGAACTCCCTCCCATTCCTTTTTAATCTTGAGTACACCCACTGTTTATGAATGTACCGCAGTTTGTCTATTCACAGCTTAATGGAATTTGGGGCTGTTTCTTGGTTATTACAGAAAAAAACCACAGTGAGTATTTGTGTCAGATTTTTTGTATGGATACATATATATTGAGACATATGTTTTCATTTCTCTTGAGATATTGCATAGGAGTGGGTGGCTGAGTTGAATAGTAGATGAATGCTTCATTTCAGAATGAGGAACCGAGCAGGAGTTCCTATTGTGGCTCAGCAGCTTAGTCTCCTTCAGGATGTGGGTTTGATCCTTGGCCTCACTCTGTGGATTAAGGATCCGGCATTGCCACAAGCGAATACAGCTCAGATTCCACCCCCAGCCTGGGAATTTCCTTATGCAGCAGGTATAGTCATAAAAAGAAACAAACAAACAAACAAACAAAACCCTAAAGAATAATAACGACAACAAAAAGATTGAGGAACTGAGAAATTAATAGGTTAAGTAACTGTCCTGGTTTCGTTTAGTAATTAGCAGATCTCAGATTTGAACAAAAGCAATCTAACCTAACAAAAGCAATGATTTTACAGTGTCATCGTTCTTGATTTAAATGCATCACTGTAAGAAATTATTAGGACAAAGAAAGTTAACTCCTTGTTTTTCTGGGCTGGTTACTCTATTTCCTCTGATTATATTGTTTGTTTTGAGTGTGGCTGGATAAAAGGAGGACCATCAGGGATTCAGTGATCAAGGTTAGCTCTTTTCTTGCAGTCCTCTTCTAGTATTTTTTTTTTTTTTTTGTATTTTCTAGGGCTGCTCCCACGGCATATGGAGGTTTCCAGGCTAGGGGTCGAATTGGAGCTGTAGCCACCAGCCCACACCAGAGCCACAGCAACACTGGATCCGAGCTGTGTCTGCAACCTACACGGCAACGTCGGATCCTTAACCCACTGAGCAAGGCCAGGGATTGAACCCACAACCTCATGGTTCTTATTCGGATTTGTTAACCACTGAGCCACGACAGGAACTCCATTTTTTCTTTTTTTTTAATTGTATTTTTTTTTTACCTTAATGTAAAATGAATTTTTAAAATCTTTCTTTCAAAATCTGAAATTGAACATTTTTTATGTAAGATTAAATTTCAAGGGCAGAGCAGTGCATGCACGCATGCGCACACATATACATACAAAATCTCCATGAACTGTTCTTATTTTGAAAGTTTTTATTGATTTACAGTGTTGTATCCCTTCCTGCTGTACAGCATAGTGACCCAGTCATATATGTGTCTGTATGTGTGTGTGTGTATGTGTTGTGTGTGCCTTCTTTTTCTCATACTGTCTTCCATCATCTTTTGTCACAAGAGACTGGATATAGTTCCCTGTGCTATAGTCTTTATCCCTACTTGGTCATTACAAATTTGGAAACTATTCCATGCCATAATAATAAAAAAATTGTTAAATCTCTCGGGATCCAAATCGCTTGCCTTAAAATGGGAAAAAGGAGTCCCTTTGCAAGGTTTCTGAAAAGTCCATGGTAAAACTGGTATTAAACTAAAGATTTCTGTACAGTTCTAAAATTTAATTACTGCAAAATTATTTTATAGCTATTCTCTTTTTAGTTCAACATAGATAAATATAATGAATATAAGTTTGTATCTATTAGATGGCATGATATTCGCTATTTTGAAAAAATTAACATCAGCGTCATCATCATTAAGCATCATAATCACCTCCTGATAATTTTTAGTCAGTAATTCAATTATCCATATTACGAGGTCAGTTATTTACATTTTCCTGAATCTGTCATTTCTGGAGACTGCATTTTCAGTTTAATATTCATTTCCATCGTCCTCTTTGAATTTCGAGATATACATTCTTCTTTCTTTTCCAGATCACAATACCTCCATCCAAACAACAGTGGGATGACCTGATTTCTTTGTTTATTTGCAGTATAGCAGCCTACATCTCCTTCAATTTTTTTTTCCCAGCTATATTGAGATATAACCTTGAGATGTAATTGGCATATATCATTGTGTAAGTTTAAGGTGTACAACATAATGATTTGATGTATCAACTGATATTTCACATGTCTTGGGAAACATTTTGGAATTAAAGATTACCACACACAATCAGTTTCTTCTTATTTCTTTTTCAGGGCTGCTCCTGTGGCATATGGAAGTTCCCAGGCTAGGGGTCAAACCTAAGCCACAACTGCCGACCTACGCCACAGCCAAAGCAACGCAGGATCCAAACTGTCTGAGACCTACACCACAGCAATGCCAGATCCTTAGCTCACTGGAGATCAAACCTGTATCTTCATGGGTACTAATTGGCTTTGTTACCACTGAGCCATTAAGGAAACTCCACCAGAATAAATTTCCAAACTTCATTTTCGGTATGTTTTTCCCTACTTCATGTTTTTCCCATTATTCTCCCAAAATATGTCTATTACTCTAGTAGTCAGCTTTTGGCACATGATTGCTATCAAAAAAGTAATCATTGTTCAAGTTTTACCCAATGAAAACTTAATTGCTACCCTTTTCCTCACTCTTAACAGGATTTCTATATCATTTAAGAACCGTTAAACCAGGAAAAGACTTAAAATTCCCTTAAGCGTTAAAAACTAAATTAAATTTAGAAGTAAATTATGGGTAGGCTTGGCAAAGATTCTCTGAGTAAAATCTTCCACATTATAAAGAGAAGGGTATATTTGGTTTTTATAACTGGTTCTGCTTCTGTTCACTCTGAATATCTACCTATTTATGGAGATTTCCTAGAAGGATCATACATCATTAGCTTGTTTGCCTGTTTACCAACAGCTTAAGCTGTTTCTTTTGCTTCATTTCGGTATATTTCAAGAGATCTATTCTAACATTGTTATTTTTAAATAACGTATAAACTACATCATCTCTGAATAGATTAATAATTTGTTTTTACCCTTTTATTTTAGCCATGGTTCTGTTAAAGTCAATGATAATAAAAATAAAAACACTTGTTTAGGTTCAGCAAATTAGAAGAATTTGTTTTGATTGGGAAATCACTGCTTTGGTCGGTGGAAGTTTCTGCTAACTCCAGAAATAGTTTAGTACCATTTGTGGAGCTGATTCAATGGCCCGAGTAAACATATTTCTGTCCACAGCTTTTGTGTTCAATTCTGAAGCCCTTGCGAGCCCCGGGACCCCAGATCTCTATCTGGAGCGATGCTTTCTCAGTTTAACTCCTTATTTAAGGGTCAGAGCATTGTGCCTTAATTGGTAATGGGTGGCAAATGTCTTAAGCAGGTTAGCCTTCAGCCTGCTTGGGAATTTGTTTTGCTCCTGATATGTCCTAAACTCCATTTACTTTTTACTGTGAACTCAGAACTTCATGTCTATGAATAAAGTGAGGCTGCTTAGCTCCATAACTAAATTACAAAGCAGTCAATTAACTTCTGTAAAACAAGATGCCTGACTGCTCAGCACTGAGAGGACCATAAATAGTGGTTTGCTTGCTAGCATGGAAGAGCCTATGAATTTCCGTCATATGAATATTGGACCATAAACAACTATTCCCTATAAAATGCCTTATAGGTTCTAAAATGATTTAGTGATTAAAAAGCACTCACTGCTAATGCTACTACTACTTATAATATAATAGGGGTATATTTATTAAATAATCTGTATGTGCAGATTTAGTCACCATGCTAAATGATTTATAAGCATCATCTCACTGGAAATTTACCAAAACCCCACATGATCATTACAGAACCTTTTGTATTAAAAGGAAATTATAGCATACCATAGTACAATATCATCCCTGTTATAAATATGGGGAAATTGAAATTAAATAAAGGTGAAAATTCCATATAAAACTAGTATAGGTAATAATAGAGTTGCTAGAGAGAGTATATAGACCCAAGAATATGGACCCAAGAAAGTATATGGATCTAAAGCCATGCTTTTGAACACAGAGGTAGGTAGGGCAAGTTAAATGCAACAACCCCACAGTCTCCTTTCTAAGGCATCAGTGGATCCTAATAAGTGCCAAAGTTGACAATTTCATTGTATGTATTTATTTGCTTATTTTTTTGCTTGTCCACATCAAAATAAGCTCCTAGTGAAGGTAGGTATGTATCCAATAAATACAAGTAACTATTGCAGAAACAAAGGTGTATAAAAAATTCTGTTAGTGCTACTCGTGCTTCAGTCCTTCCCTTCCTTGGCTTATACTGTTCTGTATAATTATCCTTATTTCCTCCCAGGTTTGTGCATTTTGTTTCTTTGTTTTATTGAAATTATAGTGAATTTATAATTTTGTGTCAGTTTCAGTTGTACAGTAAAGTGATTCAGTTACATATATATAAATATATAGTATTATATATATACACACATATATATATATAATATTCCTTTTCAGATTCTTTTCCCTTATAGGTTATTACAAGATATTGAGTATACCTCCCTGTGCTATATATGGTAGGTCCTCTTTTATTTATAAAGAATACTCTTTTATTTATACTACTATGTACATGTTAATCCAAACCTCCTAATTTATCTTTCCCCCCAACACTAGTCACTTTTGAAACTATAAGTTTGTTTTCTATGTCTGTCTGGGAGTCTAATTCTGTTTTATAAATAAGTTCATTTGTATCATTTTTTTTAGATTCCACATGTAAGTGATACAGTATGATATCTGTTTTTGTCTGACTTAATTTGCTTAATATGATAATCTCTAGGCCCATCCATGTTGCTTCAAAAGGCACTATTTCATTCCTTTTTATGGCTGAGTGATATTACATTTTATACATATATATAAATACACACATGCACACCCCACATCTTCTTTATTCATTCATCTGTTGATGGATACATGGTTGCTTCCATGTCTTGGCTATTGCACATAGTGATGCTATGAATATTGGGGTGCATGTATCTTTTCAAACTAGAGTTTCCTCCAGACATATACCCTGAATTTGGATTGCAGAATAATATGACAGTTCTAATTTTAGGTTTTTTTAGGACATTCCATACTGTTTTCCATAGTGACTGCACCAATTTACATTCCCCAGCAGTGTGGGAGGGTTTAAATTCTCCACACCTTCTCCAGCATTATTGGTAGTCTTTTTATTGATGACTATTCTGACTGGTGTGAAATGATACCTCATTGTAGCTTTGATTGGCATTTCTCTAATAATTAGCACTATTGAACATTTTTGTATGTTCCTGTTAGCCGTCTGAATGTATTCTTTGGAGAAATATCTACTTAGGTCTTCTGCTCATTATTTTGAGTTTGGGGCACTAAATCAGCTTTAGGTCCTGCAGGACAACTTGGTCTCTTTTCCCTCTAGGGAAATTGTCGATCAGGATTTAACCATTTCATTTCCTCTTGACACCCACTTTTATGTTTTATTCCTAAGTAAGTTTGTTGGTGGTCCCCAACACCACCTTCAGGTTTTATGATTTGCTGGAAGAACTAAGAAAATAGCTGTTTTATTCATAGTTACATTTTTTACAATGAAGGGATGCAGATTAAAATCAGTAATGTTAAAAGTTGCATAGGTCAGAATCCAGGAAAACACAAGTTTAAGTCTGCAGTTATCTTCATTCAGTGGAACTGAAAGGATGGTGATTAATTCTTCTAGCACACAGATCTACAAAACAAGATATATTCCAAGAAATCTAGCTCCTAAACATGTGATCTTCATCTAACCTGTCCATTCTTACTGATAGTATTCATTTTGTTTTACAGCTAAAATTATTTTAAATTTTTTCATAAATTTAAATAAATACTTCTGTTTTGATGAATTTTAGACTTCCATATATATTTTATACAAATAGCTTTTTTATTCAGCAGTTTATTCTGAATATGCTCCACTGCAATACGTAGATATATTTCTTTCTTTTTTTGTTCAGTTACCTACTACTTTGTGATATGATTTTGCTTTAATTGATTCAGTCAGACTACCATTGCCTAACATGAGGGATAACTAAACAGTTTTTCAATGAAAAATATTGCCCAGTAATGAATGATTTTTGCACATCATGTGGTGTTTTATTCCATTTGAATTTGATATAATTATTTTATTTTTTGTTTTTTGTCTTTTCTAGGGCCACACCCACGGCATATGGAGATTCCCAGGCTAGGGGTCTAATAAGAGCTGCAGACACCAGCCTACACTATAGCTGCAGCAACGCAGGATCTGAGCCATGACTGTGACCTAAACCACAGCTCACGGCAATGCCGGATCCTGAACCCACTGAGTGAGGCCAAGGATTGAACCCACAACCTCATGGTTCCTAGTCGGATTCATTAACCACTGAGCCACGACGGGAACTCCTGATATAATTATTTTGAATACATAATGTACCATAGTACAAGAAATGGAAGTAATAATGTAGTAATAATGAATGTATCCATCATGCATGTGAGGACACCGAACCTCAAAGAAACTTGTCTAAGTCATATATGTAAATTAATGACAAGTATTTTATTCTATAACCAGAATCTGATTCTGTGGGGTTTCAAAATTCATTCAGCTTAATTTCTAACAAAATTAGTAATATTTTCTAAATAATCAGAATTGGATTGATATTCCACTAACTGCATGATGACAGACAGCTAGAATGATAAGGTGGGCCATTCAGCATGTTTGAGAGCAGTGTTTATTCCCATGATTATTTCTAAAGCTGAAACCACAGCTTTGAACTTTCTATAGACTAGTTCATTTTGTCTGGGGACCAAGAAACTCTATCAAGAACTTGCGCCAACAGGCACGTGCAGAATCAGTGTGAGAGTGCAGTTAGAGGAGTAAAGAAGAGCTTAGGGTTTTTTCTCGTCAAACCTCTTCAGCATCCTTAGCTTCAGAAAATAGATCAGAATAATAAAAAATTAACTTGTTTATCTATAACCTCAGGCTCTGTTCTGCAGCAAAGACTCTTTTAAAAGGGGAAGATGAATTGACATCTCCTAGGGGATTTGCTTCCCTAATATTTTGGCGTGCTTGGCTGGTTTACAGAGGAAACATATCAGCCTGTATAAAATGTCTTTTATATCCCTGTCTGCCATTGGAATTATTTTAGTTGAATAGAAATAGAGATAAACCAAGGAATAGAACAATATAAGTGGTCTTAGCTTATTTCATATATAGATTCCCTTAGAGAGCAGAAACATTTGATCTTTTTCTTTTTTCGTTTTTTTTGTCTTTTTAGGGTTGCACCCATGGCATATGGAGGCTCCCAGGCTAGGCGTCGAATCGGAGCTGTTGCTGCTGACCTAGGACACAGCCACAGCAATGCAGGATCCAAGCTGTGTCTTCGACCTACACCACAGCTCACGGCAACGCCGGATCCTTAACCCACTGAGTGAGGCCAGGGGTCGAACCCGCACCCTCATGGCTCCTAATCGGATTTGTTTCTGCTGCACCACAATTGGAATTCCTGATCTTTTTCTTTTCTACATCACTGCAGAAATTTAATTGACAAGGGTGTCTTGATGACACTGGGATTGACCTGAAATTTTCTGGTCTTATAGAACTATGAGGAGTTTGTAATGATCAAAAATTCTGATTCCTTTCACCAAGAACCCACTTCCCTCTCTCTCTTATCTTTGCTTCTGCAGATACTGTTAGCATTTGCTGCAAGTGATGGTAAAGTTAAGGCATTCTTTAAAGTTCTATTCTTCATGCAGTTCTGTCATCCACACAAAATATCTTTACATAAGCCATTAAGAATTATGAAGTTTAAATAGATGGTGCCCATCTTGTAGCAATTCCTATTATACTGTTTACATTCTCTGAAGAAATAATTCTTGGTGAAAGTTTTTTGTCTACTTAATACAAAGGTCAATATGAGATGGAATCTATCAATATTCTCAAATTATAGCATGTGGAAACTGTTCATTGATTTGTGCTCAGGAAATCTGATAAATATCTGGCCACTACTCACCAGAATTCAGAGATTTTCTTGCTTCATATTTTATCCTGTCACTTTAGGCACATAACTAAATGCTATGTACTGGGGATACCAAATGGTATGTTATGATTATTTTAATAGTGAGAGACAGGAATCTAACTCAATTAATTTAAGATAAAAATGTCGGGAAGCGATTTATTCACTTACTTCCATGGAAAATGCACAAGTACCTTAAATAGATCCAGATTCTTGGAACTTCCAAGTCTATGTTATTTTCTTCATATGCCAGCTTCCTTTCCTCTCCAGTATATAGACAAAATGACCATAGGATTTCTTGGTTCCTAGGGTAATCTTATTCATCATCTCAGTTTCCATCTTGTGTGTTCATTGGAGAAAGTACCAGAAGGTGTTAGTTAATCTTCTTATTACTTCCCTGTCTTTATCCCCATGCTCCTCTGTCAATCACTGACTGTGGCAAGAATGATCTAACGTTCTGAAGATTCTCGTCTGGTTTATGTATTTATTCCTGAGATCTTAGTGAAGGAAGGGAATGCTCACACACATATTCCACAATGACTAAAAATGAAGGAGGCCGGTTCTTAACCTAAGTCAAACAGTCCAAAAAAGAGACAGAGCTCCAGCCCCTATGGTGTTACACACACACACACACACCTCCTCATGAAAATCACAGGATGTCTTGGTAGCCTGGGTGGGTGCCTAGCAAACATAATTTATTCCATGTACTTCCTTAGCCTCTCATTTATCCCAGCAGTTTTTATTACAGATCTCAAAAAAAAAAAAAACCAACCTTTTATTGCCTGTAAGATTTGGTATTTTTTCATCTTGATCCACTTCCTTGACTTATATCATAGTCTTAGAAAGTACTTTCTGGATCCATGTCTCTGGATCATGCACCTGTCATCATCCTTAGACGCTTATACAAGAACTAATGATTTGGATACTAGGTTACCCCAGTTTATTAACTCTTAGTTAAGGAGGTCAGAAATGCAATATTAGTTTTATGGAGCTAAAAGCAGAATTGTGTTGCTCTGGAGGAGCTAAGAGAGCATCTTTTTCCTTAAGTTTTCCAATTTCTTGAAGATACTTACATTCCTTGGTGTTTAGTGCCTACCTCCATCTTCAGAGAACATCACTCTGATCTCTGTATCCCTTACCACATGTTCTGGTTCTGAACTGTCTGCCTTCTGTTATAAGGACTTTTGGGATTACATTGGGATTACATAGATCATCTCTCCATCTCAAGAACCTTAACTTGGTCACATCTGCAAAATCCTTTTTGCTATGCAACGAAATATATTCATGGTTTCTGGGAATTAGAACATGGACACATTTAGAGATCTATTATTCTGTCTACCACAGCACCTTACCTGCCTTCCAGGTAAGAACAGAAAATAGTTTTACCAAATGATTTGCCCCTTCATAGAATGGAAAACATTGTTCTAGCCTTTAAAATGTTTCCTTTTTCATTGTCCTTAATCTGGCTGATGGGATATGTGCTTTCTGGAAAAGTATCCATGGCCTTGGCAGAGAAAAATAGAGCTCTGGAAAATTTTATGCCAGAAATAAAGGTCTCAGAAGTGATGAATATTACTCCTGCTCAAAAATTATTGGCTGTGACTAGGTTTATGATGCCAGAAAGTGGAATCTTAACATGTATCCAGAAGGGAAAACCAAAAATAAATGTTGAACATAAGCATCAATCACCCTGCAAAAATATTTTCTTCTCCAACAGGTTTGTTCACTCTTAGTGCAACGATTAACCTCTTAATGAATGCTTTCTCCCAACTTAATACAATTTTATAGGCTATAAATTTTGAAGTCTATTCTGGCAAGTCTAAACTAAAGTGAAAGCTTTGGCTCTATTCTTTTGATCAAGCATCAAGGAGTCTCTTTTGCGGTCTTTGGTGATAAGGAACATAGATAGTATTAGACTAAACGGCTTCAGAGAACATCATTTTTCTTTGAGTGACTCTCTAAGGTCTATAACTTGTAGAAACTTAGGCTCAACCCCATGTTAATCTGTGTGTCTTAGTTTGTATTTCTTCAAGTTAGGTATATTCAATTTAGTCAAGTTCAGAGGTACTAAAATAACTGCTGATTTTTGTGGAAGATAGTTTGAAGGAAGAGTCATCAACTCTCTCTGAGTCTCTAAGATTATATTACACTGATGAATGACATAGAAATATTTAATGTTATTTTTTTTTACTACTTGTAGATTTTACCAAAGTCTATGAAATATATTATTGTTAACTTAAACTTCTCTTTTGTATTTGATAAGAATAAGGAGATCTATGCACAATATGTCTATATAGTTTTATTCTTGTCTTTTTTCTTTTCTTTCTATTTTAGGGCTGCACCTGCAGCATATGGAAGTTCCCAGGCTAGGCGTTGCATTGGAGCTGCAGCTGCCGTCCTACCACAGCCACAGCAACTCGGGATCTGAACTGCACCATCAGTCTATGTCTCAGCTTGCTGCAATGCCACACTTAATCCACTAAGTGAGGCCAGGGATGGAACTCACATCCTCATGGATACCAGTCAGCTTCTTAACTTGCTGAGCCACAATAGTAACTCCTATATAGCTTTATTATATTATTAAACCTAAATATCACCATATATCAGAGTTTGTTCACCTTAACCAGATCATTGAGTTTCCATTGAAATAGGGATTTTAAAAAAGTAATTATCATTTGTACACAGTCAAGAAAAATCAGGTCTGTTCTGTACAAGGCAAATGCTTCATAGTGTGCAGCGTTATACATCTTTCACCTAATACAGGGTTTCTCAGTATCAGCACTGCTAATGTTTTATTCCAGCTAACTAATTGTAGGAGGCTATACTGTACACTGTAGGGTATTCGGCAGCATCCCTGCCTTCTTACCATTTAATGTCATCAACACAATCATAACACCAAAAATGTCCCCAGACATTGCGAAATATCCTTGGAAGAAGAGACGCAAAATTACCTCTGATTGAGAACCAATGACCCAAAAGGGAGTATATCCTTCCCTATTCTGTTAAGCAAGTCAGACTTCTGAAAGAATCCTATATGATCTTGACAACATTTGTAAATAAAAAACCTTCCTAATATTCTACCACTGCAAAAATGCTTTAAATTGAAATGTAACTAGCAAATCTTAGAGCATATGGGGAGGAGGCAAAGCTTTAATGAGTGCTTGCATATGGATGAAAAAATTAATTAAAACTGCAGTAGTGTGTCACTAAAAATCTCTCTAACATGTTAAATCACTGATACTTTTCCTGAGGAAGGTGAAGGTAAGATGTCTTTGCTAATCTCTTGATACATATGCCACATTTTGGAGACTTGCTCTGCTCCTTCCTCGAGCTCATAAACACTCTTCTGACTGCCTCCATAAACACTCTTTGAGATATTTTATTTATTATAATAATCAACTCATCCAGTTTTCCTTGGGCTCTCTCATGCTCAGCAACATATTAAGTTCTGTCTGCCCTCCTAATTTTTCCAACAATTTCTTATAGATTTAGCATGCTTGTAATTTGTGAAGCTGAAAATTCAGGGAAGAAAAAAAGAAGATGACCAAAACTAACTAAGTAACCATATGTATGTGTGTGTGTATATATGTGTGTGTGTGTATATATATATGTATATATTTATATACATATACATATTCAGATGTTGAACCAGTTTGGAAAATCTGTAGACATCTTAATAGGGGCCAACCAGAGAAACTGATGCAGAGAAGCTCCAGGTGCAACTGCCATTAGATGTGTTCTGGAAGGCCCCCACCAATAGCTAGAAACCAGGACCTTAATTCTCCCAAAAGGGCTTTAATAATATAATGAGTTGGGGCTTGTTCTAAAATTAATGTTACTGTTCTAGGAATACTGATCTTAAAGTAGAGAGCCTGGGAAGAGCTAACAATTATAGAAGATGCAGTTTGTATCTTTTTGTTTGTTTTTTGTCTTTTTAGGGCTGCACTCATGGCATATGAAAGTTCTCAGGCTAAGGGTTGAATCACAACCACAGCCTCTAGCCTATGCTACGGCCACAGCAATGCCAGATCCGGGCTGTTCTGCAACCTATACCACAGCTCATGGCAACACTGGATCCTTAACCCAGTGAGCAAGGCCAGGGATCAAACCCTAGTCCTCATGGATACTTGTTGGTTTCATTATTGCTAAGCCACTATGGGAACTCCCTAAGACTGCTATTCTTAGATGTTTTCACCTAGCTATTGGTGGCCCTTGAAAACAACAGTGGCAAACTCATGGCAGTTTGAGTCACCCCTTGCCACATACTTTGATTATAATCTCTAACTGATTATCATATTTTATTTTCCTCTGAATCCAGGTGTGGCTTCAACATTTTCCAACAGATAAATGTTGCCAACTAATCAAAGGTAGCACAAAAAAATACGAAATAAAAAAAGGAGTTTCCATCATGGTGCAGCAGAAACAAATCTGATTAGGATCCCTGAGGATGCAGGTTTGATCCCTGGCCTCACTCAGCAGGTTAAGGATCCAGTGCCATGGGTACAGCCCTAAAAAGGTGGAACAAAAAAAAAAAAAAGAAAAAGAAAAAAAGAAAAGAAAGAAAAAAGAAAACAGTGAATATAGCAGGGGAGGATTGCTGGTGGTCATTTTGGAGACTGTCTACCTCAACAACAACAATAACAAAAATCCACTTATGTGGGCCTTTGAGGAATTCTATAATATTACCTAGAGTTTATCTTTCAGTATTTGTCCCTACTAATCTTCTCTTCCATGAATCTCCTTCAGAAAAATCAGATATTTTTCTGCTTCCCATTTACTTTCAAGTTTTTCACTCCCCTGAGGCTGCTTCTGGGCTCTCCTCTCCTCTTAGAATTCCCTTTGTAAACACTCTTTATCAGTGCATACACACTCTTCATTTTTAAAGACTCAGTGCAAGTTCCTCTTCCATAAGAGCCTTTTCTAAATTCCATATCCTATCCTGTTTGAAATTATTCTCCTTTTGCTTTTCTGTAATTCCGTATCCTATTTTTCCCTTTTCAATAGATTCTTTTGTTTTAAAATTATGTGGAGTCATGTCATATTGTTATACTGAATTTTGACATTTTAAAAATCCAGATCAATTTCTAATTCATTGTTTTAATGCCTACAGCATAAAGGATCACTGTATTGAGCATCACAGACACTCAATAAGTATTTGCTGAAAAAATCAATTTGATCTATCTGAAATGGTCAAATAGAAAAAGAAGATCATACATAGCTCATTATAGTGTTACTTTAAAGAAATCAAAATATCTGGCCTCATGCTAGGTACTGTAAAAATAAATCTAAAAATAAGAATCACATGAACAGATTTAATATTTGATTACCTGTTTCATACAAGATAGAGCACATAATCTTTTAATTTAATTTTCACAACAAATCTGTGGGAAATGTCAAATTTTCTTTCCATTATTGATGAATAAATTGAGGCTAAAAGAGATTAGAATGCAGCAAAATCCAAATACAAACCCATGTCTTTTGGTTCTAACATTTATACTATTAATACTATTTTAAAATAGCATTACAGGATTATACCTCCTGGAATTTAAGACAGAAAGCAGTCTTGCATTAGTTCTGAAACACTATTGAACATGGGGAGAAACTGATTAATGTTTAATAGTTACGGAATCATATTAGAATTTTGTCTAAGAGAGATTATCAGTGGAGTTAGGTCAGGCTTTTGCTTTCAGGATGTGATGAATTGCTATTGTTACAATTTTCAAAGCCTGTTTTAAAGACTGTGTATAAATTTTATATACTCACATACACATGGGTATAGGTTCACAGAGACCTAATACTTTACCATAAAAATTTCTAGAAAGGTCCATATGCCTTTAATTTTACAGTAATAAAGTGGCAAGGTGTCTGGTGGGCAAGGAACCCTGTTTCTCATTTAAAGAAAGTACTGTTCAGATTTCATGGCCACATACCCCTAGTCCTTCCTTAGTAACCTGAAACACCAGTCAGTGGCACAGGGACAGAAGACAAAACCAGAATCTGCATTTTGTATGCAGTTCTACCAGGATGTCATTTCACTGTCTCATCTTTGCTGTTTTAACTATTGGAGGAGACAGTGCATCACATGCTTATCCTCATGGTCGAATGACACTAGCTAAGCAGTAGGAGGTCAGCAGTGGAATTGTGGGTCTTAGGCACATCACAAAGCCAGCCTCTGAGACACCTTCCAGGCTGCCTTCTATTATGCAGTGGCAGGAAGCAGTGACCTTGGTGAGCATGAGAAGGTCTGCCATGGCAACCAAAGATCACTCTACCTACTGAAGCAGGTCTGTTGCCCATCGTGAAAGTGTTCCTTCAGGTGTTAGTAATGAATCTCCACTGTTTAAGCAGAGGCACATTAAGATTGTTACTTTGCTGTTGACAAACTTATTTAAAAATGAGGGCACAGGAGTGCCTGCTGTGGTGCAGTGGGATCTGTGGTATGTTGGGAGTGCTGGGATGCAGTTTCAATCCCAGTCCTGGCACAATGGGTTAAGGATCCCACATTGCCCTCCAGCTGCAGCATAGGATGCAGCTATGGCATGGATCTGATCCCTGGCCTGGAAACTGCATATGCCTGGGGTCCTCCCCCCTAAAAGTGCATATTGTTTGGAAAGAGGGAAATTAATTAATAATTTCAGGAGCTAATTCCTCAGGCAGGAGTAATGAGAAGAAGCTTATATTATTGATTGGTTTAACACTGAGGATTATGAAAGACTATGACTATATCCTAAAGCATAATTTCAAAACGTCTACCCCCTAAAATTAAAAAAATATAAACTGATCTAGTTCCACTGGTAAATTACATGAAGAAACACATACCAGGACCAGTTAATCAGGGCAAATATCTGCCCTGATAAATGACTCAAACTATAGCTTGTCTAGTATTTGTGGCTTTCTCTTCTTTTCCTACCATTGCAATCTGCTGTGGTCAGAGTCCTGATTTCAGAGCTCAGCAGGGAAACAGGGTACTTTCTATTGTCACAAAATCCCCTCAAGTCCTGAGAGTGTGTGGAGGGAGTGGGATGGGGCAAGCACATACCTGTGCATGAATTTACATTTCTCAACTCTTGTCATTTTTCCAATCCTGGTGACCACAGAGAAATGGTCCTTTTTTCTTTTTCTTTTTTTTCCCATCAATTAAATAAGATGCCTACCTCTCCCTTTTTGCAAGCCATCCTCAGTCTCTGATTCATTTTTTAGCAACCTTCCTTCTCCTCGATTTGAGAATGAGAAAGCAGTTCCCTCTCTCCCTCTTCTGTTGGAAGAGGCAAAAAGCTAAAGGAATATTTACTCCTATAAATTCCTTCAAAGTAGATTTCCTTTTCTCAGAGACTGGAGGGATTTCAGGGAAGGTGACAGCCAAATCTTCAATTACAGCTTTGTCTTATTATGCCCCATGGGCGTGAACATAGCTCTATTTAGAATATATAACATGCTGTTTTTAGCTTTGAAACATTAACTACAATACCAAGAGAAAAAAAAAAGCACATGTAAAGTCCTGTTATTCTAGTAAAATCATCCATCCTTCCTAATATTTCCATTTACTCTGGATTTTATCCTTCTGCATGATTGAGAGTTACTACTCCAATTAAGATGCTTTTCATCTTTAGAGGCTTTTATAAACAGTCATTAATTACAACTGTGCATGCAGTCAGGTAATGGTTTGGGATCTTGCAGGGGCCTCCTGATTTATGTTTCAAAGGACATCATGATTAGCAGTCCTTCCTTCTACAGAGCTTAGAAGATGACTCTTGCCTGAGAAAAATTAGCTTAGGAGTCAAATATATAGTTTAAAAGCCTTTTTTTTTTTCTATCTTCTTTCTTTCCTTCTATCCCTTCCTCCTTCCCCACCTTCCCTTTTTATGTCCTTTCTTCCTTCTTTTCATTCTGTTCTTAGCCACACAAGATAACAGCGAATGATTAGAGTTTTTCTCTCTCAGGAGTGAAGATAATATCTATCTGATTTCATAGTATGAAGATGGACATGAAGGCGATTTATGCCTCTCCTTACCCACAGCCTACGGTTCTCGGCTAGAAAGGTAATGCAAAGGCTTAAAAGCAGTAAATACTTCCTAGTTCTATAAATCCATTCCAGCAGAACAATTTTTAATTTTTGCACCATGAATTTTTGCAAGAACCATTTGCACTATCTCAATTTATAACTGTATAATCACAGAGACTCGTATGACACCCATTAAATTTGTCCAATGTAGAATAGAGATTGTTGATAATACTAATGGAGATTATGTCTTTGGAAACCTGATTATCTGATCAATGTTTTCAAAAATAATACGGTCACTACTGAAAAGTCAGGGCACTCAACAAACTTGATGTACGAGACCCAGGGTGGTGCCAACACAAAGGGCAGCCGACTATCATGACAGAAAATCAAATATTTATATAAACCACTCTGTAAATATTTTATGAAAACTGCAGAGTGTTTCCATATGAATTGTAAATTACCATATCCAAAGTAAAGTGATCAATGATTCAGCCATTGGTTTACTGCTTAAATCTGGGCATCTCAAACCTGCAAAAACCTTCTTTCCCTTGATGCCAGCAACAGTAAGAGTCAGGAATGCATTTGGCACCTCTTTCATCTGATCTTTCCTGTCCTCCTGGAGTCTGGCATTGTCCAGCTTCCCCTCTCACTGCATTGCAAATCTACTAGTTTGAGATATGTCACTTTATGAGAAAAAAAAAAAAAGAGAGAGACATTAGAACACATTCAGGTTGTTCAAGTAGATCACATTTCACCATTTTGTGATAGATACACCAAGGAATCTGGCTATTCAAAGTTGAAAATTCTGGCCTCATCATATATATATATAGCCATGGAAAGTGACTTGACATTTCTTAATCCTGAATTTTCTTCTTTGTAAGATGGGAATTTCTACCTTATAGACTTGTTTTGAAGGGTAAATTCATAATAGTAATTGAGATGTAGTAGTAATGTGGTTGACATAGTAGATATTATTTCAACAACCCCTTTGAGATAGTGAAGTTTTTGTTTTAGTTCAAATCATAAAGTGTAGATGACTTTAAAATTGGGGTTTTCAAAGAAAGTATTTATACATGTATCCATCTATTTATTATGTTTTCAGTTCAGACTAAGAATCAAGTCTGAAATATGAATAGCCAGTACACATATGAAGAAAATTTCAAAAATAGTGGTAATCAAGTAAGTGCAAATTAACCACAAATGGATTTTATGGTCAGAAATAGAATACTTCCCAGCAAGTGTTTAGGAAATTGACAATTTCCTTTTCTTCCTGGGCAGTGCAGTGCTATACTAGCTTCCTATAAGTTAATTCGACTCTACTGAAGGCTTGCAAATTGTCCATTTCTTTTTATTTCCCCAACTCTACTTTAAAAAAAAAAATGTAACCTTAGAAAAAACATGTTTATACAAATGTTTTTTATAAAAACAATTAGAAATGACATGAACATGCAATAAAAGGGAATATTGATTGATTAAATGCCTGTATTCCAACAAAGCATCAAGTCCAAAACTGAGACCATGGAATAACTTTTTGTTGCACAGGAAAATATTATATATTAAATGGAAGACTAGCAGTTACAAAATTCACATGTAATATGATCCCATTTTAGTACACATTTATATGTTCATTTATATATATACATATATATGCTTTTATTCAGATATTTTATAAGAACATATATTTTGTCTTTTCAAAAAGTTTTATACAAGTTTTAAAGCTTACATACCATTTACAGATATTACAAAATGTGGGCTGCATTCCCCGTGTTGTATAACATAACTATTGGGTATAAGACAAACAACAAGTTTCATACCTCCCACTCCCTCACCCATATATTGCCCTTCCCCCACTGGTTACTACTAATTTGTTCTCTAAGTCATTGAGTCTATTATTCTTTTTCTCTTTTTTTTTTATTCACTGGTTCATTGTATTTTCTTAGATTCCACATTTAAGTGATATCATACAGTATTTGTAACTCTCTGACTTACTTCACTTGCCTTAATGCCCTCCAATGCCCTCCAAGTTCATCCATGATGCTGCACATTGCAAAATCTCATTCTTTATTTATGGCTAATTATTTTTCCATTGTGCGTATGTGTGTATGCCTCTTCTTCTTTATACATTCATCTGTAAATGAACATTTATGTTGCTTCCATAACTTGGCAATTGTAAATAACACCACCGTGATCTTTGGCCTGCATATATCCTTTTGAATTAGTGGTTTTGAGAATTTTTTTGTTGGTTTGTTTTTGTTTTTTGATGTGTACCAGAGTGGAATTGCTAGGTCATATGACAGTTCTGTTGGTTTTTTGAGAAGCTTCTATAATGTTATCAACAGTGGCTACACTGATTTACATTCCCACCAATAATGTACAAGAAGTGTTCTTTTTTCTCCACATCCCCATCAATGTTTATTATTTGTGTTCTTTTTGATGATAGCCCTCTGACAGGTGGGGGATGATAACTCACTCTGGCTTTGATTTGTATTTCCCTCAAGATTAGAGGTGTTGAGCATCTTTTCATGTGTCTGTTGGCCATCTGCATTTCCTCTTTGGAAAAATGTCTGTTTAGTTCTTCGGCCCATTTTTAAATCAGGTTTTTTGTGTTTTGTTTTGATGTTGACCTATAGGAGCTCTTTATATATGTTGGAAGTTACTTCCTTATCAGTTATATCATTTACAAATATTTTCCCCCATTCAGTAGGTATCTTTTCATTTTGTGGATGGTTTCCTTTGCTGGGCAAAAACTTTTAAATTTAATTAGAGCCCATTTTTTATTTTTGCTTTTGTTCTATATTTTAGGAGATGGGTCCAAAAAATATTGCTGCAAGTTATATCAAAGAATGCTTTGCCTATGTTTTAATTTAGAGTTTTATGGTATCTTTATTAAGAGAAATATGATTTTTGTGGACCAAAAAATGTCTCCTCCCTTTTTAGGAAACAAGGATGTTGAGGCCCTAAAGCCACCAGCCATTGCATTCCCCTCCATCCTTCCCTGACCGTGTACTGTGAGGGTAATTCTGGATGGAGAAAAATAGGATACTGGCTAACATGCTTATCTAGGAATAATTTCAATAATCCCAGACTCTTGCATCTTCCCCTACATAGAAAAACACTAAAATAACTTGAGATATCTATTTTTGTGATTAGCAATAACTTTTTGATGTTCAACATATTTTTTTTCCAGTTAAAAACTCCTGTATATCCTGGCTCCTCCCTTTCCTCCTTCGTACAGTCTCTCAGCACTCTCCGAGAGGCAGTCTTCTGGGCTATCTATCATCCTCAGTAAGTCTGCTGAATAAAATGTGATTCTCAATTTTTAGGTAGTGCATTTTTTTCAGTTAACATTTATGAATATAAATATATGTCTAGCTCAACATCTACCTCTCTACAATTCTGTTCATTAAAAAAACTCCCTGATGTTATTGATATTCTTGTCATTTACTTTTTTCCGCATATATCTTGCTCAGTTTTTAAAACGTTTTTACACGTCTGTTGCCTTTTCCTGTTTATCTATATTTTATTTTATCTTAATTTATTTTATTTATTTTTTTTAATTGTATTTTTTAAAGGTCACACCCATAGCATATGGAGGTTCCCAGGCTAGGAGTCTAATTGGAGCTGTAGCTGCTGGCCTACACCACAGCCACAGTAACTCAAGAACTAAGCCACGTCTGCAACCTACACCACAGCTCAAGGCAATGCCAGATCCTTAACCCTCGAGCAAGGCCAGGGATCGAACGCACAACCTCATGGACCCTACTTGGATTCGTTTCTACTGTGCCACTGTGTGTTAGGATACTGGCTAACATGCATATCTAGGAATAATTTCAGTAAGCCCAGACTCTTGCATCTTGCATCTGGAACTCCCTGTTTATATATTTTATGTACACATTAAACAGGTGACTCTCAGAGGAAGTTGGATTAATCAAAATCATTTAACTTTTCCTTCCTTTCCATCTCCATATTTCTGTCTTAGGTGACAGTGCCTTTTCTGGTGTCAACAAGAAAAGAGGCAAAAGGAATTTCAGTTTTAGTGGGAAAGGTGAATTTAGTTCTGGAAGTATTGAGTTGAAAAGATTATGTCATTTCAGGGTGATGCATAATTAAGCACATCTAGATATAACTTGGTGATTTCACATTGTTGAAATTTACCTACACCCTGTGATCTTAAAAAAAAGTTTATGCAATTCCCCCACCCTTTTGTGTTTCAGGAAATAGCTGACTTTCCCCAATAGAGGCACCCCTCCCCATTTTTTTAGAAGACCAAAGACCCTCCAAATTCCTATTATTTGCCTCATAATTGATGAAGCCGCTTGTCCCTGTTGATGAACCAGAACAAAATACTTATCAGCTAAACTTTGGTTAAGATTCTCTCCTTCCCCCAGGTCCCTGGTTATTAGATCACCCTCATCCAGAGCCAGGGGACAACCTACAATTAATAGCTTCATCTGAGAATAAGGTGGCCTCAGGATAAAACCTCATCTAAGCTACTATTTAATTATGTCAGTCCTATTTATCTCATTTCCCCATTCCTGGTTCTTTCTAGCCTTGTTTGTTATTTCCTATAAAAGAAAAACCCTTTTGTCTAACCCTGGCAAAACTTACATGTCCTGGGTCAGAGGTGTTCTCTCTATTGTGATAAACCCCATTGTCATACCAATAGTCTCGTTCCCCAGATCCTAGTAATAATCCTTTTAAATAAAGTCACTTCTTAAAAATTCTGGATTTATTTATTTATTTGGGACAGAGTCATTGACATATACATGATATAGGAGAACCTGAAGGAGGAGAGAATTTGGCCAAGTATGTAACCCTGAAGATCATCAGTATTTATAGAGTAGAACAAGGATAAGTAGTGGAGGAAATAGTTTGAAAAAGAAATCATTTTAGGAAGACAATGATAATTGGAGACACTTGTATGCCAATTGAAAGGGAAAGGTGTGTAACCCTTATGAAAAGCAAAGTTTTAGTCTCTTGACGGCTAGAAGGAAAAGAGGAGCGACTAGGAAGAATTAGATAGTATTTGGCATTTAATATGTGTTGAGATCTCCATGGGCTACAGCAGTTGACTCTCGTAAGAGTACTCATGATGGTTGGTGAATAGAGTGAGGACTTGGTAGTCAGAGAAACCTGGGTTTAAATTTATATTTGTTCCCTAGACACCGAGTAATCCAGCGTAAAAATGGTAGAAATAATAACAATGATATGTTTGTACATCATATCTTATATATAGTGTTGATTTACATGTGTGTTAAACACATTATGTTCCAGGAATGATACTAAAAACACTGTCTCATCTAATTCCATAGCCATTAGGTGATGCAGCTCGTCTCAATGCCCACATTTATCTATGAAGAAAATGTGGCAAAAAGAGGTTAAAAAAGCTGTCCAAGCTTACAAGGTGAATCTGGGATTTGAACCCAGGCGCGCCTACCTTTTCACCCAGGCACCAGACATCTACATTAGATTGCTACCTTTATAAATTAATTAAACTCCTTAAATTAGCTTCTTCCTTTTTTTCCCCCTCTTGTAGAAACCAGCTAATAATATGTACCTCAAAGGCTTTTTGGAAGGATTAAATGAGGCAATAAAATAAAACGATTAGCATAATGCCCAGCACAAAGTAAGGTCTCAATAAATGTTAGCTGTTAATCTTTTGTAAGTGAGAATCCTAACTTAAAAAGGAAAAGACACTGACTCAAGGTCATACAGGTAGCAAGGAAAAGAGTTAGAATTCAAAGCCACATCTCTCACCCAAAGACTGTTCTTTTCCACCACAGCCTGCTGTCTCAAATGAGTGAGATAAATGGAATCTTGATTAATAAATGAAACAGTGCACTTGCTTTTATCATTCTGCTGCTTTTGGAAAGTATTTTCAGCCAGTTCTCTTGCGAGAAGGGCAGTGAGACCAACAGGACCTTATGTCTTAGTGATTGCTTCTCCATCTGGCATGATTGAATAAGGATGCAAAACTTAGGAGGAAAATCAATTCACTCTCAGCTGTCGCCTTTCTTTCCTCCTTACCCGTGTTTTACAACACCTGCTTGCTGCTGTTTCTTTCACGCCCATGATTCTTAATCATTTTTTTTCCAGTTTAAAATTACATTCTTCTCTAGGGGTGTCCTCCTCACTCGTTGCTAAATAATGCAGTACATGATGTCTCACCATGTTCTGCTTCTGTCCCTGGTGAGTGGACAAAGGCAGAGCAGCTGTGGCTCACTGTCAGACAGAGATAGCAGACACTCCCCAAATCCGCTTCCACAGAAGTTTTGAATGGCTCTGGACCTAGTAGGGAAGAGTAATAGTAATAGGAGCCATTAGGACTTGGAACCTATTGGATGTCTATCTCCTATGGAAGACTGAAGAATGAAACAACCTGCAAAGAAACTTCTCATTCTAAAAGGAGCCATCTCAGAATAGATATGGAGAATAGATAGAAAGAAGTGATCTACCTATGTGGACTGATGGCATTGAAGAAGCAGCATTAAATGAAACTGCTAAAGAGGGTTGTGGTTTTCCTATTTTGTGACCCCATTAGAACATATGAAAGATATTTTAAAATGAATTGTATAAAAGTGTGTGCATATGTGTTTGTGTGTGAGAGAGAGAGAGAGACAGATAGACATGGAGACACAGAAAAAGAAAAATATCTCATCAAATTTGGATTTACTTATTTAATGTCTCTCTTCCTCACTAGATTGCAGTTTACTTAATCTAGATGGTATAACTAGTCCTTTTTTTTTTTTTTTTGTCTTTTCTAGGGCCACACCCATGGCGTATGGAGATTCGCAGGCTAGGGGTCTAATTGGAAATGTAGCCGCCGGCCTATGCCACAGCTATAGCAACACTGGATCCTTAACCCACTGAGTGAGGCCAGGGACTGAACCTGCAACCTCTTGGTTCCTAGTCAGATTCGTTAACTACTCAGCCATGTTGGGAACTCCGGTATAACTAGTCTTGCTTGCCATTCTCTTTTTTTCAGCTGGTAGCAAAATGCATAGCTTTGGCCCTGGAACACAGTAGGTGCTCAAAAATATGTACTGATTGAATGAATCAATTGATGAATACATGCATAAGGAAGGGAAAGATTAGGACTAAAAAGTAAGTACTCATCCTTAGGAAATCTGTTGAGTGATTGAAAGAGAGATGAAAAGGGGTTATAAAGGGAGGTGGTATATAAAAACCCACAATTGCCCACATTTGATCCAGGCTTGCCTTCTTTAGAGAATCTTGAGAAGGTGAAGCAGCCAAGATAACGAGAGAGCAGAAAAGATTTCCCACTTATTCAGGTGAAAGGGGTGGCTGTGGCTTAAATGAAAGAGCCTTTTGTCTCTCCCAATATCTCCCTCTCACCCAAACAGGAGAAATGGTACCCTGAACCATGTGTACTGTTCACTTAGAACAGAAATCACATGATACTGCAATTGTTTACATATGTTTCTCTCTCCTATACGATTTCATGCTTTTAGAAGCTAGGAGGCTGTAATGATGTATTGGTCTTGGAATCACAGAGGTTTATCAATGGCAGACACTCAATCTGTGAATGAATGAATGAATTGAATAAGTGAAGAAATATGGAGGAAATCAAAGTACAAATTGCTTTGTTAATTTTTCTCAAAAATATTTTTTCTCAAAATATTTACTGAACAAAGGATTCTGGGAAAATGACAGAGTAGGATGCACAAGGAACTTGTCTCTCTAGACAACAGCATCAGTGGCAGAGTCTATCTGATGTAAATATTTTGAAACACAGCAGTCTGTTTGAAGGCTTGTGACTCCTAAGGGAAGGCTTGAATGGTAAGTTGTGGTTAATTTTGGTCAAATTCAGCTCTAAGCTTGGGAGAAGTCTCTCTTCCCTCAACCTTGACACTATGGCAGATGGATGAATACATGTTTCTGGAGCCGCTTTTGGGGCTAGGGTAGGCATTGAGGACCCTGTCCTTCACATATCAGGGATCTGTTGTCTGATTACTAACCGCTAATTCTGATGGAAGACACAGAGGGGCATACATAGGTGGACGGCCATTGTTGTAACTTCACTGCTATTGTCATTATTTACAGTAGCCCAAAAGCATTGACAAACCAATCGGGTGAAAGGATAAAGAAAACTTGGTGTATAATACAGTGGAATATTATTTATTTAGCCTTAATGAGGTGGTACATTCTGCAATGTACTTTAACTTGGACATACATAAGGACATTATTATTCTTAGTCAAGTTATGAAAAGAATATGATTTCACTTGTATGAGGTCCGTAGAGTAGTCAAATTCATAGAGATAGAAAGTAGAATGGTGGTTGTCAGGGGCTACAGGGAGGGGCAGTTGTTCAGTGGCCATACAGTTTCAGTTTTGTAAGATGAAGAGAATTCTATAGATGGATGGTCATAACATACAACAGTATGAATGTACTTAGAGCTGATGAACTGTACACTTAAAAATGGTTAAGGTGGGGAGTTCCCATCATGGTGCAGTGGTTAACTGAATCCGGCTAGGAACCATGAGTTTGTGGGTTCGATCCCTGGCCTTGCTCAGTGGGTTAATGATCTGGTGTTGCCCTGAGTTGTGGTGTAGGTTGCAGACGCAGCTCGGATCCCAAGTTGCTGTGGCTCTGGTGTTAGCCGGTGGCTACAGCTCTGATTCGACCCTAGCCTGGGAGCCTCCATATGCTGCGGGAGCAGCCCTGGAAAAGGCAAAAAGACCAAAAAAAAAAAAAAAAAACAAATGGTTAAGGTGGGAGTTCCCTTGTGACTCAACAGATTAAGGATCTGGAGTTGTCACACCTGTGGCTTGGATCACTGCTGTGGTGGGGGTTCCAGCCTGGGCCTGGGAACTTCCACATTCTGTGAACATGGCCAAAAACAAAGGTTAAGATGGTAGATTTTATGTATGTATGTCTTTAACCACAAATTTTAAAATTCAAAAAAAGTATATCTCTATTGAGAAAAAAAAATATTCAATGCACAGGGATATTTAAAATTTCACTGTAGCTATATTTTTATTAGTTTTTATTTCTGAACTTCACGCTCTATATTGGATACTATACACACACACACACACACACACCATATATATATATACACACATATTCTCTATGTACATATAGTGAATATTTATCATGTTAATGGGGAATAATTACTGTTTGATTTGGCAGTAAAAGAAAGTGGAATAGAAAGAATAAGTCACCAAAGATCATTAAGCTCAAAAAGCACAGAGAGGATGAAAACCACTTATGTCCCTAAGATTCACTTACAAATAGATGTGAAGCTCTAGTGTAAGCTAAGCTATTCATTTGCTACAAAATCATTATACCCCCTCATTTGCCTGCCACATACCAACACTTAAAACAAAGACAACACCAAAACCAAAATCAAAACAACTCATATTTGAGCAAAAGTGAGAGAAATAGTAGGTAATATTAGAGCTACCCAGGCAGAAGAAACAAAATACCTGGGGAAACTACTGCCATTCTTTGAGAGGAAAACTGGACAAAATTTTTGATCAGAAAGATTGACAGTTAAATGCCCATCAGACAGCCACCACCAACCCACAGAGTCTGGTACTTTGAGCAGTGTCATCTTTGAACCTCAATTTCAGTGAAATCTCTGCATTAAGGCAAAAATGTCAGCCAGAAATAAGTTTTCCACCTTGTTTGAATCCAAACATCATTGTGTTTACACATTTTCTGCTTCTGGCTATTTCGTTGGTGGCTTAGTGCATGAGCTAATATCTACGTTTTGGTCTTTGCTGATATGCTATATCAAGGTCCTATGACTGGCAAATCTTGAAACCAAGCACCAATATTTTCTCTTTGGGAAAAGAATATTTCCATAAAAATAAACTAGGGAAAATAAATTTAATATTTTCTTTTAAAAATGTCTATAAGATCAAGGTAGGGCAATTCATTTTTGCCACCAGTCAATTTATCTAACTTGTGGCCAACAGAAAGGAAATATTTTTTTCCTGTAATTTTGGAATTTGGGGAGTTTAATAGCTGATAAATGTACTTTTCACCTGGACTCTTCATTCAGAGCTTTGGATTATTGGTCATTTCCACTTCCCCTCCTCTCACACCCTCATCATCACACCATGATGAATGTGTGTAAAAAAGGGTACTCAAGGAGCAAAGGACAAATGAGCTGTAAACAGAAGGGAAAACCAAGGTCAAGGAAAGCGATGCTAGGGCTTGTTTATGTGCCAATGCGAATGGATGAGTAGGGAGAATGCAGTGATGCATAAAGTGGATGTATGAAGATTTTCCAGAGAAACAGAATCAATAGTGTGTGTGCGTGTGTATGTGTGTGTTCACACATGTACACAGATAAATGACAGATAGATAGGTAATTTATTGTAAATAATTGGCTCATGTGATTATAGAGGCTGAGGAGTCCCAATATCTGCAGTGGACAAGATGGACAGAGAGTCAATATATGGTTCTATTTCTAGTACAAAGGCCTAAGAACTAAACCAATGGTATAAGTTCCAGTCCCCAAACCAGCAGGCCCAAGAAGATCCCTGTCCCAGTTCAGTAGGCAGATGGAAAGTTTCCTCTGATTCAGCCTTTTTTGTTCTATTCAGATGGGCCCCATCCACCTTAGAGGGAGGTCTGCTTTACTGATTCAAATATTAATCTCCTTCAGAAACACTCTCACTGACATATTGAGAATACCAACTGACCAAATGTCTGTGTACGCTCTGTCAAGTTGACATATAAAAATTAACCATCCCAAAGATCCAATAAGATAAAACTGGAATGATAAGCAGTGAGGTCTTACTGTATGTCCAGTCTCTTGGGATAGACCATGATGGAAGATATATATATATATATATATCAAAACCTGGTCACTTTGATATACAGTGGAAATTGGCATAACATTTTCAACCAACTTTAATACAAAAATTTAAAAAACAAAGAAACAAAAACTGGAATGAAATCCAGGGCACTGGTAGGCAGGATATTGACTTATGATACACTTCCCAGTTTCTTAATTTTATCTTTAGTTGTTATTTGAATCCTTAATTTGTAATTATAGTTTTAATTCTACACATTCTATTTGTTTTCTATATTATCCTCTTTTCTGATGAACGTTAGCATTTTCTGATGTAATTTTCCATCTTGTCTTTTATTTCATATAATGTAACAGTCATTTGTGTGTGGGTGTGTCTATTTCTCTGTTATCTGGATCTGCTGTGGTTCTTTTCTTAGATGCCATAGTAAGCCTCCATTTTTTGTACCACCTGCTTCATAAACCTACTGAATGCTCTGCTCATTTTTTCAGCCACTTCATTCAGCATTAGCAGCTGCCTGCAGGAGAAAGGCAAAAGTTGAAATTATCTATATGTTCCCCTTTCTATTGTTTACACCATAGTTCATCAGTGCTCTGGGTAGCTCTCCAGTGCTTTCAAAAGTGTGTTTTCATTTTTGTTTGATTTTTCTCCTCCCAACTGGGGATTTGGGGCAAACCAGCCTAAATCTGCTCCTGTCAGAAATGAAATCTCCTCCATAATCATTTGAAGAGCTGATCTGTCTACGTCTCTAGTTTTATACAAATGTGATATTAAAATTTCCACATCAAAACAGAGGAAAACATGATAGTATCAAAAGGAAGAATAAACCTGTAAAAAGTAGCGATTTATTTTTGTTTCTTTTATTGTCCTACTTTTAATTACTTGTCAAATTAGAGAACTGTCACTTTGCACGACCTTATAAATGTAGCTCTTTTCTTTTGGAAGCTAAAACCTAAGTTTTGATGAAGATACCCCATTTCTTCAAACATTTTAAATTTAATAATACAAAATGTTTAAAAAAAAAGCTGTAGTGAAATGGTGAATTTGGTTCTAATTTATCACACCAAATAAGAATATACAATTATTACTTTAAGGTGGCCAAGATATAAGGGGGAATTTTGGAAAGTTGGTCTAATTAACATCACCGATAAATTCAGTATAGCATTATGTCTATACTGTGGGTTGATTGACAGTCGTGAACATTGATTTAAATAGCAATTGTGAGTGTTCAATTTGTTTATTTTTCTCACTTTGCTAAATCTTTATGTGACAACCAATTAAATATTCATAAAATAAATGGACACGTTCACAGAAACACTAGCACATATATACACTCACAAGAAACTTTCTGACGTAAAGGGCTGTATGAACCCAAATATATTTTTAATCAACTTCAATGTTAGCCTGATTGTGTTGGACACATTTTAATGGCGAAATGTGTAACCTGAGAGATGAGGATGCCTTGTTAAGGCAGGTTTTGTGGCTAGGAACCAGCAGCCATCAATGAACAATTACAGATATCTTTGAAATTCACAGCTCACTCAGGATTTTTTATAAAGGCAAATATTTTCAGACCGTGCATTCAGTGCCCTTATATGTGTCATATATTCACATTGTAGCACACTGCATTTTCTAAAAATGGTTGCAGAAATATATTTCCCCTTCCCCATTTCCTATTGCAATTGTGACTTTATAACTCCTCCATTGTCAGGAGGTGACCTTTATAACTTTACTCCCTAGAATCTAAGTTTTTTGAACAACAAAATAAGGAGGAAGTGATGCTTTGGCAGTCCTACATATAGCCAGCACTTAAATGGCCTGGAAACTTCTGTTTCTGGCCTTTTGAAAAGATTAGCAGCACTGCTGTGAACACCCCAGTCCACATGGAGAGGCCCAGTGCAGCACCCTTTGCTAGATACTCCTGAGTTCCAGACGGTGACAGGGAAGATCATCTGTGAGTCAGCTGTGTTGTATGTGCTACACAATCAAACCTTCAGCTCACTCTAGACACCATTGCCATTTGACCCCCCATCACATAACAGACCTCTGGTGAACATTTTAACCAATAGAGACAGGAGAGAGAATAAGATATATGTATTTTTTTTTTAGGAATAATTTATTTATTTTTTCATTAAAGTATGGTTGTTTTACAATGTTTCATCAAGTTCTCATGTGCAACAAAGTGACCCAATCACACACATTTCCCTGTGCTGTACAGTAGGATCCCATTGCCCATTTGTTCCAAATATAGCAGTTTGCATCCAAAAAACCCCCAAATGCCCATCTACCCTACTTCCTCCTCTTTCCCCTCAGGTCTGCTCTTCTTGGTCATGGTCTTTTTCTGCTTTTTGTTTGATTGTTTGTTATTTTTAGATAGGATCATCTGTTCTATATCTTATATTCCACAAATAAGTGATATCAAATGGTTTTTGTCTTTCCCTTTCTGGCTTATTTCACTTAGTATGAGAGTCTCTAGATCCATCCATGTTGCTGCAAGTGGCATTAGTTTGTCCTTTTCACGGCTGAGTAATATTCCATTGTATATATATATTTCATCTTCTTAAACTATTTATCTGTCGAAGGCCATTTAGGTCATTTCCATGTCTTTGCTACTGTGAATAGTGCTGCTATGAGCATACAGGTACATGTCTCTTTTTCAATGAAAGTTTTGTTTTGTACCATACCTCTATATTTAATTTCCTGAGGTACCTTCATACTGTTTTCCATAGTAGCTGTACTAATTTATATTCCCACCAATGGTGTAGGAGGGTACATTTTTCTCCACACCCTCTCCAGCATTTGTTATTTGTTGACTTGTTAATGATGGCCATTCTGACAGGTGTGAGATGGTACCTCATAGTAGGTACCTCGTAGCATTTGATTTGCATTTCTCTAATAATTAGTGATAATGAGCATTTTTTCATGTGCCTGTTGGCCATCTGTATATCTTCTTTAGAGAAATGTCTATCCAGGTCTTTTGCCCATTTTTCAATTGGGTTATTTGTTTTTTTGTTATTGAGTTGCATGAGTTCGTATATTTTGGAGTTTAGTCTGCTGCATCATTGGCAAAGATTTTCTCCCATTCTGTGGGTTGTCTTTTTGTTTTTTTAAAGGTTTCCTTTGCTGCACAAAAGCTTTTGAGTTTGATTATGTCCCATTGGTTTATTTGTATCTTTGTTGTCATTATTCTAGGAGGTGGATCAAACAAGATGTTGTATAATTTATGTCAAAGAACGTTCTGCCTATGTTTTCCTCTAGGAGTATCTAGCCTTGTATTTAGGTCTTTGATCCATTTTGAGTTTATTTTTCTGTGGTGTTAGATAGTGTTCCGCTTCATTCTTTTACATATAGGTATCCAGTTTTCCCAGCACAATTTTTAAAAATTTCTTTTTTTAACTCAATGAATTTTATTACATTTACAGTTGTACAATGATCATCATAACCCGATTTTATAACATTTCCATCGCAAATCCCAAGCCCATCCCACCACCCCCAACCTGTCTCCTTTGGAAACCGTAATTTTTTCAAAATCTCCAGCACCATTTATTGAAGAGGCTATCTTTCTTCCACTGTATGTTCTGTCCTCCTTTGTCATAGATTAGTTTCCCATAGGTACTTGGGTTTATATCTGGACTTTCTATCCTGTTCAGTTGGTCTGTATTTCTGTTTTTGTGCCAATACCATAATGTTTTTGTGCCAATACCATATTGTTTTGATGACTGTAGCTTTGTAGTATTGTCTAAAGTTACGGTAGTATTATCTAACAAATACAGTAGAGCATAATCGACAGAGTATGACACAGAGATCAGGCTGTAAAGAAGTAATATGTCTTGATTTCTGTCTCTCTCTCTGGGAATATCAGCTTTCTGGCCTTGAGGGCACTTAAAGCAGCCCTGAGGGGAGACCTACACAACCAGAAATTGGGACCCCCAGCCAGCAACCAGGTGAGAAGACCCTTTGAGAAGTAGATCCTTAATCCTCAATTAAGTCTTCAGATGACTGTAGCCAACCAGACAGCTTGTCTGAAACCTTATGAGAGACCTCCAGTGCCAGAAACTCTAAGTCACTCAAATTTCTGATCCCCAAAACTACAAGATAATAAATTGTAAGATAAGTAAATAAATTACTTTAAACCCCTACATTTTTGGATAATCTCTTATGTATTGATAAATAACTCAGATTTCACTTTTTTTTTGTAGTTAAAAATTAAAAAACAGAAGGCTGAGAAGAAATTTATCTTTGCATGTATATCTGTTTACTACTTGTTCAGCAAGCAAAGTGAATTCTAAGGGACCTAGATGTGACCTTTTAATTATTTTCCCATATGGCTTCAGTTTTAATCATTTGTACTAAAACTTATATCTAGCCATTACATTATAGATGTTTACACAATGGTCTATAAATATCATTCAGGTTTCTACTCTACACATGGTAGTATCTCCCTTGCTATCTCTCTCTGTGAATGTCTCACCATTTGAATCCGTAACACAAAGACAACATAGCTCGTAAGTGCTTTTTCAGTCCCTGAAATTAGACTTGGAAATAGTTATAATCTTATACTTACTGTATCATAGTCATTGTGTAGGATTCTAATTTCTTTTGTTTCTTTTTTTTAACCTAATTATATATAGTTTATCTCTCCTACAGCCCAACGTGTGGGCATATGTATCCTGTATGACAGGTAAGCTTGTTTTGAAGTAGAGATGCAGACAAACTGACTTTGAATATGAGCTATTTCCTCAAAAAGGCAGAGTTGGAAGAAGCACTTCAGGGTCTTTATTATTATTAATTAAATAGTAGTAGTACTTAAAGAAATTTCTCTCATCATCTTGATTTAGGAGTGGTTAGAACATTTCTGAAAGGGAAGCAAAATGATGAATGAGTAAGTAGGAATTTTCATAAGGGTGTTATTCATAAGTAACTTGCCATAATAAGTCAAATGAAAGTTCAAGAGAAACACAGGATGAAACAGGGAAGCTGTCATTTAGGAAGCCCTTGCTAAGTGCCAATCACTTTGAAAAACTTTTACATTATTTTGGAGTTTTCCTCATAAGACTCTAAGGATGATAAAATTATCCTATATATATGGATGAGGAAGGGAGGATGTTAGAAAAGCCTAGAAACTTACTAGTTCCTACAACAAAGTATCAAACTGAGTCTAACACTGCAAGAACTTACTCCAAGTTTTCCTCACTTGCATATAGCTTGATGAGGAGTCCAGAAACCGACCACAGGAAGAACAGCTTGAAGGTACTAAAAATGTTTAACATAGAAAAGAGAACATTTGGCATGGGAAGAGTATCTTCAGGTATCTGAATGATCAAAATTTTCAGCATAAAAGTTAATCCTCAAAAACAGGAGGTTTCCAGCTACTAAGATAATAATTGGATAAGGAGATTACCAAACAATTTTATTAAGAAGAGACTGGTAATGTGCAATGGCTCATTCCAACTTTTCCATTCCTGAGCTTTGACAACCTGATAACTTCACCTAGGTCCCTAGCTTCCCACTTTTAGATTCATGTAAAGTAATCCACTTATCAAAGAAGAAACACAGAGGTGGTGATTATATTTCCATGCCCTGCTCACAGTACGAAGCTATCCGGACTCTATGTGTCTCCCATTTGAAGTCTTTATTTCATTTTACTTCTGACTATCAGATGGTTTATTTGGTTCTTTAATTATTCAGTCTCTGTACCTCATCTTCCAGTTTCTTTATTATGTATCATAACAGAGATAGAAATCTCACATTCATCTATTGCTTCATTTAGTAGGTTTTTTTGTTGTTATTCACAATAATTATAGGTAAGGCTTTATATATTATAAGATGGATAAGAAAGACACAGGCAAGTTAATAAAAAATTGCAATGTGGCATGGCAAATTCTCTGATTGGTCAAAGTATGAGAGAGAAAAAGAACAGAGGCACCTAATTGAAACTAGTATGATCAGAGCAGCTTCAGGAAAAATTAGGACTTGAGCTGAACTGTATAAGGCTCATAAAGGCAAAGATATAGAGAATATACTTTTCTTAAGGCATTTAGGTGGTGAAAGTGCTGCCTAAACCCAGCCTGTACCCACTGGTGCCGAATAGAAATTCGGAGACAGTTTTGGATGAAGGAGGAAAAAATAGTTTTTATTGCTTTGCCAGGCAAAGGAAGCCATAGCAGGCTAATGCCTTAAAGATTGTGCCCTCCTCTGGGGAAGAATTGCAGGGAGTTTTATAGTCTAAAGGGAGAAAAACAGAGTTTCAGATAAGAATCAGGATTGGGGCAGACAAGCATTCTTTCTTTGGGAGAATCTTGGTCATCAAAGTTGGCATCAGGTTGGGAGATCTCCATGTGATCCTGGCGGTGGTCTTCTGGGTTATTGCCTGGAATAACAGTACTTGTGAAAGGGTATATTGGTCAAAGATTAGAACAAACTAGGAAAGTTCCTGAAAAATATCAGGTGCTGATAATCTTTAACCCACAAGGAATTGTGCTCGGGGTGCCTAATCTTTAGCTCACAGGTGATTGTGTGTAGGGTGCAGTCCAGTGAGGGAGGAGCACAAGGAAGTTCTCCAAGCTGTTCAATTTTAAAATATTCATTTCTAAAAGAAGCTTAAGGAATGTAACTTTTGTCTTAGGTGTATAAGGTGAATATGCCATTACGTATGTCCCTTGAGAGGGAACCAGGACCCTGCCACAAGGCTGTACTATTGTTTCTTGACTACTCCTCCCTTGTCTCTGCATCCCTCCCTTCCCTGATCAGCAACTGCCGGAACCTGCCCCTTGGAACTCAGGGAACGTCTTGGAGACTGAATGAGGCCCATTTCCTAAAAATAAGAAATGGGGACACAGAAAGCCTTGTGTGCCCAGGAGCCCCACAGGATCCTGCTTGGTTTCAGAAGGAGTATGCATGTGGCAGTGACCCCAGATCCGATCTGCTTTTCTTCTGCTGTTCATGTTGTATAATTCCGAGATGGGGAGGAGGGCAATAGAACTTAGAGCAGTGATTCTTAACATGGGTGATTCCAACCTCCCTCCGGATGTGGGGGAAGGTGAGATTTGTCAATATTTCGAGACATTTCGTGACTAGAGGTAGAGATGGTATTGGCATTTAGTGCGTAGAGGACAAGAATGCTGCTAAACATCCTACAATACATGGGACAGGCCCTCACAAAAAGGAACTATTCGGTCCAAGATACTTAGAGTGCCAAGGTTGAGAAATTCTGTATTAGAATTTAGATAAAAATTATCATTGCGACTTTAAGGCAAGAGTCACTAGTAGAGGGGTAAGATCCTCCTCTCCTCTCCCCCAGGCCCTCCTGAGCTCTGTTGTGAAAACAGTAGGCATTGCATCCTGCTCTACCAAGCATGCCATTTTTATGGAGTGCCTTGTGTTTGCTCTGACCTTTCTGCCTGGGAGACAACCTTGCATTCCTAATTTTCTTGGATTCTTTTTTTAATCTAGGGAAATGTGTTCCTTGATTAAGCACAAGATCAAGTGTATCTTCTTCCTAAATTAATGGTTCTCTTGACCAGAGTGCTCACTCATTTGTTAATGCTCCAAAAGGAAATGTGCATTTCTTAGATTCCATAAATCATATAAACAGGATTTTATATTCGCCATTTAAAGGGAGATAAATCATGACTTATCTCCAGTATTCTTGGTTTGTACTGAAAGTAGATGTGTGAGATAAATATATATATCTCACACATACATTTATGTATCTGGATGTAGCCAGAATTTTGGTAGCTACATCATTTACTCAGGATCTCAATTCATTGTGGTCCTACCTTTACTCTAATTAGGATTATTAGTTGCTCATGCAAGTATGATAACCTAGAATATCAAAATCTTTTTAGAAAATCCAAATTTTAAAAACCATTGAAGGTCTAACTCAAGCCCTGCATTTTCTCAGTCCTTCCAACTTGATTAAAGCTCATATTAACCTTTCATATTTAGTTTACCTAGAAAGTAAAATCAAGTAGAATTTTATTCTCTTTTATCATCCTAGCATGAAATTACATTTACCACACAATTAGTGTGAGTTCATGAATGTATATAAGCACATATATATATGTGTATACACACACACACATGCATGTATGCATTATAATATCTTATTCTGTTTTCTGTGCCTTTGTTCTTGTAAGCTTTTGAATTCCTTATTGCTGAGGACTAAAATAAAAAGACCTTTTGATAATCTATATGGGAAGAAAATCTGAAAGAGAATGGATGTGTGTATATGTACAACTGAATCACTTTGCTGTACAGTAGAAATGATCACAACATTGTAAACTTGACTATATTTAAATAAAACTTTATAAAGTAAAATAAAAAATCAAACATGCATTATAAAATAAAGAATATGCTTTGTCTCCAGAAGTGACTGTGGGTGTAACAAGCTTATCTTCATTGCCATTAGTATGAACCCAAACCTTTCTTATGATAATTTAATAAAGGGTCACAAATGTGCTTTAATTCTTGTGCCAAATTGGACCACATCTATGTATACTCAGCAGGAAAGACTACAGTTATTGATTAGTGAGGTTGTGATATTGTGATTTATAATGTGACGTGTGTGTGTGTGTGTGTGTGTGTATGTGTATGTATTTGGACTTTGCCCCATTTCTGTCACAGAGCTCAAACTCTTGCAATTTCCTAAGTGATGAGAGCAAAAAAAAAAAAAAAAAAAAGTGTCTTAGATTAGTCAGGTGATCTGGGGGATATACATAAGGACATGGGCAGATTACCATGAAAACTAACCATATGATGATTAGAAGGAGGCAACTTTCTGTCATTCCCCAACCTTAGGAAAAGTGTACAGAGTTAAAGGTTGAGTTCATACCAATGGCCAAATATTTAATCAAGCATGCCTGTGTAACGAAGCCTCTATAAAGCCCCAAAAGAACGGGGTTTGGAGAGCTGCCAGATTGGTGAACATGTTGAGATTCCTGGAGAGTGATATGCTCACAGAGGACCTGGGAGCTCAGAGCCCTTTCCACATTCCTTTGCCCGATGCATCTTTTCCATCTGGCTGTTCCACATATAACAGCTTTTTATAATAAAGTGGCAATCTAGTAAATAAAATATTTCTCTGAATCTTGTGATCCTGTCTAGCAATTTAATTGAACCCAATTGGGGTGGGGGGCATTGGAATCTCTGGTCTACAGCTTATCAGTTAGAAGCCCAGGTGACAACTTAGACTTGCAGTTGGCTGTCTTCTGAAACTGAGTCCTTAACCTATGGAATTGGATGCTATCCCTGGGTAGATAGTGGCATAATTGTATGGAATTGTAGGACATTCACTTGGTGTCTGGAAATTGCTGGGTAATGTAGGAAAAACTCTCCCACACCATTATAATTGGAATTAGAATTCTTAAGAGTTCTGCTGTGGGCTCCAGGGTGATAAGCACAACACAAGTGCCTTGCATTCGTCAAAGCTAGCTTAGTCCATCAGGGAAATTGCTGAGTGCTTGGGAACAGATCAAAGGGTTAATGGGGTCGATGTTTCAGTTGTGGAAATGAGACAATTAAAGTAGGGGGAAAAAAGGAATGAGTATTTCTGGGGCATATTGTGTTCTATCTCTATAAAGCCCCTTTAGATCATCATCATTATTGACATTTTAAAGATGGGAAAAATTAAACTTTAAAGAGCCAACATATACTCAGCTAGTAAGGGCAGCTTAATTCAAATCGGGGTTTAGTTGCCTTTGAACCCTAAGCTGTCTTAATGTTTACAGGGTTTTGGACAACCAAAATTTTTTAGAATTTGTGTTTTGATGGTAATGAGGATGAAACTGCACGTCATGGGCTGAGAAAGAAGGTCATGAATCTGCACTAAGTTTTGAGAATATGAGACGTCTGTAACCATTATCACAATCAGTCTTGTAGGACATTTGTTTATCCTCAAAAGAAACACACGACCCATTAGTGATGATTCCTTATTTTTCCCCAACCCTTCAATTCTAGGCAACCACTAATATACTTCCTGTCACTAAATATTTGCATATTTTTAACATTTCCTCAAATGGTATCATATGATATGTGACTTTTTTAAGTAGCTGCTTTCCTTAGCATGTTTTAAAAGTTCATCCATGTTAGAACATGTATCAGTACGTCATTCCTTTTCAGATAAATAATACCTCATTGTCTGAATACACTATCTTATTTTTCATCTGTTTATTGATCGATAGAAATTTGGGTTATGTCTATTCTTTGGCTTTTATGAATAATGCTGTTATGAACATTTTTATATAAAGGTTTGTGTGTGTACATGTATGTGTGTGTAAAAATATAGTTTAATTTGCAGCAACATGGATGCAACTAGAGACTCTCATAGTAAGTGAAGTAAGTCAGAAAGAGAAAGACAAATACCATGTGATATCACTTATAGCTGGCATCTAATATAAGGCACAAAGGAACCTTTCCACAGAAAAGAAACTCATGGACTTGGGGAATAGACTCATGGTTGCCAAGGGGGAGGAAGAGGGAGCAGGAAGGATTGGGAACTTGGGGTTAATAGAGGCAGACTATTATTGCCTTTGGAATGGATAAGCAGTGAGATCCTGCTGTGTAGCACTGGAAACTATATCTAGTCACTTATGATGATAGAGCATGATAATGTGAGACAAAAGAAACTCTACATGTGTGTGTAACTGGGTCACCATGCTGTACAGTGGAAAATTGATGGAACACTGTAAAACAGCTATAATAATAAAAAAATCATTATATAAAAAAAGAGAAAAATATATAGTTTCAATCCTCTTGGCTATATAATACGAAATAGAATAGATAGTTTATATGGTAACTCTGTTTAATCTTTTGAGAAACTGCCAGACTGTTTTCCAAAAAAGCTGCACCAGTTTGCATTCCAACTAGCAATCTTAAAAGGTATTGTATTTTTGTATTCCTTTTCTAATATTTCGTTGTTAGTATACAGAAATGTGATTGATTTCTGAATGTTAATCTTATATCTTGCTACTTTGCTGACTTTGTTGATCAGTTCAAGTAGTTTTAGGGTTGAGTCCTTAGGGTTTTCTGCATATAGTATCATGTCATCTGCATACAGTGACAGTTTTTCCTCTTTTCTTCCTATTTGGATGCCTTTTATTTCTTTTGTTTATCTGATTGCTAAGGCTAGGACTTGCAGTACTATTTTAAATAACAGTGGTTAGAGTGGGCATCCCTCTCTTGTTCCAGATTTTAGTGGGAATTTTTTCAGCTTTTCTCCATTGAGTATTATATTTGCTGTGGGTTTGTCATAAATGGCTTTGATTATGTTAAGGTATGTTCCCTCTGTACCCACTTTAGTAAGAGTTTTTATCATGAATGGATGTTGGCCTTTGTCAAATGTTTTCTCTGCATCTTTTGAGATGATCATGTGGTTTTTGACTTTTCTTTTGTTAATGTGGTATATGATGTTGATTGATTTGCATATGTTGAACCATCCTTGTGAACCTGGGATGAATCCTACCTGGTCATCGTGTACAGTCTTTTTTATATGTTGGCTAAAATTTTGTTGAGAATTTTTGCGTCTATATTCACCAAAGATATTATTGGCCTATAGTTTTCTTTTTTGGTGGTATCTTTGTCTGGTTTTGGAATTAGTGTGATGGTGGTGTCACAGAATGTCTTCGGGAGTGTTCCTTCTTCTTCAAATTTTTGAAAAAGTTTAAGGAGAATAGATATAAGTTCCTCTTTGTATGTTTAGTAGAATTCACCTGTGAAGCCATCTGGTCCTGGACTTTTATTTGTAGGGAGTGTTTTTATGACATATTCAATTTCATTTCTAGTGATCAGTCTGTTCAAATGATCCATTTCTTCTTGATTCAGTTTTGGCAGTCTGTAAGACTCTAGAAAGTTATCCTTTTCTTCTAGGTTGTCAAATTTGTTGGCATACAATTGTTCATAGTATTCTCTCATGGTTTTTTGTATTTCCATAGTGTACATTGAGGCTTCTCCCTTTTCATTTCTTATTTTGCTTTTTTTGGGGTTTTTTTCTCTCCTCTTCTTGGTGAGTCTAGCCAGAGGTTTGTCAATTTTGTTTACCTTTTCAAAGAACCAGTTCTCAGTTTTATTGATTTTTTTCTATTGTTTTTTTTAATCTCTATTTTATTGATTTCCTTTTTGATCTTTATGATCTCCTTCCTTCTGTTGACTTTAGGTTTTGTTTGTTGTTCTTTCTCTAATTCATTTAGATGGAGGGTTAAATTGTCAGTTTTAGATTTATCTTCTTTTTTGAGGAAGGACTGTATTGCTATGAATTTCCATCTGAGCACTGCTTTTGCAGCATCCCTTATATTCTGAGTGGTTGTGCCTTCATTATCATTTGTCTCTAGGGATTTTTTAATTTTCTTCTTGATTTCCTCATTGACCCATTGGTTTTTTAGTAGCATGTTGTTTAATCTCCATGTAGTAAGTTTTTTCTCATTTATTTTCCTGTGGTTTATTTCTAGTTTCATGCCATTGTGGTCAGAGAAAATACTTGAAATAATTTCTGTACTTTTAAATTTGTTGAGGTTAGCTTTGTACCCCAGGATGTGATCAGTTCTTGAGAATGTTCCTTGTGCTCTTGAGAAGAATATATACATTCAAGCTAGCAGGGTATGAGGATTCTACTTGTTCCAATATCTCACCAAAATTTGAATGTAGCTATTCTAGTGAGTGTGAAGTATCATCTCATTTCCAAATGGATACTATTGCTGGGCATATTTTCATTATACTATACTTTTCATAATAGTATAATGGATACTATTATATGGGTACAGATTTGTTGGGCATTTGTATATCTTCCTCAGATTATAGCTTTCTTTTGCAGTTTATATGCGCCAATACACATAAAGGATTGGGGCAATGTGTGTTTAGTAAAGCTAAATTTTACTATTTCATTAACTATGATACTTATCTTTAATAATTACTTTGAGTTTTTAAGAGTTTTTTAAGCCTTTAGAGTTAATCATTTATCAGAAGTTACTTAACTTTCAGTGGCGTGTTCTTACACTTAAGCCTTGTTCAATTTAATATGCCCAATTTTAAGATCTATTAACTGTATAATTTATAAACAGTAGTTAAAATGGACATAAATATCAATTGTTCACTTCTACATTTTGTTACAGAATTGTTACTTGGTGAAATTTTACATTGCTGTCTTACAGGTTGATATAAAACAGTAGCAGTTTATAATCCACATCTGGTACAGTACAATTTTGCAGAGACATCATTTGAAAACTTCAGCTCATCCCTTATAAAAACTTCTGGAGAATGTATATACCTTATTTAATAGCAATGGTGATTATTATTTATTCACTGTGCACTTAGTGTTATGCTAAGCTGTTTTCTTTTTTCTCTTTTCTTTTTTCTTTTTACAGCTGCACCTGTGGGATATGAAAGTTCCCAGGCTAGGGGTGAATTGGAGCTGCAGCTGCAGTCTACATCACAGCCACAGCAACACTGATATGAGCTGCATCTGTGACCTATGCCACAGCTTGCAGCAGCTCAGGTTCCTTAACCCATTGAGCAAGGCCAGGGATCAAACCCTGCATCCTCACTGATACTATGTCAGGTTTTCAACTCCAGCGTGTTTCTTTAGCTTGTCTATTCATATTTTCAAAGACCCTATAAGGTAGATATTATTATCATAACTTTACAGTGGATGGAATTGAGACACAGAGAGATTAATTTACTCCTTAATGCCACACAAACCTTAAATAACATGTGTCCCCTTTATACAATGTCTTTCTTTCTCTTAGCAATCCAAATTAACTATTTCAGCATAGCCCCAATTCAATATCTTTCATAGAGACTTTCTTAAAAGTTTAATCCACAGAATCATAAAACTTATTCATTCAATAAAAACTTCTTTGAGCCTTTTATTAGGTACCAGATGCCACTTACATTCTGTGTACAAGAAAAGAAATAAAACATTATGTCCACCACACTGATATAAAAGAGAAACGTCTAAGAGGTGTGAAAATGGAGATAATGAATTGCTACCAGAATAAAGTGGAGGGTCATTTTAAGCTCAAAAAAGGCAAGAATTGTCTGCTTTATTCAGCTTCGTATCATCAGTATCTATACATTACCTGGTAGGAAGTGGCTGCAATAAACTCATAATAACTTAAATTCAGTAATAAAATAACATTTAGTGGTAAGAGGGGATTGATGATGATGAATTTGAATTCAGAACCAAAGGATTGATTTGGGTCATGAGAGGTAAAAATAGGGAAGGACATGCTACACACAAAAGAAATGTAGACATTCAAAGGGGTGATTTTGAATGGCTGCAAAAAAAAAAAAAAAAAAAAAAAAAAAAAAGGTTTGGACCAAATTGACAGAGTTGAGGCTACCAAAGATGTCTGCAGTCAGTTCAGGAAAGGTTGTGTATGCCAATTTTGAGAGCTTAGATTTATCCTAAAGTCTGTGGTGAATTGCTGAAGTGCTTTAAGCAGAAAAACTGTGAAAGATGCTATTTACGATGTAACAATTCACCCTAGCAGTCTTGTAGAAGACAGATTAAAATAGCAAACAGTTCAAAGAATCTGAATGGTAATTGTCTTAGTTTGGTTGCTATGATAAAATACCATGGGCTGGGGGCTTACACATCAGACTTTATTTCTAACAGTTCAGGAGGCTGAGAAATCCATATTCAGTTTTTGAGGACCCTACTCGTGGCCCTTCTCACTATGTCCTCAAATGGCAGAGAAAGGTAACCCTTGTATCGCTTCCTCTTCTTGTGAGAACTCCAATCCCCTTATGAGACTCTCCTGTCATGACCTTATCTAAGCCTAATTATTTCCCAAAAGTCTAACTGAGGGGGAGGTTAATATCCCCCTCTACCCATACTGTGTTCTTGTGGCTAGGTTAATAGTAAAATTGGCACAAAACAGATTAACAAGAGAAAGGAAACCAATTTGAACTTATGTAAAATTCAAACCTATAGGCCAAACCTGCCAGTTTTAGAGGACAGGACTTTCATAACTTATATAAAACATCATAAGGTTTTTTTTATATTTTTCTTGAATAAAGGTAAGAGAGAAAATGTCATTCCTTATAAGAGGTAGGAATGCAGTATGACATCTATCTACAAGAATTGTATCCTAGCTTGATCTGGGGATTCACATTTAGAAGCTATAATTTACAGATACTAGATTGATTCTTTTTTCATTAATAATATAGTGAATACCACAATCAGATATATATATTTTTAGCATTTTTCATTCTTAAACTGACAGTCAACAGTTTTGTTGCTGTTTTTGATAATTACACTATTTTCATATGATTATTTGAGACTTTATGTCTTTAGTTGAAATAGTTCAAATGTTGTCTTGGTTTTTTTTTATCTATGGATAGGAACCATTCTTTGTTTTATACAAACACCTCATATATTTTTAGAGCAGCATTTTCATGAAATGGAGCTATCTATTCCCTGGTTTTCTTGTCTTTTCGTTTTGTTTCTAGTTTGGAAAAATATGAGTTCAATATTTTCCTTGATGCTTCTTGGCTATTGTGACATACTTAAAAAAAAAACCCATACTAACTCCAAGATTATATAAAAATTTTATTAATGTACTTATAATGCCTTTTTACTTTATTTTCTATTGTTGTAAAGAATGAGCAATCTAATTTATTTTCTGAATGTTAAGTCTGTTTTATCAGATCCAATTACTGAATGCATTTTTACCACCTCACTGTATAATTCCATAATTGCTTCCCAAGAAAGCTCTTTGTGTTTTTATTGGAGATTGTCCTATTTTTGCTTACTTCTTGAAGATCTTTCTACCTTATAAAGCCTCCATCAATACTTAAAATAGAACAGTAGGCAAATCCAGTGATGGGCACAAATGGAGCAAGGACAGTCTTACAAGCAATAAGTAGGCTTTCCCAAACTGTATCCAGAGTAAAGATTCACAAGTGTGATAAATAACAGTAACCATTAGTGTATTTTTCTGGGCAAGCTTTTATTTTATACTTTGATACACTAAAGCCCAGAGGGACAAAGTAACTTCATCAAGGCAAGTTAGTTAAAGTAACTCAGCTGGCATCATGCAACTATTGGAATAACTTTTCTAAGCATTCTGATAAAATGAAAAATTAGGGTGTAGTATTGGGATGCAGCATCCATCGCATTAAGCTCACCCACCCTTCACTTCTCAGTGTATAGCCTCAGCAACTTTCACATGAATGATCGTTGGTGAGAATAGTGACAATCTCTGTGACAGTAGGAAAGCTGGTCCCTCTGTAATCCATCTAGCTTCTCATTTTAAACTTCATTTGTTCTTGTTGGTCAGGTAGTCAGTATTATATTCCTGTAAGTAAACAGCCACAGCCATTCACAAGTTCTTCATATCCAGTTTATAAAATATTCTGAAACATGTGAATACAGCACATCTATATGAAGTAAATCTCAAAATTTTCCAATTTCTCTATAGAGTCCTCTTTTCTTATGTCACATTTAGTTGAGTTTCTCCATTGCCTATATCCTTATGAGGTACTTTTTTGCTTTTTATTTTAAAATACTCATTTCAATAAAATAGCCTGATTGCATGACAATTTGTGTTTTCATAAATTCTATAACACCTTATTTCTTTAATGCTACTCATGGAATTTGGAATGTTTCTACCCCAAAACGTGCTAGAACAATAGCTGACTGTGAACTGGATAAGATGATTAGAGAGTGTTGGATGGTTCCTTCCAAAGTGAACAAACAAGTGAATCAATGTGCACCCTCAAGATAGGAACTGTGGCAAATATTTCCATCAGAAACTTGAAGGAGGGCATCCTCAATAGGGTGATATGCTTTGATTAATGGAGAAAAGTAAGGTAAGGATATAATAAAGGAAAAACAGAAAATCAAGATGAGAAAAATGGAAATTAATATAGTAAATATGAACACTTGTTAGTGCTCAGAAAGGGCCATTTTTAAAGTGGATAAAATAATTCATAACATAATAAATAGAATTTATGGAGTTCCTATTGTGGTGCAATGGAAACGAATCTGACTAGGTACCATGATATGGTGGGTTCAATCCCTGGCCTCACTCAGTGGGTTAAGGATCTGGTGTTGCTGTGAACTGTGGTGTAGGTCGTGGATGAGACTCAGATCTGGTGTTGCTGTGGCTGTGGCATAGGCAAGCAGCTGTAGCTCCAGTTGGACCCCTAGCCTGAGAACCTCCATATGCCTTGAGTGCAGCCCTAAAAAGACAAAAGACAAAAAAAAAATAGTATTTATAAGTTCATGCAAAAAATAAAAAATGAAAAGAGGAAAAGGACTGTGGACCATCATGGACTCCCAACACCGGATATTCTAATTTTTGTCTTACTTATATTATTTGTACCCACTGTTGGGAAATTTTATCTGAATCGAAACCATGAATGATATAATGCTAGAGAAGCACTAACCAGTATAGAATACATATAGATGAGATGTATTCTATAAGATGTATTCTATAAGAACCAATAGAGAATTTTTTTTTTTTCTTTTTAGAGCCCTTTCTGAGGCATATGGAAGTTCTCAGGCTAGGGGTCAAATTAGAGCTACAGCTGCAGGCCTACTCCACAGCTGTTGCAATACAGGATCCTAGCTGCATCTGTGAATTACACCACAGCTTGTGGCAACGTCATATCCTTAACCCACTAAGCAAGGCCAGGGATCAAACCCATGCCCTCATGGACACTATGTCAGGTTCTTAACCTGCTGAGCCAAAACAGGAGCTCCAGGAATTTTTTTTTTTAAGTAGTTGCTTTTGAGTAATATTAGGGACAAGGGAAAATAAATTACTTTGAACATTCAAATTTTATCTGAATCAAAATTTATACTGCAAGTTTTATTTTCCCTAAGTCAGTATTAACCAGTCACTTCAAAGCTGCCATATTTTGCCTTATCTACTATTCAATTGATTATAAGACCCTTCATTAAGAATGAAGAAAAAAGTTTGTTAATATAATCACAACTCAATGTCTGAAAGATATAACATAAAAGCATGCTGTTGTTTTGAAATTTCTTCAGTCTATTCTAGGCTATGTGCCAATTTCACCTACATTGAGTTGCATTGCTATTTGTGTATAGTAATAGTTGTGTTAGCAATGCTATGCATGTATCTCAGAAATAGAATTTAATTCTATTTCATCTACTTGTGAATATTGCCTTTTAGTAGGTTCTACATAGTACTTGACAGTTGCTTTACAACAAAATATGGAATCACTATCATTCCTCTGACAACAAAGATTTGTTTCACTTATATAAAACATACATTTGCCTGCTCTTTTTTTGAACCCTTCTGCATAATCACAGAGACCTTTCATTTTAAGAATGACTCATAGTGTAATCTCTGTGATGCCATTTTAAGTGGCAATTAAACTCAACACATGTAGTAACAATGAAGCACATTAAACAATTGCATTGAGAAGTAGAATAGGAATGACCAAGCCAGTGTATGTGTAGGCGCTGACAAATGTTTCACGACTCCCAGTTGGCTGAGAGATTGTAAGACACTATTGATAATGAGATTAAAATCAATTTTATGTGTTCTTCTTGTGAAAGAATGTGCATCTTAAAATCAATGAAATACAGAATGTATTTTTCTTCCAGCCTACTGCCATCTTCAAGATTTACTTCTTATAGTTAGAAGAGTTGGTCCATAAAAAGAAAAAAACACACAAACAAAAAGTTAATAAAAAGACTGTTGTGTTTGTGTTGTTCTTGGTTGGAGAGTGTATTTGTATAAAATATAGGAGTGTCACTTGCCAATGATGTTATCACAATAGCAAAATAAGTCATAGACTTCAGTCCCCCTCACCAAAAGACCAACCATCCATACACAAACACCACGTGAAGATCCCATAGCCTAGGGGTGGAGCTGAAGCACCTCCCTGGACCATAGGGATCAAGAAGGATCATATTAGAAGAGTAGAAGAGTTTCTACACATTGATCACATCACCCATCTACCAGGTCAACAGACAGCCCCCTAGATCATATGGTATCTCTAGTAAGGAAAGAGAGCCCAGTGTGAACATACAGCTCTTTCACTGTTGCATGATCTTTCTGAGAGGCCCACACAGGTCATGCTTTATGGTGATCACTGGGGGAAACTGTGGGGATTGACCACTGGGGATCAGCAAGAGATAGAGAGGGTGTGATGCTTACAGCAACCAGAGCTCATGTATTGGTAGACAGTGTACCTTCTTCCAATGTTACACAAGCAGATTCCATCTAGCAGTTCTGCCCATTTCCAGAGCTAAGCTGATGGCCCTGTCTGGCCAGGGAGCTCATTTGGCAGTTCTATCTGATTTGGATCCCTGGTCAATGGGCCATACCAGCTGGAGACCCTTGTGCTACTCTGCCCAGACAAGAAAGCAAATTTTCAGCCCTTCCAATCTGCAGAGTTTAGCTCTTAATCCCACCCATTCAGGAAACCTGGCCAGAGAACTTACTTGGGCAGCTCAAGAGCCCCTCCTATAGCTTCACTCAGGCAGGGAGCCAAACCAGCAGGTGTGCCCAGCTGTAAATCATTGGCCTTTGCCACATATAACCACTGAGCCTGAACAATGACCCTGGACAGCACTGAAACCCACCCTATAGCTCTGCCTCGCCACATAGCCCAGCCTGCAGTGTCATCCAGCAGTGAAGCCCAAAATACATCCCTGACTAATTGCTGAACACAGCCTTTGGCCTTACCTAAGAGCCAGTGACCTTATCTAATCTTAGAGTAATCTCTATACCCACCCAACTGCAGGATTTAATTAGATGTTTTTCCCAACCAGAAACCCTGGCCAGCAACCTTGCACAATAGCAGAACACAACCAGTGACCTGATTACAAAGTCTGGCCTGCACTCCAGCTTCCAGCTTTAGGACAGAACCTGTGGCTCTACTTGAACATGGAGTCCAGCTAGTCACACCAGTTGATAAGGCAGCAGAACACAAGATCCATCTGACCAGGAGCAACGGCAGAGACTAGATGTAGCCCTTCTCAACAATAGACTTGGCACTAGCCACTGGCACTGCCCTGCCAGGGAAAATAGCCTAGAGTCTTGCCTGAAGAAAGGTGATTACACAGTCTAACTAGTGGCCCCACAAGAATGTGGAATATGTACAGCACCCAGGCCTGATCAGAGAGCTCACCCAGTAACCCTATTTGAATATGAATTCCAGCCAAGAAGCCCACCAAACCATGGAGTCAAGAGAGAGGCACATATTGTGAACTCAGAGCATAGACTGTGGCCTCAAGCAACTTGAGATCCCATAACAAGCCCCACTTGACCACAGACACTACCAGCTGACCTGTTCAGTATCCTAAGCTGAACTGTCAGGTGGGCATCTTTCCCTATTGAAACAAACCTATAAAGCTTGGAAGAAGAGACAACTTAATTGAATGAACACTTAAATGAATCAATGCAATGAATTAATGATTATGAAAAATAAGGTAAACATTACACAACAAAAGTAAACTACTAAATCTCCAACACCTGACTCTAAAGATAGGGCTATATGTAAAGTGTATGACAAAGAGTTTAGAATTCTTTAAGAAGGTCAGTGAACTATAAAAACACAAAGAAAACTAAACAAAATTATGAAAATAATGCATGAAAAATGAAAAGTTCAACAAAGAAACAGAAACCTTCAAAAAAAAAAAGTGAAGGTGAAAGAGGATGACTAAACTGAAGACTTTAACAGAGAGACTCAATATTAGACTCCATCAAACAGAAGAAAGAACCATTGATCTAGAGGATAGGACATTTGAAATTATTCAAACACTGGAACAGGAAAAATGAAAAATAAGAAAATGGGATGCTAACAAAAGTAGTAATATGGTATTTCGAAACTCACAGAAGGGAAGAAGAAAGAGAAAATCTATGTGGAACAATAATGGCTGATTATTTTCCGACCTGAGGAGAGATTTTGATATCCAGATCCATGAGACCCAAAGGACTCCAGAGAGGTTGAAAAATAGGAAGGATTTCAAAAATCTAAATTTATTCTTTAAATATATAACAATTTACAAACCTTTAGCTAAATAAAAGCATAACAAAAAGTGAGAAGGCTAAATAAACAAATTTAGAAATGAAAAGGGGACTCTATAAGGAAGGACACCTGAGGTATACAAAAAGATCGTAAGAGACTATTATGAAAAATAGTCTCTAAGGTATGCTCTATAAGGATGGACACCTGAGGTATACAAAAGATCGTAAGAGACTATTATGAAAAAAAATATGTGAAAATGAATTGGACATTCTGAAATAATTGAAATCTTTCTGAATTCCCAGAAACATGCAATCTACCAAAACAGAAGCATGCAGAAATAGAAATCTCAACAGACCAGTAATAAAGAGATCAAAACATTAATTGAAAACTTGCCAACAAAGAAAAGCTCAGGACCAGATGGTTTCACTGGTGATTTCTATTAAAAAAACAAAAAAATCTAAAAAATGCTAATCCTTTTCAGTCTCTTCCAGAAAACTAAAGATAGGAGAAAATACTTCCAGATTTATTTTACAATGCCAGCATTATCCTGATATCAAAGCTAGAAAAGGGGAGTTCCTATTGTGGCCCAGGGGTTAATGAACCCGACTAGCATCCATGAGGACCTGGGTTCAATCCCTGGCCTTGTTCAGTGAGTTAGGGATCTGTTGTTGCTGTGAACTGTGGTGTAGGTTGCAGAAATGGCTCAGATCTGGCATTGCTGTGGCTGTGGCATAGACTGGTGGCTACAGCTCCAATTCAACCCCTAGCCTGGGTACTTCCATATGCCACATGTGTGGCCCTAAAAGACAAAATGACCAAAAAAAAAAAAAAAAACCACAAAAAGAAAAGACAACCATAAGCCAATATTCCCTAATGAATGTAGGTGCAAAAATTGTCAATAAACTACCGGAAAACCAAATTCAACAAATAAAAAACAATTTAAACAAATTTAAAGGATCAAACAATGATCAATATGATTTTCCTTCACTTGCAAGGATGGTTCATCATATGAAAATCAATAAATGTGATAAACCTCATTCATACAGTGGTAGAAAATACTGTAAGTTCATCTCAATAGATGCAGATAAACATTTGACAAAATTTAACATCTATTCATGGTAAAAATTTCAGCAAACTGGGTATAAAAGGAATATACTTCATTATAATAAAGGCCATATATGACAGTCACAGAGCTAAGACTATACTCATTGGTAAAAGGTTGCTTCCAAAGTTGCTATTCAAATAGCCAACAGATACATGAAAAGGTACTCAACATCCACTATTCATCAGGGAAATGTAAATCAAAATCATGATGAGATGTCAACTCACACTCGTTAGAATTATTATTATCAGAATGGCAAGAGATAACAAGAGGTCGTAGAGAGAAGGGAACTCATATCCTATTGGTGGGAATGTAAATGGATATAGCCACTGTGAAATACAGTGTGGAACTTTCTTAAAAATTTAAAAATAAAGTGACTATATAACCTAGTAATCCTACTTCTGGGTATATATCCCAAAGGAAATCAAAACAAGATCTGAAAGACACATCTGCCTTCCAATATCCACTGCAGCATGATTCACAATAGCCAAAACATGGAAACAATCTTAGTGTCTATTCACAGATGAATGGATAAATAAAATGTGATGTATATAGTTCAGGCATTTAAAAAACAAAAACAAAAACCCTCCCATTTGCGACAGCCCAGATGTATCTTGAGGGCATTGTGCTATGTGAAATAAGTCATACAGAGAAAGACAAATAGTGTATGATCTCACTTATCCATGTAATCTAAAAAACCAAACTCACTGAAATGGAGTAGTAGGTTGGTAGTTGCCAAGGGAAAGAGGGGGGAATGGATGAAGGTGTCAAAAGGTACAAACTTCCAGTTATAAATAATTTATTGGTATGAAATGTAGAACATGGTTGCTATAGTTAGTAACACTGTATTGTATATTTAAAAGTTACTAAGAGTAAATCCAAAACATTCTCAACAAAAACACGTAATATTAACTATGTGAGGCGATGGACCTGTTAACTATATTGTGGTAATCATTTATATATGTATACACACACACACGCACGCACGCATACATGTGTCAGTTCAATTACAATCAGTGATAAAATTAAAGTATAGAAATATCTACATTCAACTATTTTGTAACATGCAATTGCAGTTCATTGCCTGATTTTCCCATGGCTTCCAGACCCTAGTTATCTTTACTATTTGTGTTTGATAGATGGAAATTTGGTCCTAGATTTTCAAGCTGCAGTCCTTTTCCCCTCTATGTTTTTGTATAGTAGAAGAGCCTTGAATGGTTTTTATTTATTTTTAAAAATTTTATTAGAGTATAGTTGATTTACAGTATCATATCCCTTTCAGTTATACAGGAGAGTAAATGTTCTACATATACATATATCTATTCTTTCTTTTCCCATATAGATTATTATGGAATGTTGAGTAGACTTCCCTGTGCTAGTCCTTGTTAGTTATCTATTTTATATATGGTAGTGTGTCTGTGTTAATACCATCCTCCCAATTTGTCTCATTCTTCCCGCTGGTTTCCCATTTGGTAACCACAAGTTTGATTTTGAAACCTGTGAATTTGTTTTTGTTTTATAAATGTGTTCTTTTGTATCATTTTTATAATTGATATATGATATTTGACCATTATACTTCACTTAATTTGATTATCTCTAGGTCCATCTATGTTGCTGCAACTGGCATTATTTGTACTTTTTATGTGCCATATATTTCAGGAAGCCCTAAACTGTACCAGAACAAAAAGAGAGGGTTCCTCCTTTCAAGAAGCCCTCGTGATGGGACGTATTTTATGGAAACCAAAAACAATGTAAAGTAAAAGCCAAACAAAAAAGTAATTTTATTTCAGTTTTCCTAAGTACTAGGAAGTATAAGATACAGTAGATATGCAATGAGGGAATTTTATTCTCTCTGGAAAGCCAGGGCGTTCCCCCACAACCCCCCATGGTTCTGTTTTAGATGATATTTAATATGGTTTCCTAGAAGTGGGTGTCCTGAGGAGGAGTTGGTAGCAGAGTGAGAATTAAAGGCAGGAGAAAAGCAAAAGTGTGCAAATGTTGAGTGAAGAAGGAGCATGAAACTGCAAGTGAAAGGACATAAATAGGGTTGGAGAGAAGAAAAGGGGAGAGAATGACGGGAGGTATACAAGGTTGGTCCTTTGCCCGCAGGACAGACTGAGGATTCTGGATTATTTTCTAAGAGCAAGGGAAGAAGCTTAAGCAAGGAACATGATGCTATTTTTAATGTTTCCCATTTCCTGTATATCTCTTTTCTTGGGCGGGAACAATGGTTTGGAGAGGATGGGCAAGATTGGATGTAGGAAAAATATTCAGGATGCTAAACCCTACCAATATTTACACATGGGAGGTATTTACTATTTGTGTTTGTGAATTTGAAATCTACTCCTTTTAAAGGTAATGCTATGATCTCTTTTGATGGTTTTTCTGGGTATCTTTAGTGAGTTTGCCCTGAATTTTCTGTACGTTTGTCTCTATCTCCAGATTCAACATAATTTTTTTAAAAGTAGTAATGCATGTGGGTGTGCATTCTTGTTTTATGTAAATAGAATTGGCTTACTTATTGCCATGTGTTTTGCTGCTTCTGACTGCTACCTAATTCTGCATGATGTACATCCACCCCATTTTTCATCTTTACTTTCCTAATCCTGTACAACCAGGGCATTTCTTTTTAAAAAAGTTTTATTGAGGTATAGTTGATTTACAATGTTGTGCCAATTTCTGCTGTACAACATAGTGATTCAGTTATACTTGTACACACATCCATTCTTTTTCAGATTATTTCTGCATATAGATTATCAGAGGATATTGGGTAGAGTTCTCTGTGCTATACAGCAGTTCCACATTGGCCAATCATTTGACTTTACACTTGGTGAAATCACAAATAATGCCACAGTTCTAGTAGTCATATATGTCCTTCAATGAAGCTGTGTGAGATTTTCTTTGTGATAGATATCCAGGGCACATTTCAAGCACGTAGTATATATGTCTGTCTCCAGACTATTTGCCTTGGCATACCTTCCACGAAAAATAAATGAGAATTTTTGGGGGGGCACGTTTCACTAAAACTTCATATTATATAATTTCTAATTTTTAGATATATTTGCTATAAATGATAACTAAAAACTTTGTAAAACTTTCAAATATGAAATTTTATAAAAATTCAGAGAAGAATAAAGCAGATACTCTCCAGTTACTATTTATTTACAATGGCTTTTTTGATTTAATTATTTTAATATTTTGCTGAAATATATAATTAAAATCTTGTTTCTCTTATCTTTTCTTTTTTTTTTTTTTTGCATTTTGCATTTTGTAGGGCTGCACTTGTGGTATATGGAAGTTCCCCGGCTAGGGGTCAAATCAGAACTACAGCTGCTGGTCTACACCACAGCCACAGCTGTGTGGGATCAAAGCCACATCTGCAGCCTGCACCGTAGCTCATGGCTTTGCCAGATCCCCAACCACTGAGGAAGGCCAGGGATCATGGATATTAGTTGGATTCGTTTACACTGAGCCACAATGAGAACTCCCTATAATTCAAATCTTACTGTGCTAATTTTCTTTTCCTACTATAACACATTATCAGAAATGTAGAGGCTTAAAATAGCACAAACCTTATAGTTCTGGAAGCCTGAAATCCAAACTAAGTCTCACTGGAATAAAATTGAGGTGTTGGCAGAATTGTGTCCTTTACCAAATGCTCTAGAGAAAATTTGTTTTCCTGTTTTTCACTGTTTCAATAGGTTGCTCTAATTCCTTGGCTTCTGGTCCCATTCCACTTTTAAAACCACCCATGATTGTTGGGTCTTTTCATACTACATCAGGGACAGTGGTTGTTCCACTTCCCCCTTTATTTACTTTTTAATTTATTGTTTCAAATTTAAGAAAGTATTTTTAAGTATAGTTGATTTAAAATGTTTTACCAATTTCTACTGTAGAGCAAAGTGACATACACACCCATAAAAATATATATATATATTCTTTTTCTCATATTATTTTCTATCATGTTCTGTCACAGAGATTGGGTATAGCTTCCTGTGCTATACAGTAGGACCTCGTTGCTTATCCATTCTAAATGTAATAGTTTGCACCCACTAACTCTAAACTCCCCATCCATCCTACTCCCTTCCTCTCCCCCTTGGCAACCACAAGTCTGTTCTCTATGTCCATGAGTCTCTTTCTATCCTTTAGAAATACTTGTGCCACACTTTAGATTCTACATGTAAGTGATATCTTATGTTGTGTTTTTCTTTATGAGTTACTTCACTTAGTATGAGAATTTCTAGTTAGTTGCATCCATGTTGCTGTAAATGGCATTATTTTGTTCTTTTTTAAGGCTGAATAGTATTTTAGGGTATCTATGTACCATATTTTCTTAATCCATTCATTTGATGATGGACAATTAGATTGTTTCCATGTCTTGGCTACTGTGAATAGTGTTGCTATGAACATATGGGGGCATATATTGGGACAAAACTGCAATTCTACTTCCCTATTTTATATTCGAAGCATCCTTATGATTATGTTGGGCTCATCCAAACAAGACAGGACAGTTTCCTTGTTTTAAGGTCACCTACTTATAAACCTTAATTCTGTCAGGTACCTAATTCCCCTTTTGCAATTTAGCATACTATATTCACAGGTTCCAGGGATTACAGTGTGAGCATCTTTGAGGCGTCATTACTCTACCTACCACACTTAGATATCATCCATCAATGATTCATTTCTAAAGATTAAGGGCACTTTGTTTTAGGAATTCCCACTGTGGTGCAGTGGGTTAAGGATCTGGCATTGTCTTTGCAGTGGCTCAGGTGGCTGCTGAGATGTGGGTTTTATCCCTGGCCTGGCAGCCCCGTGCAGTAATTTAAGGATCCAGTGTGTTGCTGCCTCTGTGGCACAGGTCACAGTTGAGACTTAAAATCTATCTCTGGTGAGGGAACTTCTGTATGCCATGGGTAAGACCAAAAACAAAAAAGCTTTTGTTACATAGCCACAATACCAGAGTCATGCCCAACAAGTGTAATTTTTTAAAATCAAGATCACTAGTTATTAGTTATTATATCACTTAAGCATTTAGCATACCCACTTGTTTTTCGAACAACTGAATTTTTGGATGTATCCAGTCCATTGTCCTGTAGAATATCCCCCTTTATAGATTTGTTCTAAGGTTTCATGGTTTTGAGGTAATCATTATATTTCCTTTAGACTTCAAGCTAGATCTAAGGCCAAAAGAGATTCAAATTCAACATATTTGGTAAAAAAAAAAAAACAAAAGTCAGTGTTTTCTATATATTTCGCATTAGAATGCTCATAATATTTCCTTGCTCTGTTGTACTAAAGTAAAGTTTCAGCATTCATTCTTGTGATTGGGATTTGCCTGCTGCCAACAGCTATGGGATTTTCATTGCTTCCACCCTGCCGCTGATAGAAATCTTGATGGATTTTTAAAACATGATCCACCCAGTTGTTATCTATGGGGTATATTTCTTTCAACCACATTCAGTGTGGTCATCATTCACTTAAGCCATTCTGTCTTTTGATTTTGTCTCATTTGCCCTAAATTTATATAAGGCTTGCCAAAAGTCAGTGGATGGTATCCTTTCCTCTTCTTCAATGCTGTTACAAAATCCTCTATTTATTTATATACCGATTTTGACATTTCAGTGGGAATTTTTGAGAGAGGAACACTGATTGGATCCTGATGTCCTTTTATTATTCTCAGTGATTTTGTTTGTAGAGACACCGACGTCATTATTTCTGATTTATGTCTGCTAATTAAGAGAAAATACAGAAAAAAATGACAATGTGATTTTTGTAACTTAAATATATGTATAACATAATCAAAATAGAAAATTCATATGCATTTTAAAATGGCTATTCAAATATGTAATAGATATAAATTGTTGATGTTCTGATAATCTTTAATGCATGTATGGATTCATGAACTCCTTGTAATTTATGACCTCGCCCCAGGGGACTAAGGATTTTAGGGTAGAAACCTTGACTTTAAGGAATATGACTTCCAATTTGGAATTTCAATGGGACTTATTATCTGAATTAATTCTTAATCCCTAGGCAATGGAAGTGCAATTGAAAATTAGCACTTTAATGCTTAAATGATTCATAGGATGAATTACCTTTTCAGTAGCTAAATGTTACCCTAGGGGAGTAAAATATGTACCATATTTTCCCATGTTTCATCCGTAAATGGTTTTATATTCATTTTATTATTCAATGAATATTTATTTTTTGTCTATATATCTTTCTGTTTTTGTTATTATATATTGGGAATATAGCAGTAAGAAAAATAGAAACTATTATATCGTTCTTGCATATAGATTTTTGTAGTCATTTCTGAGATGGATCTGATTTTTATTCCATTAATTACAATAAGATAGGGATGATTTTGGCATTGAGGGAAATCCTACTATTTCAGGTAAGTGTAAAGAAAGAGCCAGTATATTAGTTCTGATTTGGTTATCTGTGAGTAATAGAAAACACTAAATGGACAGTGGCTTAAACAGAGAAGAAACAGTTTTATTTATTTATTTATTTGTTTTTCATCTGGAGGTGGTTAGTCTGGTTGTCTATATGGCTCTCCTTCACTTTGGGAACTTTAATGATCAGGATTCAATCAGGGAAGTAGAAACACTAGTAGTTGTTTTTCGTTTTTGTTTTGTTTTATAATGTTTTATTTTTTGTCTCTTTAGGTAGCATATGGAAGTTTCCAGTCTAGAGTTTGAATCAGAGCTGTAGCTGTTGACCTACACCACAGCCACAGCAATGTGGGATCTGAGCTGCGTCTACGACCAACACCATAGCTCACCGCATTGCCTCAGAGCCTTAACCCAATGAGCGAGGCCGGGCATCGAACCTGCATCATCATGAGTACTAGTCAGATACATTTCTACAGCCACAGGGAGAACTCCCAACTAGATCAGAAATAGCAGTTTTCATCAAGCTGCTCCTGGAAGGCTTGAAACTGCTATTTGCTGACAGGAACAGCATTTGGGAAGAAGTCAGGGGGGAAGAAAGTGGGGGCTGGAACCCACTGGCACCTCCACAAATGCCTGTAACAACGTCTGACCTAGAGAATGATGCCTGTTGTCTTAATGCCTTCCCCCAAATGTCTTGCAAATTCTTTCTCTAGAAGACTCTATTCCAGAACCCTCCAGAGACAGTGTTTATGGGAAACTAAACCAGGTCAACACAGCCCAACTACCAGAGGTGAAAAAGCCCAGCGAGTTACTCAGAAACAAAGCTGGCAGGCAGGGTATTCACTTGGATGGTAAGGAACCACTTCAGCAGGTGGTTCATGTGGGTAGTGCAATGTGAGGGAACTTTAAGAAATAAGAAAAAGAAGGTAAAGTGGTAGAAATTGTGTGAGATATTAGCAAAAACGCGGGGGTGTTGAGTATATTTTAGAGGTTAAATGTAGATGAAGAAAATAATTAAGTATTAGGATAATATTGTAAATTACTTGTAAGATTCAGTTAGTGACTTCTGGCTTGCCTTTCCTTTTTTTTTTTTTTTTTTTTTTTTTTTTTTTTGTCTTTTGTTGTTGTTGTTGTTGTTATTTCTTGGGCCGCTCCCACGGCATATGGAGATTCCCAGGCTAGGGGTTGAATCGGAGCTGTAGCCACCGGCCTACGCCAGAGCCACAGCAACGCGGGATTCGAGCCGCCTCTGCAACCTACACCACAGCTCACGGCAATGCCGGATCCTCAACCCACTGAGCAAGGGCAGGGACCGAACCCGCAACCTCATGGTTCCCAGTCGGATTCGCTAACCACTGCGCCACGACGGGAACTCCGCCTTTCCTTTTTAATCTTTATTTTACATCATGGGGGGGGTGGGCCCTGACCACCTGAATTCTGGACTGTTTTGACTTTTTCAGATTGGTGTGTTATCTAGATGAGTTTAGAGAATGAGCACTGAAGTATGTATTGGGCAGTGATGGAGTGTGTGTTTCTAATGTATTTGGCAAGTGCTCTGAGGAAAATTACTTTGTTCGTATTCAGACAGATACCATCATGTTCTCTCTAAATACAATGCCTATACCAGTCATTTCTATGTGAAGAAGAGGTATGGTCAATACTGAAGAAGAAGCAAACATGGTTGAGATGTATGAGATGTATTAAGATGAGAGTTAAGCAGTGAAGAGACACACAGGTGCATTTTTTTTCCCTCCTAACAGTTCAGCTGAATTTTCCATTCAGAGACCCAATTCTATGTATTCAGATCTATCCAAGGATGCCACATCATTAGGAAAATGCCTGCAGTTCCTAGGATAGGAGGCTGGGAATTTGCAATCCAAGAACCAGAGCTAAAAAAAAAAAAAAAAAAAAGCAGGTTCTCATAGGAAATGCCATTAAAAGAAACTCCCCTCCAGTAAAGCCTTATTCCTTCCCACAGCCATCTGGAAGTGTTCCATATTGTACTTTCTGAAGAATATCTTAGAGGTTAGACAGGAAGTAGACACAGCTCCTACCTGTGAATGCTAGGAAAAAATGTATTATTTAAACACTAATAAGTTTTTTGCCAGCAACTTCTACTTGCCTCACAGTTTCTTCTTCCCTTTTATAGAAAAAGCTCCAGTTCTGACAGCAGGATATATATTTGCATCTATGTTTTCCAGCCTCCTTTAGAGCTGGATATGCTCCTGCAACTAAGTTCTGCTAAGAAAACAAAAGCAGAGGTGGTGAGGGTGATGTTCAGTATTTGCCTCTAAAGGGAGATGGTGTGTTCTTTTCCCTTCATTTCCCCTTCTGGTTAGGTGCAAGTGTAGGCATCTTAGACCAAGAGACTGTGTTAGGAATGGATGTCAATCATATAGATAATCATAAGTTTAAAAGAACCAGAGTTCCTGTGGTAAGTGGCCACAGATACAATCCCATGGTTCCCGTCAACATGTAGAGTCTGTTTCTCATCTCCTTGAGTGTAGGCTGGCCCTATAATTTCCCATGATCAAGACAGTGTGCTCTAAGTGTCTAATACCAAGCTCTAAAAGATTTTCAGGTTTCAGCTATTGCATTTTTGATGTAAAGATCCCTCCTGGAAGACAGTTGTTATCTAGGAAATCTTATTATCATAAAACCACCATTCTTTTAGAGAGCTCCCAAATGCCATGTTAAAGGCTATATGGGAACAGAGAGATGCCCTGCCAATGCCCAACTGTTTGAGCTACACCAAGTGAGACACAAAACATGTGAATGAGGAAACACGTGGAGAACTTTCTGTTCCTTATGTACACCATGAGCAAGAGAAGAACCACCCATCTGAGTCCAGCCCAGAGTAAAGAATTTTAATGAGAAATAATACAATGGTTGTTGCTTTAAGTTAGTAAAGGTTGGAATGTTGGAGTCAGTTTGTTATGCAGCATAGGTAATTGAAACACTTTTTTTTTTTTTTTTGCCTCTTTTTTATTGATCCTACCTGCATCTCACACCTTGGCTACCAGAGCCTAATGCTATAAAGATAGACACCACAAAGCCAAATGTTTACCTCCTTCACCTCCTCCTCATCCCCTCCCTGCAGGCTGGGAAAATCCGTACTTTGAAACCCAGTAGAAGCACAGGTGAGTTCTAGAGCCTTAGCCTTACTATTTTTATTTTTATTGAAATAACTTGTGTTTATACCATTATATAAGATTCACGTGCATACCATTATATTTCTATTTCTGTATACACTACGGCATGCTCACTACCAAAACTTTAGTTTTAATTTTACTCATCTGATAAAACCCCATTACTTTCTCTTTGAAAACCAACCACTCAGAGAAGCTCTGCCTGTACCATAAAATTTGAATGTCATGGTTTAAGCTACTGAGTTGACCAGACCTGTTTCACCATTGCTGATGACTGTAAATCCTTTCTTTCTCCTTCCTGACCTCAGATCTCAGGTCTCTTCTTCTCAACTAAATTTTATGATTCAAGGATCTGTATAACTTATGTCCCACTTCATTTGGGAAAATGATTACTTTATTTACAAAAGCATAAATGATTTTACTGCTGGACTATGCAGTTTATAATTTTAAATTTAATTTGAACTCATTTTAAATATTGTATTAGGAATTTTAAATAGATGTTTTCACTGTTAATGACTTCATAGTTGTTGTTGACTATATTCTGGTTTATTTAATTGCTGAGAAGCAAATATATTGAACTTGCTAAGCTTTTTGTTTCTGGCATATACTGTAGAAATGGCCAACAGTGTGCCATCTAATATTTTATATATCTCAATGCTTTAAAATTAGTATCTGTGTTAATGTATTAGATGGATGAAATTCACACAGTTTCATTATTGCTATTGCTGTTGTTATTTTAGTCTTTGATGTTGCATTCTTTTTTTCATATTATAAATCTTTCATTGTGCTTCTTTGAGTTTTCTGGTATCTCAATAATTCTGCCTCATTGCAAAGGCAATTATCTCCATTCATGGAAGTATACTATCCACCCTATGAAGAAACAATAATATTAAGCATCAACCGTGGTTACTTCCTTAGTGCTGAAGGAGGTATGAAACATCACATCAAGAGAAAGAAACATATATCAAGTTAATTTTCACTGCAGTATTTTACAGTGAAATGCAACCAGCATCTTCAAGGAAAGAATATACTTTAAAAGATGGAATTCATGATATCATATTTAATGATCTCAAACTTTTGAAAATCAATCCCTCTAATTCTAAATGCCCTTCTACTTCTCCAGTGAAATTAACAACAACAACAAAAAATCTTCTAAAGCGTTTAGTCAAATGACATTTGAGATTGAGCTCCTATGTGAAATATTTGCTGTGATTCATTTTCCTTTGTGCAGACTTAAGGTTATAAGCATTTAAAAGTTCTCAGGGACTGTAGAGACAGACTATCTTGTTCAGACATCTTTATTTATAAGTCAAAACACATGTGTAGCCTGATTCAAATGGAGATCTTTCGTATAAATACAACATAGAGAAATCTTCTACTCAACCACTACAGAAGTCCAGATTCTCCCCAGCACATTTTTGAACTATTCCATTGCAGTGAATTTCCTTTTAACTGCATCTCCTTAGTGCCATGTTAGTTATGTCACATCCACATACATAACTTTTCAAATCATCCTCTCTAAACCCCATTTTTGTTAGGTTACTTTTCACTTCTAAACAAATTCCCCGGTACCAGATGATCAAGCTCATAAGTACTAGTCTAATTTTGAAACATTTTCCCACTAGTTTGAAAAGAAAATCTCTGATCCAGAATAGTCAAAACAATGCCTTGTGTTTTCGCAACATTTTTAACTTGTAAATCCCTTGAAAGACCTTGGTTATCCTCATCTTCATTTTTAAGTATGCGTAGTAGTTGTAGTGATTATAAAATAGAACTCTCTTTATACCAATGCAAATGCCCACCCTATTTTGAGACTCAATTAATGATAAACCCTTCATCATAAAGCTCTAGTTATTCATAATAACTACATTGATTTCCCCTTCTTGCGACATCTGGAGCTTTTATTATTTCCTAGCCACTTGGAATTTACTCCATACTGCCTTTAACTGTGACTTTTTTCTCTATTACTTAAGATTATGTTCTCAGCTAGATTTCAAAATTTTTTTATTGTGGAGGGGGTTTTACTAAGCCACATCTCTATTTTCCATCACAGGGTTTGGAATTGTTTTCATAAGCACCCTTAAATAAATTTGTAAATAACCCACCTTTGAAAAAAAAAGAGTTCAAGTAAAAAACAAAATAAACAGCTAGACAGTTAACTTGTAGACAAAACCAATTTGAATTAAAATTAATAATTGGTATGTAGTGAGCACATTCTATGAACTGAGTTTTTGGGGTTTTTTTGCATAGCGCTTTATATATACTTTATCATTCAGCTAATTAAATAGGGTTTTGCCTGAAACAAATTATCTATATTCAAAATAGCTTGGAATATTGGTACATTTAGAATTTATGAAGCAAACTCTAAATTATCATAAGCTTATACCTGCTGGAAAATAGTAAATTTTTTATTTATCTGAAAATAATTTCTTTTTTAAATTTTTTTTTTTAATTTTTTTGGCTGTGCCCATGGTACATGGAAATTCCCGGGCCAGAGATCAAACTTGAGCCACAGCAGTGGCAGAATCGTTAACCTGCTAAGCCACCAGGGAACTCCTGAAAATAATTTATTAAAGTAGAGCCTCTTTGAAGAGATGTCAGAGAATGTTCTAAAACAAAAAGGGAAACACGGGGAAATATATATAGCCAAACGACGCAATAATTATCCTACTCAAGGTTATGATATCAGACATACAAACCTACTCCTTAAATTCTGTTTGCTGGTTATGGTCTAAGCACCAAGTGTAAATTGAATTTCTCCTTACTTTGTTTCTTTCTCAGAGCCAAGCTATTTCTAAATGATTGCCAGGAAGCAATCATTTGCAATTAATGGTGCCCTCTTCTTCCTTGTTTCTTGGCTTCTATGTATCCTCATCACATTCTTAAAAGTTATTTTAATGTAACTTTATGTCATGCCATGTGCTTCCTTTAAATTCACTTTGGTTCCCCAATAGTCAGCACTTCTACCTCCTCAGACAATATATTTTCCTAAAAGAGCACAATAGCTAACATTTTCTAACCCTTTTGTGAGTTCCTCAGGACTATAAATTCATTATAATGGAGTACGTGAACTCCTGCATCTTGTGTCCATATATACCCCACCAAAATATAGATGTACTGATTAACACATAGTACAAATGCTTTCTGTTCCAAAATAGCCACCCAGAGGAAAGAACGTGCATTTGAGTTTATTGCTCAGCATTATGTAAGATGAAAGGGGCATGTGTGTATAATTAAAAAGCTTCAAATGTCACTGACTCTGTGGTCAGGAGGCTAACTTAAAAAAATCCAGGCAATTGCATATTTCGTGACCTTGTCTACCTGCCAAAATAGAAAGGATTCAAAATAAAACTGCTGAGCTGGGAACAGAGAAACAAATCTCAGGCCCAATGATTTCTCTATGGCACAGAAAGATCAATGCAGGGCAATTTTAGGGGTATGAAATAGCCACTATTCCAATTTTGTCTGTCTTTCAGTTGATGCTCTAGTTTCAGAGAAGACTGTCAATTAAGAAGTGTAAAAATCTGAGATCTGGTTCCTTTTGACAGTGATATGTCTTAGTGTCATAGCCCAGAGTACAGGCATAGGAACCATTCTGTATGGGTTCAAATTTCAGCTCCATCATTTCCTAGCTGTGTAAAATTGGGAAGATATTTTAATGCTCTGTACCTCATTTTCCTCATGTCTAAACTAGAGTTGATAATGGCACTACATCCTAGGATTGTTGTGAGGATGAAATGAGTTAATGTATGTAAAAGGTTTATAAAAGTGTTGGGCATATAATAAACCCTTATATATTAGCTATTTTTATTCATTGTGGACCCAGCCCACCTTGGCAGTTTTTGCTCCTCAGATACTCAGATTCAATTTTCCTCATAAAAACTTTCTCTAAAGTCCTTCTGCATATGAAAAAAAGAAAACCTGGTAAAAAATTTAGTACTTTCAATCCCCATAAGTAACAGGCCCTTATATTAGGTCACTGAAACATACTATCAAAAGTAATTACATTATTTTTCCTTACATTTGGATGCTGCCATACTCTTTATAAGTGAGGAAACTGAGGTTTGGAGAGAGAAAGTCGCTTAGACAAAATTACACAGCCAGCAGGTAGCAGAACCCAGCACTTAGGGCAAGTCTGTTTAAGTGCAAATCCCACTATTTGTCCAAAATAGCATGCTATGTTTTATTTTTCCCTCAAAAAGCATGTATACATCAATCTATAATTTGTAAAATATTTTTATAAGATTGTCTTAGTTGACTCCTGCAGTAAGTCTGAATTATACATTATATAAATATGTCACTTTAGAAATGACAAAAATGAGATTAAGAAAGCAAGATTACTCACCTTACACAAACAGTACATGGTAGTAAAAAATGCAAAAAGGGATTATTTTAATGCTTTTTTTTCTGGTGGTTTCAACCCAAGGGATTTATAATGGCAGGCAACATTCAAGTACAAACTTTTCTGGAAGAAATATACATTTTTAGCAAGTCACTAATGGTTGTGATATGAAAGTCCAATAGAGAAATTTCAAATAGCCGGAGACACTATTGAGAAAGAGAATCCTAACTTCACACCTACTAGTGTCACACAGCCTTCTTCCTACCTCAGCACTGTGTTCGCTAGCCCTATATGTCATGTTTAGGATGAATCTTCTTAGCAAGAATAAAAATTGCTTCTGCTGATACTGGAGTGGACAAATTGTAGAGTGAAGATAACTAGGAATTCCAAGTCAACTTTGATATTCTAAAGAGAGAACTGTGGGATATTGGGACACATATGGTATTTTTACTCCTTTTTGTTTCAAGTTTTAAAGGTATCACTTAGAACTCTAAGTATGATGATAGAGATTGTTTTCCTCTATTACACGGATGAGGGACTCAGGAGAAATGCCAAGATTCATTTTTTTCCAAAAGAAAGACTTTGTTTTGCCTCTGTCTTGATGACATAATCAAAGACAGTATTTCAGTGGAAGCATTTTAAGACGGCTGGCAACCAAGGCCTGCTTCTCTAGAATAGAATATAATGTCCACATAGAGGCCAAACTTCTATTAGAGAAAGAACTCCAAAATTTTGGAAGTCTACTGGATATCTCATTTATTAGAGCATCTCAGCTAATGCTGTTGGCAAAACACTCTCTCAGAATAAGAGGATAGGGAGATTGCTCATGTATGTTAATGAGAATGTATGTTAATGAGATCTAATGTATGTTAATGAGAATAAATACCAAGAATTATGATAGATGATTATTATGACTATGTTATGGACTGAATATCTGAGTTCCCCTCCCAAGTTCATATGTTGAAGCCCAAATCCCCATCCCCAGTGTAATACTATTAGAGGTGGGGCCTTTTGGAGGTAATGGGGTCATGAAGGTGGAGCCCTCACAAATGGGATTAGTGCCCTTACAAGAAGAGACCAGAGAGAGGTGATTGCTCTCTGCTCTCTGCCACATGAGGAACAAGAGAAGGCAGCCATCTAAAAAGCAGGAAACATGCTTTTACCAGACCTTGGGTTGGCAGGAACCTTGATCTTGGATTTTCCATCCTCCAGAACTTTGAGAAATAAGTTGAAACCATCCGGTCTAAGGTGGATTGTTATAACAGCCTCGTCAGACTGAGACTGTCACTTTGAAGTTCTCAGTAGCAGAATTCAAAATAACATAATAACAAAAATGAACAGAGGCAATTAAGGCATAGCTCACATGCACTTCATTCCAAAGCATTAAAATAATAAATAAATATATAATCTCATGGCTATCATCAGCATCCACCATGAACTCATATTTTAAAGAGACTTTTAAAATATGAGTTAAAGCAAAAAACACTAAAAAGCTGCAGGATATAAGCTTATTTTCCTTCATTTTGCAGTTAAGGAATGCAAAACTCATAAGGGTTATGGGGTGGGTCTCAGTTTATACACATCAGGGATGGGAATTAGATCCAGATCCATGTTGATAGCCCTGATGTTTGTACTTTGACAATAAACGAGCTTCTCAAATGGAAGATTGACTAAGGGATATTAGAAGCACTAAAGATAGAAATTTGCACCATTTAGTAGCAAATTTTCCCAGGAAGAATTAGCCAAAGCACTCATCAAACACTGTGGTATCCATGAAAATTATGAGATGGATTTTATCCATGGAAGTAGGTGTAGATAAAGAATGCCAGAGCTTGGCTCAAAACTAGAGCCAGAATGAACTAAAGTTCATAAAATATTGTACACATGATTCATAGAAGTTAGCTTTTTTGCCCACTTAATTTGTTTTGATTAATAGGAAGTAGGAGGAAGGGATAGGCTGTTGTTTGGAAAAAAAAGTTTCAGTAACATAATATAAATACAATAAAGCAAGAAGGTAGTATGATTGAGTTCCAGCCTTATTTTAATCTTCTCTTGAAAGCATATACTGAAAGTTCAAGTGGGTAGAAAAGTATGATAAATAGTACATTTACATTCAAGGTAATTTGAATATTATAAGAAAATCCAACTTGATTTTCATATACAGATTCAAACAAAAGTTCACCAGATTGCTAAATGAATTTAAAGATGGGAAGCTGAAAATACTATTTCTGTTTAGAAGTGATGGGAGAAAGAAGTCAAATATGACAACGTATTTTATTTCTAAGCTTATAGAAATATAAAGCAGTCAAAATCAAGGTATTTATTTTGGAAAGGAGAAGATAAAATGGAGACAAAAATAATTTCTCTCAAATACCTGAAAGATGGTTATATGAAAGACACGATGCATTTAAAATGATTTTCTCAGATAGGCGAAAAATAAAGGAGATTGGATAGAATTTTTAAGAAAGAATGTTTGGCAAAGGCTTTTATGCATGAGAAAACTTAGAAGAGTTTGCACACTAAAATGGCCATTTCTAATAAAAGGAGACACAGTTTTTGGTGTAAACTTACTCTTTTTTACTTTTGATACTTCCAAGTTGTTTCTACTTTTCCCTCTATGAGCAAACATTGGGGTTGGTTGCTTTTTGAGAAAAAATAATTAGGAAAGACATGATTGAAAAATATCATTTAGTTTGTTATTTAGTACAGTGTAGCAGCCAGGAAAGGGAGAACTAGAAATCAGGAGAAGGTTATTTCCAGGGGAAACATATAGATGTGTAAAGACGCTGACGTTGTAGGGGGTTTGCCGTGTTTGAGGAAGAGCGTGAAGGCTAGAGCATTAGTAAGCAAGGGGAAGGGTGAAACTTTGGGGAGAGATTGTAATAGAAGGTTCAACCATGCTATGGGAAGGTGCTGACTTTCACTTTGATTGGAATGAGGTGGCATTTAAAATATGTGAAAAGATGAGTGGCTTGAACAAAGAGATTTTTTTTCCCCCAGCTCTATTGAAATATAAGTTAAAAATGTATATGTTCAAGATCTATAACTTGGTGTTTTATGTAACTATAACCATATCTATAGCTTCACAACCAGCACAATTAGTTACTCAGGCTGCTATGTTGAGAGAGGAAAGAATCTACAAAGAATCCATTTAGTAGACTACCACAGTTGTCTGGGTAAGAGATTATGATTCCTTGAACCAGGACAAAAGCATTGAAGGAAGGCTGTTACTGTTTTGAATATTTCACTAACAACCAGTAAGATTTACTGAAAAAAAAGGATGAAAGCTATAAGATAAAGAGAAGGATAAAAGATGACTACAGGATTTTTTGGTTTAAACAATGGGAAAGTTGGAGGGAGTGAAAAAGTACAGAAGAAACAGAGTGTAATAAGCAATGCTTATTATAAGCATAATAAGCAAGCAATGCATAATAAGTCAAGAACGTAACAGCAAGGCTTACAATGGAGAGGCCTATTAAAAGTACAAGTAACTTTGGCAGTTAATAATTTGATTTATGAATTTAAGAACATCTAGAAGGGAAGGGCATGCCATTTGGAAATTGTTGGAGAAAATAAGACATTTAGATCAATGAAATTACATGAAATTACAAGGAATAGAATATAAATAGAGAAGAGATTTAATGGCAGAGCTCTAGACATGCCAGAAGATAGAGACAGGGAGACAAAGCAAGTGAGTAACAATTGAGGAAGCAGGAAAATCAGAGAGCCATGGTGTCTTTAAGAAGCTACCTGAAAACAGCCTTTCAAGAAAGTGAGAATGATCATTGCTGATAAATCAAACCAGATGAAGACTGGGAATTGGCTGGAGACATGGAATGAAATATAGTTGTCAGCGGTGATCTTGGTAAAGTACATTTTAGTAGAGTTGTAACCAAGCAGGGCGTTGTAGGGCTCCTGGGCACAAAAGGCTTTCTCTGTCTCCCATTTCTAGTTTTTAGGAAATGGGTCTCATTCAGCCTTCATGATTTTCCCTGAGTTCCAAGGGGCAGTTTCAAACAGTTGCTGATCAGGGAAGGAAGGGAATGCAGAGACAAGGGACGAGCAGTCAAGCAACAATGGCACAGCTTTGAGGCAGGGTCCTGGTTCCCTTGCAAGAGATACACATAATTGCATAGGCATCTTATACACCTAAGAGAAAAGTTATATTCCTTATTCTTCATTTATGAATGAATATTTTCATTGCACAGCTAGGAGCCCTTCCTTGTGCTTCTCCCTCATTGGACTGCACCCTAAACACAGTTACCTGTAAGCTAAAGATTAGGCACCCTGAGCACAATTGCCTGTGGGTTAAATCTTCTTAGCACATGATATTTTTCAAGAACTTTCCTAGTTTGCTTAGATTTCTGATAAATATGCCCTTTTCTCAAATACTGTTATGCTGAGCAATAACCCAGAAGACCACCACCAGGGTCACGCCAAGATCTCCTAATGCCAGCTTCAATGACTAAGATTCCGGAGTTCCCATCATGTCTCAGTGGTTAACGAATCTGACTAGGAACCATGAGTTTGTGAGTTCGATCCCTGGCCTTGGTCAGTGGGTTAAGGATCCACCGTTGCCATGAGCTGTGGTGTAGGTCGCAGACGCTGCTTGGATCCCACTTTGCTGTGGCTCTGGTGTAGGCCGGCGGCTGCAGCTCCGATTAGACCCCTAGCCTGGGAACCTCCATATGCCACGGGAGTGGCCCAAGAAATGGCAAACAAACAAACAAACAAACAAAAAATGACTAAGATTCCTTCAAAGAAAGAAGAATGCATGTCTGACTCAATCCTGATACTTTTCTGAAACTCTGTTTATCTCTTTTAGACTATAAAACTCCCTGCAATTCTTCCCCAAGGGAGGGCACTGTCTTTAAGATAATAGCCTGCTGTGGTGTCCTTTGCCTGGCAAAGCAGTAAAAGCTAATTTTTTTCTCCTTTACCCAAAATTCTATCTCCACAGTTCTATTCAGCACCAGTGAAAAAAGGCTGAGTTTGGGCAGCAGAGTGATTAAAAATGGCAGTAGTATTGGGGAGAGAAGAGATTAATAGACAATTAGAATCTAACATCTGAAGTCAGTGAGGATGGACAAATCATGACAGGAAAATTGTTTCTCTATACCAAAGAGAAATGGGATAGTAAAAAGAAAGAGAGACGAAGCCAAAAGCTTTTATTTTATTTGTTTGAGTTTTATTATTTCATTCATTTGATTAAATATTTACGTGGGGTGGAGATATTGTCACCTTTACATGCTGATGAGTGTGATGCAATGGAAAGGAAGAGGGAGAAGTTGGAGCAATGTCCTCATTAGGTGAGTGGAGAGAGTCATGAACAGGTGGAGGGGTTACCTTTGGAAAGGTTTTTGAACAGAGCATCCATGATGTAGATGCAGATGAAGAAGTGAATGGTTAAATGTGATTGTGGTAAGGTGGTAGCTGTCTTTTAAAGGCCACTTCTTGTCCATGAAAACTCAAGCAGGATTCATTTAAATGATTTTTCTTGGAGTTCCCTTCATGGCTCAGCGGAAACAAATCTCATTAGTATCCATGAGGGTGCAGGTTTAGCCCCTGACCTCACTCAGTGGGTTAAAGATCTGGCATTGCTGTGAGCTATGGTGTAGGTCACAGACGTGGCTCGGATCTGAAGTTCCTATGGCTGTGGCTTAGGCCAGTGGCTATAGCTCCACTTCAGCCCCTAGCTTGGGAACCTCCATATGCCGCCAGTGCAGCCTTAAAAAAGACAAAAAACAAAAACATAAATGATTTTTCATATCTTCTGATTTCTGCTTCCAGATTCATCACATGCTCGAGTAGTAACGAGGTCATCTTCCTAAACCACCCAAATTCCAAACCAGGGCAAGGGCCTGTGATGTTCATTTTATTTCAGTGAGAGTTTTCTGACTACTACAGCTACACAACAAATAAATGGGTATATAAGAAAGCAATATATTTCTACAGTGATTCAAAAAATTAGGTCTTAGCACAGAAATATTCAGGAAAATAAATTGTACATATTTTGCAGTCTACAAATAAGACAGAGTACATGTAAAAAATTTCAGTATGTGATGAAGCCAAAATTTCAAATTGTTGGGACAAACACTTAGATGCTTTTAAATATGGAGTCTATGGAGCTGATGTGTCTTTTTCTTTGGAATCAAAGAGACAAAGTTAAGTCCTTAAGTTATTTTTTTTTAACTAAGACAAAATCCAGATTGATTACAGGTACAGATGGACAACAAAAAGTATAAAAGAGACAAGGAGCAAGAGAAAGGGGAGAGAAATAAATTAATTGATTGAAGAAAATATTGCCTAATTATGTAAGACAGTATGTAAAATGTTTTAAACAATTTTATTTCATCCAATCAATATCATAAACATTTTTAAGATTCAATCTAAAATAAAAATTAGCAGACCACCACGGGTAGCTGTTTATTCTGGTTTGTACCTGCATATTTATAAGTAGTACATATATGTTGCTATTTTTTGATTTATCAAATATAGAAACATCTATCTGCTTTCTTTTATAGAAGAAGAAGCTTATCTCTTATATCTTCCACTATAAACCACAGTTTCCTTCCCACCCACATAATTCATTTTTTATTTTTAAAATTTCATTGGAGTATAGTTGATTTACATACAATATTCCATTTCAGGTGTACAGCAAAGTGAATCAGTTATATATGTACATACATATCTCTCTTCTTTTTTCCCATATAGGCTATTACAGAAAAATGAGTAGGTTTCCCTGTGCTGTACAGTAGGCCCTTGTTAATTGTCCATTTTATATACAGTAGCCATGCAATACATTTTGATATTTTCCTCCTACATCTGATATTTTGTCTTGAAAACATTGTTGGGAGAGACAAAGGTTCAAGTACACCTTCTTGGTTGTGGACACTATGTAGAAAGCCCATGTTAAAAATGACTTTTCATTAAAGAACCCCTAAATATTGTATTACAGGGTCTTTTTTTTTCTGGAGCAATTCATTTTTCCACAGAAGAATCTCCCCATCTCCTGTCTGAGGGTTTGCATTGCTACCTAAGTTCTAAAAGCAGAGAATGGGGGAGAAGCCTGGGAGCTGCCAGCATTCATACTCTCATGTACCTACCACAGGCTTCTAGCTTGCAGGCTCATCTTTGTTCATTGCTGGGCTGCAGGCTCCTGAGTTCAGAGTGTTTCCAGTTCACATTCCCTTGAGAATAAACTTACTTTTTATCCTGCCTCATTTTTGAGTGTTAAAATCCAACTTCAGGTAGCTCAGGTCTGAGGTACTTAACCCTTCTTGTCCTCGTCTTCAGGTTTTTTCCCCTCCAAGAATGGTGGTATGAAGTTTCCTGCACCCTGCTAATTCAGTTATCCCAAACTTTGCTGATTTCAGTCTTCCAAATATTATTTAAATGACTGCTGAAATTTTCCTTTATGTTCTTTCCATATTCATTCATTTAAAGCTTTTTTGGTAAAATTTTAGGAAAGGCAAAATATAAATGTTTGTGGAATATTCACAACTGTAAACCAAACTAATTACAAGAATTTTGTAAAATAAAATTCTGTACTAACAGGGAGTTCCTGCCATGGCACAGTGGGTTAAAAATCCAACTGCAGGTAATAGGGTTGCTGTGGAGGTGCAAGTTTGATTCCTGGCCCAGCAAGGCAGGTTAAAGGATCTGGCTTTGCATCAGCTGTGGTGTAGGGTGCAGCTGGGGCTCCGATTCAGTCTCTGGCCTAGGAACTTCCATATGTCACAGGTGAAGCCATAAAAAAAAAATTCTATACTAAAGAAAATTTTTATAAAGTTAAAGTTTCATAGAATACATTTATCAAAAATTAAAATCATTTATATGTTTCCAAAGGAGACAGGTTGAGGGGCAGGGGGGAGGATGGGCTGGGGGTTTGAATAGAAATGCTATAAAATTGGATTGTGATGATCGTTGTACAACTGTCAATATAATAAAATTCATTGAGTTAAAAAATTAAAACCATTCATAAATTTTGAAAGTTAAATTATAGTTAAAATTAAAGACATGCAATGACAAATATTATAATTTACATGAGAGAAAGTGATATGACTGCTGACTGTGTACATAGTGAAAATATAAGATAGTAATAAAAATAATAAATAAAGCATGTTAGTCGGCAGTTCACACAAGAAAAATGACTGATTAATATATAAAAGATGGTCAAGTAATTGAAGAGAAACAAATCTATAGAATAGGATTACCCCTTAATCTATCATATTTGTTTAGATGAAATGCTTCATAATCTCTAGTATAAATAGGTTTGGAGAATCAGCCACTCTCATATGCCACTGGTAGAAGTGTAAACTGGCTCAATGTATATGTGAAGTTTTATGGTAACACTGATCAGAATCTAAAATGTCAAACACTTTAATCCAGCAACTATATTTCTATAAAGTATCCTTCAGATATTTACATAAAAACAAATTCTGGAGTTCCTGTTATGGCTCAGCAGTAACAACCTGACTAGTATCCATGAAGATGTGGGTTCTATCTCTGGCTTCGCTCAGCAGGGTGTTCCTGTGAGCTGTAGTGTAGGTTGCAGACACGACTCGGATCCTGCGTTCCTGTGACTATGGCTTAGGCCTGCAGCTGTAGCTCCAGTTCAACCCCCTAGCCTGGGAAATTGCATATGCGGTAGGTGGGGCCCTAAAAAGACAAACAACAAACAAACAAACAAAAAACAAAATTGCATTTACAAGGTTATTATTTGCAACATTTTGATAGTGACATTTTGGTAGTGCCAAAATGCTAAGGAGAATAATTATAAATATATAATCCATTCATATAATGTAAAAGATCAGTAACTAAAAAGAAGGATCATCTATATATACTAATATGGAAATTTTATAGGTATTTTAAAAATATGTAAAGGTTATATGGTGTATAGTATGCACCAATTTGTTCAAGAAAAATATATGCATTTAAATACATGAATATGCACTAAATTATTGGATGATACATAAGAAATCGTTACAGTTTGTTGAGAAACTGGATGAAGAGAGGTGTAGTATTAAATTTTGCTTTGCACTTCTATATCCTTTTCATATATATATATATATATATGTGTATATATATATATATATATTTTTTTTTTTTTGTCAACTCCATGACATCTGGAGTTCCCAGGGCAACTTACCAACCTATACCACAGCTGCGGCAATGCTGCAGCTTTAACCCACTATGCTGGGCCGAGGATAGAAGCTGCATCCTGGAGCTGCAGAGATGCCGCCAATCTCATTGTGCCACAGCAGGAATTCCTCCTTTTACATTTTTGAATAACATGATTTAAGATAAAATATGCTTACAAATTATGTTTTTAAATTATTATTTAAATAATGGGAGAGTGTGATATTTTACTAACAGAACAAAATTCCATAATCATAAACCCACTGTGTTTAAAAGTATTTGCATAAATGAAAGTGGTAAAAAGTAAATGAATATGGGCATGTTATAAATATAGAGAAACATACAGAAAATACTTTACTCAATTGATGTACTTCTATTTTTCCTAACGTATTTTATTTGCTATATAAAAAGCAATAAAATCACATATACAATAAGAAAATGATTTAAAAATCCAAAGCAAGGGTGTTTCCTTCTGCCAATAATGCTAGATAAGAATCCTCTGCACTAGAGTAGGGAGCTGAAGTAAATAACTCGTAAAGTGTGATTATATGCTACGTCGTTGTGCTCCTTTTCTCGAGTTAGTGTGTCCCTTCACAGATCCTCTCACCTCCAGGTTCCATTCCAAGGTCTGTATACAGTAGACACAGAATTCCAAAACTACCTCCACTAACTGCCTCTTCAGCCTTATCTTCTGCTCAGTATCCCTAGAATGTTCCATCAGGACCACTGGTTATGGGATAAGAGGGCACAGTTCTGCTTTGCACCCTCCTGCCTTCGTTCAATATTGCCATGGCCTGGAAAGCCTCTTTGCCTCTTCTCCCAATGGCCTCCACTCTGCCCTGTCTCTCTGGTGAGATCGTTTTCCCCATTCCAAACTCTGCAAAGCTATCACTTTTGATAGAACCTTCGCTTGCATCAGCCCGCTTCTCATGATTATGTGGAAAGTTAACTGCCCCCTCTACTTCTTGAAATACACATGTCCATTTCAAATGTTTTCTGACATTTCTACATTTTTTCCAGAAGAATATAATCATCTTGAAGTTAGGGTCTCTGTTTATTCAACATTATATTAAACATTTAGCACACTATCAGGCAAAAAGCAGGGGTTTTTGGATGTTATTACATTTAATAGAATATAATTTCATGATTATTTAGTGTCCCATGTAAATAGAGCCATTAGCTCAAGTTTATCTCTTTATTTCCTCAGATATATATTGTGCTTTTTAAAAGCTTATTAGCTTCTGTTTTCATTTTCTTCCCTGCAAAGAAAGAATCTCAGTTGGGAATTCAATATGAGCCACTAGGACAATTTCAACTGAATGGTATATTAAATCCTCAGAAATCTGAGTATATAAAATATAACAATTTTGGGGACTATCATTTGTGTTCCTGTAGCCAACTTTAACTCGTATGCTGAAACTATTTCTGATCATTTCTCTTTACTGAGTAATAGCATCTCTTAAAATGCTTCAGATTCTATCTGAAATTAAATGTGAGATACTAAATACAGTCCTTCTGGGAGAGGAAAGCATTTTACTTAATTTCTGTGCTTATCACACTAGGAGAATCTTTAACACATGGAAGAAGGAGATTCATCCACAGAATATACTGAGGAATGAATAAAATTTTTACTAGAGGCAGTATGAAAAATACAAAGTCAGGGCAAGTTAGAATGCATAGAAGTGCAGAGAATTGGGATGCTATGCTAGATGGAGAGCCAGGAAGTTCTGCCTGGATAAGCATACCTCCTACCTTGAAAATAGATGGTGAAGATAAGAAAGGACTCTTCCCAAGTACTATTCATGCAAATAGTGAATAAACTAATTGCCTCCCAATTAGAGGATGAAGGGAGATGCAATTTTTTTTTTCTTAAAGAAGAAATTTAGCTCTCCTAGCAGGGATTTGCTTCCACTTAAAAGATTTCAGGATGTTGCAATTATTCATCTGTATCTCTTCAAAAGCAGATAGATTAAAATGAGACAGTTCTAACTGGCTGAAACATGGGGGGATGGCATCAGTGGCTCTCTTGAATACATCTTCTCTAGATCTTAATGCAAATGAGAAATTACCCTCTCCTCAAAGTTCAAATAAAGTTATCCTGAATTGGTAAAAACCAGCAAATTCTAATTGGTTTCAAACAGTACAATTTACTCATAAGCAATTTTTCTCATTATAAAACAACAGGCTAAAGTCTAAAAGTTGACCATATTCTAGTCCATTATTTTTTATTTCTCCTTATTTTAAATATCTGTTCATTCCTTACAGCAATTATCATCTAGTAAGTTGTTTAACAATTATGTTTGTTTATATCTTTCATATCTCTCTACAGATACAGTGACATTCTTAGGAATAGGTATAATAATACCTATTTATACTAGAGATAAATTAGGGATGCTTTATAAACATTGAGATGTGCCTGTAGAGACTGCCTGGGTCAACAGATTTGGCAAAGAAATGGAAAACAAATTAATTCCCAACACTCAAATAGGCAGTTCTTTTTCAAAACTTGCATCAATTTTAATTACCAAAGTTTAGTTAAGTAAGACCAGTCTTTTAACATCACACTTCAAACTTCAGCAATCAAAGTATATTAGCTACCAGTAATTACACAGAGTGGGAGATTTTCTTCTAGATCTTCAGTCCACAAAGCACTACGTCAAAAACAGATAAGCATCACTTTCAAAAACCTGTCACATAACTTCTTTCAAAAGTCATTGGTTATTGGCCACTGTAATCTGTTACTTGGTTCACACACAACAAAGCATATATATGTGTTATGGCCTTGTCTCCTACTTGTAAATCTAAGTTCCATTTTACAAAAATGGATAAGCAAAATGGGGAATAGCTCAACAAAAATGAAAGTGCATCAAAGAAGCCAAGGTGATAACATTATAAGTGCAATTCAAATCTAATCTAGAAATCACTAACTATGGTCATGTTGACATTGCTGCTAATGGAGAGACTTCAGATATACAGCCAGAGGAACTGAGTAAAGGTGACCTTAGCAACTTGAATGAAGTGGTTGAGACAAAAAGGATGAAGATTTCCCAGAAGAAATGACACTGGCAAAAAACCCTTCCCATTACAAAAATTCTTAAATATATTTCATCACATTAAAGGTACAAATTTTAAAATGTTGGCAGCTAATCCAAACTTAGAAATGAGCATGACAGTTCACCAGGATGTAGAAAAGGTACTTACCTCATGTTAGATAGTATACAATGAGAACTGAGTATAAATTGCAAAAAATTAAAACATCATTTTTCATTATTTCTTATTTTTAAATTACAGTGTTCTAAATGAACATTAATTTTATCATTTAAAAACGTTCTTTGTAGGAGTTCCTGTTGTGGTGCAGTTGCAGCTTGGATTCCATCCTTGACAAAGGGACTTCCATATACTGCAGGTATGGCTAAAAAAAAACGTTCTTTGTATGTTTATAACTGACATAAGAGAATATGTTGGCAAACATTTTTTAAAGTTCACAGAATAATCATAGTTTTTTTTCCCACCGATTCAGATCACTTTGTACAATTTCACTTGCATGTGCATTTTATGATCTGGCACTACTTTAGAAGTGAAAACTGCCTATATATATTATTGTCATCGTCATTCTTTAAAATAATCATACGTGGACAAAAATGTTATGCTATACCATAAAAAGCAGAAAGCATTAATAGTCTTCTCAATGAACCACTAGAAATTATTTTAATTTTTATAAGATTGGGAGAATATAGAATTTTATACTTTGAAGTGACATTTGTGGTCATATAAGACAACTGCATATCAGGGGGAAATTCTTTGGATAGCATTTCAGAAGAAAAATATAATGGTATTATTTATATTCATATTTACACTTTTTCCTACAAATTTAATTAAGAAACTTATCATCATGCTTTTGTTGTTTTAAATTTCCGTTATGAACTAGTTTTGTCAATCAACTAGGCACTTTCTAGTAGACGTATGGTAAAAATGGCTTTGAAATGTCCAGATACTTCTTGATTGCCTGTTTCCTCCTATCATATTACACTTGCCCTTTGCCTCCATCACTGTCCTCCACAACCACGATCTTGTAGATTAGATCTGTATTCATCAGACCAAGGCTGAGATCTAAGCTTTGTCCTATAGTGGTATTGTATAATTCCCAAGGCAGCAGTTATGGGCTTCAAATGCATGAAGAAGTTACTGAAACCTCCTGGGGTACATCCTTTCCATTTAATATTGTAGCAGCAATGAGTGTGTGTGTGTGTGTGTGTGTGTGTGTGTGTGTGTGTGGAGAGTAAAATGTATGTGGTCATAATTGGGCTCTTTGTTGAATATAACAACACTACCAGGGATAACAAAAAGATCAGCAGCAGCAACAACAAATAACTGAGAATTTATCATGTTCCTGATAATATTCTTAAAAAGTTAGTGGCTAATTTAATGTTCCCAATGACTGTATGAAGTAAGAACTATTAGTGACAGAGTTTTGAAATGGGAAAACAAAGAGAGAGATTAAGTAAATTCTTCAAGATCACATTAGTAGAAAATGTTGTAGCCTGAATCAGGAGTCCAGGTTTTTCTCTCCAGCACGTATATGCAATAACAACTACACTTCACTTTACATAAAGATTCAGAAATGGGGTCAAGTGCATGGTCTACTTTAGCTACTGCCTTATTCCAACAATATGTAGGTGAAGAAGATATGTGAAATGAGCATCTACATTTTGAATATATGGGTGGGTGGCAATATAGTAAAATAAATAAATATTTAGGAATGCAAGTGTTGAGTGTTTTAGTAGCTGCAGGCTTTTGCCTGAGTTTTTTAAGACAATCTTTGCAGAAATAAACATATAAAGGCAAGTCAGTCAACTCAAGTCATCATCACAGACTAAAAAGTTATACAAGTTCCAGGCGAGTTTCACCCATATTTTCATTTCGTTTCCTACGAGAATTGAACATTTAAAAAAATAGGAATAATCCATGCTCTTGCTCCAGTTCTTTGAGTTTAATATCTGAGTAAACAAAGACAGTACAGATCATGGGGTACATTGCGTAAAGTATTGTGTTCCATCTCAGTCCAATCAAGCATGCAAATGATTCAGTTGAACAGTATCAAAATGCCTGCTTGAGATGTGGTCCTGAGTTTTTCAAAAAAAAAAAAAAAGTGAGCTATATTGCTCAGCCAGTTTGATTTGATTGATTGGCAATCACATAAATTTCATTTACCCACTTCATAGAATCCTGAAATTATGGAATTTCACAATAGGAAGTACTTTGAAGTGCGGAGCTTCTTCTGCTCTCAAATCCTGTTTTCTTTCATACTTGATTAAAAGACCAAAATGTGTAGACAGTTTCATTTGCTAATAAATACATGGCCAAGACTGATTTCATTTTGAAAAGAATCTGGCAAATTGTTGACACTTGGCATTGTTTGGAAATTATCACTGTTAATCTCCCTAGAAACGTAATACAATGCCTTATTCATGAGTGAATTGAATGAACATATACAAAAGTAGTTTTCAGGTTAGGTAAACGTGAAGGTCAATGAATAATAGCCACTGAGGAAAAAAAAATGTATTTTATTTCTGCCTATGTCTTTGCTGTAAAAAAGGCTTCGCATATATCCAAAGTTAGTTCATTCTGAAGCTTGAAATTGAGAAGAAACTGCAATTCAAGGAACACTAAAAAAAAAAACAAAACAAAACAAAACACTCTATACTCTCCTTGAACTTCTATGCCCCAGTCTCTACATATATTTTCATTTTGTCCTTAGTCTTTTGAGATTGCTTTTGAGGAATAATATGGGCTCCCTCTGGTGACTAATTTCACACCTAAACATTCCCATGGCAGTTAATTAAGAGGCTGCAGTCTTCAAATCCTGTGCTTGTCTTATTCAGAAAAGGATGTGAGGTTATAGGCCTACAGAGAAGATTCAAAAAAAAAAAAAATTCAGAGTTTAGCACTGGTTCTCTATTGAATGAACAAAATAACTTTGATACATTAAAATCCCCAAATGTGTACCACAAATTTTTTTTTTAGTGTAGCTGCCATTATTTAGAGTGAGAATATCTTGACATTTTCAGACAAAATACTTCTTAAATAAAGGCAAAATTAAAATATTTTATTTTGTTTTTGATAATGTGCAAAAATATATATTTATCTCTATAGGCAATTTTGAAAGATATGTATTATCTCTCTAGGCATATGAACTGTATGATAATACAGTACCTCAGAGAAACAATAGCTGAAATAATGCCCGCAGGCATTTATTAACCCCATACTAAGTGTGGATGATAGTCCAGGCATTTATTAAGTGCATGCTATATGTGGATGATAGTCCACATACCTTATAACCATTACCTGATTTTGTTCTTACAATAGGATGAGGTGGGTATTATTATTACTTCTGTTTTTCAAGCAACTAAATGAAGATACAGAATTAACTCATCCAGAATCAACATTGCAAGTAGCAAAGAATGGAGGAAACTAAAATACGAGTATAATAAGTGACTTATTAAAGAATGCACAACTAATTACTGGCAGAATCCAATATCTCTAGGCCAGCACCTCTCAATCGTTAGTATGCACGCAAATCACCTGTTGATGGTTAACATATGTTCTGATGCCCTAGGTTGGGAAAATATTTTAAAACAATATAAAATGTTTTCCAATGTGTGGGTGTACATATGAAATGGAGTAGATCCAGTGGAAATAAGAAATCAATGTCGTATATGAAGGGTTTATTCAGGTTCAGTCTCTTCAAGCTGGACAACTGTTCATCAGCTTAAAAGAACCTAGGTAAGGGCTTCCTCCCAATATTATGTGGCAAATTTCAGGTTCTGTATTCAGTCTGTCTTTCTTTCCTTCTTTCTTTCTTTCTTTTCCTTTTTTCTGTCTTTCTCTTTCTTTCTTTCTTCTATCTTTTGTCCCTTTCTTTCATTCTAATAAATAAAATGTGTTCTAAGAGGTATAATTAAAGCATGGAACCATATTCTGGTCCCAAACTCATTCTTCTCTAGTCAGAAATAATTACCATTTTGAAGTTTCTAGGTATGCTTTCCAGTTAGCAGTTATATTTTCTTTCTTTTTTTTTTTTTCTTTTTTTCTTTTTAGGGCCACACCTGCAGCATATGTAAGTTCCCAAGCAAGGGAACTAATCAGAACTTCAACTGCAGTCCTGTGCCACAGCCACAGCAATGGCAGATCAGAGCCCCATCTGTGGCCTACACCTCAGCTCATGCAACACAGCATCCTTAACGCTCTGAGCTTGGCCAGAGATTGAACCCACATCCTGATGGATACTAGTTGGGCTTGTAACCTTCTGAGCCATAATGGGAACTTCTAGCAGTTGTATTTTGAAAACACATGTGCCTACATAAATAATCTCAAAATTGATTGTTGTTTTGTTTCTGTTTATAATTTACCTATGTTATTATTGTGTATGTATCTCCTGCAGCTTGGAAGTAGGTCTCAACAGTGCGATTAAAATTTAGTAAGCAGTGTTGTAGAGAGATGAGCTGTCATCCAGGCTTTGCTATTCCACTTACAGAGCAGAGGCAGAATTGATTTAGCAGAATTCTTCAGGGGTCCTAAAGTATTTGGAACAATAGATGAACATTGGTTCTACCTAAAGCCACTAGCTGCAGTAGCTTTGAAGGCAAGCCTTGACCTCTCCTCTCCAGCTATGAAAGTCTCAAATGGCATCTTTTTTTTTTTTTTTTTTTTTTTCATAGAAGGCTGTTTTTGTCTACATTGAGAATGTGGTGTTTAATATAGCCACCTTCAGGAGTTCCCATCGTGGCACAGTGGTTAACGAATCCGACTAGGAACCATGAGGTTGCGGGTTCGATCCCTGGCCTTTCTCAGTGGGTTAAGGACCCAGCGTTGCCATGAGCTGTGGTGTAGGTTGCAGACACGGCTCGGATCCCACGTTCCTGTGGCTCTGGCTTAGGCCGGCGGCTACAGCTCTGATTCGACCCCTAGCCTGGGAACCTCCATGTGCCGCGGGAGCAGCCCCAGAAATGGCAAAAAGACCAAAAAAAAAAAAAAAAATCGGAAAGAAAAAATATAGCCGCCTTCATTAATCTTCTTAGCTAGATCTTGTGGATAACTTGCTGCTTCTACATTGCGACTCGCTGCTTCACCTTGTACTTTTAAATTATGTTAAGGCTTCTTTCCTTAAACCTTTGAATCAACTCCTGCTCATTTCTAATTTTTCTTCTGCAGCTTTCTTACCTCTCTCAGACTTCATAGCACTGAGGAGAATTAGGACTTGTTCTGGATTAGGTTTTGGCTTAAGGGAATGTTGTGGCTGGTTTAATCTTCTATCCGAACCGCTAAAACATTCTCTATATTGTTAATAAGCTGGGTTTTTTTTTTTTTTTTTGTCCTTATCATTTATGTTTTTAGTGGAATAGTACTTTTCCTTTGTATTCGTAACTTGACTAACTGATGCAATAGGCCTGCTTTCGACCTAGCCTATCTTGGCTTTCAACATGCTTTCCTTAGAACATTTAAACTTTTCTAGCTTTTTATTTAAAGTGAAAGGCATGCAATTCTTCCTTTCATTTGAGCATTTAGAGGCTATTATTGAGTTCTTTATTGTTTCAATATTTCAGTATTGTTGTGTCTCAGGAAATAGGAAAATCCAAGGAGAGGGGAAGAGATGGGAGAACAGCACATTGGTGGATTCATTTGTTATTTAAGTATTTTAAACATTCTAAATTTTCCATTAAATATAAACATTATGATAAAAACATTTCATCACATATGAAGAGAGAAATCCTTCAAGATAGATTCTTCTATTTTTTTTTTTTGCATTAATGAGAGGCTTGAACCACAGTAAAATCTTTAAGTAAGTGAAAATTGGTACAGAAAGTGAGTCATTCCTCAATTAGTAACTGTTTTTCTTTAATTGACTTTATTTTTTCACTTTAAAAAGTAAAATACTCTCTGTAGCTTAAATGTTGGACATTTACCTTTCTCCCTATTTTCTTTTTTTCATTCTACCCTATATCCTTAGGAAACATAGAGAAATAATACATATGTTTTTTTTAACACTGCAAGGGTCAATTCACACCCTCATTTAGCATAATATAGAAAGGAGTCTATTAAGTGTCATGTAGCTCAGTTGAGTCTATTGTGCAAAACAATGGTGCTAATTCTAGAGGGGTTAAGAGTGAAAGGAGTCAGGTAAGGTAATATGTTTCTTGTTGATATGCATTAAGATTGCAACAGCCTCCAGAAAAAAAATCTGACCCTAGGATAAGGTGTACATGTTTGATTTAGTAGTTTTAGCAAGAAGGAAACTTGGCCGCAACTGATTTTAATGAGAATATTGCAAAGGAGCCCTTAAGAAATGTCACTCTACATTTCCTCTCCATTCTCCTACTCTGAGTCTCCAACACAATTCTTTGAAACTCGTAAAATAATAGACAAAATTGACCATCTTACAAAAGACCCAAAGTGCCATTTAGGGAGAGTAACCGAGACTTGAGAACATTTAAATAAAGGGACGGAAGGGAGAGGAAAATATTTTCAAGAGCAAGGGCTTTCATTGAAGTAGAAATGGATAATACCCAAAAGTGAGTGAAAGTTAACCAGGGACTCTTGAAGAAGAGTTTTGAGGTTTTTGAGAAGTGAGCCATAAATACTAACCCAGGAAATGCCATCCATGAGAGAGAATGCTGTGAAAGGTGAAGTCCTACAGAAATGTTCCTTTGGACTCTCATTTCACAAGCTTTTTCCAAAGTTGTTATTCCACATTTTATAGTCACCTTATTCCTCAAAGATATCTTCATGTTCATTTGCAAATTCTAGTATAATTTTTGAAAGGCTGAAAAAAATAGGGTTGAGGTAAAATCAGCATTTGCCCCACAATCTCCTTATAAGGGCATATAAATAAGACACATCAATCTTCCTAAACTATAGTCTTGAATTTGAGATGGTAAAGGGCACTGTAGTGAACTCAAGAGAACTCAACTTTCTGATTACATTCATACTAATATAAGTAAAAAGAAGCCAGCCAATTAAAGGATAGTAGAGGATGACATTTGTGTTATATCAATGATGTTTGAATCTTCATGAGTGGTTTAGCTATCTGTTGAAGTAAAACATAGTTAGCAAAAGGTAGCGGCTTGAAGTAAAATGATGTAGTCATTATTGCAATTCCATGAGTGGTTCAGCTTCACACTTTTCTTTGAAATCACTCCAGCAACTATATTCACATGTGAATTCCATTGGTGCTGGAATTTTCAGGATGGCCACTTATCCTTCAAGGTCTCCCTACTCTGTGTCACCTCTTATTATTCCATAATCTTGTCTGAGCTTCTTTAGAGAATGGTGGCTGGCTTCTAGGAGAGGGTTTTAAGATGATAAGCCCCAATGTGCAATTACTCTTCAAGCCTCAAGTTTCATTTACATGCTAATGTCTCATCGATCAAATAAGCTGTGGCCAAGCCCAGAGTTAATGTAGGAGAGGATTACTCAAGTACTCGCGTACTGGAAGGCATGGTTTTGATGGTGCTACCAATTTAAAAGCCTCTCATAATTAGAATTTCAAAATAAACATCAAATTCCAACACAATGAATTTAAAATATTTGGCCTTGGGTAATGAAGAGGGTAGATGGGAAATAGGGGTTAGGAAATATTCCAGAACTTTTTTAAAACAAAAAATATTGTTTTCCAGTAGTTATCTTCTGGGGCCCAATTACCACTGTAATACACCAAATCAGTAACTTTAGTTGAATTTTGTTCCCTGATGTATTAACAACTGAATTTGGCAGAACTAATTTGCTTTCTATGTATATTCTCTACTAATGATTATTTCCAGACCCCACACACTAACCTGGTTCAACACAATATATACACACCCCCCCCCCCACACACACACACACACACACCTGAAATTAGAATTTAAAAACAGCTAAAAGCCTACCGGGATTGATTACATATTTTATAGGACTGATTTCTGAATTTTATTTTCCTCATATCATCATCATGTTTAAAACTATGGCCTTTAAAACAAGTTGAATGGCTTTTATATATCAACACTGTGTTTGGCACTGAGGGGATACATAGAAAGATATGAGTCATCTGTCTTTAATTTTAATAATATTTTTTAATTTAAAAATTTCCTCATATGTATTGTGAAACTTCAACTATAGGAAGAAGTTTCAAAAGAGCTATTCTATCCATGTTAGGAATGATAAAATTAAGGCTCAGAATAAGGAAGTGAAATTCCACAATGGAAAATTGAAATGGGATCACATTCAGACTAGAATTCTGATTTTTTTAGTCGAATTCCAGAGTTTCATTATGATAGAATAAATGGGAGCTACAAGGTTCTATAGATCTGGGTTTAAACTTTAACATTAGCAATTGGGCAAAACACAGAAACCTGTAAAAATGCAGATTTTGTATTTTAGACATTATAATAGTGGTACTTTATACAGTTTATATGGTTACATTAATATTATTCTGCCACATCAGGTTATTTTTTTGAGGACATAACTGCTGCCCTTAAAGCCTCGCAGGCTAGTTAAGGAAAAAGGTATGATCATCCAAACCAATAGCACTAGGTACACAAAACATTAAAAAGAATAACAAATAATACAAACAAATGGTTAAATGTTAAATGTGTAGCAGTGAGGGAAGCAGTATATAAGCTCATTGAAGAAAGAGGAAGACCAGTGAGGGCTGATACAGTCAGAGAGGACTTGATAGAAAAGGTGACACTTGAACTTGGCCTTAAATCAATTATACTCACTTATTGCTTGTGTCCTTTGCCTCCAACCTCATCAGAGTTCACAGTCATTCCCTCTATAAATGACTGTTCATAGACACGAAGACCATTATCAATCACATTTCAACCATGAAGGTTTGACCCTTTTGCCACATTGATTAGGCATCACATTGATCTGCCCTGCATTATTTCAGTTCACCCTCCCCACTCATTTCTCTGTCCCTACTGCACAAGTGCCTACTCTCTGCCCTTCCAAGGTCTAAGGACCTATTTCCAGCTTATCTTGCCTGGATTCCTTGTACTGAAAAGCACCAGGTTCTTTATGATAAGCACTTACATTGGAGAAAATGTGCTCTCCAAAAATATAAGTGCTACTACTCTAACTACCTGAGGTGAAAGAACAATCGTGAAATTTAATAAAGAAGAAATGAAATGTTCAAGTGGAGACCAAAATTGCTTTACAGCAGTACAATAAAATAAAACACAAGCCAGTTGCCCTCAGCACCAGACTGTTATTCACACAAAGCAAAACAGGAAGTAGCCCTCAGGGTTTCTTCAGCAGAAATATGAGTGATGAGATTTTTATTTCTTTCCTTTTAACCTCTGAGGAGCAATGAAGGAAGAGCAGAAAGACCCACATTCAAGCAAAGGGTGAAAATTCTTTCTGTTTCCGCTACCATCTTTCTCATATATTATTCTGATAAACTGGCACTGGATGGAAAATATGTACCCTCTTTATTTTCTTAGATAATAGCCAGAGAAGGTAGAAATTTACATTTTTCTTCAGAAATGACACAAATTATTTCCCATTAGTACTGAGATAGGATGATAGTTCTATCTCTGGAAAAAACTGACAGGTAGCCAAACTGAATCACTGACTTCAAAATCCTAGTTGGTACCTGGTGTAATGCCTGCCTTACCATAGCACTCAAGATCATTTGTGGTTTTTTTTGTTTGTTTTTCTTGTCTTTTTAGGGCTGTACCCATGGCATATGGAGGTTGCCAGGCTAGGGATCTAATCAGAGCTGTAGCCACTGGCCTATACCACAGCCACAGCAACACCAGATCCAGGCTGTGTCTGAGACCTACACCACAGCTCATGGCAATGTCGGATCCTTAACCCACTGAGCAAGGCCAGGGATCGAACCCTGAGCCTCATGGTTCCTAGTCAGCTGTGCCATGATGGGAACTCCAAGATCATTTGTTGAGTAAAAAGACAGAAGATATTTTTGTAGAGAGATATGAAGAGGAATTGTAGAGGATTTTTTTTTTTTTTTGGAAGATTTTCTTCAAGGAAGCACACTGATTTTACTTATATGGTGTGTTTGTTTAGGGTGGTTTAAGAAGAGAGCCCATGGAAAGTCAGTCTTTGCTTTCTTCTGTCAATTCTACTTTTTGGCTACTTCTTCAAAATTAATATACATTTTCCTCACCTTGGACCGATTCTTTGTTTTTGTTTTGCTAGAAAGATAAAACAGAGGAATTTAATAGAAAAATCAATGATCTGTAATTGACTCATTATGGCTTATCTTTTTAACATCAAAAATTTTGTGTACTCAATCAATGAATCATACATATTTGCTACCATCATTCTCTTCCTACATGCATGAGAGTTCAAACCTGAACAGCATGTTTACAGACTTTATCAATTTTATCTTTTCTTTTGCATTTTTTTTCCCTTTCAAATGTCCCAGCCTCTAATCAAATCTCAGATCCTGTTGATAAGCTCAGCTAATAGTCCCATATTGGTCATTCTCTCTTTGCCTAAGCCCCATGCTAGTATTTTACAAATAATCCACAGAAAAATGACCAAGAATTTGAGTCATAGGTATCCAACATCCATCAGTCTTTATGGAATGTGTCTAAATGGACCATAGACAGACCCTCAAAGACAGGACAGATGCCACATAGAAGCCATTTGGGGGAAGATGAACAATGCAGGTGAAGAGGTCCTGGAGAGTGTTCATTTCCACCATCCTCCAACACTCCCTGAGTTCCTTTTTCATGTATAGATCAGGTTTCCGTGTAAGTTTTCAAAGGAAGTAAAATGTTCATTAAACAAAAACCAAAAACTATTGCTTTCTACGGTCTACTAAATTGGGGGGTGAGAAAGCACAAGGGGATTATTCCCATAAAGATGTTACTTTTAATAGTAACACAAGTCATTTGCAGGCAATGGCACCATGACTCTCCAGCTTGACCATTTGTCATTGGCATGGTGCATATTTAGAGAGGAATGAAGAGAAAAACAACAGGGTAAAGCCAATCAGTATTTTGAAGCAAGCTCAAAAGCATCAAAACAATGGCATCATTAAGAAAGACAGTCTATACAAGCATATTTCCTTTTATTGTGCTTTACAGATACTGTTTTTTTGTTTTTGTTTTTTTAATGAATTTAAAGTTTGTGGTACCCTGTGTCGAGCAAATCTATCAGCACCATTTTTCCAACAGCATTTTCTCCCCTTGCATCGCTATGTCACATTTTGGTAATTCTTGTAATATTTCAAACTTTTTCATTATTATCATATCTGTTATGGTGATCTATGATCAGTGATCCATGCTGTTTCAACTGCAAAAAGATTACAAGTCCCTGAAGACTCACTTAGCATGTTTTAGCAATAAAGTATTTTTAAATTAAGGTATGTACATTTTTAGACATAATAATGCTCTTGAACACTTATTGAATTACAGTATAGTGTAAACATAACTTTCATATACACTGGGAAACCAAAACGTTTGGGTGAAGGGCTTTACTCAACATTCACTTTATGGTGGTGGTCTAGAACCGATCTTGCAGTATCTCCAATGTTTGTGTGATTCTACTGAATCATATTATTGCACACTAGGGAAGGGGCACCACCTGAAATACTCATCCTGCACCTGCCACCTGAGGCAGAGAAGAGAAGAAACCTTTCCTCAGTCCTTTGGCTAGCCTATTTGCACCCCTGCCCTTAGGAAAATGTATGAGTAAAACCTTGTAAATCGCCAGACTCATCTGGTCCGAAGCACTTTTTTATTTTCTGCCCTTAAATTCAGTTTAGTTCCCTTCTTGTTAGCCCAATTTGCATGTAATTTTAAACCTCTTTCTTTCTTTTCACTATCCAGTTCTTGCTTTCCAGGCAGTATTAAGGAACCAGCCAGACACCTGTGGGTTTCTGGGCATCCTCAATTCTCTCTACAGTTGAAAAGTTTCTTTTACTGCCCTGTCAGAAGCCACCCAGTGCCTCAGAAGTTCCTATACATGTTTCTATTAATCTTCTATTTTTTTTTTTTTTTTGTCTTTTGTCTGTTGTTGTTGTTGTTGTTGCTATTTCTTGGGCCGCTCCCGCGGCATATGGAGATTCCGAGGCTAGGGGTTGAATCGGAGCTGTAGCCACCAGCCTACGCCAGAGCCACAGCAACGCAGGATCCGAGCCGCGTCTGCAACCTACACCACAGCTCACGGCAACGCCGGATCGTTAACCCACTGAGCAAGGGCAGGGACCGAACCCACAACCTCATGGTTCCCAGTCGGATTCGTTAACCACTGCGCCATGACGGGAACTCCTCTATTAATCTTCTAAATGACAATTCTCCAAAGACTGGTCTCTTCTTCAATCCTTCAGACTTGATCCCTGTCTCAGTTTATTGTTATAAAAGCAAGCGCCTTAGTTTCTCTCCATGAAGAACAAATTTCTATTTATGAAGTGATTTTAAGACAACCACACCTGAACTTTCTTACATTTAACCAAGAAGTTCAAACGTGTTATCACTCATGGCAGCATAACCAGCCCTGTCCTAAATACTAGCATAGTACTGGAAACTCACTGCAAACAGAAATATTAGCTCAGAAATACCCGTTGTGGCTCAGCAGTAACAAATCCAACTAGCATCCATGAGGACATGGGTTTGATCCCTGGCTTTACTCTTTGGGTTAAGGATCCATGAGCTGAGGTGTAGGTCACAGACATGGCTTGGATCTGGCATTGTGTAGGTGTTGTGTTGGACCATGGCTGTAGTGTATGTAGGCTGGCAGCTGCAGCTCCGATTGACTCGTAGCCTGGTAACCTCTATATGCCACAATTGTGGCCCTAAAAAGACAAAAAAATAAAAAAATTAGCTCTATTTCTGAGATAGATGGGAAGAAAAAGAGAGGAAGGAAGGATATTGGCAATGGGATGGGGAGTGATGGTAAAGATATAAAGTAATCATAATAAGTGAAGGGAAATGGAAGAGAAAAAAAAAGAGAAGTACAGTGTAGATAAGGCAATAATTTAAAAAAAGAAAGCTACCCAAGATAAGAAGATAGGAAACGGCATTTACTTAGGACTTTTTATCTGTTAAACGCAAAACCCAAACACTAGATTTGAACTCAGAATGATACCCCCTTTTTTTTTTTTGGTCTCTCACTTTTTTTTTACACTTTGAAATTGTGTGTTTATTTATGTTTTCTTTCTTTCTTTTTTTTTTTTTGGTTTTTGGTTTTTGGTTTTTTTATTACTCAAATGAATTTTTCACATCTGTAGTTGTGTAATGATCATAACAATCTAGTTTCACAGGATTTCCATCCCACAGCCCAAGCAAATCCCCCCACCCCCCAAACTGTCTCTTCTGGAGACCATAAGTTTTTCAATGTCTGTGAGTCAGCATCTGTTCTGCAAAGAAATTCAGTTTTCCTTTTTTCAGATTCCACATGTCAGTGAAAGCATTTGATGTTGGTGTCTCATTGAGGGGATGAAGAAGATGTGGTACATATACACAATGGAATATTGCTCAGCCATTAAAAAGAACAAAATACTGGCATTTTTAGCAACCTGGATGGACCTTGAAATTATCATGCTAAGTGAAGTCAGCCATACAATGGTCTCTCATTTGACAAGTAAATTAATCAAACAAAAATAAAGAAGCAAACACAACAACAGAATGTAAAGGATCTTGAAGCTTGGCGAGGCTGTGGGCCAAGTAACAAACTCGAGAACAAGAAGGCATCAAAACCAGAATTCTAGATTCCTTTATCAGATTTTAAAACAGAGGTCTTCCAAAAAATGAGAAGGAAAATAAGGGATGTTCATTAAGAGGGAAAGGGTGAATTTATCTGCAGAGAGTGACTTTTTAAATTGGCCTGTGCTCTCAGGCTTTTTCACTAATGTTTTGTTAGGATAATATTAATATTTCACCATCAATTAAAAACTTCCTTAATTGAAGCAAGACTTGGCATTTTTTCAAAAGTTTAAAAAAAAAACAAACCAAACTTAACCTACTCTCTTCTTTTAAAGAAAATATTTAAGAGCTGACTCTTATGTGAATGTATATGAGGGGCGCTAAAATTCCTAACCCCCAAAAAATATATTCCTTCATGGAGTAAAGAAACTTGAATCCCTGTCTTATATTAATCTCATTAAAAAAGATGATTCATAAAACTCAGAGTGAAAAGGAAAAAAAAATCTCTGGCTTAAATCAAAGGAAACATGGATAAAAGCTTTTCCAACTCTTCTTTAACATGTAAATAATACTCACAAGATAGGAAAGGAAGTGAGCTGTTATCAGTAAAGATAGTAATTTATCCATCCTTATAAATGAAATTAAATTGGCGTTGTGTTTAAGAATGCAAGGGTAGAGTCTAGATCACGGAACATGACCTATGAATTAGGCTAGTGGAAGTGGGTCCTTTGTGTTCTGGAGAAATGTGGAAAAGAGATGTTAAATCATAGAAGGTAGACATCAGATTGGCTGCAAAATAACAGGGCAAGTGGCAAGTTTGCAAAGCCTAAAAATAGACTTTCCATTTGGAAAGGGACCATCACTGGAAAATGAAGCTAGCTTCAAATACTAGAGGGTTACCTCGTAAGACTGACAAACTAAAAGATCAGGAAACATGGGAGAATCACTCGTATTGAATAAGAAACATTGATACTGAATGCTGATGCATTTAACTGAGTCCTTAAGCATCTCTGGCCTCAGATCCCTAACCTGAACATTGCTTAGTGGCAGGAGAGGTGCCTGTGAGCCCTGGGCACTAGGCGGGGCCTGATAATGGGTGCTGAAGAAGTCCTTGACTTTTCTCACAATCTCACCTAGAGTGGATCCTGCCTTGTTTAAGCCTTATAATTAAACACAAAATCTTCTCAACATCAAAGATACTTCTAATCCAATTAAACTGCCAGTAAAGTCAGTGCATTCATTTTCAGTCTTTGTCTCCAGTTGTAGTTTCTGGAAACAGAAGAATAAAGGCTTTTTTCCCATTAAAAATAAAGAAAGAATAAAGCCTACCAAATGTCATGCATGACGATGACAACAAAGAGACTTTATTATCTGTACTTTTCTAATACATCTGGAAATAACATCAGAGATAAAAGATATTTAAGTCTTTTATTCTTAGAAAGAATAAAAAGTTTTCATTTATTCAGAAAAAAATATATCTGGGCTCCTTTTAATATTAACTCATGACCCAATATTAATTTTCTTAATTTTATTACTAATAGCTCAGAGTTCGAACTCTATATAGTACACCCTCTGGGAATTAAGATGTTTTGATTTTTTAACCCCCCCTTACATTCTGTAACTTAGGAGAATAATTTCTCATACCGTGTATTACTCTTGTTATAGCATTTTTGTCTCAGGTCAGTTATTACTTGACAATTTATAAGTGAGCCTTTCTGACTTTATTTTTTTAGATGAAAAGGTCATATATAAGTCTTATTTCCCAAAATGAGTAAATAAAAAGGTGGTAAATTACATTATAAAATTAGTCTTCACTCTACAAAGAGTTTCACCTGGGATCCATCATGTAATGATTTCCTTTATTTCTGTTGTTTATTCACCCACAGAAAAATAAAACATCTGCAGTGAAGGGCTGAGAGGCTCACATAATTACATCTAAGCTGTATGATATATAATCCATGCAAAATGAAAATGGGGCATTCTGAATAGAAATTTTTGTCTGGTAGAATAGTACAGTTGGACCACCATTTGATTTATACCACTCCCCCAACCTGGAAGATATTTGACTCTGAAATAAAATCCGCTTGCCAATGACATGAATGTCATCTCATAGGGTGACCATGACCATACTATCTAAATATTTAGAGATCTCTAGCCAACACTCTGGCTTCCTGATCCTTTGCCTTTAGTTGAAATAAACCATGAAGACTATGATATTCGGAAAGATTTTTCATTTTAATTAAGTATTGGAAAATCAACTCAAACCCGAGCTTATTTCTTGGTTTCCTCACTCCATTAGACTGTGAGCCTAATATAGGTAGGGACATTGTCCATATTTTTTCTAATGTGCTAGCACTGAGGACAATCCCTGGCTCTATATTATGTGTTATTATATGTTATTTAATGTAATATTTGTTGACGGTAAAATGGGTGACCTATCTTAAGACCAATTTAATGTGCTTTAGGGATCCTGGGTCCCAGAAATGCCATGGAGCTTCTTCCTGGCTGGCCCCTTTAATATCTTGACTCTGCTTGGTCTTGCAATTTACTCTTGATTACTCACATCTCTTTTAATGATGGCTTGGCCCCCAGAGAGAAGGAAAGACGGCCCCTGACAATCCAAACGCTTTCCCTTTTATTTCTGATTTAGTGAATGATTATCCAGTGTAATGGAAGAACTCTAAACAGCTCTTTTGTATCCTATACCGATACATATTGTCAGAAAACAAGATGAGACCATATGATCAGCAGTTCCATTAGCAAAAACCACATGGCAAGGGAACAGCGGCTTTCCAGGGGTAAGAAGAGTGTAGGGGAGAGCGAAACAAAATGTGCACCCTAACCCCTTATTTCTCATTAGTATCCCAAAGTTAAAGTGAGAGTTACCTGCTTGTCTTGAGGAGACAATTTACATTCTTATGTCTAGAGTCTCCATTCTGGGTAATAATGGGTTCATTCAATCTAGTATCTTATTTTCCATATGGATTACTTCTTTTTGGGACTTTCCTCTTATCCTCAGTCTCTGACATCTCAGGGCAGGTAAATTCTCAGCTAAAAGAGGACTCAGAATTTTAGCCTCAGGGATGGGGAAAAATGTCATTCTCTTGACCTTACTGGCTTTCCTCTGAAGGCAATCTACTGTAATAGTAGGGGAAGCCAATGTTACAGATGAAGTGGAGAGCAATCTGCTGGAGAATCTCCTCGTGCTGGAGTGAGGCACAAGAAGAGGAGATAGGAGAAGATCTTTTTGTTCTATTCAGGCCTTCAACTGATTGTTCATGGCCCACTCACATTGTGAAGGGCAATACTTTTTACTCAAATTCCACCAATTTAAATCTCATAGAGAACACCCTCACAGAGACATCCAGAATAGTGTTTGACCAAATATCTGGGTACCCTGTGGCCCAGCCATGTTGACACTCCTTACACAGCTCCCTCCTTTTTTTTCCCCCCACTTGGGCACACCTGTGGCATATGGAAGTTCCAGACTAGGAATGGAATTGGAGCTGCAGCTGCCAGCCTATGCCACAGCCACAGCAACACTGGATCTGGGCTGCATCTGTGACCCAGCTTGCAGCAATGCCAGATCCTTAACCCGCTGAGCAAGGCCAGAGATTGAACCCACGTCCTCATGGACACTGTGTTTGATTCTTAATCTGCGGAGCCTATCAATAGGAACTCCGTTACACAGCTCCTTAAACCATACTTGATCTCTAAATAAAGACAATAACATAATAAGACAATGTCGTACTTCTATCTAACATGATAAAACTATTCTGTGCACAATTAAAAACATACAGACCTTTTCCACAGAAGGGGATACAAATTCCTTGAGGGGTCTTTTCTTTTCTCTTTGATATGCCATAACTTAAATATCATGGTACAAAATCAGTCCTTATGTTGCTTGATAAGGGTAAGAGAAGGAAGAGAACAAAGATATTACGCATGTACACATATACACAAATATGAAGAGGAAATATTTACCAAGATACTGATTACAGGTTGTGTTTCTACACCTGGTAATGAGGTCATAGCTGGTATTTATCTCTGCTTTCTTTCACTACCTTTCTGTTTTCCCTTTGCTTTCATCAAGAATCTCAGTTGTTTGTAGTTTGTTATATTATGGGATAATCCAAACCTTTATTTACGAAAGATCTGGCCACTAGTATTTCTGCCTGAATTTGCTGTTCAGTTGATTACTGTTGATGTTAATCACAGGGCGATACTAAGACATGTTTTAAGCCATCTCTTTATACTAGACATCTTCCTTGCTTGCATTGTGGAATAGTAGTTTAATTTCTCCTTGGTAGCCAAAACCACTTACCCCAGCCAGAACAGTAACTCCCTTATTTGCTAATTCAGAGTCATAAAGAGCTGTAAGTGCTATGTAGCAGTCTTAACTTTTAGTTCAGTGGGTTCATTGTTGTGCCTTCTGATGAAAACATTCCTCTCTTTGGAATTAAGATAGTCTAGACCATCAGGGAATAAGGTCATGTGGACAGGAAGAGGAAACCTTGCTAGTGGGTTGTTAGGGATCATAGTGAATGTTACCACTTATTTTTACCCTTAATTCCTACACATGTAAGTCTTGACTGTGGGAGAAATAGCATCATATATTAAACACTGATTCAGAGCCTATACGCCCCCCTGGAGACCTTCCCTCAGTCCTGCAAAATATCACCTAGCTTGCACTGTAATTAAGTCTTCAAAAGGCCAGTTCACTATTCTGACAAGTCAGCTGCTTCAGGAAGATGGGGAACATGGTAAGACCAGTGGATAATCTGAGGGTGTAGCCACTGCTGCCCTGCCTTTGTTGTGAAGTGAGTTTCTTGATCAGAAGCAGTGTCCTGTGGAATATCAGAATGGAAAATAAGGCATCGTGGAAACCCATGGATGGATGTGCTTTTGCATAGAGGAAAGGCACACTTGTATGCAGAGTAAATATCTATTTATAAAAAACAAAATCCTGTTCCTTCCATGATGGAAGCAATTCAGTGAGGTCAACCTACTACTAGGTAGCTGGGTGATCACCTGAGGAGTGGTGCTATATTGAGGATGCAGTGACTATCATTAATGATAGCCATTAAGCAGTGGCTATCATCACGTCAGCCTTGGTGAGCTGAAATCCTTATTGTTTATCCCAGCATAACCTCCATACCCGCCACCATGACCACTTTGTTTATAATACCATTTGGCAAAGGCTGTGGTGACCAGGGAAAGAGGCTGACTGGTACTCACAGAATGGGTCAATCTATGTGCTTGATTATTAAAATACTCCTCTGCTAATATTTAGAGATATTAGCAGAGGAGTATTTTCATAATCTTAAATAGTACTGTTTAATATCTTTAATAGTACTTTAATATCTTAATTAGTACTGTTGAGCTGAAAAAGTGCTTTGACATAATTTATTCTAGTTAATGAATACAATGTATTAGTCAAGAAATTTCTCTAGATATTAGCATCAACATGAGGAAAATGATCTGAAGCTCTTATGTGACATTAGTATTACTCCATCCAAAGAATATGAAGAGATAATATCTACTGAGGACACTAATATCATTGTTTACTCGGTTTATTACTTCATTGCTCAACATTTCTAAATTAGACTACAGTGAGAAAATTATCAGCAGTGTGATAATGAGAATGTCACATATAAAATTAATCATATTTGTTGATTTCAAAGAAAAACAAAATCTTATGGAATGCATTGGATTAGTTTTCATTAAGTTTGATGGAACCAAATATCAATATTTCCTTTGTGTTATTTAGAATTTTTTAATGAGGTGAATTGAAATTTAAAAAAAATAGTAGTTCATTATAAAGGAAGATCATTATTACTGCTAAATTACCTTCCATAGTTCCCTTGGCTTACAGGAGTATTTATACAGATGCTGATTGTGACAGTGTGATATTCTTATTTGTATAAAAAGAGGTATGTGAATATGATTTTCTCTATTAGCAAACTATTCTTTGCATTATTCATTCAAATATGTTGTAAACAAGTTGAATATGCTGTTTCTATGCCTTCTCTATCTTGAAATAATAAATGTACAAAAGAAAACCAGTTTGGTACAGTTTAAGCTAATAGAAAAACTCATTCTAAACAATACAGAGTCAATTCACACATTAGATTTAATCAAATAAAGTATAAAATCTCAGAGAATTTTATTAGAGTAGTTTATTGAAATCAAAGAATGAAAGAACTGGGTGAAATTGCAAGATCATATAGTACATCCTCTAATATTTTACAAATGAGTTAATGATCTCTAAGGGAAAGCAGCATGCTCAAGGTCATGGAATAACTTAATGGCAAGGTCAAATTCTCAGGTTCTGTTCAGAGGAAAACATATAGACTTCACAATTCCTTATTAAATTGCATGTTCCTGGTCTCATCATTGTAAATTTTCTCTGAAAGAACATATAGTTTAGTTTGTATCCAGTTCACAGAAAGGTTAATATGTATATATGGACAAATTATATATTCAGAATAAGAATACAACAAAAACTAAAGGAAACCAGCTATGTTCTCTGGATAAGCAAATGTTCGGAACAGACATGATTAATGAAATCATTTATAAGATGGTCAGTCAAGGAAATAAATTACATGTTTGCCAAATTATTGCATGAAAGGATATAAGGAATTAACTTCATATTTTTTATTTAATTTATGTCTAACAATGTGTATGTGTATATAGAATGTCACTTAAGCCTTACAATAAGATTTTATCTTCATGTTATACAAATTACTAATAATTATTTGGATGCTAATTAATTGTTTAGTGGATGTTATGTTACTTGCTCAAAATCAAATATCTAGTAAATAATAAGGGTTTTTAATGTGGTTTTACCTTATTAGAAGGTTGATTATAAATTGTTTTAGTTGTTAAAGCTGGAAGATAAAAAAAAACTTGAATTAAGAAGGTAGGTATTTGGAGTTCCCATCATGGCTCAGCAGAAATGAACCTGACTAGCATTGATGGGGATGCAGGTTAGATCCCTGGCCTTGCACAGTGAGATAAAGGTCCGGCGTTGCTGTGTGGTGTAGGTCGCAGACATGGCTCGGATCCTGTGTTGCTGTGTCTGCAGCATCTGTGGCATAGTCCAGCAGCTACAGCTCTGATTCAACCCCTAGCCTAGGAACCTCCATATGCTGCAGGTACAGCTCTTAAAAGACAAAAAAAAAAATAGGTCTTTTATATCTTAGTGAAAGCTATGAGCTTTTAATCTGATAACAATTAAGCAGTTATCATGAATATTAAAATACAAAATATTTTCATGATTGAACCACATAAAATTTTAGCTTGTTTCATTATTATTGTTATTATTGTCTTTTTAGGGCCACACCCATGGCATATGGAAGTTCCCTGGCTAGGGGTTGAATCGGAGCTGTAGGTGCCAGATTACATCACAACTCATGGAAACACCAGGTGCTTAACCCACTGAACAAGGCCAGGGATCAATCCTGCGACCTCATGGATACTAGTCAGGTTTGTCACTGCTGAGCCAAAATGAGAACTCCTATTATGATGATTATTATTATTTCAATACTGACGTGATGCTCAACAAAAAAAATAGACTCCTACTGAGTAAAGTAGGTCAGAAAGAGAAAGACAAATACCATAAGATATCACTTATATCTGGTACCTAATATATGGTACAAATGAACCTTTCCACAGAAAAAAATATCATAGACTTGGAGAATAGACTTGTGGTTGCCAAGGAGGAGGAGGAGGGAATGGGATGGCTTGAGAGCTTGGGGTTAATAGACGCAGACTATTGCCTTTGGAATGGATTAGCAATGAGATCCTGCTGTGTAGCACTGGGAACTATATCTGGTCACTTATGATGAAGCATGATGATGTGAGAAAAAAGAATGTGTACATGTATGTGTAACTGAGTCACCATGCTGTACAGTAGAAAATTGACAGAAGACTGTAAACCAACTTTACTGGAAAAAAATAAAAATCATTATATATAGAAAATGTGAAACAAAAAAATATAAAAACTAAAAAAAATTTTAGAATGTAAAAATTATAATAAAAGTTGAAAATAAAATCACTCCAATTCTTCAATGAGCATTTTTGGTTGTTTTGGTTACTTTTCTTCTTTTGTATATTTTCCTTTTCTAGTTAGCTTTTAGATGTTTTTTACTATGCATCGACTTAATTTTCTAAAGAGGTTCCAACTATCCTAATAAAGAGTGGCTTATTCTTGCAGAGAATGGCTGCTAAAATTGGCATTTTTAAGATTTTTTTCCCACTATATTCACTTTATACTTTAAATCAGATGTATATAATCTCATGCATGCATATGCCTCCAGCTACCTCCGATATACAAATGCCTCACTGTACTCATTTGGTAGATATTGGTAGTGCTCACCAATACTTTTAATTATCTTGATATTACAGGTCTAAAGTACAGTGATACTCTCTGCCCTATTTAAATTAGGACAGACCTTTTGTTCTGCTTTGGCATGAAATGTAATGTACATCAATTCCAGGTGGAAACAATTAAGAGCCAGTGATGAGCTCTCTGTGTTCCGTTTTTTTGCCTGAAGCCCCTTTATGAGGTGATGGGATCATACACTGCTGGACTCTTGTCAGCCTGCGTTCATGTCTTTAATGAGCAAAACCTTCCTGCAGAATCTTATTCATCATGCTTCTAAGGGTTGGGAATGGTTCATTACTGCAACATAAAGTAACAAAACTAGAAAAGACAAGTTTAGAAAACATCTCTCTCTCCAGCACACTTACTGTTACATCCATATTTAAATTAAACATTTATAACCAGATGATTCAAAGCCGTATCAAGTTTAGTACAGTGCAAACTGAGATATTATCCTCATATTCCAAACTCGCCATTCTTCCTTCCTCTATTGTTTATAATTGCCACCAATATGCTTTTATATTTTAACTGTAGTTTCTTCTCTCTTTGGATCCACATCTACAATAAGACAGAGTGCATCAGTCTAAATAGACCACTTAGGACCAAGAGACTGCTGTCATATTGTATTAAGCAATATTCATTTTAGAATAAAATTTTCTATTTGCTTCATACTTTTTGTTTTCTTTATATATAATATACTTTGAACATACAGACTATAATATGATACACACCCATGCATCCAGACTCAAAATCAGTAAAGGGTAACATGACACCACATTGTTTTATTTTTTCTGTAGAAGTTAAAACTACAGTTGACCCTTGAAAAACACAGGTTTGAACTGCACAGGTCTACTTACATTTGGTTATTTTCAGTAAATGCATGCTATTGAACTACACAATCCATGGTTGGTTGAATCCAAGGATATGGAGCATTAAATACGGAGGACAGGTTGTAAGTTTTATGTGGATTTTTGACTGCAAAGGAGGTCGATGCCCCTGACCCTATCCCCATGTGTTCAAGGGTCAACTGTATGTGAAAAGACCTTGATTTTCCATTATTAGTTTTCTATTTCCCAAGAATTAGATTATAATCTCCATGAAATCTGTGACCTTTATTTCCATATTTCTCATTTGATTCCTGGCCTTTAAAAGATTACATAGTACATTAAAGCCACTTATTTGATGTTTGCTCAGCAAAAACTGAATAAATAAATAAATTATACCATGCTTTTTTATTACCCAATGATTTTGACTTTAGATAATATTCAAAGTTGATATCATTAATGTTCATCATTCTCATTTATTTTTCAAAAGACATAAAGATGATTTCATTCATGCTATAAATCCCAAGTTTGTATTACTATTTCATTTGGAAAATGACCCTCTACAAGAATAGGATAAATTTTAAATAAGTAAATTATAAGTTTGAAAAATTAAAATAAAAATCCTGATTGTTGAATTTCATCCACTATTGCCTTTAAATAAGATTGTAAAAACTATTTTTTATTTTAATATACACTTAGTATAATAAAATATTAACTCTTGCTTAAGTACTATTTTTCATTCTTCAGTGCCTTTTTTTTTTATTTCTATTGGGGTATAGTTGATTTACAATGTTATATTGCCTTCTAACAGCAAAGTGGGTCAGTTGTACATACACATATATCCATTCTTTTTTCCCGTATAGGTTATTATAAAACATTGAATACAACTCCCTGTGCTATAAAGTAGGTCCTTGGTAGTTATCTGTTTTATGTAGAGTAGTATGTGTTAATACTATCCTTCCAATTTATCTCTCCCCACAATGCTTTCCCCTTTGGTAACCCTAAATTTGATTTTGAAATCTGTGAATCTCTTTCTGTTTTATACATAAGTTCTTTTGTATCATTTTTATTAGGTTCCACATTTAAGTGACAAGATATTTGTCTTTCTCTTTCTGACTTATTTCACTTAATAATGATAATCTCTAGGTCAAATGCTTTCATTGGCATTGTTTCATTCTTTTTTATGGCTGAATGATAGTTCATTGTATATATGTACCACATTTTCTTTATCCATTCCTGTCAATGGACATCTAGATTGTGTCCATGATTTGGCTATTGTAAATAGTGTTGCAGTGAACATCACTGTACATGTATCTTTGCGAATTATGGTTTTATCCAGATATATGCCCAGGAGTGGGATTGTTGGATCATAGAGTAGTTTTATATTTAGTTTTTGTTATTTATATAGATAATGCGTTAATAAAAAGAAAAAATGGACCTAGTAGCTATTTCTTTGCCTCATTGAATTGAATAATACATGGGAAGAGTCATGTAAAACATTCATATTTATGGTCAGATGAGTTACAGTGGTAATTCTGTCAATATTCTGAAAGACCAGTATCTTTAAGAAAATGAATGTTAATAAAACAGCTTTTATCAACACATTTAAGTCAGCCTGGAATTTCTTATATAAAAATAAATAATTTCCTTCAAAGTGTTGGTAAATTTATTCCTGTTTCTTATATGGATGTATTAAATTCATTTAAGTGTTTGAATGTATTTTCCCTATAGTCTAGGTGAACATAAAATTGAATTGTAAATTTGTCATCTATATTAGTGCTTTCCTTGGGAAGACTTGAATGTACTTTGAGCCTATCAATGCATCAAAATGCAGAGCGACCCAGTCATTTCTACATGAAATAAGTGACAGTTTCTTGCAAAAACACAGAAGTCTGTATTTAGTTTTTCAAGGAACCGCCCTACTTTTCTCCATAGTGGTTGTTCCAGTTTACAGTGCTGGAAGATTCCCTTTTCCCTACACCCTCTCCAGCATTTATTGTTTATAGACTTTCTGATGATGGCCATTCTGACTGGTGTGAAGTGATACCTCATTGTAGCTTTCATTTTCATTTCTCTAATAATGAGTGATGTTGAGCATCTTTTCATGTGCCTTTTGGCTATCTATCTGTCTTCTTTGGAAAAATGTCTATTTAGATCTCACCATTTTTTTATTGGAATTTTCTTTTTTGATATAAAGCTGCGAGAGATGTTTATATATTTTGGAGACTAATCCTTTGTCAGTTGCTTCATTTGCAAAGATTTTCTCCCATTCTAAGGGTTGTCTTTTTGTTTTTTTAATTATTTCCTTTTCTGTGCAGAGCTTTTAAGTTTAATTAGGTCCCATTTGTTTATTTTTTTGTATTTATTTATTTATTTATTTGTCTTTTGGTCTCTTTAGGACTGTACCCACAGCATATGGAGGTTCCCAGGCTAGGGGTCCAATTGGAGCTGTAGCTGCCATCCTACGCCAGAGCCACAACAATGTGGGATCTGAGCCACATCTGCAACCCACACCATAGCCCACGGCAAGGCTGGATCCTCAACGCACTGAGTGAGGCCAGGGATCCAACCCACGTCCTCAAGGATGCTAGGTGGGTTTGTTAACCACTGGGCCATGACAGGAACTCCCCTTTCATTTATTTTTTAGTTTTATTTTCATAGTCTATGAGGAGGATCCAAAAAGATACTACTGCAATTTATGTCAAAGAGTGTTCTGCCTATATTTTGCTCTAGGAGTTTTATAGTATCTATAAAATACATTTTGAGTTTATTTTTGAGTAAGGTGTTAGAGAATGTTCTAATCTTATTCTTTTACATGTAGCTATCCAGTTTACCCAGCCCAAACAAAACAAAGTTTTCTTTTATAATTTCTTTTGCCAGATTATCAATTTTAAAAGTTTGATGACTTTCTTAATCACTTTGGAATGCTGTAACAAAATACCAAAGACTATGTGACTTATAAACAACACATATGTTTAAGTGCTCTCGTTGGATATGGAAGGAAGGAAGTTTAGACAATAGTATCTTATAGGTACTACTAGTCTTGATGATAACGTTACTGCTTGCAATAGAAACAACATATTAAAAAATAAGGATAAATGTTTAGGATATTATAGTTGGTGGTGTAAATTTTGAATTTCACCAGCAAAACACTTTGCTTACCAAGATCTCAGTTGTGACAAGTGTTAGTGCCCAAATTTGAATGGAGATATATGTATCATGAATCCATTGAGTGACCATGGGCCTGGATTTGTAGCCATGTGACTGGTAAAATCATATTGCATGACGGCAAAACTTGAAGAGCAGGGAAAGATTTATCCTGGTACAAATGTCTTCAAAGAGTGCTGGTTCTCATTTGATAACATCAAGCTTAGGGAGAGCTGTTACTGAGTAATTATTGACTTCAGTGGGATAGGGTATTTACCTAAAGGTAAAAGATGAAAATACTAAATCAGTGGAGTACAGAAAAAAAGCAACATTACTGCCAGACAGAGGTTAGAGGTACATGTGGAATGGAGAATAAATAAAATTCTTCCAAGAAGGACACATAAGAATTAGTATCCTTGGAGTTCCCATCATGGCTCAGTGGTTAACAAACCCGACTAGTATCCATGAAGACGTAGGTTTGATCCCTGACCTTGCTCAGTGGGTTAAGAATCAGATGTTGCCGTGAACTGTGGTGTATAGGCCAGTAGCTACAGCTCTGATTTGACCCCTAGCCTGGGAACCTCCATATGCCATGCGTGTGGTCCTAAAAGACAAAAGACATACACACACACACACACACACACACACACACACACACACACACACACACAAAGAATCTGTATCCTTGCAGAAAACTGCTGTTTATTTATATTTTCCCTTTTATTTCATTTTCATCTTTATTAAATTACAGTGGAAAAATAAATATGTAAAATATTTCAAGTGTACAATGTGATGATTTCTCATATGTGTGTATCATCATCATGAAAATATTCTACCTCCCCAGTTAACATATCCATTTCCTCACATTTGCTTTTTTGTGTATGAGGGCATTTATGTTCTACTGTCTTAGCAAATTCAGTTATAGAAATAGTATTATCCACTGTAGTCATCATATTATATATTAGGTCCAAAGAACTTATTTATCTTAAAACTGAAAATCTGTACCCTTTAGCAACTTCTCTTTATTTTTTGCCACCCCAATCCCTAGCAATCACCTTTCTACTCTTTATTTCTGTATTTGACCTTTTTTTTTTGTTTTGTTTTAAGATTCCAAATATAAGTGATACCATGTAGCATCTGTCCTTCTTGGTTTGACATATTCCACCTAGCTTCATGCATTCTATGTTCAATCATGTTGTCATAAATAAGATAATTTCCCTCTTTATAAATTCTGAATAGTAGCTCATTGTGTGTGTTTGTGTGTATACAAATAGCACATTGTCTTCGTCAGTTCATCCAGTGTGGTTATCATGGGATACTTAGGTTGTTTCTTGTACCTTGGCTCTTGTGAACACTGTAAATTAAAGAGTGCCAGTATCTCTTTGAGATAATGATTTTGTATCCTTTGGGTATATACCCAGAAATGGAATTGCTAGATTACATGGTAGCTCTATAGTTGATTTTTTAAGGAACTATCTATTGTTTTCCATAATGGTTATGCCCATTATTACTGTTTTCATCTTGTATTCCCATTAAAATTGTATGTTTTCTCCTTTCCTTACAAATATTTGTTATTTTCTTTTTGATAACTGCTAAATGAACAGATGTGAGGGGATATCTCAATGTGATTTTGATTTAAATATCCCTGATGAATATTGATGATGAGCAACTTTTCATATACTGTTGGCCTTTTTAATGTCCTCTTTGGGAAAACATCTCTTCAGGACTGTTGCTCATTTTTAATTATATTTTCTATTAAGTTCTTTGTACATATTAGATATTAACCCTGTATCATGTATGTAGTTTGCAAATACTTTCTCTCATTCCACAGTTTGCCATTTCATTCTGTTGGTGGTTTTCTTTGCTATGCAAAAGCTTTTTATTTTGATGTAGTTCCATTTGTTTATTTCTGCATTTATGGTCTTTGCTTTTGGAATCAAACCCCAAAAATAGCTGCAAAGGCTAATGTCAAGGAATTTATCCTCTATATTTTCCTTCTAGGAATTTTATGAGTTCCGGTCTTATGTTTAAGTTTTTTATGTATGTTGTAGGATAACGATCCAGCTTCATTCTTTTGCCTGTGTTTCCTCAGTACAACTTATTGAAGAAATTACTCTTTCTTTGCTGTTTATTCTTGGTTCTTTTGTTGAAAATTCATTGACTATATATGCACAGATTTATTAATGGGCGCTCATGTTTGTTCTATTGATACATGCATCTATTTCTGCCAATAGTATTCTATTTTATTTACCATAGCTTTGTAATAGAGTTTGAAATAAGATATCATGATGCCTCTAAATTTGTTCTCTTTCTCAAGATTGCATTGAGTATTCAGGGTCATTTGTACTTATTTTTCTAGTTCTTTGAGGTTCAGCATTAGATTGTTTATTTGAGATTTTTAAACTTAATATAGGTATTTATCACTGTAAACTTCCATAATAGAACTGCTTTCTATTGCATAAGTTTTGGTATCTGGTATTTACATTTTTATTTGTCTCAATATATTATTTAATTTTTTCTTTGACCTACAGATTGTTCAGAACCATGTTGTTTAATATCTACATATTTGTGATTATTCTAGTTTTTGTCTTGTTATTGATTTCAAGTCATAAGATGGGAAAAGATTCTTTATATGATTTTATTTTTAAATTTATTGACATGTTTTTATTGCCAAACATATGGTGAATATTCCATGTATTCTTGAAAGAATGTGTGTTTTGCTGCTGTTGGATGGAATATTCTGAGTATGTCTATTATGTCTTTTTAATTTAACATGTGTTCAAGTGCAATGATGCAATGACTTTTTTTTTTTTTTTTTAACTGTGGCATGCAAAAATTCTGGGGCCAGGGCTGAAACCTGGGCCACACTTGTGACTTGAGCCACTGCAGTGATAATGCTAGATCTTTAACCCACTGCACCACCAGAGAACCCCAATGATTTCTTCTTTATTTTCTGTTTGGATGACCTATTCTTTATTGAAAGTGGGGTATTAAAGTCCCCTACTGTCATCATGTTGCTGTCTCTATCTCCTTTAAATCTGTTAATATTTGCTTTATATAGTTAGATGCTGTTACTTTCTTTTTCTTTTTCTTTTTATGCCTGCCTGGTAGTTCCTGGGCCAGAGGTCAAATAAGAGCTGCAGTCATGGCAACACCATATGTGAGCCGCATTTACAACCTATGCAGCAGCTTGCGGCAATGCCTGAGCAAAGCCAGAGATCAAACCTGCATCTTCAGAGACAGTGTCAGGTCCTTAACCTCCTGAATCAGAATGGGAACTCTTAGGTCCTCCTATGTTGGATGCATAAATATATGCTAATATTACATCTTCTTAATGAAGTTATCCGTTTGTAATTCTGTAATGACTTCGTTGTCTATTGTAACATTCTGGCTTAACTTTATCTTGCCTGATATAACCATAGCTACCCTTGTTTTCTTTAAGCTTCTATGTGTTCTTGAAGTTGAAGTATGTGTCCTGGAGGCAACCTATAGTTTTTTATTTTCATTTTTTTATTTTTTTTTCTATTCAGCCATTCTATGTCTTTTGATTGGATAATTTATTACATTTATATTTCAAGTTATTACTGACATAATGAATCTAGTATTTCCATTTAGTTAGTTGTTTCCTTGTTTTGTAATAATTTTGTTCCTCTCTTGCTCTCTTTCTTTGTAATTTGATGATTTTCTGTAGTGGTATTTCTTTATTCCCTTTTCTTGATTTTTTTGTGTAGCTGTTAGATTCTTTTGCGTGTGGTTACCGTGAGGCTTATGTAAAAAATATTATATTTTTAATTGTCTATTTTAAGTTAATAACAACTTATGTTTGCCTGCATACAGATGCTCCCCAACACATTTTTTTTGTTCCTCGGTTTGCATCCTTTTGCATTATGAATCTGTAAACAAATTATTATTTTAATAATTTTCTGAATACTTTTAATCTGTATACAGAAGTTATTATAAGTGATATAACTACACTATTACAACATTATAATGTTCTGAATTTAACAATATGTGTATTCTTATCAGTGAGTTTTATACTTCTTTTTTTAATTTTTATTTTTAGGGCTGCACCCATGGCATGTGGAAGTTCCCAGGCTAGGGGGTCAAATCAGAACAGCAGCTGCTGGCCTACACCACAGCCACAGCAACATGGGATTCAAGCTGCATCTGTAATCTACACTGCAGCTCACGACAACACTGGATCCTTACCTACTGAGCAAGGCCAAGGATTGAACCCGTATCCTCATGGTTACTAGACAGGTCCCTTACCACTGAGCCACAATGGGAACTCTGAATTTTTACTTTTCTATGTTTTCCTGTTACTGGTTAGTGTTATTTCCTTTAAGCTTAAAGAATTCTCTTTAACATTTCTTTCTCATAAAGGCAGTCTAGAGATGTTACATACCATCATTTAGCTTTTGTCTGGAAGATACTTTATCTCTCCATAAATTCTGAGTAGGAGAGTCTTCAATGTTAGCATTTTTTTTTCATCATTTTAACATATACCACTCTTTAGGACTACAAAATTCTGCTGAAAATTTTCCATTGTCTTATGGAGTTTCTTTTGTACGTAACAAGTTGCTTTTCTCTTCCTGCCTTTAAGAGTCTTCCTTTTCTTTAACTTTTGACAAATTCATTATAATGTATCACTCTGTGGATCTCTTGGGATTCAACATTTTAAAAATCTCTTTGGACTTCCTGGATCTGGATGTATATTTTCCCATTTCAGGAGAGTTTTCAGCCCTTATTTCTTTGAATGAGCTTTCTGCCTCTTTCTCTCTCTTCTCTTTCTGAGATCCCCAATAATGTGAATTTTGGTTTACTTAATGGTATTCCGTATATTCCTTAAGCTGTCTTCTCTCATTTCATTCTTTATGTTTTCTCCTCTTATTAGATGAATTCTGCTACCCTGAATTAAAGTTTGCTGATCCTTTCTTGCACTTGATAGTCTGATATTGAACCCCTCTATTGAATTTTTCAGTTTAAGTATTTATTTCCACTTTTGTGATTTCTGTTTGATTCTTTATTCATATTTTCTATCTCTTTGTTTTATTTCTCACTTTGTTTGTGCGTCACTCTTCTGACTTTAATGAGCTATCTAGGACTGTTTTTTAAACTTTATACGAGGTAAATCATTTCTCTCTGTTTCATCAGTATCTGTGTCTGGAGATTTTTCTTGTTTTGTTTCTAAAATACTCCTCTGTTTCTTCATTTTTCTCGATTTTGTTTGTTGTTTTCTACACATTACATAAAACAGCCTCCTTTCCCAGTCTTGACAAAACGGTCTAGTATATGAGATGAACCTCATCAGTTAGCCTAGACTGTCTCTCAAGCTGCTATGCTTGTATAAGTTGGCTTCTTTGTTTTTCGTGGCACCCATTAGTTGAAGGCATGACAAGTCTTAGGTGTACCAAATGGGAGGATCACAGTCAGTACCTAGATGAAGGCTAATTGGAAGCTAGATCCTCAGGTAACAGCTGAGAAATTATGTAGTTAACTCATTCTAAGGAAAAAAGGTATAGTTGCCTTCTCCCTCTGTGGTAGATCTAGGTATATGGGGGCAGGGAGATGCTCCTGCACCTGTTAAAAACTGCTTGTTTGTTTTAGCCCTGTGGTACTGGTGAATGCAAGCCTCACTGACTGTCAGAACCAGCAATCTTGGGTCTGTCCCTTGGATGACAGCCACAATAGCTGGGGCACAAGATGTGTATATATACTGTTACTTGGAAAATACTGATGACTTGGTTTTATTATTGTAGTAGTTTGGAGGAAAAAGTGGGACAGGTGTGCACTGGTTTCTCAAGTTTTTGGGTAGGGCTGCAGCCAGCCCCTAAGATGTCTGTCTACTAAAATAGAAGCCTGGCCCTTAGCCAGCAGCATTCAAAGTGTGCCAATAAATCCCTTTTAGGAAAGGACTGGTAGATGTACAATTTTTCCTGTCCCCTCTGAGCTGAGTCCTAGAGAGATAGACAGTGCTCTGTGAACCCATTAAGAACTACTCCTTGGTTTACTGTAGTCTTGTGGGTCTCTTGGAATACAAGCCCTTTTGCCTTTCAGAAGTAGGTGTTTTGAGGGTCCAACCCTCAGCTGGGGGTCCTAAATGTGGGGGCACTAAATGTGGGGTATAATCCCTTTACTCTCCATGGAGAAGCTAGGAGTTGAGGCTCTCTGATTGTATGGCTCTGTGTCTGGGCTAAGATTTATGATAAAAATGTATCTTAGCCTTTCCTATCTGTTTCAGCATGTGGATATGTTCTCATTTGCTGAGTCTGTAAGAGTCACTTATGTAGTTCCTGGGTCTTTTCTATATCTGTCTGCACATTCAGTACATCTGTGGGAAGAGAGGAGTTCAGGATACACCTATGTCACCATCTTGGTTAACCACCCTCCAAAAAATAATTTCTAGTTAGGCAAGTAAGTTTAAAAATTTAGTGAACTACATGAGCATACAAATGAATTAATTAAACTGTATCATGTTTCTTATTAATTTACACAATGGATTCTCTAGAGGAGGAAATAACTGTGTGAATTACTGCTGTTGTTATTATTCCTTGTCTTCTCATTACATTTTATTACTTTAATATAACAACACTTAAGAATTTCTTGGATATATTTGAAAGTTTCATGGGAGATTGAGTTGAAGGGAATTATGGACACAACAGTAGTTATTCTACAAAGATGAAGGAAGAATACATGATAGCCACAAATTTATTTTCTTGTGACTTAGAATGAAAGTATTACATGACGTGTTGAGAATGGCTTAAGAAAATTCTCTGAAGACTCTTGATGTTGATGAAAAGTGAACTATCTCTAGAACATGACAACTACAGCCTGTATTGATTGTGAATCTAGAAGTTCTAGCCATCAACAGGAAGAATGGTTTCTTGAAATCTCACTACAAGTTGGTAATTTTAAGAAAGAGGTAAATGGAGCTATCCAAGAATCCCTGGAATTAGTAATGAAACATAGCTTTTGCACTCCTTCTTTGCTTCCTTCTTATTTTGATTGCCCTACTTATTGAGACAACTTATTTTCCTGGGGTATTTTTTTTTTAACAACAAAAACCAAAATTTTAATTTTAATTACTTCTTGCAGATTGCCACATGGTCAATATCAGGTGGATAGCAACAAATAGCAAAGTTATGTTTAGATGTACTATTTTTGAAGTATTGTTCCAATGAACCAAATTCAATGGGAATTATAAGGATACTTTTTCTCCTTTGTTCCTCATTATAAGGAAGGTATTTTTAATAATTTCCTGCCCCCAAAGAGAACAGAGTATCTCAACTATTTTCAAGTATGCAACATGTTATAGAAGTCATCGAAATTCTTGACAGTTGGGTGAACCAGTAGATTTGGTACAAACTCGGAAATTTTTGGAGTATTTACTGCTAATATTTCTTTTCCTGGGTGTGAATACTTTGTGATTATTATGATTTGGACATTTTTTTTTTGGTAAAGGAACTCAAGAGCAGGGCTATGAATTATATGCTCAAAGGGTTCTTCACACAGAGATGTCTCAATTAATTTATCCAAACTTGGTTACCCCTCAAGAGTAAGAAAATAATATTATATAAGCCATGATTGTTTCACAGAGAATTCTCAGCTCTGAAAGTCATTCTCTTACTGCCATCATAGAGTTGCTGGACTCAAGAATATAGAAATGGTAGACTACTCAGGGTAGAATTGAATGAAAACACAAGGCTTCTCTCAATCCTAGACTCTTGAAAAAAGAGCTTCATCACTTTTTTCCTTTAATTCTTCCTTTCTTCCCTTTTTCCCTCCTCCCTCCCTCACACTCATTCTCTTCCTTTCTCTCTCTGTCACCCACTTTCTCTCTTTCTTTTCTCTTTTTTGCGTTTCCTTCATAATAGATCATGAATGTTTATTCATAGCAAGTAATGTTTTAAATATTGGGTATATAACAGGAAACAAAACTATGAATCTTATGGGAGAAAAATATAAATTTACATTTAAATAATACAAATGTACAAACATGAATCACCACCTTTTTCTAGGGTTTGTAAACACTGATCTGTGATTTTGTGCCAAATTAAATTTAGAAAACCTTATATCACAGAGTAAACTGGATTCTTCATAAATATCCAATGGAGAAGATTTTAAATGTGACTCATTTTGACATAATGAAGTCAAAACCATTTGACAGATAATTAGAAAAAATGCTTCACTCAAAAAAAAAGAAGGGTCACCCTAAATTATCTGTCTACATTGAATGGAATAATTGAGATAGAATAAATTTAAACGAAACACTAGAGATTTTTTTTTAACCCAGATGATCAGAAATATTCTATTAATTGGAACTGATTTCAACTCTGATCTCAAATATTCTTCCTACTCTTTAGTGTATAGTTAAATTACTTTTCACTGTATATAGTTCAAATAAATCAATGAATGAAAAAGTAATGCAACATAATTCATATATACACTCAGGAGCTTCCTGGCAAAAAGTATTATGAGCAAGGAAATGTTCCTATTTTTAATTATTTTGGTCCACTGAATGATAACATTGATTTTATACACCAATCTTATAACCATGCAAAATTGTTCATTGAACTGTATCTTATGAAATTTGTAACATTATGGTATTCCTAAAGGAAGAGGAACATAAAAATATATTTGAGATGTTTTAAGTTGAGAAATTCTTGTGCAGAATTGGGATTTATTCCCTAGCACATGAGAGTTTATGATGTTAAACAAGAGGTAGAAAGATTATTTATGCATTTTACTTTTTTTCAGAGCTTGCAGGACTTCTCAAACTTATTTCTTCTGGTGTTATCTTAGAGGAAAATAAGTATTTTAAGAACCACATTTGATTCTGTCTGTTTCTACAGAAATAAATATCAATCACCATGACAGAATTTAATTTGCTTTTGAATGTACAAAAATGTGGGACTTAAAATAGAAAACAAATTAACCAATCATGTTATACCTCAATAATTGCATATCTTGCCTTTTAGATGGTAGACTTTATTAAGTCAAGACTTTATCCCATGTGGCTACTACTATCTTTGGAACTTAAGGTGTTTAATTTATTTTTTTTTAATAAATAAGTTTTAGTTTCAGAAGGATAGGTGTTAGCTCTTCTCTAAATGTTTGATAGAATTCGCCTGCGAAGCCATCTGGCCCTGGACTTTTGTTTGTTGGAACTTTTTAAATCACAGTTTCAATTGCAGTACTTATGATTGGTCCATTCATCTTTTCTATTTCATCTTGGTTTTGTCATGGAAGATTGTACTTTTCTAAGAATTTGTCCATTTCTTCCAGGTTTTCCCTTTTATTGCCACAGAGTTGGATGTAGTAGTCTCTTATGAGACTACTTTGTATTTCTATGATGTTTGTTGTTACTTCTCCTTTTTCATTTCTAATTTTATTGATGTGAGTCCTCTCCCTTTTTTTCTTGATAAGTCTGATTAAGGGTCAAGTGGGATTTATCCCAGGGATGCAAGGAATCTTCAATATCTGCAATTCAATCAGTGTAATACACCACATTAACAAACTGAAGAATAAAAAAACTGTAATCCTCTCAATAGACGCAGAAAAAGCCTTTGACAAAATCCAACACCCATTTCTGATAAGAACCCTTCAGAAAGTGAGCATAGAGGGAACCTACCTCAACATAATAAAGGCCATATATGACAAATCTACAGATAACATTATTCTCAATGGTGAAAAGCTGAAAGAATTCCTGCTGAGATCAGGGACAAGACAATGATGTCCACTCTCACCACTACTCTTCAACATAGTTTTGGAAGTCCTAGCCGCAGCAATCAGAGAAGTAAAAGAAATAAAAGGAATCCAAATTGGAAAGGAAGAAGTAAAACTATCACTTTTTGCAGATGTTGTGATACTATACCTAGAGAATCCTAAAAACTCTACCAGAAAACTGTTAGAGCTCATCCATGAATTTGGCAAAGTTGCAGGATACAAAATTAATACGCAGAAATCAACGGCGTTTCTATATACTAACAGTGAAAGATCAGAAAGAAAAATTAGGGAAGCAATTCTGTTTACCATTGCATCCAAAAGAATAAAATACCTAGGAGTATACCTACCTAAAGAGACAAAAGACCTATACTCTGAAAATTCTAAGACACTGATGAAAGAAATCAAAGATGACACAAATAGAAGGAAAGACATACCATGCTTATGGATTGGAAGAGTTAATATCATCAAAATGACTATACTACCCAAGGCAATCTACAGATTCAATGCAATCCCTATCAAATTACCAAGGACATTTTTCACAGAACTTGAACAAAATATTTTAAAGTTTGTTTCGAAGCACAAAAGACCCAGAATAGCCAAAGACATCCTGAAAAAGAAAAATGGAGCTGGAGGAATCAGGCTCCCGGACTTCAGACTATACTACAAAGCAGCAGTCATCAAAACCATATGGTACTGGCACAAAGACAGACATATAGATCAGTGGAACAGGATAGAAAGCCCAGAATTAAACCCATGCACCTACTTCCAGCTAATTTATGACAAAGGAGGCAAGAATGTACAATGGAGAAAAGACAGCCTGTTCAATAAGTGGTGCTGAGAAAACTGGATAGCCACATGGAAAAGAATGAAATTAGAATATTCCCTAACACCCATAACACTATACACAAAAATAAACTCCAAATGGATTAAAGAACTGGAAATAAGACCAGACACTATACAACTCTTAGAGGAAAACATAGCCCAACAACTCTCTGACATAAATGACAGCAACATCTTCTCAGTTCCACCTCTTGGAGTATCTACAATAAAAACAAAAATGAACAAATGGGACCTAATCAAACTTAAAAGTTTCTTCACAGCAAAGGAAACCCCAAACAAAATGAAAAGACAACCCACAGAATGGGAGAAAATCTTTGCAAATGAATCGACTGACAAGGGATTCATCTCCAAAATTTATAAACACATCCTACCACTCATTACCAAAAAAAACAAACAACCCCATAAAAAAATGGGCAGAAGGTCTAAATAGACAATTCTCCAAAGAAGCTATATGGATGGCCAAAAAACACATGAAAAGATGCTCAACATCACTCATTCTTAGAGAAATGCAAATAAAAACCACTATGAGATACCACCTTACACCAGCCAGAATGGCCATCATCAAAAAGTCTACAAACTATAAGTGCTGGAGAGGGTGTGGAGACAAAGGAACCTATTACACTGTTGGTGAGATTATAAATTGGTGCAACCACTGTGGAAAACAGTATGGAGATTCCTCAGAAAACTAAACATAGAACTACCAATTGATCCAACAATCCCAGTCCTGGACATCTATCCAGAGAAAACCATGACTTGCAAAGACACATGTACTCCAATGTTTATTGCAGAACTTTATACAATAGCCAAGACATGGAAACAACCTAAATGTCCATCGGCAGAGGAGTGGATTAAGAAGATGTTGTATGTATACACAGTGGAATATTACTCAGTCATTAAAAAGAATGAAATACCGGCATTTTTAGCAACATGATGGACCTAGAAATTATCATGCTAAGTGAAGTCAGTCAGACAATGAGACACCAACATCAAATGCTTTCACTGACATGTGGAATCTGAAAAAAGGACAGAATGAACTTCTTTGCAGAACAGACTCTGAAAAACTCACGGACTTTGAAAAACTTATGGTTTCCAAAGGAGACAGGTTGGAGGGTGGGAGGGTGCGCTGGGGGTGTGGGATGAAAATCCTATAAAATTGGATTGTGATGATCATTGTACAACTATAAATGTAATAAATTCATTGAGTAATAAAAAAATAAACAAGTTTTGATAAAGAAAGCTAGGTGCAGAATTCTCATTGTGGTGCAAATGCAAATCCAACTAGTATCCATGAGGATATGTGTTTAATCCCTAGACAAGCTCAGGAGGTCAGGGATCTGGTGTTGCTGTGAGCTGTGGTGTAGGTCACAGACACAGCGTGGATCCTGTGTTTCTGTGGCTGTGGTATAGGCCAGCAGCTGTAGCTCCGATTCGACCCCTAGCCTAGGAACTTCTGTATGCAGTGGGTGTGGTGGTAAAAAGCAAAAACAAAAATTAAAAAAAATTTAAAAAAAAGAAAGAAAGAAAGTAAGCAAGCTGGGTAGATAAGTGCTTATGTTAGCCATAACATTCTTAGTGGGAAAAAAATAGAGAAACATGTGGTCCACCAAAAATGCAATGAATAGTACACACTAGAGCTGCTTTCCCGGATTTACAGTTTTTTTTTCAAGGCCTGACTGATTTTAGTTATTTGAAAATGGTAGTAGAAAGGAAGCACATTGATATACAGTAATCACAATTTAATGAGATTGAAAAACACCTTATTTTTTGACACAGTCTATATGTTAATATGTTAACTAGTGGTAGACTTGGACAAATATCTTCATTTTTTTAATCAATAAACGCTTTATGAACCTAACTTAACAAAAATATATACCAGGTGACTTGCACCCCAATATTATTGCTATAGCAATACAGCAGTTTGGGAGATGACTAAAACAAGGATCCTTTATAATCTTCGTAAAGTCATAGTATAGAAGTTTGTGAGACAAATGAGGAAGGTACCTGAAAGAGTTCATGATTTTATATCTTGCAGGGAGATTGGATTTTATTTTGAAAGCACTATGAAAGTCATTACAAGAGAATTAAAATGAGTTCCAAAGCTTCAATGCTGTCTTTATTTATATACTGCTTTTCCCAAGTAATAGAATCTGGCATATGGAAAAAAGAGAGTTTTATGGTATGCTTGTTTTTAGAATATGTAGCAATTGTTTTCTATTAATGTGATAAGGAATAGCAATACAAATGAAACATCAAGGGCATATTCATCAAAAAACTGTTTGTATATTGATGGAGAGATTTGGAGAAAAGGCCCAATAAAACCCAAATCATGACTGGAGGAAACCAAGCATAAATGATGGGCAAAAGCATATATTACACTTTTAACTGCCTTTTATCACTTGACTCTCCTTTACTTTGGCATTAGTAGAAAGCACATAAAAGGAGTCTTTGTGAATCTCTCTTGATATTTCTATAAGAATTAATGATCAATTTTAATTAAGCCATGTTAATATTTGTAGTCAGCTTGCTCTGACCCTTTTAATGTCTGAGTAATCAATAATAATACACATTAATTAGCCTGTATATTTGACTAATATATTTTTTCTTTACCCAATTTTATCTTGTCCACTTAAGAAATTATCGTCGTATATAAAATTTATAAAAATAAATTAAGAAATTCCCAGCATGGCTCAACGGAAACGACTCTGACTATTAACCATGAGGATGCATGTTCAATCCCTGGCCTTGCTCAGTGGGTCAAAGATCTGACGTTTCCATGAGCTGTGGTGTAGGTCACAGACATGGCTCAGATCCCACATTGCTGTGTCTGTGGTATAGGCCAGAAGCTGCAGTTCCCATTGGACCCCTACCCTGGGAACTTCCATATGCCTTGGGTTCAGCCCTAAAAAGAAAATAAATAAATAGAATTTCTCTCTGTCCCTCTCTCTTATATTCTCTCTTTCCCCCACCTGCCACACATACATACACATGGAAACACACTTGCATATATATCACTTGTCCAGCTTGATCTTGCTTGAGTCACAGTTAGTTTTCAGAAATTCAGAATAATTTTTATTTTTGCTTAAGAAAGTTTATGAATATGTATTTTGTAAGCCTAGTCAGCTACACATAGTACAAAAAGAACTCTGAAATCATGGCCAATTATTTTAAAATAGAATGTATCTTTCTGTCGTGGCTTTTGTTATGTATTTATTAATGGGAATTTTAGCCAGCCCCAAACCCATAGGTATGATCCATGTGGATTAACCTGGCAAGCAGGTTTTTTTTTTTTTTTTCAGCATCACAAAGGACAAATTCTGATGAGTAAGTAAGGCACTTTCATGTGACAAAAGCATACACAAAAATGAAGTTTGTGGGAGAGAAGGTTAGAAATTGTTTTTAACTCACTGAGTGAATTTTCTCATTTACTTTAGCATCACCACCTCACCAAACTCTTCTTTGTTCTTCTTACTTTTGAGCTTGTAAGACCATAAGCTCCCAAACTCTCCCACAGAAAGTGAGGGCTGAGGTCTGGGTCAAGATTCGCTATTAAAAGCCTGTTCCTTCTGCACAGAAGTTTAGCCATATTTGCAGCACTGAAAGCCGATATGAGCTGCAATATCTCATCGACAGGAAGGATCTTAAATGCAGCCAACCAAGCTGTCTCAGTGAATTTTCCGTCCAAAAATGGTAAAAAGAGAAGGAACCTAGTCATATATACAGCCCAACATTTTGTGATGAGCCATCTCCTTCCTACATAAGTTAGAATGCTCTGATGGGTCTGATGCAATATACATTCTATCTCGTATATCGTGCAATATTGACCCTCCTTCATTGAGAACTGAAGTCTGTATTTCCTCCCCTTGAATCTGGATGGACTGGTCCCAGATGTGTGATTTCCAAGGCTAGGTTAAAAAAAGTCTATATAGTTGATGCCTAGCTCTGTTTCTTGAGATTCCCATTCTTCAACCAATCGAACGCACTGAGAGAAAGTCCAAGCCAGACCATACAGAGAAACCACACTCAGAGTCTGCCATGCAGAGGAACAGACACAGCCAATCTGCCATCAGCAATCAACCACCAGAGAATCAAGACTTCCCAAAGCCTTTCAACTTCCCTAGCTGGCAAGTGAGGCAAAATTGAGCTTTCTCTGCCAAGCCCTGCTCGAACACCATATTCTGGAAAAAAGTAAATGTTGTTTTAAGCCACTTTTGGGGTGTTTTTTAATGCAGCATGAAATGACCAAAACAGATGGCCTCACTCATATGTCCGGCAGTTTGCAGGCTGTTGACTAGAGAGCTTCAATTTTCCTCAAAGTAGAGTAGAGGCTAGCTCAGGCTTATTCACATTTTGATTTCCCATTTCTAAGCAAGAGTAAGAGAGCAAGTCTTAAATGCATAGGTGTTTTTTTAAGCCATAACTTGTATTGCACCTACTGATGTCCCCTGGACCAAAGCAACCTACCTCCACATCTGTATCATGGCAAAGTGCCTTGATCATGGATTCTGCAAGGTACAGTATGCATTCTGAAGCCATATGACTTCTGACACCAACTCAAATGTAACACAATTAACTGTAAATGCCATTTCTTTTCTGTGCAAGTACCAAAAAATTTCATGAGATCCTAGACCTAGGAGCATCTGTGAATTTAGAAAATTTTTCAGGGATATAATCAGTGCAGGCAGCTTAAATATGAAATGGAATAAAGATTAGAGGTTTTCAGGAGATAATAAAATTATACATTGCCATGTAAAATAGGCCTAAGGAGTCTTTTGAAAAGCCCAAGTTTCTCCACACTTTTTCATATTCACCAAGTTTATTGGGAATGTATCCTAAAGTAGGAATTTATAGATGCCAGTTGAAGACTTGAGCTATGACATGATCAGACACTTGTCTTTTTAATATAGTCTTGACTGAGAGGCAGGAAAGACCAACTTATATAGGAAAGGATTTGGAAAACTTCTTCTGGAGGCCAAAAATTCAGGTGTGAATGAAGATTTTTTTTTTTCCAGTTTCCTACAAGGAGTGAGGAATTTCATATAGACCTAGGCTTTTGTGAAATCAAAAAGCCAACTATGAAGACACGGTCACAAAATCTGGTTTACCAAAGTCTAAGCTGTTTTCATTGGAATATTTAAGAAGTGAGATTTTGAAATAAATGTTTACAGCTGTGAGGTAAGCTTAATTAACCTGAGAGTGAAAACTGTACCTCATAGAGATTGGAATCAGAGTAGTATTCTCTTCACCAAGGGAGATCTGGTGAGATAGCATTCTATCAGAGGAGGATGAAGAAAGGACAATTTGAGAAAAAGGTAAGAGAAATAAAAGTTCTGTGTCATAAGATGAGCATCGGTAGGGGGCTATTATGAAGCATCACAGCAGTACGTTGAGCATTCAGAGTATAATAAAAGGATAATATATCGGACCGCATGAAATCATTTTTGTAGAATAAACATTTCTGAATATTCTATATGGTTATCTTAACAATTAAGGAATGAAGAAATACATATATTTCTTCTCAGTTATATAAAGGACAGTAATCCCTTTCATTTTTGGAATTGCACAATTCTGTTTTCAATGTTTTTGATGTATCAATGAGGGTTGCTAAGACAGATCCTTAGGTGTCTACTTATAATATGTACTTAGATAATGTTGTCTTTAACCAAATCAAGTTTGTATTACCCATCTAATACAAATGAATGCAAAATAATTTTGATCAGTTAAACAAATAAAGATCTTGACAGCTGCCAAATGTTCTAGAAGTGGAATCTGCTGAAAGAACTTGTACTACATAGAATGGTAAGCAGATCTTAACATTACATAAATTGTCATTGTATGAGACCAAAAATTCATCATGACAAGTACAAGGAAAAAAAGATTTGGTGGAAATGGAAGACATATTCATAATAAGGGGTAAAGAGGTTTTGATTAAAAATCAGTTCCATCTCTGTGTGATACACATACGTGGACTTATATATACCTATAGCATTGCTATATAAATAAATGCATTGTGTTCAGGATCAACATGACTGCTGCCAACCCACAAGCTCCTGAAACTTACATGAGCATGATTGATGGAGTCTCTTTTGCGTTGAAGCTTTTGACACCTTACTGGGAAATTTAATGGCCTATCATCAGAGAAGGTAGAAGAAAAAATATGTAGTTGTTCTTCGAGAATTTCTATAGGAATTTGAAGAAGCCTGAGATGGTTTGTTTCTCATATGATCACATGAAAACAAATATAAATGTTTGTATGTTTGGGCAACAAATATTTTGGAAGTAAAAATCAGTTATAATTAAAAAGTGCTGAACTTCATCTTATGAAATCCACTGAGCCTTTTTAGAAATGGGAAATTTCCATAAGTGGTTGTCATAGAAACTAGAAAACTTCGTGCTTTTTTTCCTTTTCTGAATGCTAGTATTAAAATAAATGGGCCATATCACAGGTCTTTGATTTCCCTCCAGTCTTGTGTGTATTTGATTTCATCATGACACATTGTGAGAATGCCATAACAGAATAAATTGCATCTTCAGATGGGATGTAGTTAAAGAATGGATACACTGTGTTTCATTAATAATAGAACACTTGAAGTACCAGTGGCCCTTCAATCTTTTCAGTAATATGAAGCATAGAAATATACAACAGCAACTATTTTTTTTTTTTTAAATCATAGAACTTCCAAGTCCAGCTTCTGAAGCTGTTTGGAAAAATGACCATGACAGATCATGTTCAGTATTCCAACTGCTAATCTCTAGATGGTTCTCAGACTTTATCATGTTTGATATACTCCATGGACCTTTGTGTACTTTGGTCAATATTTATAGGAACTCTTGTTCTATGCATGGAGTACACATTGGTGATACAGAAATGACCAAAGTACCTGTAGGGCTCTTAATTTAGTGGAGACACCAAAATTACCTACCAGATAAATTAATTTATCTTCATCAACTTAGTGTTATTTCCCAGTAAACCCAGTAAGTTGAAAATGCATTGAATCCACTAACTTAACCAAAAATCATGCTTAGCCTAGTTTCCCTTAAATGCTCAGAACACTTACATTAGCCTATAGTTGAGAAAAGCATCTGACACAAAACCTCTTTTATGATAAAGTGTTCAATTTATTCTGTATGTTATTGAATACTCTACTGAAAGTGAAAGCCAGTATGGTTGTATGTGTATCAGTTGTTTATTCTCATGATCACGTGGCTGACAGGGAGTTGTGCCTCTCTGCCATTGCCTAGAATCACGAGAGAGTTTGTATGGCTCAGCATTCATCTAGGCTAAGAAAAGATCAAATTCAGAATGCAAAATATAGTTCCTACTGATAGCAGATCACTTTTGCACCACAGTAAGGTCTAAAAATTTAAAATCAAGCCATTGTAAGTCAAGGACCATCTGTGTTGTATAAACACATTCTTAGACAGACATGTGAACCTGACTGCCTCTTGCCCAGTAAAGGTGCAAAGATTTAAATCCAACCTTAGTGGAAAAGAGATTTAAAGTTTCAGTAAGCATGTTCCTGAGTTTCATTTGGGTGGATTATTAATGAATTCAAGGCATATCAATGCTTTCTAACATAGTCAAATAATTATTTACAAACTATTTTTTACAGTTTAGATTTAGGAGAAGTTAAGATAGTGAAAAAATGATTTGATATAGAATAACTTCGACTCTTTTCTTGTATGACCTCTCTCAATTTCTCTTTATACATTTATCACCACTTTATCTTTCTCTTTATGAATATTTTCCTCTTTCTTCCAAAGTACATGCTAACAGAATTTGTGATTTCACTAGGAAAGTTAATTAAGAATTAAAATATACATGAAGTTTAATAAATACTTTGTTGACTATGGAGTGAGGTAAAGCAAATGTTCTTTCATGTTATAAGGGTTTGAGTGAGACCTAAATACGTAGGTTGAAATTGAAATTTTAAAATCATTAAGTTTTAGGTACTTATTTCACTTCGGAAAAACCTAACAGATGAACCGAGAGATCATATTTGAATAGCAAAGAATAAGTCCACTAACACAAATTATCTCTCTCTGTTCTGAAGTAAGGCTAAAAAATGTTTTTGATTTAAATATTGTAAGGTTATTCCTTATATCTGTAAATGATTCTGCTTCAATTAGATGTAGAAGTTATAGGGTTACACTCCTGTTTTTAATTCTCTAAGTTACTTTTGAGATGATAACATGTTATTAGAAAAAACCCTTTATTTGTAGTTACATATAAAATATTTTAGAATTAATTATATGAAACATTTTCCTAATTTCATCCAGAAGTCCACATTGCTTTTCTAAAGTAGCATTCATTTATTTTGTGCAAGTTGAAGAAAACCTCAAAATGTTCCTTTATTTACTCCGATATACAAATATAAAATATACTTTTATGTATCTCACTATTTATTAAACTGAAATCTCACCAGGGGAAATACTCTCTGACACTTTCAGAATAAGAATGTCCATTAAAGAAGTAGGAAAGATACTTTTTGAACAGAAACTGAAGCCTTCTGGTATATACCAAGGCTTAAATTAAAAAAAAAAAATACTATGTGTATGCATGGATAATAAAATCAATGGCTTGTTCAATTTCAATTAATAAATATGAATATAATATTTGCATAACATACACTGATGCTGCCTTATGGGCCGTATGTGAAGAATGGCAGTGATAAAAAATAGAATACTGCAAATCATATGAACTAAAATGGAAGCCATGATATAATAAGGCAGTTATGGAAATATCAAACATGTAACTCTATAAGAAAATGAAAGTTGGAAAAGCAGTAATTCTCTCTCCAAGAGAGTTTACATTCTAATGTAATAAAATCAAATCATATTTAGTATTTATTCAAAAGGAGTGTCCTAAAGAGGTTCCGAATATAGCCTCAACCACTATTAGAAGGTTGGTGCTTTTCCTTGTAAACAGCTGGGATAGCCTGTTCTAAAGGAGAAAATAAAAGAAACCTAAATGTGAAATAAGAGAAACCCTGATGTGGTCAGAGAATGATTTCTGTAGGAGTGACCAAATGACAAAACACAAAGGATTCTGCTGGTAGTCAGAGATAAGACCACTTTAATGTATGAATTGAGGAATATTTCAGCCTCAACTAATTTCCATTGCCTCCATGAAAGCTTTATAAATACCTTGATACAAAACTGAAGTTTATATGTCTATTGTTTTACTTTGCAACTATTTTCAAACATATATATATATATTTTTTTTTTATGACATTCTTTTGTGTTTTTCCCTTGTATATTGAGGAGGGCATAGCTAAAAGTATAGATCCTGGCTCAGATTTGTGTTCAAATCTGACGTCTAACACTATCTAATTCTGTGGTACTTTCTCAGTCATCAAACAGAGCATTTGAATATCTGTTACATTGAACTAGATGACTCAAATTCTATTTTATATGCTTGACTAGATGTGGACTCTGCATTTTACAACTTCCATTTCTTTATTTTAACGTCTTAATTTACTTGTCATAAGACTCCTTTCCAAAAAAAATGTTTAAGAAATATTTCATCTCCAAATTCTGTTCAAAAAGCCAGGAGATATTTGTTCTTCTTCTTCATATTAACTTTAGTTTTGAAAGTGTTTAAAAAGTGTTTATGAAAAAGACTTCTTTTTAGGCTTATTAGAACTATTCTGCCACTGATAACACCTAACATATATGCAACTTTAAATAAATATTTAAATGTAATTTGAGCATAACACAGTAACTAAAATCAACTGCTTAATAATATGTGTATTGGAGTTCCCACTGTGGCACAGCAGGTTGAAGATCCAGTGTTGACTCTCTGGTGGTGCAGATTCAATCCCTGGCACTGAACAGTGGGCTAAGGAACCAGCATTGCAGCACTTGTGGCATAGGTTGAAGCAGCTGTGGCTCAGATTTGAGATCCCTGGCCTTCCATATGCTGGGTAAAGAAAAAACAAAATTTATATATATATAAACTGTGGCAAATCTTGATATATGGTGGTTCTTCATATGATTAAATATGGACAAGTGTTTACTATATAGTAATTTTTAAATATCATTTGTATTGTGTTAATTGAGAGCCTAATTCTGTGATTGAATAGCATGAGAGCCAGTTTTTGTGGTTGAATGGCAAAAGTGTTCTGCCTACCTGGAATATATTCCCAGAAGTGTTCCTTCTTGGAAATGCAACCTAAATCATTTAATTTACCTTGTTGAGCCTCAGGTTTACTCTTCTGAATCTGATTTTGCAATTTAAAACTATTTACATGAAATAGTTTTGTATATATTAAACTACTATTCATATAGATTTGTATAGATGGGTTTTTTTATTCATGCATAGAAGGTTTTATTTAGGCATCATTAAAGTGGTACAGAATGAATGAAGACAGGTGAACAATGCTCATTAACATGTGGGATCATTTTTTTTTCTCCTTTTTATGTAAAAGGGCTTTTATTAGAGTACAGTCTTAAATAATGGGAGTTTCTAAATGTGCCAGTTACAAATAATATATAATTATACCCAGAGTAAGTTAGGTTTGGGGTTTCCTTTTTAGGAACAACTACACACAGATATTGAGATTGCCATTAGTACAGAATATTCTCTAGGAAAACGTATTTTTCTGGAAGGATTGAGAAGAACAGATAAAAATAGAGATATATCATACTCTTGAGTAATTTGCTTAGATATCTGACTTCCAGATGAGGTAGTATTTCAATTTTATGTTAATAAAAATCTTCATGTGAGCCTTTAGGTGGAATGAGTTTTTAGAAAAAAATTCATATACATTCAAAAATGTAAAAAAAGAACATTCTAGGGGAATATGCTCTATTGGATAGTGAAATGTTTCAGAGTGATCATATATGTTAAAAAAAAAAACTGTATTACTGGTACAAGAATAAACACATTAGTGAAATGGCAGTCTAGTATACATTGTGATGACCAGCACTGAAAACAAAGGGTAAAAGTCTAAATATGACACGTGGTACTGAGATAAATAATATTTACAAAAATGTAAATACGCTATCAGAGCATGAAATAACATTAATTGCAAGTAAACTAAGTAGTTAAAAATTAAGATAAAATGTAAAAAGTAAATACAAAATTAGACAGCTGTAAATTGGCAATTAAATAAAAATAAAAGATGAGGTTAGTACAATAAAAATTTAAATATCTTAAATGGAAATAGTAAATATCCTACAATCAAAATAAGACATTTAGAAGAACGTGATTAATTAATATATCCCACACTTTTGACAGCCAATTATCTTCAATAATAAAGATAAATTTTATTTTGTATTTTTATGGTAAGCTTTAGCAAACAAGGCACAAGTAAACTTAAAAACAACTTAAAAATTATTTTTTTTTCAAAAGAGAAGAGGAAGGAAGGAAAGATGGAGGAAAGAAAGGAAGGCAGATGGCCAAAACTTACTGATAAAATTAAAATTTTATTTTCCTCCATAAATTTAATGAATACACATTTTTCAATGAGGTCATATTTTTACCTATTTAATTTGGTGAACTTTTAAAGATAACAATTGATGGAATGAAAGATAGCCATAGTTATTGTCATCTACCAGGGAGACTATATTGGTCCAAACTTTCAGAGAAAGGTGATCTTTGAAAATGTATGTAAAAATGTTTATAAGAAGGATAAATTTCACCCAGAAGTTGTGATTTAATAATTTTAACCTAATCTATAAGACATTTATTTCTGTAATATATGAATTTTTATACAATTTCATTTATTATAACATAGAAATAGGGAACAACCTAAATGTTGGGTGTATAAGGACTTAGTTGATACAGCTGCAGGAACTGTATCTTTATATAAGGCAGCAAAGTAATAATTTTGATGGGTAATACTCTAAACAAAGCTATTGAATTATTTTTTAAAAGTCACAGCAAAATTAACTTGCATTCACAAAGAGAGTAAAGGTAGGAAGATAATTTATAAAAATGCAGGATTAGTAGCGAAACTTGGTATGAATTAAAAGTGTTCCTGTGAATTATCTATAAATTAATGATAAAAATTAACTGTATTGGTCTCATTTTTCTTTTTTTTTTTTTTTAGTAAAGGGACTGTTTAATTTTAGATCTAGCAGTGTTTTGATTAACCTTTTTTATGATGAATTTTGCCCTATTTATAATTAAAACCTTTACCACTTATAGAATCCCATGATGAGACCTGCACTATGAAAAGAAAAATATTCTAGACAAGAGTAAATCAGCTGATGAAAATTCTCTAATTCATCTATCTAATATGCATTACTATAGCAACAAAGGAATCTAGCCTGTCTGTTCTTGGTCTTGTCTTAGAAATATTTACCAAAAAAAAAAAAAAAAAAAAAAGGTGGGGGAGTTCCCTTCATGGCTCAGCGGTTAACAAACCCCACTAGGATCCATGAGGATACGGGTTTGATCCCTGACCTCACTCAGTGGATTAAAGATTTGGCATTGCTGTGGCTATGTTGTAGGCCAGCAGCTACAGTTCCAATTTGACCTCTGGTCTGGGAACCTCCATATGCTGCGGGTAGGGCCCTAGAGAGAAAAAAAAAAAAAAAACTTGACAAATGTGACATTTTCCTTCATCAAATGATGCCAATAGTAATCATCCTGGCAAAATTCATATTGCTCCAGTACTTTGTGGACTGAAAATTGGACACATGACTTATCAACTGTTATTATAAAAACTCCTATGAAGCAGTCAGGATTGATGTTACATCCCCCCAGTTTGCAGATAAAGTAAATGAGGCTCACAGTATTTAATCATCATCCAAACCACACAGATAATAAATGGCAGAAATGACAACATCTCACCCTGTTTATCTAGTTCTGACCCACTAATCATGCAGTCCTTTTGAAGTATATGAAAATTCATATTTATGCTTCATGATATAAATGAATGGATAAAAGTGTTTGTGCACGTGTTTGTGTATATTTATGTGTGTGTTAGGTAGTTGTCCTTAAGTAGTATAAAGCAGCTTAATTCAGTTTTGCAAATTTCAACAAGCATGAAGTAACTAGGGGATTTTGTCAAAATGAGGAATTTGTTAGTTCTGGGATGAAATATGAAATTTCACATTCTAGCAAGTTCATTTCCTGTCTATAGTGACACATTCAAATGCAAGCTCTTAATTCTAATGAGGTCCTACAATATAGCACAGAGAACTATATCCAGTCTCTTGGGACAGACCATGTTGGAAGATAATGTACTAAAGGGAAAATATATGTATATATATGACTGAGTCACTTTGCTGTATGGGAGAAATTGGCACATTATAAATCAAATCTAATTTTTTTTAAAAAAGATAGCAATTTTAATTGTGATTTTTTTAAGAATGTTAAAATAGGCGAGAAAAAAAATCTTTAATTTGATCAGTCGCAACTGCCAACCTACACCACAGTCACAGAACGCCAGATCCAAACCACATCTGTGACCTACGCCGCAGCTCGTGGCAATACTGGATCATTAACCCACTGAGCGAGGCTAGGGATCAAACCTGCAGCCTCCTCTATCTAGACTATGTTGGATTCTTAACTGGCTGAGGCACAACAGAAAATCCACTTTCTTTATACTATAACCAAAACACCTAAAAGGCATACTTAAATATCTGATTTAATTTTTACCTATAAACAATCTTAGGTATATTATCAAAGATAAAGAAATCCCTAGGTTAAAAAAAGATAGTTACTTGATATAATTATATTTAGATTTTTATAACATTTGCTATCATAGCTCATGTTTGAGTTTTTCTAGACCTAGAAACATTAAATCTCCTTGATTTTTTTTTCCCTCTGGCCCATAAGAATAAAGATGACAGCGGTTCTTTAAAACTGTTTTAGTACTGGAATTTATACTTAAATATGTAGTTCCTGTCTCTAGGAGAAAGACTAGTTTCAATATTTTTTCCTGTCATAATTGAGCTTAGCATGGGACCTTAACTCTTATTATTTGGATCATGTAACTTTCAAGCCCTTCTTTTCAAAATGAAAGCTTGTAATGCATGTAACATTTTTAGGTAGGAAATTTCTTTTGTACTAAAAGGCATTTGTATTCTTGCTTAACTTTTTGACAGAATTATTTTAGTGATTTTATTGTTCTAATAAATCTTAAAATTTTTAAAGTTTTAGATTTATGAAAAAATTGTGAAGATAAAACAGAAAGTTCTTATATAACACCATATTAACTTTTCTGTATGAACAATTTAGTATGGAATATTTGTCACAATTCATGAGTCAATATTGAGATATTATTATTAACTAAATTCTGTACTTTATTTAGATTTCCTTAGTTTTTGGTGTCTAAAATCCTCTTTTCTATTTCAGCATCCCATTCAGGAAACCACCCACATTACATTGAGTCTTCCTGTCTCTTTAGGCTATTCTTGGCTGTGACACTTTCTCAGACTGTCCTTGTTTTTGATAACCTTGAAAGTTTTGAGAATTACTAATATTTATAGAGAATTACAAGTAGTTATACCTAACCAAATGAATGAGATTTATCTGATTTTCTCATAGATTAAGGTTCTAGGTTATCATGGTATGTTTTTATGAACATTGTAAAGTTACCTTAAACCTAACTATAGTTGACTTACACATGTATTTATATTTTCTAATAGTGTTATCTCTGTATGACTATAGCAATGAAATATACACAGGAATGCTATGAGCCTTTGAATTTCCCACAGAATTGTATTAGGTCAAGTCAAAAGTGTAGATCACTATTTACCATCCAGATGTCAGCACCCATAAATTCAGCAAAGGACCTCAATTTATTGTAATTTGGATGCCACTGATGTTATTAAATATTACATGGGTTAAGGCAATGAAAGCAGTTTTTTTTTTTTTTCCCACTGTACAGCAAGGGGATCAAGTTATCGTTACATGTATACATTATAATTACATTTTTTCCCCACCCTTTGTTCTGTTGCAACATGAGTATCTAGACAAAGTTCTCAATTGAAAGCAGTTTTTGATGTCCATGTTGAAACTTTGAATAAGATGTAATTCCTTACCGTTAAATTGTTCCATGAGTGTAAAAGCTGCATTCTTCCTTCACTGCTGCTTTTTCTCTTTTATTTTGTTTTGCCACTTTGCTGTTGCTTAATTAAAGGACCGAAAGGAGTAGGAAAAAAATGTAAGAAAAAGGGTAATTGATGCACTGTGGCATTTGAATATTCTTTTCATATCCAGGAAAATATTCTTTTCATATTCCTATATTTTTATGTGGATTAGTGGCAGATTTCAATAATCCCTGGTGGCTCTGACTTTTCAGGAAGGTATAAATGCCCATGTAATTGCTAACTTAATTGTTTCTAATCTTTGAATCAAATAAAGTAAGGCTTGATAGTATATCACTGCTAATCATGAATCCTGATCATGAATATGTATTGTGTTAGCCAACTGCTCATACCCATGTTATCTAAGACAATTCAAGGGACATTTGAATCAGTGGTTCCTATAGCAATGGAGCAATTGTATCAGAAAGGGCAGCTTCCATGTGGGTCAGCTATTTTGCTTCTGTGTAGTCATTCTTAGAGATCTGGTCTAGAGTCAGCTCCTTTGCCCTTGAAATAATTGTGTCAATACCTAATACCTTATAGCTCTGAAGCTACTATTGTTGAAATAATGCTGTATAACAGTGAACCAAAACTCCTCAGTGGCACTCAACACTAAGCATTTATTTTTCATATTTCTGTGGGTCAGTCGGTGTTCTGCTGATCTGAGCTAGGCTTAGCCTGACAGCTCTTCTCCAGCTAAATGACATCCTGAGTAGCCAGGTAACTGAGGCATGATTTTCACATGGTAAATAGAAAAAGACTTCATTTAATCACCCAACCATAATTCTAGCCAATGATTGCGTTACATCTAATAACATCCCATTAGTCAAAGCAAGTCACATGATAAGCTCCACATCAAGGAGTGGCAATTACTATAGTTAATATGGCAGAAAGTAAGACTGAGTAATCCAGTTATGAAGTAGGGAGTGAATGGCTAAGGTCCTGTTCCAGTCTGTCATACTACATAAATGTCTTTTTATGAAAATAGCTCAAGCAGTTTTAATTCACATGCAATAGAACACTGACTAATACAGAACTTTTTTTTTTTTTGGTAAATTCAGTATATATTAAAGTATAAACTAAAGAGAATGTATTAACTCCATTCTCATTAGTTTATGTGTGAGGCAGTATATTTCTCAGGTAGAAATCAAACAGTAGTTTTAACACCAGGAGTGAAGGAAATGAACTTGGAAATGTATTTACATGTGAAAAGTATTTGTGAGCTCTTCAATCAGAACCCTTGGGTAAGTACCTCCAGCAGGAGCAGGAGCAGATGCCAAGGCCCCTGGTTTGATGATTTGAACTATTAATCCCGGACAGTAGGCACCAGAACTTTAGGCTGCAATATTAGTTTCCTCCAGCCCTAATCCTCCCTGGCTTTAGCTGTTTCAAACTTGTTTTGCTGGAATGTTTCCAGCATACCGTGCAGTCAGGAACACACTGATTAAGGCAGGCTAATTGAATAGTAAAATGTCAAAGGCCATTGAAATGTCAGTTTGTTCGCCTTTTAGAGGTTGAGAACTGCCACTATTGAAATTGTTTCTTGGGTATCATTGAGTGAGGGGTTGAGTAGGGAGATAGGAGCAATTACATTGAGGGAAAATGGTATTGTCTCTCCCCTCTTGAACTATATGACTGCCTGAGCAGAGCAGCAGAGGAAAATAATATAAAGGGGATAAGTGATATAAAAAAAAAGTGAGGCTGTCTGTGTTTTGCAACCCAGAACTACACAGAAATGACATCCATCATCATCCCTTCTTTATTCGTTTCTAAGCTTTTTTCTTTCCAATTTTAAAAAGATACTTTACAGCATGACAAAGACTGTTAAACATCAAGATATATAAATCTCCAAAGGTTTTGATTTTTTTGATCTCTGCAGTTACTTTTAGTAAATTATTTCAGTTCTTAAAAGAACTGAAAGTATTCATCTGAATACTTACTTAATGAAATTAGTGATAACTTTATCATTTACTTTTGAACTTTGTGTTTTTACTTTTTGTATATTTTAAATTTTTTTTACATCTTGAAAGTTTAAAAACATTTTTCTCAGAGTCATTTTTCATATGTGTTCTTTTTCAAACTCCTCACCCATGTGTTTCCAACAAGTAGAAATGAACAACATATGTCTCTATTTCCTACTTATTTATAGATTATTTTATACTTTTTTTGAATTACTCGTGTTTGGGGTTCTTTGCCTATCTGATCTACAAAACAGACTTGACAGATCATTTGTTATCATCAGTTTATCTCCAGAAGTATTTTCACCTTCCAGGCTCCTATATCTTATTAAAAAAAAAAAATTTGAAGCAAAAACATATATATATATGTATATATATATATAATTGCTTTTTAGAAGTATCTAAAAGGAAATCAGTTTGTACACTTTAAAAATTAAGATTTAGAATCCAGATTGAACATTTGTATAAATAAAAATTCAACAGAAAAGCATTCACTCTTGAAACAATTTGGTTTTCTTATTACAAATGGAATTTCAAAGTCCATTACCATAGTTTGACCCTAACCTAGAAAGCTAGGTGTATATCAAATAAGTCATCATCCCTTTAAAAATTTAGTTCTAGAATTTACTTATTTTATCAATTTATTTTTATTGTGATGTTAATAAACACATGTAGCAGAACTTGATTTAATAGATGATTATTGTTCTTCATAATTTTTTCATAAAACATGTTCTCAAATCACTTAAACCTTTTATTTGAAATCTATAAATAGCACTCTAAGGAAGTAGATTTATATTTGAAGAAAGGATTAGAGGTTAGCGATCTCATTTAGTTATGTTTCATATGTCTGTATTTGCCACTGTTGATAAAATTTCCATTTACCTTTTTAGTTCTTTGTTTCTTTGTACCTTCTAAAACTTGTAATGTGGCAGAGTTCCTGCTGTTGCACATGTTAAGGATCTGTCATTGCTGCAGCTGTGACATAGATCAAAGCTGTGGCTCAGATTCAGTCCCTGGCCCAGGAACTTCTATATGCCATGAGTGAGACGAAAACAAAACAAAACTTGTCATGGGGAAACATTGGTTAGTGGTATAGTTCATGGCCCTGCCTACCAGTGTCAAAGGCCAAAGAAAGGGAATCGGAGAAGAAAAGCTTAGGCATATGTGTCTCTTCTTTTTGGCTATGATTCCCACTCAAGTGAGATCTTGGAATTTTTTTCCCGATTTTCTCTTTCCAAAGAGTGAAACATTTGGGCAAAACCTAATAACCAAGGTCTCAAACCCTTTGATTCTATGACTCCACTTAAACATAGAATATAAATATGAAAATTCAGATGAAGTAAAATGAAAGTAGTTAATATGAGAATACATGTTACCAAAACAGATGATAATAGTACGAGCAGCCAACATTTATCCAGAAATATTTCATTCCAAAGCATACTCTCTTCCCAGACTAGTTTGCAGTTCCTCAGAGGTAACCACTGGGATTCTGCATTTATTCCTAAATTGTAGCTTTTCTACCATCCTCTGATAGTACTCCTAACCCCAGTCACTTAGATTGAATCCCAATGGACCAACATGGTTTTTGGTATTCATCTGATGCATTTATATATTTTATATTTTTGAGAGGGAAAGAAGTTAATATTTTTCTTAGAGCAGGACTTTAGGTAGCAGTGTTATTTCTTATCAGGTTTTAATTATCCAGACATTTTAAAAAAGGCAAACCCAAGGGAAAGAATTAATAAATAGAAAGATATTATGGTTTGTCTAATTAAAATTCTTCTCTCCTGCTAATAAAGCTTTATTGCAAATATGTGTGGGCATTGGATAACTGCATAAGCAATGTACTAACTAACTGAGCTAATAAAGTGTATTTTATCCTGTCAGCCCGGCTTCAGTGTGCCTAGAATATCCCCTTAGATCCTTCAGTGATTTAATAAAAATGCCTGTTCTATTCTCCAAGAACTTAACTAGCCAGAGAGTGAACTTTCTCTTTCCCTGCTGGGATCATGGATTGCAAATCAGTTTTCTCTGCCCAAAAGCAATCACCTAAGCCAGTGGTTATGTGAGACTAGGGTAAAAGGGAAAAGCCGTAAAAATTAATGAGCCTATCTGATGCCCAAGCTTTCAGACCATAATTCTAGGCATGAGAAAATTGAAGTCTTTTTTGGTGCTGTCTCAGGTTGAGTGTAGACTGCAGTGCATGCTAGTGTTTTTGGAAATTTTGTTGTCTGAAGACTACTAGTGCAAAGTGCTTCTACCTCTTCCTATAACTACAATAACCAAATTTAACAAAAGCAAAATAAAAGACACCATTAGCAGAGTTAATGGTGTGTAAGTGAGATATCCTTGGGATATAAATAATAGAATACTTTTTCAAACCAGCTCAGGCAATAATGTTGGCTTTGGTAACTGAAACATCCAGTTGTAGAAATTGTTTTGAGTAATATTTGATGCAGAGTTGAGGGATCCTTCAAAATGTCACCCTATGTCTCTCTCCCTGCCCTCCTTTTTCCCCCTCCTTCCCCATGTCTCTCTCCCTCTCTTTCTCACTCCTTTTTCTGGGTTCTTCTCTCTGATTTCCATGGTGTTTGCTTTACCAGAAGGCTTGCTGGATCACCTTGAGAGTAACTTCTGAGAGTTATGCAGTTCCATGCTTTCTCTTTCCCAGGATTCCTTTCTGGATAGTAAGGAAGCATGTCTTTGCAAAAGACTACACCCATGGGTAGGTCAGTGCTCTGACCTAATCAAGTGGGTATTCCCTTCCCAGGGAGTGAGTTAGGTATGCAGTCATGATGATGGAGGTGTGAATTCCCAAAAGAAATGCAAATTATTATGATTAAACTAAAATGAAAATGGAAGCTCAATGGTCAAAAATAGCCAATGTTCTCCAGAATTTAGAAGATAAATTGCTTTTTAAATTAAGCTATCGATAAGTGCTATTGAATTTGCATCATTTTCTGCCATACTGTATGGTTTTGCAATTACATTAACTGACATCCACTCCTAGGCAAATGGTAGAAACCCCCATTATTATTGCTCCTGAAAATCAAGAGAATAACATTTTATTGAATGTTTACTGTCATGTTTTAAGCCATAAAATAAAATTTTAAGTTGATAGTTTCTTATGGACAAAAAGTATTTACTGTTATTAGGGAATGAGTGTATTTTCTCATGGGAGCTGTCTCCCCATCACCTCTTGCCAGAGTAGATGCATTTCCACGGAAGGCAGAGCATGCCTCAGTTTCTCCCTAACGAATGTTTTAGAAGTATCAGTAACAGAAGCTCAATTGCAAACTGAAATCCATTTATCATTTCTGAGACTTGCCATAAGTGCAATATGGCAATGACTATGAGGGACACAACATGTAAAACCTTTTGACTATGGCCTTCAAAAACACATACCTATATGGGCAGAAAACTTACTATGAATTTGACATGATACTAGGAAAAGGAGTCTTGTAGAAGTAACTCTCTTTTGATAATACAGTCATATCTAGAGGAAAACAAGAAATGGCTTCAGAAAGAAATATACTGGGCTATCTATATAACTCTGAACAATCTCTAGCTGCTGCCAGTGAGTGTGATGGTCAGAAGAAATAATAGTAATAGGACTGTGATAGTAGATCCACTGTTTATGTACAATTTCATCATCTGCTCATGTTTTCAAATGTCCTTCCCTTCCCTTGGGGCATTCATTCATTCAGACATTCTTGTTTTGAGTTCCCCTAATCAGAGAGGTATCTGATGAAATAATCAGACAAGCTCATTTTCCATATTTTTATATTAGGAAGTTTAATTAATGATAAATACCATATACTTCAATAATCCTGCATTAGGAGGATACATATGTGTAGGTTTTGAGAGTTCTCTTGATAATGTATTCACACTCCTCAATTCCATAGGAAGATCTTAAGTAATTCTTGCTTCTGTATTAAGCCTTCTAGTTTCCAAGAACTCCATTTAATGTACCAAATCTTAGAATAGTATTGAAATTCTTTCTTGGGCTTACTTTGATCCAAATTTTATATTTCCTCTTTCCATCACTCTAGGGTTTCTTGTATTGTTTTGAAAAATGTATGTCATCATTTAATTGACAGTAAATAATATTGTCTTTGTCCTCTCGGTATCCCCTCCCCCACATTAGACAGACACTTCCTGAATTGATAAGGCAAGTTCCTTTGTCTATTAGTTTTCAAAGGAATCTAATAAACATAAACAGGAGCCACCTACACCTTTTTTAAAACAGCATCAAAAAAAAAAATCTCTTGTAAATTGCATTATTTTAATACTGTTTGTTCCTCTGAAATATTCATATTTAATCCATGTGAGAGCAGATTATTTACAGCTATAACTTTCCATGCATAGCTCAGTTCCTTGTTTATGAACAAGGGTTGTGATTGCAAGTTTGTCTTTAAAAAGAAATAATTATCAGCTCTTTCATTTTTTTCAGTCTATGTAGTTTTCCATTATCCTCTTAATTGCCTCATTTTTTTGAACCTTTTCTTTCAGTTTTATCGAAATACAATTGGCAGCACTGTATAAGTTTAAGGTGTATAGCATAATGATTTGACTTGCATACATCAATAAATGATTACCACAGTAAGTTTAATAAACCCATATCATCTCAAGATTAGAAAATAATTTTAGGATTAGAAATCAGAATTTAGAAAAACATTTTTTTTCCTTCTGGTGAAAAGAAAACATTTTTTTTCCTTCTCTTAGGATTTACTCTTTTAATGTGTATGTATCACACAGCAATGTTTGCTATATTTACCATGTTGCACATTACATCCTTAGTACCTATTCATCTTGTAACTGGAAGTTTGTACCTTTGGACTGCCTTCATTCAGTTTCCCCTCCCCCACCCCTGCCCCTGGTAACCACAAATCTGATTTGTCTATGAGTTTGCTTTCTTGTTTGTTTTCTAACTATAATTGACCTCAAAGAAATGTTAGTTTCTGATATGCAACATATTTTGTATTTATATACATTTTAAAATGATTACTATCATAAATCTAGTTATGATATGTCCCCATACAAAGATACTAACAATTATTGAATATATTACCCAGACTGAACATTTCATATACCTTTGACTCATTTATTTGACTGGAAGTTTATACCTCTTAGTCTCCCTCACCTGTTTCTCTTCTCTCCTCACCCCCCACACCTCTGGCAACCACCAATTTGTTCTTTGTATCTATGACTCTATTTCACTTTTCTTGTTTGCTCATTTGTTTTGTATTTTAGATTTCACATATGCATCAAAACATACAGTATTTGTCTTTCTCTGTTTGACTTATTTCATTTAGAATAATACCCTCTAGGTCCATTTATATTACAAATCACAAGTAATAACCATTCATTCATTTATATATATGAATTTATATGTATATATCACATTTTCTTTATCCATACATCTGTTGATGGGCACTTATGTTATTTCCATATCTTGGCTATTATAAATAGTTTTGCCAAAAACATACAGGAGCATGTGTCCTTTAGAATTAACGTGTTTGTTTTCTTCAGACACATACTCAGGAATGGGACTGCTGGATCTTATAGTAGTTCTATTTTTAATTTTTTGAAGACTCTCCTTACTTTTTTCCAGAGTGCCTGCCAACAGTACTCAAGGGTTCCCTTTCCTCCACATCCTTGCCCATGCTGGTACTTGTCTTTTTGATAAATAGCCATTCTAATGGGTATGAGGTGATATCTCCAGGGGTGAACAGCAAAATCATCTGGAATGCTCTTTTAAATATGCAAGTATGCATCCCTATTCTCCAGAAATTCTAACTTAGTATGCACATTGGAAAGAGGCAAAATTATAAAAGCAGCACACAAGTCTGATGAAGAACCACTACGTAACTCTTTCTGTACCTGGAAGGGGCTCTGTGCATAATGATCCCTCGTTGAATTTCCTTTGTTTTTGCTCAGAAGCCATATTCCCATCTTCACACAAAAATCTATCTCACTTTTGGCAGTTGGGCATTCATGGTTAATGGAGACAAAACTGATTTTTCAAGACAGCACAAAACAATGAAAAACTATGATTATATATACATATACATGTTGACAGGTTTCACATATCATTTGGCATTTATCATGAAAATGAAGCAAAGAGAGTAAAATAGCATGAGAGAATTTAAGAGGTACAATTAACATCTGCCTTAAATATTCATGCAGGTAGAGATTAGGATATTTGTCAGGAGAGAAGCTCTTGTGGAGAAGTGGTGTTTTTAGGTATCTAGTGCATATGTAATCTTACGTTTGATATTGATCATTTCTGTGCTCTCTTCTTTACTAGTCTAGGTAGCAGTTAATTGTGTCATTTTATTAAAAAACAACCTTGAATTTTTTTCTCTCAGTCTTATTTGTTTTGTTCTTCCCTAATTACTGCTCTTTATTATTTACTTGCTTTTGCTTACCTTGCGTAAACTGTGCTTCTCTTTGCTTCTTAAAAGTTAGCTCTTCCAATTAAATTTATTTGAATTTGAAGTGTATTAAATTTTTTTCTGCAATTCAAGAAGTTCCTTCTGTAACTTTCCTTCTAACCACTGTTTTAGCTATGCCTCACAGATTTTGAAAGGTAGTACTTGAGTTTTTACTTAATAAAATATTTTCCATCTAAAAAATGTCTTATTCAATTTATGATTATTTAGAAGTGTGTTATTTAATTTCCAAATAATTTACTGTACTTAAATGTATTATTATAATTGATTTCTACTTTATTTCTGTTAAGTTTGGAAGCATATTTGTTATAATTTTAATTGTTTTAAATCAAATGAGGCTTTTTATTTTTGCTGATCCTAAAAATCTTAGTGAACTGTGCTTTGTGCTTATAAGAAACGGGAAGTTCCCGTTGTGGCTTAGTGGTAACAAACCTGACTAGTATCCATGAGGATGTAGGTTTGATCCCTGGCCTTGCTCACTGGGTTAAGGATCCAGCATTGCCATGAGGTGTGGTGTAAATAACAGACATGGCTTGGATCTTGCATGACTGTGGCTATGGTGTAAGCAGGCAGCTTCAGCTCTGATTCAACCCCTAGCCTGAGAATTTCCATATGCTGTGGGTGTGGCCTTAAAAAAAAAAAAAAAAGAAGAAAAGAAAAGAAAAAGAAATGAAAGTTTACTCCCAGTTTTTGGTATAGTACTTTGTAAATATCAGTTAGGTCAAGGTGTTTGATAGTTCTAGCTCTGTTACTTTATGTCTAATTTTATCAATTGTGGAAAGGATGTTAAAAAAATCTTAGTATGATTCTGAAATTGTCTATTTCTCTCTCTAATTCTATCTTTTTTTTTTTTTTTTTTAAATCTTTTTAGGGCCATGACACCCATGGCATATAGAAATTCCCAGGCTAGGAGTCAAATCTGAGCTACAGCTGCTGGCCTACACCACAGCAACACAGGATATAAGCCACTTATGCGACCCACACAACAGCTCACATTAACGCCATATTCTTAACCCACTGAGTGAGGGCAGGGATGGAACCTGCATCCTCATGGATCCTAGTCAGGTTCATTAACCATGGAGCCACGAAAGGAACTCCCTATCTGTCTTTTAATTCATGTGTTTTGTGGATGTATTTTAAGACAAATATATGCTTAGGACATGATGGTTATGTCTCCCTTGTGGGTACACCAGTTTATCATTATGACATTCCCTTATTTTTCTCTATTTATTGTCCTATTTATTCCTATTCTTTGTTTTGAAATTTATATTGTCCGATATTAATATATAACCACTTTGGGCTTCAGTACCTCTTGTTTGAATGAAATATATTCTCCATCCATGAGGTCCATATCTATCTATGTCTTTATAAACAGCATTTTTTGTAAGCAGCATCACATTTGGATTTTGCTTTCTTTCTTTTTTTTTTTTTTTGCATTTGAATTATCCCTACTTTCTAAGTGCTCAGTTCATTAATGTTTAATGCAATTATTAATGTAGTTAGACTTAGATATCTAATGTTGGGGTTCATTCAATGGTAAGGAAATGCGAATCTGGCAATTTATATGTATACTGCCCTTTTCCTTCTTAGAGAGAAATCTTTTTTTTAATGATTTTTATTTTTTCCATTATAGTTTGTTTAGTGTTCTGTCAATTTTCTACTATACAGCAAAGTGACCCAGTCACACATACATATATACATTCTTTTTCTCACATTATCCTCCATCATGCTCCATCACAAGTGACTAGATATATAGTTCCCTATGCTATACAGCAGGATCTCATTGCTTATCCATTCCAAATGCAATAGTTTGCATCTATTAACCCCAGATTCCCAGGGTGAGAGAGCAATCTTAATCTCCCTTTTTCTTCTCAGAAATAGAAGGAAACTATTTTTGCCTTTTGGAATGTAAATAAAAATCTAGTGGTGAGGGAAATAAAATAAGCCATCATAGTTTAACTCCTGGATAACTCTATTGCTCCTGGTTTCATATCCCTTTGAAATGTAAGCCCATGACTCCCAGACAGTCTCTCAGTGTTTGAATCATCCCTAAAGTTCCAAATCTTATCCACTGATGCAACTCCCAGAAAAAGTTTTCCCTAGACCCTTACCATGTAAAAATATACAAATACTCACTTCCTGTGGATTCAGTAACTTTTTCCTCTATTTTAAAAAAAATTACTATAAAAGTTGTTCTGAGAATTCTTACTTCATTTTCTAATTCTAACATTTCCATATATACATGTGTGTACACACAAACACACAAATATATATATATATACATATTTTTTTTTGCTAAGATTTTCTTTCTTGTCATTCATATTTTTCTTTACCTTGTTACTTTAAAGTTTAGGTCTGATAATTCCAACATCTGAATCATCTCCAGGTTGACCTCCATTTTCTTTGGAAATATTTTCCTGTTTCATTTATATTGAGTATTTTTAGATTGCATTCTATAAATGTGTGAAATTCTGAGTGGTGTATTGTATGCTCCCAGGATCCCCTTACATCTCTCTAAGTAATGTTTGTTTTTAATTTTATGGCTGCACCTGCCACATATGGAAGTCTCCAGTCCAGGGATTGAATCTGAGCCACAGCTGCAGCTGTGGCAATGCCTTTTCCTTCTTAATCCACTGCGTCAGACCAGGGATCAAACCTGTACCTTCGTAGCCACCTGAGTCCCTGCAGTCAGATTCTTAAACCACTGCACCAAGGCAGGAGCTCCTCTAAATAATGCTTTTGGTTTTGTTTTAGCAAACAATTAACTCAGTTGGCTTGAAAATGAACATTCAATCTTGTCCAAGATGAGTGGCAACTTAGATGTCAGTTCAATTCTTTTTGGTGTCTAGTGGAGCTATTCACACAATAATCTATGCAAGGAGTAATTCAAGAATGAGCTCTGGACTTAAGCAGAGATTTCACACAAAACCTGGACCTTTTTCCTTTCCAGCAGCTGTGATTCTCTAGGTTCTGTCTTCCCTAGGCTAGAAAGATGGTATATTTCTATCGGAATTTCAGCCATCCTACACCATACTCAACTTCAGCCTATCTTCAGACTAATGCTAAAGGGACAAGGAATTTAACTGTACTAGCCCTTTCTTACAAGATTCCATTCCCTTCCAAATGTATCTGCAATTGCTTATTCTCTAGATCCTTCACAGAATGTTCTAAAATGTTATATTGAGTTGATTTTTATATGTGTAGGAGAGTCAGCCTGCTGGCAACTTGATCTGCCATACCAGAGTTGGAACTCACACTTAGTACTATTTTACATGTTTGTGTATAAATACCTTTCACAACTTTCATTAGATTTATTCCTAGATAATTTTAATTCAAGAATAATTTGCATAAAGTGAAATACAACACTCTAAGAATGCCAGATTGTTGGTAACCATGGCTTTCATTGTATGCTCCTCAAGAAGAGAGTCCCTGCATTACTTAGAACTCTACATCAAGTGAAGATCTGTTGCCTGGAACATATAAGTACTCTATAAGTATTTTTGAATTAAAATGCATTTTTTTTAACAACTGCGCCTGCAGCATATGGAAGTTCCCAGACTAGGGGTTGAATAGGAGTTGCAGCTGAAGCCTATGCCACAGCCACAGCAGCACCTGATTCCAGCTGCATCTGCAACCTGTTCTTCAGCTTGCAGCAACCAGGTCCTTAAACTCCTGAGCAAGGCAAGGAGTCGAACTCTCATCTTCATAGAGACAGCACCAGGTCCTTAAACTACTTAGCAGCAAAGGAAATGCTCATTGCTGATTCTGATGTAATGAATTGGTAATTTTCTTGCTGAAGTTTCCCATCTTTGGATCTACTCAAGAATAGTTTTGGAATAGAGCACAGAGCTTGTAGCTGACCACTTACACTGACCCTTCCTATCTCTGCTTCAGTGGTTTGAAATCTTTAGTGCATAACAGGATCATGCAGGAGGATGTTAAATAATATTGATGTCAGGCTGTACCCAAGACCAGTGACACTGGCAGTGTAATTCTAGTACCAATATTTTGTAAATCTCTCCAGGTAATTCTAACATACACTAAGGTTGTGGACCTTGGTTCAATTTAAAGCCAAGCACACAGATTTGGCCTGTTTAAAGATTCTAGGGGTTCCCATTGTGTGTTAGTGAGTTAACCCAACTAGCATCCATGAAGGTGCAAGTTTAATCCCTGGCCTCCCTCAGTGGGTTAAAGTATGTGGTGTTGCTTCGAGATGCAGTGTAGGTTGCAGAAGTGGCTCAGATCTGGCGTTGCTGTGGCTGTGGCATAGGCCAGCAGTTGCAGGTCCGATTTGATTCCTAGCCTGTGAACTTCCATATGTCGCAAGTGAAGCACTAAAAAGATTCCAAGGGTACAAACTATGAGAAAACAATCAGATGACTAAGGCAAAAGTAAGCCTGAAAAATTTTCTGTTGTAGAATTTTAGAGTTTTCCCATGCATTATTTTCTGCCTTTTGACTCATTTCTTTTTTTTTTTTTTTTTTTTTTTTTGTCTTTTTGCCATTTCTTGGGCCGCTCCCTCAGCATATGGAGGTTCCCAGGCTAGGGGTCGAATCAGATCCATAGCTGCCAGCCTACACCAGAGCCACAGCAACGTGGGATCCGAGCCTCGTCTGCAACCTACACCACAGCTCATGGCAATGCCAGATCGTTAACCCACTGAGCAAGGGCAGGGGTTGAACCTGCAACCTTATGGTTCCTAGTCAGATTCATTAACCAGTGCACCACAACAGGAACTCCAGACTCATTTCTAAATGTAATTTGATATGTATGACTGGGTCCCCATGCTGTACAGCAGAAATTGGCACAACACTCTAAATCAACTACACTCTAAAAAATAAAAAGAGGGAGTTCCCATTGTGGCTCAGTGGGTTACAAAACCAAATAGTATCCATGAGACTTTGGGTTTGATCCCTGGCCTTGCTCAGTGGGTGAAAGTTGCTGCATTGCATTGCATTGCATTGCATTGAGTTGTGGTGTAGGTCACAGACACTGCCCAGATCCTGCATTGCCACGGCTGTGGAATAGGCCAGCAGCTACAGCTCCGATTTGACCCCTAGCCTGGGCACTTCCATATGCCAAGGGTGCGGCCCTAAAAATCAGAATAATGAATAAATGAATGAATGAATAAATAAATAAATAAATAAATAAATAAATAGGAGCTCCTATACTGGTGCAACAGGATTAGCAGCATCCTGGGAGCACTGGGACATGGGTTTGATCACAGGCACAGCACATTGTGTTAAGGATCCAGCATTGCCACAGCTTTGGCTTAGGGCAAGACTGCAGCTTGGATCTGATTCCTTCTCCAGGAGCTCCATATGCCGTGGGGCAGCCAAAAATGGAAAAAAAATTATATGTGTGTGTGTGTGTGTGTGTATTATTTGAAGCCCCATTAGAATTAAACCTAATGTTTAAAAATAATAGTGGTATGAGGAACTGTAAATATAAGATAGAGTCAGATTGTGGGGGGCTCCATATCCTGGACTAGACTCCACTGTGAAGTCACAGAAAGATTCTGATCATTGTATTTACACACACACACACACACACACACACACACACAGAAGTTTGGAGAAGAATAGATTAGCAGTGCTTGACAAGATTTAAACCTATAGATGGTATTACTGTAAAGGAACTTGGAACTCTAAGCCATTAGATTTATTAGCATTACTGAAGCTTGTTTTCAAACATTTTTAGACCAAAAAGTTTCTAGTTGCCCACAGGCTAAGAGTCAAGTGTATGCTTCTGGAATTTTAAATATTCTTCTGTGTGTGCATCCCACAGTGTATCAGCCTAGATAGCATCTTGACAACACCCTTCTCCCCTGAGAGTGGCCTCTGACACCTCTCTTCCTCATTTCAGGAGCTGAAAGGAAATCTTATCTCCTGGGGATGAATCTCTGGGATTGAAACAGTACGAAGTAGTTGAAGACTTGTCTGTGAATACTGAAGTCTTATTAGAAAACGATTCACCCTCTCTTTTCTTAGTTAAAAATATTATTGTACAAAGATTAATAACCTGGATCCTACAGATCTATTAAGAAAACCTGTTCAATAAAATCATGCCTTTGATTATGTCACCAAAGGCATTGCCTGTCTTGGGTCAAAGGCATAGATTGGGCAGAGGTGTTAAACCTTATCATCTGTTGCTTTAGTGTTCAGATAAAATCTCATGTGTCAAATCTGATCTGGTCGATGTTCCCTTTTAAAGTTTTCCATGTTCTCAATGAATTTCACAAAAATTCTAACCTCTCTGGTTGGCACTTACATATTTTTTTCTTTTTCTTTTCCATTTTTTAAAGTGTTGTTTTTTTGTTTGTTTGTTTGTTTGTTTTTGTCTTTTTGCCATTCTTGGGCCGCTCCTGCGGCATGTGGATATTCCCAGGTTGGGGGTCCAGTGGGAGCCTCAGCTGCTGGCCTACGCCAGAGCCACAGCAATGCGGGATCCGAGCCACATCTGCAACCTACACCACAGCTCACGGCAACTCCGGGTCCTTAACCCACTGAGCAAGGGCAGGGATCAAATGCTCAACCTCATGGTTCCTAGTCGGATTCATTGACCACTGCGCCACGACAGGAACTTCCCCATTTTTTAAAGTTTTATCAAAGGATAGTTGATTTACAGTTTTGTGATAATTTCTGCTGTGCAACAAAGTGATTCAGTTTTACATGTACATGCATCCGTTCTTTTTCAGATTCTTTTTCCACATACATTATCACAGAGTACTGAGTAGAGTTCCCTCTGCTATACAGCAGGTCCCTCTTGGCCAGTCATTCCATATACCACAGTGTGCATATGCCAATTTGACTTAATTTTCTTGTCTGTCATCCTGCCAACTTCTCACTCATCCCACTCCATCCCCTTCCTCTCAATGCACAGACAGCCTTACTTATCTATCTAGAGATAATAGTAGCTACTGAAAATTTATCATTCCAAATTAGACATATTTTATAATCACAGAATGAATGAGAATTGGGGTATCAGAATTATTATAACAAAAATGATCATTAAAACTTCTATCCTGATCTTATATCATGAATAACACAAAATGCTGATAGGTTTTATTTTTCAATCTTTTACTATTTAGAAGTGTTTCAGTTAAAGAAGCAATTTTTAATTATAAACAGGTGCTTATCTTACTTTTAAAAATGTGCTTATTTAATAGAATGTACACTGATTATCTCTGTTTCATATCATAGGAGGCAATTTTAGTGTCATCTATCAGTGATATTAATGCACATGGTACAAGGCTTCATAAAGTCCACGTGCAAGTTTAAAAGGCTAATCACTTGGAATACATCACCACACCCAAAGTACTGACCACACCTATCACTTCCAAAAATGTTCTTGTGTTCTGTGTGTGTGTATGTGTTCTCCACAGTGTAAGTCTTGAGACCAGAAGCCTGGTCTTTTTCAGAATGCTCTTTCAGGCAGCCCATCCCTGAGGTCTGTAGACACTGGGTGGGCCTAGTCAATATGGCATTTGGCCAGAAGCAGTTCTTCAGAGAAGAGACAGTTGTGAATTGTCAACCAACATTCAAGGCCACTGAGATGGGTGCAAGGGCTTGGCCAGTAATGAAGATCAGGTCAAGACCCAGACAGTATCGACTTAAACCGTATAGACATAGACAAATACTTCCTTCTTTGATACATATGATTTGTCCTCGCCCATCTGCCTGCCTCTGCTTTGAATACTATCACTTGGGTTTATGGCAAAGGAAGGAAAGAAAGGATCTTTCAAGACCAGTAAGTGACAGGTGATTTCCCACATCTAAACACTTCTGTTAGAAACCTTTACAAAATGATCATATCTTTATGCTGTCACTATGAAGGCCACACTAAAGATGGACACTTCAGGACCTTGTACACAGAAGTCATATGACTGTACAGCAGAAATTGACAAAACATTGTAAATCAACTATGCTTTAATTAAAAAAATAAGATGGTTGGAATTAATTAAATTGCATACCCTGAGTCCCTTACTCAGATTTTTTACAGTGCTTACTGGGTTCTTGCTAGCACTCAGGACAGTTCAGTTCATCTTCCAGAAAAGGGTGATTTTAATTAAAATAAGCTCAACACTGTATTATTTTGTCATTGTTCTACATGCCAAGAATGCTTTATTTTATGATCAAGCATGTAATGCACTTGCATGGTCAATTTCACTGACAGCTATACCGTGTAATAATAAATAAAGAAGTAAACCAATCAACACCCCCCTTTAAAGTTAGTTGAGAGAAGAGTGTAAAATAAGAAATTTTATGATAACCACGCATAAAATGCAGTATTTAAAGGAATATCCAAATATGGGTTAAACATCTCAGCCTTGAAATAATTGTATCTCACTCCATAATAGTTTTAGCTTTGAGAGGAATTAGAGAAGGGAGGGACAGATTAAGTGTCTGGAATTAACATGCCAGAAAATATTTTGCTCGTTTGAATACGCTGAAGATTTAAAAAAAAAAAAAAAAGAGAGAGAGAGAGAGAAAGAAAGAAAATCTCTTCACACTTAGAGTCTGGGGAAGCACACAGCATATGGGGAAAACATAAAGCAGCCAGAGTTTCCTCAAAGACCCAAGCCAGAGGTTTGTGTATGTGGACCTTACTTTATTTTCTTCAGGAGAACGTACCTAAAATACAAGGACAAGGGGAATTAAACAAATCATTTATTTTCCTTGGAGATGGCCAGAGATTTGGTGCCTTGTAACTAAAATCTTCTTAATGATGCTTGCTGCAAATTGCCACATCAGATAAATATTTTAACTGAAGAGTGGCAAAAATAGTATAGTACAGCGATGGTACTTTGAGTTCTGGTTCTGATTCTGGATATATTTCATTCTCAAATGACTTTACAGTCAGAATTCACTAAAGTATGATTTTAATAGGATTAATACAAAGTAAGTGACAGTGAAAGAGTATTCCTGAGTAATACAGGAACTCTCTGTGCTTCTTATCCCAAACTGGCACTGCCCTGGGATGAATGAGGTGGTTGATCACACACAGAGATCTGCAGGACTGTCAGTCTTCATCTGGCCTTCAAATCTGTCCCTCTTCATGTTTCTGTAATAATAGTAGTAGCAGTAGTTGTAATGATTGCTAACATTTATTGAAGTATTATTTACAAGATACTAGCCAAGAACTTTATAATATTATTCTACTTAATCAAGTACCTCAGTGGGATAACTTTTGCCTCCTTTTAAAGATGAGAAAACACATATTCAAAGTAGTTACATGGCCTGAATACAGTCATACAGTGAATGAATGCAAAAGTCGTGATTCTGAACTGACTCCACACACCTGAATTTCTATGCTATACATTTCTCCATTCATGCTGGCTGCCATATCTTTCTGTCTTATTTAAAATCCCCTCAGTGTTCCCATTGTAGCTCAGTGGAAATGAATTCAACTAGGAACCATGAGGTTGTGGCTTCAATCCCTGGCCTTGCTCAGGGGTTTAAGGATCTGGCCTTGCCATGAGCTGTGGTGTAGGTCGCAGCCGTGGCTCAGCTCCCTCGTTGCAGTGGCTGTTGTGTAGGCCAGAGGCTACAGCTCTGATTCCACCCCTAGCCTGGGAACCTCCATATGCCACAGGTGTGGCCCTAAAAATACAAAAAATACAAAAAATAAAATAAAATTCCTTCTCTTTATGACATTAATTGTGTTCTTTCTGGCAATGTGGCAGGCAGTGATCATTATCCATTTGGTAAAGTAGATGTTTCAACTGAATAGATCTTTTATAAATCAATCATATACATAAAAGTGGGGCATCCCTAAGGAGACTCTCCAATGATTGTCTTCAAAAACAATAACCTAGGGAGTTCCTGCCGTGGCACTATGAACATTTGTGTGCATATACCTTTTTGAATTAGAGGTTTCTCCAGATATATGCCCTGGAGTGGGATTGTTAGATGATATGGTAACTTTAATTTTTTTAAGGAACCTCCATACTGTTTTCTATAGTGTCTGCAACAATTTACCTTCCCACTAACAGTGTAGGAGGGTTCCCTTTTGTCTACATTCTCTCCAGAATTTATTATTTGTGGACTTTTTAATGATGACCATTCTTACCAGGGTGAGGTCATACCTCATTGTAGTTTTAATTTACATTTCTCTGGTAAGTAGTGATCCTAAGCATCTTTTCATGAGCCTGTTGGCCATCTGCATGTCTTGAAGAAATATCTCTATATTAATATCTTAAGATAGTTATTACAAGAGTAAGCTTTGCTTTCCACATGTTTGAAAAGGAAACGGGAAATCCCAGAAATAAATGTTTTCATGCCTTTGCAGAGAAAATCTATTGATTTAATTGATTATACATAAATCGTTTAAAGGCTCTCCCAAAAGCAGAAACAATGACTCCCTGAGTGGGTCAGAGGTTAAATGTAAAAATTACAGGATAAGCAGGGAGGCTTTTTGTTAAAATATTGACATGAATATCTTATTTGTTTTATTGTCAGGAATATGTTAAAACATAGGTCAAATCTAAGTCATACATTTTAAAAGTGATTATTAGCCTATGGACATGTCCTGTGAATAGGGAACAGAAAAGAAGGAGTGGGATATTTTTCCTGTGCAACCTAGCAGTATTATCAATTTTTCCAACTTGAAAGTATGTACGTTTTACTTTTAATCATATAGCATTACATATCATATACCAGCTTGGGACTCATATCTTTTGTAAAGGTTTTCAAGTCTAAATTTTCCCAGAGTGGATCTTTTACTTCTGTTAAATGCCTAGAGCAGGAGAGAGGACAAGATGGCGGAGGAGTAGGGGGACACGCTCGCCCTCTCCCACAAACACAACAAAAAAAGCACATCTACAGAATAAATGACTCGCACAGAACAGCAACCAATCGCTGGCAGAGGAACCTAAACTCCAATAACGGCAAGAAGTTCATGACATTATTGGGCAGAACGGGAGAAAAGAGGAGAGTGAGAGAAGGTGAATCCGAGCGGGACAGGCGCTCCCGAAAGGGAACTGCGGAGGAGAAAGGGATCCCGCACCCTGGAAAGTCACCTACACGGGGGAAAGATCAAACAAACCGGAGGAATCTCCAGATGCAGAGAAGAGTGTAGCAGTAAGTTGGAGTATGGAAAAGCCGATCAAGAACCCAATGGACCATCTGAACTATGGGCACAGTCACCAAAAATTGAGACGCCTGGGTGGGGGCTGGACACCGAATTCTCAGCTCCAGAGGTTAGTCCCCGGGAAAGGGCCGGGGGACGCCTGGGTGGGGGCTGGGCACCGAGACCTCGCCTCTGAAGGTTAGTCCCCAAGAGGGGGCCAGGGGACACCTGGGTGGGGGCTGGGCACCGAGACCTCGGCTCCAGAGATTAGTCCCCGGGCTAGGGGGGCGGGGCAGAGCGGAAACTGTTTGGGAGGTCTCTAAACCATTTGACGGGGCAGAGACTGCCTGGGAGACTAGAAAACAAAGCTGTCGCAGAGGAAGGGAACAATACTCTAGGGACGGGGAAGTGGAAAGCCGCCTCAGAGGGAACCTGGGAGAAGAGCCTGGTCTGCGCCGGTGTTGGGGAGGGGAGAGAAGAAGGGGTGGGTCCCCATAGAATACCCCCCACGCCACAGCAAGCTTACAGGCCCGCTAGCTAGCAGAAAGCTGTGCTTCCCAGTGCATTCCCTCCCCCCCCCCCACCACCCCCTATGCTCTCGCCGAACCTGGGGCTGCCTGCCATCCAGGAAGGCTGGCCTCAACAATTGCCTGAAGCCTACCACCTCAGGGGCTGTCCCTGCACAGGCCTGCTTGCCCTTTGGTGGGGCTACACTTCTGCAGAGCAGCACCAAACACCACCAGGCCCCTAGAAAAGGCCTGCAGCCCAGAAAAAGCTAGAACAAGCCTAGCCAGGCCGTGAATAGATCGGCCTAATTCTCGGACGGTTTTTCTGAGACGGGCTGCCCTGGGGAGGAGCCTCTTGGGTCTCCAAGGGCCTTGCTACCCGCCCAAGCCCCCAGGGGGTGCTGAGACCTAGTGGACCAGCTGCATAGGACTGCCAGCTCCAGGCAGGACCCCCTGCAGCCCAGAAAAGCTGCAACAAGCCTGGCCGAGTCGGGAAAAGATCTCAGATGGTTTTTCTGAGTTGGGCTGCCCTGGGGAGGAGCCTCTTGGGTCTCCAACAGCCCTGCTACCCGCCCAAGCTCCCAGGGGGTGCCCCACTCCCGTGAAATAACTGCTCAGCACCACCAGCCCCCTGGAAGAGCCCCTGCAGCCCAGAAAACCTGCAACAAGCTCGGCCAGACTGTGAAAAGATCCGCCTACATTCTCAGGCTGTCCTTCTGAGTTGGGCTGCCCTAGGGAAGAGCCTCTTAGGTTCTCAGTGACCCAGATAGCTGCTCCAGCCCCCAGGGGGTGATGCACCCCTGAAGAGCAGCTGCCCAACACCGCCAACCCCCTGCAAGAACCCCACAGCCTAAAAACACCAGAGCAAGCTCTGCATGACCAAGTGAAATCTGCTACCATCGTGGTGTGGACCTCCCAGTCCTGTCTGCCCTCAGGAAGTCCGCTTTGCTTCAAAGAAACCCTGTTAGCCCCATCAACACTCCAGAAAAGCCACACTGCCTCAAAAAAGATTGACCAACAACGCCAGCCCTCAGGAAATATTCCACGGCAGTGACAAGGCAAACACTGCCCGATCACGGAGAGTACAACTCCCTCAGGAGAAAGAAAACAACAAGCAAGATGAAGAAGCTGAGAAACCACCCCCAGTCAAACCAACAGGAGAACTCACCTAAAACAGTCAACAATGAAACAGATCTCTGCAGTCAGACAGACCTGGAGTTCAAAAGAGAAATAGTGAAAATACTGAAGGAATTAAGAGAAGATATGAACAGTAATGCAGATACCCTCAGAAAGGAACTAGAAAATATAAGGAGGAGCCAAGAAAAACTAGAACATTCATTTGCAGAGATGCAAACTGAACTAGGGGCAGTAAAAACCAGAATGAATAATGCAGAAGAACGAATCAGTGATATGGAAGATAGAATAATGGAAATCACTCAATCCGGTCAACAGACAGAAAACTGAATCAAAAAAATGGAAAGCAATATAAGAGACCTATGGGATAATATAAAGCGGGGCAATCTACGCATAATAGGAATTCCAGAAGGAGTAGAAAAAGATAAGGGAATGGAAAATATATTTGAAGAAATTATCGCTGGAAACTTCCCAAATCTAAAGGATACTGGGTTCAAGATACAAGAAGCACAGAGGGCCCCAAACAAACTGAACCCAAACAGACCCACACCAAGACACATCATAATAAAAATGGCAAAAGTTAGTGATAAAGAGAGGATCCTAAAGGCAGCAAGAGAAAAACAGAATGTTACCTACAAGGGAACCCCCATAAGAATATCAGCTGATTTCTCTACAGAAACAGTACAGGCCAGGAGGGAATGACAAGAGATATTTAAAGTGCTCAAAGGAAAAAATATGCAACCTAGAATACTCTACCCAGCAAGAATATCATTTAAAATAGAAGGGGACATAAAAATTTTTCCCAACAAACAAAAACTTAAAGAATACAGCAACACAAAACCCAGGTTAAAGGAAATATTGAAAGGGCTTCTCTAAACCAAAAAGAAAGGAAGGAAAGGGAAGAAAAAAGAAAAGAAAAAAAAAAAAAGAAGAAGAGGAAGAACTAGGACTGAGGAAATCGCAATCAGAGAGCAGTCACTCAAATAAGCCAGCATACAGATTTAATCATGAACATGCTTCAAACAAAATAAAATTAAAAAGAAAAAAATAAAAGTCATCAAAACCATAAAATGTGGGCAAGGGATGTTAGGAGGTAAATAACCCTTTTTGTTTGTATGTATATCTCTCTTCTTAATTTTAATATAGTAATGAAGTGTTTGAACTTACAGGACCATCAGGCTAAAACACACAATTATGGGAAGGGGTTAGCATACTTAAAAAACAGGGCAACCACAAGCCAAAACCAAATATTGCATTTGCAAAAAATGAAAAAAAAAAAAAAACACTCAAGCAGATAATAACAGGAGACCATCCAACCAAAAAAAAAAAAAAAGAAAAGAAAGGAAGAATGGAGAACCATAGAATCAACTGGAACACGAGGTTCAAATGGCAATAAATAATCATCTATCAATTATCACCTTAAATGTCAATGGACTGAATGCCCCAATCAAAAGACACAGAGTGGCTGAGTGGATAAAAAGGCAAAAACCTTCAATATGCTGCCTACAAGAAACTCACCTTAGGACAAAAGATACATATAGATTGAAAATGAAAGGGTGGGGAAGAGTATTTCACGCCAATAGACATGACAGAAAAGCAGGAGTCGCAACGCTCATATCAGACAAAATAGACTTTAAAACAAAAGACATAAAGAAAGACAAAGAAGGACACTATTTAATGATTAAGGGATCCATCCAAGGAGAGGATGTTACTATCATCACCATATATGCCCCAAACATAGGAGCACCCAGATACATACAACAAATATTAACAGACATAAAGGGAGATATTGATGAGAATACAATCATAGTAGGAGACCTAAATGCCCCCCTCACATCAATGGACAGATCCTCTAGACAGAAAACCAATAAAGCAACAGAGATCCTAAAGGAAACAATAGAAAAGTTAGACTTCATTGATATCTTCAGGACACTACATCCAAAAAAAACAGAATACACATTCTTCTCAAATGCTCATGGAACATTCTCAAGAATCGACCACATATTGGGACATAAAGAGAATCTCAATAAATTTAGGAGCATAGAAATTATCTCAAGTATCTTCTCTGACCACAATGCCATGAAATTAGAAATCAACCATGGGAAAAGCAAAGAGAAAAAACCTACTGCATGGAGACTAAACAACATGCTATAAAAAACCAATGGGTCAATGAGGAAATCAAGAAGGAAATTTAAAAATACCTTGAAACAAATGATAATGAAGACACCACCTCTCAAAATCTCTGGGATGCTACGAAAGCAGTGCTCAGAGGGAAATTTATAGCAATACAGGCCTTTCTCAAAAAAGAAGAAAGATCCCAAATTGACAACTTAACCCTCCACCTAAATGAATTGGAAAAAGAAGAACAAAGAAGTCCTAAAGTCAGCAGAAGGAAGGAAAGTATAAAGATCAAAGAAGAAATCAATAAAACAGAGACTCAAAAAACAATAGAGAAAATTAATAAAACCAAGAGCTGGTTCTTTGAAAAGGTGAACAAAATTGACAAAGCCCTGGCCAGACTCACTAAAAAGAGGAGAGAAAGAACCCAAATAGCCAAAATTATAAATGAAAAAGGAGAAATCACAACGGATACAGCAGAAATACAAAAAACCATAAGAGAATACTATGAACAACTACATGCCAACAAGTTTGACAATCTGGAAGAAATGGACAATTTTCTAGAATCTTACAGCCTGCCAAAACTGAATCAAGCAGAAACAGACCAACTGAACAGACCGATCACTAGAAATGAAATTGAAGAGGTCATAAAATCACTCCCTACAAATAAAAGTCCAGGACCAGATGGCTTCACAGGTGAATTCTATCAAACATATAAAGAGGAATTGGTGCCCATCCTCCTTAAACTCTTTCAAAAGGTTGAAGAAGAAGGAAGACTCCCAAAGACATTCTATGATGCCACCATCACCCCCATTCCAAAACCAGGCAGAGATACCACCAAAAAAGAAAACTATCGGCCAATATCATTGATGAATATAGATGCAAAAATTCTCAACAAAATCTTAGCCAACCGAATCCAACAACATACCAAAAAAATTTTACACCATGACCAGGTTGGGTTCATCCCAGGTTCACAAGGGTGGTTCAACATATGCAAATCAATCAGCATCAGACACCACATTAACAAAAAAAAAAGTCAAAAATCATATGATCATCTCAATAGACGCAGAAAAAGCATTTGACAAAGTCCAACATCCATTCATGATCAAGACCCTCGCCAAAGTGGGTATAGAGGGAACATTCCTGAATATAATCAAAGCCATTTATGATAAACCCACAGCAAATATAATCCTCAATGGGGAAAAACGGAAAGCCTTCTCACTCAAATCTGGAACAAGACAGGGATGCCCACTCTCACCACTGCTCTTCAACATAGTTTTGGAAGTCTTAGCCACAGCAATTAGACAAACAAAAGAAATCAAAGGCATCCATATAGGAAGAGAAGAGATCAAACTGTCACTGTATGCAGATGACATGATACTATACCTAGAAAACCCTAAGGACTCAACCCCAAAACTCCTTGAACTGATTAATTAATTCAGCAAAGTGGCAGGATATAAGATTAACATTCAGAAGTCAGTTGCATTTCTGTATACCAGCAATGAAATATTAGAAAAGGAATACAAAAATACGATACCTTTTAAAATTGCACCTCACAAAATCAAATACCTCGGAATACACCTGACCAAGGAGGTAAAGGACGTATATGCCGAGAACTATAAAACCTTAATCAAAGAAATCAAAGAAGATGTAAAGAAATGGAAAGATACTCCATGTTCCTGGATTGGAAAAATCAATATTGTGAAAATGGCCATCCTACCCAAAGCAATCTACAGATTCAATGCAATCCCTATCAAATTACCCAGGACATTTTTCACAGAACTAGAACAAACAATCCAAACATTTATATGGAACAACAAAAGACCCAGAATCTCCAAAGCAATCCTGAGAAACAAAAACCAAGCAGGAGGCATAACTGTCCCAGACTTCAAGAAATACTACAAAGCCACAGTCATCAAAACAGTGTGGTACTGGTATCAAAATAGACAGACAGACCAATGGAACAGAATAGAGAACCCAGAAATAAACCCTGACACCTATGGTCAATTAATCTTTGACAAGGGAGTCAAGAACATAAAATGGGAAAAGGAAAGTCTATTCAGCAAGCATTGCTGGGAAACCTGGACAGCTGCATGCAAAGCAATGAAACGAGAACACACCCTCACACCATGCACAAAAACAAACTCCAAATGGCTGAAAGACTTAATATAAGACAGGACTCCATCAAACTCCTAGAAGAAAACATAGGCAAAACACTCTCTGACATCAACATCATGAATATTTTCTCAGGTCAGTCTCCCAAAGCAATAGAAATTAGAGCAAAAATAAACCCATGGGACCTCATCAAACTGAAAAGCTTTTGCACAGCAAAGGAAACCCAAAAGAAAACAAAAAGACAACTTACAGAATGGGAGAAAATAGTTTCAAATGATGCAACTGACAAGGGCTTAATCTCTAGAATATACAAGCAACTTATACAACCCAACAGCAAAAAAACCAATCAATCAATGGAAAAATGGGCAAAAGACCTGAATAGACATTTCTCCAAGGAAGATATACAGATGGCCAACAAACACATGAAAAAATGCTCAACATCGCTGATTATAAGAGAAATGCAAATCAAAACTACCATGAGATACCACCTCACACCAGTCAGAACGGCCATCATTAATAAATCCACAAATAACAAGTGCTGGAGGGGCTGTGGAGAAAAGGGAACCCTCCTGCACTGTTGGTGGAAATGTAAACTGGTACAGCCACTATGGAGAACAGTTTGGAGATACCTTAGAAATCTATACATAGAACTTCCATATGACCCTGCAATCCCACTCTTGGGCATCTATCCGGACAAAGCTCTACTTAAAAGAGACACATGCACCCGCATGTTCATTGCAGCCCTATTCACAATAGCCAGGACATGGAAACAATCCAAATGTCCATCGACAGATGATTGGATTCAGAAGAGGTGGTATATATATACACAATGGAATACTACTCAGCCATAAAAAGGAACGACATAATGCCATTTGCAGCAACATGGATGGAACTAGAGAATCTCATACTGAGTGAAATGAGCCAGAAAGACAAAGACAAATGCCATATGCTATCACTTATAACTGGAATCTAATATCCAGCACAAAGGAACATCTCCACAGAAAAGAAAATCATGGACTTGGAGAAGAGACTTGTGGCTGCCTGATGGGAGTGGGAGGGAGTGGGAGGGATTGGGAGCTTGGGCTTATCAGACACAACCTAGACTAGATTTACAAGGAGATCCTGCTGAATAGCATTGAGAACTATGTCTAGATACTCATGTTGCAACAGAAGAAAGGGTGGGGGAAAAACTGTAATTGCAATGTATACATGTAAGGATAACCTGACCCCCTTGCTGTACAGTGGGAAAATAAAAAATTAAAAAAAAAATGCCTAGAGCAGCAGTTTTCAACTGTGATATCTCAAAGCATAAATATGTTTCAATCTGTTCTGAATTTGTACAAAAGTAATTTATAAAATGGAAGAATAAATAATCAAATGTTTTCTAATTATTTAATATAGATTATAAAATATTCCTGTAACTCTGATGGGTATACAATTTATCATCCAAACCAGAAAAAAATGTTGAATGTAAAAAAGGCACTACAATAAATTAAGCCAGAAAAATAGGTTTTAATTCTAAATTACAACCCAGAGCCACCCAGAGCCCTTGGGCCTGAACTCTCTGGGGCCAGCCAGGTTCCTGGGGTACAATTTGAAGGAGGTGTTCACTCTCATAGCCCTACAAATATAAGGTCAGCACCTCGTGTTTGCTTTCTCTAAGCACCTCACTTTCCTCAGCCTAGTGCCGTAATCATCTTACTGTAATTATGTCTCTCCCAGTCAGTTCCATTCCACACGTCTTCTTTAATAAAACAAATAAACAAACAAAAAAAGAGGATGATTGAGGTGACAGTAAAGGCAGCAAGAATCCTCCATTCCCTGCAGGCTGTGTTGCTCTCTCTGCCATAGACAGTTGGGTCAAGCCTTGCTATTCCTAGAGTGTCATGTGTGAATGTCATAGCTAATAGGAAGTGAGAGTCACCATCCTGGATCACTTACTGTTAGGTTCTCTCAGTTTCCATTTGACATATTCCACCTTATATTGTTATATATGCTTTTTTCAATCCCTTATCCTGTCACTCTGATTTTGTCTATGCCCTTGTAAAGGAAATGAAACAAATCTTACTTTGATACATCAAGATGTCTTATTCTGGTACATTTTTTCCTCCTAAAGCTTCTTATGATATAGGATGCTGATGATCAGAACTCAGGGAAGGATACACTTATTAATCATTTCTTATGTTTCACACTTTATCCTAAGTATGGGGCTACAAAAATAATATATTTTTTTATACTAATGGAGGTTACATGTAGTGTTGTACCAATGTTCTCTGTAGCAAGGCTCTTCCCATTCGTCTTTTGTTTTCATATTATTCTATATATTTTCTTTTTTATTATTTTTATTTTTATTTTTTTATTACTCAAATGAATTTGTCACATCTGTAGTTATATAATGATCATAACAATTCAATTTCACAGGATTTCCATCCCATAACACAAGCACATCCCCCCACCCCCCAAACTGTCTCCTCTGGAGACCATAAGTTTTTCAATGTCTGTGAGTCAGCATCTGTTCTGCAAAGAAGTTCAGTCTGTCCTTTTTTCCAATTCCACATGTCAGTGAAAGCATTTGATGTTGGTGTCTCATTGAATGGCTGACTTCACTTAGTAAGATAATTTCTAGATCCATCCATGTTGCTAAAAATGCCAGTATTGTGTTCCTTTTAATGGCTGAGTAATATTCCATTGTGTATATGTACCACATCTTCTGGATCCACTTCTCTGTCGATGGACATTTAGGTTGTTTCCATGTCTTGGCTATTGCAAACAGTGCTGCAATGAACATTGGAGTACATGTGTCTCTGCGAGTCGTGGTTTTCTCTGGATAGATGCCCAGGAGTGGGATTGCTGGATTGAATGGTAATTCTATTTTTAGTTTTCTGAGGCATGTCCATCCTGTTTTCCACAGTGGTTGCACCAATTTACAATCCCACCAACCTTTTTTTTATTTTTTTAAATTTAATTATTATTAGTGTAGTTGATTTGCAATGTTTCATCAAGTTCTTTGTATAACAAAGTGACCCAATCACACACATTTCCCTGTGCTGTATGGTAGGATCCCATTGCCCATTAGTCTTAATGTAGGGAACCTATTTTTTCAAAATCAAATATTATGACATAAAATATAAAGAATTAGGTTATGGAGGGAGTTTCTGTCATGGCGCAGTGGTTAACGAATCCGACCAGGAACCATGAGGTTGCAGGTTCGGTCCCTGCCCTTGCTCAGTGGGTTAACGATCTGGCGTTGCCGTGAGCTATGGTGTAGGTCACAGATGTGGCTTGGATCCCACATTGCTGTGGCTCTGGCGTAGGCCAGCGGCTACAGCTCCGATTCGACCCCTAGCCTGGGAACCTCCATATGCCGCGGGAGCGGCCCAAGAAATGGCAAAAAGACAAAAAAAAAAGAATTAGGTTATGGAAATCACTTTATTTTCCCACTGATTTTGTTATTCCTCAGTCTGTGAGGCTTACACTGATACCCTATAACTATATAAATGATAGTTTTTTATGTTAGTAGCATCTTAAATTTGAACACATTTCAAAGCTTTATCTTTTTACTCACCCTCCCACATTTTATACATTCGGTGACACCTTGTATATGCTTTTTTATTTTATGCATCACTAATCAGTTGTTATGACTTTAGTTATTTGCATTCCTGTTGTCTTTTACCTTCATGCTTGCTCTATGAGTGATTCACCCACTACTTTTATTATATATTTATGCACTCCAGTAAGATTTTTAGTTTTTTATGTTTTCTTGTTATTACTTAGTGCCTTTCTTTTCAGGTTAGATAAGTCCTTCTCTCTCTCTCTTTTTATAGTTGCACCTGAAACATATGGAATTTCCCAGGCTAGGGGGTGAATTGGAGCTGCAGCAGCTGGCCTACGCCACAGCCACAGCAATGCAGGATCCAAGCTGCATCTGCAACCTATGCTACAGCTTGGAGCAACACCAGATCCTTAGCTCCCTGAGTGAGGCCAGGTATTGGTCCCACATCCCCATGGATACTAGTTGCGTCCTTAGCCCACTGAGCCACAATAGAAACTCTGACAAGTACTCTTCATGTTTTATTTCTTTCTTTTTTTTTTTTTTTTTTTTTTTTTGTCTTTTCAGGGCTGCACCCACAGCTTATGGAAGTTTCCAGGCTAGGGATTGAATTATAACTATACCTGCCAGCCTATGCTACAGACACAGCAATACCAGATCCAAGCCTCATCTGCAACCTGTATACTGTAGCTCATGGCAACACTGGATCCTTAACCCACAGAGTTAACCCAAGGATCATACCCATCATGGATACTAGTCAGGTTCATTATGGCTGATCCACAATGGGAACTCCAAGGAGTGACCTCTTTTAGAAGAATATCCTTTTCTTACTGAGTACAAGTTTATTCTGCTCACTGCACAACAGGCCAATAAATTGGGAGATGAGTTGTTGGGGTAACAAATAATGACTTTATTCAGAAAGCCAGTAGACCAAGAAGACAGCAGACTGGTAGATCAAAGAACCATTTTTCCTTGGTCAGAATTCAGGCTCCTTTTATACAGGAAAGGGGTAAGGGAGTGGTTGGTTGTTACAAACTTCTTGGTGCCAAAATCCTTTTTTGTTTGTTTGTTTCTTTGTTTTGTCTTTTTAGGGCCACACCAGTGGCATATGGAAGTTCCTAGGCTCGGAGTTGAATTAGAGCTGCAGCCGCCAGCCTACGCCACATCCATAGCAACGGGGGATCTGAGCCACATCTGCGACTTACACCACAGCTCACAACAAGGCCAGATCCCTAACCCACTGAGTAAGGCCAGGGATCCAACATGCATCTTTGTGGATACTAGTCATATTCATTTCCACTGAGCCATGACAGGACCCCCTCCACTGTTCTTAATAGCTGTCCACGTAGATCAGATCATAATGTTCTTGTAAGCCTCCAACAAAACAGATATTAATTCTCTGCTCTACAACTTTTGGATCTAAAAATGTAATACTCTTAAAAGTCACAGCTTTAAAAATAGGTTATCCTATATATTTTAGGCTATAGGCAGCATCCTTTTGCAAAAGGTATAGAGCCAGGATGACTAGGTACAAGTGACAGAGGACAAAGGTTAAAGTAAAATTATAGGAAAAGTGACAGAGGACAAAGGTTAAAGTAAAATTATAGGAAAAGTGACAGATCTAGTATGGAGTCAGATTTGTTCTTCCCTATTACTCCCTGAGGCTCAGAAGTGCAATCCTGCCCAGCCACTAGAGCCAGGCACTCAAGTGGGGTACCCGGTTAGGGTTGCATGTAACTTCCTCTTGTGGCAGGGCTGCAGCTGTGGGATGCTGGTGGGAAGGGCTACTGCTCTGCCTGTTATGAAGTCTGGCCTAAGCCCAGGGGTAAGGGGGGCTCTCAGTGGATCGTGCCTATGGACACAAACAGGTTATATGGAGAATTCCTAAATTGTACCCACCAGTGCTGGTATTAGCATGGTCACCTAAAATCACATAAATGTTTCCCACTAATGGCTTATCCCAACCAGTCTCTGTCTCTCTGACAGATGCTTCAAGATTAGTTCTGCAGATATAGAGTATTTGTTCACATGTTCCCTTTACCTGTAGTCTCTGAACTATTCAATCTGGTGTTTGTGTACTGGTTTTGAGGTCTAGTGAGTCTGCCTGTGAGCCCTCTAAGAGTAGGGATTTGTTCATTGCACTTTTATAGTTTTATTGAATGTATTCTATTGGTTTTTGAAGACAAGCGTTTAGGGTTTTTTCTCTCCTGTGTAGGATGTAGAGGTTGGGGTAGCTGGTGTGGGGCTCAAATCTTTCACTGCTCAGAGAAAATCTTTTGTGATCTTTCCCTTGCAAATCACAAAGCCTAGGGTGTAGAATTTTCCTTGGCAAATTTTCTCTGCCCCTCCTGCCTGTTTTGATACTGTCCCTTAAAGCTTTGTTGTAGAGGCTGTGTTCCCCCACTTGTCAGGTTTCTCTCCAAGAGAATTATTCCACGTGTAGTCATAGATTTGATGTGTCCTTGACAGGAAGGAGTTTAGGATCTTCCTACACTGTTGTCTTGAATCTTCCTACCCATACAATTTTAATAAGGCATTTATACTAACAGTTTGTTTCTTCCTTCTTGGTATCCTTCAAAAGAAAATTGTTAAGTTTTCTTCATTTATGTACTTAGCATACAAATTTTTCTCAGTGATTTAAAAATTCTGAAATAGTCTGGCACCATCAACTCATTGCCTTCAGTTCCTCCTTGTCCCCTGATCCTCCTTCTGCTCTGCTTATTTGTGCTTATCTCTCTGTTCCTCAAACAGGGAGGTGGGGGGTCAGCACCCACCTCAGGGCCTTTGTGTCTGCTCTTCGTTTTGGCTGGAAGTCCTTCCTTTTATGTTTCCCCAAGGTATTGAGGGCAATGTCATCTTCTCAGAGAGGCTTTCCTTAATCACCTCCTTTATTATTTCAGCTCTTCCCAACAAACCACAACTCTTCAATTCCTCTTTCCTACTTTATTTTTCTCTCTAGCATATATAGATTTTGAACTATTTACATTTCCTATTTATTCATTACTAAAATATAAGCTCCATATCTAATCCCTCCAAAAATGTAGGGATTTTTGCCTCTGTGGTTCATTGCTAAATTCCCATTGCTTATGCTATAATCTGTCACATAGTAGGCAGTCAATCAGTATAACTCTCTCTCTCTCTGTGTATATATATACACAGAGAGAGAGAGAGTGTGTCCTCTAGTCTAATAATAATCTAACCAATAGAACTTTCTTTGATGATACAAATACTTTATATCTTCATTGTCTAATATAATAGCCACAGGTCACATGGAGCTCTTGAAGGTGGTTAGTTTCACTGAGAGACTAATTTTTTTTTATTTTTTTAAACTTTATTAACTTAAATATGAATAGCCATGTACAGCTAGTTACCACTTTTGTCAGTACTTGCAGTTTCCAAATACAGGGGTTAGTATATGGTTCTACAGACATTGGTATAAAGTTTAAATAGCTTTAAGAGTGTTTCCAGCTGGTTATTAAGATAAAAGCAAAAAAAAAAAAAAAAAAAAGGGGAAAGCAGAAAGATTAGGCAATGCTGGAATTTATGGACTAATGTCTTTCCTTGGGCTAAGCTCCATACCTCCTCTAGTTTTTATCCTGGTTCTTTCAGTTGCCTGGAATGTTATTCACCCAGATCTTGATCACTTTTTTTTAAACATTCATCTGTATTCTCCATTGCTATTTTCTCAAAGAACTCTTTCTTACCCATACTACCTAATATAGCCTTTCATACTTAGGAAGATAATTATCATTGTTCAGTTTTTGTGGTTTTATTTTTACCATTTTGCAACATCTGCATTATGTTATTTATTTTCTCTACTTGATTATTGCCAGGTTTGCCTTACCATGATGGAAGATTCAAGAGAAAAGGAACCTTATCTTTCATACTGATTGTTATATGCTTAGTGTCAAGAATAGACAGTAGGGAGTTCCCGTCGTGGCTCAGTGGTTAACAAATCCGACTAGGAACCATGAGGTTGCGGGTTTGATCCCTGGCCTTGCTTGCTCGGTGGGTTTAGGATCTGACATTGCCATGAGCTGTGGTGTAGGCTGCAGATGCATCTCAGATCCTGAGTTGCTGTGGCTCTGGCATAGGCTGGCAGCTACAGCTCCAATTAGACCCCTAGCCTGGGAACCTCCATATGCCATGGGTGTGGCCCTAGAAAAGGCAAAAAGACAAGACCAAAAAAAAAAAAAAAAAAAAAGAAAAGAAAAGAAAAAAAAGAAAAAAGAATAGCCAGTAGTAGTACATAACAGGATTTCAGTACATACTTGAGGAGTAAATAAATGATATGCTCCTTTTCTTCTCTCAGTACCCATAGTTATGACTTTAGCTGGGATTGAACAAATCAATTTATGTCCCCATTTTATAGATCATTCTATTTGAGGCCCTTGAGTGACAGGATAGTTATTCTCCTTTGTAATTTGCTTGAAAATCTTGTGTGTGTGTGTGTGTGTGTGTGTGTGTGTGTGTGTGTGTAGCTCTGTAGCACTGAATTGTTGAGAGATATTTTTGCTCTTTCCAAATTTGCTGATAATTTCCCATGTGACTAAAGTTCAAAAAAACTCACCCTCAGGGTCTCAATTTCTTCTTCAGTCAAATGAGATCAGATGATCTTTGAGAATCCTTTCAGTATAAACTTTTGGACTCCATGGTCATTAAATAATTCCTCACCAAAATCAGGGTCCAATTGTAAGGAGTTGAGGGAGACTCTAGGCAATGCTGAGATTGTGAAAAGGCAAATGAGATATTTGTTGAGGGGCAAAACTGAAGAGGTACTCCTTACTTAATAATCAAGATAAATAATATTTTAATGCAGTGTTTTAAAACCTAGAATTAAGGAGTTCCTGTGGATCAACAGAAATGAATCTGACTGGTATCCATGAGGATGTGGGTTTAATCCCTTGCCGCAATCGGTGGGATCCAGCATTGCCATGAGCTATGGCGTAGGTCACAGATGTGGCTTGGGTCTTGCATTGCTGTGGCTGTGGTGTAGGCTGGCAGCTGTAAATCTGATTTGAGTAGGTTCGGCCCTAAAAGGCAGGTGGGAAAAAAAAAAAAAACTTAGAATTATTCACCATGTTGTTCTCAGCCTGAGGAAATAGAAAAAAAAAAAAAATGGTTAGACTGATCTTGGGTCTATTTAAAATTGATGTTATTTTAATCATGGATTTTATGTATTAATTTTCACTTTTTAAAAGTAGAGCATTAAAGTTAGAATTGCTATATTTAGCAAATAAGAATATAGGACAAATACATTAAATTTAACATTAGATACACACAGCAAGAAAAAACTTTGGTATAAATTTATACATAGTATATGAATTTGGATGAATTACTACATGAAGTATACTTAAATTTTTTTAAATGTTGTTTTTTTAGAAAACAAATGTAATTGCTTACCTTGTATTTATTTGGCAACTCTAATTAAAATAATATTTGTCTCGATTATGTAGAATTTTGGTGCCCCTTTAATTTTTCAACCCCCTAAATTTTTTACCTGAGGAGAATATTTATTCCCTTGCTAGAAAAAAATAAAACAGTTACAGGTTGAATAACAAAATAAGGACTCCTTTACAGAAAGGAAACACTAAGATTGCCTACCTGGTTACTGAAGATAAATTTTATTTATTTGACAATACTGAAATGGGCAAGTCAGTTCTGGTTTTAGCTAACAAACCAAATATCAAATAAATATTTTTATCTGAAAAGAAGTATTTTAAGAAACACAAACATATCAAAAGGCTTGAAAGTAATTTTGTTCTGTTTGTAAAATTAAGCAAAAATTGTTCTAAATGCATCGTCACAGCCAACATTGTGTTGAACAATTCAGATATTAAATAAATCACTTCTAATTTTTAATAATCTCTCTTACTACCTTCTAGAGTATTGTGAGCAGAGTCAGCAGTATAACTGTCAGTTGTTTACGTATGAGACATTTTTAGCAAATGGAGAAGGAAAGCATCATTTAAAAATTCCAAGATAAGCGCTTATACAGAGGCATACTTATTTACATAGGTTTATTTTCTCTCTTCTTATTCTTTTTTTACATGTATTCTTATTACTTTAAAAGCTTCTGATATGAATGCATTAACATATACCATGAAGTAACATTTTGCCAGAGAAAAAGCTTCTTGTAGAGATTTTAACTGCACAACATTAAGGAGAAACATCTGTAAACAGCTCACAGGAAATACTATCGGCTGATCATTTAACTAGAAGCTGTAGGAAAAATGGACTTTTAAGATGGAGAAGGAATCATTATAAATATTCAGTGCCTTCTATGGAGGCCAGGAAAAAAATGAATACAGTAGGTGCAGAGAATGCAAGTGATATTATTACATTTTCTTAAAGTGACTATAAGCAGGTGCATATGAGAAAGATTATTGACTTCATAGTTATTTAATGGGAAGGATAAACCTTGAGAGAGGCTTATGGAAATAATTATTATTTAACTTTATAAAATCAGGTTATCAATTTGAGTTGTGATTATAGAAGATTTTGATGAAAAGGATGACAGATTTAGATAAGGAATTTAAGACATAGAGAATGAGCTACAGTAAGATTAGACTAGTTAGTGCAAGGTGTGAACAACACTGGAGAAATGAGCATGGAGCAATGCAGTGTGTTAGAGCAATATAGCTATTGTTTACCCTATTTGTTGTAAGTTTTAAGTAACTAGAAACTAATGAAAGCATGCTACATTTGCAAATATTTATGGGATATAATACTCTCTTCCAGTTTATAACATAAGTAACAAAACACAGAATATAATGTCCAATAAATAAAGTTGTTATTGCTATATAACAATACCAAGCAGTGTGAGAAAATTTGGATTTGCTAGGATGGGAGCAATGTATGCTGTCTTTGTTTTGTTTTTTTTTTTTAAATTTTATTTCTACTGTTATTTTTATTGTTCTCAATTCTGGGACTACTATTTCAATAGCCAGAGCTTTGGGTCTTGTACAGAAATATAAAATACAGATGCCAATTTCATTCACAGGCTCATGGGGGATTTTCCAAATATTACTATATCTACCATATAAGACTAACGATCCCTTTAACATACTCCAAGGGGTGCATTTTAACCAAAAGTCATATAAGCAACAAAACACATTTCTAAGAGTAATATTTTACAATTCTTTTACAATTTCTACTCTTAGCAGTAATGCCATACAAAGAATAGGAGCTTTATCAAGAGAAATTGGAAGAAAACTTCGTTTTCCCACCTTTTGTCTTCTGTTGGATTTTCAGCAGCATATAATAGACTAACATTATCATTGAGACTTGAAAATATTTGATGGAGCTGAGCATCGCATCTTCCACTATGGTTAGCACCAACAGTCCTACCCATAGATCAAAGGAACAAAAAACAGCAGACAAGTTCTGTATATCAGTTAGGTATGAGTTGGGAAGAGCAAATCTGACTCCCTATTATATTTGTTTCTTTTACTTTAACCTTTGTATTATATTGCTTTGAGTTAATAATGTTTCCTATAGCTTGAAATATATGGGATAGCTCATTCTCAAGGCTCTGACCTTTAAGAATATACACTTTTCCATTTATATAGAGATAAAAAGTTGCAGAACAGAGAACAACATGTGACTTGGAGATTTACAGGAACATTGTGATCTGACCGACCTGACCTACATGCACAACTAACTGCAAGAACAAAGAATTCTGACACCAAGAAATCTGCCACAACCAATCCCTCCCTCTCTCACCTTGCCTTTAAAAATGCCTTTGTGAAATCCTTCAGGGAGTTTGGGGTTTTTTAAGCATGAGCCACCTGTCTTTTTGCATGATCCTGTAGTAAACCTTACTCTGCTCCAAACTCTGATGTTTCTGTTTGGCCTCGTTGTGTGTCAGGAGCAGGAACTTGTGTTCAGTAACAACTATTTTTTAAAAAGATGGTACTTTTTATTAGATAAAGAAATATAGCTTGATAAATGCCAACAATAGTGTCTAATCCTTGACAATGCACATGTATTAACATATCGCTCTTCCTATAGATTTTTTGTGTCCCCTCATATTAACATGTTGAAACCTAAGCCCCAATATGATGATATCTAGAGATGGGGACTTTGGGAGGTGATTAGGACATAAGGGTGAAACTCTCATGTGTGGGACCCCAGAGAGCTCTCTTACCTCTCCACTATGTAAGAACACAGCAAGAAGATGACAGACTGAGAACTAGGAAACAGGACCTCACCAGACACCTAGTCTGCAAGTCCATTGACCTTGGACTTCCCAGGCTTCAGGGCTATGAGAAATAAGTGTTTGTTGTTTTAAGTCACTGAATCTATAGTATTTTTCCTGTAACAGCTCAGACTAAGAAGACACTATACCCCCCTCATTGAATAGGGCCCTGCATATATATCTTCTCCATTTTCAACTGGAGTTTTTCTTGTCTAGCAGAGATGTTTTTACTATCTGTATATCTGAAAATTTGAAATTTCTACTTTGAACAGGACAAAGTTATGCCTAACCAATACATTTATAAACAAAATAGTGTACCACTAATAAAAATGTGAGCTTTTAAACCTAGATTTTTGAATACACAGAATAGTCCAGTAAGTTTATTAAATGCAAGGCAAATATATGTAGTATGGCTATTGATCAGTGTAATTAGCTATCCACATTGGACATTATTAGCCATTTTTGAATCATTCTAAATTAATGCAAATAGTTGTTTTAAAAATGAGATTCCCATCTTTCATGAGTACACACTAAATATTTATGTTTGAAATTACATGATTTTTAGTATACAATTTGCTTCAAGTAATAAAGGCAAAAGAGAGGTAAAGGAGGTGTTCTAATTTTTATGTATGTTTAAAATTTTTCGTAATGAAAAAGGGAAATACTATCTACAAAATCCATCAAGTTAGTGTCTCCTATTCATTCTTAATATTTTGATGCTCCCCCAAAAAACCTTAGCACATTTCATTGCTGTTGTTTATATTTCATGTTAGACTATAGGTTCTATTTTGGAAAGAATCACGTTAATTTTGCTCACCAGTGTATCCACAGCAGTTACCACAATGACTAGCAAAAGTTGGGAGCTTACCAAACACTCATTGTTTGAATACATTTATAAATAAGTGAATATAACCACAAACATTTTTGATGGTGTCCTGCGTTTTTTAGAATTGAAAATACTTAGTCAAATACTAGTGGGATGATGGCCTTAACATTGTCCTGAATAGCCTTGCTTCTCCTCTTTGCCTTCATTATGTTAGAGGCCTCATCAAATGTGACTGGTTGAAACTGAAATAAACCAACATTTGATTCTGTTTGTACTACCCTGAGGAAGCAATTACAAAATGCCTCTTCTTTCGTGTCAAGATTTAATTTATATTATAGCAAGTATTACATTTTCAGACCATAGTGTCCTGCCTCTTTATTAAACATTCAACATTTCTCTTCTTACACAAATAAAAAAACCTAATTAAATAGTCTGGTGCAGAGACCTGCTTTTGTATATGACTTTTAGAAGAGGTAAAATTCTAGCAACAGATAGAATAAAGCAGCATTTGAGAATTCCACAATCCTGCTGGCAACAAATAAAATAAAATAGTAAAAATAGAAAGATTTGAGCTGATCTCAAAATCTTGAAAAAATTTGCTCTGTATTCCTCCACTTTTTTCTTCCTTTCACGGAAGTATCAGAGATCCTTGCCTGATGTTGGGTAGAAGCTCTAATGTATTAAAACCCCGGTGTTCATTCCTCCCATGGTATACAACTCAAAGTTTTAGGCAGAAGGCCTAAATTTAGTCTCAGCAAGATGAGGGAACTTATTTAGACAAATCACTCAGTCTTTCTAAACATCACATTGTTCCTTGTTGGGAGAACACTTTTCTTACAATTTTCAAAATTGCAGGCAAATCAACACATGAAAAATAAGCTATCTAAAGTGCAATTAGCTTATACATATGTGTGTGTGTTTATTAAGACCTAAAGGATTAAGACAAGAGAAGTAAATTTTGGGTCAAAACTTATCCAGAGTATGGAGTTCACATATTCCTTCCTCCCTTTCTTCCACTTGGAGAAGACTGGATTAAATCATACTCTTCCTTCCATGGCACTTTATCATCATCAGTGCTCAAAGAGCCCCTTCTTGATCTATCAGTTTAGTTATTCCCTTTATCTTTGTCTCACACCCTATTTCCTGCTTCCGCCATATACATCCATTAATGGGTTGAATATATATATACATTAATGTATTTTTTCTTTTTACATTGTTGTAAAAATAAAATGTGCATTGTTGATTAATATGCCTGCCTTTTATTTTACCTGGAATCTGGGTTCTAGGTCTCATGACTTTTTCTTTTTTGACACTGGTTCTTCTGTTTCAATCACTGTATATACACATCTAGAGCTTTGCTTCTGACTGCTTTACTGCTCTCTGTCATCCTCTCATCTCCAGTCTATTTCCCAGCACTCAGCATTACCCTAACTGTCCAGTGATGAACCCAAGATTGCTTCTAACTCTTAGAAGCAAGAGATGACACCACAATAGGCATCTTCAAACAAATCCATCCATGCACCCATGTGGGGATTTTTTAGTACACTCAAGAAAAAATATTGGGTCATAAGGTTGTCCTATACTTGACTAAGTTGCTCCAAATTGATCTCTACATTATCTTCCACTCCTATATATGATTGTTTTGTTTTTGATATTTTTTTACATTTCTACCCAAATTTGGTATTATCCGGATTTCAAATATTTGCTAATAACAGTAGTTGTAAACTGGTATAACACTGTTGCTTAAATTTGTATTTATCTGATTACTAGTAAGTATTATAATCTCTTCATGTATTGGTTAGGTTTTGTGGTATCTAAATCTGACATTATTCTGACCTGACTTTGCCCATTGTTTTCAATTAGGGTTACATTTTTTTTCTAGGGGAGTTGTAGTCTTTTTTTCTTGGTGCTTTCTCTTTAGATATTAATTCCATATTGGTTTTAAATTTTACAAATAGCTTCTCCCAATCTGACTATTGCATGTAACTTTTGTCCAGGGTTCTATCTGTTCAATAGGAATCTTTAAATTTCTATAATAAAGCTAAGCTTTATTTCGGCATATTCTTCTTGATTGAGAAATTTTATTTAAGAAACCCTTTCCCAATCTGAGGTCAAAATGCATTTAGTATTCTTAATCCTATTATGATCCATTCTTGTAGGTTTTAGCGAGTTTTAGCCAGATATCCAACTTCATTTATCCTCATATTTAAACCAGTTTTCACATACAATTTATTAAATATTCTATCCCACTCCTATTAAATTATAGCACCCTAATTTCTATACATTAAACATATATATCTATATGAATTATTCACATTGATGTATCTATTTCTATCTATATGAATTATTCACACAAAATTTGGAAGAACTGACCTTGTTACATTTAGTCATCCATGAAAAATCATGTAAAATGGAAAATATTTCAATTTTTTGAAATTATTTCATTGTCCTTATCTAGAATTTAACATTTGTCTTCAAAGAGGGCTTATGTTTTCTTATTCTTTAGCTACTATATACTATGTTTCTTGTTTCTCTTCTTAATGGAATCTTATATTTATGAAATCTTGTATTTCATTTTGTTTTTCTTTTGTTATTTTCAGTTTTATTAAATGCTACTGGATTTTTTTTTAACTTTATCTTTTGTTTGACAACTTTCTGAACTCTTCTTTAATCTTAATGATTTGTCAGTTGATGCTTTTATATTTCCTAGGTGGATAATTATTTCATTTTATTTATTTTCTTCAATTTACCATATAAAATGTCTTATATGAGACAATGAAAGATGATTCGCAAATATGAATCACAAGTGCAGACCTCTCTTCCGAGCTGCAGACCCTCTTAGAGATCTTTAAAACATAAATCAAAAGTTAGGCTATTTCTGCTGTTCCTTACTGACTGGAACAATTCTCAGTCTAGTTGCACAAAGTGGAAAAACTAAGAGTCATACTGAATAGTCTTCTTGTACTTAACCCTCATAGCCCAGGCATTACCAGGTCTAGCAATGTTATCTTCTTTGTTTTTAATTTTTACTAATATGAATCCATCTTCTTCTCTTTCTCTTCCTTCTCCTGCATTTTAAAACTATCAGTTTCCTAGTCATTCTCCCTATATCCATCATCCTTGGTTATCTTCATTGAGATAGTTCAATAAGTAAACATTTTCTGTGGCAAAAACAAGTTTATTAAATCTTTTCCTGCTGAAAATCTTTTTACCATATTCCTGTGATTCTTGAGGGAAATTAAAAAGTCTTTAAAATGCTTTCAAAGTCTTTCAGGACTGATGCCTTCTTCCTTTTCTATAGCCTAATTGAATACAATGCAACCTCTGATTTCCACTTCCCTACTGTGATTCCTGTTCTTCCCTCAACTCTTCCAACTAATTGTAAAGTTTCTAATGTTTATCTTTAATTTTGCTTTAAATGCACACACAGGGTTTTAGCCTTAGAGCCAGATCTCATTTTATACTCTCAGCAAAATCAGCGTACAGAATAGCATTGGTCCCCCAAAGGTCAGCAGCCTACCAGTGTTAACACAATGAAAGCAGATAGAAAATTTCCTTGTATGAGTGCCAGGTTTACTCCTTGGGCAAGGAAATAAAGAAATATGGACTTCCTCTATTATTAAAGGGAAAAATGACTGGCCACTCCACTTATGAGAGGGTCTACTTGGAGGATCCTTGCTCTAGTCCTTTGATATGTAAGTAAATCTCTACATGGAAAAGATACACAGTGTCTTTAGTAAAAAAAAAAAAAAAAAAAAAAAAACTCTTAGGACACATGTTTCAGCCTCATCTTTGAAAATTAAACACATATCTCCCTAGTTAAGTGATTTGATTATGGAATATTTTAATCACCCTCCCCTCCCCAAAGAAACCAACCCCCTATCACTCTCCATTTATACCAGAACCTCCCAAGCACTAGGGAATCAGTAATTTATTTTCTTCCTATATAGATTAAACTATTCTGAATATTTAATACAAATTGTTGGCTTCTTCCAAGTAGTGTGTTTCCAAAGTTTTTCCATATTGAAGCATGTATTCATACCCCACTCCTTTTTATGATCAAATATTGATCCAAGGTGTAGCGGATATACCCATTTTATTTATCCACTCATCAGATTATGGATATTTGGATCTTTTTCACTTCAGACTACTATGAATAATGCTGCTGTGAACATTTATGTATAAGATTTTGTATGGACTTTTTTTATCTTAGATATATATCTAGGACTAAAATGGTTAGATTGTATGGTAATTCTTAAAGTTTGAAGGATGGCCAGACTGATTACCAAAGTATATCAATCTGTCATTTTACATTTTACCAGGAATGTATGAGCACTGAAAATTTCCACATCTTCACCAGCACTATTATTTCTGTCTTTTTTTATCATAATCATCCCCATGGTTGTGAAGTGGTATCAACATTGTAGTTTGATTTACATTTCCCTGATGGCTAAGGATTCTGAGCCTCTTTAAATTGTTGGGGAATTCTCATCAAAAATCAACTGATTGCACATGGGAGGGTTTATTTTTAGACTCTCACTTCTATTCTATTAATCTTTGTGTATATTCTTTGACTAGTACCATATAGCCAGCTGGAGTTTTGATAGAGAATGTATGAATCAATAAATCATTTGGGAAGTATGCAATCTTAATAGTACTCACTTCTGATCTGTGCATATGAAAGGATTTTCTGCTTATTTAGGTATTCTTTAACTAATTAATACATTTTATACTTTTTTGTTGAATTTATTCCTGAGCATTTTACTTTTTTCTGCTACTATAAAGGATTATTTTCCCTAATTTTATTTGAGATTATTCCTTGTGAATAGAAAAACATGTTTGTATATTGGGCTTTTTTCCTATGCCATTGCTGAACTCATTAACTAATTGCCATAGTTTTTTAATGGATTCCTCAGTATTTTCCATGTACAGAAACATGTTATCTGCCAAAAGAGTTAGTTTTACTCTTTCCAATTCAGATATGCTTATATTTTCTTTTCTTGCCTAATAGTCCTGGGAAGATCCTCTACTATAATATTCAAAAGAAATGTCAAGAGAAGACATACTTCTCTTTTTATTTTTGAAGGAAAGCGTATTTTTCTTCACCATTAAGAATGATGCTAGCTGTGGGGGGGTTGTAAATGCACTTACCAGTTTGTGAAATTTCTATTCCTGGCACGTTGACTTTTTTTTTTTAATCATGAAATGATGTTGAATTTTAACAAATGCTTTTTTGTGTCTATTGAGATGGTAATTTAGGCTTTTGTCTTTTATAATTTTTATAAGTTGAACCTACATTAACATTTCTGAGAAAAATCCAACTTGGTCATTGTAAATAATTCTTTTTGTGTGGGTTTACTATTCTTTGCTGAGGATGTTTCCCTTTACATTTATAAGAGATATTAGTTAGTAATCCTCTAATGATGTCTTTATTTGGCTTAGGTTTAAGGGGAAAGATGGCCTCCTAAATGAGTTGGGATATTTACCCTGCTATTTTTTGAAAAATCTGGGACAAGTTTGTGATAACACCAATTCTTAATGATTAATAATATTCACCCATGAGGCCTAGACTGTCTGTGGGATGTGTTTTAATTATAAACTCAATATGGTTTATTCATATTGTATATTTCTTATTTTTTAGAGCCATACTTTTGGCACATGGAATTTCCCAGGCTAGGGGTCAAATTGGAACTACAGCTGCCAGCCTACAGCACAGCCACAGCAATGCCAGATCCTAGCCATGTCTGCAACCTACACTGCAGCTCACAGCAATGCCAGATCCTTAATCCACCTAGCAAGGCCAGGGATCAAACCTTCATCCTCATGGATATTAGTTTTGTTTCTATTGAACACAAGGCGAACTCCTTATATTTCTTCTTTAATTAATTTTGGTGATTTTTGTCTTTTTTAAAATTTATTGATTTCATCTAAGTTAGCAAATTAATGGCACAAAGTAGTTCATAACATTACTTTATACTTTTTTTTACTGAGGTAATTAGTAATATTCTCTCTTTTGTTCCTGAATTTAGTAAATTAAGCATTCTCATTTTTTATTGGTCAGAGTTTTATGAATATTATTTATCTTTTAAGGAATCATCTTTTTTCATGTAACTTTTTAAAACAAAGTAGAGTTGATTTATAATGTGCTAATTTCTGCTATACAGCAAAGTGATTTAGTCATATAGATATATATCGATATATCTATGTAGGTAGGTAGATACTTTTTTTTTTTCCTTGTCTTTTTGCTATTTCTTGGGCCACTCCTGTGGCATATGTTTTGTTTTTCTTTTTTCTATTTTATTATGTTTTTCTTCTAATCTTTACCAGTTTATTTCTTCTATTTACCTTAGATTTAGTTTCTTCTTTTTTTTTTTTCAGTAGTTTTATTTTAAGATCTTCAAGTTGTTTATAAGAGATCTTCCTTCACAACAAAGAAGTTTTGGAATGCTGTTGATTTTATTTTAATTTATTTCAAAACATTTTTTTAAATTTATCTTGTGATTTCTCCATTGTGCCATTTGTCATTTAGAACTGACTTGTTTAATTCGCATGTATTTCTCATATTTATTTTTTATTGATTTTTTTTTCTATTGCGGTTAGAGAACATACTTGTTGTGATTTCAATCCTTTTAAGTTTATTGAGAATTTTTTTTAGTGGTCTAATATATATACTATACTAGAGAATGTTCCAAGTGCACTTAAGAAAATTGGGTATTCTTTTGTCAGGTAGAGTATTCTATAAATGTTATTACATCTAGTTGATTTATAGTGTTATTCAAGTCTCCTCTTTTCTTGTTGACCTTTTATTTGTTTTAACCATTATTGAACATGGGTATTGAAATCTCTAGCAAATATTGTTGAATTGTCTGTTTTTTATTCAATTCTTTCAGCTTTTGCTTCAAGTATTTTGTGGGTCAATTTTCAAGGACATATATGTTTATAATTTTATGTCTTCCTGTTAGATTATATCTTTTATTATTATAAAATATCCCTTTTATTGCTAGTAACTTTTTTGTTTTATTGTCTGTATTATTTGATATTAATACAGTCACTCTAGCTTTTTTATGTCTACTGTTTGCATGGTATATTTTTCATTAATTTCAACCTATTTGTGCCTTCAAATGTATTATATATCTCCTCTAAATAGCATATACTAGGATAATTTTTTTGCAGTCTGACAACCTCTACCTTTTGATTCAATTGTTTAATCAATTCACATTTAATATTATTATTGATACAGTTGAATTTATTGCTTTCACCTTGCCTTTAGTTTTATATGTGTTATATCTTTATTGTTCCTTTATTTCTCTTTTAATGCTTTATTTTGAATTTAGTGAATATTTTTTAGTGTAACAGATTTATTCCGTTAATGAGTTTTTCATTGTATTTTGTTGTTATCGTTCAGTTATTTTCTTAGTTGTTTCCGTAGAGTTTACCATGTACAACTTAATTTATCATAATCTTCTTCAGTTTATATTAACTTAATTCTGGTAAATATAGAAGTGTTTTTTTGTGCTACCATTATAATACATACTCTAACTATGCATGCTACAGACTAACAATACATTGTTTTAATTATGACTCTAATTTAATATCTTTTTGAGAAGATGAGAGGTGAAAAAACAAGTCTGTATTTATATGGTTTATTATAATAGCATCCTTATTTATCTATTTTGCTCCACTTCATTTGTTTCTGTGGATTTGTGTTACCAACTAGTGTAAATTTCTTATTTCAATGGACCTGTGCTCCCATCCACCTCCTTTGTGTTCTTATGATCAATTATATTACATTACTATATATTATAGTCACAATAATACACTTAAATATCTACTAACTTATACATTGGTTTAAAATCAGTTAAGAGAAGAAAGGAGAGAAATAGGCCCTGACATATTCTTTAATCATTATGTAACTAAATTTACCAATACTTTATTTTGTGGACTTGAATTACTGTCTTAGATCATTTGTTTTCAGCCTAAGAACTTTGTTTAGTATTTCTTGAAGGTTGGGGTCTGTTGGCAACACATTGTCTCAGTTTTTTATCTTTAAATTATTTATATTACATATTTATAGTACCATTGAAAGTTACTTTTGCTGGGTATAAGCTGGTTGACAGTTTTCATTTATTCCTCTAGTAATCTCAATATGTCCTGTATGTGCCTTCTGACTACCATTATTTCCAATGAAAAAATCAGCTTCTTATTTTATTGGGGCTTGTTTTATGTGATTACTCATTTTTCTCTTGCTTCTTTTAAGTTTGTCGTTGTCTTTTAAAAGTTTTACTCTGATATGTCTGTCTGTGTATAAACATCTTCATGTTTATGCTCCTTAGAGAGTTTGTTGAGCTTCTGGGATACATAGGGAAATGTTTTTCTTTAAATTTGGGAAATGTGCAACCATTATCCCTTGGAATAATTTTTCTACCCCTTTCCTCCTTCCAGTAATCCCATTCCATGTACTCTTGTGCACTTAATGTTGTTCTACATTTCTTTCAGGACCTTTTCATTATTCTTTTTTTTTTTTTTTTTTTTTTTTGGTCTTTTTGCCACCTTCTTGGGCTGCTTCTGCGGCATATGGGAGGTTCCCAGGCTAGGGGTCGAATCGGAGCTGTAGCCACTGGCCTATGCCAGAGCCACAGCAACGTGGGATCCAAGCTGCATCTGCAACCTACACCACAGCTCACGGCAACGCCGGATCCTTAACCCACTGAGCAAGGGCAGGGGTTGAACCCGCAACCTCATGGTTCCTAGTCAGATTCATTAACCACTGAGCCACAACAGTAACTCCCAGGATCTTTTCATTATTCTTATTTTTTTTTTCCTCTTCTCATTGAATTGCATAATGTCTATCAATCTTTAAATTCACTGATTCTTTCTCTCCCCACTCATATCTGCTGTGTAGCCCCTTTAATTTTCCATTTTATTTTTTCATTTAAGATGCTATAATTTTCAACTCTACAATTTCCACTGGATCTTTTTAAAATAGATTTGATTTCTGTATTAATATTATCTATTTTATGCAACACTGTCATCATTCCTTCCTTTATTTTTTAATCATAGGTTTTTTAGTTCTTTCAGCATATTTATAATGAATTCTTTAAAATCTTTTAAGTCTAACTGTTCTTGGGGGGCTGACAGGTGAGAATGCTGAACCCTAACCACTTGATGCAAGTTCCCAGAACTTTGTCCCTTTGAAGAAAGAATAAGGCAAAGAGATTGAGGGTAGTGAGGCAATTAAGTGTTTATTTAAAGAGAGAAGATAGGTGCGGAGAAAATATAAGCACAGGCAGACTCTGTGGGGTGGGGTTCAAAGGGAAGGAGAAAGACAGATACCTACAGAGAGAAAAAGCAAAAAAGGAGGAGAACAACATGTGCTTTGGAGGTCCTTTAAATCACTCATATGGGGGTGGTCCTTCCAGGCTTCCTCTGGCTGATCAGATGTACTATGGCCTCCTTTCTTTGATCCCTGAGGAACCTTTCTGCAAGTGTGTAGTTCCTGAGGTCTCCTTGACCTCAAGAATGAAAAATAGATGATCTCTATCTTTTATCCAAGCAGGGTGCCACTTTTATCTTGAGGTTATATGTCGACAGGGATTAGATTATAGTTGCCCAGTCTGGAACCCATCTATATCCCATGTAATAACATTTGAGCTTTGTCACAGATAGTTTTAGTTACCTACATACTTTCCTGTGTATGTCATACTTTCCTGCTTCTTTGAATTCTCAAATTTTTGTTGAGAACTAGACATTTTAGATACTACATTATATATTTTATTTTGATGTTAGTCTCTTGGCTGGATGATTTTAGTGAAATCTATTTCCCTTGCAGTGTGAAACCTGTCCTGCCGCTTCTCAGAGGGTCTAGTCTTGGGCATGACCACTCGCACCCTAGGATAACAGTGATTTTACAAGAATATTTTTGAGTGAGTGTCTCTCTGTTAAGCTGTTTCGACCTGTTGGTATTACACCAATTCTAAGACTCTGTTAATTGCTGGCTGACTGCTTATTGTTTTTGACAATGACTTGGGGCATAAATTACTCCACAGTCTAATCCAATTAAAATGTAAAGGGATGGTTTTAAGGCTCATATTTTAGCTTATTTCGATACCAGAAATGTTCCTCTAAGCTGTCTTTCCCTCTCATCCTCTCTGTAAGGTAGATTCTCTACCATCAAACCTGTTGCTTTCATGGAGTTTCTAGCATCCTTTTAATTGTAGTTAAGTAATCAAAATCTTTGTTTATGTAGGTGATTTATGCTCACACTTCCTCACACTCTGTTCTAAATAAAATTGGATGCTTTGGGGAGAGCTTTGGAGTTTTTTGTTCTTTATGACCTGTGTCTCTGATACAAATTTTCTGAGTTAATACTTCAGAGCCAAGCACAAGGACACGACCTGATTCTTGCAGATTATCAGCCTCTCAGAAACACTTGCCTGGAATTTAGCCTCTGCAGCATGGAGCTGGGGAAATGGGGAATGCTGCTGGTCTGGCTGTCCTGGAGCCCTTGACTGGGACCTGAGATGAGAAGAAGCTGTGACTTGTTGGCCACATCGTTTGGGAGTGAAGCTTAGGCCAGACTGGACTGCAGAGAGAAATAGAGAGGAGGAGCCAGTCGTGGCTGGGTGCCAAGACTCTTGCTGTTCTTACTGGTTTTAGAAGGTTTTCTCCAATAATGTTTTTATATGCATATGCATGTACTTATATATATATATGATTTCACCAGTTATGATTATTTCCCTTGAGATCTGTTCTACAAAACACACCATATCCCATATTCTGAAACTGAATCTCAATCAGTAATGGAGTGCTTACTTTAACCTAGAAACCAAATTTCATTAAAAGTATTTCACAAAGCCCCAACTGGGAAGAAATATAAGAATAATTTTATATAACCCCACACTGGCTGATTCTATTTATTCATTAAATTTAAAACCATGCCACTTTCAATGCAGAAGATTTTCCTGGCTTCCCAGGATAGGTTAAATTGCTAGTATATGTACTTTGTATTATTTATGACAGTGATAGTTTTTTCATTTTTTTATTGTTATCATTTAATATATTCATCCTCTACTAAATTAAAGATTTTATAAGGAAAGGATCTAAGCAGTTTTTGTCTGCTTGGTTTTAGTTTTGACGTGTTTTTTGGTTGTTGGTGGTACCTTCTTACCAACTAACACGAAGAACATGTCTAAAAGCTCTCAATAAATATTATTGAAAGAGTAAATGAAAAAAAATGGGTGAAGTAAATCTCTGGCATAGTTGTTTAGAACTAGCTATATAGGATAGTTGTTTATCTCTACTTTCAAAGTCTGCCAAATTCAAACAAGAGATTATAGATAGGATCTGTTTGTGTGTGTGTGTGTGTGTGTGTGTGTGTGTGTGTGTGTGTGTGTGCGTGCGCACACACATGCTTGTGTTTGGTGTTAAAAGAAATGGAAACTTTCCTGCCTTTGAGATGCAAGAACATAAACTTAATGATTTGAATCAGATCAGCTACACCTTTTAAAAAGATTTAATATTTTCAAAGAAGAGAGAGACTTGCTCTTTTTGGCTCACATCTGTACTCTTCAGCCTGGGATGACCAGGAGCTTTACTCTGTGTTTGCAACTAAGATGAATGGGGAGGAGAGTGAGTGTCATATCGAGACTTTCTTATACTGTCCAGTTCTGGGTCCATGATTCCCTGTTTAAAGATGATTGAGACACCATGGATGTGTGATGTAGCTTCCTAGTGTGTTAGATAGACAAAAAAAAAAAAAATTGGAAAGAATGTGGTTATGAATCAGAATAACACCAATCAGTTTAGACTGATGAGAAGCATCAGATGTGAGTCATATGTAAATTTGACTGGTCGAGTATATATTGCATAGATATTACACTGATTTTTTTGCAGATCATTTGCAAAATGCCTTATCTAAGTCATGAAAGAAATAGCTTGGGTTTTTGGATCAAAGCGATGCTCAGTGTTTGAAGTTTGTTTCAGTATTGTTAAAATGTTCATTGTAAGTGTTTTATTATTTTCTACTTACTCAGTTATTAAACGTCAGCATTTGCATACTTGTTTTGCTTGGCTTTGCTTTTCCTTTATTTTAATTTTAAATTGCTTAAACTCTTTTTCCAGGACTCACTGACTTGATATTTATTTTTTTAAAAAAACATAATTTTTGCTGTATAATCTACAATGAAACATTTTTTAAGAAGGGGGAATGATTTATTACCTAAAAGAAGTAGGTTTTATTAATGTAAAAACCGGTAGCTGTTATCACTTATCTTTGAAAAGAACAGAAAATCAACCGAGATAAGAAATGGGGTGCTGGCCTCTGAATATTTATGTTCTGATTCCATGTCTCTCCAATTAAGAAAACCACATTGAGGAATAGAATAAAAAATAACAAGCAGGTTGTTATTTCTCCATCTGAATTGAAGCCTTTTTTCCCTTCATTTTCTTAGCAGGCAATTATTGCCACTTCCTACAAAAGATCCTTTTGTTAGGAAAAGAAGGAAACTGATTTTTCTTTTATTCCCAATGAAATATAGAGGCATGCAGAATAAAAGCACAATAATAAGGAGTACAATCCTGAATTCTTTCAGAGTAATTATAACACCCTAAAATTGTTGTTAATCAAGGACAAAGTGTGTTGATATATGGTTCCATGTTAATTTTAGCATCTTAAAATTAGCTAAAATCCCACCATACCAGACCATAGAAAAATTCCCTAAGGCAACAAATTACGCAGTTGTTGGTTATCTCTGTCAAGCTCAGGACCCTAGGTCTGTTAATTTACCACTTATAATCAAGAGAAAGTGTCATAGTGTTCTGTAAAGGACTTGGTTAAATCTCAGGTCTGGTTCTTCTAACTTGATAATTTAAACCTGAAGTTTGTTCATTCGCTTCTCTTTTCGGCTGTTATTTAATGAAACTAACCTCAGTGGAATATCTTATCACCATAGCTAAATTGCTTTGAAATTTATAGGGATACATTTAGAAACATCTAGCTCTAAGGAATTAATAAATTTCTAGGAACAGGATAATTATTATTGGCATATTTCTTTTCTTTAAAAAATACAGCATGTATTGAAAACTCCATGTGCAAGTGAAAATATTTATCAGAACACAAAGTTTAGTTAATGTCATTCTGGTTAAATATTATTGCCTTGTTTAAAAATTACATATGTCAAAAGTTTCAGTGTATCTGAGCAGTTCATCTCCTGATAGAAGCACTTGGGGAGTTTTTTACATGTTTAGACTTGCAAACACTACCTAGAGATTGTGATTCAATATGATTGTTAAAAAATCTTCATATTTATATTTCAGAATGAATTCCACAGGTCATTTTCAGTCCAGACACCCATTTCTTCCCTGTTCCTCCCCATTACATACACCTATAAATCCTGGAAATGGAGAAGGTGACAACTAAAGAAGAACCCTGAAATGTGGTTAGGAGAACTGTTTTGAGACCCTAGCACTGGAGAAATTGTAGGGTAGCAGGTACCTTATATCCACCCCCAACAAATAGAGGATGGCCACTCAGACCCAGCATTTCCTGACTTTGAACCAAACAATAGAGGACAGTACAGGTACATTTATTTATGCCATGGACTGAACTGAAATCCCTCTGAAAATATTAGATCAACCTTACAGCAGGTAAGGGGAATAGATTGGGAGTGTTGCAAAAATTGGCAGACAGGGGAAGCATTCCCATTCTCTGCCAAGCCTGAAACTCCCCTTTTACTGGCTAGGCAAAACTAACCAGAGACACCTAGCTACAGGAAGTGGCCTGGTACAGGAAGCCTCTTCATGAGTCTAAGATGCTTCTCCTGTCTTCAGAAAAATCAGGACAACCAAGAAGAAAAAGGAACTCAATCACAGCATGCAAGGTCACTGGTAGAATCAGTGAAATGGCATCTTCACCCTCATCAAAAGTAGCTCATTCTGGGAAAGTTCTTAGTCCCACTGGCTGAGGCTTTTCTTCCCCCACTTAGAGATGCTAGCGAAGGCAAGGGGCATAAGGGGAGAGATTGTACCACATGTCATCAAGAGTAAACCTGGCTTTGGGACATCTCTTATGTTCTAGGATGCACTCTAATATCAACCCTCCTGCCATAAACGAAGAGAATCACAACTTGACTGAAATGGCAGTCAACTGATAGAGGACTAAGGTGAACCAGATATTGGATTTGAAAGCAACTGTTGTAAAAAAAATATCTTTGACAGTTAAATACCAATTTTATTTAAACTAATAAAGAAAACCTCAGCAAATAAATAGACTTTATAAAAAAATACAAATTATAGAACTGGAGAATACAACTATATATATGTATATATATATGTTTATATATTTATATATATATATATTTAATGGTCACACCTGCAGTGTATGCTAAGTTCCTGGGCTAGTGTTAGAATCGGAGCTGCAGGCCTACATCACAGCCACAGCAGTAGTGGATCAGAGCCACATCTGCGACCCATGCCACAGCGTGCAGCAACGTTGGATCTTTAATCCACTGAGCAAGGCAAGGGATCGATCACATCCTTATGGAGACAAGTCGGGTTCTTGACCTGCTGAACCATTGAACCCACTGAATTATTGCATATAACTCCAAACAATAATAAAATCTAAAATAAACTCTGTCTCAGCAGGTTACATAATAAAGTGAGGATGACAATAGACAGATTCAGAGAACTTAAGGACAGAATATAAAGTTAACTCAATCTGAAAGATGGAGAAAATAAATCAGAAAAAAAAAAAAGTGAATTAAGTCCCAGTTTTCAGTTCTACCTGTAAGGAGCTTGGAAGTTGCCATTCCCTAACAATAACTAAAAAGCTGAACAAACTGAAAAATTAGCTCTTCTTGGATCCAAAAGAAAGGGGAGGACACAGGGCAAACCGAGCCCCCTAGACTAGAGAGGTGGATAGGTGAACACGGTGCAGTGGCTTTCCAGAGAGTCAGGTGGAGAAATGGCCATGAGAACCAGTGCCAGGGATGAAAAACCTGAACTATAACTGACAAAGTGCTAGAGGCTCAGTGTGAAAAACTCTGAGAAATTAAAAACTTCCGGAGGACCCAGTCATAAGGCGGCCCTTACAACATTTGAAATTTACTTCTAGAAGCTTGACCAGGTTCCCACAGTAACTATCAGACAAAAATCTCTTCATGCTTCTGGAAGAGGAAGAGAAATTCAGAAATACACCAGAGTACTCTCTTCTTCTTAGCAAAGGCCTGTTGTTAGAAAAAACTCATTGACCATAGCCTAACGGGCTAGACTATTTATTATCTGAGCCTAACTGATGTGAGGGGGAAGGTTATATCCAACTTCATTCAGCTCTAGCCTTCCACATGGGTGAAGGGAAATAGCTAACTCTGGCCAATTCTCACCAAGTTCTCAAATCACTGGGTGCTCTGGCTCTACTTGGATAAATGAACTTGCCTTTTTCCAAAGTTGAAGTCTTTCAGAGTCTGTGAACGTGACCATATTTGGAAATAGGGTCTTTTCAGATGCAGTCAATTTTCAGTAAAATCATAGAGGCTTAGGGTGGGCCCTAAATCCAGCATGACTCTTATCCTTGTAAGAAGAGCAAAATTTGATACAGAGATAGAGTTACACAGAGACACAGAGTAAAGATTACCATGTGAAAATGGAAACAGGAATTGGAATAAGGCTTGTGGTGGCAAAGCCACCTGGGGCTACTGGAAGCTAGAAGAGGCAATGGACATTCCTCCCTTTGAGATTTCAGAAGGAGCAAGAATTTGCAGACACCTAGATTTTGGATAGTTAACTTCCAGAACTATTAGATGATAAATCTATATTCTTTTAAACCACACAGTTTCTGTGACTTTGTTATAGTAGCTCTCTGGGACACTAGTACTGTAGCCCAGCCAGATTGACACATTAGCTGAACTATCACAGCCCAATCTAGTTTTCTAGTATTTGACTAAATGCAGCTAGCCTTTTTTTTTCTTTTTTGCTTAAAAAAAAATTAATCATACTTTTTTTTTTTTGGCTCATGCCAGCAACATATGGGCCAGGAATCAACCCTACACCATAGCTGTGACCTCAGCCACAGCAGTGGCAACACAGGATCCTTAACCCACTGAGCCACCAAGGAACCCCTAGACCCTACTATATGTTGATTTGTCCCTTTTCTCAAATTCCTTAACATGTTACACCCTGTCATATTCAATGTATCATATATGCATATGCTGTATAATTAATATCCTTTTAAATTTATATTATTTGGGCCAAGGGTCATGATTTAAGCTCTTTGTCTCCAACTATAGTCATTAATATCTGTTATTGTTTACTATAAAGGCAGAAGATTTGTCTGAATTTTCATTCTTATTGTCCAAAAAGTTGCTATATAATGGAAACTATTGTGTATATTCTATTTCTTTAGCCACTTAACATTTTTCCTCTAAATTGCTGCTTCCTGAAATTCACAATTCATTATTTCTCTGGAACCCCAAAGTTACTTAAGCCCTGACCTATTCTCTGATTGCAACTCACCAGTTCAGTCATATATACCCTAAGACTCTCTTCCCTGCTTCTTCCTATAAATCTCGAATAAAATATATGAAATTCTGCTTATCTCTTCTTCCTCTCCCTGAAAAGAAAATTGTTTATCCTCAAAAGATTTTAAATGTGAGTGATAAGCTGATGAGCAAAGATGTTGTCAGATCTTACCTCCCATTCAAGTTTATATTTACCCATGTTTAGCATCAACCTTATCACTTTCTTGAAAGTCATTCTATTGAAGTCATTTTAATTTACTGATGTAGCTGGTGGTGACAGTGCATTTTTGCTATGGGCAAAAGAGCAGAGCATCAATAAAAAGCTAATTTTCTAAGAATCTGGGGGGAGTGTAGGCCATTCTTTTACCTCCCAGCTCCATGAAAAGACTGATACAGGATTGGTCCCAGAGGGGCTGTCTAACAGGAAATATTTCTTGAGTCAGTATTTTTGTTGTTAGTGGATATTTTGGTTTGTTTGTTTTATATATTTTTGCATGAGAATCCAGTCAACTTGTTTGAACTGAGTCTTCCTGGGAAAGAAGAGTTCACCTGTGGAAATCCAATACTTAAATAGATTGCAGTGTTTAGAGAAGTAACAGGATAGAAAATGAGAAATAGAACCAAAATGTATATATATTATGATAAGGGTAGATTCAGAAATGGAGACAGAAGCAAGCAATTTGAGTCCTGAATAATTGCTATAAAAAGCATTGAGAAGCCTCACAGTTCACATTCATTGGTAATTGCATGTGACTACATTAAGCCTCCTTAAAGATACAATGTCAAGGTGAACTCCATACCAAGTAAGCTTGTCCACCATATCACACTAATTTTACTAACAGTACTTTAAAACACCTACTAACCCTTCAGACACTCAAGTTTGCCAGAATAGAATGTAGTAGCAGGAGCAGTGTTTTGAATTTCTACCTCAATTTTGGTCTCCGTCTTGGTTCTACTCCTTCCTTATAGGATAACTCAGTAAAAATTTAAGCTATGTCAACCGTATTGTTGTCATCTACTATAGGAGGATCGTTAAACTCCAGGGATTGCATGAGGACCAGAGGAAATTATACACACAAATATGAGGGCTGGGTTTATTTCAGATAGAACTGCCATTTTAAAACAGTCATAAAAGCATGTGTATTTGAATAAATTATGACATTAATGTCCCAAACAGAATAAAATGAAATCGAACGTGATCAAGTTGAGATAGGCTTTGTATGTTCTGGTAACAAAGAGGACCAAAACCTCAAAGTCTTAAAATTACAATGTTTTTTGGGTTTGTTGTTGTTGTTGTTGTTGTTTTTAATGCAGCATATGGAAGTTCCTGGGCTAGGGGTCCATCGGAGCTGCAGCTGAAGCCTACACCAAAGCCTTAGCAACACCGGATCTGAGCTTCATCTGCAACTATACTGCAGCTTGCAGCAATGCCAGATCCTTAACCCACTGAACAAGACTAGCTATCAAACCTATATCCTCACAGAGACAGCCTTGAGTCCTTAACCCAATGATCCACGATGGGAATTCCACGAAGACTTATTTCTTAAATGAGTTATATATCCATTGGAAAGTGTTCAAGTTCATCCTGGGAGAGGTCACCTTAAATAAGTATTGTGTGTATGTGTGTGTTATTGTGTTGATTATTGTAATCAGTAATGATCATTGTTAAACAGAAAAATCAGAGTAAGAAGACAAAGAAAAAGAAAAAGGCAATATTAGATGGTTTGTTTATGTATCAGGAAGGCCATCTGAGGCTACACAAGCCCAAGTTAAGGATTGCTTCCAGGGAGGCTTTATTATAGGAAATATTTCTCTATTTGTTATTGTTGGTGGTGATGATACTTTCTGTAGAGGAGGTCATTCAGAAGCCAGCCATGAGATATATGAGGTGATGTGGTAGCAGAGAACATGTGATTTCAGAAAAAAGAGACAAAACCTGCACATCGTAGAATGTAGTTATTTATGCAAGGATTATCAAGAAAGGCAATGTAATTATAACTCAATTTGAAAGGTAGAGAGTGAGTAGGAAATGAGGCCAGAAAAAATCCTGGAACATGATAATAACGTAGGATCGTGTAGATTCAAGATTTTACAAACAATTAGCATTTCATTTTCTTTCTAAGTTGATGAAGGGAGTAAATAATAGGAGTTAAGATTTTGAAAAATATCCCCGGTTCTTTATTTTATTTTTATTTTTTTTTTTGCTTTTTAGGGCCGCCCACGGTCTATGGAAGTTCCCAGGCTAGGGGTCCAATTGAAGCTGCAGCTGCAGTCCTATGCCACAGCCACAAGCCACAGTAATGTGGGATCCAAGCCGCATCTGTCACCTACAACACAGCTCACTACAACACCAGATCCTTAACCCACTGAGTGAGGCCAGGGATTGAACCTGCATCCTCATGGATACTAGTTGCATGTGCAACCCCCTGAGCCACAGCGGGAACTCCAGAAAAATATCCCAGATTCTTATATAGAAAGTGATCTCTATGTTCTCTCTGGGAAAATGTTTTATGCTAACTGGCGCATTGGATTCTCTTAGTCTTTGAGACTTTAAGTCAAACGTGAGCCCTCTTTCTGATGCCTCCACAACTACCACTAGAGAAAAGTATATAGAAAACGATATTGATCCTTTGTAGAAAATGGCAGTATTTACAGTTGCTTGGATCAAATCCGTCAAACTCATTTCACACATTAACCAGGTTTCTAGTTGGGTTGGTTCACAAATTCCTAAGACCGAGGGGAAAATGGTTATCCTCTGAATAGCACCTGTCAATACATATTCAAAGGGAATATAGAAAGAATAATAACCAGTCAAATATGCCTGATTATTAATGGCTGGTGAGGCAAAAGCCTTGTAATCTTGAAACAACACCCATCTCTGGTGATTTAAATTGAAGATGACATGTCTAAATTTTAATTACAATCAAAATTAAAACCAAAAGGCAGCAAGTAAAACTGGAGCATCCCTTAGGCGATTAAAGACTGCTTCCAATTTATTAAATTTAGTCAAGAAATGAGACAAAGTGTTTTGCTGTCTTGTCTTTTCTATTACTCAGAGCTCAGGTTACAAAGAATGTTAAATTTCCTTTAACTCTTGTAACACTCTGGCCTTGTCAGAAAAGCAAGATAGTGTGGATAGTTGTAGAGGTTTGAGAAACAGGTGATAGAGTTTCGCAAAAGATAACTGGAGGGTTGGTTTATGCGAAGTCATCTGATGTTATTAATACTTTTACCGTGTATTAATGGTAAAAGTACATTTGGTCTAGGACTTTGGTCTCGGACTGCAGAGGTTTTCTTTCTTTTTATCACTGGCACTGATATTCTTTCAGCTGATCCTAGGAAATCTCAATACTGAAAGTAAGATTAAGTGTAATTGTCTTCCTGTATTTCAATTTCAGCCTCATCTTTTAATCTATAATTATGGAAATGCTTGTATCTTAAAGAAATCAAACTAGAGGCTTATTTTTTGAAGAGCGAAGTGACTACCATGAAAATTTACCTCTGAAGTTTTAAATAATTTGAAATACATTTACTCATTTATGAGTTTTCTTGAATAATATATTCTATAACCTGTGAGTAAACTTTTCTAGTTGAAGTATGGTATACTTTTTTTTTTAATTTTAAAAAAGCCTTACGGTTAAGAATTCAACTTGTATGCTCCGTCATTGATTTATTCGCTGTTGTGATTAGAGCACTTCTTATATTTTGAATGAATAGAAATGGGTACAAGAGTTTGAAAACAAAGGCTTTTTAATAAATTGAATTTGGCATTAAATCCTAGTAACAGCAAGAGAGAAAAAATAAATAAAACAAACGAACAAAAAGATTATGCTGTCTGCCTTCATCATGCAATTATTAAGAATTACAGGAAGTACCTGACATTCACATTGAAAATAGATGCCAAATACTTACAAAAGTTCTATTTGCATAAAGATTTCCCCACAAAGAACACAACTATATTTATTTTACAAAACTGAGCTAGGTAGAAATTTACTGGGTCTATCTGCATTGTGCTAGTTGCCACATGAAATATAAAAATAGTGAAAGAGAGTGTATTTGCCCTCACAGAGCTTATGATACAATTGTAGAGAAATTACATATACATGTGAAATGGTTACCAATCCAAGGCAATATCTGATTAAATATCATATTAGATGAAATTGCATGTGGGGATTGATAGAACAATGATGGTGAAGTGAGGTCATTTAAGTTGAAAATTTCCAAAACAATTATATGGTGGCAGTGAGGGTGAGGGAGAGAAAGGCCTTTTATTCTCTCTGCAGAGAAAGATGACTGGCTTTCAGATTCTGGTTTCTCCACTTAGAGGGTGAGTGACCTTAATATTCCTGCAAATCAATTTCATCATATAAAGCTTCAGTACAGCACACCTATATAGCAGGATTATAGGGGGAAAAAAAGTGTTAAGTAAAAGTTCTAGCAATGCCGTAGCAAATAATAGCTACCTCAAGAGCAGTTATGCTCCAGGGAAGAAATTCAAATAAATATTCAACTTATATGACTGTTTCTTCTTGTATAAAAGAAGATCTTCCAGCTAAAATAAAACCTTTCTCATTCACTTATTTTCACATCTTAGGAAACAAAAAGACATTCTTGTGTTAGGGGGGTAACTATTGCAGGAAAGGCAGACTCAGAAGTCCCAGTACCTAAAAGTATACATGTGAATTGCAGTGAGGTAAGTGCTGGAGGTGTAGACTGAATGGCAGTTTTCTGGAAAGAATAGTTAAAATACTGAAACAATTTTGTTGTTTCAAGAAAGCATGGGCATGGAGGAAGTTTCGACCTGTGACATTGCACCTGTCTTAAAACAAAAATGAACCATTCAAAGAAGATAAAACCAGCTAAGACAGTGTGCAACAGGAAGACACATCACCATGATGTGAGCTTCTAACCAGTGGATTGAGTTTCCGGGGTAGCAACACAGTGGCTAGGAAGGAAGAGCCAATAAAACTAGAGTCACGATGTTATTGACACTGGACACTGATCACAATGTGAACGCAAAAGCCCAAAACTGAGTATAAGCTGTACATACACTTGCTTAAATCAGATTTCAAGGATAATTCTAGATCTCTAGCGAAAGGCATAAATCAAGCTCAGATGTGGGAAATAGAGCCAACTCAGTACTGCAGGCATACAGTGTCCTTTAACTGGAATATGTGGTCCTTCTACATAAGTCCTGCTTGACCAGATCCCAGGGCTGCCATGAGTTGGAGCTGAGTTTGCTCCATATGAGAGAAGACCACAAGGGCAATCCTAATTCTCAGAGACTGATTATTGAGAAAATACATATTTAAAACAAATGACTAAGGTCCCTTATTGACAGGATATGAGATTTCATTTAACGTTGCATATACCTGTACTTTTAAAAAGGTAGCGATTCTATTTCAATGAAACGCAATTCTAGCTTTGTAATAGATTTGAGTGAGGGTCACCATTTGTTACTAAACTTGAATAAGGATGTATTTCTGTGATTTCTCCTGGGTAAAATAGGCTTGTCTATATCAAAGCAAGCATAAGAGGCATCCTGGTAAACATGATTTTTCATTGGCAACAGAAATAGATCACTTCAATAGCTCATGTATTCTTTTTTTTTAATTCTAATTTCTGAAAGTCAAATGTCACTGTATTTTGAGAAATGATCTTTATAAAGCATTTGTTTTTTAAAATCTTGCAGTATTTCTTTTTTTTATTGTAATGATTTCTATTTTTTTCCATCAGAGCTGGTTATTTTATTTATTTTTGTATTATTTAAAAGTATAGTTGATTTACAATGTTGTGCCAATTTCCTCTGTACAGCAAAGTGACCCAGTTATACATACATATTTATATATAATACATACATATATGTATTCTTTTTCTCATGTCATCACCCATCATATTCTATCCCAAGAGACTGAGTTCCCTGTGCTGTGCAGTAGGATCTCATTATCTCATTACCTGTCCATTCTAGATGTAATAGTTTGTATCTACTACCCTACTAAATTTGCATCTACTGAAATTGAAAAGTTTCACACCTAAAATATAAAGAAGAAAAAAAACTAGATGTCTGGCTTCTTTTGAAAAAATTTAAAAAAGCCATGTTCATTTTCTCTTGCAGCATCAATTAACTGCAGGTGAGTAGCAGCTGCCCCCTACCCCGGCCCCGTTTGTCTTTCTTTTTAATTTATTTTTTAATTTTTTAATTTTTTTAGGGCCGCACCCACGGCATATGGAGGTTCCCATGCTAGGGGTCAAATCCAAGCTGTAGCCGCTGGCCTATGCCACAGCTCACAGCAATGCCAGATCCTTAGCCCACTGAGCGAAGTCAGGGATTGAGCCTGCGATCCAGTCAGATTTTCATTTCCACTGAGGCGCGAACATGAACTTCTGCCCCCACCTTTACATGGAGTAGGTGCCCTGCAGGTAAAGCCTGCATTGATTGCTTATTTGTTCTCAAGTCCATTCCCTATCCTTCCCTGACCTATATATATATATTTTATTATTAACCTATATATATATTTTATTATTGACCTATATATATATTTTAATAACACATATTTTATTATTACTCAATGAATTTATTACACTTGTAGTTGTACAATGATCATTACAATCCAATTTTATAGGATTTCCATCCCATAACCCAGCGCATCCCTCACCCCCCAATCTGTGTCTCCTTTGGAAACCATAAGTTTTTCAAAGTCCGTGAGTTTTTCAGAGTCTGTTCTGCAAAGAAGTTCATTCTGTCCTTTTTTCAGATTCCACATGTCAGTGAAAGCATTTAATGTTGTGTCTCATTGTATGGCTGACTTCACTTAGCATGATAATTTCTAGGTCCATCCATGTTGCTAAAAATCTTGCAGTATTTCTGTAGTTAGCATGTCAAATTCATTTGAGAATTAGATTATTGACTTTTTACCAGAGAGAGCCAAAAAGTCTAAGAAAATAATTTAAAATGCAGGAATGTGAACTAATCAGGAAACAGGAAAAGAGAAAGAATGATTTTTTTCTTTTTAGCTTGGAATTGTTCTTACAAATTCATAGTACTTCGAAGTGATATTTAAATTCTAAGACTGCTTCCTTGGAGCTGATATAACATAGATTTAAATTGATAATGATTATCTGAAATGTGTTTGTGCCCAAACTGCAAAGATTTATTCAGGTATGAAAGGAAAGGAGAAATAAGCATATTAGTATATTCTTGCATATTCCATGTCTAGTGGAATGTTTTTAATCTTTGCTTGGTGTAAAATATAACAAATAATTAATAAGTTTGATTTACTCAGCCAGATGAAAAACTTAAGGGTAGGTATAAGCAAAAAGAAAGCCAGAAAATACTCATTATCAATGGCATTTCAGTAAAACAAATCTAGTTGTTAAATTCTGTCTCTTAATTTTAAACAACAATGCTGCTGTGATCCATGCATAATTATATTCTATTTTAGGCTTTGCAGAGGAATAGCTATCAGTCAAATCATCTATTTGGATTTGTAGAAATAAAAATCAAATTCATTAAGTGTGAATGAACACATACAAATAAACATAATAAACATAATATACGTAGTAAACAAATAATATACATAATAAACATAAACATAATAACAAGCAAGTAGATATGTTTTATCATATTGCCCTCAATTGAAAACTTGCTTCAAAAAAAAAAGAAGCAAACAGTAAAACAATGATAGTGTGATATTCTAGCTGTAAATCTCTTATAGCCCTCTGGATGCTTCAGCTCTACAGTAATTTTGAAGAATGATCAGTGTGAAACATGAGATAGATTCATGTATTTTTTTTATTGTATAAAGTAATTCATGGTCATTGCCAAAGGTCAAAAAAGTCAGAAATGCAGAAGTAAAAATGGAGGGGAGAAAGAAACTAGGAGGGAAGGCAGAAGGAAGGAATGAGAAAGGATGAGAGGGAAGAAAGAGGAAGGGAGAAAAAGACAAAAGAGGTAAGGAAGAAGAAAGCAAAAGGAGGTAGGGAGAGAAAAGGAGGGAAGTCAAAGAAAAGAAGGAGATAGAAAAGCATCCTTTCAGCTTGTATCACATATTAAAGCTGTTAGAGTTAGACTTATATCAGACTTCATGTAGCTAGTGTGAGGTGTGATTTGACCTTAATTTTATCCATATGGTCATCCAGTTAATCCAGAAATATTTGGAAAGGAGCTTTTCATTTTCACATTGAACTATTTTGGAGTCTTATGTCAAAAGTCAGTTGATTCACTCAGTGTTATTCTATTTCTGATCCCCCTATTGTGTTTTACTGTCTGTATTTTCTCCACCTAAGTTAAGAACACATTTTCTTGATTGATGTGGCATTTGAATAAATTATAAAATTAATTATTCTAAGATCATTGAATTTGTTTTTCTGCAAGGTTGTTTTGAGTATTCTTTTTTTTTCCCCCTGTGCCACAGTGGTGACAACATCGGATCCACTGAGCCACCAGGGAACTCGTGTTTTGGTTGTTCTAAGTCTTAGTATTTCCATATCAGTTTGAGAATGAGCATTAAAAATTCATTAATATGTTTAACAACAAATAAAACACATTGGGTATCTGGGATTTTGTTGACTCTAAAGATCAATATGGGGATAATGAATTTTTCAAGCAATGTAAATTTTTCTACTCCAAGAAACTTAAATATCCTTATTTGTATCTTCTTTTATTTTTCTCAGCAGTATTTTATACAGTGTATTATATGCAATTATATATACAAGGTATTATACACAATTGCATACACTGTAGATTCCTACATGTCTTTTAAATGTATTTCTAATTTCTTATCCTATTGTAAATGGCATTTCCATTGTAGTTTTCCAGTAGTTCATTGACAGTATATACATAAATAAATCTTATATTTTGTATTGAATCTGTTGCAGCTAGTTTGCAAGTGTAGTTATCAATGTTTACTTTCATCCTCTTACTGATTTTTTTTTTTTTACTTTCAACATAAAAAAATAACGTGTCCAAGAAATCTCTCTGTCTTGTATAGGGCACATAGTTAGGTCTTGCTTTTGTATCCTATTGGTCAATCCCTGCCTTAGAATGTTTAACTTATATGATTCAAATATATCGTTCGATTATTTCTCTATTTGAATCCTGTTTTTATGTTTTCTTTTAAATTAAGATTTTTTTAGTATTATATTTTTATCTCTTCGATTCCTCAGTTTCATTTTTGCTTACTGTGTTTATATTATGTGAAGAATTCCTTAGTCTATTTTGAATTAATATTACTTAATATATGATAAAAAAGAACTGATAGTATTCTCAGTTTACCATATTCATTCATTTTATGATTTTCATCACTTTACTTCTATATATTTTAAGCGTGATTATTATTTTTTCTTTATATAGTTGTGCTATCTCAAATGGATGGGTTGTCAAATCACGCTCAGTTTAATTAAATGACTGCACCAGGATCAAGCTTTCCTAATAATTTAAAGGACAATCATTCCTTGACCCAAAGCAAATCTTTGCTGAACTTCTTACATGACCTCTGCATCCTCCCACCCCACCTTAGACATGCGCTATCAAACCCAAATTGTGAATAATGTTCCAAAATACAATTTTAGCAAGGAAACTTAATTCCTGAAAATTTCAGTCTTATAGCAGAGACTTACATATTTAATGCATCATTTTCTAGTAATACATTCTTCCCTTTCTGCCTTCTTTTTGCTTTCCTTGCTTTCCTTTCTTTTTTTTTCCTCCCACCCTTTCTTTCTTAAAAGTCTTCCTTAGCTAGGAATGTCTTCCTAAGATCATCTAACTAAGGAGTCATTTTAGCAAATACCATTAGCCTGTTTATTCAGCATGTCAGTTAACATGTCAATTATACTGTCACCTAACTTTGATTATTTGTCAAGGGATGTATCACCCAATTAAAATGGATAAATGGGTTGTATATCGGTTGCTTTAATTCATTCCCCAAGAGTCTTTTTCTCCCGTTTGGGAAAAATGTCTTGTATGTACCTAATATTCACCATTAATTTTATCCTCTATAGATATGAGCTTTAAATTAGTATCATTTACCTTTGATCTATCAAATATACTTATGTATTTCTCCTAGACATTATCTGTTTTATCAGAACTTTTTCTGAAAATATTTTGCTTGCCATCATTTAAAAAAAATTATTTAAAGTATAGTTGATTTACAATGCTTGCCTTTATTTTTAAAGGATGGGTTTTACTGGATACTTTTCAGACTGATATATCTGTATCTTTCTATCAGCACCTATTATCTGTATCTTATCTGTTTCATTAATAAGATGGCTGTCATTAATATTGTTATTTCCCTATAAGCAGCATTTTATGTGTTTTCCCCCTCCTTGCCACATTACAGATTTAGATGTATTATTGTTTATTAGAAATTTCTCCTAGCCATACTGAAAGATATGTTATTTCTCACTCTCTCTCTCGTTCTCACTCTTGCTCTCACTCCTAAAAGTCTGATTTTTCTTTTTATCTGCTATGAATTATTGATATTCTTCAATATGTAAATTAAGAGTTTTCATTTTTCTCTTTTTTAAAGTTTTGTTGAAGTATAGTTAATTTATAAGGCTGTGATAATTTCTTCTGTACAGCAAAGTGACCCAGTCATATACATACCCTTATCCATTCTCTCTCAGATTATTTTCCCACATAGATTATCACAGAATACCAGGTAGAGTTCTCTGTGCTATACAGCAGGTTCCCTTAGGCCAATCATTCCATATACTTCAGTGTGCATATAACAATCCCAAACCCCAGTCTATCCCTCCCACCACCACCAGCTGTCCCCTTTGGTAACTGTTAAATTTTTCCAAATCTGTAAGTCTGTTTCAGTTCTCCAAATAAGTTAATTTGTATCTTTTATTTTAGATTGCATATATGTGATATCATATGATGTTTGTCTTTCATTGTCTAGCTTCACTTAGTATGATAGTTTCTAGGTCCACCCATGTTGCTGCAAATGGCATTATTTCATTCTTTTTTAAGGCTAACATTCCATTGTATGTATGTTCCACATCTTCTTTATCCATTCCTCTGTTGATGGACATTTAGGTTGCTTCCATGTCCTGGGTATTGTATATAGTGCTGTAATGAACATTGGAGCGCATGTGTCTTTTTGAGTGATAGTTTTCTCCAGATAGATGCCCAGGTGTGGAAATGAGGGATTCGTATGGTAGTTCTACTTGCAGTTTTTTGAGGAACCTGCATACTGTTTTCCATAATGGTTACACCAATTTACATTCCCACCAACAATGTAAGTGGGTTCCCTTTTCTCCACACCCTGTCCAGCTTTTATCATTTGTAGACTTTTTGATAATGGCCATTTTCACTGGCGTAAGGTGGTAACTCATAGGAGTTCTAATTTGCATTTCTCTAATAATTAATGTTGTTGAACATCTTTTCATGTGTTTTTTGACCAGGTGTATGTTTCTTTTGGAGAATTGTCTGATTAGATCTTCTGATCTTTATTTTATCAGGTTGTTTGTTTTTTTGATATAAAGCTGTGTGAAATGTTTGTATATTTTGGAGATTAATCCTTTGTCAGTTGCTTTGTTTGCAAATATTTTCTCCCATTCTATGGGTTGTCTTTTTGTTTTGTTTATGGTTTCCTTAGTTGTGCAAAAATTTTTAAGTTTAATTAGGTACCATTTGTTAATTTATTATTTTTTATTTTAATTACTTTAGGAGGTGTATCTCAAAAGTTTATGTCAGGGAATGTTTGGCCTATGTTTTCCTCTAAGAGTTTTATATTATCCATTCTCACATTTATGTCTTTAATCCATTTGGGGTTTATTTTTGTGTATGGTGTTAGGGACTGTTCTAATTACGTGAAATGTATTGGCCATAATATTCCTTGATTTTTGTTCCATTCTCACTCTTCCATCTATTTCTGTAATAACGTGTCTTTTAAGGTATATTCTTTCAACCCAAAGCTTTTTCTAAGCTGTATTTCCTTTTTTTATCCAAAATATTTGTCTCCTGCTTCATTTTAAATAATTTCCACTTATCCATTTTCCATCTCACTGTTTTTTAATTCTGTAATGTTCATTCTGCTGTGCAGCCAATTTAAAGCTTATTTTAAATTATTTTACTTCTAATCATCTAATTTCCAGTTATTATCATTATTTTCTTTTTATAGCCACACATAGTATATGAAAGTTCCTGGGCCAGGGATTGAATTGGAACTGCCACTGCAGCCTACGCCACAGCCACAGCAACACCAGATGCAAGCTGCATCTGCAACCTACACTCAAGCTTAGGGCAATACCAGATCTTAACCCACTGAGCCATTCCAGGGATCAAACCCACAGCCTCACAGGGGCAATAAGGAAATCTTAATATGCTGAGCAACAACAGGAACTTTCCAATTATTATTTTTATTTTTAGGATGTCCATGTTTCTCCTGAACTCACTTGTCCCTTCTCTTATCAAAATCATCTTTTCCTGTGAATTATTTAATGTCTCTAAAATAGTTGCTTTAAAGCTCTTGCCTGAATGATTGGGTCATTTGTTAATATAATTCTACTTAGTTTTCTTTAAAAAAATGGATCAACTTTTCAGGCTTCTCTTGTTGTCTTACAATTTTCTATGTATTAGAGTATAAGGTTACAGTGAAAACTTTTGTATAGTTGACATCGTTTTCCTGAACTTGGTGTTTAGACAGAGAGGCTGATCATTTAGATTCCTTCTAGAATTAAATTAATCTTAAACTGAGTCACACTGTGTTTGATTATTAAGTTAACCTGAGGCTGGGTCAACTTTATTACATTAAATTTACCTATGACTCCTTAAGCACTCTAGCAGATGCCTTTGCATCTTTGTCAGTATTTGAGATTTAAATTTATCAGACACAGTTTTAGGTACTTTTGAATTTTATCTCTTATTAATACATCTTTCTCCACTGCTTTCTTTTTTTTCTTTTTTTTTAAATCTGAGGCAGAAGACACAAAGGAGAATGCTGTGTCACCCAGTCAGCTTTTGTCCTAGAGCACTTCCACACCCCACACGGTCATGCACTTTGCTCACTGGCTTAGCTGATTTGTCCTCACTTACTAATCCCCCCTAGAGTAGCCCTCCATAAATCAGAGAAGCCTGTTCTCAGTTACAGTTGTTGTCAACACTCTCTGCTCAAATTTGGGCAAAATCTATGGTATATAGTTCATTTAAGGCTTCTTTTCAGCCAATGCTTTTAATCCTGTGTTTCAAAGTCTGAATTTTATTTGTCTCAGTTTATTTTATGGCCACTATAGGAGCTAAAGTCTTAAGCATTCTTCCATGATTTTTTAAATGTTACATATATCAGCTTCCAACAATTAATGAAGGACCTTGAATGTGGTCCTTCCCCAGTCCAGCCTTGATATGACTTCATCCCTGGCCTATGCCTTGAAAACTGCCTTTATACCTCAGTGAGCCATAGGTATAAAGGCACCCCACTCAGCTGTGCCTGAACTCCTGACCCAAAGAAACTGAGCTAAGTTGCTAAGGTTTGGAGTCATTTGCTTTGCAGCGATAGATAACTAACACAGACTCTTTTGGTTATAACTAAAGAAACTGTAGTTTGAACTACTTCACAAATACTTGTGTTTCTTGGTTCACAGAATTCAAGAGAGAGTTGAAAACCAAGATATTTTAAGGGTTGGTGAGCAGCTGAAACTGAGATGATCACAGGTTTCTTGGATGTCAGTTAATTTTTGAAAGAAGTGCTATCTTGCTCTTCTTCATCTTGCAAATCTTGGCAATTCTCACACCTTTTTTTTTTCCCCAGAGAAAATTTTTGTAATCAATCTGATAAAATTTCTATGGTTAAAATTTCCAATTCTTTTGAAAGAAATGAAGTAAACTTGTGAACTTGAAGAGTATTGACAGATTTAAAATAACACATACCCATGAAATTGGAACATCTTGACTTTTATACTAAGTATTCTTAACATATCTGTAGAAATGCTCAGGTGTTTTTCAGAGATCCTTCACATTTGTAATTAATATTATTTTAAGTGTTAATATGTCACTCGATTTTATAATACATAGGTATTCTCATACACATGTATGTGTCTTTACTGATCAAAGGTAGAAACTTTCTCTTTAGAAACTTTTTCAGCATTTCAACAGTAAATTAGTGAATATTGAATGAAACGTTTCTTGTTCAAATGTATTTGGGGATTTCTAAATAAAACGTAGTAACGTTTAATAAATATATATAACTTAGGTATGTCAAAGCTCTCCATATACTAAATTATGCTGGAAATCTCTTAAATACTCTATGTGTTTTGGGGTCTTTTTAAAACTTGAGAAAAAAATATTTAAATTTAGTCTTCAGGGATTTTTATTTATCCATGAAATACACTCTGGTGAATACTACTCAAAACTGTCATCCTTAAATCTAATATTTACCGATTTTATTTTTCCTTTCTTTTTTTACATTATAAAAAGGTTTTGTAATTCATGAATATGTGCTGAATTTTATTAATTTATTTGCCATTGACTGAGGTGGTCAGAATACTTTTTAAATGTATGAATAATAATCCCATTATGTATTTCTTATTGTTATATAAAGAGGAACCATTCTGTCTTATGCCCAGGCATTTTTTTTCATTTTTTAAAGTTTTATTGACGTATACTTGATTTATAGTGTTGTGATAATTACTGCTGTACAGCAAAGTGATTCATTTATACATGTGCACACACCCATTCTCTTTCAGATTCTTTTCCCACATAGATTATCACAGAATATTGAGTAGAGTTCCCTGTGCTATACAGCAGGTCGCCACTAGCCAGTCATTCCATATACCTCAGTGTGTATATGCCAATCCCAAACCCCAAGTTCATTCCTTCCCCCTACATCTGCCCTCTGTGGTATCCATAGGTTTGTTTTCAAAGCCTGTGAGTCTGTTTCTGTTCTGTAAATAAGTTCATTTGTATCCTTTTTTTTTTTTTTCAGATTCCACGTATAAGTGAAATAATGTAATATTTGTCTTTGTAAATTAAGAATTTCCTCATCATTAAATTCAACTGAAAAATGGTAAATTGTAGGACTTCTAAAATTGGGAGAAATTCCTGGACATGAATCATTGAGCCTCTTAGTCTCCTTTGGAGAACTTCATTCTCAAACATATATATTTCCTGCTTAACACTGGCTAAGTTTACCTGGGCAACTTGTTCCCTAATAGCAAGGTGGAGGTGACAGAGCAGTTGTGGCAATAAGGTATAAGAGAACTGCAGTTCAGAGAGAATAACAAGTCATAACATCTATTTCAATCCACAACACTATTATTTAAACTAATATTTCAATAGCAAGGATATAGAAGACAGTTGTGATTATTTCTCATTTTTAAAGGACCAAATATTGAATATCTTTGCATTCATATCATTCATTCTATTTTACCAGAGTCAGTTAATTTTTAATGTAATGTGGGGTTGATATATTATTTGGTATTTTCATGTAACCAGTTCCTTGGAACATTGGTCTGTTGTAGAGATCGGCAATTTTTTATCCAAAAAGGCCGAATAACTATTGTAATCTTTGCTAGTCACAAAGTCTGAGTTGGAACTACTCAACCGTCAACTGCCATTTAGATGAATAGATGCAGCCACTTTTCAATAAAACTTTTTTTTTTTTTAAAAGGCAATAAATTGGATTGGGCTCACAATTTGCCTATCCTGATCTTTAGATTTCTTGTGTATTTGTGTATTTTTGTGTGCATTCTTATTTTTAACATGGTTTGGTGTTAGGTTATGTCACAATTACACAATTATTTCAAAAATTTAAAATAGCATTTCTATTATAAAATATATGCTGTGTAATATAGCATTTCTTCTCTTAACTGAATTCTCTCCAGTTATATCAATTTAATCCATGTTGTTCAAGACACCTTTTAAAGGTTAAAATTTCAGCATATTTTACTACCTATATTTATTAATCATTAAATGATTTATACTTTTGATTCAGGCACTTATTAATATTTTTCTTTAAAAGTTGATTTGCATGTGGATATTTTTGACCTACCATAATAATTTTTTACCCATTATTTATTCAAAATCCATTACACTCTAATAACAGTTATGTAGTCATTCTCCTTTTGGAAGTGTATATTTTAATTTATCCTGGATTATTCCTGGTTAATTTGTAGTGGATGTATTTTATTAATTTGTTAAATATTAGAATTGGCTTTAAATTATCCATATGCTGCTGTTACTTACTTCTGATTTCACTTATATCAATTTCTTATTTGTCTGAATTAATTTTATTATACATCACTTTTTTAAAGTTGAATATTAACTGCTCATTAATTATTCAATTATCAAATTTTCCAGCTTTAATCATTTGGCACATCTTCCAATTTTCTTCTGTATTGTTTTAACTTGCCCTCATCTATCTTCGGTATTTCCTTATTTTCTGGCACAAGTTATTTTAGACTCATCTTGTATTTTTCTGGCTCCATTTCTCCAAGGAGTCCTGGTCCCTTTTATTGAAGAATAGTGTTGAGAAACCAGGACTCAGTACTAGGAATGCTCATTGCTTCTGGATGATATGCCTTTTAAACCTTCCCCTATTGGACAGAGGTAGGATATATATTTTTTTTTACTATGTTTTCATGTCTAGCAAAGAACACATAAATGCATTTTTTTTGATTTATGAATATACTGAAAACCATGAGTTCATACTGATACCTCTGATTCCATAGCAACCCCCATTGGACAGAAGTAGAATATATATTTGACCAGGAACCATATAACAAATAACACAGAAACACCTTTATATTGATTTATGTATATGTTGAAAATCATGAGTTTGTATTGATACCTCTGATTCCAAAAAAACCCCACAGATTTGAATTAGCTTTTCTTTTATTCCCTTATCTGTACTTATTTTTGTCCAGATATGAAAAATGGCTCTCACTACAGTTTATATACTTTTTCAGTCTTACTAAACATATAAAAATCACTTGTTTCAGAATGGCTTACTAAACATTCTTGTTTCAGAATGGCTCTACTGCTGGCCAAGCAAATTTCCTAACCAGAGGACAGATTTTTTTACAGCTTCTTTTGTCTTTCTTCTTATAGCACCAATCAAATCCTCTGTTCCAATTTGCTTAATAGTTCTGTGCTCCCCACTCCCTTCAGTTTGGCTCTACTGTTTATATATTTAGGTTCATTGTTACATTTTAAATTTCATTTTGGGGGGGTGTCCGTATATACTGGTTGATTTTACATATTTAGGTTTTGATTACATAAAATGTTACTGTGGTTTTAATAGTCAGAGCTGCACAAAAAGGCTTACTCGGAGAAATGTTAACTTTCTCCTCATTCCTAGATACACCTTCCCCTTTCTCCCTTTCTTTCGACCACTTTCCTACCCATTACATGTTGGTAACTGATTTCTTTGGAGCTGAACTATCATTCCTATATTTGTTGGACTATAAACAAATACTTTTCTTTTAAATGCCCTGGAATAATTTATACAACTCCAGCACTGAATCATCTTTGAAGGTTTGGTAGATATCCCCCATGAAATCTTTTGGGCTTTTTTTTTTTTTTTTTTTTTTTTTTTTTTTAATGAAGGAGTCTCTTAATATTTTTCTTCTATTTTTCTATGGAAATTAGTCAGTATAAACTTTCCAGCTCTAATGAGGTCAGTTTTGGAAATCTGTATATCCATAGTCAATTATCGATTTAATTTATGTTTTTCAGATTTGTTTCAGTGCAAAGACGTCCACCAGGTTGTCTTATGATTTTGAAAAATATCCTGTTTGTGTTGTTATTTTGTCTTTGTCATTTCTTATATATTTGTATTTTCTTCTTTGTTTCTTTTTACTTTATCAAGTAGTGAGTAGATTGTTCATTACTTTTTCAGGAAAAGATTATATTAATATCTACACTTTTAAAATGTATATCCTATATATTTCTGCTTTCCTCTCTTCATTTTGTGTATATTTTTTTTAATTTACTTTTTTTTATCTAGTTGTCTCTACTGGAAATGAAGTAATATATTTACATTCATTTATTCTGATAAATGTGTTTTGTGCTAATTACTGCTTTAACTATGTCATGCACATTCTAACATGCAATATTTTATTTTCATTATGTTTGTAAAAAAATTCTTAGAGTTTATATTTCTTATTTAACTCAAGAGAAGAATGTTCAATTTCCAGGTAGAGGGACTTTTCTGCCTTTTGTTTTTGTTAATAATTTCCAACTTTATTGTATTGTGTCTTGGGGTGTTCTTTGTAATATTTATATGTCATAGAAATTTTTGATGTTTTGTTACTTAAAATATAGTCAATTTTTTTGAATGTGCCATGGGCATTTGAGAAGTGCATATAGAATTTGATATATATCCATAAGATCTGGCTTGTATATTTTCTACCACTTTTGTTGTCTTTTATGTGATCTCTCGTGATGAGACTGTTGTATTAACGTGTTCTATCATTAATGTGCTCCTATCTACTTACAAATCCTATATTTTTGGCTCACAAAATCAGTAGGTTATTGGGTGCATGCATTTTTATAAATGTTGTAGTTCATTTTGAATTATAGATTTTATTTTGAATTTTATATTTTATATTCTTTGTCATATTTAATGCTTTTGGATTGAATTTATATTTTGTCTGAAATGAGCATTGTTCCCCTGCTCTTTTTTTATTTCTATTTTCCTGGAATGCTTTTGTCCTTCCTTTTATTTTTAGTTCCTCTCATCACTCACTATGTTTTAAATATATCTCTTACATACAGCAAATAGTGGAAACTTCTTTTGTGAGACAAATTGAAAACTTTTTAAAATGAGTGAAATGAATTTTCAAATGTTAATATGATTCATATGTTTGATCTCAACTCTGCTATAATATCTTATACTTATGTGAATTTGGGACTTTTTCCCATAGTTCTGTGATATAGAGCTACATACATACATGTATACATACATACATACATAAATGTACATATATATTGTTAAAATATGATTACATATATGAGTATACGACATGCATATATATGTATATATGCTATATCCTTTATACTTAAAATTTTAAATTACTTCAGACCTGTTTCCTTATTTAACCTTTTTCTATCTGTTTTGCTAATTTTTACGAGTGTCCTTTCACAAACTCTGTTTCCAGAATAAGGAACTTTATTCTACTTTGGTCTACTCTCTTGTCCTTGGGTTTTTTTTACTTATATTATTTCTAACTTTGTTATAGCACACAACATTTGTACATTAGTTTTCCTCTCACATATTTTTAAGTGTTATATGTGAATTTAATTTTTAAAATTCTCACCTTCAGTCTATTTATAGATGTTTTCTCAGTTGTTACTTGATTGATAAGGCTTATCTTCTAGTAGTAGAGTCAAGAAGGGTTTATAGGTATAGACTTCATTGCTCTCTCTCTCCCTTTTTAGTTATAATTTCTTTTTAGAAGAAAATGGATTTGTCATATAAGCATGTTCACAGTTGAGTTCAATGCATTACGCCTGTGGTGGAGTTCAACAAGTCCTTCTGCTCTCTGTGTTCCCACATTGACAGTTGTGTAGACTATCTTGGTCAAATTCAGATCCGTTTTAGGATATTCACCTCTGCTTAACATTACTAGCCAGCCAATAGTGATATTATACTGGAACATGGTCCCTCTGAAGTATTTTAATGGAAATATTTATGACAATATCTAGCCATTCGTTTAATAAATAAATATGATACCTCTGTGTTATGATAATTATTATTATTTATTATGCTCAAGGTTCTGTGTGCTTATTTCATTCAATTTAGTATGAATTCAAGGATAGAAATATTACATACCTGATCCTAGGTGATGAGATTGAAGGGAATAAAACTCAGGGTTTAAACCCAAGCGGCTTTTTGCTAAAGGCCACATATTTAATCACTAGTCTATGCTGCCCTTTGTTTGCTCTTTATTTTCCACAGTCATGGGTATAATATTCATATCATACTTAATAGGTTTCATATCCTATCTACCCTTTACTCAATTTACAGGATATGAAATAGAGAAGAAAAAATGTTATACATCCAATGAATAGAGATTTTGTGACTTCCTAAATCTAAAGTAGTAGCAGCTGCCTCCCTCTCAAATAAGAACAATGTCCCTCACTTTAGGCAAAATGCATTAAAAAAACTCAGGGGGTAACTCATTGGTGAAGTGAGGTTTAGGATTAGAGTTAGGTTTTAGTTAAGGAATCAACTATTTGAAACTAAATCTTAAGAGAAACAGCATATTTATGCCTTTGTAGTTTAAGAAATCATCTGATCCTTGAATAAAAGTATAAATGCAATGTTTCCATTTCTATTCATAATATCTCCAACTTTAAGTCAAGAACAAAAAAGCAAAGATTTCTTTGAGATCTAAAAACATACCTAAATGAGAATGTAGTTTTCAATCAGATGAGGGAGAATGAAACAGAGTTCATCTTCCTGTGACAAGACTCCGACAATGGAAAGACCTGGATAGGCATAAAATGCAATGAGAAATCTACCCAGGGAATCTCATGCGAGATGGCAGACCCAAAAGCAATCTGCATGCAACAGACATTCCTATGTTCAGACATGGTCAGTTCAGATAATTGTTAATTTACTACCCATTCAGTGGCTACAGGAGAGGTGAGGGAATTTCTTCTGACACCTAGATAAGCGGTCTGTTCTGAAAACTGATTTAAAACAACTTGACATCAGTTTTACAAAAGCAAACAAAAGTTTCTAGAACTAAGTGACACGGGTCATCACTTCATAGGAGCATCCTGCCCATTGGTGTAGGTTCTCTTATATCTCTTTGCAATAAAGTAATTCATAGTCTTCTAAGATCGGAAAAAAATGAGAGCTTTTCTGTTTATTAATTCTCAAGTTCAGTCTTGGGCTTTGAATTGCATTTAGTGTGTGAAGTTTATTTTTTTTATTTCAACCACAAATATCAAGAACTAAACAAAAACTCTTCCTGAGTTCAGCAGTGTTCAAAAATATCCTTAAACTGACTTGGGTTCCTATTTTGGAGATGTCATTAAAAAATAATAATAAAATAACCTGCCATGGGCATATCTGTGTTCCAGAGAAGTTGTTTTCATCCAAAAAAGAAAGCAGCTATTTTCTTTGATGTTTTTATGTATTTCTTTTCTGCAACTAAGATCTGTATTTACAATGAGAACAGGAAGGAGAACTATGCCCTCGTTCCTGATAAAATCTGAAGTAAATTGGTGCACCTTCTGAAAATTTATTGTCTGTATCCATCAAGGGTTTTGTAAGTTATACTAGAAAAGGTAGACAACCATGAAATAAAAGAACTGTGTTCTAGGGATCTTACTTGCTTCTCCTTTTCCGCATGTCTCTTGAAGAAGGCAATATAAGAAATTATTTCTAAATTTGTCTTTTCTAAACAAATTACCATGCTTTTATGACACATAAGTAAAAATCAAATTGAGGATCCAAGGTATCTCACAAAATTCTCAGTCATTTGGCACAAGAGAATTGGTTTCAAGCTCAAGTTATATGGCTCTAATAAATAATATATGCAATATATTGTATAATATATAATATTATAATACATTATAATATCAAATATATATATTATGTATATAATATATACCTTGACATTTTATGACACTGTATATCCCTTTTAGACCACATGATTAAGGGATAATTGATAATTACTTACTGAACTAGCAGTATATAACTGATAAAAATGTATGAAAATGCCAAAATAATTATTAGTTAACTTAATCTATGTTGCTACTGTCTCTGACATAGGCAAAAATGCAACAAAAGTATTAGAAAATGATAAAAATCAAAACCAAATATTCATAAAGATGTTATTTTAGAAGGAAACGGTATTTTCCTTAATCACAAAATAAAGTTAAAATGATTTTCTCAATACCAAATATATTCCCCTTTTGTATCTTGTTCTCATTTTTTTCTACTTTCATTTCATTCCTATTCAATCATTTAACTTTGTGATTTGGATCTCATACTTTGCTTATTCAAGCAAGGCTTTAAAGTTCCTCAACTCTGAATTTCAGTTAAATTATACTTAATTATGATTTGCATATCGGCTGCTAAGAAAATAAGAGATACACACATGACATACAAACTGATTCCAATTATAAAATTCATTTATTTTTTGGCTGTTGAGAGTCTTTATCTATCTCTTAAATGGTGTTCTTAAAATTAAATCCATCCTTAGACCTCCCTAATTGCTTCTGTTATGTGTGTTCATATGGGTTCTCTCCCCTTTAAATCTGAAATAGCTCTAATATTGATATAAAAATTATGCAACCCGTGGAGATTGATAATAGTCCTTTTTTGTTTGCTTGTTTAATTTTGAGCTGTTTTTAGATTTTATTCACCTTTTCTTTGTTAGATATTCTTGAGGCTTTAATAGGCTTCTCTCCTTCCTAGGTTTACAATGTGTTATCATGAGAGGATTCTTACCTAGAACATAGTTAATACTCTCAATAAATGCTTACCAACATTTCATCTGAAGTTTGTGATGAATAAAAATTTACAACTAATTTGTTTTAGGGTACTATTCTATATCTTTATTTTTGTTAGATCAAGTCTTCTGGCTCACTCAAATGTCTAATTTTGTCTCATCAATTGGATTACTGCACATAATAATGTGAACGTACCTTAGGATGGTAGAAACAATCTAATTTACTCTTTTTGTGTTAAAATAATAATGAAACTACCACTTAACAGTCTGCAAATTACAACATCTTCTGTGTAGCGTATTATATCAGCTTCAAGGAATGCTGTGAAGCAACAAGGGTAGTTATTGTTAGCCATTCTTTACCTCATTTTATTGATAAGAACTCTGAAACTCAGAGATGTAAATTGATTTGCTCAAGGTCAGCTAACCAAGAAGGAGCAGAGACAAAACTCCAGCTGGAGTTTTGGCCTCTGGCCTGATTCTTTTTCTACAACATAATTCTTTCTAATTTTCTATAATATAAATCCTCCTGGATCTCTGGTCCTATGTCTTAAAAAACACTGGCCTACATTACCCCTGTCTTCCCATCTTACTCTTGCTTAGATTTCTCTAATTCAGAAATATAAAGAATTGAAAAGTATGATGATTGATCTGGCCCAAGTTCACGGGCTGGGATTTTAGCATTTCGGAATAAATCAAAGTTCTTTTGGCAGGAGATTAGGGAAGCATTAAAAGCAATAACAACAACAAGTGTTTAGTTCAAACTTCTCGGGGAAAATAAAACAAACAAAGTAAACACACACTCTCATAATGCCAATTAGCATTTGATAATATTCCACAATTTATTCATGAACACTTTGTCATGTACTTCAGGATGTAGGACTGAAAGGGATATTCAAGGTCAAATAAATTAATTAAAACTCCACATTGTGAGGCAATTTCTAAATGCTAATTGATGGTAATTGTGGGTTTTAAAATTTATTAATTGCAGACTTATTGGGGCATATTAGGAATTACTGCAGATAAACTAGAAAAATGTACATGGCTGTGTGTTTGAGAAGGAGAGAGAGTAAGAGAGATGGGAGATCCTTAAATCTAGAAATCAAGGGCAAATCAGCTGGCGCTACCCCAGGGATGGAACAATCCTTAAAGAAAGCACATTCTAGGAGTTCCCGTCGTGGCGCAGTGGTTAACGAATCCGACTAGGAACCATGAGGTTTCGGGTTCGGTCCCTGCCCTTGCCCAGTGGGTTAATGATCCGGCGTTGCCATGAGCTGTGGTGTGGGTTGCAGACACGGCTCGGATCCCGCGTTGCTGTGGCTCTGGCGTAGGCCAGTGACTACAGCTCCGATTCGACCCCTAGCCTGGGAACCTCCATATGCCATGGGAGCAGCCCTAGAAATGACAAAAAGACAAAAAAAAAAAAAAAAATGAAAGCACATTCTAGTATTCTCATTGCACTTATAATGAAGCCACAGCTACAGAGCAGAAGTCCCACAACAAGAATTTCAAGACATGCCATGGGCAGAAATACTGAAATTCAAGTCTTCTGACCTGTTCTTTATTCATTCTGTAATACGATGCTGCCTTAAGATGCTACCCTTTCAGAATCCTCCAAAATCAATGAAAGAAATACTACTGCCAACATGTGGTAGTCGATGGATGAATTAATTGATTAATTAATTCAAAAGCCATTTGTTGAGTGCTGTGGAAAGGAATGAAGACCATACAGAAGAGAAGAAGCAAAGGTTATTTATTTAGAACTTGCTAAAGCAAAAGGGTCATCTCTTGCATGTTGGTGGATACTCAAAGATAGGCAGAGGAGGGAGAAAGCTTTGTAATGCAAAAAAGGGAAGGCTTTAGGTATAACTGAAGATGATTAGTGTTGGGAAGCTGAAGACAGACTATTTAAAATTAGGGCATGCTATGCAATTGGTTAGGGGTACATATTTGCCTTTCTCCAATTGGTCCTAAATTGAAAATGGGACAATATTAAGAGAGCTTTCAGTTATTAATCAAGTCCTAACCATTTGGGGCTGGTTGTTATATGGGTTACTATGCAGTTTCATGTACTAGTCTGACTTCTCTGTGGGGTGAATGTAGATAGCAGATTGGTTCCTGGTCTGATTTCTACAGTTTGTGGATCAGAGTTCTGTTTTTATATATAGACTGTCCATTGACTGTTTTTCTATTCAGTCCTTCAGCTTCCTCCTTTGATCAATTTCTCACTTGCACAAAGGTAGACCAATTTAGGGAAAGCTGGAAATCCATATCTTCACTACCCAGCTTGTTTGGTCATTTTTATAGTAAGTTGTATTACAAGATCTTCTTGACTTTTTTTTTGTTTTTGTCAGAGCATCATGGTGATTATCTGATCAAAGAGATTCTGCATAGAAACATTTAAGGTACTAGGTGGAATTCAACAGATCAGCATTGTGACTACTATGCCAGAAATAAGAACAGTAGTCCCTCTAAGGAGCTTCAAAATACCATTTGCCCAACCCCAGTCAAAAGAACAAATCCTATAGGTCATGAGGTTCAGTTTTAAAAAGCCAGGTAGGTTTTTACTTAAGCTTATTCCATATTGCCTCTTTCACTGATCCAAGTACTGCCAGAAGTATTATCAATGACTAGTCAATAAGAAACCTAGAGCTCTGTGATTGCCCATTACTGCTTTTACTAGTGAGTTGAGTTGATCTATATTCCATGCATGGCAGAGATGAGGTCATTAATACTTTCCATCCGAATTAATGATAGGTATCTTGCAGTCTTTTCTAGTTGTATGATTTGTGTCAATAGAATATCTGCTCTGATTGTTTGCTTTTTGCAATGAGTCAGTCATTTTTAAGTGTGGCCTCATTTTGGAGCTCATGTCTGAATTAGAATTTCCAGTGTTTGGAGTTATAGAATTAGAATTTGGGTCTCTGTGTACAGACACATCTCAGAATAGTGTTCCTAAAATACATGACATGCCAGTCTGAGAAAAACAGGACTAGGCATTCTGGCCAAAAGAAAATAGTATCCAATAAGGGCACTTGAAGATCCAGGGGGGAAAAAAAGCTTGTCCCCAATTTGCGGTCAAAACTTTGGTCATACAATAGTGTATTTCTGTTAGTCTCTTTCAGATGACATTTGGCCCATCACACTATGACAGTTGTTAAGTTCGAATTTAGAATTATTTAGAGTCTGGGGAGTTCCCGTCATGGCTCGGTGGTTAACGAATCCGACTAGGAACCATAAGGTTGCGGGTTCAATCCCTAGCTTTGCTCAGTGGGTTAAGGATCCGATGTTGCCATGAGCTGTGGTGTAGGTGGCAGACAAGGCTCAAATTTGGCATTGCGGTGGTTCTGGTGTAGGCCAGTGGCTATAGCTCTGATTAGGCCCCTAGCCTGGGAACCTCCATATGCCGCAGGAGTGGCCCTAGAAAAAGCAAAAAGACAAAAAAAATTATTTAGAGTCTGATCAATAGATTGTAATAATTGTTTTTTTTTATGGAAAATAGGGACACTATTGTGTTACAGGTTGATGAATTTAAGGTCAATTACCCATATAAGTACAAATGGAAACACCATTAGCTTTAATTATCTGTGGTCTCATTTGAAGAAACTGGAATTTTTCAGAGGTATTTATTATGTGGAAATGGCATATTCAATAGTCAGTAAGATTGAGGGAAGTAGCTGCTGTTTGGGATAATATAAGGATGACATTATAATGAGTATGTTCTGATCTAATAGTTCTAAGGGGGGAGTAAAATATAAAAGAGCCATTATGGATGGACAGAAGGGGGTCTACAGAAAATGAGAAGAATAGTATAAGCAACTGGGGATCTTGGTCTAATATTTGGGTGGGTGTTACTGACTGTCTATCATCATACGCTTATTCTAAAGGTAGTCTCGGGTCTACCGTCTGCTTCCAGAGATCAAACACTGCTGAGAAATTTCTAAGAATCTTCAATTTGAAGATTCTCTATTGGAATGGCCTTCCAATAGTGTGGAATTCTGAATTTCTTCTATATTTGTGAGGTGTGAATTGTGAAATGTGACTGACTTCCTAGAGTTTCACTGCTATATTTATTAGTAAAAATACCTGCCTTTATTTCTTCCAGTGAAGTTCAAAGATCCTTTTTCTCTGCTGTCTCACCCCAATAAACAAAATCTCCCAGTCCAAAATCATAGAGAGGATGTTTAGGAAAGTGGCCTTAAAGTATTGATAATAAGATTGGGCATAGTATAGAAGTCCCTTTCAGTGTTTTGCCTTGTCTGTATGAAGTAGAGCACAGTCTAGGATCAGAGGTAAAATCCGTATATGTGTGGGCCTTTCTGTTATCAATTCATAGTGAGATAACCAATTTGTCCACAAGAGAGTGGATTATATGGCTATAAGGACTAGTGGGCCAAGGAAGCTCAAGGATTTTTGATAGTTTTGCTAATTTTAATTAGGATGACTTTGGTCCTTTCATCCCTTTCAGAAGATTATGAATGTAAAGATAGTGTAGTTTATGATTAAGGGATAGTATGTTATAATGGTTCCCATAGATTAGGTGCCTCAATCACTTGATATAAAAGTTTGGAGACCCCAGGCGGCAAACACATGATTAAGTGGTTTTTAGTAGCTTTAAGAATTATAGCTTTGGGGAAGAAAAGTCTTCAACTCATCCTGAAAATATACATAAATTAGCTGAAACATATTCAAATGCAGTGGAGGGTGGATAGTGGGTAAAGTCCATAACTAGACTCAAGTCCCAACAGGTTCCTAGTAGTGAGGTCCAAAGTGTAACCCACGCAGAAGTGCCATTCCAAAAAAAAAAAAATTGGTTGAGTTTTTAAATTATACAGACAGAAATTTTGGGACTACAAGTGGGGATAAATATTCAGGGTGAGGGATAATGGTGGAAAGAACATGAAGTTGGCTTAAACCAAATTTGCTAATGTGGACCCAATAAACTGAGATTCTGCTTTTAATGTAGCAAGCAGCTCAGGGGATTAGAAAGAGCTCTAACAGTGTGTTTGTCTGATTGGCTGGAACCAATTGTGGCCCACAGTGAGTAAGTTAGAAATGACAGACCTGCTTTCTTTCACTGTAGAAATAGGGACTCAGAGGCTTAGGGAGACTGGAATGTTAGAGTGGATTTGTGATCTAAGGACTGGGAGTTTGGGGTGAGTAGATGTAAACTATTGCATTTTGAGTGGATAAACAATGAGATCCTGCTGTATAACACTGGGAACTATATCTACTTACTTGTGATGGAACATAATGGAGAATAATGTGAGAAAAAAGACTGTATGTACAAATATGCATGCCTGGGTCACTTTGCTATAGAGCAAAAATTCACATAACGTTGTAAATAACTACAATAAAAAAAAATCTTAAAAAAAAAATCTACCAATGGTAGGGGTGGGATGGGGCAGAAGACGCATTTTCACCACAAATGCGAGAAATAAATTTGCGAGGAAGCCCAACATCATTAAAGATATCTGTGGTTATGCTTCTCTATAGGACAGATGTTATAGTGGAAACCTGAATCCAAAGGGAGCAATGGGATCCTAGGTGGTCAGGGGCCAATTTATGAGACACAATCACCAAAAGTCATGTGGACATGATGACTGTAATGAGTAAAGCAGTAGTCAGAATAGTCTGAAGGTCACAGACATTTGTGTTGGTTAGTTGATTGTGGTGTTCCTAGAAGTGAAATATATAGGAAGATTGATAAATTATTACTTGCTCTGTAAAAGCAGAAGTTCTAGGTCAAGGAAACAAAAGTCAGAACTTACTAATAAAAACAATCAATTCACAGACTTGAGGCAGTTTACAGACCCAGAATCCCTTGAATGAAGGGAAGGGTATGTCCCCTCAAGGGAGGACCTTGGTACACGGCCAAAAATTCAAACCGTTAATCTTTCTCCCAGCCTTCCTCAAAGGGGTTCAGAACTTTCAGGGGTATTGGACACCCCTCTGAACTGACACTAATTCCAGTAAAACCAAAACATCACTCTGACATACCAAATTACAGGGTTTATGAAGGTTAGGTGTTTATTTGAGTCTTAGCTCAGATCTATGTTGAAAGGGACCCACTTTGTCTTAACTCATTCTGTGGTTATTCCCAAGGCCTGGAATGCATAATTGAAATAGCCATAATCAGCAGTTGACAGCATCCCAGATTCCATGACCTGTAGAGTAAGGGCTATCGTGGAAAAAAGACTATGTGGAAGCCACTAGAACTGTCTATACCTAGGAAAATAGTAAACCAAAAGCAACACTGCACACCTGGAGGAATTGCGGAGATTAGTGCCACCATGTGGACCTGAATGAAGGTGGTGACATCCACCACATCCTCATCAACTCACTTCATCTACTGGCTTATCCAGAAGACAGATGGATCTCGGAGACAGTGGATTATCGTACATATAACTCATTGGTGACTCCAGTCACAGCTGTTCTACCAGATGTGGCTTCATTGCTTGAGCAAATTAACACACACCCCAGTGCCTGGTACACAGCTTCCACTGGAAAATGCTTTGTTCCTCCATACCTTTTAATATAGAACAGCAGAAGCAGGTTTCTTTCTAGATGGCATGGCCAGAAATACAACAGCACTGTCCTATCTTCAAGGTATATTAACTCTTCAGCCATATATCATAATTCAGTTTGTAGGAATCTTGATTGCCTGTACACAAAATATTATACTGGTCCACTATGTGATCCATTATGATTGGACATTGTGACCAAGAGGTAGCAACTATTCTAGTTGTATTGGTAAGACATTTGTATGACAAAAAATTCAGGGGCCTTCTACCTCAGTGACCTTTCAGTGTGTGGAGACATGGAGAGTATCCCTTCCAAAGTGAAGGGTAAGGGTTTGCATCTGGTCTCTGCTACAGCCAAAGAGAGGCTTATGCCTGGTGGGCCTTTTTGGGCTTTGGAGACAATATATTCCTTGTTTAGATGTGTTAATCTGGCCCATTTGCCAATAAACCCAAAATGCTACTAGTTTTCATTGGGTGCCAGAACAAGAGAAGACTCTGAAGCATGTGCAGGCTTCCATGCAAGTTGCTCTGCCCCTTGGGCCCTAGGATCCAGCAGGTCCAATAGTGCTTGAAGTGCAATTGGTCAGAGATGCTGTTGGAGCCTTTGATAGATTCCTATTGGTAAATCATAAGACAAGCCCTTAAAATTTTGGAGCAAAGTCCTGACATCTTCTGCAGAAAACTGTTGTCCTTTTGAAAAAGATTTTGGCCTACTACTGGATCTTAAAAGACTGAACAGTTAACCATAGACCATGGAATTACCATACAACCCAAGCTGCTCATTATAAATTTTGAGTTATCTGACCCACCAAGCCATAAATACAGGGAGAAGTGATACCTACATAATCAGACTTGAGCAGGCCCTGAAAGCACACGTCAGTTATTTGAAGGAGCAGCCCAAATACCATCATCCTCACTCCTGACATGCTATTCCTTTCTCCTGGCCTTCGCCTTTGACCTCCTCAGGAGTTCCCTATGGTCATTCAACAGAAGAAGAGAAAACTCAGTCCTGACTTGCAGAGGGTTCTGGATGTAGAAGTTGCAGCACTACAGTTCATTTCCAGGACATCCCTGAGGGACAATGGTGAAGAGAGAGCCTCCCAATGGACAGAACTTCAAGCAGTGCACTTGGTTATTCATTTTGCTTGGAAGGATAAATGGCCAGGCATGTATATATTGATTCATGAATCCAGTAGTTTGGCTAGAGGGTTGGAAACTTGGAAGGAATGTTTCCAGAACTGATTACAAGAAAATTTGGGGAAGAGGCACATGGATACAGCTCTGAATGAGCCAAAAAAAAAAAATGTGAAGATATCTGCATCCTTTGCGAATGCTAATCTCCTCAGCAGAGGAGGATGTTAAGAATCAAGTGGACAGGATGACCCATTCTGGGAATACTAATCAGTCTTTTTTCCCAGACAGCCCTGTCATTGCCAAATGGACTCATGAATCAAGTAGCCATGGTGGCAGGGATTGAGGTTATAACTGGACAAGTAGCACAGACTTCCACTCACTAAGGTGGACATGGCTAAGGTCAATACTGAGTACCCACCCAGTCTGCCAGCAGCAGAGACCAGTGCTAAATCCCTGATATGGCACCATTCTCCAGGTTGTTCAGTCAGCTACCTGGTAGCAGGTTGATTATGCTGAACCACTTTCATCCTGGAAGAGACAACATTATGTTCTTATTGAAATAGACATACACATTGCATACAGATTTGCCTTTTCTACACACAATGCGTATGCCAAAACTACTATCCAAGAATTTAAGGAATGCCTTATCCACCACCACGGTCTTCCACACAGCATTACCTCTGATCAGTGAACTCACTTCACAGAAAAAGAAATCAGGGAATAAGCCTATGTTCAAGGAAGTCATTTGTCTCACCACATTCTGCATCATCCTGAAGCAGCTGGCTTGATGGGATGGTGGGATTGCCTTTAGAATATTTGATGACACTGCCAGCTAGGTGACAATCCCTTCCAGGGTTGGGGCAGTGTTCTCCAGAAGACTGATCTCTGAATCAGTGTCTGATATATGGTTCTGTTCCTCCCATAACCAGAATTCACAGGTCCACTAATAAATGAAAATGAACTTATGCCATTTATCATTGCCTCTAGAAGCCCACTAGTAAAATTTTTGCCTTCTCTCTCCATGATCTTATGGTCTGCTTGTCTAGAAATTGTAGTTCCTTGGGGAGGAATACATCCAACAAAAGGCGCATCAAAGATTCCAATGAACAGGAAGTTAGACTAGTTGTCCAGATACTTTGGGCTTCTCATATCTCTGAACAAAGAGGGAGTTACTGTGCTAGCTGGGGTAATTGTTCTGACTTCAAGGAGAAATTAATCTACTACTCCACAACAAAGTTTCAAAGGGCATCTCTTAGTATTACTGTATCCTATGATGAATACCAATGGAAAACTACAACAGCCAATTCAAGCTAGACTTTTAATGGCACAGACCTTTCAGAAATGAAGGTTTGTATCACCCTAGTCGGTGAAGTGCTTGCTGAAAGTAAAGGGGATACTAGTGGAAGGATGTAATTATATACACCAGCTACAGCCACATGACCAGTTACAGAAACAAGGACTGTAATGCCATGAGCATTTACTCCTTGTTCTTTATTTTCTTTTTATTATGTTTCTGTGATTTAAGTGTATGTATATATAGGTATACATATATATTGTTTTCCTCCCTTTTTTTCTCTTTTCATCTATTTATTTTATATTATTTAAGTGTTGCCAACTTTGCATCATAGTATTTAAGCTATAAAGTATCCATTGACAGATGAATGGATTTAAAAAGGGATAGTACATATATACAATGGAATACTACTCAGCCTTAAAAAATAGTGGAATAATGTTATTCACAGCAACATGGTGCAGCTAGAGATTCTCATACTAAGTGAAGAGAGTCATAAAGAGAAGACACATACCATATGATATCACTTACATGTGGAATCTAAAATATAGCAAAAAAATGAACCTATCTACAAAAACAGAAGCAGGCCCACAGACTTAGAGAATAGATGTGTGTTTGCCAAGGGAGAAAGGTGAGGGAGTGGGATGGACTGAGGTAGGTAGATGCAAACTATTACATTTAGAATGGTTAAGCAATGAGGTCCTACACACAGGGAACTCTGTCCAGTCTTCTAGGATAGAACATGATGAAAAAGAATATTAAAAAAAATGTGTACATGTGTGAATGGGTCACTAGGCTGGATAGCAGAAATTAACACACATTGTAAATCAACTATATTTTAATAAAAATAAATATAAAAAGTAAAGTATCAAAGGGAAGAATAAACATCACATAAGGACTTCACTTTCTCTTATTTGGAAGGCATTAGTGCATTTTCAGTTATATCATGTTCTTCATGTGTGCATTTGATATTACAATTTGTAGAGTAAGTCTTTCCCTATTAAGTTTGCAGAACAAGAAATTTTTGTCAAAGGCCCAATGGTTGTGGTTAATGACTGGGAGGGCAATTCTGTGGGTCTTTTTTTTTTTTTTTTTAACTCTCAGTCTTATTGTAGAAAGTTAGATTTTGTAGGTCACTTTTTGAGTCTGTTTAAAGGCCTTTATCACACAGGTTTTAGCCTCTAAGGTTCTGACCAACACATATACAAATTATACAGGTCACATAACCCTGGGTCACATATATACCCACATGAACTCTAAGTACTTCTGTGACTATTTGCTTGTCTTTTTTAGGTTTAGGGAAATTTTAATCATGCCCTTAGTTTACCTTGGGTCTGTGGTTTAAATTCTACAATTAACTATATAAAAATATATACATTAGTCATGGGAGGGATGAATTTTTAGAGACAACTAGCATTTTAGAATTTTAGAAAAGTTAAAATAAGGTAGGAAATCTGGACAGGGGAAGGGGAGGGAGTGAGGATAGAGTTGTGTAATGAAAAAGGTTAGTAGGATAAGTGAGGAGAGAGAGGACTGGGCATAAGAAGGCGATTGGAGAGAGAGAGAAGGAGGATGTCCCAGGAGAATGAGTCTAGTCTGTTCTGCTTAAATTGTTAAACTGCTCATTATCTTTGGCCAAAGAATCTTTTAGTGAAGTAGTCTTTGAGATAAATTTTCTTTTCTTTTTTGTTTTTGTATTTGTTTTTGCTTTTTAGAGCCTCACCTGTGGCATATGGAAGTTCCCAGGCTAGAGGTTGAACCAGAGCCACAGCAATGTGGGACCTGAGCTGCATCTGCAACCTATACCACAGCTCACGGCAACACCAGATCTCTAACCCACTGAGCCAGGCCAGGGATTAAACCCGCATCCTCATGAATACTAGTCAGGTTCGTTACTGCTGAGCCACAACGGGAACTCCTAAACTTTCATTTGGAGGATTCTGCATACAAATCAAAAAATGATTTCCATTTGAGCCTGAAAAATCTTCTTCTCTTAACTTTTCTAAGGTGCTTCTCAAATGAATAATTTTGTTCAAGTGAAATGTAGCCCCGAGTAGTCATTGAAGTCTCAAATTATCCTTGATGAAGTTATACCACTTAGAAACCTCGTTGCGAGAACTAGAATCTTAATGAGAGTACATATAAGAAGCAGAATTATATCCTGGAAGGGGAGAAGGATCATATTTTGAAAACCCTATGAAAGCTAGCAACATCAGCAGGAACATAATACTTGTGCACTTTATGTATCAGACCCCCTAACTTGATAGTTGGCCATCTCTAAATATAGACCCAAAAATTTGCAACTCTTGGCAGGTGAAAAACTTTTCTCTCTGGATCAAAGCCAAGGTCTCAAAATCCGAAACAAATAAGCAAACAAAAACAAAAGAAAAAACTATGGGATCTGTTCTTTTGACTGGTTTTGACAAATGGTGTTTTAAAGCCCTTCTAGGGACAATTAATTGTTCTTGTTTCTGGCAGAGGGGTCATAATGCTGGTCTGTTGCATTCTATCCAGTGTCTTAATGCTCCTATGTAGAATCTCTCTCATCAGACAATCACTGTGATGCTCTGATAACAACAGAAAGTCAAGATGGACTTACAGCTTTCTTTGAGTTGGTCAAGCTCTTGCAAGTGAGAGGTTGATTAAAAGGGAAGGCTGAAGGTCTAATATAAAAACAATCAAATGACAGACTGTATATAAAAACATCCTGTTTTATTAGTAACCCACAACAAAGTCTGTCCAAGTGCATGCCTCTCTGGTGAGAACTTCAAGCTCACAGGTCAGTGAGGCCTGTTTCTAAGCTTATAAGGCCTCTGTCTGTGTTCTTTTGTTCTTCTTAATGACAATACTTTTAACAGTAACACAAGGGGCAGCACAGAGCAATGGAAAGCATCTGGATTCCACCAAGGATGTCAAATAAATGGAAATGAATGACAAAATCCTAGTACCAAACTGGGAATAAAGAACTAAGGCACTCAATATGAAGAGAGCAGATTTCAGAATGAGCGCTGACTTACCAAGTAATTACAGACTCCACCAGTCAGAAACAGCAAAGCATACATGGCCTCTATGAGGACTACTCATGGTCAGAGGCTAGTATCTGAGGCAATGGACAATGTACCCTGGATTTCTGTGATGTCTGTGGTAGCTGTGGTAATAAATGAAGACCATCCAAATGGGAACAAGTAAAGACTGTTTACTCAGAGTTTGCTGAAACAGAAAGATCAGCCACCATCATGTGCATTTTGGCAGAGATTCAAAGGCAGACAAGAGAAGCAGGAAAGCTTTATAGTGGATAAAAGGGGAAGGCTTCAGATACACCATGATTGGAGGCTCTTGGTGTGGGTGACCACAGTATATTATTTTTCATGACATCCCTTTTTTTAAAAAAGGTATTCATGGTTAAATATATTAGCTATTCCCTACTCTCTGTTCTTGTGGAGATTTACAATGAGCCATATTCAAATGTTAAAACTGCTAGGAAGTCCTATACTAAAGAAATATTTTTAATTTGAATATTCCCTGCCATCTTCTTTTTTAAACTTTATTAATGCTCTACAGAAACAGTTTTAGGAAACCCTTATTCACAGTTATTCTCTTAGGTCCCTGACACCCGAGAATGGGTGACATTTCATCATCTAAGTTCAGAGATCCACCACCTAACTAACAGAAACTATGCTGCAGTGAAGGAAACTCATATTCTGCCTCAATATTCATTTCCCTCCGAAGAAGTCTGTATTCTTAATAGAAACGATACTAAATAGAAGATGGATGTTGCATTTTTCCACCTTCCTTCCTTCTTTTTTTTTTTTTTTAATGGCCACTCCCACGGCATAGGAAAGTTCCCAGCCAGAGACTGAATCTGAGCTGCAGCTGTGACCTACCCCATGGCTGAGGCAACTTTGGATCCTTTAACCCACTGCATTGGGCCAGGGATCAAATCCCTACCTCCACAGTGACCTGACCACTGTAGTCAGATTCTTAACCCACTGTACCACAGCAGAAAATGCCTATCTTTCTTCTTGGGCTTTCCTTTCTACCCATTCTGCCAAGCCATGCTGTCTGGCCATCACACCGCTGTGTCTTCATGCTGTCTTTGGAATATCCAGGGCTTCCAGTGTTGGCAGCTTTTATAAAAGAAGGCTAGAAAGTGCCAGACTCTGGAGAATTTTGGTGAAGTATCAATCTAGGTGATCAGGTAATCCTTTCCTAGGCAGATCAAATAATGTCTTTCCCTTCCTTATGTCCAGGAAAGGCATTTCTATGGGAGATGACCTTCTACTTTGTAGGTTGGCTCTGTCCTGAGGTGTCTCAGTGGTGAAACCCTGCCTTGGATGGCACTATTAATTGAGAGCACATGGCAGGCCTTTCCCTTCTGCCTTACTGATTAAGAGACAACTCAAAATAAAGAAAAAAGCAACAGTAAGACAGTCTTGAGTTCACGAATATCCGCTTGTCTGGATGAGAGCTGTCTTGGCTCCTAAAGGGTTAACAGAGTTACCATTCTGCATGCCTCAGCATTTTAATAGGAAGCACCTAAGATAAATGTTTTGAGAGAAAGCTAATCTTTAATACAAGTCTTTCAGGTATTAAAGAGAGATAGTGATAAATTGTGAACGGTAGGGAAACGTTCCAGTGATCACTCTATACAGGAAATTGGCAGCTGCTTGTAACACAACTGTGAGAGCATCTTACTGGAATTATGGGAGATGAGCTATGTGTTAATAATATACTAGATCACCATATATTATATATGATACTGTATTTATATCTCTTATCCTTTCCCCCACAAAATTCCTGTTTATCTTTCCCTGTGGACTAGATTCACCATCTCCTTGACATATATCAAAGAGGCTAACGCCATACAATTTTTCACTTCTGGAAGAATACTCGGTTCTTTGTGAAAGAAAACTTCATGCACACTGAAATATTTCCTCGCTTCCTAAATGGTAGGTGAACGAACTGATTTGAGAGGACTAACCACTAGGTTCCTAGGGAGAGAATATTTTTACGAATCTTTGAGAAGGACAAGGGGTTAGAGTAAATAGACCCTTGATATCCTCGAGATATTGTTCTGAAATTGTGCTTCCCCATGATAAGTAATTTGAAATTGATCACAGGCTAAGGAGAAAAATAAGAATCAAACCAAAGCAAAATGAAAGAACCCAATATAAAACTAATATGAAATAAGAGAAATCTCTCCTTGATTATTCTGGTTGTAGCTCTGTGTAAACGTAGTCTAACATCTAGGTGTTTGGGAATATGATGATGTTTCCTCATTAAAACATTCTACGTAAAAGGAAAATTTTTAATTAATATTGAAGGTAACACATGGTGTTAATAGTCAATGCTGTAAACTAGAATATTCTTCAATGAAGAGCAAGACTACATTTATGAATCTAAAATCTAAATCTAGACACGAATCTCAACTTTAGTCTTCACCAGCAATTACACAATTAGTGCCATGGATACAAAAGGAACTCGTTGGAGGAGTAGGGTACATGCAGTAACACATGCTGTTAAATGACAGCTAAAAGCCTCTTCACTCTGAAAGCTTGCTTAACCCCCCTTCTGATGTTACTAAATGCTATGCTTGCACCACTCTTATGAATTTCCATTTAATTTTTTTATTTATATATTTCATTATCTGCTAAATACTCAATTTTCTGCAGATGGATTTTTTTTTAATTTTTATTATTTTATTTATTTTTAACCTAATATCGGTACTATGTTTGGGACATGTTAAGTAATCAGAATCCATTGATTCAATGAGGAGGTTTTCTAACCACAGTCACAGTCTTTGACTAAAATTTCGTATTTATCACGAAACATTCTTTTAGTTCATTTGCTATTCAAAGGTACTACATGCAGGAGATCCAGCCAAGTTTGTTTGGCACATTTGATGTCAGAAGACAGACGTAAGAGTTATGACCTTATCAAGTTTGCATTACAAATAAGTGAGTTTCTGAACCAAAATAAATCTTATATTTGATTTCTAATGCAGTGTGCTGCTTGCTACCACTTTAATGTGCAGAAAATAGACAGCACAGCATTAAGACTATTGTCTGTCTTATCCAAGGAATAACATACTATCAGTACAGTATTGAGATACTAAGGGTGAATATTCAACACTAACCTAAACCTGTTGTTCTTATCTCATATTAGCATAGATGTTTGTTCTCTGTAATCATATCAACATTATTAATGCCTTTGAATTTACTGTGATCATGAACTGTATATGAATCTCTGAGGAAGGAGACCATCTAATCGCTCTATGATCTCAGGGAACAAGACAGAGCCCATGAAGGCAGGAGTAGTGATTTAGTGGCAAGCCACTTCAGGACACCATAACATCTTAGGTCATGGCATTTTATATATATTTATATTTATATATATTTATATATATACATATATATTTATATATATATATATATATATATATTCTACCATAGAGTAAAAACCTCAAGAGTTCCTGTTGTGACTCAGCGGGTTAAGAACCCTATATAGTGTCCATGAGGATGTGCGTTCAATCCCTGGCCTCACTCCATGGTTTAAGGATACAGCATTGCCACAAGCTGCAGAGTAGGTCACAGACGTGGCTCAGAACAGGTGTTGCTGTGGCTGTGGCATAGGCCTGCAGCTAAGGCTCCAATTTGACCCCCCAGCCTGGGAGCTTCCATATGTTGCAGGTGTGACCTTAAAAAGAAAAAAAGAAAGAAAGAAAAAAAGAAAGAAAGAAAAAGCTTTATGTTATTTTTCCAAATTCTTTCAGGACTCCAAAACATGTTTCTCATATATTCTTCTGCTTAAAATTTTCTGATGTTCCTCTCCCCCAGCATAACACATTTTCCTTATCTTACTCTTAATTTTACCACTCACTCTCATTCCCCAAATTTCTTCCATCTACAATCTCTAGTATTTATCTAGACCATCCTGTTCACTCTCCCTATGACTTTCTGATGCTATTCTTCTCCAGTACCTTCATTCGTCTTTTGCATTTGTTAGATGATCTATTTCATAAGGGATTTTTCCTTTCCCAGTTCTCTGAACAGTAAGGTGCTACAATTCTGTTCAATGGTCACTTTTTGAGTTTTCCACAACTCCCCAGACAACTAACATTTCTTGCAGTATTTCAGTGAATCTGGTTAAATTACTTAATGTGTAAGTTTGTGTATTATTTGCCTCTGTCTCTCAAGAACCTGAAATAGGGTCTGAAATTAGGAAACATGAAATGTGTATTTCTTCAGTGAACTGATTGGAAACCCCAGTTCCCAATAGAGAAGACTGTAGCCTCTTCAAGTGAAAGGGCTTTATCTCATCCGTGACTGCCATGCTATGGAGAACAAAGGTTAAGTTTGGGCTTTAGAGCCAGGCTTCCTAAGTTTGAATTCTGGCTTTGCTGCTACCAGCTATGTTTTGAGTTAATTCATCTATTCATGCCTCAGTTTCCTCATTTGTAAACTAGATAATATTCGCCCTGGAGTATTATTTTAATGACATAATCTGGATTATATACAGAAGTTTTAAACTCATGACCTTTCTCAAAAGCATAATAAATACTATGTTGCAATGGTCTGATGTACATACAGCCAAACAGACTCATCTCATAGAAAAATCTCTTCTTTTGTGGTTCATTCCTTGTCAGTATAATTTCTTTTAAAGCTTGAACCTATATTACTCCATAGTCATACATCCTGAGGAGTCAGTCTTTTTTTTTTTTTTTCTTTTTTCTTTTTAGGGTCGTACCTGTGGCATATGGAAGTTCCCAGGCTCGGGGGTCAAATTGGAGCTGCCAGCCCACATCACAGCCACAGCAACTCCCGATCCATGCCGCATCTGAGAGCTACACCACAGCTCACGGCAACACCAGATCCTTAACCCATTGAGCAAGGCCAGGGATTGAACCCTCATCGTCACAGATACCAGTTGGGTTTGTTACCCCTGAGCCACAATGGGAACTCCCCTGAGGAGTCAGTTTCAATGTTTGGATACTGGCATCTTGATACTTCATCCACCCTGACAGTATCTAGTCAGTAAATGAAATTCTGGCTCACAAGAGAGAGCCAGGAAGGGATTAATCTAAGCAGTTAGACCTAGTATGACAGATTATCATTATAGGGAGATGTGCTAATAAACACTTTGAGTTTTCATTAAACATCTAACTTTTCTCCCTCACAGAAATGAAGGCAAACTGCCTAAGCCACTCATTTGATGGTCTCTCAGATTCTAATTCCCTGAAGCCCCAAACTATGCACAGGACAGTATTTTCTCCCCATTTAAAAATGATACTTCAGATATATGTATATGCTTAACTGATTTACTTTGCTGTATGCCTGAAATTAACACAACTTTCTAAGTCAGCTGTGTTCCAATAAAGTCAAAAATAAATAAAAATAAAAATGTCTTGACTTCAAAGAAATAAAAACATCAATCCCTTTAGCACATTATAAGTATACATCCAACTACCAAACATTATTTAAAAAGGAATTATCTTTGAAAAAGTAAAGAAGATCACAAAATATATCTTTGAACATTATCTAGAATAGAAACAGATTAAATCCAATGCTTTTGCTAAACACATCTTTCATCTCTTCAGTACATTTCACATATGTTCACTTCCCTCCAATTTCCATCTTCTGAATTTCTAAAATAAAATATATTTGTATGTTTTTTTGTGATAAATATTTAGGCTAAAAAAAAAAAGGCATCACTTGGAATGGTGGGTGTGTATATAAATTCCATCCAAGTGTAGTTAGTAAATGCCAAAATATATTTGTATTTCACATGCTGAGGTATGTAAAAGCCACACTCTGCTCTATAAACAGTGCTAGTATTAATTAATCCTTTCAAATTCCCCATAACCTGTCTCCTCTTTGTTGAAAATATAAATATCTATCTATATCAGGAATAGGTGTGGGAGAGGTTTTAGAAATCTTACATTCTAATTGCTTTCCCTTCAGAGAATATTAAAGTTGTAGAATTCCGTCTGAGAGGAATCTCACCATTGTTTCATTTATTTTATTTTCGAGATCAAAGTAATCAGGGCAGCTTTATCAGACTGAGATTCAAGGATCCAAGTAAAATGGAAATTTTATGTTTACAAAAGAAATAGATGTGTTTGCCATAGACAGATATTTCCTTCTTTTTTTGGGGGGAGGGACAAATTGTGTGTCGGTATAAGTCAGTTAGTAAATCCAAATGGTAGGTGATTCATATTGACTCTTCCTTTTATCATACTGTGATCTAAAATTAAAATTTCTTTTAGAACTTTGATGTACAAAGCCCTCTTCTCTCTAGGACAACATCATGTAGATGCTTTGGGCCTCAATCTACAATGTGGACTATTCTTGGAATCTACCAGGCGGCATTTTTCCTGGTAGGACATTATTACCTGGGCCTATGCTTTATCTTCTATTGTCCAGTAACAAGTATCTATCTAGTTCACTGTCATGTAGGGAACTGCTCTTTGATTTCAATTCGTCTCAATGCACAGTTTGGTTATTGGTAATTTTTCTGACAATGTAATTAAGACGAATAAGTAAAAGGAAGGTGATTACCTATGCAGACTTTGAAATATAAAATAAACTGAATATATCTCTGATGATGGGAATTTTGAGTTCCTTGGAAGGTTACGATACTAAGAAAAGCAGACATTTTTTTAAGGAAGCAAAGAAAAATGTTTGTGAAAGAATGTACTAGTTAAATGGCATAAATATTAATTATCATAATCCACTGGAGTCTCTAGAACTTATTTTTCTTTTGAAGTCACTTCTGATTAATGGAATATTAACCTGAAAATTTTATTCTAGTTTGGTTTCTAGTTACCTAAGAGATTCTTTTTCTCTGTTGACATTACCATGGAGACTGAGGTAGGCAGTAACTGTTCTCACAACACTCCATCTGAGATAGCATTTCATAAATTTGGATTCCAGGGACAGAAGTCTAGATGAAGCTCTTCTCTGCCATTCCTCATCCTATTTCCAAATTTGGAAAAACACACACCAGACTCTCCTAGGACACAGGGAGACACATGGCTTTGGATTGGTATCTTTCCAAATTATTTGAGAAGGTCTTTGGGAGGGAAGCTAAACATATTTGATTTTTGGATCTCTTACTTCTTATTTTTTTAAAAACACCACTAGCTTTAGCATTTATGAAAGAAAAAAAAAAAAAAAAAAAAACAAACCTGTATATGAGTTCCCTTTGTGGCACAGAAGAAACGAATCTGACTAGTATCCATGAGGACGCAGGTTCAATCCCTGGCCTTGCTCTGGGTTAAGGATCCAGTGTTGCTGTGAGCTGTGGTGTAGGTAGCAGATGCAGTTCTGATCCCGGATTGCTGTGGCTGTGGTGTAGGCTGGCAGCTGTAGCTCCTATTCAACCCCTAGTCTGGGAACTTCCATATGCCATGGGTGGAGCGCCCCCTCCAAAAAAAAACCTGCATAAAATTTATACTCAGGCAAATAAATAAATACTTTCTTTTCTCCCTACTCTTTAACTCTTCCTTATAGAATCTATTATTACTGTTGAGGCTCTAAATGGTATTTTTGTATATTGACAATTTAACTTTGTGTTCCGTTTCCTTGTAATAGAAGGTTCTAGTTTTATAATCATTAATCTAATCATAAAATTAACAGATTGACAGACCTTAGAAGTCTCTACCCTGGAATATTTTCTTTGCCGGTATTTTAATGTTGCTTCAAGACTCTAGGCTCTGCCCTTAGGGTGTGAACTGGTTTACTAATAGTTAGGCTGCCCTGGTGCTCTGTGGAGGTGTTTTAAGTCCTTTGCTTTCAGGAATTGGTACTTGTAAATAGTACCTTCCTTGGTGAACAGTCCACTGTGTGTAATAGTACTGATGTCTGGTTTGTCTAATGAACTGGTGCATAATTGGTGCTGCTTTTACCAGCCACTTAAACCTCAGTTAAAACAACAGTATGTTTTTAAGGAGCATTTTACTGAAAATTGCATGAACTGCAAAAGAATGGTAAACAAAAGAAAATAAAATATTTTTTTCAAAAGTTTCACATAAATTGTATCCTAAAAATGATAGCTAAACAAAATGTAGAAAGCAACTTACATTTACATTAGTAGTTACCTTTACATTAGTAATTTTCTCTGTAAATTTTTAAGACAATTGAGACATAGCTGACTATAATAATATATTAGTTTCAGGTGTGTGAGCTAATGATTCAATATTTGTGTATATTGAAAAATAATCACCACAATAAGTCTACTTAACATCCATAACCACAGAGCTGTAATTTTTTTTTCTTGTGATGAGAACTTTTGACATCTCAGTCTATTAGCAACCTTCAAATACACAATACAGTACTATTATCTGTAGTCACCATGCTGTGCATTACCTCCTCAGGACTTATTCATTTTAACTGGAAGTTTTTACCTGTTGAACAACTTCACTCATTTTGCCAACCCCCAATTCCCACCTCTGGCAACTACCAACCTGATTTCTATATTTATGAGTTTCCAGTTTTGTTTTGTTTTCGATTTGTCTTATAGATTCTAAATATAAATTAAATCATATTGTATATTTATTTTCCTCTTTCTGACCTATTTCACTTATTATAATAGTCTCTAGGTCCATAGATGGATAGCTTTAAGGAAAATATCTAATGAGATTTAAGGAAATTTTCAAAAAATGAATTTAAAAATTCATTTTGTTAAATAATTTAGGAGTTCTCCTATGACGTAGTAGGTTAAGGTTCCAGTGTTGTCACTGTAGCACATCAGATCACTAACGTGGCATAGGTTCACATGGCCCAAGGAAATCTACATGCCTCAGGCATGGCCAAAATAAATAGATAAATAAACAATATTAAAATTGTACATGCATTAATAAGAATTTATATTTTACTTGTAATTTTAATATACCATTTGCATATTTTAGAGAATAACTTTTGAGAAACTATGTAAAATAATTTTAATTTTTATATTTATTTTAATTTTGCTGAAAATATATTAAAATTGTTTACTCTTTGAATATGGTCATAAATAATTTAACAATTTTTATTGAGGTATAATGGCCTTCACCCTATGGTAGTTTCAGGTGCAAGGACAGTGATGCCATATTTTTATGCATTACAAAATGATCACCACTGCATCTACTAAGCTGACCATATATACGTTTTATTCTTTAATTTTTTAATGAGCTCTATCTCAGTGGTTGAGTGGCACATAAGTACACACAAAAACTACTCAAACTGATGAATGAATTCAACAAAGTAGCATTATACAAGATTAACATTCAGAAATCAGCTGCATTTTGGTATAACAATGCTAAAATATTAGAAAAGGAATATAAAATATAATACCTTTTAAAATTGCACCCCTCAAAATTAAATGCCTAGAGATAAACCTGACTAAGGATGTGAAAGACTTATACGCTCAGAACTATAAAACATTTATCAAGGAAATTAAAGAGGATTCAGAGAAATGGAAAGACATTCCATGCTCCTGGATCGGAAGAATTCATATTGTTAAAATGTCACACTAGCCAAAGCAATCTACAGATTCAATGCAATCCCCTTCAAATTATTAATAGATTTTTGGTTTGTGGTTACCATGAGGTGTGTGTATGTAAATATATATAATTATTTTATGTTGATTATATTTACAGCTTGAACACACTGTAACAACCCTGAATTTTTTGCTCCTTCCCGCTTTTTTTTTTTTTTCTGTGTACCCGGTTTCTTTTTGGTTTTTTTTTTTTTTTTTTTTGAAATTTTATTTATTTTTTTACAGAATAAAATATGTGTATTTAAACACAGTTACATTCACACAGATTATTATATCATGGATCTTAAGAAAGAGATTAAGTGACTCCCTCTGGAGAAGTGGAATGGAAAATATGTTGAGACAAATAGGAAATTTATTCTACACTTTATCCCATTTTGTAAGGCTTTCATCTTTACTATTTAGTATTACCCATTACATTCATTTTTTCTTTAAAACTTAGCTTTATATTAAAATTGTATATATTATGCAACTAAAATTTATAAAGAAGAAAGCCTTATATACCATTAAATATTTTATATAGCATAATAAAAAGAATAACTTAACTGGTAAGAACAACAAAAATAATACACTCTCTGAAAATAAGTAAAATATAAAATGCATTAATTGGTTAAAAAACCATGTAACTGTATAAATATGTCCTCACAATTTGTTACATCTTATTGATTCTTCAATATAGGCATGACACCATTCTAGGTGATGTTATAAACAAGACATTATAGACCTTACATTTTGCCATGGAGAGAAATGGTTATTAATAATACAATTGTAGAACTGTATTATTTAATTGTACAGTGGCATTATTTAATTATAATTATCATAAATTCTTTGATGGAGAGGAAATCAGAATCAGATCTAAGAAGACTTCAGCATTTCAAGAATGATATCAAATGACCCCCTTCATGGTGGATTATGCACTTATTTACTATGAGATATATTTCTTCTTCAGAGATTCCTTGTTTGTGTATCAATTGTAGATTTTTGGTTTATAGTCATTTTGAAGTTTTAATATAAGAATCTATATCTGTATGAGATTATTTTAAGTTGTTCTCTTAATTGCAAGTTCATCTTCAGTGTCCTACATATGTACCTACCTCTTAAGATTTCTGATTTTGGTGGTATAACTGTGCATGGATGATTTCATACCTTTACTGGTGAGCCTTGTCATTTGTGGAATTCTTGTTTCCTATTGCTGTCTTTTCTTTTACGCCTAGAGAAGTTCCTTTAGTATTTGTTGTAAGGCTGGTTTAGTGTTGCTGAATTTTCTCAACTTTTGCTTGTCTGTGAAGGTTTGGATTTCTCCTTCAAATCTGAATCATAGCCTTGCTGGGTAGAGTAATCTTGGTTGGAGATTTTTTCCTTTCATCACATTAAGTAGGTCAAGCCACTCCCTTCTGGCCTGCAGAGTTTCTGCTGAAAAATCTGCTGATAACATTATTGGGGTTCCCATGTATGTTACTTGTTTTTTTTCCCTAGCTGCTTTCAAGATTTTCTCTTTGTCTTTAATTTTGGTCAGTTTGATTAATATGCATCTTGGTGTATTCCTCCTTGGGTTTATTTTATATGGTACTCGTTGTGCTTCCTGGATTTGAGTGAGTGATTCCTTCCCCATGTTAGGGAAGTTTTCGGCTATTATCTCTTGGAATATTTTTTCTGTCCCCTTCTCTTTCTCTTCTTCTGGCACCCCTATAATACGGATGTTGTTGCATTTCCATGTTGTCCCAGAGTTCTCTGAGACTCTTCATTTGTTTTTAATCTTTTTTCTCTTTTCTGTTCTGCATCTGTAATTTCCACTAATCTGTCCTCCACCTCGCTTATTCATTCTTCTGCCTCCTGTATTCTGCTGTTAGCTGCTTCTAGTGAATTTTTTATTTCAGTTATTGTATTTTGCAGTATTCTTGTTTAAGTTTTACATCTTGTATCTCTTTGCTCAGTGTTTCCTGTAAGTTACCCATCTTTGCCTCCAGTTTATTTCCAGTGTCTTGCATCATCTTCAGCATCAATAGTCTAAAGTCTTTTTCCTGGATGCTGAGAATCTCCTCATCACTTAGCTTATTTTCTGGGATTTTTTCTTTCTCCCTCATCTGAGTTATAGTTCTCTGTCTTTTCATTTTTGTAGGTTTTTCGTGTGGTGACCTTTTTACAGATAATAGGGTTGTAGCCTCTCTTACTTCAGGGGTCTGCCCCCCTTGTGGCTGAAGTCCTTATGGGGGCTTGCTATAGGCTTCCTGATGGGAGGGGCTGATGCCTGCCCACTGGTAGGTGGAGCCAATTCTAATCCCTCTGGTGGGTGAGGCTTAGTCTCTGGATGGGATTAGAGGCAGCTGTGTGCCTGAGGGGTCTTTAGGCAGCCTTTTTACTGAGGGGCGGGGCTGTGATCCCACCTGGATTGTTGTTTGCCCTGGGGCTTCTCCGCACTGAGTGACAGGTGGGGACAGATTTTCCCCAAATGGCCACCTCCAGAGAAAGGCAGGCTGCTGAATATTCCCAAGAGCTTTGCCTTCAATGTCCTTCCCTCACAACAAGCCACAGTCACCCCTGTTTTCCCAGGAGGTCCTCTAAGAACTGCAGTCAGGTTTGACCCATATTCCTGTGGAGACCTTGCTCTGCCCTGGGACCCAGTGCACGTGAAAGTCCGTGTGCACCTTTTAAGAATGGGGTCTCCATTTCCCCCAGTCCTGTGATGCTCCTGTGCATAAGCCCCACTGGCCTTCAACGCCAGAGGCTCCATGGGCTCTTTCTCCCAGTGCCAGATCTCCGCATGTGAGGGTTTGATGTGGGGCTCAGAGCTCTCACTCCTGTAGGTGAGTCTCTGTGAACCAGTTAGTTTTCAGTCTGTGGAGCTTCCCACCCTGGAGGTATGGAGTTGTTTATATCATGAAATCACCCCTCCTACCTCTTGATATGGCCTCCTCTTTTTCTTCTGGAGTAGGATCTTTTTTAAGATTTCCAGTCCATTTGGGTGGAAATTGATCAGGCTTCAGTTGTGAATTTTGTTGTTTTTAGGAGAGAAGTTGAGCTCTAGTCCTTCTATTCCACCATCTTAATCCTCTCTCCTCCCACTTTTAATATTTTTGATATTACATGGTACACCTTTTGATTGTGTACATCCCTTAACTACTTATTATGGATATAGATGATTTTTACTACTTCTGTCTTTTAACCTTCCTACTAGCTTTGTATGTGGTCAATCCACTACCTTTACTATATATTTGCCTTTATTACTGAGATATTTCCTTTTGTATTTTTTTTTTTTTTTGTCTTTTTGCTATTTATTGGGCCGCTCCCGTGACATATGGAGGTTCCCAGGCTAGGGGTCGAATCGAAGCTGTAGCCACCAGCCTACACCAGAGCCACAGCAACACGGGATCCAAGCCGCGCCTGCAACCTACACCACAGCTCATGGCAACACCGGATCGTTAACCCACTGAGCAAGCGCAGGGACTGAACCAGCAACCTTATGGTTCCTAGTCAGATTCGTTAACCACTGCGTCATGACAGGAACTCCCCTTTTGTAATTTTTATATTTTAATTGTAGTCTTGTCTTTTGTGGTTAAATACATCCCTTTAATATTTCTCATAAAAGTTTTTTTAGTAATGCTGTAGAGTTTTATGTAAAATTCTTTATATTCCCTATAAATATAAAGGATAGCCTAGCTAGGTAGAGTTATCTTGGTTGTAGACTTCCTTTTCATCACTAAATTTGTTGTGCCCCTTCCTTCTTGCCTATGATGCTTCTGTTGAAAATTCAGTTTGTAGTCTTAGTGGAAAAATCTCCTGTTTATAACTAGTAAATATTCCAATGCTGCTTTTAAGATTTTCTCTTTATCTTTAATTTCTTTTCCCATTATACCTACATTTGGACCTCTTTGGGTTGATTTTGTTTGGGACTGTGTGATTCCTGGACTGCATGTCTGTTTCTTTTCTCAGGTTAGGGAAGTTTTCAGCTACCATGTCTTCAACTAAATTCTCTCTTCTCCTTCTAAGACCCCTATAATGAAAATGTTACTATGTTTGATGTTGTCCCAAAAGCCTCATGTTTTTAAAGTTGTTTTTAACTTTTTCTTGAAGAGATTCCCACTACTCTTACAGTTCACTGATCTATTTCTTTATATCATTTAATCTACTGTTGATTCCTTGTAAAAATACACTTATAGTATATTTTTATTTTAATAGTTTTATTTTTCAGAACTGTGTTTCTTCTTTATATTTTTGTAACTCTCTGCTGAGCCTCTCATTGTTGTTCCACTCTTCCCCCAAGTTCCTTGAGCATCTTAATGATTGTTATTTTGAACTCTTTATCAGGCTGATTGCTTACCTCCAGTTCAATTAGTTCATCTTCCGGAGTTATATCTTGTTCCTTCGCTTGGAACATATTTCTGTATTGCCTGATTTTGCCTTTTCCCATGTCTTTATTTCTATGTATAGGTAGGTACCTTGATTTTTGAGAATTTGGCTAATATAAGAGTGTTTATATGGGGCTTAGCAGCAAACTTTCCTCTGATCATCAAAGGTATTTGCTTTAGGGGTACACTATCTATGGGTTCCATATGGCCTTGTGATATACTTGGGGTGACTACTTTTGGTGCACTGATAGTCAGTGCTAACCCTGGCCTTGTTGGCTATCAGATGCTGCCTTGAGTGGAAGCTGCTGGTGGATGTCTTAAGGGAGCAGGAGGGCTTAAAGCTTGTACCCATTCAAGCTTTAAGATACTGGGTCCTAGGACTGGCAGCAACCAGCTGGTGGATGAGCAAGCCCCTAGCACTAACAGGCTATAAGAAGGACTACAAAATGGTTCTTGTCAACACCAGAGTCTTCATGGTAGAATGAGCTCCCCAAAATGGCTGCCACCAATGTCTAGGTCTCCAATGGAAGTTGCCTCCTTCCACTATGTAGGCCATCCAAGATTATCAAGTTCGTCTTACCAAGGTTCCTTTTAAATTACTGACTCTCTCCTGTGTGTCTGAGCATGTGAGATTTTAAGTGTGGTGTTTCTGCTTCCTGCTACCCGCTGGCTCTGTTGAATACAAACCCTACTGGCTTTCAAAGTAAGATGATCTCAGGGCTCTTCTTTTTTGTACAGGACATTTGTGTTGAGGAGCTCAATGTGTTGCTCAGATCCCTCACTTCGTGAGGAGAACCTATGAAATTGTGATTATCCTCTCATTTTTTGGTCACCTACCTAGGAGTATGGGATTTGATTATACTGTGTCTCTAGCCCTCCTACCCATTTTGTTGTTCTTCCTTCTTTATATATTTAATTGTGCAGATTAATTTCTGCTAGTCTTTAGGTTGTTCTCATTTTCAGCTGCTCTGTAAATCATGATTTTTGTGTGCCCATGGGAGAAGGTGAACTCAAGGTCTTCCTACTCTGCCATCTTTAATATTTCTCCTACACTAATATTTCTTTTGTATGAGCCTAAGCAGAGTCAGGGAGGTCAGGACAGGAGTTCACAAGATATTTCATTTCAAATTTTAAAAAATATATAAGATATATTTTTATTTGTTAGTGCTGCTGTGCTAAGAAAGTTTGATAATCTTGTATACAAAGAAATTTATTTTTCTATAACTATTATATAACAAATAGAATAAATTACCAAGTCTATATTTGATGATTCAAAAGGGCTGGATAAATATCCAGCAGGAAGGAGAAAACAAAACAAAACAAAACAAAAATCAGTAAAAGAAATTCCTTCTTAGATCATGATCATAATTCTATCAATCTCCATTGGCTAGGAGAGAGTTCACCAGTTGTTCCTTTTAGCAAATTAATCAGTTTAATTAAAGATATTTTTAATAGGCTCTTGTCACAGAAGCTGGATCTTCTTCCATGTACAGCAAAAGGATTAGGCTTTGGAGCCAAAAGAAGACCTGCTTCCATCCTTGTGGACCATGCAGCTAGTGAGACTGAGCTTCTGCTTCATCTTAGGGGAAGGGCTACTTTCCATTCTTTCTTTTGTTCTTGATCTCATTATTTGTTGTCTAAGATTGGTTTGGTTTTGCCTCTTCATATCTTTAATAAACATATCTGGGAGAAGCCTCTTCTCACTTAGGAAAAAAAAATGTTGTTCCTCCTGTGTGTCACCCTTCTTGAAAATATATTAGCAAAAGTGAGACATGGAGAAAGTCTGCCAAAGGTACTCCTTATCTTCCATATCCACACATTTTTGCAAAACTTAACTTGGTCTAGAGTTCAAAAGCACCACATGGTTTAGGATTTGACTTAAAGGTTCCACTAGTAATTGAAATTATATTAATGTCATGTGTTTTATCAAAAATCTCTCAGAGTTATTAGTGGAAGATACAAAACTGGATTGAATTATTTCTACATCTTGCTTATCTAAATTCATTCCTTCAATATCTTTGCTCCAAAAATCAAAATATTCCCCTGAGCTTGTAGTCCCCCAGTATTAAATTTAGAGAATGAATTTACTGTTGCCTAGTAATTAACCATTTCAATTTAAGCCTTAGCTCTTCCATAATGGAAAATATTAGAAAGTAATTTTATAGCAACTTAATTCCTTGATAATTTTATCTATCCTACCTCTAATTCTAATATATATCCTGTCTCTCATTCTAATAGGTCATTCTGATGGTTTAGAAATCAGAGATACAAAAGGTATTCCATGTTTTTCCCAAAGATAAAATACTACTTCAGCATGTAAATAGCTGTATTGGCAAAGCTACAATGTGGATGTTATGCTCACAAAAGAGGATACAACTAAAATGACAGAAAAAAAGCAGCACCTCATTTTGACTAAAGATATATAAGCATGGCCAAAAAATCATGTTTGTAAAGTTTCAAGATTTTACTAGTTGTTTTTGTATGCCTTTTTCAATAATATTGTGAAACTATTTTTCAAAACCATGCTGTGATTGATGACTTTGTTGTTGAATATAGCTCATTTTGGAGGTGCTATTTTTTCTCATTTCAAGCATTCTGCTATCTTTCAGATGAAACCACTCACGAAAGTTTATGTGTAAATGAATCATGAAGTGAGAAAGCAAATTTCCCACTCAATATTCAGGAGTTCAATGTTCAAAAGAAGAAAATGCCTGAAAAGAAATACTTATTTCTTTTGATCTTGCATACAATTCCATGAAACTAGATGATCTATATCCTAACCCACAATATTTCTAATACTTCAACCTAAATTTGAAGAAAAACTGAAATAGTTACGCCTTTATATGTGTACAGAAGTATGTAGAGATGTTTGAAATTATACTATTTTAATAATGATATGCATAAGAAAGCATAAATATTCTATATGATTTGTTTCACAAAGAATAAGATATTTCAAAAGTAATTTTGCCACCTACCCACATCTCCTGGTGCATTCCAATGATCAATTTCAGGGCTAGGCATTTTCACCATTAGTCTACTTCTCCTTTATAAACCATTTATCACTTATGCAAAACAGTTAAAGTAGTCAGGTAGCTGAGAAAATGAAGAATAATCCTAGCTCAATTCCAGAACTCTACTCTTATCTTTACTCTATTTGATGAAGGGTTAAGAAGAATTTATGAATCTCAGTATAAACAAATGGTTTGTTCTCTGTTGAAGTATGGACCCAAAAAGTATTTTCAAAATGTATATATGAATCAAATTCTTTCAAGAAGGCAAAACAATCTAGATTCTAAAATGCGAATGCTGGCTTTTCAGAAAGAAAATTATATGTTTAGACAGAAGATGATGAAAATGCAAAAGTACACTCTGAAGGTATTTATTAGAATGGGTTAGTTTCTGAACTTGATGTCTTTGAGTGTAGATGATGCACTCTTGTCCCCTGAACAGAAGTTCTCTTGCTGTGCACTAACACAAAGCTGATTGACTCACTGATCTCTGGCAATTTAGATACCATCTATTGAGAGCTGGAGAAATGTATTACTTTGGCTATGTGACATTCTAATTTGTAGTATTCTAAAAATCACCCTCTATGCACTCTTAACAAAAAACCCAAACCCCAAAACCCCACTGCTGCAATAATAATAACAACAAAAATCACAACCATACCAGTAGGTAATTCTCAGATTATATCTCAGGGAGTGACTTTGAATATAATAGTGACTGATTTATTTTATTTATTTTTTAATTTTTTAATTGTTATTTCCCCAATACATTTTTTTCTGCTGTACCGCATGGTGACCCAGTTACACATACATGTACACATTCTATTTTCTCACATTATCATGCTCCATCATAAGTGACTAGACATAGTTCCCAGTGCTATACAGTAGGATCTCATTGCTAATGCATTCCAAAGGCAACAGTCTGCATCTATTAACCCCAAGCTCCCCATCCTTCCCACTCCCTCCCCCTCCCCCTAGGCAACCACAAGTCTATTCTCCAAGTCCATGACTTTCTTTTCTGTGGAAAGGTTCATTTGTGCCATATATTAGATTCCAGATATGTGATATCACATGGTATTTGTCTTTCTCTTTCTGACTTACTTCACTCAGTATGACAGTCTCTAGTTCCATCCATGTTGCTGCAAATGGCATTTATTTTAAAAAGTATGCACTAAATTCATTCAGGATATGTAACATATAGGAAGTTTCTCTCCATCTCCAAATACTGTGCTAAGATTTCCCACTCATAGAGTATACTATTCTACAACAGAACTAGATAGGGAATTTATTTTTTTTTAATATATAGGATTATGATGATTTTAAACTTAGGGAAAATAAATAGTACTTATGAGGAAGTTGAACATATTTAATTTTAGAATATAAACTATTGAGTAAAGGAAGAAGAGATCTACATGTGTGAGAACTGAAAGCAACATTTTTTCCTATCGCTAAATTTAACAATTCTAGGAGCTGCATATTTTTCTGTTTCTCTGTTAAATAATACATAGAAAAAAATAAGACATTTGCTCAAGGAAATGCTTGCTAATTGGAGATAAGATTATGGACCAAAAAATTAAATTGATTATTGCGATTAACCGTTATTGCGATCAAGGCTTTTCTTAAGTCCCTTACCCCGCTATGCTCACCAATTCAGTTATTATATCATAAAATTTGCCCTGTCCCTACCAGTTCATCACTATGCAAAACTTGCCTTAAGTGCGTCTAGACTAGGGTCTAAAAATACTATAACGTCCCTAATTTTCTCCTTCTGAGATCTGTTAAAATTCTGTAAAGGGCTAATAAGGTTATTTTGCCTGACGACATGGGATTTTCTAATAATCTCTCAGTGGTTGATGCTTGACAGTCCTGATCCTCAAGGTTCTACCAACATCCTGCTAAGACAATCTTGCTGCTGTAGCTAAATACCCTTGATTTAGAAGAGCTTATATGTGTTCTTTGGCCTGCTGCTCTGGGAGGTCTGTTCAAACATAAGAATAAGGTAGAGACTCTGTTAGATCTGAGATCCAATTTCTTTTCATCAAACTCACAAATGATAATTTTATTTTGTCTTCTAGGAATAAGGAACAATTTTAGTAATCTTTGGAATATTTTAGCAGATTTGAAAACTGTTACGAAAAATTCCCATGTTGCTAACAGCACTACTGTGTATCTCTCTGTGGACCTTTGTTACTTTTGTTGTAAATATAAAAAGGAAATTTCAAATCAAAGAAAGCGAACCTAAGTCTGAGGTGTCTATGAAAGTTGACACTGAGTGTTGACAAAGATAAAGTTAGAAGTCCTCATCAAACCAGCATCTTTGTAGGAAAAATTTGCCTGGGATCTCTATCAAAACTTTATGAGAATTATGAATTTCTCTGTTATCTCATTTTTTACATGAGTCTTATTTATATAGAGGTCTCTCCAGACTCTCCTTTCAATAAGAATTGCCGATTTTAAGAGTCTGGAAAGGGAGATGGATAAAAGCTAGTTTAAGCATCTAAGCAACACAAGCAATTTATTTAAGACTATGTATTGCTCTTAGAGTCATCTTGGTCTAGGTCTCTGCTCCAATTAGACCAGACTCCTGTGATGTAAATACTTCAGTGATAAAAATTATAGTTCATATGCTTTATTCTATTATAATATAGTAACTTAGACCTAGAGTAGTTATTTTGGGAAATTTATGATATGCACAGAATTACTCATTTATGAAGCTCATTATAGTGAAAATAGTAACATTTCAAAAATTCCAAATCTTCAGTAGTCTACATTTTGATTAGAATAAGGATGCTTCCAAAATAAATTCAAAATTTTCCTGGCCAGGGACTGAATCTGAGCCATGGCTGTGAACTATGCTACAGCTTCAGCAATGCCAGGTTCTTTAGCTCACTGTGCTGGGCTGGGGATCAAACCCATACCTCCACAGTGACCTGAGCCTCTATAATCAGAGGGAACTCCCACAATGTATTTTTTAATAAATTCCTTAACCAAGGAAAATAAATAATTTGAGAATAATTTGAGTAACTAAAACTATTTCTTTTTCAGATTGTCCCAAATCACAATGTGAGTTTCATTTTCTTTGTTTCATGGTTCCTCTCCTCCTGTACCATGTCCTCCATTACCATCTATTTTAATCCCTCTTCTCTTCCCTTATGACTAATAAGAAACCCCAGCCCTTCACTGCCTCTTAGTGATAAACCCTGATTAGAAGAGAAACATTATTGTAGTTGTTTTTTTCCCATAGTTTTTGTGTGAACTGAGAGCCATTTAAAAAAAATGTTCTAGGAGTTCCCTCATGGTCTAGTGTGTTAAGAATCTGGCATTGTCACTGCAGTGGCTCAGATCACTGATATGGTGCAGGTTAAAATCCTTGGACCAGGAAATTCTTACAGGTGTGGCCCAAACCAAGTTTTAGTGGCTATGCAGTTCACAGAAGCAGAGGAGTTTAGAATATGTTTATCAGCACAAAATCTAAGGATCCTAATCAATGCTACCTGTTTTGTATGTTAGAAAAACCATCAATGGAAAAAATTTGATGGAAAAAAAGCAGATCTGAGAGACTTAAGAACCCATAACTTTTTAGAAAACAAAGAGGTTTCAAAAAGTTGAAGAACTTGACAAGGAGTTTTGTAGCTTATTTCCAAGATATTTCCTGTGAAAATTGATTTGACTATAATACAATTATAAAATCCAAAAATGATTGGTTTAAAAATTCATGGATAGGATTCTTAACACTTTAACTGAATATTCAGATGTAGTAGTTAATGACAACAGTTCTCTTCCTCACAGTTTGTGAAAAGCTTCAAGCTAGATATAAGTGAATGAGTGAATTAATATGCAAGCAAAAGCATCAGAAAGATGAGAAGTATGTCTTTTGTCAGATCATTTGTTTGAACATTTCAGGAAAGCATCAAAATAGAAACCAACTAAGGTGTAGAATAAACTTATGACCTTTAAGCCAAAACAACTAGATACTCTCTCCCCAATTATTAAATCCAAGAAGGGAACCTTTTCATAAAGGGTATGTAAAATTTTATGCAGTGTATCAATTTCCTAATACTTCCATCACAGATTTCCACAAATGGGGTGGCTTAAAATGACACAAATTTATTTTCTCATATTTCTGGAAATAAGAATTCCAAAGCAAGATGTCAGCAAGGTTGGATCCTTCTGAAGACTATGAGGGAGAATGTGTTCTGTGCCTCTTTCTTAGGTTGTATTTTTCTTTCTTTTTTTTTTTCTGACAATCTCTGGAGCTCCTTGTGGCAAGAGTAAGTCCCATCCCTCTCTCTGTCTTCAGATGACCTTTCCTTTTGTGTACTTTTGTGTCCAAGTCTCCCTCTCCTCTTTTCTTATGTCTACAAGTTCCTATTTCTGGAGAGACATTAACTTGTAGGAGATATTAGTCACATTATGGAGAGACATGAACTTCAAGGAGATATTATCCAACCCACTACAACCTGAAAGAGCAGTATAAACACAATTGCCCAGCCCTGGATAAAGAACTGAAGAGGGGGAAAGGGACAGGTTTTTCATTTAAGATTTCTCAGGGGCAGTATAAATCATACCTTATTTTCATTTTAACCTTTAACTCACAAGACAAAAATGTCTCTAAATATTAAAAAAAACAACCTTTCCAATCTTTGATACATGCTCTATAATACCCATCTATAAGGTGTTATAAAGCCTCTCCATTATTGAAAAATCTCTGCCAGAGAATCAACAAAAGAACTCCGTGATGGTCATTTCTAATAATATTGACATTCTCCAGGTCTTAGTACATAACTCTCCTCAAAATTTTTTTTAATTTGTCCACGTCTGCAGCACATGGAAGTCCCTGGGCCAGGAATAGAACTCATACCGCAGCTGTGACCCAAGCCACTGCAGAGGCAACACCAGGTCTTAACCCACTGTACACACAAGAGAACTCCTGTCCCTCTCAAATCTTTAATGAGCATTCTTCCCTGCTATACAATATCTGCTCAGTAACTTCATAGAGGATTTACAGTGTTAACAGAATTGCCTAATTAAATGCTTTCCTAATGTCCTTTTCCTGAAAATTCCAAAAATCTCCACCATTTACAATCAAGTCATATCTAATTTTGATAGTTATTTACACATATTATTTGCTTTTAAACTAAGATCACAAAAATTCAGTATGATGGGATTGCTTCATAATAGGAAAAAATTCTATTGCTATGTGTAATTAGTGTACCAGAACTTCTCAAGAATCAAATTGATCAAATGAAATATTTAGCCAAGTTTATACAATGACCTCTAAAACTGGGATGAAGATAGGACTCATCTTATTATCTTGTGCTGTACATTGTAATACTCATACTCTCACAAGAAATCCCATGAGAGGGGATGTAAATATTTTATGATTTCAAGGCTGTAAATCAAGTAATTATACCCTTCTTTCCTGGGAAACAAAACCTGAAGAATATTTATGCTCAGTATAACCTGAAGTTGTATAGTTTACAGTAGAATTCTGTGTTTTACCTTATTTGGGTCATTTTAGATAATGAGAGTTAATTCTACCTTTCCCTTCAAATTACAACCACAGATGTAGACAGTTATTCCTCTGGGATTTATGAAGACAGGCACCTATTTTTATGAGCCTTTAACCAGGACCTTGAAGACCTAAATTTTCCTGTGATTCTACTCATATCCAATATGTGGGTGAATTACAGCTATGTTCTAAAATTAAGATGAGCTCTGAAACTATTGACTAAATTTAACTATTCACTCATCGTTCCAACTCAGAAAAAACAAAGTCTTTGAAGAAATGTATTAATTTTGTTAAGACTAATTTTATGAGATAAGCCATGATTTATTCCAAGCAGCAAATTCTTCATGTCTTAAATATTCCAAGTAATCCAAAATCCTTCCACTTATTCATATTCAAGAAATTATGAGCAAGTCTTTGGTACTCCCACTCAGAACATAGAAATCTTTAGAGACTAGTAGTTTATCACCATGTTCTCTTGATCCAATTTCAAAACCCACCCTTTCTCAGGGCAATAGCAACTGAGCTATTACACCATCACACCATAGAAATCTTTGCCAACTTGGTTTAGGGACTTAATTGTCCTTTATGTTATTCAAACCTGTCTCTGACTGAAAATATACAACTACCTTAGCACATAAGCTTTCATCCTATGAAATTCTGTTACCGCTCAAACTTAGATTTATAGATGTATTATTTTAAATCTGGTACTCTTTTGTTAACAGAAGGGACAACTCAGTTGCCTAGTCTCTACCCAAGAATGATTTACACACTGAACACATTTTTATAGAACCCCATAGGAAAAATTCTATTCAAATTCATTTGTTGATGTTTATGAAACAAGAAATTATAAAAAATTACATCATAGATATAAGCTATCCCTAGTATATGAACACTTCCCAGAGGCAAATTTAGTCTAGGTGGAAGAAATCTTTGTACTTGGCTGAATTTGTGATTAACTCATGGGTTAATGTATGTAATGTTTGCCAATATGCTTTGGAGGTAGTCCATGGATTTTTACTTTTTTGGAAATAATTTTTTTTGACCACAACAAAACATACAATTAAGAATGATTAACAGATTAAAGAACTTTTAAGTGTTGAACTGTTTCCTGAAGAGGTGATTATTATAAATACCAAGGCCCATACAAAGTAACATGGAAACTTAAGAACATGCTCTGTTTGATTATATGCCACATAGACAACCATTAAGATACTAGTCTTATGATGACAACTCAAAAGTACAAATCCAGAGTGAGTTTAAAAGACATTGTTATAGAATGCCAGCAGTTGACTTCATCATCAGAAAAGTGATAAAATTGGTCTCAAAATTAAAAGAGGATAATCTTTGGCATTTTTATGTTGGCTGCATTTTAGTTCCAAGGGATCTCAAAGGGAACCTTTTAAAGACATTACATTAAATCACCCACCATGACAAGAAAAATGTTGCCACTGTGCTGAATCAAAATTTATAGTGGAAAATTTTACTGCAATTTTTGAGAGTTCTGTGGTGGTTGTTTAATCTATAACCAGTTTCATCCTGGGAACTCTAAGGGTGAGACATGGACAATAGTCCACACCTTAAGAGTTCATTTAGAGATAAATAGATTTCACACATTTACCCCCCACCCCCATGGTGAGTTCTGTATATGGTCTTATCATTGTTTGCTTTTTCTCAAGATAACTTGCAGCATTTCTTTTACAGAGAGCTATGGCTCCAACAGTAGCAAAAGTTACCTTTAGTTTTCATTCTCAACTAGGGAATTGCCAACCTATCTCTTCGATAGAAGCAGGCATTTTACTGAAGGTGCACTAAGGAGCCTTGCAAAATCTCATTTACTTAAAAACTTTATTTCACATACTGTAACAAATACCCAGGAAAGAAAAAAAAAATGGAATTCTAAAACTGAATTTATCAAAGCTCTCAGAGACCCTCAAACTTTTATGATTTTGCTATTCACTATAGTGACAAAATATGATTTCTCCTGAAATTCACCATCTTTAGCTTTATGATTTAGTAACATACTGACCAATACCTACCTATAGGGATTTCATCTCTGATTTTAATCTCTGCTTTATTGCAATTAGACATAGCCAAATGCTGCAAAGGACTGATATACTACATGCAGTCTTATCATTAACAACAGCTTGAACTCGGCATCCTTCTAAATGACTCATATGTGCATCACCTAATACCTGGAGACCTAAAGGTTTACAAAACACAACCAGATTTGTTTAGGACTTTTTTAAAGTACAGTTTTTGTTCACAGAAAAATTGAGAGGAAGGTTCAAAGATTTCACATATACCTGCTACTCCCTGCATGCTTCCCAAACATCAGTATTCCTCGCTAGAGTGGTATATTGTTTATAACTAATGAACTTACACTGATATAGCATAATAACCCAAAGTCCATAGTTTACAATAAGATTCACTCATGGAATTGTATATTCTGTGGGTTTGGACAAAGGTGTAATGACATGCATACATCATTATAGTATCATACAGGGTATTTTTAATATATTAAAATCTCTCAACACACCAAATTTTGCTGATAGCTATGAAACATGAGGAAGAGGTATATAATAAGGCATTAATAACAACTATCGTGGAAATTTGAGATTAGGAGCTGAGAATTCTTGAATGTTTTTAGAATGAAAAAGTAGCTTTTACCCAAGAGCTCTAGATCAGGGAGATGAAAGCATGCAATAGACAGCTTTCTAAAAATATCCCTGGAATAAGATCTGAATCTTATTCCAAGGCTCCACAATGCACGCTTTATTCTACATGCTTTTGTTCTGTGCCTTAGTAGTTATTTTCTTTCCTCTTTGGTGATTTTAAGATTCTGGATTACTACCAGACACATTTATTCTTAACAATGCTACCAATAAAGTGCTGGTCCTTAGTATTTCTCTTTGGAGTAGTTTTTACTTGCTTTTTATTATGTTTCCAATACGTAGATACAATTTGATTGTTATTTTGCTGAAACACAAACTTCTAAGTTTGTATACACTTTCTATTCTGTTCCACTCAGTTTCCATTAACAGTAATTTCTCTGTTAAGACAGTTGATTTTGAGCTAAATTGATTCATTTACCAGGTGATGCTTTAGATAGAGAAATCAACACAACAGGCCAGGCATCCAGATATCTATCAAAAACTCTATCACAATCTACCTAAAAAGACTATGTTCTGACAACACAGAAGTAACATTTGAGAAACTGTAATGAAAGTCAGCTTTTATACCTGAACAATTAAAAAATAAAATTGTAGGAGTTCCCGTCGTGGCGCAGTGGTTAACGAATCCGACTAGGAACCGTGAGGTTGCAGGTTCGGTCCCTGCACTTGCTCAGTGAGTTAACGATCCAGTGTTGCTGTGAGCTGTGGTGTAGGTTGCAGACGCGGCTCGGATCCCGCGTTGCTGTGGCTCTGCCACAGGGCGGCTGTGGCTCCGATTAGACCCCTAGCCTGGGAACCTCCATATGCCGTGGGAGCGGCCCAAGAAATAGCAAAAAAGACAAAATAAATAAATAAATAAATAAATAAATAAAATTGTAAAAGTTCCATTACAAATGATATATATTAATATGTCATCAAAATTTTCAGACCTCACAGGAAAGATACAGTAGTTAGGAATCAAGAAGCTATTTTACTTAAGTTTATCTGAGAATCGTTGTAGACAAATATTATCTTCTTCTGCCAGACTAATCTTTGAAGGAATCCTCAAATAGTTCCATAATATTCAACAGTCCTCTATGGATAGTTTGGTAAAAAACATACATTTAGATGGATCTAAGATGCATTCAAAGAGTCTCTAATATTATTCAAAGGGCCAATTTCTGTCATCATTTTTTTTGTCTCAAAAAAAAAGTAATTTAATTTAAAAGGAGAAAAATTAAGTCTCAGTTTGAGTAGAAAACAAAAACAAACAAAAAAATCCCTTAAACCCCACATCAAAATTTTGAACTGCTTTTTATCTGTCCTTGAGTCTCTTTCATGTTTTGTAATTACCTGAAAAATGGTATTCTCCCATGCTATAGTACAGAGGATACAGTGAAACTTAGAAAGTGTATTTAAAGTTATAGAATGCCTTATAAAAGTTTAAGAAATGGTGCAGATTGTGGCTCAAAATAGATCCAATTTAGATGTAATTTTTTTTAATGTGAAACATGTACTGTGTCAGAGCAAAAATGTCATATTTATGTCTCAGAAGAACTCTTCTGAATCGTCTCCATTATGGAAAATATTTTACAAAATAGATTCAGCCAGTTCATTGAGAGATTCAGTATACCAAAACTCACAAAAGAAGAAATGGATAATCTGAATAGGCCTATATTTATTAACTAAATTGAACCAATAATTAATAAACTTCCAAAACAGGAGGCACCAGGCCCAGATGAATTCTAAGTAATATTTAAGGAAGAAATTGTACCAGTTATCTACAGTCTCCTTCAGAGAATAGAAGTGGAGGTGGGGGGGATACTTTTTAACTCATTCTTTGATGCCAGCATTACCCAAATAACAAAACTAGATAAGGACAGTATCAGAAAAGAAAACTACAAACCAACATCTTGCATGAACAGAGATACAAAAATTCTCAACAAAATATTAGCAAATTGACAACAATGTATTAAAAGAATTACATACCATGGCCAGGTAATATCTAGCCCAGGCCTTCAGGGATATTTCAACATTTGAAAATCAATTAACGTGATTAATCAAATCAACAAGCTGAAAAAGAAAGATCACATGATCATATCAATAGATGCAGAATACTATTTGATGAAATCCAATGCCAGTTCATGATAAAAATTCTCAGTAACAGGATAGAGAAGATCTTCAACTAGATTAAAGAATATCTACAAAATCCTTTAGCTTGCATCATGATTCTTAAGATTATTCTTAAGAAACTCGAACACCTCCCGCTAAGACTAGGAAGAAGACAGGATAGCCTCTCTCACCACTCCTTTTCATCATCATAATGGGAGTCCTTGTTAATGCAATTAGGCAAGAAAAGAAATTTAGAGAATGCACATTGGGAAGGAAGAGATAAAACTCTCTTCATGTGCAGATGACATGAATATCTATGTAGAAAATCTCAAGCAATCAACAAAAAACTCTTTGAACTAATAATTGATTAGAGCAAGGACTATTATTATTATAGGATTCAAGGATAATAACTTGTAAAAGTCTACCACTTTTCTATGTAGCAACAATAAATAAGTAGAATTTCAAATTAGAACTACACCATTTATATTTGCAACCTGAAAAATGAAATATAAAAGTGTAAATATAACTGATTATATACAAGATCTCTATTATTAAAACCACGAAAGCCTGATGAACAAAACCAAAGATGAGCTAAGTAAGTGGAGAAATGTTCTATTTCATGAACAGAAAGACTCAATATTGTCAAGGTTTCTCTTTCTTCTAACTTGATCTGTAGACTCAATGCAATTTCAGTCAAAATCTCAGTAAGTAACTTTGTGGATATTGATAAACTGATACCAGAGTTTATGTGGAGACACAAAATACCCAGAATAGCCACAACATTATTGAAGGAAAATAACAAAGCTGGAGGACTGATTCTACCTGGTCATATTTACTATAAGATCATAGTAATCAAGACAATGTGGTATTGGTGAAATGATAAGACAAAAAGATCAAATAGAAAGCCCAGGAGTACCCATCAAGGCTCAGTGGTAACAAACCTGACTAGGATGTGGATGTGGGTTTGATCCCTGGCCTCACTCAGTGGGTTAAGGATCTGGCATTGCCATTAGCTGTGGTGTAGATTGCAGACACAGCTTGGATCTCACATTGCTCTGGCTGTGGTATAGACTGGCAGCTATAGCCTTGACTTGATGCCTAGCCTAGGAACTTCCATGTGCCACACCTGCAGCCCTAAAAATTAGGGGGGAAAAAAAAAAACGGGAAAAAACCCTAATAAGTAAAGTCAACTGCTTCTTGATAAAGGAGCAAATTCAAAACAATGGAGCAAAGACAGACTTTCCAATAAATGGAGCCGGAAAACTTGAAAACTATAGGGAAAAAAAATCTAGATGCATACTTACTTCCATCAGAAAAAAATAACTTAAAATAGATCAGAGCCCTAAATATAAAATGCAAAACTATAAGCTCCTAGAAGATAACATGGGAGAAAACCAATGTAACCAATATAATGAGGGAAGTTATGCATGTGTGGGGCAGGGAGTATTTGAAACATCTCTGACTTCCTCTCAATTCTTCTGTGAACCTAAAACTGCTCAAAAAATAGTCTTTAATTTTTTCTATAATTTGGCTAATACTATCATATCTCATTCTTTGAGCTCCTCATATTGGGGATCATTTATTCTGTTATCTTTGTTGTTTTGCAAATTACCACAAACTTAATGACTTAGTAATACACATTTATTAGCGTAAAACCTGACAGCTTATTTCATCAAAGTTAACATTGGAGAGAGTAGGCTGGCAAGAGGAATTTTTCGTAATGAAATTATTATGGCCCCTCAGTGTTGATGTATTCTATTGAGTAGAAACAAATAAATCAAAGATGTGACTAACAGTAGATAGGTTTAGGGGGTGCCTATTTCCAAGATATTGGCATCGTGTGTTTTTATTTTATTTCATTTATTTTTTGTTGTTTGTTTATTGGCTTAACAGTAATCCTTACATATTTATCAATATATATTTTTTGTATTTGACTGTATTGAAGTCCTCTAATATGTGATCTCCATCCATCCAGTGTCTTAATTTAAGCAGCACAGCTGATTTTCTAACAAATAATCAACCAAACAAAAAAATCATATTTCCAGACATTGGAACAACTTACCACTAGAAACCCTGCTTACAGTCATGACATATTAAGGGTGGTGAAAATTGAATATGATCTTTCCACTAATGATCTATCCATTTAGGCTAGACCAATACAAGAAGAGGAGGCTTGGGAACTAAAACATGATTTCCTCTTCCTGATGTAAGCAATACTGGGGCCAAACAGTTCTGGGACCTGGTTAAAAGTGAATAGTTTTGCGTGAAGGAAGAAGAGACTGACACCCCTATGAACTAAAGCCAATATACATGGATCCTTGTTAAGTGATTCAGTGACCAGGCATACTTTCCAGCTCCTAACTAATTAAAACTGAGAATAAGTGAAAGTGAATTGGGCACTTACCTCCGCAAATGTGATCCAGGACAATAAGACTGCAAACAAACTAAAACAATTTACTTTTTGACACAAAGTAATTCCTCATCAAGGCTCATTTTAAAACTTTTGATTTACTGGGTTCACCAATCCAAAATTATCAGGTATAAACTGTTCTTAATCTTAACCAGTTCCCCACTTTCACAAACGACCTTAATATCCCAAAGCCCAGGCCCTAAGTCCCTATTAACAGCTGACTTCATGATGAATTCAACCTATATGGTCACTCAGGGCCCTACACTTAGTAGGACCTCATCATGGTTTAACACTCAGCTGCCACCATTTACATTTTCTACTAATTGTTTAAAATTCATTAAAAAATAGACTTGTGGCTGCCTGATGGGAGAGGGAGGGAGTGGGAGGGATCAGGAGTTTGGGCTTATCAGACACAACTTGGAATAGATTTACAAGGATATCCTGCTGAGTAGCATTGAGAACTATGTCTAGATACTCATATTGCAGCAGAACAAAGGATGGGGGAAAATATGTATACATGTAAGGATAACTTGATCCCCTTGCTGTACAGTGGGAAAAAAATAAATTTTATATATATATATATAAACTCATTTTGAACTGAAAAAAAATTTTCATAGCAGGCTCTGTAAACTATATTTTCAGTTCAACATGTTAATATTTTACCATATTTTTTTTATGGTCACATTCCATGGATGGATCTTTTAACGCACTGAGCTGGGCTGGGAATCAAACCAACAGCTCTAAAGTTATTCGAGCTGCTGCAGTCAGATTCCTAACCCACTGCACCACTCCATTTCACTCTAATTTTACTATTTTGTGGAAATAACTAAGACTGTTGTGATGGAATTCTCTCTTTCCACAGAATGGCTAAGACACTTAGCTGTACTTGATTAATAGGTCTTATCTGGTGCTCTTTTGGGAAGTTTATGGTCTTTCTATATGTTAGCATATACTGACTTATTTTTTTTCCTCTCACTAAACTTTATTTCAATTAACAAGGTGAAAGAGTTAAGTTTTTCCAATAATGAAATATTCATGTTCACAGTTATTATGTGAGTCTTAGGAATTGAAAAGCCAATGGGGCTGAAGGTTAGAATTTAACTAGGTGAAAAGGAGAATCCTAGTTTTGCACATAAAAATGGTGTAGTCCTTAAAAAAAAAAAAAAAAAAAAAAAAAAAAAAAAAAAAAGGGGGGGGGGGCTCAAGTTCTGATCTCAGATTTGGTGATATGAATGCAAATTCTATTTTCTCAGATGTCATTGGGAAACCCACCTCACTTCTTTCTTTATTTTCCCCTTGCAGGAGTTATTGAAACTGTCATACTTTCTAGCCAGTTACCCATAAGAATTGTACAATCTGTGTTCTGAAGACGGTTATATATCTGAAGGATTTAGTAAGGGCTGAAAGCTGGTACATGGTCTGCTAATCAACCCATCTGCCCTGGGTGGAGCTGCATCTCCCGTAGAAGTGAAGCACACCTGTCCTAATTTAATTATACAGGGGCATTTCAGAGCACAGCAATGTCATTGCTCCCAGAAGTAGATGTCCAAATAGTAAGAATATCTATTTTAAGGACCAAAGGTATGAGATGAGGAATGATAGGTACATCCCATTTTCTCCTGTATGCCTAATAATAATAAAGATCTAGTTATAAGTGTTGTTGTTGTTGTTGTTGTTTGTTGTTTGTTTTGTTTTGTCCTTTTGGGGCTGCACCAGTAGCATATGGAAGTTCCCAGGCTAGGGGTCAAATTGGAGCTACACTTGCCAGTCTACACAAGAGCCACCACAACACCATATCCTGAGCCACATCTCCAACCTGCACCACAGCTTGGAGCAATGCCAGGTCCTCAACGCACTGAGCGAGGCCAGGGATTGAACCCACATCCTCATGGATACTAGTTTGATTCCTAAGCTGTTAAGCCACAACAGGAACTCCTGGTTATGAGTGTTTTAAATAAAGCATCTGGTTGGTATGTGTTGGAGAGAATTGGGAACATCTGGTTTTCCATGACTTTATTCCCCAGGCTAACTCAGGTGTTAAGCAGAAAAGAAGCTGAGGGTTGCTGCACTCTGGACGGTTATTTGTTGTCACCATCCCTTCTTGGGCATGCCAGACATGCTCATGTCACCTTCCTCTTGCCAGACAAACCCACACATGAATAACACCTCTCAGTCCTAAATAACGCACGTGTTACTGTCCTACCCTTTTTTCCGTTTCTCATGATCAGAGTAACTACAATTACATCCTATGGGTATTATCTATACTTTCTCATGTCTCACTGATTTCTCAGTGTTATGCAGTAGAGCCTTTATTTGTACATACTCAGCTGTCTAGTAAGCAGTTAGGTAATGCACAACTAACTCCTCTGTCTGGTAATATTCTGAAGGAATCTGAGGGGAAGGATTGTTCCGAATTGACTAAGGTTAGCTTGGGCTGTACGGGAAGCTTGTGCTGTTAACAGTCAGCAACTTAAGTGTTATTTATTTATTTTTTAGGGCTGCACCCGCAGCATATGGAAGTTCCCAGGCTAGAGGTTGAATCAGAGCTGCAGCTGCCAGCCTATACCACAGCCACAGCTCATGGCAACACCAGATCCTTAACCCACTGAGCAAGACCAGGGATCAAACCTGCATCCTCATGGATGCAAGTCGGGTTCGTTACCGCTGAGCCATGACTTGAACTCCAAATGTACATATCTAAGAGAAAGGAAGGTATTTTAAAGAAATCTGATAATTTTCTTCCCATTCACCTCAAATAAATGCAGAAATTGATTTTTCAAGAATGTCTATGTAAATATTTGATTTGATCCAAATAAACCACAGACAGGTTTACTCCATTTTTGCCCAAGGTAAATATGTTAGAAATCGGTGGAGAAATTTTAAGACAGGACAGGCATAATGTCATCTGCTTCCTTTGCATTAGAAGCTATGTGAGGAGTTCCCATCATGGCTTAGTAGTTAACGAATCCGACTAGGAACCATGAGGTTTTGGGTTCAATCCCTGGCGTCACTCAGTGGGTTAAGGATCTGGCGTTGCCGTGAGCTGTGGTATAGGTTGCAGATGTGGCTCAGATCCAGCATTGCTACAGGTCCGATTAGACCCCTAGCCTGGGAACCTCCACATGCCACAGGTGTGACCCTAAAAAAGACAAAAAAAAAAAAAAAAAAAAAAAGAAACAGCTATGTGAACACTGCTGATAAAAAGTGAATCTTTAGGAGTTCCAGCTGTGGTGCAGCCGGTGAAGAATCTGACTTCAGCAGCTCTTGTCACCATGGAGGCTCAGGTTCATCCCTGACCTGGCACAGTGTGTTAAAGGAACCAGCATTGCAGCAACTGCAGCTGGGACTGGGCTTCGACCCCTGGGCCAGGAACATCCATGTGCCACAGATGTGGCCATAAAGAAATAACAGTCTATCTGCTGTTTATTTAAGGAACCTGTCACTCATCCAATTTTACTCATATTTTGTCTGTTGTTTTGAATTTTACAACTAATGACCTGGTGCCATGTTAATTGAGCACCAACCAACAAAGCTGAGAATTAGAAGAAAAACTAATGAAAATAAAGAATGAGAGATACGGATCCAACCAGAGGGAGGTGCTAATGCCTTTAGGTAAAGTCCACAAAGTCTAGGTGGGGCCAATAGTGTTGCCCATTGCTGAGGCACAAGAATAATGTGTTCACATTTTCCTGTCACTAGGAAGAAGAAACAATGCTAAACTAGGGCGTGGAAAGAGAAAGAATACTATTCGAACTTGAGTCCTTTACCCTGGCTGTTTATCCCACTTTCTCAAGGCAGAGGTCCCACTCTGAAAATATCTATATGTGGGTCATCACACCACATTAATAGGTGTGGGGACCTTCCTCAGTATAACATCTCCCAGAACAGGGATAAATACTGACCACACAGACAGTGAAAAGCAAGGCGGTCCAAGATGTATTAACAGGAATGGGCTCTGTGGCTTTGACTGTAGATAATGGATAGCTTAGTACACTTGAGATGGGAACTCTGTGCGATATCAGTGAATCCAGCGTTGGCAAGGAGATTTTTACTACACTTTCTAGCTTGGAAATATGAGGAAAAATCTTGTAAGTCAACAATATTTGAATTAATTTTTTTTTCCTTTGAGGAAATTGGCAACCTAGTTGAGAAGATAAATAATTCAAATCTGGAGTAAGTGCCCCATATTGATACATTAATTGTTTGCATAAATGATTAAAACCCATCTTAATCATGAACTAGAAAACGTTTTCCGAATCCTCTACAAACAAGAAATAGGGCAGTACAAAGATATCAGGGATTTGCAAAGAGAAATAGTGATATGTGGTTAGCAGTAGTTACAAAAGGCATCAAAGAAGAATGAAGAAACTACGACAGGATAAGTGGGATTTATATACCCTGCGTATAGAAGCAGAGCTTTTAGGACAATTTAGGCAGCAAAATCCTCAAAATAGTATTTGTTGTTAAAATGTGTTGTTGTGTAAATTGATGGAAAAATTATGTACTCTTTCTTCTCACCGAAACATTAATGGCACTTATCTCTCCACTATCTGTCAAGTGAAACCTTAACTTTTCTTAAGATTGCAGGCAAGCTACCTCATGGACAGGGTGAGTTATACTTCTGTAGTTCGAAGGGAAAAACAAAACAAAACCAAAAACTGGGTTGAGTTCTCTGTATTTGGCTCACTCATGTCTTTAAGTAATGAGCAAATCACTCAACTAGCCATGATCTTTGCTAATTTCTCTTTTAAAGTTTTAGAATTATATCCATTTGACAGAAGCAGAAAACATTCTGTAGTACTGAACATGGATTTATTTTTCTTCAAAGCTATGGCTTGAAGAACAATAAGAAAATTTCTTCAACATGTTGCAAATGTTAAAATAATAAACAATATGTATGCATGTGTCTGTATTTCTCTCTGTATTAATAGTCATCCATGTCAATAGAATAGAGTGTACAAGATAGCTAAATAACACTTAAAGTTTCTCTAGCATTCATTACCAAGAGATAGGATCATTTTGGTTAATGGCTTAGACAATAGGGTTTTGCCACTAACTAGTCATGAAAATAGTCAAGATTTTAAGATCTGGGGTTTTAATTTCTTGATATCTAAAACTGGAAAAATGATTGTACTTACTTCATTGGGTTATTTTGAGAACTAAATAACCCATGATGTACAAAACATTTAGAATAATCATCAGTACATAATATTTCAATAAATGTTTACTTTCTATTATTATTTTTGTCCCTTTGTATCATTTATTCAGAGATTTGGACACACTAGGCATGTGATTGGCTTTTTGTTTAAGTTGAAGTGTAGTTGATTTACAGTGTTTCGTTAGTTTCAGATATACAGCAAAGTGACTCATATATATATATATATATATATACACACACACACATATATACACATATTTTTCAGATTCCCTTTTATTATTGATTATTACAAAATATTTTTACTAATGTTACAATTATCTACTATGTGGAAGAAACTGCTTTAGGCATTTTCAGTGACATAAAGACCTACTCCCAACTAATTGAATAAAATACCTATTGACTTGAGAAATATTTTAAAAGCTAAATTATAATAATAAAATGATATCAAGGGTTATTATTATCGCCATCGTTCTCATCATCATGCTCATCACTACCACTGTAACTGTGATTATCATTAATTGTCATTATTATAATCATTATTATCATGGAAACAGTATTAACTGAATCTTTCAGGTTACTCAGTTTAACATATATTTTACCAGGTTTAATATATATGAGCTTATTTAATTTTTCCACAATCAGTACCAGTGGTTAAGGACAATCAGTTAATAAATGTAGAAATTACAATTCAGACTCAAGAGATTTTGAGATTTTTGTCTCCAGATCTCATGCTCTTAAAATATATATATATATATTTTACATCTTAAAAAGGGGAATTCCATTCTGGCAAAATATTGACACATATATGGGAAAATTGTAATTTATTTAATTTATAAGGTCATTTTATAAATCTATAAAAATTCACAGCCTAAGATAAAATGAGTAATTGGCCTGAAGATAGAATTGGCAAGAGGGATATACAATTGTTAATAAGATAAAAAGTTCCATATCATTCAAAAAACAGAAGTCTTTTGCCTGAGTGGTAGGAATACAGAAGGTGTTTACTTTGTATAGAGTTTCTGGCATTTTTTGACTTAACTGAGAAAATAATCAAAATATTCCAGTTTACTAAAAATTTATATACACTTTGAAATACAAGTATTTATCTGGGCGCTACAACTTTTGTTAAGAGCAGTGATTGGATACTGATTGTGTAAAACTTTTCATTTGTAATAATGAAAATGGGGATTTGTTAAAGGATAAGGGGACAATCCGTATTTTAAAAAGTCTTATTTCAGAGAGGTGCGCTTAAAGAAATAAAGGATTTCAGGGGAAAAAGAGATCTTATTATGATATTAACAGTTGAGGGGCTGAGCTACTAAAATGGCCACGGAAAATCAGAAGCAGAGATTTCTTTCTTTTTTTTTTTTTTTTTTTTTTTTGTCTTTTTGCCATTTCTTGGGCCGCTTCCTCGGCATATAGAGGTTCCCAGGTTAGGGGTCTAATCGGAGCTGTAGCTGCTGACCTACGCCAGAGCCACAGCAACATAGGATCCGAGCCATGTCTGCAACCTACACCACAGCTCAGGGCAATGCCGGATCCTTAACCCAGTGAGCAAGGGCAGGGATCGAACCCGCAACCTCATGGTTCCTAGTCGGGTCATTAACCACTGCGCCACGACGGGAACTCCCAGAGGAGATTTCTAAAGAAGCATGAACAAAGCTAAGTTCTAGCGGTTAAGTGAGGAAAATAAATATGGTAGTATGTGGCATCCAGTGAAGTTTCTCACACTGTTAAACAGGACTCTTGGTGAAGTACCTCTTGTAAATCCATGGTCACCCTCTATCATTGGAATATCAGAGTCCAATTTGAGGACCTGAAGAGTGAGAATTTTATTAACCATTTGACTTCAACCTTTTACAACACTCGTGACAGTTTATTAACCCTCAAGCTATAAATAGACTTTATGAGAGGAAACATTTAATCTCTCTTCACTTCACAGGTTTTCACTGATGAGAAATCTGAGTGGGAATATACAGTGTAATTAAAACTTCCCAGGTAAGCACAGAATCTAAGCAAGGAAGTTTATATGATTTGAATATTCACTGACATGAAGACAAGATAGAGTAACAGATACTTCAAAGGCATCCTTACACTCAGACCAGCAGCTCCTTGTGCCAAGAGAATCCTCCTTTGGGGGAAAAATACTTTAAGAAGAGGCAATGCCAATAGATCTCTGTAAATACTTATTATTCCACCTTTGTGGAGAGCACCCACACCACTTATAGTGATTGACACGACTTTATATTTCCTAGTACATGAAAACATTTTGCAGATAAAACCATCTGGTCTCTGGGTTACTTGGATATAAATGTGATAATTTGGAGCTCCCGTCGTGGCTCAGGGGTTAACGAATCCGACTAGGAACAACGGGGTTGCGGGTTCGATCCCTGGCCTTGCTCAGTGGGTTAAGAATCTGGTGTTGCCGTGAGTTGTGCTGTAGGTTGCAGACACTGCTGCTCGGATCCCGCGTTGCTGTGGCTGTGGCATAGGCCGGCGGTTACAGTTCTGATTAGACCCATAGCCTGGGAACCTCCATATGCTGCGGGTGCGGCCCTAGAAAAGGCAAATAAATAAATAAATAAATAAATAAGATAATTTAATACACAGATGTGATAAAATAAATGTGATATTTTATTTCTTGGCTGTGATCCACTTTGAACTGACTTTGTTTCTCTCTCAAGAGACATTAGTGTAAGCAGCCATATTGAATTATTGTGAGGATTAAATGGGTTAATAGATGGAAAATGCTTAAAATAAGATGGTAAGCACTATAAAAGTACTTGCTATTCTGCTGTTATTACTATTGTTTTATTCTTTTATTCTATTTTTCTTAAATCCTCAGAAACATGTCATTATGGAACAGTAGTACTAACAGATCCAAGGCTGCAATCCTTGTTGACAAAGAGAGTAATTCCATCACTCAATGAAAGCACAGAGATTATTGTCAGATTAATGTGTGACTTCCAGCTGTGCTTATTACTAAATGTGAATACCTGAACAAAGTATTTAATCTGTCTCAATTTCATTGTGGGTACCTGAAAATGTGGTATGACTATCTTTCCATGTTGTTTGAGGATTACATACTTATATACTAGCTAACTGATCATTTCCAGACATAGTAATTACTTATAATTTTTAAGTAGTTTTAAGTGTAAATTTTAAGTATAATTTCTAAGTAATTTTTTATTATAAGTAGTTACTTATAATTTTTTACTTTGATATTATTTATTAGATGTGAGGCTTTCAAAATAATAAACAGTGCATATAGCCTGAACCACTGATTATGAAGTTGTGTGGATTTCCATGATTCTGATTAGCAAATTCAGGATAAGTTGTGAATGGTACCCATGAGAAATACTTTAAGCAACTTCTGTCTTCTGCAAGGAAGGAATAATATAGTGGACATGATAGTAATTTTACCTTAGTCAAAGTTCCATATGTAAAGAATTTTCCTGGTTTCAGCAAAAACCATGCATGAATTTAGCCCAGCCAGTCCAAACAGAATATCCCTTTTGGATTCTTTGAATTAAGGCCCAGAGTGATCTAGAAAGTTACGAGTAGGTCTTGGTTGGGGATCTATGTAATCATAGGCTCAGGAGCTGTTGACATCATCATGGGCCTTTTGAAATCAGAAAAACGAAGCAGAAAATACAGTTAATCTACAGGAAGGGGAAAAAGAGTGGTAAATAAGCTTTTTGTGATTTTTTTTATTTTTAAAATTGACTTACAGGTGATTTAAAACATATTAATTTCAGGTGTAGAATATAGTGATTCAGTTTTTATACATTATACTCCATTTAAAGTCATTACAAGATAATGACTATCTTTCCCAGTTCAGTGCAATATATCTTTGTTGATGATTTATCTCTTACAGAGTAGTTTTATCTCTTAATACTTTACTGCTGTATTGCTCCTGTTCTCTCCCCATCTGTAACAAATTGTTAGTTCTCTGAGTGTTTTGTTGATCTTTTCTATTGCTTTTGTGATCTCTATTTCATTGATTTCCTCTCTGATCTTTATCATTTCCTTCCTTCTGCTGACTTCAAGCTTAGTTTGTTTCTTTTCTTTTAAGTGGTAAGTTATTTTGTTTATTAGATTTTTCTTTTTTCATGAAGCATGCATGTATCACTATAAACTTCCCTCATAGAACTACTTTTGTTGCTTCCAGGAGATTTTGAAAGGTCGTGTTTTTGTTTTCATTTGTCTTGAGGCTAATTTCCTCTTTGATTTCATCATTGACACATTGGCTTTTTATTAGCATATTGTTTAGTATCCATGTACTTGCGCTTTTCCTATTTTTCTTCCTGTAATTGATTTCTAGTTTCATATGCTTATGGTCAGAAAAAATACTTAATATTTTCTATCCTCTTAAATTAGTTGAGATTTGTTTTATGAGCTAGCGTGTGATCTATCCTGTAGAATGTTCCATGTGCAATTGAAAAGAATCTGTATTCAGCTGTTTGGGGAGAGACTGTCCTATAGATACCTATTAGGTCAAACTGGTCTATTGTGTCATATAAAACCACTATTGCCTTATTGATTTTCTGTCTGGATGACCTGTCTATTGATATAAGTGGGATGTTAAAGTCCCCTATTATTCTTTTATTGTCAAATTCTCCCTTTATCTCTATTAATATTTGGTTTATGTATTTAGGTGCTCCTGTATTGGATGCATAGATGGTAATGAGTATAATATTCTATTCTTGTATATTCATCCCTTTATCATTATGTAATGTCCTTCTTTGTTTTTTGGTTTTTTGTTTTGTTTTGTTTTTTTTACTGACTCTTGGTATAAAGTATATTTGCTTTATATGAGTATTGCTATCCCAGCTTTCTTGTTTCTATTTGCATAGACATACATTTTCCACCCCTTCACTTTCAGTCTGTGTCTTTAGCTCTGAAGTGAGTCTCTTGTGAGCAACATAAAGATGAAAATTGTTTTTGATACATACTTTTAATTGGAACATTCAGTCCATTAACTTTTAAAGTAATTATTGATAGGCCTATGGCCATTTTATTGCTTCTTTTCTGGGTTTTGTGATTCTTCTCTGTTTTGGTTTACATCCTTGTTGTTATGATTTTCTTTAGTGGCATGTTTGTGTTCCTTTCCATCTAGTTTTTGTGTATCTTTTGTAGGTTTTTAATTTGTGGTCACTATGCAGTTCATATATGTTGATCTCTATCTACTTTTTAAAAACAGTATCTAAAATATCTACTTCTTTTTACCCTCCTCTTACACATTTTACATCTTCATTTATTTATTGATTATTGTAGTTATACCTAATTTTACGAATGTTTTTATCTTTTAATATTTGTACTAGTATATTTAAGTGGTTGATCCTCAGCCTTTCCTATTCATTTGCCTTGACCATTGGAATTTTTTCTTTCCTATAGATTCTTACTTCTTGTTATAGGCTTTTCTTTTCCATTTAGAGATGATCCTTTACTATTTCCTTTAAGGTAGTTTTAGTATTGATGAACTTCTTAGGTTTTTGCTTATCTGAGAAGTTCTTTACCACTCCATCAATTATAAATAGTAACCTTGCTGGATAGAATATGCTAAATTTCAGGTTTTTCCATTTCAGCACTTTGAATATATCATGCCACTGCCTTCTGATCTGCAAAGTTTTTACAGAAACTTTTCTTCCTTTTTTTGGACCCAGTAATATGAATGTTGGTATGCTTGGTGTTAGCCCAGAAATTCCTTATATTCTTTTTGAAAAATTTTTACTTTGCTTTTCTTTTTGCTGTGGTGGTCCAGTTGGATCAGAGATATGAATGTCTTCTGATGCAAAGCCTGTGTACGTGCCAGTAATAGCTGTCCTTACCCCATTCAGATGTTACTTCATGTCTGAATACACTTTATTTCTCACATCTGAGCTCTCCTCTTGGACTTTGCCATCCCCACCTTGCAGAGCTGCATTGCAGGGCAGGTGGAATCTGGGGTGGCTCTCAGAGTGTGTAGGAGTGTGTTCCGTGGTGGTATGGGCATTGACAGCGACTGGGACTACTTCTGATGTGCTGCCTGTGTAAGCAACAGGAATCGCTGCCCCAATACTTCTCAGATGCTTTTTTGGGTCTAGCTCATCTCTGTGTCTCACAGCCAAGCTCTTTCCTCAGTCATCGCAGCCCTCACTTTTATTTATTTATTTATTTATTTATTTATTATTTATTTTTTATTTATTTATGTCTTTTTAGGATTGCACCCAGGGCACATGGAAGTTCCCAGGCTAGGGTTCGAATATGAGTTACACCTGCTGGCCTACACCACAGTCACAGCAACACCAGTTCTGAGCCACATCTGCAACCTGGCAACACCAGATCCTTTAGCCCACTGAGCAAGGCCAGAATCGAACCCATGTCCTCATGGATACTAGTTGAGTTCATTACTGCAGAGCCACAATGGGAACTCCTTGCTAGCCCTTACTTTAGTCTGGAGTTGAGTTGTGAAGTAACAGGACTGGAATATTTGCTTAGCTCAGGCTGTGGCATGAGTCAGGAAGGTCATGGGAAACTGCATCCTCTCCACCTTGCTTCTGATACAAACATTTGTGCTCTTCTCATGAGCTGAGTCCATGCTTCCCAGCCCTCTTTTTTTGTCCTCCAGACCCTCTCCCCAGACCAGGAGACTCATTCTCCCTGTGCTGGACTCCAAATATGTGGGCATGCAATATGTGGCTCAAACAGCTCACTTCCCAGGGAGGAACTCTGTGTAATCTCCCATCTTCTCTGTGTCGGTTCCCAGGGGCAAAGACCCTGACCCGATTCTCTTTGTACTCAGTTCCATGTGGACCTTTCTTATAGCATTGGTTGTACAGAAGTCTTTCTGCCAGTCTTCTGTCAGTTTTCAGTGCGAATTGTTCCACATTTAGATATTTCTATTTTCTTGATGTATTCTTGGTGAGTTCTGCATCCTCCTACCCTGCCATGTTGATCTGATCTTAGAATAAGCTTTAATGAATCTGAGGCTGTTTTCCCTAAGGTTTGCAAAATACTATCCTATTCTGGAAATAAATTACCTTTATCTGACATTACTTTGAGTGAGATTTTTGCTTGTTTGTTTGTTTGTTTTCCACGTAATTATTTCCAAGAGTTTATACTAACATCATCAGGTTTCAATGTTAGCACATACTTGGAAAGTCAAGGGTGTTGTATGCAAAGGAAATGGCTTGGGATAAAGCACTAAGTCATGAAATGCTTACTCTGGTCAGTTTTATTGGGGCTTACAGGGCAAAGTAGGAAACCATGGACCTCAAGTAAGGTAGAGCACAACTCAGGAACTGTCTTACTTGCTATGCTCCGTTTGATTCTTTTTTCCTCTTTACATTACAGTCAGGCAAATGTCTGGATTAATATGCATTTTAGATAAATTACTCCAGTAGGACTGGCAAATATACATAAGGAGGTCAAATTTGTTCAAGGTATATAATCTAAAGTAAGAACAATTGTTTATATATGCCAGAAAATAATGAATATTATTGTATTTACTTCTCACAAAAACCTTGTGAAGTAATTATGAGCCACTTTAGTTTCATACATAGCAAAAGCCTCTGAGAGTTTAAGCCTAAATTTGCATAGCTGCTCTGTGACCAGAACTTGTTTTTAATCCAAAGTTCTCACTCTCCAAACCCTCAATGTAGAGCTACAGAAGTTTTTAACAATATGTTTTCTCATTTCCAAGGAGGTGTTCCAGAGGTCTTCACAGCAACTGAAAAGCATGCTGAGTGAGTGAGAACTGTTTAATTTTTCAGTACTTCTGTAGAGCCTCTTCAGAGTTCCACTTCTATCTGATGTTTTGCATATTGGGTTTCTACTTTGAATTTTACTGGAGAAGAAAATAATTAAGTTCTACTTCTGTTAAAGAAACAAATATATGAATATGCCTAAAATAAATGGGGTTAAAAACACTTTTGGGAGTTCCCGTCATGGCGCAGTGGTTAACGAATCCGACTAGGAACCATGAGGTGGCGGGTTCGGTCCCTGCCCTTGCTCAGTGGGTTAACGATCCGGCGTTGCCATGAGCTGTGGTGTAGGTTGCAGACATGGCTCGGATCCTGCGTTGCTGTGGCTCTGGCGTAGGCCGGTGGCTACAGCTCCGATTCAACCCCTAGCCTGGGAACCTCCATATGCCCCGGGAGCGGCCCAAGAAATAGCAACAACAACAACAACAAAAGACAAAAAGACAAAAAAAAAAAAAAAAAAAAAAAAAACACTTTTGATCTTTACTCACAAAATGCTATGATCTTTATTTAAGCTGTTGCTTAAAAGGAATGCCTTAGCTGTTGCTTTAAATCATAAAACTATGATTTAAAGGATGCTGAGAAATGATCCTTAAGATGTTAGATACCTCAATAGGGAGGTAGGTGGGCTCCCATGAGGGAGGAAACTAATATAGAAAGAAGAGACTAGGACCCAGTCGTTAGCTTCACCATTTTCCCACAGATGGAATCTAAACAATAATTAAAGTCTATCCTTAAAATATTCAGATTCTGGAGTTCCCGTCGTGGCGCAGTGGTTAACGGATCCAACTAGGAACCATAAGGTTGCGGGTTCGATCCCTGCCCTTGCTCAGTGGTTTAAGGACCCGGCGTTGATGTGAGCTGTGGTGTAGGTCGTAGCCACGGCTTGGATCCTGAGTTGCTGTGGCTGTGGTGTAGGCCGGCGGCTACAGCTCCAATTCGACCCCTAGCCTGGAAACCTCCATATGCTGCAGGAGTGGCCCTAGAAAAGGCAAAAAGACAAATAAATAAATAAATAAATAAATAAAGATAGATATTTTTTGAGTGAAAATGATCAAGGAAGTGGGAATTTTAAGAAATTAAATAATTTTGATACCATAGGATCTCTTGTTGTTTTCATGCTTGCTATTAAAAATACTATTTTACATTTTCTGAGCTCATTTTTCTGCCTTGATCCAGCCAAGTTATCGGGAGTTTCAAAACTACAACTTTATTCAAATATTCTCATTAGTTAAAGTATTAGCTGAAGATGTAAAAGGTATAAAAGATTGGAAAGAATGAAATTTGAAACCAGAAACTTATAGATATTTTTCTGCTTAATTACTTATGTGTGCTTCGATAAACCTTGGAACTAAACTGATTTATTTATCTTTTCCTCCTTTCTCCCAGAAATAAATGCTATCTAAATTACTCTGACCGATGGAGGTATATGTATTTTGAGGATCCTATCCTTAAATAAAATAATACTTTACTCTGATTTCATATAGCCCTCTTGCTTTTTAAATTAAAACTTCGTTTTTAGAGCAGTTTTAGTCTCTTAGAAAAAATTAGAAGAAGATACAGAAAATTTCTCTGTATCCCCTGCCACCACAGTTGTATAACCTCCCCCATTATCAATACCCTCCACCAGAATGGTACATTTGTTACAATTAATGAACTTACACTGATACTCCGTAATCACCCAAAATTCATAGTTTACAGTGCAGTTTACTCTTGGTGTATATTCACTAGGTTTGGACAAATGCTTAATGTCATGTAACCATCATGATAGTATCAGACATTGTATTTTCACTGCCGTAAAACTCCTCTATGCTCTGTCTAGTCATCATTGATTGCTACAAAACCCTGACAATCACTGATCTTTTTTAATTCTCCATATTTTTGCCTTTTTCATAATGTCATATAGTTGGAATCACAGCATATAGCCTTTTAAGATTGGCTTTTTTCACTTATTAATAAGTATTTAAGTTTTCTCCATGTCTTTTCATGACCTGTTAGACCATTTCTTTTTACCCATGAATAATATTCTTTTATCTGGATATATCACATTTTTGTTTAGTCTTTCACCTACTAAAAGGCATTTTAGTTTCATCCAAGTTTTGGCAGTTATGAATAAAGCTTCTATGAAAATACATATAAAGGTTTTTGTGTGGACATCATTTTTTAGCTCCAAAGAACACACTTGCTGTATTATATAGTAAGAGTATGTTTATTTTTGTGAGACCTTATCAAAATTTCTTCCAAAGTGGTTAGCCCATTTTGTATTCCCATCACTAGTGAATAAAATTTCCTGTTGCTTCATGTCCTCACCAGCATTTGCTGTTGCCAGTGTTTTGAATCTTAGCTATTCTAAGAGGTAAGTAGGGGCATCTCATTGTTCTTTTCATTTTCATTCCCCTGATGGTATAGTGGTTAGTTTCATTTCCTGAAAGTTGAAAACATTTTTGTATGCTTAGGTTCCATCTGCTTATCTGCTTTGGAGACATGTCTGGAAGGTCTTTTGTCAAATTTTTACCCAAGTTGTTTGTTTGTCTATTTGTTTATAGTTGATCCCTACCATTTTTAATGCATTGCTAGGCAGCACTTTCTTTCTTTATCCATGGTGCTGGGTGTTATTGGATAGACTATCTTTGCAAAACTAAATATGAAGTTTAATTTGATAGATAGGAGCTATTATAATATTCCATTTACTTCCATATATATTTGAAATTGACCACAGGTAACTCCTCTGGATAAAAATAATTAGCAGAGCTGATATCTCAATGCATTATCTTTGATCTCTGCTTTGACACTGTAAACATCCTTGTACTGCTAAGTACTACAAAAATTAAGGCACACATTCCTGGATTATAAACTCCTTCCCAGATTCTTTATTTTTGAGGTTGTTCCTTCAGTTATGTAGGAACATATATTTTCCCTCTGTGTGCAACGGCAATGATTATCTTATTTATAGGTAAACAATATAGGCAAGATAAGTAATAAGAATAGTAACATTTAGACCTCTCCTGCTATATGCCAAGCACCATTTAAATAATTTCTAGAATAACATATGCAATATTTACCAATATATATGAAGGATGTAATATTATCTTCACTGTGCAGGTGAGGTACAAAGAGATGAACTCCTTGTATAGCCTAATGTAGCCAACTAACAATTGATGGATCCAGGGTAAAACTAGGATAGCCTAATCGTAGGGCTTGCACTCTCTTTAGAGCATTATGCAGTCTTGATGTTCCATATGAGCCCTGTAACAGACAAAGCCATTCTCCAAATTAGCTGGCACTCTAACTAGAGAAAAATCTGCAACCTACTCAAAATGAACACTTCAAAGATCAGTGCAATTAAATTGAATATTGTTATATAATAATGAATAAATTTGATGATCATAAGCAGAGAAAGAATGTAAGGGAAAGCTTTTTGTAAAGTTCATACTAGAGTTGAACCTTGCAGGATAAGTGAGATTTGATTGTTGGAACGTGCAAATTTGAGATTTGAAAGAAAGATAAAAAGACTATAAAACTATAGAAACATATGCCTTTTGTAAGACAGTAGGTGAGAACATTTGATTATACCAGAGCTACTACTTGGGAAGATAGTCATTTTTAAAATAATTAAAATCTGGTTCTGACTGAACACTTCTTGGGGTACAGAGGTAGCATCCGTAGTGGTATCCCTAGATTTTGTCTCTATCTAATAATACTGATGTCAACTTGCAGCAAATAGTCAGCAATTGCTTCTGAGGATCTATCTGTACAGTTCTTGTGCTCCTGACTGACTCCTGTAATCCTATAAGATGTTTTAAGTCTTCTTACTTTCTCAAGACAATTCTACTCTTTCCGTCAGTAAAAAATATACTTCATTATAGAACTCCACCTCTCAAGCACAAAACAGCAACAGCAAATTCTGCTACAGATCATTAAAAGCAAATAGCCCCTGGTGGGGCTAGAAACACCTGATATCTGTGAATGGGACACTATTTAGGCTAAAGCCTGAACCGCAACTGGCTTGCCCATTGCCTTGAATATTATAAGCTCAGAGGAACTTGCTTTTCAGTGAGGATCACTCATTCAGACCTAACAGATTCAGAGCACTGTGTGGTTTTTAAAATATGAAAAAAAAAATAAAATAAAATAAAAAAGGCCATAGAATGTCATGAGTAGTCAAAGGCAGGCTAGACTGTTTGGCTTGAAATAAGATAAAGAATTAGGTTTATAAAGTTGAGTTGCAAATACATTTTGAAATAACTAGCTCCAAGAGTTAGTTGGTAATTATTTATTTAAATAGCAAGTCGCTCCCCAGAAATATTGAACATGATTCAAGTTGTTCTTTAGCATGTTTCATTTGGTGTCAGTTTAAAACAATAATGATGATAATAATGATATTGTTACTAAGTGGGTGAGAAAGAAACATTAGGCAATTAAGATAACTTATACCAGAATTTACCTTTTTATTATTTGCACAGAAAGAATGTTAAAGTTAACAATTCAGGTTTGACAAGTTCATTTTTAGAAATAGTAATTTCATCCTACCTTTGTGTAAAAGAACTTGTGAGTTAATTATCCTAATGCTCATCTTTATTTTGACTCTAAACACATAGCCCAAGAAAGGTTTATTAGGGTTTTTGCTTGTTAAATTGTGGGCCAGACTCTCATAATATCAAGGGATTATATAATATTCTAATATTCATGAAAACCTATGGTTATTATTTAATCAGTACATTAAGCTGATGTTTTAATTTAGGAGAATATATTCCCTATGGCACAGTTTAATTTTCCTAAGTCAGTCTGATGAACAAAATGATATGTGTTTGTAAAGCTATATAATGTATAGGAAAAGTTATTTGAAAATGAAACTGATGCAAGAGCAGAACACTATTAATGAGATTCATGTGCAGCATTGGCTGATGCCATTATGGCACATTTTCAAAGTAAATAAAAACAATAAAAAATACTGAATAATTTTAATATGCAACATATTGCCTTTGGCATGGGGGGTTATATAAAGACATCTATGATAAGCCCATCTCAAACATTTTTCTAACTTTAGTGAGCATGTAATTTTAATGTGAGGAAGGAATTCACACATATAGAGGAATGAAGAAACTGGATCCAATTTAGAACAAGAATTGTGCAGAAAACAAGTTCCAGCAAGCACTTTTCAGAAGGTAAATATTTTGAGTGATCCATGTAGACTTCATAGAGAGAATGGAACTTTAGAAAATTCTCAAAATTTAAAGAATTGATAAAGGAAGATCTAAGTAAGAAAGGAAAGACAAAAAGATGGATACCAGAGCATACAAAGGGAACTAATTTATCATATCATAAGTACAAGCAGCACCATAACCTCAAATCCTCAATGTAGATTTTATGATTTTTGTCCTTGGGCTGATTATGCAGATTGTCAAAATTGTACTGCTAGTGAATGATTGAGGCAGGGTTTGAGGTAGGTCTACCAAGCTCTTTGACTAATTACTCTAAGCTGCAAAGAGAATGAATTCAAGTGAATATACATGAAGTATTATGTTCAAGCTCACATAGCATTACTATCAAGATTATATAAATATACCAACATATTATTAAGGATTGCAAAAGATTTAATGTTAGTGCTACTTTATAACAAATATATATATATATAGAGAGAGAGAGATAACAGATCAAGAGATGAAATTATTATTCTGAAAAACAAAATCATTGCATATATCAATCTTATAAATAGAAAAAGAAATCATTGAAGAACATAAAAACAATTGTGACACATTTTTCAGCATAAGACAAGCAAGCTGCAAGACAGTACATATATACTGGTGAAAGAATTTCATGAAGAAGAAAAGTTATCTATGATTAGATGATGATCTTATGATCATAAGATTATAAAACTACCTTAGAGCCACTAACAAACAAAAAGAAAACAAATGCCTGTTTGTAGGAGATGATTCTAATCTACCCTTACATGAAAATACTTAACTTGTTTTTATCAACCCTGGAGGATATACAGGCAGGGTGATTCTTATACATTGAATAAGGATCATTCTCTTGACTAACAATAGAAAGGACACATATTATTCTTGGAGGTGGCCGAATAGTGAGAATGTTCAAATCAAGTAAACAGGATGTAGAAAAAAATAACATGACTAACATTTTTCCTTTCAAAAATTAACAAACCTGTGAAGGGTAAATAACAAGGAGTAAAACTAGTATTATCAGTCTTGCAGATAGACTACATGCTTCATAAATTTTTGGGTTCCCGTCATGGCGCAGTGGTTAATGAATCCGACTAGGAACCATGAGGTTGCGGGTTCGGTCCCTGGCCTTGCTCAGTGGGTTAACAATCCCACATTGCGGTGAGCTGTGGTGTAGGTTGAAGACGCGGCTCGGATCCCACGTTGCTGTGGCTCTGGCGTAGGCTGGTGGCTGCAGCTCCGATTAGACCCCTAGCCTGGGAACCTCCATATGCCGCGGGAGCGGCCCAAGAAATAGCAAAAAGACAAAAAAAAAAAAATTGGGGTGTAACAAAGTTAAATAAAGGCTATTTATATTCATAGCTAAGGTACCATCATCCTCAAGGGACTCATATAGCATATTTCCTGATGCATTTTTTTTTTTCCAAAAAATGCTGACAGGTCATTTTCATTAGAAAGCATGAGATCCTGGAGTTCCCGTCTTGGCGCAGTGGTTAACGAATCCGACTAGGAACCATGAGGTGGCAGGTTCGGTCCCTGCCCTTGCTCAGTGGGTTAACGATCCGGCGTTGCCGTGAGCTGTGATGTAGGTTGCAGACGCGGCTCGGATCCCGCGTTGCTGTGGCTCTGGCATAGGCCAGTGACTACAGCTCCGATTCGACCCCTAGCCTGGGAACCTCCATATGCTGCGGGAGCGGCCCAAAGAAATAACAACAACAAAAAAAAAGACCAAAAAAAAAAAAAAAAAGAAAGCATGAGATCCTAAGGCATGATTTGGAATGAAGCAGTAAAACATAGAAACAACTAATAAATTAACATGAATATTGAGTTAGAGAGAGCTTAAAGGGAAAGAGAAGGGAATCAAGCAACATGTTTAAGCAATGACGGGTTGAACGTTGCTGGAAAAAAATTGTGTCAAAGAGAAATGAACTTCCAGAAAGTGATCAAAAAACTTAACTTCTAAAGTTTTTCTTTATAAATTTTATTGGTTGGATGCATGGCGAGTTTGGGTTCATAGATGCAAAGTAGTACATTTGGAGTGGTTAAGTAGTAGGGTCCTCCTGTACAGTACAGAGAACTATGCCCAGTCTCTTGGGGTAGAACATTATGGAACATGGTATGAGAAAATAATGCATGTGTGTGTGTGTGAGAGAGACTGGGTCACTATCTTGTACAGCAGAAACTGACACAACACTGTAAATCAACTATAGTCTAAAAAATAAGGCCCTCTAAAAATAATATTTATAAAACAGAAACAATCTCACAGATTTGAAAATCAAACTTATGGTTATAAGATAAAAGTATGGATATATGTATATGAATAAATGATTCACTTTGCTGTATAACTGGAACTAATATAACATTGTAAGTAAACTACACTCCAATAAAATAAAATAAAAAGATTTTAAGAACATGTATATCTAATATTAAACTTTAAAACCCATTTTAAAATATAGCCTAATATCAATGAACTAAACACCACGTGTTCATACATTGTTGAGTTGACATTTTTGATAAGACTACAATTCAAATCTCCACCCAGGCTTTAGAAGCAAAACTCAAGTGAGAAGATGAGGTCAGAAAGAAGTAAGTGAAAACTGGAGAATGTAAGCCTCTGCAAACTTGCAGAAATTTAAGGAAAGGATTTAAACTTCTCACAAGATATAAAAAGGACGTTAAAGAAAATTGCATGTAAATCCCAAAGTTAGTCTTTAAGATGTCATATAGCTTATATTTGAATAAAGAAAAAAATGAATACACATATTTATCTATTTATCCATGTAGCTGTCTATGGTTTTTGAAGAGGAAGCTAATTCCAAATATTAAAAATATAATTATGTCTTCTTTCCTTAACTTATTCATGAAACCACAATTATAATTAATATTCTCATTTGTTATAAGGAACTAGCATTTATTACATATGCACTGTTCAACTTCATGACTATCTCTACTTGTCTTTTGAGGAAGTGTAGCTCATAATGGCTAAGTTCCATGCCTCATATTAATAGTAAATTTGTGGATCAAACTCAGGTTGTCTGCTATTAAAATCTAAAATTTAACAGTCATATCACTGCCTCTCCTTATGTTCTATTTGGCCTTGCTTTCCTTTATTCTTTATAAAACAAGATCTGATCAACCACAAAATGCCGAGGGAAAATGGTAGACTAATAGGATCCTTTAACCTCGCCGTGCTGGGCCTGGGATGGAACCTGCACCTCTACAACCATGTGAGCTGCTGCAGTCAGATTCTTAACCCACTGGGCCTTGGCAGGAACTCCAGAAGCCTTTTTTTTTTTTCTTTAACCTAAGATGTTGACATGTTTTATGAGGCAGGTCTGAGTCTTCCTGCAGGTCCTAGAAATGATACAGATAGAGGTATCCAAAAAATGACAGTCACTTTTAATCTTGGGTACTTCTGGGTAGCTAAGGGGTACGTACATCTTTCTGGAGTTATTAAGGCAAGTGAATCCAAAACAAACACTGCACTCAAACTGTATGACCCACTTTCTGGATGATCCACTCTTTTCCATTTTATTTATTTATTTATTTATTACCTTTTTTATTTTAGGGACACACCTGTAGCATATGGACCTTCCCAGGCTAGGGGTTGAATCTGAGTTGCAGCCGTCAACCTATACCACAGCACAATGCCGGATCCGAGCTATGTCTGCCACCTACACCACAGCTTTGGCTGTGCTGAATCCTTAACCCACTGAGTGAGACCAAGAATTGAACCCACATCCTCATGGATGCTAGTCTGATTCCTAACCCACTATACCACAACAGGAGCTCCCATACTCTTTTCCATTTTAAATGAAAAAAAAAATTATTAGGCAAATTTCCAAATATATTTTTTAAAAGTACACATACTATGGACATTTTAGGTGATGAAGCATATTAAGGTCAATTTTCACAAAATTCTGAGGATGTGACCTTTAGAATTTAACTTTTGATATATCTGAAGTGTAAAAAAATAGAGCCTCGTTAAATGTATAACTGAGAGAGGTGAGCCACATGCCTGTCTTATGCAGAAAGCATCCTAACTCAGTTTTGCCAATAGAAATACAAATTAGTAGAAGAAATTCTAGAACATTTCATATATATGACCTTTAGTAAATATGTTCCATGAAATTTGATTTCCACAAATTAATTTGAAAGGGCTTAGTTTGGAATATGTTGTTGAAGAGAGAAAAAGAATTACCACGCTATTGAAAAAGACTAGAGGGCAATGAATAAATCAATCACCATGATAAAATGTCAAAGAATATGAGACAGAATCAATGCTGCCAGGGTTGTTATGAAGTCAGGTGTTATTTAACATCTTCATTAAATCCTTAGAAAAGAGAATTGATTGACATTGGGAAGTGAAGTTGGTCCTTCTGCACAAAACTATTTAGATAACACAAATGCTAGTGTTGAATTATAATGCACCCATTTATTTTCAAAAGTAGAAGATTGGCACCCCTATTTCATAAGACGTTTTATAGAATTAAGTAGCTGAATTTAAAGGCAGTTTATCAAATTTTCTATATGATATTATAGAGGAGGCAAAACTTATCTCTACCCTCTTTGGGTTTTTCCACTGGGTCTGAGAATTAAACTGACGTAGAACAGATTAACAGGGAGAAAGCACACACCCTTATGTTATTTTTTCAGGACGCAAGAATACTCATAAGGACATGAAGACTCCAAGAAATGGTGAAAACTGCAAAGATTGGCAGTTGTGGAAAAGTGACTAAATTATCAGGAGCAAATAAAGGAAGAAGCAAATTATTTTACCAAGATCTGTTTGTACAGAATTCTCTTTGTCTCAGTTTTCAAGCTTGGTGATAGGAGTGTTTCTTTCTGTTACAGGAAGGGCATCTTTTACATGGAAATTACATCCCCTGCTTTTAAGGAAAAGAAGGAAGTTCAGGGTGTTTTTCTTCTTTGTGCTGTTTTTTTTTTTTTTTTTTTTTTTTTTTTTTTTTAAGTAACTCCAACTCAAAATAGTCAATATGCCAGAGTGAAGTATTTTGTAGTAGTATATTGGGGTAGTATAAAGGGTGATACCTTTTAATATCAAAAGTTTCATTTGTTTAAATTTCTCAAAGGTATTGGAGTTCCCTTCATGGCTCAGTGGTAACAAAACTGATTAGTATCCATGAGGACACAGGTTCCATCCCTGGCCTCACTCAGTGGGTTGAGGATCTGGCATTGCCCTGAGCTGTGGTGTAGGTCACAGATGCAGCTTGAATTCTGAGTTGCTGTGGCTGTGGTGTAGGCCAACAGCTACAGTTCAGATTTGACCCCTCACTTGGGAATTTCCATATGCTGTGGGTATGGTCTTAAAAGCCAAAAAAAAAAAAACCTCAAAGGTATTAAAAGTAATTCTGTGTTACTAATATGCTAACAGTATCTTATTTAATGATGGAAAAGAGGACAATGTCATGCCTGTATGTTTTATTCATATTTTAATATACATTTCTCTTTACACAAGTTTGCTGTATATTACACCCATCTGGGATTGCATCCAAATCTAGTGATGGCAAAATGGTGAAATTTTATAAAATCATTGCAAACACACACCCATATGTACTTTAAATCAACAGAGCTCACAGAAACAAAGGATTGATTTAGCTAAATACTTCCATGCAATATATGTGCATTTAATGTCTATCCAATACCTTGCCCAGTATGAGGCACCAAGAACACCAAGAACAGAAAAATCTATGACAATTTTTCCCTAACTGAAAAAACAACTGACAAGTAAGAAAAGAAAAATGATGAAAGGCTTGATTAGAGCTGTTGCAATTGCTGCCGAGACATTTTTGCTTACTCAAATTTCCACAGTAATCACTTCTTTGGTCCCTTATGATCCTTCTGGAAAGATGGACTGACACTTCAGATAGCTCTTTGCTGTCTTATTTTAAAAAGACATTTTCCTGAGATGCTTCATAAGACCTGCTTACTAGTCTCAGGAATTTACACTTTAGCCCTGGACGGGGCTAACTTTCAAATGTGAATGAACTAAATCATCTCCTTGGAATTTGACCAAATTCTTCATGTTTTTAATCTTAATTAATGCACAAAGAAAAAATGAACGTAAACTTACAACAGTTACAAGGAGCTACACGAGTATGCATATTGCTCAGACATCAATCATCAATTTAAGGAGTTAAGGGAAGAGTGGTTAAATGGAAATGGTTTGTTCTTTATTCTGGAGGACACCTACCTTTTCTTCTTCATAAACAACAACAACAAAAATAAAGAAAATCATAAGTGTGACCCTCAGATTTTGGAAGAGAGTTTCAAATTATATATAATTATGTTTCCACATCCAATTGCTGAATGCAGGAGACATAAGAAAATTATCATTGTTATTATTATTATATTTATTGCTTTCTAGGGCTGCACCTGTGGCATATGGAAGTTCCCAGGCTGGGGTTGAATCGGAGCTATAGCCACCGGCCTATGCCACAGCCACAGCAACATGGGATCTGAGCTGAGTCTGCGAGCTACAGCACAGCTCACTGCAACGCCGGATCCCTCACCCACTGAAAGAGGCCAGGGATCGAACCCACGTCCTGATGGATACTAGTTGGATTTGTTTCTGCTGCGTCACAACAGAAACTCCAGAAAATTACTTTTTTAAGTTTTTGCCCTCGAAATAATATTTTTTATAAAAGTAATAGAATGAATTTTTTCCTGATTATGTGAATGATATGAACTTAATCATTGTAAAAGTTCAAGGCAATGTAGAAAATTAAGGAAGAAAGTAAAAATCCAATGGAAATTCTGGCACTCATTGATAAGTATGGATGTCATCTTTTTGGGTAATGTTTCTTTAATGCCTATATATACTCACAAGAGCATAGCCAAATGGATAACTTTAGATGAAAAAATTGTAATATGTATAAAGTTTTTATTTCAAGTGCCACTTTATTAATTTTTATTTATTAATGGTCTCATCCTTCTTCCATCTCTGCTGTCACTTGACCTCCTCCATCCCCCACATTCCACATGATCAGATGTAGATCATCATTCTCCATGACAGTTTTGTTATTATTTATTTTCATAATTTTCATAATACGAAGTTTTGGGGCTCAAATGTGATTCTAGAAATCTCTTCAATTTAACTCATGAAGCTCTAATTCCTTATTTTTAATAATTACATAATAATCCATGGTGGGCTATAGCAGAATTTATTGAGCATTTTCTCTTTTGATGATTAACCTTGATTCCTTACACGGTTTATTCCTCCTCCCAGACAATGCTGTAGTCTACATTCTTACTTCTATGTCTATGCAATAAATTTGCAAAAGTGGAAACTAATAGTTATGGTCATTAGGCAATTCAAAGAATTTTTAAAATATATATATAATGCTCATTTTATTAGCAAGGAAGGAAAATGTCATGCTTTTTCCCTGGACTCTTTGGAAGCAATGGATTACCACTCCTTTTGTTATTGTTTTGTGTGTGTGTGAATCAGAAGTTGGGAAGGAATATCTTACTTTCAATTCAGTTTGCAGTTCCAAACTCCTCTCAGATTCTAGAGAAGTGGAACTGCTTTTAGTGACCATTTCCCCCTCCACTTTGGTGACTGCCTTACATACATGCCTTTCCCCTCTTGTTCTATTGTGCTTCTTTTTTTCTAATTAATTTCCTGAATGTTTTATTAAACTTTAAGCTATTCACTTATTATTTATCATATGCACTGTCAGTATTGTAATGCAATATATTATTTGCAATTTTTTTAATTTTCAAGAATGGTAGATTATGTTACCGCAAAATTTAAATGTTTGTAGTTACGTATTTTTAGCTCCTTGAAGCAATGTTGTTCTCTTAGGGAAGTAAGAATCCTGGCAACAAAGATGCTTCCAATCTAATAGACAAGGTAGGGAGAACATAATCCTAATATTGAAAGAGCATTATCAGAGTTAACATGCATATAAGGTGGCCCTAAAGCAACTACAAAGCTTGGACAGAATTTCGCAAAAATTTACACAGAAAAGTAGAAGAGTGAAGAATGAAAATTTCTCTAATATACTTTGAGAATTTTTATGTTAAGCTTGTGAGAGAACTATGAGTTAATCTGAAGGATTCCCAGAATCAGAAGGTCCATGGGCTTGCACTGTAAAATCAAAAAGTCCAATTTTTTTTACTTGGTTCTGTTATGCTCTTAGGGAGACACTAAATAGGTGGGGATGGGCAGCTTTACTGTTTGTCACTTGCCCCTAGAACTTTGAAGATGTTTTTTCAATAACCTGCTTTTTGATACAGTAAATTATTCTTTCTCCTTTTTCATTCTTTCATTCCTAAACTGTTACCTGTATTGACATGACTCTATTTAAGTAATGGTAATTATTATATATTGGCTATATTTCTTAAGAAAAGAAAGATACTTTAATAAATATCATAACAGTAGGTTGAAATAAGCAAATATTGTTTGTGGAATGATTATTCCAAATTGTTAAAAAAAATCTAATTTTTAATAGATAATAATGAGAGGCAAGGAAAGTTGGTGGTTTGAGAGTTGTTGTTCTGGCATAAAGAAACATGTGATTTTAATGTAGTCACAGTCACAAATTACCCTTCTAAACATAGGCAAGGGATTTGCACATTTAAGGAATTATGAATTATTGAAACGTGCTCAGGGATAAATTGGCTAAGAGTGCCTGTTAAGTGAGCAATCAGGGACTCTGTCACACAAAATAGCTCACAGCCAAAAGTGAATTATTTTCAAAAGTGAAATTGAAGAGTCACTTGTCCTGCAGACCACTGCACATCTTCTGCCAAAACAGTCTTTTCAAAGACTAAGAACATCATGTTGGGAAATGAATGAGTTGCTTCAGGGCAATCTTAGACACTGCTCCAACTTTGCACTTGTAGGTCACAAAGTGACCACGATGGGTTTCTTTTCTGTGATTAAAATTGATCATAAAATAATTCACCTTACAAGGTATAAAGGTATGACACGAAGTTTTAGTACTTTTGATCATGAGAGCTCATGACTGTGAGTTGGCTTTCAAATTAACAATGGCCTATACAGTTTAGAATCTTCAGCACTAATAATACTTTTGAGGTAAAAGAAGTAATTAAGAATGCAGGGATTTAATATTTTAAATACTCTCTTTAATAGCAGTTTAAATGTGATATACATTCTTTCTGGATTAGATTGCCATTTCATAGTGAGGTGGGAAAATAACAATAAGATATATTTAGAAAAGCCTAAAGAAAACTGAAATGAAGACATCATTAATACAACTTTGTCCCTGAAAAGCTTTGGGACCAGGCCAAGTTTTGTCAGTATTATCAGTGAAGGCACTAAAAGGGGTGTGTGTGTGTGTATGTGTGTGTGTGAGAGAGAGAGGGAGAGAGAAATTCTGTGTGTGTGTGAGAGAGAGATGAGGATAAAATGGGGGCATTAATTGTCACTCTCAATCCATTTTCATATTGTCAAAGAGACACTCGGCCAGGAGGGAAAATGAATTAATTGAGGTAGAAAAGTAGAGAGTCAGGAAAGCAGATCAGCAGGTTAAATTAGAGTAATTATAGAGAAGATTTATAAAAGAAGCAAAAGATGGTACAACTGATACACATTAAAGTTGGGGAAATAATTCTTCCAATGTCATCTTCTCTGGAATCACTTTGGACAGGTGAGTTATTATTTCTTAAAGTGACTTCCAACTCTGGGAATGTTTGACCCATGTAGTTATATAAACCTTTCCAAGGATGGATATTCCATACAGCTTGTGGAAGGACAGTCTGCCGCACTGCTACAGTTGTACACCTTTGAGGCCTAAATATCCATTAGTAAATTCTTATATTCAAATAGCAAACCCTGGGTGTTCCCATTGTGGCTCAGGGGGTTAGGGATCCTGTTGCCACAAGCTACAGTGTAGATGCAGCTCAGAGCTAGTGTTGCCATGGCAGTGGTGTAGGCCTGCACCTGCATCTCTAATTTAGTCTCTAGCCTGGGAACTTACATATGCCACAGGTGTGGCTGTAAAAAGAAAAAAAAAAATGGCAATCCTCATTTCCTCATTAAGTTTGATATGATGAATTGTCCTGTGCACATCTTGAAGCTATAAATTAGTATTTATGGGATATATATATATATATACACACACACACAAAACTCTTAATTTTTACAATAGAAACTAACTCTGTAATAAAATTTGACATTTACCAAGAACCCTTTATGTTTTAGGAACTTTATGTGCTTGTCTGCTTTCTCACAGAAAAACACATTATGAGGTAAGAGAACTTAAGTTCAGGAAGATGGAATCCCTTATCTAGAACTTCAGACTTAAAAAGGGCTGCCCCAGGTCTGTGTGTCTCCAAATCTCAGGCTCTTGACTGTTTATTTTCTTCTACCATTATTGGTGTTATTGGCATCATTGTCATTATTGACAGACATATAGATTAAAAGGACAAGGAGATTCAGAAAGGTTTGGTTTTAAATCATCAGAGAAAAATGCAGAGTAAGAAATTAGGGATATGAGAAATGATTTCCAAACTTCTGAGACAGGCTTTGTGGGGAACAAAGTTACTCAATAACAAGACCACCAAAGAATGTACTTTGAGTTCCCTGGTGGCTCAGTGGGTTAAGGATCCAGCACTGTCGCTGCTATGGCTGGTTACAGCTGTAGTGCTGTGGTGTGGATTCAGTGTCTGACCACAGAGCTTCCACATGCCACAAATGTAACAACAACAACAAAAAGAATGCCCTAAGCTGGGCTCTGTGTCATCAGAAACCAGCTCAGGATAGAATTGCCTGCATTATTGTTCTATTTCTTTCATTCTGTCTTTGTGTGGCCTTCAGAGCTGATAGTCTAACCCTATCTTCAGGTGTATAAATCTATAAACTCTAATTAGGGTGACCAATTTGTCCTAGTTTAGCTGGGACAGTAGCTGTTTGCTTGAGATTTTTTTCTGTTCTTAGCACAGAAATTTCCACATTCCCAGAGCACCCGCAGAAACCAGAATGATTATTACTCACTTGATACAATTTAAAGAGAGGTGAGCAAGGATCAACTTTCAAATGGAACAGACCCTAGAGAGGATAAGGTAGAATACCATTATTTATGGTATCAGCTTATTCTACAATGAAGTCAACAAATGGAAGCATTGAATAAAGAGTATTTCATCTCTGGATTATCAAAAATCTATGTTTTTCACCCTTTTGTTTATATTAGGAAGCAAACTGCTCAGACCATACACTTATGTTTGAAAGATAATGTATTGCCCCTAAGTAACTGAAATTTCAAAAAAACTCTCCCCACTTGAGAATTTATCATCCATAACTTTTAAAAAAACCTGAATATTTCTGTAACATAATATCATGATGACAATGTTTTAAGGATTGCCTTTTCTATGGCAAGAAAACAAAATAAAACCACAGTGTTTTAGAATGCTGGGTGTCTATAGTGGAGAAGCAAACGATCAAAACAGGCAGTATAAATCTCTGATAAAATTTGATGGAATATTTTAGAAGAAAATGATTCCTCCTTATTAGACATGAACATATATATAAATTTCCATGCTTATCCATGATTTAAAGATCTATAGATGACCAAAGAAATAGGAGGGACCTAATTTAAAATCATAAAGAGAGGATGAGTCCATTGTCTGACGGTGTGTCTTCTATGCTGCTTTTACATGTTCCCTTTGCATTTTGTGCATCAGAATAAGAAGGAAACATTTCATTGTAGAAGGTAAAGCAGAGATACATGCTGTGATTAACTGCAGTGTCTTTATCGTACCTCGGAGACCCCCAGTTGACACTTAGTAAACACCCATGTAGAGTTTGTGTATCTTTCTAGAAAATAAAGAATTGGTAGTATTCTACTGAATTTCATATTTCTCTCAAGCCATTCAATTTCTGAAAGCAATAATCATCATGCAATTTTCTTTAGCTCTCTATTTTATTATCAGCAGTTTGAGATAGTTACTTATTTTTTGTTGTTGTTGTTGTTGTTGTTGTTGTTGTTGTTGTTGTTGTTGTTGCTATTTCTTGGGCCGCTCCCTCGGCATATGGAGGCTCCCAGGCTAGGGGTTGAATCAGAGCTGTAGCCACCGGCCTACGCCAGAGCCACAGCAACGCGGGATCCGAGCCGCGTCTGCAACCTACACCACAGCTCATGGCAACGCCGGATCGTTAACCCACTGAGCAAGGGCAGGGACCGAACCCGCCACCTCATGGTTCCTAGTCGGATTCGTCAACCACTGCGCCACGACGGGAACTCCAGTTACTTATTTTTAAATACGTATATTTTCATGAGCATATTATTAACCAGTTGTGCACATTTTACTTCTCTTTCTTTCCCTTTCTTTTCTTTTTTTAATGGCTGTACCCATGCCATATGGAAGTCCCTGAGCCAGGCATTGAATCCAAGCCACAGCTGTGAACTCCCCTGCAGCTACGGCAACGCAGGGTCCTTTAATGTACTGCACCAGGCTGGGGGTCGAACCTGCACCTCTGCAGCAACTGAGGCCACTGCAGTCAGATTTTTAAGTCCCTGCACCATGGCAGGAACTCCATTTTACACATTTTATTGTAATTATTTTTTCTAATTTAATTTAATTACTTTCTTTTTCTTTTCTTTTTTTCTTTTTTTTCTTTTTTTGGTTTTTGGTTTTTGGGGCCATTCAGGCAGCATATGGAAGTTCCTGGGCCAGGGGTTGAATCAGAGCTGCAGCTGCTGGCCTACGCCATAACCACAGAAATGCCAGATCCGGGCCACATCTGCAACCTACACTGCAGCCTGCAGCAACATCCAATCCTTAACCCACTGAGGAAGTGAGGGGTCAAACTTGCTTCCTCATGAATACTAGTCCAGTTCATAACCTGCTGAGCCACAATGGGAACTCTTATTGTACACATTTTGAAACGAAATGGAACTCAAAAACAAATAGCAAAATAATTTTATTTATTATAAGTAAAAAATGGCACCTCATCAAATATGATTGGGTTTTGTAGTATGCTTTCTTCATTTAATAGTGTATCATGAACTTTTTGTCAAGCCAGCGATACATATGTACACACACATATATATATGGGAGAGTGAATGGATTGGGTACAGATAGTATGAATTCCCAGTAGCATTAAAGCATCACCTATGACTTGTGGTCTTGTATTTAAAGTGAGACCAATCAATGTGGTTGTGTTTTTTTCCCATGCATAGGAACCTTTCTGAGTATAAGAGTAGAGTGTATAACCTCATGGGTTTAATCAGGAATATGGTTTTGGCAAGAAAATTGGTTTAATTGAGAAGGAAAAAATGTGCAAGATGTAGGTAATGAAGTGGTTAATAGGATTTAGCATGGAATTAGTGATAAAAAAGAAAGAAATAGAGGACATCAAAGATGCGAAGAACTATGAAAACCATTCATATGTTTTCATGGATTGTTGTTATCCAGATCCTCAGAGGTGGGGTGGATAAAACAGAGATACTATTCATAGAATAGAATGCATAACATTAAGTTGATGCATCCATTGTTAGCATTGATACTAACATGTGTGAGCTATGCCTGAAGGGGTGTGGAGGCTGTGAATATGGAAGAGATAAGCTCAAGTATCTGAGAAGCATAAGTATAGAAAGGATCATCTATGTGTGATTTGAAACTTCCAATAACTAACTACTTTGCTAGTCTTGGTGAACCAATGTATATAACTTTTAATAAATTAAGGGAAATTACCTGGTTATTATCTGATAATATCATTCAGGGGTAGTGGGTAATATATTTTCATAAGGTGGAGGAAAGAGGAAATAAGAATTATCTGTAAACAAAAACAAAATTTACCTACCTACCTACCTCCAGGCTCAATGGTATTAAGGGTGTAGGAACAGAAAACAAAATAAAATAAACAAAAAATCAAAATAATCTCCCTTTGAGGTGGCTGAAGGCAAAGTGTCATCTTTTCTTAAAACATGACAAGATCTGTTCTCTCTCTCAAATACTGATGACCTTGCATCTTTCCTACCTTCTGGAATCAACGAATTAAGTTGATCCATTTATTTATATAAAAAATTGAATATCTAGTAAATAATAGAATCTGGATGTGCAGCATTGAACAAATAAAAAGGTATTGACCCATGTGGAGTAGAACACCAGTATTGGAGACAGATAATAAAGAAATTAATAACTGAATATCACTCCAATGAGTAGCAAAAGCTATAAGAATTGATAGAGCAAAGCATAGGAAAAAATAGTAAGAAGGAAACAGCTATTATACAATGTAGCCACAGGAAGCCTTTGAAAGTCTGGCATTGGAGAGAAATCAAAATGAAGTAAGAGAGCAAACCTCCTTGCATTTGTGGTAATATAAATCCAACACAGGGAGCAAGTTTGAAATGACCCTGAGGTGGAAATTAACCAGAGTGTTAGAGAAAAGATGGCTAATGGGTGATGGTAGAAGTTTAAGTCAAATGGTAGTAAGGTCCAGATCATGTAGTCTTGTCCAAGAGAAATTGCACCAGACAGTTGCTCAAAACAGCAAAGAAGACTTTATTCAAAACTATTTCAATAGACATCAAACTCAACTCTGAAACAAAAAAATGGGATAGTTTTTAGTGCAAGGGTGAACTAGCAGCAAAGTCCTGGAGGATGTGTTGAGGGGAGTTGAGGGGAGAGGGAGTGTTGGTCAATCTTATTAAAATGTTTGTTCGCTAATTGGCACTTATGGAAGTATGACTCCTACCTTCAGACAGAGACAGAGACAGGATCTTCCTCAAACGTTAAATTTTAAATGAATGGTTCCAGTTCCTTGGAAGGGACATTTCTAGGTGGTCAGATTGACAGGCAGCTGGGAGAAGATTTGCATATCAAAAGGGCAGAGAAATAATGTACAGTAGCATTTTTTATTTTTTGGTAAATGCTCTAAGAAAAAGGAAGTTAGCAGCCTATAGTCAGGGAGAGGGCACAAATGAACCTATCTACCGAAAAGAAACAAACTCTGGGGTATGGAGAACAGACTTGTGGTTGCCAAGGGAAAAAGTCATATATATACACATCACTTTGCTATACAGCAGAAATTTGACAGAGCATTGTAAATCAACTATGATAAAGAAAAATCTTAAAAATATAAGTAGGGGAGGGAGTGGGGTGGACTGGGAATCTGGGGTTAATAGATGCAAACTATTGCCTCCTGAATGGATGAGCAATGAGATCCTGCCGTATAGCCCTGGGAACTATGTATTCCATCACTTGTGATGGACCATGATGAACAATGATGTGAGAAAAAGAATGTATATTTATATGTGTGGCTGGATCACTTTGCTGTACAGTAGAAAATTGACAGAACACAGTAAACAGCTATAATGGAAAAAATAATGGAAAAAAATAAAAATCATTTAAAAAATAAGTAAAGTTTACTCAAGCTGAGGGGAATGTGCAGGCTATCAAGTCATGTAAGGACATTATTCATATTTGGAATGTGATCAAAAGGTGGTGGAAGCTTGGCAACAAGGAAGAGATGTGATCTAATTTATATTTAAAAAATCTTACTGTGAGACTATAGGAAGATCTAACTGTAGGGGAAATGGTAGAACCAGAGAAACTGTTTTGTACTGGAGAAATTTAGATAAGAGAGGAAGGAGACTTAAACTAAGGTTGTGGAATGTAGAGATGACAGGATTTATTAACAGACTATATACATATAGTTGATGACAGTTATGTCTTGACCTAAAGAAGAGAGTGAGGAGTTCCCGTCGTGGTGCAGCAGAAACGAATCCGACTAGGAACCATGAGGTTGAGGGTTCAATCCCTGGCCTCACTCAGTGGGTTAAGGATATGGCATTGCTGTGAGCTGTGGTGTAGGTTGCAGAAGTGGTTCAGATCTAGAGTTGCTGTGGGTGTAGGCTGGCGGCTACAGCTCCAATTACACCCTCAGCCTGGGAACCTCCATATGCCACGGATGTGGCCCTAAAAAAACAAAAACACACAAAAAAAGAGTGAATGTAGTGTCAGTAACTAGTGCAAGATTTAGGCAGAGAGGTAATAAAGTGTCTTATCTGAATATACTGTTTTTAAAAGACATATTACCAATATGTGGAAATTCATAGGAAAAACTACCGTGAATGTCATTTTATTCACCTGTGAGCTTCATCAAATCACATTTCTTCCATATTTCCTTCAGATTTGTTTCTCATAATAAAATTTTGCAGATAAGGTTAAAGTCCACTGTTTACCAAGTACATGATCCCATTTCCTCCCTTTCTTAGACACACCTGTTTTACTGAATTTGGTGATTATCATTTCTATACAGATTTTAATATATTTGTCAATTATTTATGTATGAACAAAGATGATGTAGTCTGGCATGTTAAAATTTTATATATGGTTCCTATGATGTTTATTGTTATAATTTTTTTTCTGCTTTAATGTTAGGGTCCAAGATGTTTACATTTTGAGACTTAACGGCTCTAGTTCATTCATTCATTTCGACTGCTACGTATTATTCTATTTTATAATATACCATTGTTTTCTTATTATTCCGCCTATATTTCCAACTCCATTTCTGTCATTACCAACACTTCAAAGAATAAACCCACTGATATGTTCTTAATACATAAAAAATAATTTTCCTTAATATTCCAAGAAGAGCACTGAGTAAATACTGGTGGTCTAGTATTGCCAGAATGTTCTTTAAAGTGTGTGCACAAGTCTATAAAGCTCCCCAGCATCATATTTTTAAAGATTTCCATCACACATTTTTAAAAAATTTTCCCATTATTATAGGTGAGAATTATATCCCATGGTTTTAATACATATTATGGTTGTGAGGTTAACTATTGATTCCTGTTTATTAGTCATCTCAGGACCTGCAAATTTTCAGATACCTTCCAAGTGGAGATATTGAGTAGGCAAGTACTATAAAGAGTTTAGAGGTCAGATGGAAAGCTTCAGGTAAAACTACAAATTTGAGAGTCATAAGCCAATAGGTGGCAGTTAATAACATTTTAACAGATGACATCATTTAGGAAATGAGTGTGGATAGAGGAGACTACGAAGGACCTATTTCTAGACACTCCAAAGTATAGAAGTTGAGAAGAGGAGAAACCAGTAAAACAAATTAATAAGCAGTGGTTGGGAGTTTATGTTATAACATAGTGGAAATATATCCTCCTAGTATCTATGAGGATGCAGGTTCGAACCCTGGCCTTGCTCAGAGGATCGGGGATCTGGTTTTGCCATGAGCTGTGGTGTAGGTTGCAGATGCATCTTGGATCCCAAGTTTCTGTGGCTGTGGTGTAGGCCAACAGCTATAGCTCAGATTCAACCCCTAGCCTAGGAACTTCTGTAAGCAACAGTCTGTGGGTGGGCACTAAAAAGAAAAAAAAAAAAAAAAAAGCAATGGGCAGTGTGTTAGGAAGAAAACCAAAACCCAGGAGTGTGTGGTGTCCCAGAAGCCAATTTAAAAATTATTTATGAAGTACAGAGTAAAAGGTTATCCAAATATTCTTTAGTAAGATGAAGACCAAAAGTGTTCTTTATCTCACGCCTTAGAATGACTTGATCATTCTCCTTCCTAAGGTTGGGGTTTAAATATGGTATCCTGGGGTTTCTACTGTGGCAGAGTGGATTAATGATCTGGCTTGTCTTTGTGGAGGCACTGGTTCAATCCCCAGCCACAGTGGGTTAAGTATGAGGCATTGCTGCAGCTATGGTATAGGTCATAGCTCTAGCTGGGATTTGATTCCTGGCCCAGGAACTTCCATATGTCAGGAGGACAACCAAATATAAATAAATAAATAAATAAATAATATTTAAACATTTTTCCCAATCATCCTGTCCAAATAGGAATGATCTTATTAGTATCCTGCTTTTCTCTATCATATTAGTAATGAAAATTTTTCTTTCCTTCATTGATTTACTTGTTCAGACTTACTCATTAGACTATAATTTACAAGAAGGAAAGAAATGTCCCTGTTTTCTTCAAAACAGTATCCCCCATATGGTTTACCATCATACATAAAAGGTAATCAAATATTTTTGAGGCAATGAATTATTGACTATCATATTGGTTATAGATTTTTCAGGTTTTCCAAAGTGTTCTATTTTGAATCATACTACATGTTTCTGCCACAGCAATAGAAGTTTTAAACTTCCTAACTGAATCAGAAACCACATTTTGTTGTTTCAGTTCCACAAAGTTGTTTTATTTTACTGTAACAGTAATCTCCTAAATTCTCAATCTTAAGAAAGCCATATAAATGCATAAACAAGCTACCCCTTAGATAATGCACTTCTACTTCAATATTAAGCCAAAAATCAAGATGCAGTCATCATTCTTAACAAGGTCACCATTGTCAATTTTATTTCAGATGCAGGAAGAAACCTGGAGTTGACAAACCCAGAAATGATAAAACCATGTGTCAAACATTGTAAGAGAATTTCAGTTCATCCACTTAGCCTTTTATCTGTATTTCATAAATGGGCAAGCCTAAGTTGTAAGAATATAGATTAAAGACCTTAGCTAAGGGCATTCATTACATGGTAAGTTAAACATTTAAATTAGAAATTCTCATATTCACCCTCCATCTTTCAACAATATAGCTGATCCTCTTGCATGCCCAAAGAGGAAGTTCTCTTAGGTAGGTAGAACACAGTCTCTGCAGAACACAGTGGCAGATGGCTGACAACATCCCAGGTAAACAATTGGAGTGAATATAGCACAGATAATCACACATTTAGGCATCCTAAAAATGCAGCTGAACAAAAGGGCATGCCTAGGCCCTGTATAGATGCCATCAGTGAGGTTGGACACCAGGAAGCAGGGTTTCAGACACAGCTGGGGTTCAAGGACAGGATGTCATTCTCTCTCGAACACAATAGAAAGGAGGAAAAGGGTTGGGGAGCAGAGTAAGACTCCATTTCTAGAAGGACATGCAAAACAGCTGAAAAGATTCAAATAAGGAACAAGGCCAGGATAGAGCTTTTAAAACACAAATGGCCCCTGCAGTATGAGAACTGGCACCAAAGGTCAGAGATGGGAAAGAATCAAGTCTGTTGGAAGAGTGAGCCCTTTAATCTTCAATATAGACCTCAGTAAAGTGGATTAAGAGCATGAACTATGGAGGCAGGCCCTCTGGGTTGGAATACAATTCTCCAACTCTAACCATGGGAAAGTTATTTAATGATTTAAACTAATATTACTTCAATTTCCTGGTTTATAAAATCGTAAAAGTACCTACATCATAGGTGTGTTAGGGAGATGAAATTAGTTAATTTGTACAATCTCTAGATAAGAACCTGGCCATGTGTGCTGCATAAGTATTTCCAAATAATTACCCCATCATGCTGACAAGGGCAGAAATTATTTCATAGCTTAGGTTTCAATCTGAAGTTCAAAGCACTCTAAATATGAGCTTTGACATGGGCTTAACTTTACATTATAACGTGGCATTTTAGTATCCCCAGAGCAAGTTCATTGGTTTAAACAATTTGCAATAAATGATAGCCCCAAAAGAATTATGTGATTAGGAGTTTCACTTGGCTATCAGGAAGCAGGAAAATGGCCTCTAAGGATGTAAAATGTTTAATAAAAAGACTTCCCAGAGGAAGAATTCAAGTGGCTGAAAACTCAGGGAAAAAAAAAAAATCTTGCTTTGAGCTTAGGGGAGTGCAGGTGGTAAAGATGGTTCAATTTACCTATGCTCATGCTGTTACCTTCATTTAAAACTCGAGACCAGTTATGAATAGGAAGTCTATGGGGACTGTGCATTAAACCAGGAGATAAATAGATGCTGCATCCATGCATAAAAAGCTTGGATTATTGAGTAAGAAGGGAGTAATGTAATGTTAATCATATTAAGAAATCAACATTTGAAACTGAAACTATTAATTATTAGATGAAGGCATGCTGTGTAAGTGGGAATTAAATGAACAGACTGTAAATTTTTCAGTAAAGAAGGGAAAGAATAAGTGTCCATTTTAGTATGTGAGTTTGTCTGATCACAAGCCTAAGCAACCATGCTGAGTAAAAGATACTATGTCAAATTAAACTCTACACAAAAATCACAGAGGGCCTGAAGTGCTTCCTTCAAGTAGTCTGCATTTTCTTGAATTTATATTCTCATTGTTACACAGTTCCTTCTGACCTCATTATTTAGCTCCAGGCCTGCTGTCTGATTCAGTGCATATTTATATTGCTTGGCTCAAACTAACTTTACGCCCAAAGTTTAAATTTCTTCTCAACAAAATATGGCCCAGCCCAGATTCTGGGACATTTTCCTCCTATGCTCAGGCATAGGCAAGGAGGTGTCATTTTCCTAAGGTTCACATTTTCTACCCCTTGCTATTGCAGAGGGTTTTGATTAAGTTTGATTTGTGCTGTGCTCTGACCCAGGCCAGAGAGAAGTAGGTCAGCAGGGCAGATTGACTTAGAGGAAAAAATCAGAGGAGGCTTGTAATAGCAAATCCAGTAGAAATGGGGTAATTTCTGATAAATCATTCTGCTATTCTTTCCATTTCCCCAAAGCATTTGACCTAGAGACCTAAAGGTAAAAGAGTAAAAGCTCTAGAAGAATAAAAGGGAGGATATTTCAAAATCTAGGGATTTGGAACATAATGGGAGATTCAGTAGTTGCAGGGGAAAGATAGATAAATTGGAATTAATTCATTCTTGTATTCATCAAATTACATCATTAAGAGGGAGAAAAGGAAAGCCACAGAACAAAAGATATTTGTAATACATATATCTAGTAAAGATGTATATACATAATATGCATCCTACTCTTACTACTCAATTAAAAAAAAAAGATTAAATTGGAGTTCCCACTGTGGTGCAGTGATTTAAGGACCTGGCATTGTAGCAGCTGCAGCATAAGCTACAGCTGCAGCTTGCATTGAATTCCTGGCCTGGGAATTTCCCTATGCTATAGGTGCAGCCACAAAAGCAAAAGAAAATTAAAGACAAAGATTAAATAAAATATGGGTTAAAAATATGAACAGGCCCTCCATGAAGCAGAATATCTAAATGGCCAGTTAGTACATGAAAAGGCACTTAATCTTAGAGAACTTTGAATAGAAGTCTACTATATATCCATCCAAATAACTCAAATATCATAAAAGATAGAGATAATCCTAAGTGTCAACAAGGACAAGGATTTGGAACAACTAGAACTCTCCTGTCCTAATGAGGAAGTATGAATTGGTACATGCACTTTGCAAAGTAGTTGGGTGGTCTCTGTTAAGGCTGAATATCCCAGCTATCCTAGTCCTAGACTTAATCCTTACAGAAATGCGTGGATATAGTTACCAACAAATATGTACAAGAATGTGTAAAGGGGTATTAATCATAACTTTGCAAGTACTCATCAAGAGTAAAATAAATAATGGGAGTATAGTTGCAAAGAAATACTACACAATAATTAAAATTAATAGATTATTTCAATAAGCAACATGATTACATTTCACAAACGTTGAAAGAAGACAGAAACAAAAGAGTTTATGCTTCAGGATGGCATTTATATGACGTCCCAAGAGAGGCAAAATAATTTCAGTAATTGAGGTGCAAGTAGTAGTTTCCTTTGGTGAGAGGAAGAAACTGGGGTCTTCTGGGGTGGTGGTAGCGTTCTGTTCTTTAACTTGTTCTTTTATCTAGGAGGTAGAAACGTGTTGTTCAATCCTAAAAAGTACCTAGGATTTTAACTTATTATTTGTCCACTCTACATTGACTCTAAATTGTAAACATCATGAATTAATAACTGCTCAAAAGAATAAAGGTATTTAATGATAATCCAATCTTACATATTTAAGAGTTTCCCGTTGTAACTTCATCCGTTTGCCTTGCCTATTCAAATGAAATTGAATCTCTTAGTCAACTGTTAATTAATTGATGAGTCACAGTAATAATCTAACCCAACAGTGAGTCCTGTGTTGTGAGTCAAGTCATCTCATATCTTTCAGACTCCACAGTTCTTGTTCGTGTGATGAAAATGTGGACCAGATGAACAGCAGTTTGATATAATGCAAATAGAATTAAAACAATCATTATGTCTGCCTTTAAATCTTGGTCTGCTTCTTTACATGGCTGTAAAAATTAGGTAAACTTCCCATGTCTGAATTTCTACTCCTGCAAGAGGTTAGTAATGATTGTTGAACATATTTATTTTTATTTTGGGGGGCATTGGTGAGGAAAGTGCAGTCATTGCATTTGACATAAGTTCGATGCTTGTTAAATAGTAACTTCCAGCATATAGGACATTTTGTTTCATCATTCCGAGTTCTGTTCCTACAACTCAGGTTTTTTTTTTCTTTTAATTAATTGTTTTAAAAAATCAGCAAAGTAGTACATGTGCATTTTTCAAGATTTTGAAAGGCTTCAAGGATTTGCTTTTTTTCCATTTTTTGGTTTTTGTCAGCTGCACCTGCAGCATGCAGAAGTTCTGGGGCCATAGATCAAAAACATAACATAGCAGCAATCCAAGCCACAGCAGTGACAATACAGGATGCTTAACCACTAGGCCACCTTAAATAACAACTCTTTAAATAATACATAAAACATTTTTATTAAACTTATTTTAAACTTACAGAAAAGATGCAAGAAGAAGAATAGTACAAACAACACTATCATCTTTTACCCAGTTTAGCCTGTTATTAACCTTTTGCCCCATTTGCTCTCTTTCTTCATCTCCCTCCTCTTTCTCCCTCTCATTCCCTACATTGGTATGTGTGTGTGGGTATGCTTGCGTTTGTTTCTTCTTAACAATTTGAAAGCAAGCTGCATATATCATGCACACTGATCAATGAACACATTCATACATATATCTTATAAATACAGTTATTATTCTCTTACTGAATCATAGTGCAGCTATCACTTAGTAAATTTAAAATTGATGCAGTATTTTATCCAGGTGATCATCCTTATTGATTTTTAAAAATTATCCCTATATTTTCTTTGGAGTTCCCATAGTGGCGCAGTGGTGAACAAATCTGACTAGGAACCATGAGGTTGCGGCTTCGATCCCTGGCCTCGCTCAGTGGGTTAAGGATCTGGCATTGCTGTGAACTGTGGTGTAGGTTGCAGATGTGGCTCAGATCCCGTGTTGCTGTGGCTCTGGCATAGGCTGGCGGCTACAGCTCCGATTCGACCCCTAGCCTGGGAACCTCCATATGCCTAGGGAGCAGCCCTAGAAAAGGCAAAAAAAAAAAAATTATCCCTATATTTTCCTATATAATGCTGTTTATTCTCCAGTACAGGATCTATTCAAAGGTATAATGTTGAATTTAATTGTCATATCTCTTCAGCCTTTTTCATTGTGGGATATTTTTGTCTTTTATAACATTGACATTTTTGTCTTTTATAACATTGACATTTTTAAAGGATATAATTATTATTAATATTATTATTATTGTTTCTATTCTTACTACTATGAGAATGTTCTTCAGTTTGGTTTTATTTGATGTTTCCTAGTGATCAGATTCAAGTTGTGAATTCTGAGCCAGAATAGTGCATTAATGATCTTGTAGAAACACAGAGAAACAAGTATTACCTTAATATGGTTAAAAAGAAGCTTTAAAATAAGAGTTATAACTTAGGTGGAAGAGAAAGTGTTCGTTTATAGTCATATGTTTTTCTTCAAACACTTCTGTTTTTTTATGAAAAAAAAAATAACTGTGTATTCTTTAAAATCTATTTCTAGCAACCACTTCTCTCTTTCCCACATAGCTTTCTTCTGGTCACTGGTAAAATTTGTACACATCTCCACTGTAATTACCGTACTGGTTAGTTATATTTTATTTGTTTTTCTCCATTGTTGGCCAGTAAACTTCTTGTACCAGTGATGAACAGGTTTGCATCTGAGCTTCCAGCACAGGTAGAAGCGTGAAATAGGTACTCAGCAAATACTTGTTTAATAGATAGGTGGATGGTTAGATGAATGATTCTGTTCTCTAAATATGGATTGTACTTCCTCTGCTAATTGGTATTTTAAAGTATAGACAAGATGAAAGAGATGCAAATTTTATTTAGACAAGCATCAAATGGTGATATTTATGAAGACCATTTTTTAGATTCCCTTATAATTCTCATATTCTATGATTAATTCTAAGGAACAGACTCAAGACTGTCTCATTGAATTAGTTGCAGACAATTATGCACAGTGCTATTTGAAAGGACTCTTTTCCACCAAAAGCAACTGGAAATCCCTCCTTCCAGCTTTCCCCCATTTTAATAATTCTTTTCAGACAGATTGCCATTAAGAACACATTCTTTACAGAGTGACACAGCAGGTGCATAGTTTGCAAATATAAGTGACCTAATGTGTTGCTATTTGGACAGCTATATTTCAAAAGAGAAACAGTGAGAGGACAATATTTATTAGAGGAATTCATATAGGGATGGAGTAGAGGAGCTGAACTGGATCCCCAGGCTTTTCTCATGTTATTTTGCCAGGATGCTTATAGTCCATGCTGTGATGTACTTATCATATCTTCCTTCAGTGTGAAAGGTCTTGTCCCTCCAGCTGCTGGCGGGCCGTGATTATAAGCCCTTATTATTAGGCCTTAGCTAAAGTGAGCTGTCCCTTCCAGGGTCATACAGCCTCCCTGATCAGCCTGCATCAGATTCCTGGTTGATATGGGGATGTAAAGTACAGGCATTTGGCTCCAACTCATGTAAACTCTGCAGGGCCTCCCAATTCAGAGACCACCAGAGGACATTCAGAGACCATATTAGGGTGCACTTCTTTGTCCATTTCTTCTTCCTTCCCTTCCCTTCCCTCATCAATGTTAATCTCAAAATTATTCCTTAATGTCTCCTGGGTATGCAAATCTCAACTCAGTCAACTTGCTGGAGAGTACAGCCTATGAGGACACCATTCACTAGACCAGACAAACAGCCTCAAAGTTCCCAGAATAAGAAGGTATCATCCCAAAGTAATAAGAAGGATGTATCACTTTTCCTCTGATGTCAATCAAACTGATTTTTTTTCTTTTTCAAGTAACAATCAGCTCTTCAGTTAGAACATAATAAAAGACAATATGAGAAAAAGAATGTATATCTATAAATGGGTCACTGTTGTACAGCAGAATTTGAAAGAACATTGTAAATAAACTATAATAAAAATTATAAACAAACAAAAAACAGTCAACCCTTCAGGTACTCACAAAAACAATAATATAGACGCTATTATTTAAGTATCACAGTCATAAGGACTTACAGGGTGTTTTCCTTGCATATTCTGAAACTTAATAGCTAATTCTGCCACACTAAAGTCAAGTTTACAAAAAGATAAAACTCTTGCCTTCTTTGATTAATTTATTTCTTTCCTACTTTATTTATTTAAGAAAACTTGGTCATGGGTAAGGGCACAGTTGAGAAATACAATTCGAGGGGAGATTTGTTGTTGGTCAAAGGGAAATTTGACTGAGACTAAATTGTGTGCGGTCTTTAAATGTATTTTGGCCTAAAAGCTGAACCATTCAGCCAAGAGTTCTGGTGGATCTGGGAAAGTCTTAAGGGACCAAATCAAGTCATGTAGGTAATGTGCCACATCTTAAAGAATTAAAGGTGAACTCACTGAACATTAGGGGATTTAATTGGAGAGAAGGATAAAACTGAAAGATATATAATTTGTTTTCATTCTTTTCAAACATGTTGTTGGAGTCATCCTTCTTCTTCTTTTTTTTTTTTTTTTTTTTTTTCTTGTCTTTTTAAGGCCACACCCATGGCATATGGACGTTCCCAGGCTATGGGTTGAATCGGCGCTACAGCTGCTGGGCTACACCAAAGCCACAGCAATGTGGATCTGAGCCGCATTTGCAACCTACACCACAGCTCATAGCAACACCAGTTCCTTAACCCACTGAGCGAGGCCAGAGATCAAGCCAGCATCCTCATGGGTATTAGCTGGGTTTGTTATTGCTTTGCCACAGTGGGAACTCAGAATGATCTGTTTTTTTAATTAAACAAATAAGTACATCAACAGATGCATTTTTACCTCTTTAATCTTTCATTGAATGCCAGTTTCATTTTGATTCTTGATCCATCAACTGACAATCTATAGCAGGAAATTACAATAAAGAAATTAGTTGTTTGGACTTGGAGGCTAAATCAAATTTGGTTACCATGCTAAGTCTGTTGGAAAAGCAGTTGTGGGTAGGATATTACAAACCACACAAATGAAGGTTTGTTGATGTAGACTTCAGTTCTGATGATAGGGTACTCGTATATAAATCTCATAGTATCTACTAAAGATGATTTAGATTTATCTTTAGGACAGGAATTTATACAGTGTGTGTTATCTAGTCAATTGAGAAAAGATAGTTGCTCATAGATATAGATAGGCCTGGACATGCACACACACACAAAAATGTGCCATATAATATCTAGTTGACAAGAACACCTGCTTTTATAGATGGTCAACTCTGCTGTGCTGCTTCCTTCTTCTGGGGAAGCCAAATAGGAACTTGAACTAAAAAAGTGGGCAAAAGCTTTTAAAATTACATCAGGGAGTACCGCTTTAAGAAACAAATGGGGAGTTCCCGTCGTGGCGCAGTGGTTAACAAATCCGACTAGGAACCATGAGGTTGCGGGTTCGATCCCTGCACTTGCTCAGTGGGTTAAGGATCCGGCATTGCCGTGAGCTGTGGTGTAGGTCGCAGACGCAGCTCGGATCCCGCGCTGCTGTGGCTCTGGTGTAGGCCGGTGGCTACGGCTCTGATTAGACCCCTAGCTTGGGAATCTCCATATGCCGCAGAAGCGGCCCTAGAAAAGGCAAAAAGACCCCCCCCCCCAAAAAAAAAGAAAAAAAAAAAAGAAACAAATGGGGGGAGAGATGGATGAGATTGGTAGAAAAAACCATAGGAATCAACACTAAATGTAGAAGTGAGGAAATTATACAGTGAGAAAAAATAGGAGCCATGGTCCCTACCTGAAGTATACCTACATTGTAATAAAATCATGTGCTCTTTACTTTCAATCAATAAAGTTTTATTCATTGAGTCCTAATTAAAACATCAGTAGGAGCTTAAAAACTACCTTAAATTTAATTACTTGTTTTTGTCAGAATCTCTCAGCTCAAAAATACTCTCCATTGAAGGCTTACATAATCTCATGTCTCCTTTGGTGTACATATTAAGAGAGTGGGAATTTGTCATGACAGACAACAAAGCACAACATATCAGACATTGGCAAGAGCCCACAGAGATAGCATAATCCAACTCAATTCATTTATATAAAGGACTTTCATCTCAAAAATGTTTGAAGTTTCACTTACAGTCATATAATGAGAGGCAGTACTTGAGTTAACACTCAGTCAAACAAATTTTTAAGCCAAGATTTATTTTTTCAAATCAACTGTCCCTGTGGAACTTACCAAAAAAACTATAGCTAATAGATATGGGAAATTCAAATAATGATTATATCTGTTGTGTACTCTTTCCTCTTTACATTATACTTTTTATGTTTGAGAAATCAACATATTCAAATGGCATTGGTATTAAAAATAGTTGCCTATAAATCAAACACTTTCTCCATTCATATTTTACTTTGTTTGATTCATGAATATATGCACACAAAATCTAAACATTTTGCAAGAGGTCCTTAACCCTGGGAGTTCCTTTGATAAAAAAAAAAAAAAAAAAAAAAATTTGTTGAAAAGATTAAAGTACTGATGCTTATGATAGTTTAATGTAATAGTGTGCAGCATGTTACTGTAATTAGTCTGAGCTGACAAGGGAATATATAATTAAAAAGACCTTTTATAATGATGATAGAATGTTTTAAAGGAAAAAAAATCCTGCATTTTAAAAATCTTTGTTTTATCTCCTATCTCTAATTTAATAATGGAAGCACAACAATAATTGAAGGAGTACTCCCATTAAATTGTTTCTTTTTGTCTTAAAAAAAAACATATTTGTGCTGGGTAAGATTTTTTTTTTTTTTTTTTTTTTTTTTTTTTGGAGCAGCATCCAAAGCATTTGGATGTTCCCAGGCTAGGGGTCAAATCGGAGCTGTAGCTGCTGGCCTATGCCACAGCCAGAGCAGTGCGGGATCTGAGCCTAATCTGAAACCTGCACCACAGCTCATGGGCAATGCTGGATCCTCAGCCCACTGAGTGAGGCCAGGGATCAAACCCACGTCCTCATGGATACTAGTCATTAACCACTGAGCCACAATGGGAACCCCTAGGTAAGATAGGTTTTAGTGACTTAAACCTGGAAACAAATGCAGTGTGAATCTCAACTTATTAAGGAGATAGACCATTTATAAATTTTCTAAATTCAAATTTTGTTCTTAGGGAATTTAATTTTTGGTATATATATTTACAATTTGTTAATGACTTTGACATTTTAATTTTAATATCACATAAAAATTACTGTAAAGGACACAATCCAAGTCTCCTGAAATTTTCCCTATGGCAATCAAATCTAAGAGAATAATGATTATTAATGGTGGAATTAACTTACATGAATCTAAGTTAAAAAGTAAATGTTGACAAAATGTTATAAACATCCAGTCTTAGAAAACTACTGCAGCCATTTCAGAATTTAAAATCAGAAGTAGTACACTTGAAGATGCAACATTCCATAACTATTAGGAACAGATGGTCTAAATTAAATATCATATGATTGACTCACAACAGTCATTTTAGATGATTAATCTATTCTCATTCTAAATGTTAGTCTATACTCCCTATTACATTTCACCTCATGCATGCTTTCCATAAGTATGTCCGATGTCACCTGTATTTTATTTCTATTTGTATGTGGCTCCCAATAAAACCTAACATAACATTTGAGAGCAGAATGATTTACCTTAACTAGGGTTGGTGAATGAGCAACCTAAAAACCAAACAGCCTTCTATGGTCATCCATCCTCATCTGAAGGTATGACAAGTGACACAAATTTTCATTCTGTTTTTCATCTACTGTTGCATTGCACCAATTCCCACTGCGTGCTTTCTGACTTATTTTGGACTCCAAGGACCATAACAAAAAAGATGTTTATCCCAGAAACAAGAAGAGTGTCAGTTTGGGAAAACGTGATGCTGGAGCTCAACCAATCATTCAAGTTTATTTAGAATTTTTTATGGCCCATGGAGTTATGGGTTTTCAAATATACCCATATCTTAATTCCTGGAACCTATGAATGGCAAAAGGGACTTTGAAGATGTGTTTAAGTTAAAGATCTTAAGATGGGGGACATTATCCTATATTATCCCATTGGGTCCTCTGTAATAGTGGCATCCGTATAAAATGAATGCAGAAGGAGTCAGCCTCAGAGAAGTCAATGTGATGATAAAAGCAGAATTTGGGGAGATTCAGTGGCAGTCCAAGGAATGGGGCAGCCTCTAGAAGCTGGAATAGTTGAGAATCACTTTTCTTCTGGAATATCTAAATTGAACCAGGCTTGAAAACATCTTGATTTTAGCCCCATGAAACTCATTTCAGGCTTTCAATCTCTAGAAATGTAAAAGAATAAATAGGTGTGCTTTTTAATAGAATTTATTAGTTTCAGTAGTTTTAGGTACATGTCAAAGTTGAAGAAAAATACAGGGATTTCCCATATACTCCTTAATCACACACATGCATAAAACTCCCCCATTTTCAACAATCCCACACCAGAGTGGTACATTTTTATAATTAATAAACTTACATTGACAGCTCATAATCATGCAAAGTCCATAGTTAATGTTAAATTTCATTATTGGTGTTGCACATTACATGGGTTTGGACAAATGTGAAATGTCACATATTGATCATTATTTCTTTTCTTTTGTTTTCAATCCTTTTTATTATTTTTTGGCCACTCCCATGGCATGTAAAAGTTCCCAGGACAGGGATTGAATCCTCACACAGCAGTGACCCAAGCCACAGCAGTGACAATGTTGGATACTTAACCTGCTGAGCCACAAAAGAATTCCTTCCATTATTTTTTAATTGCTCGTGGAGGTCTAGTTAAATGGGTATGGTTTTTAGGTGCAAATATCATGGTAATTTGATACAGCAGCAGAAGAAAACTTAAAACACCAGTAATCAGAAGTTCCCACCATGGTGCAGTGGGTCAAGAACTGACTGCAATGGTTCAACCCCTGGCCCAGTGCAGTGGGTTAAAGGATCCAACTGTGGCATAGGTCACAAATGCAGCTAGGATTCAGTCCCTAGCCCAGGAACTTCCATATGCCTTGTCTGTGGCCAGAAATAAATAAAAAAATAAATAAAATGCCAGCAATCAAATTCTTGATTCTACTGAATTTGTAGCTAAATTTTGAACCTCTTGATCTTAGATGGGAGCAATTTCTAGGATTCCAGGGTTCCCTTACCCATTCCCAGTGACTTCTTCAGATCATCCTGGCTTGTCAGCCTCCTTCCTCCTTCACAACTCTCCCCTTATATGTATACCCAGTAACACTCATTTTCCTAAGTTATCATTTAGATCAGTCATAAGTACGTCAATACTCAACAAACTGAAGGTATGACTGACTTTGAAATAGGGACCAAAATTCAGAGATTCTACCCTATTCAGATAACAGTTAACTGAATCAAATGGCTTATACTTCCTCAGACACACACACACACACACACACACACACACACACACACACACACACACACAACCAACACATAGAGAAATACTGTAGAGATCTTTGATGAAAAATGTATTTTAAATTTTTTCCATATGCTACATATGACTTGATTTCAGAGGTATAAACTACTGAGGACTATAAACATGATTACTAGTTTCATCTTCCACACTCATCCACACAACAATTGTGCTTGCTCCCTGCACTGCTACCCTCCCCACACATACCATGGAGTCAGGATTCATGGTTTTAATGTGAGACATGTACTCAGAAAACTTACCGCTGCTTAGACTCAAGTGCAAAAGGTTTCTTGGCATACAATTATGGTATTTTTCCTATAATACATAAAATAAACAAAAGAATATTGAAATATAGAGAAAGTTGGAAAGAAATATTGGAAATAGCCTAAAACCTTTTTTCTTGGGAATGATGTTTGTACACTTCTCCAGCCCAGTGTTTCCTAAAGACACATCTATGTACTAGCTATGTTAGAACCACAGGGAGATGTATTTATACATATAGATTCCCAGAATTCAGATCCTCACATACTATTATGTGAGATGTTAGAATACCTCTGTGCTATATTTGTGGTGTTAACAAGGGAGCTCAGATATCTTTTGAAAATTCAATCTTCTGGATCGTAACTTATCTTATGGGGCAATGTTCATGATAATTTTTATAAATACCTTTTATTTTATTTGGTGTGACCATGATTGGATAAAAAGTAAGCTCAAATTTTAAAACCTGCACATAAAGGAAAATTTTTCATTCAGTTCAATTTAATGATGCATATTTTATAAGTGCATTTTTAAAAGAACTCTCTACTGAAAGGATCATAAACACTATGTTCTGCCAAAACTTCTAGCAATTTCTGATTATCTTAGGTAAGTATAATTAATAAGAAGTTAAAAATTATACATGTATGCAGATTGACAGATATAGATTCTGCACTGATTTTGAATGTCAGTGAGTGATGGCAGTGTTTAAAATCTATTCACTCTCTCTACTGACACTGATATTACCTCCTTTCTTTAGACCAGCATGCAAAACACTGAGGTACATTTTCTTCTCTTGAAGTCATACAAGCTCCCACCCTTCTTGGGATCCCCTCTCTTTGCACTGGCTACCCTCCCATCCCAAAAGATTTAGCATATATTTTGTCCTAAGTCTGTTCCTTAGGCATAAAATGTATTGTCTTGGAAAAAGAAGGAAATTATTAGACAGAATTGCCATCTTGCCCTTGTTGTACTAACTTTTCTTCCAATAAATCCCTTATCTACACACATGTAAAATTATTAAATTTGAAGATGTTGATATTAATCTCAAACAGTACTTACTATCACAATATATCACAATTAAAAGTATTTTATAACCATAAGAAGAGTCAATACCTGTATCTTATTTTTTCCCACAAAATATCCATCTAACCAATAGATCTCTTCCTGTTAGTCCTTCATGGGGATCATTTAGTGCAACTTCCTAAGTTTGTAAGCAAGAAAAGAAAAATGGTTTGCCAACTGTCACAGAGTTTCCTTTGTTTTCATTTGTTACAATTAGAGCCATAATGCAGCTACCTGCCTCATAATAGTGGTCAATGCTGATTTCTTTCCTTTTGTTCTCCAAAGGGAATTGCATCTCTCCCCCCCCATCATGTCTTAACTCCTTTCCTTTATATTCAAGAAGATAAATTCACATTTTTCTTAAGTTTTGTGTTCCTTAAATTAGATTTTGAACTTTGATTGGCAGCTTATCAATGAGAAATCAAGAGGGCTAAGCTTGCGGGCCCATCAATTGTACAACTATAAATGTAATAAATTCATTGTAAATCACTTGTAAAATTGTAAATATTTGACAAAGGTAAGAGAGAACTTGTTCTCTAAGAGGCAGTGGTTTGGCTCCCTAGAAAATACAGTCATCATCTCCTTCCCTGGCTTTCTCTTTGCTGCTCATAACTATTGCTCATCTGGAATTCTGGTCTGAAGTCACCTCAGGATGTTTTAATATAACTAAATTCACATTCTAGGGAAACTTCAATAGTTTAGAGGAAATAATACCTTCCAACAATATTGATTCCTTATGTGAAACTTTATATTTGTTGTTGGGAAAATATATTCTATGATGTTAAGACAACTTTTGAAAGTTCAGGCTGTCAGTGATCCCTTACTGATCTTTACTGAAACCTTTTTTTTTTTTTTAATGAAATAGCCGTTGTCTTATCTAGGCAGACTTGTGAGATTGGTTGCTTAAAAATAATATTTCAAAAATATTTTAAGCATTTGCATTTTGTTAACTCCTTTCTATCAAGTGATAAAAAAGTAAACCAGTTTTTTTCCCAAGTGCCAAATTTTCTCTTCATCTCCTCAGACTATTGAGAAAATATTTTAATAAACATTTGTATTATTTTTTCTTTAATCTCCTATTTTACCATTCAACGTCTGAGTGATAGAAGTTTCAAGAGATTTGGAGAGAGTGGGGTTGACCTTGGACCATAACTAGAGAATTGAATCAACTCATGAGTTGAACCCTTTTCACTCAGATTAGCAATGTGTTTAGGAACTTAGTTTCTTGCAGTCTTTTCAGAAGCTGGGAAATATTCAGCTTGAATACATGAACAAGAAGGACAGAGATACATACATACAATGGAATATTACTTGGCCATTAAAGGAACGAAATACTGGCATTTTTAGCAACATGGATGGACCTAGAAATTACCATGCCAAGTGAAATCAGCCATACAATGAGAAACCACCATCAAATGCTTTCACTGACATGTGGAATCTGAAAAAAAGGACAGAATGAATTTCTTTGCAGAACAAATACTGACTCACAGACTTTGAAAAACTTATGGTTTCCAAAGGAGACAGTTTGGGGGGTGGGGGAATGCGATGGGGTTGTGGGATGGAAATCCTATAAAAATTGGATTGTGATGATCATTGTACAACTATAAATGTAATAAGTTCATTGAGTAATAAAAAAAGGGACAGAGAAAATGCTCGTAATCATATATTTGCACTTGTATAAGCTATAGGTAATTAAACATCAATGTTAGAAAGAACTTTGTGCAAAAGCAATGCAGATACAAGCCTCGTTGTCTTCAATTCCTATTAGAGTCAAATAAATACCACAAGCGTTACACATGGTCCAACTAAAGACCACCTTCATCCTGCCTAACTTCTAGGTCATGATCTCAAACTCTAGTGTGCATCAAAATTTTGCAGGTGCTGCACAGCCGGATCTCATTGCTAATCCATTCCAAAAGCAATAGTCCACATCTATTAACCCCAAGCTCCCAATCCATCCCACTCCCTCCCCCCAACCTTGGAAACCACAAGTCTATTCTCCAAGTCCATGATTTTCTTTTCTGTGGAAAGTTTCATTTGTGCTGTATATTAGATTCCAGATATAAGATATCCTGCTGTGTAGCACTGAGAGCTATGTCTAGTCACTTATGAAGGAGCATGATAATGGGAGAGAAATCAGTGTATATATGTATATGATACTGGGTCACCATGCTGTACAGTAGGAAAAAAATTGTATTGGAGAAATAACAATAAAAAATTTTTAAAAATACGTTAAAAAAATTTTCCGCGAGTGCTTGTTAAAAACTTAGACACAATGCAGAGATATGGATTTTTAACCACTGCCCATAAGAGGTTCTCTTGCTGGTGTCTTGGTTCTAAGAAATAAACATTCCAAGAATGGCTGACTACAAGATACTCCAAAGTCAAATTTGATTTATAAAGTGGCCCGTGTGAGTTTGGGTAAAAAAAACACAATCATGCCATTTGCAGTAACATGGCTGCAACTAGAGATTCTCATACTAAGCAAAATAAATCTGAAAGACAAATACCATATGTTATCATTTTTATGTGGAATATAAAATATGGCACAATGAACCTATCTACAAGATAGAAACTGACTCACGGACATAGAGAACAGACTCAGTTGACAAGGGGGAGGGCAGAGGGAGTGGGATAGATGGGGATTTGGTTGGTAGATAAAAACTATTACATTTAGAATGGATAAGCAGTGAGGTCCTACTGTATAGCACAGGGAACTCTGTCTAATCTCTTGGGTTAGGACATGATGAAAGATAGTGTGACAAACATAATGTACATATATACATATATGTATGACTGGATCACTTTGCTGTAGAACAGAAATTAAAGGAACATTGTAAATCAACAATACTTTGGTAAAAAATTTTTTAAAAAATACTTGATGGAAGAAAGTATAATAAAAAGAATGAATATGCGTGTATGACTGGGTAACTATTCTATACAGCAGAAATTGACACAACACTGTAAATCAGCTATACTCTAATAGAAATAAAAACAAAAAAAGAAAAGACAAGAAAAAATAATAATATCTAAACTTACATAGGACTCATTATATTCTTTTTTTTTTTTTTTTGTCTTTTTAGGGCCACGCCTGTGGCATATGGAGATTCCCAGGCTAGAAGTCAAATAGGAGCTGTAGCCCCCAGCCTATGCCACAGCCATAGCAATGTCAGATCTGAGCCACGCCTGCGACCTACAACACAGCTCACAGCAACGCCAGATCCTTAACCCGCTGTGCAAGGCCAGGGATCGAACCTGTGCCCTCATGGATGCTAGTCAAATTTGTTTCCACTGAGCCACAATGGGAACTCCAGGATTTATTATATTCTAAGCCTTGTTCTACGGGCATTGTATGCTAAATCATGTCTGTTAACATAGTATTTTAAATTTTATGTTAACATTGTATGTTAAATCTCACAAAAATATCATGGGGTGAGTGTGATTATTACTATTCTTATTACAGAAAGTGGCTACTAAATATTACGAATTTAAGTAATTTATCAGGAAGTTACATGCTTAGTTCCAGCTGACATTTTATCCCAATCAAGTTGGCTCCAGAAACCAGGCTCTGACTCATCACCTTATACTGAATTACATGCTAATTGCTGAACTTGATTAGATGAGACTTGACCATAATCAACCTGAATATCCTGCCCTGTATTCACCATATGATTTCTTATCTTCGAGCATCTCTTCTGAAATATATTCCAGATCCTTGCCACTTTTAACTCTGTGTCCTTCTGGAATTAATTACTTTACATAGGGAGGATACAGGGAACTCTACCTTAGCTGGGTTGTAACAACTGCACTTAGACCTGTCTATGCAGGTGAGTCAGGGTGTTTTCCCAGGGGATAAGTGATAACACTATGACCAGAGATTTATTTAAGATGCACCATCTGTGAGTGACACTGAAACTAAAATTTCGTCATATTATCTGGGCAAACTGTCAGTTGTAAGGGACAGGTAGAAAGAATCTATCTAGGGTAGAAAGTGGTAAAACCCAGGTAAGAGTAACATGGTTCCAGGCAGAAGATGGAAGGTAAATTCAGAGTCAATAAAATTGATCAAGTGTTTCACCAAGACATTAAGAATATCTATCATATAATCTCCAAAGCAGAAAAGATAAGCATTTGAGATTAAAATAGAAGTTTAAAAAAGTTAAGCAAAGGTACATATATGACAGCTGCTGAAATAAACCAAATGATTTTTTTCGTGCCCTTAAAAAGTAAAGTTAGGAAAAGGTCTAGTTTGTGCCAACATCAGTCAAAGGATATGACAGAAAACCAAAGCAGTCACTTTCCCAATATTACTGCCTTCATATTTATGATAGCACAAGCCATTTATCATCCATTTCAGTGCTATTCAAGACACTGGATCACATTTAATAAAAAATTTACTATCATATTGCTTGTAGTAAATCTATGGTTTTCAAAGAGAGAATATTCCCAAAGAAGGATAAAAATATGTGAGTGGTGAATTGTGTTATATTAAGATTGTTTGTTTGTCAAATCTTAATACAATTGAGAGAAAAATCACATTGTAATGAACGTACGGTCTCATTGTTTAAGGAATTACATGAGTAAATAATGGCATTTACATGATCATCAATAAATCAGTGACTGTGTTATTAAATTGAACATATTTAAGCCCGTAACAAATCTTCAAGACCTTTTGACTTTCATTCACACTAGAACATCGTGGAACCTTAAATTGGATGACCCTTTTAGCAGGCAGAAGAGCCTGCTGATCGAGAAGTTTGAGGCTTGGTAGGGCATGTGATTAGACTACAGAGGCCCATAAACTAAACAGTGCTACTAGAATGTAGCTGGAAGGGACCCAGTTACAGAAAGTGGAAGGACATTTAAGCCTGACACCTGGAAACCATGGCAGCAGTGCACAGATGGCTTGCAGCCAAGCAGTTGACATCAGGAAGGATCAGAGGGTAGAGTACACATTTGCGGAGTGTAAGAGGAAGATCTATGATTCATATAAGCAATCTGAATGAAAATAAGGATAAGGAAGACAACTACCATCAGGGATGCTCTCCTTTGGGATAGTCTGGCTGGGTTCTCATAGAAAATGTGGAGGCTGGTTAGATTTAACAAAGCTTATACCTCACACATCATTGAGATCCTCATAACGCGAAGTGTGGACAGAAGGTTTACTCCTGAGCTATTTGTTTTTCCTCCTAAACAAATTGACTGGCATTGTCAGAATGACTAATTTGTCTAGTTCATCAAGAAAAAAATATTAGGAAACACAATATCTATGTTTACTGTCGAGGCAAATTTTTCTGTGCCCCATGGTAATAAACTTTTCCTCATTCCCAAACAAAATATTAGAAAACACAAAAAGTGAGGAAGAAGGTGTGGTCTCATAGCTTTGCTATCTTTTTGTCATTGTTTTTGTTTTCTTTTTCAGTGTTCTGAGGATGTCGTCTTCTCAATTTCACACTGGCATAGTTTGCAGGTTAGAATCAAACAACAAAAAAATCAACACAAAGAAGAACAGTGGTAGTTCTATAAACTGTTGATTCAGTTACATGACCTCAATCTACCATTTTCTTCTCATTTTATTAAGTAGAAATAAAATAAGGGCCTAAACTTTACCAGTGTAAGGAGAATGATGGAAAACAGAAGCTGTTCTGAGGGTCAACACAAATTAAAATTTGACCTTTGCTACCAATTCTCTTAGTCATATGTGGTTGGATTGACTGGCTGATAATCAGTCTAATCCACAGTTTCGAGGGACATTTTTTGATGCTGTTTTGGACAAACAGGTCTCATGTGCCAGCATTTCCAACATCACTTGAGGATTGTATGATACCTATGAACATCAATAGGTTATCCCCTCAAGATGAAATACAAAGCAGCAATAAAGTGTTTACACCAATTCTGTATGATTGGAGTGAAATAAATAAATAAAATTCCTCCAATCATATTTATAATGTGCACTGTACATGTGTTAATTTTTACTTAACATCAAGTATGAAATAAGCTGAAGAAAATATATACTTTTATAAGTATGGCTATGCTAAAATAATATATAACACACAATATTATGACTCTAGGCAGACTTTGAAAGGAATAATTTTAAGATATGGTCTTCAAAAAGATGTACAAGATAGAATAACTTTGAAAAGCAGTTTGCCATGCATTGTGTATCATCTTCTTAATGTTAGAAAAATATAAAACAGAGCAAAAGAATGTGTATATGTATATATATGTGTGTGTATGTATCACTGGGTCACTATGAGATACAGCAGAAATTGACACAGCATGTAAATCAACTAAACTCTAACAATAAAATAAGGCAGGTGTACATTGTTAAGGGAACAATATATTACAAAAAATTCATGCAATTGGAATAGCAGTGACTATCTATGAGTGCTAATAAATGAAAGGTTTAGGAGAAGTTTCTTTAATGTAGGGAATGTGTGAGTGTGTGTTCATGTGTGTCTGTGTGAGTGAGAATTATGGTTTTTTCTAGAACTATTACAAAACGTTTGCATAATAAATCTACGTAAATATATGGAAGCACACAGGCACATATGTTTTTGTAGATGCCTATATGATCCGTTTGGTGTCCATATTTTAACTGACTTACATGATGTGCTGTGTCAGACTTCGACTAAAATTAGGAGAAAAAAAGTAGTTTTTAGTTCTAAAGCTAGGAATACACTCAGCTCATGAGGAATATCAATGGTGCTCTCAATGAATGTCAACTAGTAAGCATCTTTTACAAACTGGAGGGCATATACATGCCTCCTCTGGCAAATTTGTAATTATTTGCTAGTTATGATGTGGATGCTTTATATCAAGGAGACTTGATCCTTGTGATTTTTGCTGATACTTTTTATTATGTTTGCATTCTCCTGTGGGGTCTTGAATGTCATTAGACCCTCTTAATTCCTTCAAATAAGTTACCTTTATGGCTTTAGCTGATTAGAGTAAAAATCAAACACTTGCACCAAAATGATTGCTTGTTAAGAATTCTGTTGTTAGGTTTTTCACTGTCAAACATACCTGGGCATCTTTTTTTCATGCTGGGTGTTGCAATCCAAAGGTACACTCTTGCAGAGTTTGCCTGAGATAAAGTTATAGTAACACATTGTATATTGAATATATATCAACAATTTTAGATTTGTTATTACTAATTTCCTTAATAATCCTATGACCAAGAAGATATTTTAAAACATCTTTCCTTCCTTTTGTCTTTCTGTTCTTCCTTCCTTTCATCTTTCATCCTTCCTTCCTTCCAAATACTTCCTGTTTGAGTTAGCATTTCCTTACCATCCAGACCATAGTAATTTCTTAAACTACGATTATCCTAGTTAACTACACCATGATCTGGACAATTAAACATGAACTTGCTTTTTTATGATATTTCTTCACTGTTTTATCGAACCATTCTAATATTTATATCCTACTACATAATGTCAAGTGTAGTAGTTTTGTATTCTTTTAAAATTTCATACTTTAATTTATTGCTTATCCCATAAAATTATTCCCTTGTATTTTAAGTGTTATATACATTTTAAAGTTTCTTTTCATATATTACTATGCCTTACCTACACAGCAATCCATGAAGTAGTGTCATAAATATGTTATTTTCTCCATTTGAGAGGTGGGATAGTATATTAAATGATTAACTCAGGTTCACCCAGAAGCATTTGGAATAAGATCCATAATTCTTGCTTTATTGTGACCTTTGATACCATAATATTCAATTTTAGCTGTGTTTTAGTGTTGGTATTTTATGGAGGGAAATTGACAATTTCATCTTTTTTTGTCTTTGAACAAATGCATGTATACTATACAAAGTTTAGTAGCTCCTTTCTCATTCTAATGGGTACATGAGATTAAAAGATCATATATAGAGATTCATAATTATAATAACCATCATTATCACTTAATTATCCGTGTGGTGATTCTCAACATGGATAGAACTACCATTAGATAAAATGGCTTTCCTTTGTAGTCTTACATATTTTATTTTATACCTTAAAAATATTGTTCTGAGAAAGGGTCCTTAGGCTTCACTATACTGTGAAGAAGTCTATGACATAAAAAGTGAGGTCTAGCAGCACTGGACTCAAGGTTCTACAAATTTTCATATAAATATATTTTAAATGTGTGTGTGAATGGGTTTACTTATGTTATGTAACTCATTTTATTAAAATTTTGGTTTCCATGAAAAGAAATCTTTGAGATCTTAGGGCCAATTTACACTTTAATAAATTATTTATGCCTTTCTGTTTTCAGTACAGTTTGAGCAAAGTGAGCTGACTTTCAAAGGGAGGTCATATTCATTGTGAAGAGAAAGAACATTTAATATAAGGTTGAAGTCCTGGCTTCAGGATCTGTCATCTTAAGCAAAACAATTAACTCTTATGAGTTCAACTTTCTCTCTTTTTTTTTTTTTTTTTTCTTTTGTCTTTTCTAGGGCTGCTCTGACAGCATATGGAGGTTCCCAGGCTAGGGGTCAAATCGGAGCTCTAGCCACTGGCCTACGCCAGAGCCACAGCAACTCGGGATCTGAGGCACGTCTTCGACCTACACCACAGCTCACAGCAACTCCAGATCCTTAACCCACTGAGCAAGGCCAGGGATCGAACCCACAACCCCATGGTTCCCAGTCGGATTCATTAACCACTGAGTCATAACGGGAACTCCATTCAACTTTCTTTTTTTTTTTAATTTAAGTATAGTCAATTTACAATGTTTCTTCAATTTCTGTTGTACAGCAAAGTGACCCAATCACACACAGTTACCTGCACTGTACAGTAGCGCCCATTGCCCATTCATTTACTCCAACAGCACATATTTATCAACAGTTACCTACTATATGCTGCGAGCTATGCTAATGGTACATAACAATGCTTTGCCTTTCATGAGGTTTTCATGAGAATCAAAAGACAATGTATATGAGAGTACCCTATAAAATTTAATGGGCTACAAACATAAGAAACATTTCCTGTAAGATTTTAAATTGCTTTTTGAAATAGAGAAGACAAAAATTATATTCAGCAGAGATTTAATATTCACGGAATTTTATTGAATTATAATTCCTGGAAATTGCTTTTTATCGTAACTTTCTTTAAAATGTATTATCCATTTTCTCTGAATATCAGATTCTGTATGACACTATATAATCAAAAATTCTTTATTAAAGAATTTTCAGGGAGTTCCCGTCATGGTTCAGTGGAAAAGAATCGGATTATTATCCACGAGGGCACAGGAGTTCTCCCTGGCCTCCCTCAGGGGGTTAAGGATCCAGCATTGCCGTGAGCTGTAGTACTCGTAGGTCACAGACAGGCTTGGATCTGGCATTGCTGTGGCTGTGGTTTAAGCCAGTGGCTACAGCTCGGATTCAACCCCTAGTCTGAGAACCTCCACATGCTGTGGGTGCAGCCCTAAAAACAAAAGACAAAAAAAAAAATTTTCATACCATGTGGGTGCATACCTCTGTGTGTGTGTGTGTGTGTGTGTGTGTGTGTGTGTGTTTGTGTGTTTTGGGAAATGATGTTCTAGCTATCTTATTGTCCTTGCAGTTGAGATAAGTTACATTTTTAGTTTTGTTGTTTTTGTCTCTAAATCTATATGGTTTATGATATTAATATGTTCTTTCACATCCTCCAATTCAAAAATTAGTGCCCTTTACTAAGTTATTTTGTTCTTGATAGTCATAATTAACTTTGCAGCTGTTTCTGTAGACCATAATCATGAAACAAACATCTGTTTTACATTATCCATATCTTTCCCTTCTATTTAATACAAAGACACAGTGAACTTACATTCAGGTCAAGCACTTAGAGGTGTTCAAGAGATTTGTACTATGGCACTTAAATCTTTTCAGGAAAACATACAAAATATGTAATTAAGCTCTGAGCCTTTACTGAGCTTCCTCTTATGTTCGGAATTATTTTGTCTCATCGGAATAAAAAAGTGCGAGGAACTTTATTAGATTAAAAATCTTTATAGATTGAAAAATGGGCGACCATATTGTGGTTACACTGTCAAGTGTTAATGGGGTGATTGCTGTGAACTCACTCCATGGTTCATGGACAAGGCTGGAGATGAATCGTCCCTTGATGATGTTAGGGCTGGGGATAAGAATATTACAAACACTAACTACATCTTCTTAGATGGTTATTATAATCTCTTGCTCCATTGGCCAAAGGTGAGGCCATAAGATTTGCTCTGAATAATGAAATGTGAGCAAAAGTAAAGGGTATTACCTACAAGGAAAAGCTTTTAGAGTTAGTGCATGGATAATGAGAATTACTTTTCTTTGGGTCATGAGATAGGCAGGGCAGTAGGAGAAGACTATGTAATCAGAGTGTGGAGTAGAGCCAGAGTTGACCCATATTGCTCAGGTAATATGTGCAAGAAAGAATAATTTGCTATTATGAGCCTCAGAGTTTGAGTTTATGCATAACTTAGACTCTTCTAAGTGATATTAGCAAGTAAATATTTTAGAGGTTTTTAATTGCATTTCAATCTCTTGTTTTAGTACTGGCCTATAGGTGGTGCTCACTTACTATTGGATAAAGCAAAAAATTCTGTGATTTTAAGGGAATATATACTAAATGCTGGAAATGCAAATTAAGATGATAACATTGTCCTTAAATGACTCATTATCTCATTGTAACCAGATACATCTCCAGCTATAGTATCATGTGATAAGTGGAATAACAGAGGTATGAGCAAAGTATATAAGTAACTAAAATGAGGGCGCCTAATTCAGACTTAGGAGATATAGGGAGAAAGCCTTGTGCTATATCTGCCTAACCATTTACTAGCATCACTCCACATGTTATCCCTTCTTCTCCAAGGAGAGAGTCACTGACAAATTGCTGTGTTAATTTTTACTGATTCTGTGATAGATTTTCATAAAATTTGTTGCTATAAATAGCACAAATGCATTATATTACAGCTCTATATATTAGAAGTTCAACACAGGACTCAGTGGCTAAAAATCAAAGCGTTGGTAGGGCTGTGTTCCTTTCTGTATGTTCTAGAAGAGAATTTCATTTCTTTTCTTTTCCACTATCTAAAGGCTGCCCACATTCCCTGTCTCATGATCTCCTTCCTCCATCCTCAAAGCCTACAACTCCAAGTCAGATCCCTCTCACGTTGTATCACTTTGACCTTATATTTTACCTCCCTTTTCCACTTTCCAGAACCCCTGTGATTACACTGAGACCACATAGATAATTCAGTATAATTTCCCAATTTTAAAGTCAGCTGGTTAGCAACCATAATCCTACCTGCAATTAAGTTCCCTTTGCCATCTAAGTTATCATGTTTACAGGTTCCTAGGATTAAGACCTGAAGCTCTTAGGCAGGAGGGCTGTTTTTCTGAATTCTATAGTTACTAATTAGATTCACTGGATCAAATCTCCCTGATAAGCTAAGTTGCTATGGCTTAAAATACAAAGGCACCCTCTCTGATTCTTGACTCAGATATAGGTCACACCTGTCTCTCAGGACAGCCTGGTCATCTTCCAGACTCGACTCTATTGCACGTGTCCAAGAAAGTGGGTTGAGGGGTTTAAAGCTCTGAAGATCATTTCCACCAAGCCTGGCAGTGCTGACACCAACAGGGTGTCTGTAAGGGAAGTAGGGTGGTTACCTTCAGGAGACTTGGAAGGAAAGAAGGGAAGAATCTGCACAGAATGCTTCTCTCTTCAGTAATACAGGCCCAGGGAGATTGAAGGCAAAGGAAACATCAAATCACCAATGGCCTGTTCCAGGTCCCAGACACCAGCTGCTGTACAGATCCTGCCTGAGAACATGGTGGCCTTTGCTTTGCAGCTCCCTGTTATTTTTCTCTGTAGGGATACAGCCCCAAGCAAGTCCCATTCTTATTGACCAAGATGCTTGGCCTCCTCAATCAATAGAAATTGATGAGGCCAGATAAGAAATTCAGGCATTGCTTTATAGGGACTCCTTCTGCAGCAGGAAGGAGGAAGACAAGTAATAGATCCCTTTACTTGATTCTGAATGGGTCAAAAGCTGGTTTCTCACAGGGGGTGAGGGTAGGGGTGGGTCCCAGGGTCAAGTCAGAGGGGCAGCTTAGAGGTCTGCCCACCCGCTTCGTGGTGCTGTGTGCAGGGATCATGCATACATAGTACCTTGCTTTTGCTCCTGGCTCCTCAGAAATAGCATTTGTGTTTTTAATCTTTTTGTATCTTGTTTATAATCTGTCCCAACTGCACATTCATGCAGTTATTCTTCGTACCTTGTGGTTTCTTTGCATTTTGTTGCTGGAGGAGATATTTGTCCAAGTGCAAGCACTGCAGAGAAAGGCCCCAGGTCCTAGGTCCCAGGTCCCAGCCTATTTCACTATGATTTAGATCATAGGAGAGAAATCAGAATCACAACTCAGTACTGAAACCTAATTTACATTCTTCAATTAAATGTTTACCCAGATTCCAATGTGAGATGTAGGCTGAGTTAGTTATAAGTGAAAATTGTTTTGTGTTTTTTTATTGTTTTCCAAATATCCATTCATTGGGAACTCTAGGATTATAGAACGCTGGCAGTGGAGTTATAATAGGAAGAACAGAGCCCACATGTGCTATTTTTTTTCTCTAAGATGAATCCACTTGGAAGTTAGTTGATTTGAATGCTGGGACAAGTTGGGAAAAAACCTATTTCCAAATTTCTATCCAGGGTCCAATGGATGCCATGGCAGAGACTCATTTGTCTTATAACCTCAAATAGAACTAAAGTGAGGCCACCTTAGTCAGGAGACAGAGTCTCATAATTAGAACCAGGCTAGTTACACTGTACTTACTCTGTATATATGATTGTAGTGTAAATAAATGTGTAATTCTGATATGTGATATAGATTTTCAAATGCTGGCTCTCTGAAACTTCACCAAAATTACCTATTGATAAGATAAATTTGAGTTTATTCATTACTACTGTAAAAGAGAATACTATTTTGCCATGGTCTTTGGAATGTGTCAGAATGGGAGGGAAAAGTCAGAATATTTACTGAGATTTTTTTTTTATCCAATGCATGACCTTGGTTAGGATTGGAAAAAGACTGTGATATAATAGTACAGTATTTGTGAATAGAGTAAGGCAAGAATTTTGAGACAGTAGATTCAAAGTGTCTTTGTCACAAACTGTAGTTTGATGTTTTCTTTAAAAGATTTGATGGGTATTTTAGGAAATTCCTAAAATGAGTAGAGAACATGTTTGCAGCTCTAACTTCCTGGTCAAGAGTCTCCTGAGAGAGTTAAGTAAAAGTCATGGTGACAGCAGACAGCAAACAGTGTAAGACAGGGTAAAATTGTCTAAGACCACAAAACAGTGTAAAAACTTCTAGAAATTACTGATGATATAGCCCTTTAGTTACCAAAATTAGGAGAAAATGTTAATGTACTATGGAAAGTTGTTCGTAAGGCACTTGATATCCAATTGAATATGAAAATGCTTCAAGGAGTGTAGGGATTCCAGACTTTGATGAATACTGAATTGAAAACTTTGGGTTTGTGTACCTAGCTACCACTTTCTTCTAGGAACTGATATTTTTCCTGTCTCCTTCATAATCTACATGACTGTAGTGAGAAAAGTTATAATGTTAAACACTGTCTTTTGGCCACAGTCGAATACTCCAGGGCTAGGATAGGAGCATGATCCAGATTTGTCCATTGAAGACTTGTTTCTGAAGATTTTGAACTGGAAATTAAGAAAATCAGGAACAGTTTGATCCATTTCCTGAAGTTGCATACTTACTTTTATTTATGAATTTATTTATTTATTTATGGCCGCATTTATGGCATATGGAAGTTCCTGGGATAGGGGGCTAAATCTGAGCTGTAGCTGGGGCATACACCACAGCCACAGCAACATAGGATCTGAGCCACATCTGTGACCTATGCTGCAGCTCGTAGCAATGCCAGATCTTTAACTCACTGGGCAAGGTCAGGTATTGAACCCACATTCTCATGGACACTATGTTGGGTTTTTAACTCACTGAGCCACAACAGGAACTCCTAGATAAGAGTACTTTTAAAGCTTGAGAAAACAAAAAGCATTTCTTGAAGTTAAAGGAGGCAAGTTGACATAGATACCAATAAAAAGATATAGCAATGCTATATTCATAGGGGAATGGTTCTTTTTAAAACACAGGTTTCTGGGCCCCATCTCCAGACTTTTTTTTTTACTTTTGAGGTCTGTGACTGGACTGAGAATTATCGTTTCGAACAAGATCTCTGATGATACTAATGCAGTTGGTCCATAGACCACAGTGATCTGAAACCACTGATCTAGAGTAAAGAGGAAAAAAGCAGATGTCACATGGAAAAAAAAAGTCTTAGAAGTAAAGCAAAAATATAAGCAAAAATATATAAATAATATAACCACCATTAGTTCAATTCCCTTCTTAGATTCAGCTGTTTAAATAGGTTCATGGTATGTAATAGCCTGGAAAAGTAATTTGGAGGTAAGGAGAAGATTCTCAAAAAGAGAATGGAAATGCAATCGTTTTTCATTCTGAGTAGTGGAGGTTCAGTATATCCAGCTGCCACTAATTAAACACCTTAGATAACTGCCAAATCTATACTTGGCTTGTCACCACGATTTAGAGGGAAATGTCAATATGCTGAATATGGCAAAAGGGACACGGTTGCTAAGTTTCCCTAATAGCAATGTATTTGACAGTTATGAAATAGCTCAACTGACAGCTTCTAATAATAAAGCTATGTCTCTGAGAATTTGAGGCAAGGCTAAATGTGACACATATATATCATGTTATCTTTTTGAAAAAAGAATTATGATTTAGTGTATGTTTAAAAGAAATTAAAATCTCAACGTCTTTACCAATCTAGAAATAAAAAGCATCAAAATCTTGGACATTGATGGGATATGCTGTAATTACCATAGAGATTATCAGCCCTTATGGTTAAGATACTTAGAATCAAATCCCAGCAATGACTCCTTCTATTATGAAGTTAACCATATGGATATTAGTATTGAGTCATTCTACTTGGATTAGTTGAATTTATAGCATGGTGCTAAACGTATTATTTTTCTATAAAATGGTAGAGTTCTGAGGGGTCTACAGTTTTCGGGAGAGAATATACTAAATTTACTAAAAAAGGCCTTTTAAAAATATGAGAGTTCTCTGGTAGCTCAGCAGGTTAAGGATCTTGTATTTTCACTGCTGTGGCTTGGGTCATTGCTGTGGCATGGGTTTGATACCTGGCCTGGGAACTTCAGCATGCCACAAGTGTGGTCAAAAACAAACAAACAGACAAACAAACACCCAACACCAAAAAACAAACAAAAAAAAAACACTGAAAACAAACAAAAAAACAAACTCATGGAAGGATCTTCTATAACTACATACCATAGTCCCATGCAAAATTTAATGTAGGATAAATTCTTTCATTCGTATTATATTAACCACTTTGAGGCTTTCTTCCCTGGCCTTTACTATATATAACATATATAATTTAGAGACAAGAAAATAATGCATTAACTTAAAAACCAAACAATCCCAGTCTCTATCTTAAGGGTAAAAGAGAAAAATTGTAAGTATCAATAAACCAATTAGACCAACATAAATAAGCCCCCTTTAAAAAAATACTGGACACTGACATATTTTGGCAGTCTATAGGGTCTACAGTCACTTTTTTTAATTGTTGACTAATTATCCACTTTAAACTTAACATGTTATTATAGCAATTGTAATTAATGTTTTTCACCCACAAAGGAACATTTTACTAAACCAAATTAGGTGAGAGAGTCAAATAATTAACAACATAAAAGCAATAGAAATAGGCTATAAATATATGAAAAAATACATATGTATCTTCAATATTCCTAATAATTTGAAGAATTTAACTTTTAACAAAACATGTTTTGTATTTTATTTTTGAAATATAATTTAGAGAAAAAATATTGCGTGGATACTAGTTTAAAATTCAATGAGATGAGAAATGTTTAAAACTTATGTACCTTCCATCTCGATCAGGAAATGGAGGATGTAGAACACTCAGAAAGTTTATTATTTTTGTTAAAATCATCAGTTATATTTTTTAAATATTTTAATTTTTATTTTATATTTGAGTATTGTCAATTTATAATGTGTCAGTTTCAGGTGTACAGCAAAGTGATTCGGTTATACATACATACCTACCTATATGTAATATATATTATATATATTGTTTTTTCAAATTATTTTCACATATAGGTTATTATAGAATATTGAGTATAATTCCCTGTGCTATACAGTAGTGGGTACTTGTTGCTAATCTATTTTATAGATAGTAGTGTATATATGTTAATCCCAAACTCCAAATTCTGTCCCCTGCCACTCAACCTCTCACCTATGGTAACTATAAGATTGTTTTCAGTCTGTGAGTCTGCTTCTGTTTTGTAAATAAGTTCATTTGTATTTACTTTGTTTTGCTTACCTAGCTATTTACCATTTCTACAGTTCTTAATTATTTGTGTAGATCCAGATTTCCATTGGGTATTCTCTTTCTCCCTCAAGGAATGCCTTTAACATTCCTGAAGTGCAGAAGTGATCAATTCTTTCAGGTGCTGTATTTCAAAGAGAATATTTCGCTGTTCTTTTGAAAGGTATTTTTATAGGTATAAAATTCTAAGTTGACAGTGTTTTATTTCCAATACTTTAAACATGTTATTCCATTGTCTTCTCACTTACATATGTTTATGGCCAGAGTGTAATGTCATTATTGTTTTTGTTCCTCCAGATGTAATGTGTCTTTTCTGGCTGCTTTTAAGACTGTCTTCTTATCATGGGTTTTGGATAATGTGATTATGATGCTGCTTAATATAGGTTTTCTTCATGCTTCTTATATCTGAAGTTTGATCTGTTGAACTTGGATTTTTTTAGTTGATATTTTCCATCAAATTGGAAATACTGGGGCCATTAGTTCCCTAAGACTCCTCTCCCCACATTCTCTCTCCTTTGGCATCTCCAATTATATATGACACTAGAAGTTGTTCTGTAGTTCACTGATACACTATTCATTTATTTATTCCCATTTTTTCTTTATATATACTTTATTTTAAATAGTTTATATTGCTATAACTACAAACTTTATAATATGTATTCTGCATCATCTGTTGTTAATTTCATGTAGGGTGTTTTTCATTTTAAACTTTTCTCTTTTTCACTTATAAATGTCCAATTTGGGTCTTTTTTATCTTTCATTTCTATCTTCAAGAAGCTCATAATTTTCTCTATATCCTGAAATACATGAAATATAGTTACAACAACTTCTTTAATGGACTTGTCTACTAATTCCAACATCTGTGTTATTTCTGGGCCTGTATCTTTCTGCTGATATTTTTATTTATCATATTTTCTTGCTTTTTTGTATGCCTAGCAAATTTTTTAATTTGCTGACAAATATTGTGAATTTTATCTTGTTTTGTGCTAGATATTTGTATATGTCTGTAAATATTTATGGGCTTCGTTTTGGGATACAGTTAAGTCACTGGAAATGGTTTGATATTTTTAAGTTTCACTTTTAGGCTTATTTTCAGAAGGAACAGAGCAGCTGTTAGTCTGGGGCTAATTTCTCCACACTTCTGAGACAAAACTTTACCAAGTTTTCTACCCACTGTTCAGTCTATTTTAAGGTTTTTGCATTTTGGTAGGTAGGAATACAAAGTGTTTGTAGGTTGGTTTGAGCTCTGAAAATTTTTTTAGTTTGGTCTGTTTTTGATGGGTCTTTCTCCAGCTTTGGGTACTTTTTCTTATGCTTAATGTAACCTCAGCAGATCAGTAGTTACCTTAAGACTTGAAGGGAACCTTGTGCAGTTCTCCATATTCCTAGTGAAATCCCCTTCTCTTCATGCAGCTCTCTCCTCTCTTACTTTTCCTGAAATTTCTTGCTGGCTTCCCAAATTCTCAGTTCTGTTTTCCTGAATATAAGGCGGGAATGGGCTCCTCTTCCATACAGTGCAATAGTAATAATAATAAGGCTATCATGTACATTTCTTTCTCTCCAGGTTACCTCTCCAGTGCAACCTAATGTCCAGTGTCTTAAAACTGCTGCCTCATATACGTTTTTTCTAGTTCAGTAGTTGTTTAAGGCAGGTGTTCAAATTTAGTCAAATTTACTTCATCTTGGTCAGAAGTCAGTGTTCGAATAGATCAATATAGAAAGGAAAGAAAAACTAGAAACTCACATTGTTTTCTACTTCATCAATGGGAAACTTCAGTGGAAACTTACTTTTAAATGCCTTTGCATGGGCTTTCTATATAGTGGAGATAAAGTTCTGCAATTTTGTCTGTGCTTCTATGTCATTACATAGGCAGTTCCTACACAAAAAGCCTAATTGTCAATAATCTCAGAATAATCAATTTTTATATAAAATATATTGATGCTGGAAACAATAATAAGCCTAAAAATACACAAATATATGACTCTATCAATTTCTATCTTAATTTTCCTTTTAAAACATAATCAAAGGAATGGGAGAACACAGTGCTCTAAGTATAGTAAAAGTCAGTGAGGAAATGCATTCCAGTGTGAAATGAAAGGGGATATTTTCACTGGACCTAAAACAATGTTATTTAGAACTATATTCTAAAAGAGTCATAAATGGAGAAGTCTATTTAAAGAGAATGTAACTTTGAAAATTCAGTGTTTTTGTAATTATTTTATTTCATAAAATGACTGCTTTAATCTATATCAGAAAAAGAATTTGCTTCAAAACTTCAAAGAAGCTAGCTGGAGGACATTTCTGACCTTGTGGTTCATAAAAGAATAGCATACATTTTATATGTATATTAATGTGAAGCTTGGATTCTATGCAGAATTCAAAGTTTCAAAAATATATAAATGAATCCTTTCTGAAAGTCTAAAACAAAAGGCTTTGTTTGACGTTAAATTAGAAAAGGTAGTGCAGTATATTTCCCCATCTATATTTTTTGTATCACCATGTTTAATTTGTAAAATTGATTTTTTTGAGATTATTCATACCTGTTTAATTTTTTTTAAATGGATAAATATTTTCAACACTGACAATCTGAAAATCACTAACCTAGAATAGCTTTCACTTTAAAAGTAAGCTGGCTTCCTAAGTCATACCTGCCTGATGCTAAAAATGGGATCTGAATAATTTTATATTTTGCTCACAATGCACAACTATTCTTTTTCTTTCTATGTAACTTCCCTCACCACCTCCTCACCTCCTCACACAATTATTTCTCAGAGTGCCCTGGAGCATCTCATGTGTGCTCGTGTCCACATTTCCCTCTGCTTTTAGAGGGCATCTACTATTTCTTCTTTTCTTCTCCTCCCCATGGTATCCCCTAGTGATACTTCTGGAGCCTACGAAATCTTTGAAGAGATATTGACAAAGCCAATTACATTCTGGAAGAAGTCATCAAAGCCATCCTACACTACTTGCCTAAGAGAACACTTTCTCTCATTTCTCTATTTCCAATGGTTTTGTCCCTATTTAAACTTACAGATCTCCTCTGTACTCCCAACATTCTGTAACAACAACCCAAAACAAGAAATATATCCTTTACTGTACTCTCTCCCAAAATAATTTAACACTCATTTACACAAGCAGTTCTTTGCTTCAGATATCATGCAGAAGTTTTAAATTTTATGCAATGTCTCAGCCATCATCCAACAGCTAGGCTTAATTAAACATTAAAATTAATTTCAACAAATGAAGACAATTCTTTAAATATCAGAAGATTATTGCTTCTTTTATAAAACTCATTTAGGCTTTAGAAAGCTTGGACTCTAATATCAATTTTCTCTATTAGTCATATGTAATTTTTGCTTAGCATCCCAACAGTACAAAGAAAAATTCAAATTAAAGGATGCAGAACTAAAGACTTTCACCTTGAAATTTTATAGTAAATTAAAAAAAAAACTTTAATTCAATTAGTTCTCCTACTCATTGTTTTATATACTTCAGTGAATCACAAAGTCTGACTAGGGTGATATTCCTAAATTGATTTTCTGTCTTTTTCAGAATCCCTAACTTTCCTTACTTCTTACAGTTCTGGTATTTGACTAAGGTATTATATTATATGCTTCCTAGTACATTGTATTTGATTTGGACTGAAAGTGGGGTAATCAAAGGAAATACACTACAGCTAAAATTAATTATACCACAATATTAGAAGCCTCATCAATAATTTACTCATAGGTGAATGTTATAGAAACTATCTACATGAGCTAATAAAGTGGAAGGAAGGAAGAAAGAGTAGGAAGAAAGGGAGGAGGAGGGAGAGAGAATATGGCCTAGAAATCTGGCAATTTCTTTGACTTCTTCTAGTGTTTATTTTCACATCTATTTCAATATGTTCCCTTAGCAAAATGATTTTCTAAGTCTTCCCTATCCACCTAAGATAACTATCTGAAAGCTTCTTAATTTTAGCTGACTTTCAGATTCAGCAACACAGAGAAGGTAACTATCTTTGAATCCCAACTTATAATTCTGGTGGCAAATCTGTATTTTGCATCTGCCTTGGATCCAAACAAATTGACAGAGATGAAGAAATAGTAGAAAGCTAGTTTGTGAATTGAGGGAGCAAGCAACCCTAAGAAAGAGGACAAAAAAATCAGAGAAAAATTTATAATATGCTGGATAAAACTGTCAAAATGTGCCTATAACACAGGAATTTCAATGGTCAGACAAGTCAACCTGTAGAATTTATACAAAATATCCAGGCAGAATACTAATTGAGAGCAAAAACAAAAGAACCACAAAGTATCACACTGGGGAGTTCCCATTGTGACTCCCTGGGTTAAGGACTCAACTTTATCTCTGTGAGGATGAGGGTTCAATCCCTTTCCTTCCTTAGTGTGTTAAGGATCTGACAGTACAGTGGCATAGATTGCAGATACAGCTCCCAACCATTGTTGCCTGGGCTGCAGCATAGGCTCCAATTCAACCCCTGAACTTCCCTATGCCATATGGGTGCAGCTGTAATAGGAAGGAGAAAAAAAAAAAAAAAAAAAGTATTAGCCTAGATCCCCTAGATCCTATTTATTTTATCTAGTTTCACTTTAAACCAATGTAATCCCTCTCTTCAACCATTCTTATCTATTTAATTCTTGCTGTCTTTTATCTTTCTATTTCTCCCATGCTCTTTATACTCTTCTATACAGATTCTCCCTGTCATTTGAAAGTAATCTAAAGCTACTAATTTACCATTAAGCTTTCAACAAATTAAAATTCTTATTGCACTTGGTTATTATATATTGTGACATTATTTGTTATTTTCTTCCTATAAGAGTTGTGTTTGCTAATTTTCTTATGAGAATAAATATTTTAAACATTATTTCCTAAAAATATTCAAGTATCATAGCCTTTACAGAGTTTGTCCCTAATTAGGACAATTTTTTAATGTATATTTATTAAGCCTCCCTGTATGTAAGAATACGTGATACACTTCAGGAAAACCAGGTATAAGAAGATATCAGAAAGTTTTTTTTCTCCTTCTTGTGTTATTACTCTTCCTACATTAGATATCTAAGTGTATAAGGGGGCAAAAATGCAACATAAAGTAAACTCCCTTTTCCAATGTCAATTTCATTAAAAGTTATGTTTAAACAATTTGATTTAGGTCATAATTTGCAAAGAGGAAAGGGTGAATTTCAAATTTTACCTTGAAATTATTCTCTTTATCTACAAAGTCAGGCATCACACTTTGAAATAGACATGATTGTTTTCTTCTCTTTGTACAGAGTTCAAAGTCATTCCTAATTTTAGTTAATAATTTATGCACACATGTAATTCAAGAATTTTAAAAGATTCATTCAATTCCAGGCAAATAAATGAAACTGGAGATTTAATATTAAATCTTACAAGCTCAAACTTTTAAATTAGGGGAGAACAAATGTTGACAATATTTACCAAAGCTTGGTCAACATCAAGAAAGGCAGTTGACTTTTTATATTGTAAAGAGGAATCAAAATTGATTATTTGGTTCCCTCAGAATTCTGCCCTTGCTCCTGATTTCTGCCATTATCAAGGGCTCGGTGGTGCTATTGTGGGCCCAGATACAGGGTTACTGACATTTATAACCTGTAAAATCCATGTGACTCTGTTGGTTGGCACATAGGTAAGACAGGTTTATGGAGGGTCAGTTCCAAGCGGCCCACTTGACAACTGTTATGGACTGAATTGTGCCCTACCCCCAATTCAAACATCAACCCCCAAAGTGACTGTTTGTGGAGATAGAGCTTTAAGGAAAAATTTAAGGTTAAATGATGTCATAAGGATGGGAAGGTCATCCATTTGCAAGCCAGGAAGAAAGCTCTCTTCAGAACCCAACCATGCTGGCCCCCTGATCTCAGACTTTCAAGCTCCAGAACTGAGACAAAATACAGTTCTGTTGCTTAAACTACTCTAGCTATAGCATTTTGTTGTGGCAGCCCAAGCTGACTAGTACAGCTGACCACAGTGATTTACAACTCGAGTGCACTTTAATAAAATCATAATAGTGTTAATGCTCTGTATGTTGGTGTGTGTTACATGGGATGGTATGAGCACAGGAAAAAAAAAAAGGATTTTGTGAAAAATAGTGAAGTTAGAAAAAAGTGAAATTACAATGTAACATAACCAAAAATGTTTATAATAGTAAATGAAAATAAGGTATCATGCTGTCTATGATATCGCTGCAAATCTGGATGTATGGAATATGGCCATAGGTTATTTTTGCAGTAACTACAAAAGAAGGAAGGCGCCCTGATGTCAGATTATGTTGTCCCTGGTAAAGTTAGGTATTCTACTATTAGGCCTAAACATTGGCAAAGGACTAGCTTTCCTTAAAAACAGTGCTAAAGATCAAATGGCTAGTCCTGAACTAGTTCAATTCTCAGCCCACGAATGGCATTACTTTCTTTGTAACATGTACACCTTCTCAACTTTTTAAAAAAGCAAATACTATATGATTATTGCTAAAACAAACAAAAAGGAAGAGGATTCTCTGACAGTCAGCAAGGTGTGTCTGTTAACCTTCAATTATCAGAAGGTCAAAGTCCAGAGACAAATGTGTGAAAGATGGGCATAATTATTTAAGTGCCCTGGAAAAATTTAAAAATAGGCTCAGAAGCCTTCTATTCGAGGACAGGAGATGTAATACTTACTAATACAGGCCTTACTTTGACTAGAAAGTGTTTTAAATCATTAGGGTAGTGGGAGAAAAATGAAGAATGGAATCCACGGGGGAGACTTATCATGGAAAAGCTAATGGAGGTGGAGAACTGACCTGGGTTTTAAAGAATGATTGAAATTCGAATACGAGTAATTTCCAGTCCTTATACTGAATTAGAATCTCTTCAGGAGTTTTAAAAAAATACCAAAGTCTGGGTTGAATAGGTATTTTTTTAAAAGGTTGCCTGTTATTGTAAATATAGAGCTGATGTGGGAACCACTGTGTAACAAGGTTCAAGTGGCAGCTGTTGCTTTAGATCAGCATGAGAGCCTATTAAAAATGCAGAATCTCAGTCCCAAATCAATACTCAATGAATTGGAATCTGCCTATTAAGATTTTAGAAGTAGTAGAAACAAAGACACTCTGTAGAATAAAATCTGACATAAATGTGCAGCTGCACTTTAAACCCTGGGACTCTTTCTTGTTCTACATTCTAATATTTGAAGTCATCTCCTGATTAAAATTGCATAGTTCAGACCTATATTGTCAAATAATCAATATAATTTTTCAACTTAAGAATACACCCAAAGACTCAGTAATGATTCAGAAAAGTTAGATTTCAAATACCACTTCCATGAGAATTTTCCATTTTAAAACCCTGAGAGGATGGCTTTCCTCACTTCTTTCCTAGGCTTTAATGGAATAATTTTTTTTTTCTTAAAGGTTTAAGCAACTCATAACATCTAAATAGATACCAGACTATCTTGGAATATGAACACTATTTGTAAATAATATCATTTTTGGGATCTTGAAGAAAGAGGATTCAGAAGTTCCCATAAGCAAGAAGTTGTGCTTTCTTTAAAAGGCAGTACTTTCTCTTGGTGAACATGGGGTAGTAATTCACAGTTCTAGTTTTCTTAGGCAGGTCTTAGTAGATGACTCACCCCATGGCATTGGTCATGCCAATTAACCTCTCGGTGCCATTAAGAAAATATATCTGAAATAGATATTGATTTTTCAGAAGTCAGACATCAAAATTTGTTTGTTTTTTTGTTTTTTGTTTTTTTTCAGTACTGCACCCGCAGCATATGGAGGTTCCCAGGGTAAGGGTCAAATTGGAGCTATAGCTGCCGGCCTATGCCACAGCCACAGCAACACAGGATTCGAGCCACATCTGCGACCTACCACAGCTCATGGCAAGACCAGATCGTTAACCCACTGAGTAAGGCCAGGGATCGAACCTGCATCCTCATGGATGCTAGTCATATTCGTTAACTGCTGAGCCATGATGGGAACTCCAGACATCAAAATTTGTTGATCAGGCAGGACAAAATTGACCAATTTTTTTTTAATCAATAATGATATGTATTAAAATGAAAGATAAAATTTCTCTCTATATCATTTCACAATCTGATACTTGAAGAAAGCTGTTTGAAACAGTGAAGAAAAGTCCTCTGAAGATTTATTTTATATTGCTTTGCACTCCATATCTGTCAGCAAAAATAAATATTTTCTTCTTGTAAAATGCCAGAGGCCCCAATGTCATTCCTTTTTTATTTTTATTTTTTTGCCACACCCATGGCATGTTGGAGTTCCTGGGAGAAGGATCTAACCCACATCACAGCAGTGACCTGAACCACAGCAGTGGCAACGTGGTATCCTCAACCACTAGGCCACCAGGGAACTCCCCCAATGTCATTTCCAGTGGAAGGAAACAGGGAAGTTTGCATCAAATGCTGATTAAAACACAGCATTATTAAGGGCAATCTACAACTTCACATGTAAATCTGCTCGTTTCTTGACTCCAGCGCACAGCCTGTGCAGTCAACAACTGAAAATGAATGGTAGCTTTCTTCATCAGATCTCAGTTATGATTGTATCATTTTCCTACTTTCATGGTTCTTCTTTCTCCTAGCAAGGATGTGATAAAATAGACACTTGAGGTGAAATCTTTTAAAATGCTACAGGAACATTTGCATTTAAAAATTAGAAGGAGGCCTCTGTTTAAACCCAAAGAATGGCTTATGAATGATAAAGTTTACTGTAGCCAGTAAGTCAGGGAAATGTATTGGCAGATATAAAATTCTTTTCTAATACCTTCTCAAACCACAAAAGGAACTGCATAACTTGTGTGTATATGTGTGTGTGGTGTATTTATATATTTATGTATATAAAATATTGAACCTACTTCCTGGAGGATTTCTCCCCTCTAAATATGAAAAATAAATTATATTTTATTTTACATTATATTTAATTTGTGTGGTCAGTTTTGAGATAATCTTCAAAGTTCTTTTTGGCAGCCAAGAAGATCCTAAATGATGCAAAGTGAAAGGGAGTGGAGTTGCATGTCTCCTCACCCACGAATTTCCTAGTGGCACTGTCCATGTGGTTTAAAAGATCCCACATCCAAGCTTGGTCATCCATAAATGAAAACACCAGGCTTAATGATCTGTAGAGTTACATTCTGTATTGACTCTCCAACTTTTACTATACCTGATAGTAGTAAACCAGCAAATTATCTCAAAGTTTCACACTATGTCTTATATCATTTTCATGTGTAAATATTATAAGGTAAATGAATTTCAGTGTATAATAAAGGTAGGAAATGGGTGTATTTTTTTATGTTACTCTCTTCTCCCACATGTGTGTTTAATAGTTTTGATCCATTGCAACCTTTCCTAAATGTGATTGTGTTAGGCCATGGACAAAAAAATTCAGTTATGTACATCACAATCTCTGAACACACTATGCAATACTCAAATCAATAGTAAAACGTAAACAACAATCATAATGCTTTATAAATGTTAATTTAAAAAACTCATTAAAACCCATGAGTAAGATAATTACAAACTATAATTGAAAATTATTAAAATAATAAAATTATCCATTGAAAATATGAAATCTTACAGATGTCATATTTAGAGGCAAATATGTAACAGTACATGCCTTTATTAAAAATGAAATTACAGGAGTCCCCATTGTGGCTCAGCAAGTTAAGAACTTGCCATAGGGTCTGTGAGAATGATGTTTGATCACTGGCCTCACTCAGTGGGTTAAGGATCTGGGGTTGCCACAAGCTGAGGTTTAGTTCGCAGATGCAGCTCAGATCCAGCATCACTGTGGCTATGGTGTAGGCCTGCAGCAGCGGCTCAGATTCAACTCCTAGCCTGGGAACTTCCATTTACCATGGGGGCAGCCATAAAAAGAAAAAAAAATGAAAATACAATTTTAACACAATTTTTAAAGACTTTATTTTTCTTTCAGAGCAGTTTTAGGCTCAAAGCAAAATTGAGAGGAAGGTACAGAAATTTCTCATGTACCACCTAACACCACTCATGCTTAACCTCCCCTCTTATCAACATGCCCAACCTGAGGGGTACATTTGTAATACTTGATCAACCTGTATTGCCATATCAGTATCACCCAAAGTCCATAATTTATGTTAGAGTTCATTCTTGGAGTTGTACACTCTATGGGTTTGTACACATAATGACATGTATCCACCATTATCATATCATACATTATTTTCACTGCCTGAAAATCCTCTATGATCTGTATATTCTCCTCCTCAACCCCTGGCAACCACTGATACTTCTAGTGTCTCCATAGAAACTCTTTTCTAGAATGTCATATGTTTAGAATCATACAGTATGTACCCTTTTCAGAATCACTTCAACCCCATGTTTGCAAAAAGGAGAAAGCAAATATATGTAAATGTATCTTAATTTTAGAAATTATGAAGGAAAACATAGTAGTTATAATGACTACATTCAAAGGCTAGCTGTGGTAATAAATTAAAACACAGATAATAAGATAACCAGAGGAAACAAAAAATCTAGCTGTGATAAAAACATAGATAATAAGATGACTAGATAAAACTAAAGAGCTAACTGTGATAATGAAGTAAAACACAGATAATAAGATAACTAGGAAAAACTATATACTCTTCTTATTCTAATAAGTTTGAACTTTCAATAGACACTTTAGGAGACTGTAACTGATCAAAATTAATTTTAGGTGTATAATCAAAGGGCATTAATAAGTCTTATGGCAGGAAGTTCCCATGAGGTGCAGTGGGTTAAGGATCTGTAAGGATCTGCGTTTGCCACAGATATGGCACAGGTCACAATGTGGCGTGAGTTCATTCCTTTGCCCAGGAATTTCTGCATGCTGCCAATAAGGCCAAAATAAATTAAAAAATAGCATAAATCTTATGGCAAAGTTTTAACTAAAGTCACATATAAAGCTGTAAAAATAGGATTTCCATATAAAACTATTAAAATAAACTCAATTTTACAATAGCATCAAGAAGAACAGTTTGAGTGTTCTCTCTCTCTCTATATATATACATATATATAAAATAGTTTTACAGCACAAGAAAATTACAGAATTTAATAAAGATTTTCATTTCCTTATTTGTGCAGGCAAGGAGTACTGAGATTTATTTTACTTTAGATATTATAAAATGCAAAAAAATGATGAATAATCATATTTACATGTATATTTGTCTATAATTCTGTCACCATATTTGACAGTTAATACTAAAATGTCTTACTAGAGTTACTTGAAAATGAAAACACTAACATTTTCATGACTCTATTTCACCCTTTCTTCAATATAATCTGTAAGTTGAAATTCTATGTTGATGAAAAGTTTCATCTCATCCCCTCATGACAGCATCTTCCATCTGAGATGCTAATGATATCAGAGTTTGAGGTAAGCATATAGTGTATCACTGAATCAGAATTAAAAGTATTAAATCATTGATTAGGGATGTACTTTAAATGTTATGTTGTCCAAACAGATATCCTGTAACTAAAAGATTTAATTTTACCTCTGATCACACACTCATAGTGACAGAAAAATTTATCGCTTTGAAAGACAAAATGCACAACAATGTAATAATCTGGGAGAAATTTAAGTAACTTCTGTGTAAGTCTGTGAGTACATTTTTGTGTTTGGTGTAAGATAGATTCATTGTCATTCTTCATGTGGCAATCTAGTTTTTCCAACACCATTTACTGAAGAGAATGTCTTTTTCCCAGTGTGTATTATTGTTGCCTTTGTCAAATATTAATTGACTTGCACTTTATGTGTGCATTATGCCTAGCTGTATAGTCTGTTCCATTGGTCTAATGTCTTTGGGGTTTTGTTTTTGCCAGTACCATACTGTTTTCATTACTGTAACTTTGTAATATAATTTTAAATCAGGAAGTGTGATGCCTCAAGATTTGTTCTTACACAAGGTGATAATAGTTTTAACTGTGCTGATGGATTGTATATATTCAGGACAATTTAATGATTAAAGTATAGTCTGAAACTTACAAAGGTAAACTTCTCCCAGATTATTACATTGTTGAATATTCTGTCTTTCAAGGTAATATATCTTTCTGTCATCATGAGTAATCAAAGGCAAAATGAAACATTTTAGTTGCAGGAGAGCTCTTTGAACATCATAATATTTAATTTATTTGCTCAAAATCTACCTCCTTAGACAAAAAGAATGAAATATTTAAATCTAGGTCTCTCATGCTGATTATTCCTCCTGGTATGAAATCACTCATTTAATCTCCTTTTGTGTTTGTGTGTGTGTGCTATTATATAATATTCTTCAAGTTCAAATGACACAGAATGACTCAAGACTTTGTTGGATAATTTGATATATATAGAGAGAGAGAGAAAGAAGAGAGTGACAGTTGGGAGAGTTGGCATGTAATTAAAAAGATAATCTTACAGGCCACACAGATGCTAAATTGTCTTCCAGGCCCCATACCCTTTCATGCATTTAGCATTATAAATTTATTCAAAACACTTTTGAGAATCTATTAAGTGGTACAGATAGCAGGTTGGGTGACTAATATGTTGCTCCCCCGTCCAATATAGTGCACTACCACACTTATGACTCAGTATCTCTTTCTATTTTTAATACTTTGTTATTGCTGATACAGAGTCAGAGTCATTTTTTACTGTGTCAATTCTGAACTTGCTGTGTGTCTTTGGATAGGTAAATTTCTAAGTATTTCTTTCTCTCTAAAATGGGACTAACAATTAATACCTTCCTCATATCCTTATTATGAAGATTAAGTAAAAAAAAACTATGTGAAAGAGGTAAATTATCTGGCCTTTCTAACTGCTTAATAAATGACTATTATATAGGTGATGGCTTTATATTATTTCCAACTTTTCTGCATTTTTATACTAGGCAAATTGAGAGAAAACATTTAAATATTTAATTATGTTTATTGAAACAATATAGTTTATTATATACAATGACAATTAAATTATATATTTTGAACCTAGACTATCCACTTTATTGAATATAAGAACAATGATTTTATAGGAATCAACAAAATAAATAAATGAAATGGCAATCATTGGATTTATTTGAAGAGTAGCAATTTTCTTAACTTCTTATGTATTTCCAGTATATGTTTATATGATTATCTGAGATCATGCTTGAAACAATCTGAAAAGGCACATAGTCTTATCCCTACTTTAGAGGTGTACAAATTTTGTAAAAGATGGAAAAGAACGTGTTGAGCATCATCTGTCTAGTTTGGGTAGAGCTATTGCTATAAATTTTCTTGTTCTAAATGATATGCATATTAATAGGTCAGAATACATAAATTCTAAAATATTTCCTAGGAAAAAAAATGCATCAATTCCTTATAAATATAAGAGTTCCATGCTCACACAGACAGGTTCAATGGCATATAAGAAGTTGATTTCTGAGGAGAGAGAACAAGATGGCGGAGGAGTAGGAAGACACGCTCGCCCTCTCCCACAAACACAACAAAAAAAGCACATCTACAGAATAAATGACTCGCACAAAACAGCAACCAATCGCTGGCAGAGGAACCTAAACTCCAATAACGGCAAGAAGTTCGTGACATTATTGGGCAGAACGGGAGAAAAGAGGAGAGTGAGAGAAGGTGAATCCGAGCGGGACGGGCGCTCCCGAAAGGGAACTGCGAGGAGAAAGGGATCCCGCACCCTGGAAAGTCACCTACCGGGGGAAAGATCAAGCAAACCGGAGAAATCTCCAGATGCAGAGAAGAGTGTAGCAGTAAGTTGGAATACGGAAAAACCGATCAAGAACCCAACAGACCATCTGAACTACAGGCACAGTCACCAAAAATTGAGACGCCTGGGTGGGGGCTGGGCACCGAGACCTCGGCTCCAGAGGTTAGTCCCCGAGAAAGGGCTGGGGGAAGCCTGGGTGGGGGCTAGGCACCGAGACCTCACCTCCAAGGTTAGTCCCCGAGAAAAGGCTGGGGGAAGCCTGGGTGGGGGCTAGGCACCGAGACCTCGCCTCCAAAGTTTAGTCCCCGAGAAAGGGACGGGGGATGCCTGGGTGGGGGCTGTGCACCGAGACCTCAGCCCAGGAGGTTAGTCCCCAGGCTGGGGGGGTGGGGCGGAGCGGAAACTGCTTGAGAGGTCTAGAAACCATTTGATGGGGCAGAGACTGCCTGGGAGACTAGAAAACAAAGCTGTCGCAGAGGAAGGGAACAATACTCTAGGGGCGGGGAAGTGGAAAGCCGCATCAGAGGGAACCTGGGAGAAGAGCCTGGTCTGTGCCCATGCTGGGGAGGGGAGAGAAGAAGGGATGGGTCCCCATAGAATACCCCCCACGCCACAGCAAGCTTACAGGCCCGCTAGCTAGCAGAAAGCTGTGCTTCCTAGTGCATTCCCTCCCCCCACCCCCACCACCCCCTATGCTCTCGCCGAACCTGGGGCTGCCTGCCATCCAGGAGGGCTGGCCTCAACAATTGCCTGAAGCCTACCACCGCAGGGGCTCTCCCTGAACAGGCCTGCTTGCCCTTTGGAGGGGCTACACTTCCACAGAGCAGCACCAAACACCACCAGCCCCCGAGAAAAAGCCTGCAGACCAGAAAAGCTAGAACAAGCCTAGCCAGGCAGTGAATAGATCTGCCTAATTCTCGGACGGTTTTTCTGAGTCCGGCTGTCCCGGGGAGGAGCCTCTTGGGTCTCCAATGGCCCTGCTACCCGCCCAAGCACCCAGGGGGTGCTGAGACCTAGAGGACCAGCTGCATAGGACTGCCACCTCCAGGCAGGACCCCCTGCAGCCCAGAAAAGCTGCAACAAGCCTGGCCGAGTCGGGAAAAGATCTCAGATGGTTGTTCCGAGTTGGGCTGCCCCAGGGAGGAGCCTCTTGGGTCTCCAACGGCCCTGCTACCCGCCCAAGCCCCCAGGGGGTGCTGAGACCTAGTGGACCAGCAGCATAGGACTGCCAGCTCCAGGCAGGACCCCCTGCAGCCCAGAAAAGCTGCAACAAGCCTGGCCGAGTCGGGAAAAGATCTCTGACGGTTTTTCTGAGTCGGGCTGCCCTGGGGAGGAGCCTCATGGGTTTCCAACAGCCCTGCTACTCGCCCAAGCCCCCAGGGGGTGCCCCACTCCTGCGGAATAGCTGCTCAGCACCACCAGCCCCCTGGAAGAGCCCCTGTAGCCCAGAAAACCTGCAACAAGCTCGGCCAGACTGTGAAAAGATCTGCCTACATTCTCAGGCCGTCCTTCTGAGTTGGGCTGCCCTAGGGAAGAGCCTCTTAGGTTCTCAGTGACCCAGATAGCTGCTCCAGCCCCCAGGGGGTGCTGCACCCCTGAAGAGCAGCTGCCCAACACCGCCAACCCCCTGCAAGAACCCCACAGCCTAAAAACACCAGAGCAAGCTCTGCATGACCAAGTGAAATCTGCTACCATCGTGGGGTGGACCTCCCAGTCCTGTCTGCCCTCAGGAAGCCCTCCTTTGCTTCAAAGAAACACTGTTAGCCCCATCAACACTCCAAAAAAGCCACACTGCCTCAAAAAAGATTGACCAACAACGCCAGCCCTCAGGAAATATTCCACGGCAGTGACAAGGCAAACACTGCCCGATCACAGAGAGTACAACTAACTCAGGAGAAAGAAAACAACAAGCAAGATGAAGAAGCTGAGAAACCACCCCCAGTCAAACCAACAGGAGAACTCACCTAAAACAGTCAACAATGAAACAGATCTCTGCAGTCAGACAGACCTGGAGTTCAAAAGAGAAATAGTGAAAATACTGAAGGAATTAAGAGAAGATATGAACAGTAATGCAGATACCCTCAGAAAGGAACTAGAAAATATAAGGAGGAGCCAAGAAAAACTAGAACATTCATTTGCAGAGATGCAAACTGAACTAGGGGCAGTAAAAATCAGAATGAATAATGCAGAAGAACGAATCAGTGATATGGAAGATAGAATAATGGAAATCACTCAATCCGGTCAACAGACAGAAAACCGAATCAAAAAACTGGAAAGCAATATAAGAGACCTATGGGATAATATAAAGCGGGCCAATCTACGCATAATAGGAATTCCAGAAGGAGTAGAAAAAGATAAGGGAATGGAAAATATATTTGAAGAAATTATCGCTGGAAACTTCCCAAATCTAAAGGATACTGGATTCAAGATACGAGAAGCACAGAGGGCCCCAAACAAACTGAGCCCAAACAGACCCACACCAAGACACATCATAATAAAAATGGCAAAAGTTAGTGATAAAGAGAGGATCCTAAAGGCAGCAAGAGAAAACCAGAATGTTACCTACAAGGGAACCGCCATAAGAATATCAGCCGACTTCTCTACAGAAACAGTACAGGCCAGGAGGGAATGGCAAGAGATATTTAAAGTGCTCAAAGGAAAAAATATGCAACCTAGAATACTCTATCCAGCAAGAATATCATTTAAAATAGAAGGGGACATAAAATTTTTTTCCAACAAACAAAAACTTAAAGAATACTGCAACACAAAACCCAGGTTAAAGGAAATAGTGAAAGGGCTTCTCTAAACCAAAAAGAAAGGAAGGAAAGGGAAGAAAAAAGAAAAGAAAAAAAAAAAAAAAAGGAAGAAGAAGAAGAGGAAGAATTAGGACTGAGGAAACTGCAATCAGAGAGCAGTCACTCAAATAAGCCAGCATACAGATTTAATCATGAACATGCTTCAAACAAAATAAAATTAAAAAGAAAAAAATAAAAAAGAGTCATGAAAACCATAAAATGTGGGCAAGGGATGTTAAGAGGTAAATAACCCTTTTTGTTTGTTTGTATGTATGTCTCTCTTCTTAATTTTAATATAGTAATGAAGTATTTGAACTTACAGGACCATCAGGCTAAAACACACAATTATGGGAAGGGGTTAGCATACTTAAAAAACAGGGCAACCACAAGCCAAAACCAAATATTGCATTTGCAAAAAATGAAAAAAAAAAATACGCTCAAGCAGATAACAACAGGAGACCCTCCAACCAAAAAAAAAAAAAAAAAAGAAAGAAAAAAAGGAAAGAAAAAGAAAGGAAGAACGGAGAACCATAGAATCAACTGGAACACGAGGTTCAAATGGCAATAAATAATCATCTATCAATTATCACCTTATATGTCAATGGGCTGAATGCCCCAATCAAAAGACACAGAGTGGCTGAGTGGATAAAAAGGCAAAAACCTTCAATATGCTGCCTACAAGAAACTCACCTTAGGACAAAAGATACATATAGATTGAAAGTGAAAGGGTGGGGAAAAATATTTCACACCAATAGACAAGACAGAAAAGCAGGAGTCGCAACGCTCATATCAGACAAAATAGACTTTAAAACAAAAGACATAAAGAAAGACAAAGAAGGACACTATTTAATGATTAAGGGATCCATCCAAGGAGAGGATGTTACTATCATCAACATATATGCCCCAAATATAGGAGCACCCAGATACATACAACAAATATTAACAGACATAAAGGGAGATATAGATGAGAATACAATTATAGTAGGAGACCTTAATACCCCCCTCACATCAATGGACAGATCCTCTAGACAGAAAACCAATAAAGCAACAGAGATCCTAAAGGAAACAATAGCAAAGTTAGACTTCATTGATATCTTCAGGACACTACATCCAAAAAGTCAGAATACACATTCTTCTCAAATGCTCATGTAACATTCTCAAGAATCGACCACATATTGGGACACAAAGCTAACGTCAATAAATTTAGGAGCATAGAAATTATCTCAAGTATCTTCTCTGACCACAATGCCATGAAATTAGGAACCAACCATGGGAAAAGGAAAGAGAAAAAACCTACTACATGGAGACTAAACAACATGCTACTAAAAAACCAATGGGTCAATGAGGAAATCAAGAAGGAAATTAAAAACTACCTTGAAACAAATGATAATGAAGACACAACCTCTCAAAATCTATGGGATGCTGCGAAAGCAGTGCTCAGAGGGAAATTTATAGCAATCCAGGCCTTTCTCAAAAAAGAAGAAAGATCCCAAATTGACAACTTAACCCTCCACCTAAATGAATTAGAAAAAGAAGAACAAAAAAGTCCTAAAGTCAGTAGAAGGAAGGAAATTATAAAGATCAAAGAAGAAATCAATAAAATAGAGACTCAAAAAACAATAGAGAAAATTAATAAAACCAAGAGCTGGTTCTTGGAAAGGTGAACAAAATTGACAAACCCCTGGCCAGACTCACTAAAAAAGAGGAGAGAAAGAACCCAAATAGCCAAAATTATAAATGGAAAAGGAGAAATCACAACAGATACAGCAGAAATACAAAAAACCATAAGAGAATACTATGAACAACTGTATGGCAACAAGTTTGACAATCTGGAAGAAATGGACAATTTTCTAGAATCTTACAGCCTGCCAAAACTCAATCAAGCAGAAACAGACCAACTGAACAGACCAATCACTAGAAATGAAATTGAAGAGGTCATAAAATCACTCCCTACAAATAAAAGTCCAGGACCAGATGGCTTCACAGGTGAATTCTATCAAACATATAAAGAGGAATTGGTGCCCATCCTCCTTAAACTCTTTCAAAAGGTTGAAGAAGAAGGAAGACTCCCAAAGACATTCTATGAGGCCACCATCACCCTCATTCCAAAACCAGACAGAGATACCACCAAAAAAGAAAACTATCGCCCAATATCATTGATGAATATAGATGCAAAAATTCTCAACAAAATCTTAGCCAACCGAATCCAACAACATACCAAAAACATTATACACCATGACCAGGTTGGGGTCATCCCAGGTTCACAAGGATGGTTCAACATACGCAAATCAATCAGCATCATACACCACATTAACAAAAAAAAGTCAAAAATCATATGATCGTCTCAATAGATGCAGAAAAAGCATTTGACAAAGTCCAACATCCATTCATGATCAAGACCCTCACCAAAGTGGGTATAGAGGGAACATTCCTGAATATAATCAAAGCCATTTATGAGAAACCCACAGCAAATATAATCCTCAATGGGGAAAAACTGAAAGCCTTCTCACTCAAATCTGGAACAAGACAGGGATGCCCACTCTCACCACTGCTCTTCAACATCGTTTTGGAAGTCCTAGCCACAGCAATTAGACAAACAAAAGAAATAAAAGGCATCCATATAGGAAGAGAAGAGATCAAACTGTCACTGTATGCAGATGACATGATACTATACCTAGAAAACCCTAAGGACTCAACCCCAAAACTCCTTGAACTGATTCATAAATTCAGCAAAGTGGCAGGATATAAGATTAACATTCAGAAGTCAGTTGCATTTCTGTATACCAGCAATGAAACATTAGAAAAGGAATACAAAAATACAATACCTTTTAAAATTGCACCTCACAAAATCAAATACCTCGGAATATACCTGACCAAGGAGGTAAAGGACCTATATGCCGAGAACTATAAAACTTTAATCAAAGAAATCAAAGAAGATGTAAAGAAATGGAAAGATATTCCATGTTCCTGGATTGGGAAAATCAATATTGTAAAAATGGCCATCCTACCCAAAGCAATCTACAGATTCAATGCAATCCCTATCAAATTACCCATGACATTTTTCACAGAACTAGAACAAACAATCCAAACATTTATATGGAACCACAAAAGACCCAGAATCGCCAAAGCAATCCTGAGAAACAAAAACCAAGCAGGAGGCATAACTCGCCCAGACTTCAAGAAATACTACAAAGCCACAGTCATCAACACAGTGTGGTACTGGTATCAAAACAGACAGACAGACCAATGGAACAGGATAGAGAATCCGGAAATAAACCCTGACACCTATGGTCAATTAATCTTTGACAAGGGAGGCAAGAACATCAAATGGGAAAAAGAAAGTCTATTCAGCAAGCATTGCTGGGAAACCTGGACAGCAACATGCAATGCAATGAAACGAGAACACACCCTCACACCATGCACAAAAATAAACTCCAAATGGCTGAAAGACTTAAATATACGACAGGACACCATCAAACTCCTAGAAGAAAACATAGGCAAAACACTCTGACATCAACATTATGAATATTTTCTCAGGTCAGTCTCCCAAAGCAATAGAAATTAGACCAAAAATAAACCCATGGGACCTCATCAAACTGAAAAGCTTTTGCACAGCAAAGGAAACCAAAAAGAAAACAAAAAGACAACTTACTGAATGGGAGAAAACAGTTTCAAATGATGCAACCGACAAGGGCTTAATCTCTAGAATATATAAACAACTTATACAACCCAACAGCAAAAAAACCAATCAATCAATGGAAAAATGGGCAAAAGACCTGAATAGACGTTTCTCCAAAGAAGATATACAGATGGCCAACAAACACATGAGAAAATGCTCAACATCGCTGATTATAAGAGAAATGCAAATCAAAACTACCATGAGATACCACCTCACACCAGTCAGAATGGCCATCATTAATAAATCCACAAATAACAAGTGCTGGAGGGGCTGTGGAGGAAAGGGAACCCTCCTGCACTGTTGGTGGGAATGTAAACTGGTACAGCCACTATGGAGAACAGTCTGGAGATACCTTAGAAATCTATACATAGAACTTCCATATGACCCTGCAATCCCACTCTTGGGCATCTATCCGGACAAAACTCTACTTAAAAGAGACACATGCACCTGCATGTTCATTGCAGCACTATTCACAATAGCCAGGACATGGAAACAACCCAAATGTCCATCGACAGATGATTGGATTCAGAAGAGGTGGTATATATACACAATAGAATACTACTCAGCCATAAAAAAGGATGACATAATGCCATTTGCAGCAACATGGATGGAACTAGAGAATCTCATCCTGAGTGAAATGAGCCAGAAAGACAAAGACAAATACCATATGATATCACTTATAGCTGGAATCTAATATCCAGCACAAATGAACATCTCCTCAGAAAAGAAAATCATGGACTTGGAGAAGAGACTTGTGGCTGCCTGATGGGAGGGGGAGGGAGTGGGAGGGATGGGGAGCTTGGGCTTATCAGACACAACTTAGAATAGATTTACAAGGAGATCCTGCTGAATAGCATTGAGAACTATGTCTAGATACTCATGTTGCAACAGAAGAAAGGGTGGGGGAAGAAAATGTAATTGTAATGTATACATGTAAGGATAACCTGACCCCCTTGCTGTACAGTGGGAAAATTAAAAAAAAAAAAAAAAAAAAAAAAAAAAAAGAAGTTGATTTCTGCTTTACAATCCTGTTAAGGTTGAAAGTTCTTGTTAAAGACATGCAAAATTTCTCTCCCCTACAGAAAGCCTTTATTTAGGGGCCCTTCAGCAAACATATACACCGAGATCTCTCCTCGCCCTTATGTTTTATGAACATCTATCATTGAATGTGGGAGAGGAAAAATAATCCATTCCATGAACTTCAAATATTCCAGCCACCTGTAAATACTAAAAACCAAGTCTTTCTCGTTAGGTTACAGCTCCCTCTTCCTGGGAAATTGCCACTATATAGATTTCTTTCTAAACAAAGAGATAACGCCTTTTGAAAGGTTATTAACAACCCATTTAAAAGAAGGGGGAAAAGTAAATGTTAGCTCACATAATCATGAAATTGTATCATATTTGAACTAGTGGGAGTTGTAGACTTCATCAGGCTCAACACTCTACCAAAGATCAAGTCCTGAGCACTCATGGAATATTGATCAAATGAGAGGATCATTTATATTCCAGGATGATTAAATTCCCATGCTGCCTTTTAAAACAGATTCTGGTGAAATCTCTCAAGATAAAAATACTCTTTGATTCTCTAATTTCCAAACTCGTTTTGATCATTGAAACGTGAGGCTCATTTTATCTCCTTTCCAAAGCTATGATCCCCAGAAGTAGTAGAGGTTAGAGAAATGTCTCATCCCATTCAGGGAGCTATAACAAAATACCACAGAATGGGTAGCTTATAAGCAATGGAAATTTATTTGTCACAGTTCTGGAGGTTGGGAAAGTCCCAGATCAAGATGCCAGCATGGTTATACTCTGCTGAGAGCCCTCTTGCTGGTTGACAGGTATCTTCATGCGGTGTTTTCACATGGGAGGAGGGAAAAGGGATCTCTGTGGAGTCTCTTTTTAAAGGCACTGCTTCCATTCCATCATGAGAGCAGAACTGTCACAAGCTTATCTCCTTCCAAAGGCCCACCATCAACTTTGAAGTTTAGGATTTCAGACATTCAGATCACAGCAGACAGACAGAAAAATTGTGAAAGAGATCTGAATTGTTCCATACTAATACTAAAATATATGCTATAGAGTTATTAGTAAAGAAAATATTTACAATGTATTCCAAGGCCTCAATTTCTGAGCTTTCTCCCACCTAATGAAAATCCTCATTTCAAATTAAATAGCTCAAAAGGTAATACTTTCCAAAAGGTGAAACTTCTAAAAAGAAAGGACATCATCCACCAGGGAATTATCTCAGAATTAGGGTGCACTCTGCTGATATCAATATTAATTTATTCTGATCAAATTCTAATGTGGCTGAACATTAAAGATGAGTTTTAATGTAACTCAGAAAAGTTCAAACTTATATTCTAAATTCCAGGCTTTTCAGAAACTTATTTCCAGTTTATCAGTATAATCGACTGATGACTTTGTACTCATCTAATTAAAAAGAGCCATTCCATATTAAATATATTTTCTTTTTTTAAATGATTTTTCCATTGTAGTTGATTTACAGTGTTCTGTCAATTTTCTACTGTACAGCAAATTGACCCAGTCTCTCTCTCTCTCTCTCTCTCTCTCTCTCTCTCTCACACACACACACACATATACATTCTTTTTCTCACATTCTCCTCCCTCATGCTCCATCACAAGTGACTAGATATAGTTCCCAGTGCTATACAGCAGGATCTCACTGCTTATCCACTCCAAAGGCAATAGTTTGCATTTATTAACCACAGATTCCCAGTCCATCCCACTCCCTCCCCCTCCCCCTTGGGAACCACAAGTCTGTTCTCCAAGTCCATGAGTTACTTTTCTGTGGAAAGGTTCATTCATGCCATATATTAGATTCACTTATGGTATTTGTCTTTCTCTTTCTGACTTACTTCATTTAGTATGAAGGTCTCTAGCCCCATCCATGTTGCTGCAAATGGCATTATTTTGTTCTTTCTTATGGCTGGGGAGTATTCCAGTGTGTGTGTGCGCGTGTGTGTGTGTGTGTGTGTGTGTGTATACCACATCTTAATCCATTCATCTGTCAATGAGCATTTAAGTTGTTTCCATGTCTTGGCTATTGTGAACAGTGCTGCAGTGAACATATGGGTGCATGTGTCTTTTTCAAGGAAAGTTTTTCTCCTTTGTTCTTTTCTTTTTTTTGGTTGGAAGATACTCATTTATCTTATGCTTGTGTACTTTTCTTTTTAGTTTTTTTGAATGTAATGTTTGGTTTTGATTTGTGGTTGCCCTATTTTTTAAGTAAGCTAACCCCTTTCTATATCTGCTTGCTTTAGCCTGATGGTCATATAGGCTCAAACACATTATTAAAAAGGAAAGAGTCTAGATTTTTTTACTTTCCTTCCTCAAATTCTCTTTTTTCAGTGTGATCAGGATGTTATACCCAGGGTGCTGAATGTGTTTCCAGGGAGAAGTAGGCATTGGGTAGGGCTAGTAGTCAGTGCCTCGTTGCTGGGCTCTTGACAGTAGCAAGGACTTTCAGGAAGGCAGCACAGGCTACTCCTAGTTGCAGGGTCCTGGAAAGCAACAGTTATCAAGCATGTGTGGATGCTGCCTGGAGCATTTGGCAGTGGCAGCAGCAGGGCGGGTGTGTTCCCAGGGGAGTGGGAGCAACAACAGGTGGTGCTCAGTTGCAGTGCCCTCTTTCTTGCTGATGTCTGTGGTGACTGGGGCCACAGGTGGAGCCTGTTCACAGACCCCTAGTGGTGGCAGTCCACGCCTCCCTGTGGTTTCTGAGATGACTGCTGTGGTTTGTCCCCACTTCCTGTATATCACACAAGAAGCTCTGTGTAGTGCTTAGCCCCCCCCACTGCCATTAGCCTGCACAAGAGGTGCCTGGCCACCTGTGGCCCACATAAGAAGCACCTGGTCTCCTGTAGCCAGAGCAAGTGGCCTCTCGCCACCCATAGCCTTGGCCAGAGGTGCCCTGTCCTCTGAGAGTCTGCGTGTGCACAGTGAAGGAGATTCCTATGGCAGTCCACCCCTCTTCCTCTTGCCCTCCCCAACAACAATGGTACCTTCCTTCTCTTATGGGCCTTAAAAAAGAAGGAAATCCTGCTACTTATTAAAGCATAGGTGAAACTTAAGGACATTATACTAAGCACAATAGCTACTTACAAAAAAGACAAATACCTTGTGTTCCCATCATGGCTCAGTGGTAATGATTCTGACTAGTATCCAAGAGGATTGGGTTTGATCCCTGACCTTACTCAGTGGGTTAAGGAGCAGCATTTCCATGAGCTATGGTGTAGATTGCAGACGCAGTTCAAATAATGGAGAGGAAACTACAAGGCAGACCACAACCTTCAAGACTGGAGAGGCAGGGAAATGCAGGGAGTTGGCGCTTAGCAAAGCGGAGATTTGCAATAATGAAAAACCACTCTTCAAACAAGTGCCAGGGCAGGAAAAGCTGAAATGTAATTGATGAGTTTCTGGAGGCTCAATGTGAATAAGTTTGAGTATTACAATCTCCAGGGAACCCCAGGCATAGGGAGTTCCCTTCAATATTGTGCAATCTAACCCTAGGAACTCAACCAGATTTCCACAGTAAATATTCGAGAAAACCCCCTTTGTACTTCTAGCAGAGGGAGGGGGAAAATGTTCCATATGCCAAAGTACTCTGTGCTTATTATTAGCAAGGTCTGGCCACATTTAAAACTTGTTAATCAGAGTCTAACGTGCAGGAGTATTATGAGCCTAACTGACCTGGGGGAATGGAAATATCCAATCCCAGCTGGTTCTAGACATTGTTTCACCTAAGTGGGGAGAAAAAGCTGAGAAACACATGCGAAGTTAACAATCCAAAGGTATAGGCTCACGAAAAGACTGAGACCTAATCATGAGAATACAGCACTTTTCCCTTCCCCTCCCTACCACACATTGCCGATGCATCATTAAAGATTATAGCAGTTTCTCTTGCCAGTTACTACATGTCCAACTGCCAAGCATTATTAGACATACCAAAAGGCTAAAGGCACAATTTGAAGAGACAAAGCAAACATCAGAATGAGACACGCAGGGATGCTGGAATTATCAAATCAGGAATTTACGACAACAGTGATGAATGTGCTAAGGGCTCTAATGGATTAAGTAGAAAGGACGTTGACAATGGGGAAGGCTAAGCATGTCTGGGGATAGCAAGATATGGAAAATGTCTGTACCTTCTACTCAATTTTGCTGTAAGTCTAAAAATGCTTTACAAATAAAATATTAATTAAAATATTTAAAGCAAAGAGATTATAAACAATGCATATTTTATAAGCTTAGTGAGGAAAGGCAAACCAAGGATGGGGAAGAAGGAGCACCACGGTGTAAACAAAAGTGTTATTAGTAATAATCCATCTGTGTTTATGAAAGTCTGTTTCTGTTTGATTCATACCTCCTATATAGGTTAGGTACCTTCCTTTATATATGCTAAGTATTATGTAATGTAACTTAAAATGACTATGTAATTTAGGACAGACTTTATATTTACAAAATCCACAGTTAATGAAATACGGATGTATTTTTCTCTTTTAGCAACAGAGTACATTATCTAACCAGTTTTACACATAGGAAATAAAAAATTGAAGCAAATTTTAATGTTTCATGTTTCTTCTTCAAATCCTATATCTAAATTTTATTTGAAGTACCTTTTCAAGAACCAGAATCTATGTTTTTGCCAAAAGATTAGACACATTGAAGGAAATGAACTATACATTTTTGAAAAACATTTTAGAGTTGATAAAACAGAATTCCAGTTCAAGGATGTGCTGAATATTTTCTCTACTGGCCGAGCAGTATACAGTCTGATGCTATCAATCTTCAGCCGTCATTAATTTTTGAACTATAATGAAAACAATTCATCTATAGTTTTATATAATGTGGTCCAATTTGTGAATTTTGATATTGTAAATTCCATTTATTTGAAAGTACCTGTAACCTGGCTATTTGTAGGCACATTTAGAGTAAAAGGTAATTAATTTTAATGAGGACAAAGTGCATCAGAAAGCAACACATCTTTTAGCTAATATATTCCTAACAACCTATACTAATTTTCTTCTACAAAAAAATATGGAAGAGAAAACACAACCCTGATGTGAGATATTTTTGTGGTGTTTTTGTTTTTACAGTAGAATAATTTTTGTGGTGTTTTTGTTTTTACAGTAGAATAATTTTCTTTCTTAAAAGTTTAAGAGGACAATCTGGCTATCTGCTAATGCCATCTCCATCATCTAAGTGTCATAGGGCTAAGAGTTATATCACTCTTGACATTGTTTTCACAAAGTATGATTTCTTCATTAAACTCACTTCCATAAAGTAAGGAGCGAGAGCCAGCTTCTGTGCTTTAATCCCTCAATATACTTAACACTGAGAGTCTGTATTGGGCTAACCACTGTGTTCAGTTCTGGAAAATGTGATGAATAAGAATCCTCTACAAGATTCCACCATTTGATAGTAACAATCACACAGTTAGCATTTATGAAGTGCTTACCATGCATTAGGTAATTTTATAATAAAGTACTTTTTGTCCATTAACTCATTTAATCCTCAAAGCAACTTTATCAATTTTACTAGGTGAGTTCAACTAATCAGGAAACTGGGTCAGAGATATTAAGTCTCTTATACAAATGCAAAGAGTGTGGAGGTTTGGATCTTTACTGTTTAGGCCGAATATTTAATGCCAACTGCTTTGGAGAGAAACAAATATAGGTTAATAGTAATAATAATAATAGTTGTAGTAGTAGTAATAGTTGGCATTTTAAACAAATAGGAAACCACTGTTGATGAGAGAGCCAGGAGAAGAACATATTTAGTGAAGAAAGTCAGAAGATTTGTTGAGAACTGTGGGAATACACAGTGAGAAAGTAGACATCAAACATTCAACGGTAGCAAATTTGATAACCCAGATGAAATGTACTAATTACTTAAAAGACACAATATTCCCAAAGTCACAAAAGAAGAAGTCAATCTGAATAGGACCATAACTATTAAAGAAAATAAATCAATACTTAATAAACTTCTAAAAAGAAAGCATAGGGCCTAGATGTACTCAATTTGTGAATTCTACCAAATATTGAAGGAATTAATTATACTAATTATCTATAAACTTTTTCATTGGAAGGAAGCAAGGGAAATAGTTCTTAACTCATTCCAATAGACCAGCATTACTATAATACCAAAACAAGACAAAAATAGTACAAGAAATCTATAAAGCAATATCTTTCATGTATATAGATACAAAAATCCTCATCAAAATATTGGCAAATTGAATCCAACGATGTATAAGAAGAGTTATACACCATGACTTATCCCAGGTATTCAGGACTAGTTCATCATTTAAAAATCAACTAGTATTAGGAGTCCCCTGGTGGCTCCGTGTTTAAAGATCTGGCTTTGTCGCTGCTGTGGCTCTGGTTACTACCATAGCATTGGTTAAATCCCTGGCTCAGAACTTCTGCATGCCAGAGACTAGGCTCCAAAAAAATCAATTAATATAACCCATCACATCAAAAAGCAAAAAATGGAAAACCATATAATCATATCAAAAAATGTAGAAAAATCAATTGACAAAAATCTAGCACCATTCATGATAAGTACTCTCAGTAAACTAGCAATAGAAGGGAATTTCCTCAAATTAATAAAGAATATCTACATAAAACCTGGATCTGACATCACACAATATTTAGAAAAATTTCATAGCTTTCCTGCTAAAACGAAGGAACAGGGCAATATTCCTTTATCAACACTCTTTTTCAACTTTGTACTGGAAGTCGTAGCTAATGCAGTAAGGCAAAAAAAAAAAAAAAAAGTATACAGATTTTTAGGAAAAAATAAAACTCTCTTTGTTCATGTGCATTGTCTATGTAGAAAATACAAAAGAATTGACAAAATATGAACTTCTTGGAGCTAAGGCTAAGTGATAACAGTTATTACAAGATACAAGTTAATATGAAAAAGTCAATTGCTCTCTTATATACCAGAAATGAAAAATAAAATTTAATGTGAAAAATATATTGCCTTTAGCACTCAAAAATTAAAATACATGGATGGGTACATATCTACGACAATAGATGTACAGTCTATGCAAGAAAAACTAAATGCTTGGATGAAAGAAATTAAATAAATAGATATTCCATGTGTATAGATAGAAAAATCAATACTTTTTAAAAAAAAATTTTGATTGTTCCTGTTAGTATGACTTCAATTTTACAAATATTTCCTTATGAAAAATCTAATCTGCCAGTAATTCCATTTATTCAAATCTGTGTTTTAGAGATTGTTTCTCTCTATAAGATTTATTTGGGTCAATTTTTTTATATTCCATGAACTATTTAATTTTCTAACATATTGAATACAGTTATAAGAATTGGTATCATTTCTTTATCTCCTAATTCTAATGTCTGTGTCAGTTTGTCATTTTTGATTGTTTGGTTTTCTTCTCAGTATGGCCTTCCCCGCCAACCCTGCTTTTTAGGGCCACACTTGCAGCATATGGAAGTTGCCAGTCTAGGGGTCAAATTAGAGCTACAGCTGCAGGCCTGCACCACAGCCACAGCAAGGCGGGATCCAAGCCACATCTTTGACCTAACCAGATCTCATGGCAAAGTCAGATCTTTAACCCACTAAGCAAGGCCCAGGATCAAACCTGCTTCCTCATGGATACCAGGATAGGAACTCTGCCTGAGTTTCTTGAGAACATACTGTGATGTACAAGAGTTTTTAATTTTTGCAAAATACAGTTTATCTAATTAAGTCCATGATGCATTTTTTTAATAGGTGGTGAAAGCTAAGTTCCCTATTATTATTATTATTTTGCATGTTGATATGCAGGTATCTTAACACCATTTTTTATAAAATATTTTTTTCCAAATTAATGTATTTGGCACTCTCTTCAAGAAGTCAGCTGACCATAAATTTAAGTTTTTATTTCAGAAATTTCAATTCAATTTCATAGGTGTATATTTCTATACTTGCACAAGTACCATACTGCCGTGATTATTGTTGCTTTGTTGTAAGCTTTTAAATTGGAAAATTTGAATCTCAAATATTTTTCTTATTTTAATATTTTGTTTTGACTATCATGATTTCCTTCTTTTACATATGAACTTTGGAATCCCCTTTTTAATTCCCACCCCCTCCCCCAAAAAAGGCTGTTGGAATTTTGATAGGAATTGTATGGAATGTTTGGATCAATTTTGGGAGTATTGCCATCTTAACAATATTAAGTCTTACAATTCATTCACATGGGATAGCATTCTCTTTATTTCCCTCAATTTATTTAGTAACTTTTAATGATATTTAGCATGTATCTTATACTTTTTTATTATATTTATACCTGTGTTTTGTTATTTTTGATTTCTTAGTAGATATAATTATGATTTTTTGTTTAAATTTAATTTTTTGATGGTTTATTGTAAGTAGTGAATAGAAATATGATTGATTTTATATTTATCTTTTATCTTACCACCTTGCTGAAAACATTAACTCTAATATTTTCATGTGAATTCCATCAGATTTTCCCTGTTCAAGATTAGGCCATCTATGAATGGAGAGATTTTTACTTTCTTCTTTCCAATATGGATAACTAACTTTCTTTCTTTCTTTCTTTCGTTCTTCTTTCACATTTTTATTCTCTTTTTCTTTTCTTTATTTCTTTCTTTTCCTTTTTCTCTTTTTTTTCTCCTAATGTTCCTGGATATAATCTCTGACACAATGTTGGATAGAAGTAATAAGAGCATAAATCTTTGCCTTGTTCTGATCTAGAAAAAAAGCTTTCATTTTTTTCACCATTAAGTATGATGTTGACGGTGGGTTTTATCAGGTTGAAGAAGTTCCTTTATATCTATTTTTTAGAGTTCATTGTATCATGAAAAAGTGTTGGATTTTGTTAGTTGCTTTTTCTGTGTTTTTTTAAAATGATCATTTGGCTTTCATTCTCCATTCATTAGTATGGCATATTACAGTGATTTTTTTTTCTTGTATTTTGGAGAAACTTGTCTCCACAAGATGAATCCCAGTTGGTCATAGTGTATAATCATTTTTATATGTTACACAATTGTATTTGCTACTATTTTATTGGTAATTCTTGCACCATGTTTATAAGATAATTATCTTTCCAGTAATGTTTTTCTCATAGTGCTGTCAGTGTAAAACTGACCTAATAGAATGAGTTTGGAAATATTCTCTTCTGTTTTAGCATTTAAAAGAGTTTTGATGCATTTCATAGCAATTCTTATTTAAATGTTTGGAAAAAAAAATTCAGAGCTGGAACTATCCAGGATGAGCTTTTCTTTGGGGATAGATATTTTTAAAAAATTAATTCCAAATTCAATTTTATTACTTTTTGTACATTTATTTACACTCTCTTTTGGGTCATTTCAAGTAAATTTTGCTTTTTAGGAATTTGTCTTTTATTTAATATGTTGGCATACACTTCTTTATAGTATGTGTTTATAATTATCTTTCTTTAAAATCAGTAGTAACGCGGACCTCATTTATTCCCAATTTTACCAATTCTGGTCTTTTCTTGTTTGATTACTCTTGCGAAATGCTAGTCAACATTGTTGACATTTTCAAAAATCCAACATTAGATTTTATTTTCTTTTTTATTCTCTAAATACTTTATTTCTGCTTAATCATTATTTTATCTGAACTTCTAGATTTGGTTAAATTTCTCCTTTTTTTTAGTTTTTAGTTTTTCAAATTAGAAGTTAGGTTATTGGTTTGGAATCTAATCTTTCTTGATGTTAATTTCTAATTTATTCCACCTCTGCTACACTAAGTCACTGAAATCTGGTATGGTTTATACTTACTCCACATTGCAGTTCAAACTAGCCATGTTTCAAGTGCCCAGTACACATAAGTGACTGGTAGACACAGTATTGGATAGCAAAATAGTAGCAACTTCAATTCTTTATTGAATCTCCAATACTCGACTTCCCTTCAACAATTAGTTTTGTCATTTATTCTCCATGTCAAAACTACCTATTTATGCCAAAATGCTGTCAGTTTTTTGACAGGAGAGAAAACAAACAACAAAACAAAACAAACAAACAAAAAAACAGGAGAGACTCAGTAATTGAGAGTAAATGAGAATAAATGAAATAACAACTTTTACACTCAATTCTATCTTTCTGCTTAAATTAGAGTACAAGTTTAAAGCAGGAAAAGTATCGATTTTAACTCCTTGAACACTGACAACAGCCTTCTGTTTAGCTGCTAAGAATGGACTGGTACTATCCAGTTACCTAGTTTGTCCACATGCAGAGGTTCCTTTCACATGTTGAATGTCTAAAAGATGCTTAAAACCTTTCACCTGCAGGAAGAGAAATGCCATGAGAGTAGAGAACACAGTAATTGTTAGCTACTGTTTTTATAATCATTATGGGTGTTGCTCTTCTTAAATCATATTTCAGTTACAATTTTGCTCTTATAGAATTGTACAGTATTTAGTTTCTTCTCTATTTAACAGTTTCATCATTTTCATCATCAGCAGTACTACTATTAAACTTTGTAGCATTTTTAAGCTAAAATAATTTAGAGAATTTTTTTCTGTTTTGAAGGGGTTATTTTAAATATGTTAGTGTTGTTTTCAGTTAGTGGCTCACAGATGGAAAGAAGAAGGGCTGTTTGAATGCAGAATTCTCAAAGGTATACAAAGGCAATAATATATAATTGTATTTTCTTAAAAAAATGTTTAATCCAGTTACCTATCATGTTCTAAAATAAGCATCAACATCATCTCAGTGCTTGTTAGAAATTCAAAGTCTCTCTGGAGTTCCCTGGTGGTCTTGTGGTTAGGACTAGGTGTTTTCACTGATGTGGCCTGGGTTTGATCTCTGATCTGGGAACTAAGACCCCACAACAAGCTGCTGCATACCACAGCCAAAAAAAAAAAAAAAAAAAAAAAAAAAGGGAAAAAAAAGTGCAAAGGATCAGGCCCAACCCCATATAGTAAGTTAGAGTCTATTAGAGTCTGTAGTTTAATAAGAGCCCCAGGTGACTTATATACACATTAAGATTAGAAATCTGTTTTAGAGCAATGGCAGTAATGATAATGGTATTAGAATCACCTGGAGATTTCAACAATACCAATACTCAGCACCACAAATCCATTAAATCAAAATCAATGCAATGTGACCCAGGCATCATTTGTTAAATTTCCATGTTACTGGAGTTCAGCCAATGTTGGAAACCACTCTCATGAGGGAGGTTCTTTTTCAAATATGGACATTTAGCCCTTTTCCTCTTCAGTTTCACTGTATAAAATGGTTTGCAGGAGAGGTAAGTCTCGTTACAACATTAGGAGATTCCATTAGATGATTCAAGGATCACATTTGAAGAAATATTCTATTATTTATACCTCACTGCATTAGAGAAGACTAAAAGAAAAGTAAAATAAACAAACAACAACAACAAAAAAAAAAAAAACCCTAAAAAATATAGTGCATTCATTTATATTGCAAATAAAAACCCGAGACTAGGACTTCTCCATGACTAACACAAGGTCATGCTGCTTTGGGAAAGATCTTTGCACTCAGTGCAGTAGAATGTCTTAGATATGATACTGTCCTGATATTTTCTGTTCTGATTATATACATACAACTTTGAATTTTTACAATGATATTATTTATCTGAGAGATTAAAATATTTTACTCAATATTTTATTCAAAAGTTGTGTTGAAATTATGTATTTAAATGGTACTATAATACAGATTATATTTTGCAGTTAAAAAGAAATCTGGGAGTTCCCGCTGTGGTGCAGTGTGGTTGGAGGTTGTCTCTGGAGTGCTGAGATGCAGATTTATCTTTAGTCCAGCACGGTGGGTTAAGCATCCAGTGTTGCCACAGCTGCAGCAAAGGTTGCACCTCTGGCTCTGATCTGATCCCTGGCTGGGGAACTCCATATGCCATGGAGAGGCCAGAAAGGAAAAAAGATCTCTATAATTATGAAAAAAAAAAAAAAAAAAAAAAAAAAAAAAAAAAAAAAACCACAAACAGTTCCAGTTGTTATTTTGCAACTCTAGATGGACTGCGCAGATTTGAGCCTCTAGGAAAGAGTCTCCCTTGAAAAACAAAACAAAACAAAAACCTATCACTTGGTATAACCTATGTCACATGCTTTACAATAATTATCTTATGTAATTATAACACAGTTGGAACAAACAGCTTTGTTATTCTCTATCTATTGTCTTATAACTAGTAGAGATTCAACTGACATTTAAATCCCAGACCACATAATTACAAAGCCTGTACAATTTCAGCTAGATCTCATACCCACTGACTGTTTTCATGTTGTTTTTGATTATGAGGATATAGACTCAAGTTCTTAATCCTAAAATAATTGCAATGAAAGGAAACTCAGATAATTCTTAAATAGGCACCTGAGGTGTGGAACATAGGAGGAAACTGCCTGAGATCATCTAGATAATTTTATGTTAAAAATATGGATACTTCAGTAATTGCTACAGATTATCTAGGTGGTGATTTAATGACTTTAACTTCACATTTAGATTCCTCTTCTTTCTGAATGATGAGCATGATTGCTATAAAACTAGTAATGGTGAAAGGAACTTCAATAGCAAAACCAAGAATTCTTGAAGACAATTTTTGTTTTTCCCAACTTTTTGTTAGTATTATCAACCACACTAAAATTTTAAAATAATTTTATGGAGAACATCTATAATCGTATCACCTAGATTATTATCTTACTATATTTTACTATGTCTCTATCCATTTATCTAAACAGCATCAATCCACATAATTCTTAATGCATTTCAAAGTAAATTTCCCTGAACATCTAACTATGCATATAATTAATTCGAGTTCAATATCTGTTAGCATTTTAATGTACAATTTAAATACAATTAAATATACAGTTTGTAAGTATACATTCAAAGGTCTAGAAAAAGTATTCATCTCTGAAATCCCAAATGCTATCTAGTTACAGAACTTTACCATTGCTCAGAATTATCTTCACGCAATTCCCCAGTTAAATTTTGCTCCTATTCTTGCGAGGAAATCATTTTGTCCTCTTTATTTTCCCACAGAATAGTTTTTCTTCTAGAATTTCATGTAGGTTAAAACATATATGATGTATTAATGGAAAGGTTTTTTTCAGAATATAAAATAATGATGTTTAGGATGTTATCATTATAACTGGAATCTAATATCCAGCACAAATGAACATCTCCTCAGAAAAGAAATTCATGGACTTGGAGAAGAGACTTGTGGCTGCCTGATGGGAGGAGGAGGGAGTGGGAGGGATCGGGAGCTTGGGCTTATCAGACACAACCTAGAATAGATTTATAAGGAGATCCTGCTGAATAGCATTGAGAACTATGTCTAGATACTCATGTCGCAACAGAAGAAAGGGTGGGGGAAAAACTGTAATTGTAATGTATACATGTAAGGATAACCTGACCCCCTTGCTGTACAGTGGGAAAATAAAAAAAAAATTAAAAAAAATTATAAAATATTTTACTTAAGTTTAAAAAATATTGTTATTTTTCTTGGGTGAATACATAGGGGTAGAATGGTGGGGTCAGAGAGTAGATGTATTATGATATTCCAAGAAACTGTTAGAAATTTTCAAAGTATTTATAACGTTTTATGAACAACAATTTTCCACTTCCACAAACTTGCCAATATTTGGCATTATCCCTCTCTTTCCATCTCCTTCTAACATTTACATGAGCCAATTTGTGGACATAGCATTATCTGAATTGTTTCTAACTTGTATTTTTCTAATTGTTAATAATGTTGAGCACAATAGGCTTCTACTGTCCTTTTATAAATTGCATTTATCTTTATTAATTTATAGAAATTTTGTACAATGATATCATCCCTTTTTCAAATATATAATTTATGAATATGTTCTCCTTGTCTGTGGCTTAATTATTCACTGATTAATTATGTCATTTGATGAGCAGAAGTTTTAATTTTGATGAAGTCTAATAATTTTTTTGTTTTTTTAAGAGCTGTACCTGTGGCATATGGTAATTCCCAGGCTAAGGGTCAAATCAGAACTGTAGCTGCCAACTTACACCACAGTCACAGCAACACCAGATCCGAGCTGCATCTATGACCTATGCTGCAGCTTGTGGCAACACTGGATCCTTAACCCACTGAGTGATGCCAGGGATTAAACCCACATCCTCGCAGACGCTGTCTCAGGTTCTTCACCTGCTGAGCCATACAGGGACTCCCACTTTTCTTTATTGTTCTTTGCAGTTACTGTGGTTTTACATTTTGAAGTTTTGTGGCAACCCTGTGTCTAGCTGCCGTTTTTCCAATGGCATTTGCTCATTTTGTGTCTCTGTGTCACATTTTGGTAATTTCAACCAATGGTAAATTACATGGTATCAAATTAAAAGACGGAATCCTTTTAAATATTCTATTATTATGACTTTAACCTGCCAGACAAATCATGCAAGTAGACTTTCCATCTATTTGTTCACAGGCCACTCATACCTTATTCAAATAAAAATGGGTTGTTTTTAATAACTCTTAGGGCATCCTGAGAATACTAACTTATTCTAGAAACAGTATTTTCCTCATTGCTTTTTAGCTTGTGCATGGGCTGAAAAAAAGCCTTTCTCATTTATAAATACGCTATGGAGGACCAAGCTATTTCTTAATGAGGATGGTGTCATCATATGTAGGCTGATAGCATGAAGAGGTATTCACTATTTTTGAGGAAAAATGCCATATGCAATTGGTAAAAGTCTACACAGCTGTGTTTGAGTTCGTCAAACATCTCACAATAATCGTCTGAGGTTTGCTAAATTTCCAAATGTGTTTTACCACATGCATTTTCCCTTATTTTTCAGCATGGAAAGAGTTTCAAAAGGCCCATGTGCTGCAAGTTGCTGTTTCATCTGTTTATCAAAATAGAAGCATAAATAAGCGTTGCTGTCAATAAATTATGTTGAATGGGTTTATGGCTTGTTTCTCTTTCTTCCAGATAACAAGATAGCTCAGAAGTAAACATTTCAAAGCCAGAGGATTCAGGCATTATTGCCAGGATTTTCATATATCCTGGAATACATGCTTCAAATCACTAAATATTGGCAACTTTGCTTGGGCACCCAATCAAGTCAATCTCCTGGTTGTATCATGTTTCTGCAGCAGCTCATTTTAAATTAGTTAACATTTCTTTCTTTCTTTTGGAACCAGAATTTCAGAGAGAAATAAACTGTTTTTAGACGCCTATTTTATGAAACTCTATTGAAGTACTATGGGTCATTGATACTGTCTTGCCTTATCTTCAATCTTCATTGTATTTGGTCCCACTTATAACTGATATTTGTGATTTTAGATACATTGATTAGTTTCAGATTATGCTCCTTCATAATTTCCCTACCTTTATCCTTTGGTTAAAGCTTGAAATTCTACTAATTATTCAGAAGCTTCTTTTGCTGCATTTGCTTCAATTTAAATGTTTGTCTATTGTGAGATACTATATATGAATGCTTAACCTTTAAAGTTAGGCACTCATGGATTTAGACTCTATCTTTTTTCTTACCTCTTATAATAAGCCTAATTTCTTTTGTAAAGTGGTGATAAAAATAGTTCTTCTTTTGAAATATTATGAGAACCGAATGACAAAAACTCATATAATATTCAGTGTAATTGTTATGAATTGAAAATGAGAAAGCAGATAGAAAATATTAATTTCCCTAAACTTTCTTTGAAAACTCAAAAGAAATTCAGTAAGACAATACATTTTAACTTTCAATTATTATTGTCATTAGCCCCTTATTTGGACATTAAGAAAAGAAAAAAGTAGAAGAGAGGGAGCATAAAATGACAGTGCTAAGGGGCTAATATGAAATATCAAGTCAGTATTACAGAAATACATGAGAAAAAAGAGAAGATAATAATATCGGATGCATAACCCAAATGTGGTTCTTTAAAGAGCAAAACCACCACCTCCCTCATTAATGAAAGTAAGAGAAACTCGTATTTCCAGAGCTACCTCTTATTTCATCACAAAATGCACTCCATTATCATTTCCATTAAAATGGAAATTAGATAAAAAATAAAAGATAATATGAGTTCCCGTAATGGCACAGTGGAAACGAATCTGACTGGGAACCATGGGGTTGTGGGTTAGATCCCTCGCCTCGTCAGTGGTTTAAGGATTCGCTGTTGCCATGGGCTGTGGTGTAGGTCTCAGATGCTGCTTGGATCTGGCATTACTGTGGCTGTGGCATAGGCTGGCAGCTGTAGCTCCAATTCGACCCTTAGCCTGGGAACCTCTATGTGCAGTGGGTATGGCCCTAAAAAACAAAAAAAAAAATAAATAACAGAATGCAGCCAACTTTTTTTTTTTTTTTTTTTTTTTTTTTTGCTTTTTAGGGCCTCACCTGCAGCACTGAGCATTGAACCGCAACCCTATGGTTCCCTGTTGCATTCATTTCTGCTGTGCCATGACAGGAACTCCCTAGCAGCCAGCTCTTGAATCATGAGGGAATCCACATTTTCCTAATTAATAAATACATGTAAAACAACTAGAAAAAAAATCTATCAGATATAGGTAAATACATTACAAAAGTCCAAGGGCAGAAATTATGAAATTTGGACAAAACTATGTTGTTTGATAAGATGGAAAAAAGTATTTACAAATATGTGCATAAACATTTCTTTAGAAAGATTAATAAAAGTAAAGATTAATAAAAGGAGGAAAGAGAACTGGAAAATCCATTAAACTATTTACCCTCAAAAGAGGATCTAGATTTTTACATTTTTATACATAATTTATTGCAAATATTGGAGAGAACAATAATTCCAAATCATTTAAACTTGTTCAGAAATTAGATAGGGGAAAAATTGGTTTGCCAACTTATTTTATTAGCACAACTAAAATCGGAGAACACAATGCATAATATATTCAGAACAACCTCAGTTTCAATTTAGATTTCATAATAATAAATAAAGTATTAGCTCACTGAGCAGGGCCCTACGGGGCCTTCCTGGAGCAGGCCCTTCCGCCCTTCTGGTATCCTCTGCTTTAGCTTCTCTACAAAATACCTAGATCATAGTATCTAGGTACTTAGATGCACTTTTCCTGAAAGGTTACACAAATGTGAATCCCCTTTCTATCAAGTGGAAGATGTTAACTACTTGATGACCATGATTGCAGAGCCCCTAGCCCTCTTGAGAGCCCAAAGATTGCTGTTGTCAACGCCTGTGACACACCCTGTTACCTCACTGTCAGCCAATCAGAGAACTGGGCGCAAGCTGATCATTTGCCCTGTGACCTCCTTCCCTCACCTGGATTTTAAAAGGGCTTACAGTTTTGATTTGGGGAGTTAAAGCTTTTTAGGGGTTTACAAGCCACCTGTCTTCTTGCATGGCCCTGCAGTAAACCTTTCTCTGTTCCAAACTGGTGTTTCAGTTTGTTTGGCCTCACTGTGCATCAAGCACATGGACTGAACTTGAGCTAATGCTAGAACAAGACAAACTTTAACATCAATTTTGATAGGAATGGAGTAGGATAGTTATACAGGTAGTTATAGATGTCCCAGTAGGGGACCATGGATAGAAAGGGAATCCTGGGGGACTTTGGAAGATCACTGTAAGTTCATAATTGCTCAAGAGGGCCACCAGAATGAGGCAAACTTAGATGCACTTTTCCTGAAAGGTCACACAAATGTGAATCCTGAGGTGTGAGATATGCCTCAGGTCACTGGGTGGGGGATGGAGGGAGGCCTGCATTTAGGTTCAGACCAAGGGCAGGAATTTAAGGACCACCATTCTGCTGATTTAAATAAACACTTTGGTAGTCCTAGTTTGACTTTATAGGATCAAATACTCTTACCAGGGATTGAGAAGGCGCTACTACTCAAAGAAAGAGGAAGAGGTGGCCTTTGCCCACTCTTGACTTCCCTTGGATTATGAAAATATAGCCCACCTAATCCTCAGGTCAGAGACCCTTTGCCTGCCCACTTGCATCTCTCACAAGCATTTTATATTAGTAAATCTATTTTTGCCTATCACTTTGTCTCTCACTGAATTCTTTCTGTGCTGAGGCACCAGAACCTGAACCTCAGTAAGTCCAGACATCTAGGTGAGTGATTCTAATTTAAAAACAGTGGGTTCAAGTCCTAGACTAGGGTGGGTCTAGGCTGGGTTCAGGTCCCAGTACCTAGTCCCAAGCTGGGTTCTGGGTAATAAGTTCAAGTAAGAAATGATGTCAGTTTCACAACTTGATTCCAATTTTTTTTTAAGTACAAGAAAGAGTTATTGACATAGGAAGAATGAAACTTTTGTAACAGTAAAACACTCAATATTTGAACATCCTCAAAAACATGACAAATATCGTCTAGGTCATTAACCATAATTTTGGATGGTGAATCACTGAAAACTTGATTAGAAGGCTTGAGTTTTATTGAAAGGGAAAAATTATACATGCAAAATGATTTGCTTCTCATTTCTTAGAATCTCACACTCTAGATTTTGGGATAATGCTTCTCCAAGATTCATCCAAAGTCTATAAATCTCAACTATTATTATTATTTTTTTAATTCGCAGTGCTTCTCCTTAGCTACACTTTGAAATCACCTAAGATGCTTAAAAAAAACACTGTGATCTGTGTCTCACCCACAGAGATTCCAATTTATTATTCTAGTAAGCACCCTAGGAGTTGACATTTTTAAACTTCTGCCATTGATTCTAATATGCAGCCAAGGGGGAGAACTATTGTTACAACACCTGTTTCCAACCAATACACACAGAAAGCTTCCGAAAACTGAAATATTATTTCAATATGTCTTTGTAAATACCATACTTTTGAACAAATTTTTATTTTAATGTATTTACCCTGATATAGAGAAATGTTAAAGCATATCATCCATTCATACAGAAAATTACTGTACAGAAATTGCAAATGAAAGAGTATGATCACAACTATAGTAAGTGCATAGTACATCTTAAAACATTAAAATATTGCCTTGGACAATAAGAATTCAAATAACTTTGAGGAAGAAGTTTACTACAAAAAAAATTCCATACTTTTAAATTTTCTTAATAGGAAGACATCATTTGCATCATAAAATTAATTAATCTGAATTAAATTGAAAGTTGTATGTTGTTCAACAGACTAAATAGGATGTGAAGATTCACACTTGGGCACAGAATATCAGGAGAAGAACTATTGGAATGAACATTACTAAGAGTAAATAAACCTGAGAGAGTTTACCTATCTCAATAAACAGTTTTTAACTTGGTGAAAGGTATTTCCTAATTAGCCTGCCACTTCCTAAATCCCTTAACCCAAGAAACAAATCTATTAACCAGTTTTTATGCCTTTTTTCTAAAATATTATATAGATGTCATAAAAAATGTGCATCAGTCTATAAAAGTTTAGTTTTATTCAGCAGACATTTTTAGGCCTTCAAACCCGGGAGGCAGCATTTCAAGTAACCCTAAGAATGCTCTGAGGATGTGTGGGGGAGCTAGGATGTATAGGAGTTTTGCAACAAAGGGTAGGTAGTAGGAACAAAAGATTACTGATAATAACAGAAAACTAGGTATCTCAAGTGTTAGGTTAGCAGAGGGAGGAACACACAAGGCCAAGTCAGTAAAGTAAGAGAAATTTATTAAGGCATCTGAAACAGATGGGCTGAGTTCAAGATGGTGCCAGCAGTGACTGTGAGGAGATGCTAGGCTTATAAAGGATTCATGGCAGGAATCTGGTGGGAGTTTATGGCTGGAACTAGTGGCAGATAGGGCACTAGTCCCATAACAGAGGGCAGTTAATTTTTGTAGGTAGTTAATCTATGTAGGCAGTTGTTTTCCACAGGCCACTGTTTCTCACCACCCAACTGGAACAACAGCATTCAGAACAACCACATTTGGGGGCAGGGATGGGGGTGTGGGCGGATGGGGGGAGTTGGGAGGGCTGTCACCAACCCCCCTGGGAACCTATTATCAAGTGAAGAAATTTGGTGTATTTCTATGTATGGGAAGATGCAAAAGTCTGGGCTTATGAAAATCATTCCTTTGATTTGCACCTCAGTTATCTGGGGTCAGCATCCTGTGTTTTCACATCCTGAGTTTCCTCAGCTCTCACTGTCGGGAGTGGCTGTAGTCTGATAGCTGCTTGATTGCAGGTAATCTTTGTTTCCTTTTGGAGTTCCCTCCAGGCTCACCTTCAGAGATGGCTTCAATCACTGACTTGCCTTGTTTATTGATATGGCAGGCAATATTTTTATTTCTCATAGGTTTCTAAAGGAAAACAGCAGTGTTTCAAGTTGTCTTTAAAATTCTTCCAGAGTATAAGCTATAGATGGAAATGTAAATAAATAAATGAATTATTGGGCATCTTATATGCAACTTTCCACTTAATTAGTTCCCAATTTTATAGAACAAAATTATTATAGCTTAAAAGGTTACAATATGATTAGTTAGAACCTAATTAACCAAAACCTTCTATTTTGAGTCTTATTTTTATCTGGTTGATTTTTATAAACAAGAGACAAATGACAAAAACAAAACACAACGAAACAAAAAGTTTAGCTCATAATCAGCCTATACCTGCAACCTCAATTCTAGTTTAGGGCATTGGCCTCTGAACGCAAGTCTTACCTTCATTAAAAAAAAAAAAAAAAAAAATTCACACTGGTTGAATGAGATCAAATGAAGAAGCATGGTTATTATCAAAGTCTTATTGTTGCAGGAAAGGGGACCTCTTCCAGGGCCCAAGAATGGGCTCTTGTCTAACACACAGAAATGAATTGTCTGAGGAGACACATGCACTGACAAGATTTTATTGGGAAGGGGTGCCTGAGTGGAGAACAGCAGGGTAAGGGAACCCAGGAGAACTGCACTGCCACCTGCTTGTAATCTCAGGTTTTATGGCAATGGGGTGAGTTTCCTTGTTGTCTCTGGCCAGTCATTTCATTTGGTCCATATTTGCACTGCTAAACGTCCTTTTCAGTGGGATGTGCATTTCTCAGCCAAGATTGGATTCCAGTGACAAGGATTCTGAGAGCTTGGATTTCTCCTCCCACATTCTTCCAGCAGGGGTAGCTTGTTGGTTTGTATTCCTTATTGCACTTTTTGTTATAACTTCTACAAGTGGTCATGGTCATGCCTTTTTTTTTTTAATGGCTATACCTGTAGCATATGGGAGTTCCTAGGCCCAGGGGTCAAATTGGAGCTGCAGCTGAGACTTACACACAGCTCGTGGCAATGCCAGATCCTTAACCCACTGAGCAAGGCCAGGGATCAAACCTGAATCATTAGGGAGAAAACGTTGGGTTCTTAACCTGCTGAGCCACAACAGGAACTCCAGTGACTGAATTTTAAACTGCAGGTTATATAACAAATTAGTCAAATGTCAAAAACAACAACCATGTAGACGTAAGCATTATAAAAATAAATTAGATTAAAATAGATTAGAACATGTGTGTACCACATATAGCATTACTCATGAGATTTTAGTGAAATGTTTTACAATTTTATATGTGTATTCTAGGTTGTGATGTACATTGTGTATCTTTTTTTTTTTTTTCTTTCTAGGACTGCACCATGGCATAGGGAGGTTTCCAGGCTAGGGGTCAAATAGGAGCTTTAGCTACAGCAAGGTGGGATCGGAGCCGTGTCTGTGTCTTACACCACGGCTCGCGGCAATGCCAGATCCTTAACCCACCCAATGAGGCCAAGGATCGTACCCTCATCCTCATGGATACTAGTCAGGTTCATTAAATACTGAGTCATGACAGGAACTCTTACATTGTGTATCTTATAGTACTCTTCAACCGAACAATTCATAAGTCATTGATCTAGAATATATCCCCTGTAAATGTTGTCTCCAATGCAGAATATACCATCACTAAAGAATTCTGCTTCACTGACGCTTGCCTTTGATTTTTATCTAATGACATGCTGTTAATGAGAGACCAGAGAAAGAGAAAATGAAGGAGGAGAAGGAAGAGGAGGAAGAGGAGAAAGCTAAGGGGAAGAGAGAGCAAGAGGAGGAAGAGGAGGAGGACGAGAAGGAAGAGGTGGTGAGACCAAAACACCTCTGACTTGGACCCAGATTGGGGCTTGAACCCATGGGGGTTTTTTTGTTTGTTGGTTGGTTGGTTTTTTTTTTTTTTAAATTAGAATCACTCACCTGGTATCTGGACTTACTGAGGCTCAGGTTCTTTGTGTTTCAACACAAAAGGAATTCAGTGAGAGAAAAAATGATAGGCAAGAAATAGGTTAAGATAGGACACTTGTAATGGATACAGGTGGCCATGTGAGGAAACTCTGACCTGAAGATTAGGTGGGCTATATTTTTATAATCCAGGGGAAAGTGGAGGAGAGGGAACAGACTGCCTTCCTCCTCATTCTTCAAGTAGACATCAGGCTTACATTACTAGTGACTCTTTCAAATTGGGTAAGAGAGTATTTGACCTTAGGAGGTCATGGTGATTATTCAAATCAGCAGAAGGGTGGTAACATATGCTTAAAGATGTTGGATCATCTCAGTTTCCATACGATGAGGGTCTCAAACTTTGGAATGTCATATGCCCCTTAAATTCCTGTCCTTGTGTTGCCAAAACTTAGCCTCTCTCCACTGGTGCCAAATAGAAAGGCAGAGACAGAGTTTGGGATGAAGAGAAAAAAATAGCTTTATTGCTTTGCCAGACAAAGTAATGTCACAGCAAGCTAATGCCCTAAAGACTGTGCCCCCGCTCCCCTTGGGAGAGATTAGGAGGTGGTTTTATAGTTTGGGAGTGATAAATAGGGCCACAGAAAAGGATCAGGGTAGATAAAGGCTTTCACTGTTTTACAAAGCTGGTGCTTTGTGGTCCCAGGACTGGTTCTGTTTGTCCTTCTTTCAGGAATGAAAAATCCTTCATTAACATCTTCCATTTGTTGGGGGGTTTAGTTCTGTGGAAGAACTCAAAGATATTGTTATCTGTATTCCTTGAGCAGACCAGGACCCTGCCTCACGGCTGTATTATTGTCTCTTGACTGCTCCTCCCTGGTCTCTGCATCCCCTCTCTTTCCTGATTAGCAACTCTTTGAACTCCAGGAAGGTCATGGAGCTGAATGAGGCCTGTTTCCTATAGAGCAATGGGGGACATAGGCTTCTGTGCCCAGGAACTCCACAGGGGTCTGGTCAGTTTCACTTGGTCCTGAGAATCATTACCTTGCTGAACTTGAACGCAGCCTCATTTTTATCTTTCACTTAATGATGTGAGGCATATCTCATGCCTTTATTTATGATTTTATAGTTAAGCAAGCCTTCTTCATTCAGCAATATTCTAAACACTTTTTTGAGTGATAATTAAGTTATAGTGACCTCCTAAAATTCCCTAGTTTTCCCTCTATCTGTGGTCCCCTACTGGGACTTCTATAATGACCTGTGTAACTATCCTACTCTATCCCTAGCAAAGGGATCTGAAGAGAGGAAGGAGGAGAGAAAAAAAGGGAAAAAAGGCAGAATAGATAACACTGGGAAATATAAGCATGTACGAGTCAGTCTGAATCATTCATTCCTAAACTGTAAACCCCGTGTGTAGATATTGTCTTTGTTCCTCTTTCATTTTTTTTTTTTTGTCTTTTTGCCATTTCTTTGGGCCGCTCCTGCAGCATATGGAGGTTCCCAGGCTAGGGGTCTAATCGGAGCTGTAGCTGCCAGCCTACACCAGAGCCACAGCAACGCAGGATCCGAGCCGTGTCTGCTACCTACACCACAGCTCACGGCAACGCCGGATCGTTAACCCACTGAGCAAGGGCAGGGATCGAACCCACAACCTCATGGTTCCTAGTCAGATTCATTAACCACTGCACCACAAGGGGAACTCCCCTCTTTCATTTTTATCTCTCACATTTTAACTGCAAAGTATTGGCTAAAAAGATAGGCAAAACCTAAAAGTTGAGAGTTATGTTGTATTTGGTGGACAAAACTGAAGACTTAAGCCCAGGAAGCAGCATTTCAAGTAACACTGAGCAAACTGCTCCAAGAAGTTAAGTGGGGAACTAGGATATTTAGGAGTTCTGTCACAAAGGGCTGGTAGTAGGAACAGAAGATTACTGCTAATAACAAAAGCCAGATATCTCAAGTTAAGGAATTCAGCGCTTTTCTATGTATGATAAGATGGAAGTTCTGGGCTCACTGAAATCTATCATTTGATTTACTCTTCAGCTATCTGGGGTCTGTATCCTGTGTTTTCACATCCTGTGGGCTCACTGTTGGGAGTGGCTGTAGTCTGATGGCTGCTAGAAGGCAGGTATTCTTTGTTTCCTTCCTGACTTCCCTCAGTGTTCACCTGCTCACCGTTGGAGGTGGATGCAATGGCTAATGACTGTGACATGTTTTGTTTACTGATATGGCAGGCAATATTTTATTTCTCAAAATATATAAAAGTAAAAACCTTAAGGGAGATCTTTTGCAGTGTTATGAGGATTATAGAATGCAATGTAAGTAGTTTTCCCTTCACTTAAAATCATTCACTTGGCTAGAAACAAAGTGAAATAAAAACACATAGTCCTGAGTTTATCATGAACACCAGTCACTTACATGTATCTTCCCAATAAGGAAAAAGTAACATATTCCTGGTTTCCAAATAAGGTATCAGTGACATTAGAGAGCTTGTGCAATGTAAAAAATTCATAACAGAAACTTCAATTAAGTAGAGTTGGGAGACCAGAAGGGGGAGCTCTAATGCCTTGTGGTGATAGCAAAGCCCACCAGGAAGAAGACAAGTCTTTCCTGGTAAAGTACTCAGTTGATAAAAAGCCATGGAGTTTTTGTTTGCTATAACCCTACCAATGTTCTTTTCCCCTCTATAGAAGAATTTGTCTTCCCTTATTCTATAAGGACTTGTGCATGCCTTGTTATAGTTGCAGACCCCAAATTTGCAATTCTCCAGTGATCTGAAATAAACTCATCTTTGCTGGAGAAATATCTGGCAGCTTATTAGTTTTAGACCAATAATAGCTTGCTCTATTTCTAGATTGAAGAAGTGGAAGAAGACAGTTTTATCCAATGGAAGTAGCCAATAAATGACATGACTTCCTGGATTACTACTCAATCATTCATATAACAGGGATGGCTGCAATGTAGAGTTAACACTACAATTTAGCTATCAATTTAAAATGATTTTTACATATCTTTTCAGTGTATGTGCCTGTGTGCATGTGTTTGTTGAAGAAAGAAAAACAAGTTGGTAACTTGAGAATCCTCCATTGCAAAGTTGGACCCAGGTTAAACAATTCTTTAGGTTGTTTACACATTACACAATTCTATTAGATCAGTTTATTAAAAAAAAAAAAATCTAGTTGTGCGTCCTCTTTTGCTTCTCCTCAAGGACAAACCCATTTCATATGAAATGCTGTTGAAATAGACAAGCCCCTTTGCCCCATCTTTGGAAGTAAAAGACTTTTGCTTTATTCTCCCAGGCCTCTCCTGAGTCTCAAAAGGCTGGCTCAAGAGTTAATGATTGGAAAATGTGAAAATGCAGAAACAAAGAATAGCTGTTGTGCCAGGAAACTAGTTACTAGGCTGTGTGCATCTCTGTGGAAACTGAGTGAAAATGCAGATATCTCCTTTGGTTATCTATATATTATAAATAATTTCACATTTATTCTTAATCAACTTAGAGAGTGTTTAAATAAGTATCTGTGACTTACTGGTTTTGTCATGGTACTCAATTTCCCTATGAGATCTGCTACAAAGATACTTTCACTCAACTAATTTTTTGAGATAAGCACACCTAGTTTTGAATAATTAAACCAGCTTCCTCAATGTCAGATAATCAGAGAAAGAATCAGGGATAGAATCATGGTTTTTTAAGTGTCTCTAATTTTTTAACTTTTTAAAATTCTAATCAAGAACAGGTATAATGCTATACCTAGAACTATATGCTTTTAGACTCTCTAAGGTAACCACAGATAAACTCATTATTTTCACACCTTAAAGAATAGTTTTGCTTCTGGTTCCATGATTTCATTTACCTGAAATGCCCACAGTAGTTAAGATATATGGTGGATTAAAAAGAGAAATACTTATCTCAAGTGACTAGCTCACTTTGTCTACACTCAGGGGCATAGCCTTTGAATATTTTATAGTTCTTGTATTACAATGTCTGTAGACAACAGCATTTCCCATTAATTACCACCTTGACAAAAATGTCTTAATAAACTAGAGGGGGAAAAGAAGCATCAAAATTCTTCAAATCCCCTTTTCAACATCATATAAATCTCTGACATAGCTATTGGTCTCTTTTGATCCTGCTTCCTTTTGTCAATTGTATTTAGGGAAAATAATGAATGAATTGTTAAAAATAATCACCAACCATTATCTTTTTATCGTGATCAGTACTATAGGAAACACAAAGGTGAATAATGTGTTCTCTGTCCTCAAGCTACTTATATTGTAACAATTTTCTTTAAAAACACAATGAAATAGCAATAGTGTTACAGAGAAAATGGTGAAGAAGACTTGAATTTCTACCAATGTTGTGGACTACATACCTAGAAGGATTAGTTTCAGATTCCAGGAGGAAGGGTGTATCAGAGAAAACACTTGAAGGTATAATTCTAAGACAGATAGAACTGAGGAGAGACAAGTGAAAGAATTTAGGAGATTTAAGAAATGCAAAGACTCTCAAAACCAAGCAGGATAAAGGAAAGGAATGTGCACTATGGTGATGATGAGGAAAACCAATGATAAGACATTTTATAAGCTGCCAGAACTAAAGGTTTTACATTAAAGTGGGTAGCAATTTAACAGATGACTTTTCTTCTGTCACAATGGATGTCAGAAGACAGAAATATGACAATGTCAGTGTGCTGAGAGAGAATAACTGTCAGTCTGGATCATTACAACAAGTAAAAGTATCTTTCAAAATGAAACTGATATAAAGACATTTTCTAACAAAAAGTGACATGCATGCCACCTACAGATACTCTCTAAAGAATTTTTTTTTTACATTTGCAAGTAAGTTTTTATTTTTATTTTTTATTTTTTTAATTAAATGAATTTTATTATATTTGTAGTTGTACAACTGTATCACAACCAAATTTTAGAACATTTCCACCCTAAACCCTCATCTCATCCCCTCCCAACTTGTCTCCTTTGGTAACCATAAGTTTTTCAAAATCTAAGAGTAAGTTCATGTTCTACAAATAGGCTCATTGTATCCATCTTTTATATTCCACATGTAAGTGATAGCATATTATGTTTGTGTCTCACTGTCTGACTGACTTCACCTAACATGATAATTTCTATGTCCATCTGTGTTGATACAAATGCATTGCTTCACTATTTTTTATGGCTGAGTAATATTCCATTGTGTATATGCACCACATCTTTGTTATATACTCCTATGTCGATGAACATTTAGGTTGCTGCCATGTCTTGGCTATTGTATATAGTGCTGCAGCGAATGTTGGGATACATGTATCTTTTTGAGTTGTGGCTTTCTCTGGATAGATTCACAGGAGTGGGATTGCTGGATCATATTTTTGGTTTTTTGAGGAAACTTCATACTGTTTCCCATAGAGGTTGCACCAATTTATGAAATTTAAAATATTGTGCTAATGGAGGTTTTGAGTACGAAGAAAGACAAAAAATAATGCACAATATGTTATGTGTGTATATATATGTGTGTGTTTACATATATATTTTATATATTTATATAATACTAAGTTTGTGTTAATTGCATTGAATAATTATAGAAATTTGCAGAATTCAAGTAAAAAAGAAAAATTAAATACATACAAATTTGCATGTAATTTTCTAAATTACTGTGTAGTTGATTTATGTTTTTCCAATTTCTGCTGTATAGCAAAGTGATATATATATTCAATGTTTATATTATTTTCCATCATGATCTAGCCCAGGAGATTAGATATAGTTCCCTGTGCTACACTGGAGGACCATGTTATTTATCCATTCTAAATATAATAGTTTGCATTTAATAACCCCAAATCCCTAATCCATCCACTCCCTCCCCCTTCGGCAAGCACAAGTCTGTTCTCTGTGTCTATGAGCCTGTTTCTGTTTTTTTTTGTTTGTTTGTTTGTTTTTTTTTTGTTGTTGTTGCCATTTCTTGGGCCGCTCCCGCGGCATATGGAGGTTCCCAGGCTAGGGGTCCAATGGGAGCTGTAGCCACCGGTCTACGCCAGAGCCAAAGCAACTCGGGATCCGAGCCACGTCTGCAACCTACACCACAGCTCACGGCAACGCCGGATCGTTAACCCACTGAGCAGGGACCGAACCCGCAACCTCATGGTTCCTACTCAGATTCGTTAACCACTGCGCCATGATGGGAACTCCTTTTTTTGTTGTTGTTGTTGTTGTTGTTGTTGTTGTTGCTGTTTCTAGGTTCATTTGTGCCATATTTTGGATTCCATCTATAAGTGATATCATATGATATTTGTCTTTCTCTTTCTGACTTACTTCACTTAGTATGATAATCTCTATCTACATCCATGTTGCAATGAATTACATTATTTTGTTCTTTTAATGACTGAGTAGTATTCCATTGTATATATTTATCACATCTTCTTAATTAATCAACCTGTTGATGGACATTTAGGTTTTTTCACATGTCTTGGCTGTTGTAAATAGTGCTGATATGAACATAGAGGTGCACGCATCTTTCTGAATTATAGTTTTGTCCAAAAATATGCCCAGGAGTGGGATTGATGGAACATATAATAATTCTATTTTCAGCTTTCTGAGGAACCTCCAACCTGTTTGCCATAGCAATTCTACCAACTTACATTCCCACCAACAGTGTATGGGTATTCCCTTTTCTCCACACACTCTCCAGAATTTGTTATTTGTAGATTTTTTATGATGGCCATTTTGACCATGGTACTTCATTGGAGTTTTTGTTTTATTTTGTTTTGTTTTTGTTTTTTAGGGCTGCAACTGTGGTATATGGAGGTCTAGGGGTCTAATTGGAGCTGTAGCTACCAGCCTACACCACAGCTCACAGCAACACTGGATCCTTAACCCACTGAGCAAGGCCAGGGATCAAACCTGCAACCTCATGGTTCCTAGTTGGATTCGTTTCCGCTATGCCATGATGGGAACCCCTTAATTGTAGTTTTGATTTGCATTTCTCTAATAATTAGCAATGTGACATTGAACATCTTTTGTGTACCTATTGGATATCAGTATGTCTTTGGAGAAATGTCTGTTTAGGTCTTCTGCCCATTTTTTGATTGGGTTTTTTGTTCTTGTTGAGTTGTATGAGTTATTTTATATTTTTTGAGATTAAGCCCTTGTAAGTTGCATCTTTTGCCAATATTTTCTCCCATGTTGCATCTTTTGAAAATATTTTTTCCCATTCTAGAGTTTGTCTTTTCATTTTGTTTTTGATTTTCTTTGATGTACAAAATCTTTTAAGTTTGGTTATGTCCCACTTGTTTATTTTTGTTTTTATTTCTGTTGCCTTGGAAGACTGACCTATTAAAACATTTGTACAATTTATGTTTGAGAATGTTTTACTTATGTTTTCTAGGAGTTTACAATGACTTATAGGCAGCTGTCCAATTTTCCCAGCACCTCTTGCTGAAGAGACTTCCTCCTATATTGTATTCTTGCCTCTTTTGTTGAAGATTAATTAAATGTAGGTGTCTGGGTTTATATCTGGACTCTTTATTACTAATACCAAATTCTTTTGATTACATAGCTTTGTAGTATTGTCTGAAATCTGGGAGTTATGCCTCCCACTTTATTTTTTTGTTTTTTTGTAATTGTTGTTGTTGGTTTCCCCTGCCCGCCCCCAGAATGGCTTTGGCAATTCTGGGTTTTCTATGGCTCCATGCAAATTTTTGGATTTTTTTTCCTAGTTCTGTGAAAAACATGATGGATAATTTGATAAGGATCACATTAAATCTGAAGATTGCTTTGGGTAGTATTGCCATTTTAATAATAGAAACTCTTTCAATCCAGAAGCACAATATATCTATCCATTTCTTTGAGTTGTCTTTAATTTTCATTATTAATGTTTTATAGTTCTCAGTGTGTAAGTCTTTCACCTCCTTGGTCAGATTTATTCTTAAGTATTTTATTGTTTTTGGTGCAATTTTAAAAGGTATTGCCTTTTTACATTCCTTTTCTGATATTACATTTTTAGTATGCTTGTAACTTTGGATGTGAAAGAATGAAATTAAATTTCTCTGAAATATTAGCATAGTAGAGGACACAAAATATTTTGATAAATTTAAACTGATAAACCAAGTATGCAATTTTTAATGGTTACAACCACATGATAGCATAGAAACAAAAAGTTTAACTTCCAAATTAGTAGAAAGATAAAGACAGAAAGAATAGGAGTTCCTGTTGTGGCACAGCAGAAATGCATCTGACTAGTAACCATGAGGCTGTAGGTTCAATCCCTGGCCTCGCTCATTGGGTTAAGAATCTGGTGTTGCCATGAGCTGTGGTGTAGGTCACGGATGTGGCTCAGATCCACGTTGCTGTGGCTGTGGCACAGGCCATCAGCTGTAGCTCGGATTTGACCTCTAGCTTGGGAACTTACATATACTGCAGGTGTGGCCCTAAAAAGAGAAAGAAAAAAGCAAAAACCAAAAACAGAAAGAATAGTAAGTTCAAATGGAAGATAAAATCTAAAGGATAAGCAAAAAAAAAAATGAAATAGGTGAAATGTAAAATGAAAACCAGGTACACATATAACATTAATTTTTGTTACTAAAATTTATTAGATACCTCAGAAAAAAACTGTCATCATGCACTAGGTATACAGTCCAACCTCTTCCATTTATAAAAGGTACATGTAGACCATAAATGATCAAAATGGTTGATTTTAAAAGATGAAAAGGAATTGCTAAGCAAATTCAAACCAAAGGAACTACTATAGCTATATAACAAACATAAAAGAATTTATTCGCATATAATAAGTAGACAAAAAACTGGTCCTTCCAATGATAAAAATTCAATAACAATGACTGCATAAATGTTCTAAGAGACCATTCACCTAATAGTTTACTCTCAACATATAGAAAGCAAAAGACAGAGTACCAGATATTTTATTTTAAGATACTTTTCTTGGTAAATGATAGAACAACTTAGCTAACGTTAAGTAAGAGTTATAGAAGATTTGAACAAAATTAAAAACTTAACCCAATATATTTATAGAAGACACTGAATTCAGTAATTAAAGAATTTAATCTTTCCAAACATAAGAATATCTATAAAATTGATTGTGTACAAGTATGTCAAGCATGCATGACTCCAGTCTGCATTGTGATTGCAGTTCAGTAAGCTAGAAATGAAAAGATTTAGTATAAAAATCCCCATGTTTTAAAAGTTAATAATTTTACAATAAAAGGACTTCTTGGTAGAAATATATATTATAGTGGAAATTAGAAAACATTTATAACTAGATTCTGATTAAAATATGGTATATCCAACATTTGGGAAAGTACTAAAGTTATCCTAAGAAGTATATACTAAACCTTAAATGTGCACATCTTCAAAAAAAAGAAAATTAATTAGGCAATTTATGCTAAAATAATTTTTAAAAAATCAAAGAGAAAAAAAGGTAGTCTAGTTTAATTAAATAAAAAGTCAGCCTAAAATGAAGAGGAACAGATCAATAAAATTAAACTTTGATTATTGAAAGATTAATGCATTGAGAGATCTCTGGCCAGACTGAGGTCAGCAAGAGAGGAGGGAAGAGAAGATATGTACCCATACTCATAAAAACACCAAAAATGAGAAAGAATTGCTAATTATGTAAACTAAGGAAGATAAAGAATAGTAACAAAAATTTATGGATAATTCAGGTGAAAAATTGAACTTTGAAACTGGTATAAGCAAAAAATTCAAAAATCTTAATTGCTTCATAATTAATGAGTACTGAATAAAAAAGCAAAATATCCTAAAAGCAATTTCAAACCTAGGTGGCTTCATTTAGAAAGTGTTAACAAGTGTTCAAGACTAAACATTTCATACTGCATATTCTATTCCAAATCACAGAGAATGAGGAAAACTCCACTTTAAGAACATAGCATATTCTTAATATCAAACCTAGATGATAAGAAGCCAAGAAAAGATTAATTATATTTTAGTATAAATAATTATACTGTACAGTGAAATAATTGTATTTGAGGTCAAATAAGACTGTAAAAGTATGAATGAGTTCTGTGGTGGCTTAGCAGGTTAAGGATCCAGCATTGTCATTGATGTGGTTCAGGTCAATGTTGTGGTGCGAGTTTGAACCCTGGCCCAGGAATTTCCAGATGCTGCAGGCATGGCCAAAAATAAATAAATAAATAAGTAAATAATAAAAGATAAAATAAGGAATATTAAAGTACAAAACATCTGCTAGAAAAAAAATATATATACATATAAATGTATATAAACAATTCATTTTATGCCAAATTTTGTGTTTGAGTATGGATTACATGTTTAAGTCTTTGGTTCATATTTCTTCTGAATTGTGGCCTTTCATTTATAGATGTGTTGTTTCTGGTGAAGTAGTGGTTATCTATTTCAGATGTATTTTTCAGGTATCTTCTCCACTCTGTTGGCTTGCCTTTCATATTCTTAAAGGTGTCCTTAAATAAAGAGAAGTTCTTAATTTTGATGTAATCTGATTAAACAATTTGGTTTTCTATAAAGAATAATTATATGGTTTATTTTACAATTGTCCTATTTTAGGAGTCATTGTCTGATCTATGTTTAATAAGATAATTGTATAAAATCTTCATAATTTTTATTTTATGTTTAGAATTATTTTTGCCTAATATATTTTACATCTGGAATTATTAAGTTGTATGAAGTGAGATATGAATGTGCAAGATCAATAATTATTTCTGTATGGGAAAGCACACATTCCTGAAAAGTCTACACTTACCTTGTGCAAAACAGTTTCGTATATATATATTTTTTTTTGTCTTTTTGCCTTTTCTAGGGCCGCTCCCACGGCATATGGAGGTTCCCAGGCTAGGGGTCTAATCAGAGCTATAGCTGTCGGCCTACGCCAGAGCCACAGCAATGTGGAATCTGAGCCGCATCTGTGACCTACACCACAGCTCATGGCAACACCAGATCCTTAACCCACTGAGAGAGGCCAGGGATTGAACCCACAACCCCATGGTTCCTAGTCAGATTCATTAACCACTGATCCAGGATGGGAACTCCCCAGTTTCATATTTATTGTAAACTAGGTGCATACTTATGTGTCAGTCTCTTTTCTCTATGTTTTCACTTTTCAATATTAATACTCCATTTTTGTATCCTTTAAACTAAAATACACAGATAATGTATCATTATATTCACAACTGTCTCAACTATTTTGGTTCATATCATTATCATATCAACATTGAAAAGACTTTTTATTTTTTCAACTTTATTGAGGTATAGTTGACAAAAATTATATATATTTAAGTTGTACAACTTGATATATATAGATATGTATATGTATCTTGTGAAATACCATAATCAAGCAAATTATAGCCATCACCTCATATAATTACAGTTTTTTTTCAAAAAAAAAATATTTTTCTTCCTTTTAGGGCTGCACCTGTGGCATATGGAAGTTCCCCGGCTAGGGATCCAAAAGGAGCTGCAGCTGCCAGCTATGCCACAGCCACGACAACACCAGATCCAAGCCATGTCTGTAAACTAACCACAGCTCACTGCAATGCTGGAACCTTTAACCCACTGAGCAGGGCCAGGGATAGAACTGGCATCCTCATGTAAGGTTCTTAACCTGCTCAGCCATCATGAGAACTCACTCAAAAATGTTTTAATTGAGGTATAATTGACATATTACTTTCAGATATACAGCATAATGATTCAATATTTGTATAGTTGCAAAAGGATTACCACAATGTGTACTTAACATCTGTCATCATACATAGATTACATATTTTTCCTTATGATGAAAACTTAAGATCTACTCTCTTTACAACTTTCAAAAACACTAGAATAATAATACCCATAAGTAATGTAGTAGTATTAACTATGACCACCTCTCTGTGCATCACTCCTCCATAACTTGCAATGGGAAATTTAAATCTTTTGACCCTCTTCATCCATTTCACCCATTTCATCCATTCCCTACCTCTCACAGTAACCAATATATTCATTCTATCTACTATATTCTCTAGATTATTTATAATGCCTAATGCAAAACCTATGTAAATAATTTTAAATTCACTGTAAATGATAAGTGAATAATTGTTGGCAAATTCAAGTTTTGCTTTTCAGAAATTTCTGGAATTTTTTCTTAAATAGTAGCATCCAAGCTTGGTTTTTGGTTTTTTTTGGTTTTTTTTTGTCTTTTTGCCTTTTCTTGAGCCACTCCCATGGCACATGGAGGTTCCCAGGCTAGGGGTCTAATCGGAGCTGTAGCCACCGGCCTACGCCAGAGCCACAGCAATGTGGGATCTGAGCTTCATCTGCGTCCTACACCACAGCTCACAGCAACGCCAGATCCGTAACCTACTGAGCAGGCCAGGGATTGAACCTGCAACCTCATGGTTCTTAGTTGGATTCGTTAACCACTGAACCATGACGGGAACTCCCAAGGTTGGTTTAATCAGTGGATTTTGAACCCAGATATATGAAGTGCCAACTACATCATGGCTATGTGGAATTTATTCCAGGAATGCAACTTTGGTTTAAGACTTAAAAATAGTTAATGTAATTTGCCATATCAATTTTCTGAACAAGAAAAAGTATATGACTTTGTTGTTATCACATCTATTCAACACCATACTAGAGAGAAGTCTTAATAAGAGGAATGAGGCAAGAAAACAAAATGAAAACAGATAAACTGCAAAAAGAAGAAAAATGTCCCTATTTGCAGGTGGTATAATTTTTTTTTTTTTTTTTTTTTTTTGTCTTTTTGCCTTTTCTAGGGCCGCTCCCATGGCATATGGAGATTCTCAGGCTAGGGGTATAATTGGAGCTGTAGCCACCAGCCTACACCACAGCCACAGCAATAAGGGATCTGAGCCGCATCTGCAACCTACACCACAGCTCATGACAAAGCTGGATCCTTAACCCAATGAGCAAGGCCAGGGATTGAACCCACAACCTCACATTTCCTAGTCATATTCGTTAACCACTGTGCCACGATGGGAACTCCGCAGGTGGTATAATTTTCATAAAAGAAAATACCTCCAAAATATCTACAAAACATACATTAGAACTACCAAGGATTATTGCAGGATTATAGCACACAGTCTTAATATACCATTAAATATGAGATTTCTTTGTATTTCTGTATATTTGCAATAAATGTAAGTTAAAATCAGATTAATAGAACAATTATTATTAGAACTAAATATTAAAAATACTTATGCATAAGTTTGGCAAAATACATGCAAGGTCAGTATTACAATAACTACAAAACTGTGATGAACATAATCTGCGGACACCAGCTCAGCAGGATGGGGCTGAAGAACGGGTGCTGTGAAACTTAAGGAAAGAAGTTAACATAAAACAAGACAGAGACATTTATCTTAAGTAAAGGTGGGAACCTGGGGACTCAAGGTCTCAGGGACCAAGAGCAGTGCCTCAAGAAACCACACTCCTTTTATTGTGCTCTTTAGGATAAAGTCAAGTGAGGAGGGGCTGTGGGTGGAGGATATAGGGTTTGTTTACTATTTTATGAGTTCTTTTATTATTTTAAAAGCCACTCAGCTTGTAGAAGGTTAAGCTTTTACTCTGACCTTTAGGCACATAACAATAATTAGCATTTGAGTTAGCTATCTATGCCTAGCATTCTAGAGAATCCTCACTGTGCTTCTGCAAATGGAAAGGCCTACCTTTGCACCTTGGTTCTCTTTGCTAATGCATATTCTGTTAAGACTGCTCATAAACCACTTGGCCATGAACTTCCTCTTTCTCTTATTCTTTTAGAGGACGTATCATGCTTGTGCAAACAGCGTGCCAATCTGCACAGGTCCAACGTGCCTAGACCAATGCGTTATGTCCTCCTTCAGCGGACCCTATGAATAGCTTATGCCTTTAGGTCTTTATTCTTAAGCTTAAGTCATTTACTATCACTGTGACTGTTTTTCAAGCAGGAAGATGGGATAAAATAAAGCAGGACAAGATGGAGTTTTCAGCAAAGAGGCTAAGAAAATATTGTAGAAACATGTCTCCTGACAATAATCCAAGAAGACATAAATAAATTTAGAGGTAAATCAGATTCTTGAATTGAATAATTCAATAATGTTAAGAAATCAATTCTCCCAAATATATCCATTGATTTAAAGTAAACCCAAGGTGTCAGAATATTTTAAATAATGGAAATGGACCACATGATTCTAAAGTTTATATGAATTGTGAAGTTGATGTATTTACATACAATTTTGGCAAAGAACAGTTGGAAAATTGTTTAAAGAGTCACGTTAGCTGATTCCAGAGCTCACTGAAGATCTAAATAGACATTTCCCCAAAGGAGACATCCGTATGAAACAGATGAAGAGATGCTCAACAATACTGACTTAGAGAAATGGAAGTCAAACCTATAATGAGGTACCACCTCATACTGGTCAGAATGGCCATTATCAAAATGTGTACTAATAATAAATGCTAGAGAGGGTGAGGAGAAAAGGGAACCTTCCTACCCTGTTAGTAGGAATGTAAATTGGTACAACCACTATGTTGAACAGTATGGAAGTTCCTTAAAAAAATAAAGAAAGAACTACCATATGATATGGAGTCTCACGCATGGACATCCAGAGAAAACCATAATTTAAAAAGATGCATGCACCCCAGTGTTCATTGCAGCCCTATATACAAGACATAGCAGCAACCTAAATGTCCATTGACAGAGAAATAGTTAAAGAAGACATGGTATATACTATTACTCAGCCATGAAAAAGAATGAAATAAGGTCATTTGTGGCAACATGGATGGACTTTGAGATTATCATACTAAGTAAAGCAAGTCAGAGAAAGACAAATAATATATATCATGATATATATGATATCAAAGAACTTATTTACAAAAGAGAAACAGACTCAAGACTTTGAAAACAAACATGGTTACCAAAAGGGAAAGGTCTATGTGTGTGTGTCGGGGGAGAGGGGGGTGTAAATTAGGAGTTTGGGATTCACATTTACACACTACTATATATAGAAGAGATAGTTAACAAGAATCTCCTATGTAGCACAGGGAACTCTACACAATATTTTTTAATAACCTATATGTATGAGAAAGAAATATGAAAAGCACTTTCCTGTACACCTAAAATAACACAATAATATAAATCAGTTATATTCCAATATAGAATAAAAATTGAGAAAAACCATAGTAGTGAACATGGATGAATATCATACACTTTATGCTGTATGAAAGATAACAGACTCAATGTTTAATAGGATATAATTCTATTTATGTGACATTTTGTAAAAAGTTAAATTATAGTGATGGTGAATATTCTGTGTTTGCAGTGGGCTGAGTGTATTGAGAGGAGTGTACTCTGGTGGAGCTTGAGGAAATATGTTAGCGGGGGTAGAATTACTCTAAATTTTGATTGTGGTAATTGTGATATAATTTAAATTATTTGTCTAAACTCAGAACCATACTCTTAATATGGGTGAATTTTATTATATGCAAATTTTAACTAAAAAAACTCTAAAAAAGTTTATCTATAAATTTTTCAATAAAAGCAAATAATGTGTTGCTAAGGGATCAAAACATATTACTAAGTAATAAATAATGTTTATTTGACAAAAAGAGTTAAAATAGCTATAGTACAGATGATTCTGCAAAGGAGTCGGTGAGGTTATATTTCTTAACCTGCATGTGGTTCCCATAGAAGCATATTTTATTATTAGTTTTCAACTGTAGATATATATATATTTGATCTAAAAAATATTTTTAAATAATATTTATAAAGAGAAAGCAGTGTTCTATGAGATAATAGAAGATATTTTCTGATAGTTTAGCGATTCAGTGAATCAAACTAGAATCTTAGTTGCCAGTAGAGAAAATATAATTGGTTAAGATTACAAACAGAGGAGTTCCTGCTGTGGTGCAACAGAATCTTGCAGTCTCTGCCTTGCCAGGATACAGGTTTGATCCCCAGCCTCTCACAGGGGGTTAAAGTGCCCGTGTTGCCAGATAAAGCATAGGTCTCCACTACAACTCCGATATGATCCCTGGCCTGGGAACTCCATATGTCTCAGGAAGGTCGAAAAAAAAATTAAAAATAAAAACAATATTACAAAAGGAATTTATTGACAGGTTTTTATCTAGAAAAATAAACAAGGCATTAAAATCACTTTATACACTAATATCTAAGGGCCTAAAAACATATTTCTAGAAGTCCTTCTTATTCATGCTCTCTTTCTGCTATGCTGGCTTAATTCTTAGTCCTACTATTTGTTTTGGCAGATGTAGGGTCATTATCTCTTGGCTTATGTCCTACTGATTCAGGTACTCCAGAAGTTCATTTCAAACTGTTCAAGAGAAAGTTTCACACTTGATTTTCATTGATTTAAATTGGGTTAGTTTGCAATTAGGGAAAATTAGGACCTGGAGTGGTGTGAGGCAAATGAGAGTGCTAAGGCAAAAATTTTGAACACTCAAGTAATTCTTTCCCCCATTTTATAGATAAAGAAGTTGAATCATGAAAGCTCAGGATATATAATTAGTAAGAGGTTAATATTTAATTTAATTCTGAATCTGTCTGAGTTCAAAGCCTCAGCCTACTGTTTCAGTTGAGTGGTAGGTAGAATCCAGAAGGATCCAGGCAAATTGGAATGATATGTGGAAGATCTAAATATAAATTTAATGGAAAATAATTAGTCTTATATTTATTGAATAAAACAACTTCATAATATGTCTTGACTTAATGCAATCATGTGTCAAAAGTACATCAAGCTGTAGGTGTCTGGAAATACAACTTGAGTAAACAACATGACAAGTGATTCTAGATATGACATAACCAGGCTGCCTGAACAAGAGTACCTTTTCTCAAGAAAGTAATATAAGAAAACAAAACTACATTTCTCTATCACTTTATATCTCTACTATTAAGTTTATGGGCATCACATTTTTTTTTTTTAACTGACGTATAATTGGCATACGATATAATATTAGTTTCAGGTGTACATTTTAGTGACTTGATATTTATTTACTTTTCAAACGGTTACCACAGGAAGTCTAGTTACCATCTGTAACAATACAAAGCTATTAAAGTTCTATTGACTATATGCCCTACAAAGCTATTAAAATATTAATTATATTCCCTAAAATATTATTGAATATATTCCCTACATTAAAAATATTATTGACATATTACATCCCCATGACATTTTAAGCTATTTCTACCTACTATACCTGTTTCCCTCCCCACTGGCAACACCACTTGGTCATCTGTACCTATGAGCCTATTTCATTTTTGCTTTTTTTTTTTAACTTTGTTTTCTACATTCCACATATAAATGAAGTCATATGGTAATTGTCTTTCACTGCCTGACTTACTTCACTTACCATAATACCCTCTAGATCCATTTATATTGTTGCGAATGGCAAGATTTTATTCTTTGTTATGGCTGAGTAATATTCCATTGTATATATATAACACATCTTCTTTATCTGTTCATCTCATGATGGGTTCTTAGGTTGCTTCCATATTTTATTACTGTAAATGACGCAGCTGTGAAAATTGGGTTGCATATATCTTTTCAAATTAGTTTGTTTTCTTCAGATAAATACCCAGAAGTGGAATTGCTAGATGATATGATAGATCTATTTTTAACTTTTTTGAGGAATTCCATATGCCTTTCCATACTAGTTGCATCAATTTACATTCCCTCCAATGGTGCATGAGGGTTCCATTTTCTCCATATCCTTGCCAACATTTGTTATTTAATGTCTTCTTGATGATAGCCATTCTAGTGGGTCTGAGGTGATATCGCATAATGCTTTTAATTTTCATTTCCCTGATGATTAGTGATGCTAATGTTGGGTAGGATAAGATAGGGACTCAGATCTGCGTGATTCAATACAGGCCATTTATTGTTACCAAAAACAGGAGGCCTGTGATCAAACAGTGAAGACACATGCAGGTACCAGAGGAATGCTCTTCAGAGAACTTCCCTATAACTTTTTCCCATGCAAATAAGGCATCCCTGACTGGAACCAATCAGAGGATCAAAACATTCTTCCTCCCACCCATACAGAGATCAAAACACTCAACCCTTACACAAGGTGCAGGGGGGTTGGTACAGGAAATTAATGGGCCTGGGTCAAGAGAATAGGGGTCCCCAAACAGGTCCACATTATAGGTCTATAAGGAAAGACCCAGTTGCAGCCAGGGCCAGTCCCTACCTCAGGGCAGCCCACTCTCTCTGAGGGCATAAATTAAATTTGCTCTGCATTGCTGAGTGACTCTTGATTACAATCAAGATTTGGCCCTCAGAGGCAACCAGCAGGAACAGTTTTTCACTCTGGGCCATGCACCTGGAATAGCTTGTTAATAGAGCCCCGTTGTTTTACTGTCAATATTTTTTCAAGTATTATTTCTGCTTCTTTCTTTATTTCTTCTATGACCTCTATAATTTCTTCTGTGAACTCCAAAATGTTAGTGTGCTTGATGTCCTTACAGAGGTCCCTTAAACTATTCTCATTTAAAAATTTATCTTTCCCTTTGGCTATTTGGACTCAGTGATTTCTATCAGCCTCTCTTCCAGATCCCTGATCTCCCCATATCACCCTAATTGCTGTTGATTCCCTCTAGTGTATTTTTCATTCCAGTTATTCCAGATGAAGAGATGTATTCTTCAACCTCTGAATGGTTCTCTCTTATACTTTTTTAACTTTGCCAAAGCACTTACTAAGTTCACCCACTCTTTTCTTGAGTTTCGTGAGTGTCTTTATGACCATTACTTTGAATTTTTTATCAGTTAGATCATTTATTTCCATATCCTTAATATGTTTTTATGAGATCAGTCTTGTTCTTTCATTTTGAGCTATTTATTTGTTTCCAGATTGTGTGGCTCTCTGTGTTTGTTTCTGTGTAATAGGCCACACTGTTAACTCTCTCACTCTTGAAGGAATGATCGTGATTAGAAGATGATTCTTCTCCTTCAAACTTACCCTAGCTCTTGGTTGTCTCTAGAATCTTTGTTGTCATCTATACCACCTGATTAGTTTTGATATATGCTCCTGCTGTTGAGGGTGTATCAAAACATTCACCTATCTTGTTATATTTTCTTTATCGTGGAGCAGGTATTCTTCTAGTTACCAGGTTCCTTTCAGAAGGAATTAATCCATATGTCACTGCATAATAAATCCATATGTCACTGTTTCATTGTTATGTAAATAGAAGTTAGTTAGTTCAGGCTTTTCCGGGCACCATCATCTTGAAATACATCTCTTTGACTGAATTGAGGCATCATATTTTAAACTGTGATATTGACAAAGCAAAATGTGTCCAGAGAGAGTAATTAGCATGAACAATAAATCAGTACCACACATATACAAAGTTTTCATTGACTAAAGAAGATTCATAAGAAAATTTCATTTTTATATAATCTAAGTTCTATTATGTGGAAAAGATTACATGGCCCCAGAGTTTTTGGACCAAAAAGTTAAATTTATAAAAAGGCATGTCACATGGCTGTAATAAAGACATTTCTAATCATCTAATGGATCACTTTTTGATAGGAGGGTTTTTCTTTCCTTGAGTCTTTTAATCAAAGAAAATATATTTTATATTAGATTTAAACAGGGGTCTGGGAAGTCTTATAAATCTGTTTCTGCATAATCTTTTATTTTTTAGGATTTACTAATGAATCATAACTATATGATACAGAACTCTCTAGAAAAAAATATTTAACAAAGACCCTTAATTTATAACTCCATCATCCTTTTCTTAAGCTCATAAATTCAAAATCATGTAATTGAGTGTTATGTACACCATCTTCTAAAAGAATATTAATAAAAAGAATTCAAGGCAGGTGAAATTAGTGAAAAATTGGGGAAGTTGTTATACTGATTAAGATTGTTCTGTTTCATTAGCATTTTATCCAATACTTTATTCTTTTTTATGAGTGTTTCTTAATTGGGGTATCAAACATTTTCTGATCACACTAGTAAACTACTGAAACAAGATCTTAGTTCTCTAATATCTAGTCTCTTTAGGATCCTTTTGAATCTTATAGAATCTAATTTTTTTAGCAAATCTGATTAATTCAAAGATGCCAACATATTAATGAATTATAATCAATTAATATCAATTAATATAAATATTTGTATCTTTAAAAGATAACTTTTAATCAGTTAATTTTTCCGCTAAAAGAATTAGAGCCAGTGTCAGATTTGGGTCAATTGTTAGACAAAATCTTTTCTTCCTAAAATCCCATGTTGAACTTGTCTCTTCTAATCTGACAAGCTTGATTCAAATGGATACTACCAGTTGATATTACCTTCTAGTAAACAAAGAAAAGAGAAGAATATTAATTCTTCTGTTCAACATTCAATTCCTCTTTTCCTGTAATTTCTATGGCCATTTTGGAAACATCAGTAGCAAAGCAGGAAGTAGAGGCCACAGTCTTTAACAAAGTCACAAGCTCTGAGCAAAAAAACTTCTCACTCAGCAGTTTATAATTCCCTCCCCCATCTACTTATCTCATAAAATTATGTTTACAAAAAATAAGCTGACATTTTGAATGAGACTTTTTCCTGGTTCATATTTTGCCATTCTCTGAACCTTCTGACAATAAGTTGGATGGGGATAACAATGGGGGGCCACTGAGAGCAGAAGTGAAGTAAGGTAGGAGAGATCTCTTTCTGTTTCTTATACACTCAAGAAAGGTAGGGAGTTCCCTTTGTGGTGCAGCAGAAATGAATCTGACTCATATCCATGAGATGCACATTCAATCCAGTGGGTCAGGCATCTGGTGTTGCCGTGAGGGCTATGGTGTAGGTCGCAAACACAGCTTGAATCCTACATTGCTATGGCTGTGGCTTGATTGTAGCTTTATTTGACCTGGCTTGGGGACTTCCACATGCTGAGGGTGCAGCCCTAAAAAAGAAAGAAAGAAAGAAAGAAAGGAAGAATGAAAGAAAAGAAAGGAAATGACTGTACATTTTCAGAAGCCCAGTTTTCAAATACTCAGCTGGAAATGCGTGCTTCTTGTCATCCTCGAAACCAAAGTCTGTTTTAGCACTATGACCCTGTCAGTCTAAGAACTTTAATTAGTATTGAATGCAGCCTGGCAGAATCCTCAGTATCTATGAAGCTACATTAGTTCTATGATCCCTGTGCACCAGAGACCATGAATTAAGGACAGTATCAACTTCAGGATTCTTCTTTCTACTTCTAACTTTTCAAGATAGCCATTAGCTAAATTATTTTTTTCTTAACTGTTATGTCTTTTCCTCTCCAAATCATGTCTTTCGAAGGATAAGTCTTTTATCATTGACAGAATAAGGAAACAGTGCTTCTTTTCCAAGAATATTTATGATTTGACTAAGCCTAATTTAATTTACTTTTAAAATGTAGTCCTACATTATTAGCACCCCATTGTAACTCGGCTTCATTATTATGTTTGTGTTTCTTTAACAATGCTTTTAACTTAGCAAAAGATCTTTTTGCAATGCAGATGATGGCACACTATGCATTAAATAAATTTAATATTAATATTGCTGGAGAGCTCTTCTATGGCCAAACAACTTTTCACTCCCATTACAATGTTTATGGGAATGATTTGCAATACTGAATAAGATATAATTCTTTAATGATAGCCCAATAAAAAGGATGTCATTATATGGTTGCACAAATGTCTTTCCCCTCAATAAAATTTTTAGTTATGTGAACACTCCGTCTTTCAGAATGACTTATGAATAAAATTTCTACCTTAACTTGTGCATTAAAAAGGGGAGGGGGAGAAAAATCTATTTTTCAAAACATGACCCAACCACCTAATGACTTGTTTAACTGGGCATCAATCATTGCAGCTGCCAAATCTTTTCTCTTTTCTTCAAATGAACTGGCATAATGCTGATTTGGCTCATATGTAGACACAAAATGCCCTCCTTCCTAGGGGAATAATTATTAGCATTTCCTCTGAGCAGTTTCAAGGATATCTCCAGTCTTAGACACAGCCCTTTTCTCCCCTGACCCCCACCCCCCCAAAAAAAGCCATTCTGTCCTCTGCTCCAACCTGCCTCCATTTTAGGAGTAATGAAAAAATATATATATCTTATTTTCAGGAAAGATAAGCTATAAAAAGGTGTTTCTATATATTTCAGTGTAAAATACAGCTTGCAGTGTATGTAGGAAGCAATTTTAAGTAAATTAATTATAATGTAGGTTAATTCTTGGTGCTTTGCCTCACTTTTTCTGAATCCTAATCCTAGATAATTTACAAGTTTGACTCTAAATTATATGGTCTCAAGCAGCAAAACTCTCAATTTCTCAACTCAAACATTTATGTACAAATATATACCACCACCACCAGCATCACCACAGATTTTATATTTGTTAAGGGTCTTAGTCCATTTGGAAAGTACAACAGAATGCCATAGACTGGGTGGCTTATAGACAACAAAAATTCATTTCTCACAATTCTGGAAGCTCAGAGATGCAAGATAAAATTGGTGACATATTTAGTGTCTGGTGAGGGCCCCCTTCCTGGTTTGTAGATGGCCATCTTTCTCTCTGTTCACATGGCTGAAGTGGGCTAGGAAGTTCTCTTGTGCCCTGTTATGACACTAATCTCATTTGTCATGGCTCCACCTTCATGACCTAATCACTTCCCAAAGACCCCATGTCCAAATACCATCACACTGAACATTAGGATTTGTTTTTTCTTCTTTTTATGGCTACACCTGTGGCATATGGAAGTTCCTAGGCTAGGGGTCAAATTGAAGCTGCAGCTACAAGCCTATACCACATTCACAGCAACACCATATCTGAGGCCACATCTTCAAACTATACCACAGCTTGTGTAACACCAGATCCTTAACCCACTGAGCGAGGCCAGAGATTCAGCCTGCATCCTTGAGGAGGTACTGTCCAGTCCTCAACTCTTTGAGCCACAGTGGGAAGTCCTAAACATGAGGATTTTATGAATTGGGGATGGATACAAATTTTAGTAAATAGCGCCATGTTTCATATCAATACACACTGCCCATATACCTAACCATACGAAGAATTTCACCATGGCTTCCAGCATTTATAGACTAGATATAACTCAAACTATTATAAACTTTATATTTCTGAAACCACATGTTTTATTTCTACTCATTGGCACTTTCATCAGACATCATTAATGACTAGTTATTGTTTTTAGAATTAATAAATAATTCTCCGTTAGCTCTTTCAAATCAGACATGTCAGCTCAGTTTTCAGATGTATTGTCTGCTTTGTCTAAAGATATAGTTTGGTAAAACTACTTCCAGTAAAAAGCAAAAAAATAAAATCATTTCAGATCCCATTTTCTAATTTCACGGTTCTATAAATCTCTTTACAGTGGTTGCTTGGGAGTTCCCTTCATGGCTCAATGAACCCGACTAGGATCCATGAGGATGTGGGTTCTATTCTTGGCTTTGCTCAGTGGGTTAAGGATCTGGCATTACCTGCCATGAGCTGTGGTGTAGGTCACAGATGCGACTCAGATCCCACATTGCTGTAGCTGTGGCATAGGCTCCAATTTAACCCCGGGCCTGGGAATTTCCATATGCCAAGGGTGTGGCCCTAAAAAAAAAAAAAAAAAGGTTGCTTTAGGGTGATTAGTTTTTATGAACTTTCTTGGAGTGAAAAGAACTTTTTTTTTCTGAGCAAGATAATGAGTTTTATATCATACCTGATAAGACTATTTTTTGACATAGGTTTCAAATGAAAAGTATGCAGGTTTCAGGGGAAAGAATTATGCTTACTTGCATTATTGTCCAAGTCAGTGTAATTCATATACTCAATTACACTAATACAAAAAATATCCCTAGCAAAATAGTGAATTAAAGTCTTGTGCCAGAATTTATTATGTACATATACGTAAATATTCATGCATGCAGTGTGTGCTTAAAACAAAATTTTTTTTTAATAGAAAAGAAGCATCTAGAGTCACACTGGTTATAAATACCAGCAGTACCATTTTCTAGCTGTTTTCTCTTCAGTAAATATTATACATTCTATAAATATTTTTCTTATGCTTTTAAATGTCAATAAAATTTAAAGGTCCAGTCTTTACTCTTGATATTGTATCAGGATCAAATAATAAAATATATTTGTTAATTCTCCAAAGACTGAAACTTAATATTATTGAAAATTCCATATGGAAGATTTTCCCTACTGATTTCTGATATTTAGAATGACATTCTAAATGTAAATCAATTGGTTGTTTCCTTTTCTTGTTCTTTTTTTTTTGTTATTATTATTTTTTTAATAGTTATTTCCCCAATACAATTTTTTTTTCTACTGTACAGCATGGTGACCCAGTTACACATACATGTACACATTTGATTTTTGCACACTATCATGCTCCATCATATGTGACTAGACATAGTTCCCATTGCAACACAGCAGGATCTCATTGTTAATCCATTCCAAAGGCAATAGTTTGTATCTATTAACCCCAAGCTCCCCAACCACCCCACTCCCTCCCTATCCCCCTTGGCAACCACAAGTCTATTCTCCAAGTCCATGATTTTCTTTTCTGTGGAAAAGTTCATTTGTGCCTTATATTAGATTCCAGATATGTGATATCATACGGTATTTGTTGCTCTCTTTCTAACTTACTTCACTCAGTATGAGTCTCTAGTTCCACCCATGTTGCTGCAAATGGCATTATTTTGTTCTTTTTTATGGCTGAGTAGTATTCCATTGTGTATATATATATACCACATCTTCTTAATCCAATCATCTGTTGATGGACATTTGGGTTGTTTCCATGTCTTGGCTATTATGAATAGTGCTGCAATGAACATGTGGGTGCATGTGTCTTTTTTAAGGAAAGTTTTGTCCGGATATATGCCCAAGAGTGGGATTGCTGGGTCATATGGTAGCTCTTAGTGCTTTTAGGCACTATTCAGTTACTTTTTTGTTAGCCGTGGACTGCTAAGGAATATACTGATAGTTTGGTATTTTCAATCTTTTTTTATACAGCCTGGTTACTTAATGCTAGTTGTATTTTTAAAAAATATGCAATAGAATTAAATCCCTTATTGATTGAGGAGGCATCCCAAACCTGGGTTAATATCACTACTTTGGGGGGAACTTAGGTCTTGATCTTTCACATTCGTTTCTCTATTTGCATTCATTTCTTGCAGAGATCTGACCAACTGACTGGAAGTGTTACTCATATGCTAATACAATTGTACATATCAGAATTACCATCCTGGGGTAACTCTTGGCTTGGTGCATTAGCTAAGGCTACAGTTACATTGTGACATTTGGCTAAGTGTCATTCAGGCCCCAAAGACAAAGATGTTGACTCTTAAGTTCCAAAATGATCTTTTCAGTGTCAGCTAATTGGAAGGGTTCCCTTTCTTCACAGGAACCTCCTATTTAGTATCTTTAAATACTTTACCTAAACTTTTACCATCATTAAGATACGTAATGAAGTCAGTTTCACTTAATCCAGTCCTTGGATCATATTACATTCATCAGAGTTCTTGTAGTGGCTCACTGGAAAAAAATCTGACTAGTATTCATGAGGACGCAAGTTCAATTCCTGGCCTTGTTCAGTGGGTTAAGGATCTGGCCTTGCGATGAGCTGTGGTATAGGTCACAGATGCCACTTGGATCTGGCATTGCTGTGGCTATGGCCTAGGCCAGGGGCTACAGCTCTGATTGGACTCCTAACTTACAAACCTCCATGTGCTACAGGTGCGGCCTTAAAAGGACAAAAACGAAACAAGACAAAACAAAACATATTACATTTATCACTTAATTTGAAAGATTAAAACCCTACCAGCTTTCTTTTCTAATTAATGGCAATTATTTCACGCAGATTTTAATGTATAATAGAACTATAAGACCTTCAGAAATTATACACTTTTAGAGGCAATGAAAGCAAACAATTTAAAAAAAGATACAAAGGAACTATGAGGAGCTGAGGCAAGACTATGAAGAGCCTAGGGCTAAATTTGAAAACTTTTAACATTTGACATGAGAATTTGAATAAGACAAATGAAATAAGACAATTTGAAATAAGACAAATGTCTCTTAATAGGTGAGACATCTCTTATTTCCTCTCAGAACTCAAAATCTCAGTTGCCTTATTGTACCATCAATATAAGAGACATTTTGTAGAAGTTACATCTTCAAAATGAAAACTCAGATTTAAATTTCAATTCACTAATATTTCAGGATTTGTGTGCAGTGACTGCATATATGTGTGTGTGTGTGCATGTGTATAAAATGGATTTTCAAGCATACTTATTCTCCATTGCTAGCACCCACCAGTCTTAATTAACAGAACTTAAGTAATAAAAATTATAGTATACTTTTATCCACTCTAAAATTATAATATAGTTTTATCTACTAGATAAACACAAAACTGTAATGTAGTTTTATCTCCTAGAAGTCAACTCAGCAAAAGGAATCTATTATCTATTGTTGCCTAGGAAATTATGACTCAACTTAGTTGCTCAAAACATTTGTTATCTCAATCTTTGTAGTTTAGGAATCTTGCTACGGCTTAACGGAGTTATCCAGAGACTTTTACACGGCTGAATGTTCTTACAAGTCTGTTGGGGCTTCAGTTTCATCTGAAAGCTAGATTGGAGAAGAATTCAGTTCCAAGTCCACCACATGGTGTTTGGCTTTCTTCCATTCCTCATGGGCTATCAAAACAGGGCCATAATTCCTCATTGGCTTTGGCGAGAGACTGCTCAGTTTCTTGTCACATGTTTCTCTCCCTTGAGTAGCTCCCAACATGGCAGTTTGCTTTGTCAGAGAAAGTAAGCAAGATGATGACGATGATGATGGTAATGGGAGAGAGAGAGAAATGTAGAGACTATTATAAGTAGATAAGAGTTGGAGTGCAAGAAAGAAGGGAGTAATGATGTTTTCAGTCTAAACTTTAAAGTGATAGGCTGTTACTTATACAACTTTCTGTTTATTAGAGGCAAATTGCTCTAACGCTTCATCTAATGCTCAAGAAGAGAGGATTGCACAAGGATGGGAGTCATTGGGATTATTTTGGAAAGCTGCCTACCATGAGAAAAATTAAGGTTTTGTTTTCCTTATTCTCCAAATGCCGTGGGAGGTTTTTCATGCTAGAGTGGAGGCCTCTGCCCCAAGTGTATTTCTTACCACATTTATACTCATCTACTATAAGAAGGTAGATAAACAGATAGAGGTATAGGAAGAGGTATAGATATAAAATAGGAATATCCAGCCCTACACTGGGTCAATCAGAAATGTTATATGTGACTTTTAAGTTGACAGACATATTAACTTGTAGAGACTCCAGAAATAATATATAGAGACTCCAGAAATGATATATATTACATGTTTTATGAATTTTTGATATTATTTTTGAAAACCACTTCAAATGCTTTAATCATCTGAAAACTTCCTCTGGTGAGCATATGTGTAACAAACTCAGAAGCCATAGCTGTTGCATTATTTCACAGGAAATAGTTTTTAGTGATAACTTTAATATCCAGTTTGAAGTCCTATTGAATGTGATGTGTTCAGTAGATCAAGTCTGTTAAAGTGCTCTTCCAGTATTTAATCACCTGCGAAAGCATTCATTCCATAGCACCTCCTGAAAGGTATGATTTGTTACTTTCAGCTATCATAATATATCTGTTTCTTTTGTTTTTGGCCACTGCTGTGACATGTAGAAATTTCTGGGCAAGGGATTGAATTCAACCACAGCAGTGATCTGTGCTGCTGCAATGAAAACACTGGATCCTTAACCCACTGTGTCATAAGAGAACCATAATATATCAGGATTAGAATGCAAGTATCATTTATTAATGAGTAAGAACTCTAGCAGTGTATTTTTAGAACTATCCTTTCCCATATTTTGTGCTTGCTTCCTTTTTTTTTTTTTTTTTTTTGGTTGTACCCAGAGCATGCAGACATTCCAAGGCCAAGGATCAAACCTGCACCACACTAGTGACCCCACAGCAGTGACAAGTGGATCCTTAACCTATTAGGCCACCAGCGAATTCTGGCTTCTAATTTTTAACAAACATAAATAAATAAAGCCTAGGGAGAATAACTAAGTCTACAAACTCAAATTCTTCAACTAGTTAGTTATAGACTCTGGGATAGAATCCATTTATCCAACTAGTGCTTGTTCTAAAACTATATGTTTACACTCATATGGTACAAACCATAGATTACAATGAAATGGATACAAGATATAGGACATCTGATAATTTTCCTTTTTACCCTCTTACTTTAGTAGGAATATGCATGATCAAATTGATATGGATAACTTTTACAAATATTAGAAAAATAATACATTTTAGGAACTCATATTTTAGAAAAGCATTTGTTCATAAGAAATATAACTACAAATATAATATTTAATTCAGTAAATAGGTCCCCAAATGTCAGTGGCCAAAAAACTTTTGAAATAAATTTACTGATTAATAAAATGGAATGAATTTCATTATATTTTCTGAAAATCAAAACATTGCCTTTCTTAAACATGTACTATAATGAAGATTAGATTCACTATTTTTTTTTTTTCTTTTTGCCATTTCTTGGGCCGCTCCCACGGCATATGGAGGTTCCCAGGCTAGGGATCCAATTGGAGCTGTAGCCACTGGCCTACACCAGAGCCACAGCAATGCGGGATCCGAGCCGCGTCTGCAACCTACACCATAGCTCAAGGCAACGCCGGATCCTTAACCCACTGAGTGAAGCCAGGGATCGAACCCACAACCTCATGGCTCCTAGTTGGATTCGTTAACCACTGTGCCATGATGGGAACTCCTAGATTCACTATTTACTCTAGGCAGTCCTGTGAGTCTGGATACTGAGCACTGACATTTTCCACATTTCTCCTCTAAAAAAAAGAGTGGACACTGCAATTATGCCCACTACCCTCATGGATTCTCCATTGGTCCTGCTATTTCACTCTTGATTGTTGGGCTGACATACACGTTTGTTCCTTAAGAAAGTCAGTGTGAGAAATTTGAGTATCCGGTCTTACCATTTCTATCTTAGAAATAGAATTTTCTCCTACATTTATCTTGTACAGAAATCCTTAAATATTCAAATGATGCACTGTAATACATAAATCAGTAAATGAGGGAAGGCACCTTTATTCTTAGTGATCCCACTATATGGCAAGAATAATGCTACACTATTAAAATATGTTTACTTAATAAACATCGTATCTGTCCTGTGAGATGTTATTAACACCATTTACTCATCGAGTAAGGTAGGATTAAAGAGGTTAAGCAACTTGCTAAAGTCCATGGAAATAACACCAATTAATTCTAGATGTTAGCTGAGTTCCTTTAGGCCTCCAAAGTCAATGTTCTTTGTATTTTTGCATATCATCAACAGCAATTCATGGAGGAAAAATTACTCAGGAGGGATAAAAAGTCATTTTAATATAAAAGAATAATTAGATTACTGTTTGAAACCACAGGGCTAGAACTTATAGCAAGGAGTACTTAAAAAATGACAACTTTCTGGTAGAAAAGTTCAAAATTGTGTTTGTTTTTTGTTTGTTTGTTTGTTTATTATTTGAAGTATCAGCTCTAGGAATCCCATAGCAAGAAGTAGTCTTCAAGCATTTGAATGTACTTGGTGTTTGACTTGATGATTCTTAAGGTCATTTCCAACTTGGAACCTCCAGGAAACCCTAATATGATAGAGGTCTGAGTTATCAGAAAAATCAGAAGAGCAAATGCCTCAATGCAGCATATAATTAATGGAACAAGATGCGCAAAAGGACAAATTCTGCTTTCTTACATTGGAGATCCATATTGCTCTTTAAAATAAACTAGATTTTTAAACAAAATAAAAGAATTTAAAAAATATCTTTAGGGGGTTCCCTTTGTGGCTCAGTGGTTAATGAACCTGACTAAAATCCATCAGGATGCAGGTTTGATCCTTGACTTCTCTCAGTAGGTTAAGGACCCAGCATTGCAGTGAGCTATGGTGTAGGTCGCAGATGCGGCTCGGATCCCACGTTGCTGTAGTTGTGGTGTAGGCCAGCAGCTGTAGCTCCGATTTGGCCTCTAGCCTGGGAACTTTCATATGCTGTGGGTGCAGCTCTAGAAAGAAAAAAAAAAAATATCTTTAATAACATTTAGCTTTTTCATACTTTTCTGAAAAGTATAAGATCTTCATCAGTTTATACTTAGGTAATCAACACAATTGATAAAATACATTTACAAGTCAGCTGTCATTCTCTACCTCACTGACTCTAAGAGAAGCCAGTTGATTTGATGTGAGATGAACTATGGAGAGGTCTACATGGTAAAGACCTGTGAGAAACTCCAATGTGGACGAGAGAACTCAGTTCAACAGTTCACAAGAAATTGAACTCTGCCAACAATTCCATGTGTGGGCTAAGAGGTGAACTGCCTCATTTGACCCCTGGGATGAAACCAAAGTCTGAGCTGAAACCTGAGACCTGAGTCAGATGACCCAGGTAAGTGGTGTCTGGAATTCTTGACTCTACAACTGTGAGATACAAAATGCTGATAATTTGTTAGGCAGCAATAGGCAGCCAACACAAACCAGAATATTTAGCTATTTAAATCGGAATAGGCTTAGTGATGATTAAAAAATGACTGTTTTTTGTCATTATCTAGTAAAAATAAGTCAAGGAAAAAACTAAAAGTTTTAAAACAGCTTGGCCAATGCATCAGTATCACCCTATGTTACTAATACAATATTTGAATTTTATGGTGTTAGCACAATATGATTTTAACGTCTTAAACACAATTTGAGTCTCCTGTTTCTCATCTTTTGGGGGATCTGATTTTCTTTCTTCCTTCCTTCCTTCCTTCCTTCCTTCCTTCCTTCCTTCCTTCCTTTCTTTCTTTCTTTCTTTTCTTTTTTGTCTTTTTGCCTTTTCTAGGGCCGCTTCCCTCGGCATATGGAGGTTCCCAGGCTAGGGGTCCAGTCGGAGCTGTAGCCACCGGCCTATGCCAGAGTCACAGCAACACCAGATCTGAGCTGAGTCTGCGATCTACACCACAGCTCACAGCAATGCCGCATCCTTAACCCACTGAGCAAGGCCAGGGATCGAATCCGCAACCTCATCGTTCCTAGTCAGATTCGTTAACTGCTGCACCACAACGGGAACTCATGGGGGATCTGGTTTTCATAAGTACACAGCTTTTTTATAATACTTGTTAACACACAATTTTCTATGTCCCCACATACTACGCTTATAGCAAATCCAGTAGAATTATTTCTGTATTGTAAGGTCACTAAGTGTTTTCCGCATGGAGCAGTATTTTATCTATTTCTGTTTTGCTTTAGGAAGTTCAGTGCTATTCTCCTGGTATATGATTAATATTTACTAAGAAAAATTTGAAAGTACTTCTGAATATTGACAGTTTTGGAGAAATAGCTTTACAGTGAAGCCCTTTGGGTTTCACAATATATATGCAGAAGAAGGGCAGGAACTAGAATTACAAAAACTATGCATCACAGATTTCTTAAAACATATTGAATATTGACACATAAAGCTTAGAATTTAAAGAGACAGAAATCATTAAGTTCCAGTATAGCAAATAGATTTTTTATGGTATGCCGAATTTAATCCATTTTACTCACTACGTGCAATGGTGTGCTGAGAAATATTCTTACTTCATTCAAACTCAGAAGGAAAAAAAAAAAAAAAAGTATAATGATTAAGTAATTGTGTCTATATATAATTGATAGACCGAAAGAACAACAGTGCTTGCACCATCTATATGCCACTGCTGTTTCAGTTTCCTCTAGAGCTTTGTCATGATAGAGTAACAGTTCACTAAAAGAAGGCCTTTACAATATATGCTGAAAATTTTTTCACATTAAATTGAAGTCAGCTTTCTTGTTTCACTATCCCTGTTTTGCTCATTGGTAAAACGTAGATCAGTTCTCTTCCTTCATTTCGCTGACCCCACCCCAGATATTTTGGAAGTACAACGTTTTAAGCTCTCGCAAAGTATTTTAAATGGATACAGCTTCTATAAACTTTCTCCACTATAGGACCAATTGTTATGGAGCCCTTGATCTGAGAGATCAGAAATCAGGTACTAGCCTGTCTTTCTTTCTTTCTTTCTCCTTTCTTTCTTTCTTTCTTTCTTTCTTTCTTTCTTTCTTTCTTTCTTTCTTTCTTTCTTTCTTTCTTTCCTTTCCTTCTTTCTTTCTTTCTTCCTTTCCTTCTTTCTTTCTTTCTTTCTTTCTTCCTTTCTTTCCTTCTTTCTTCCTTTCTCTTTTTGTCTTTTTAGGGCTGAACCTATAGCATATGGAGGTTTCCAGCCTAGGTGTCCAATTGGAGCTGAAGCTGCAGGCCTAAGCCACAGCCACAGCCACAGCAACATGGGATCTGAGCCACCTCTGTGACCTACACCACAGCTCATGGCAACACTGGATCCTTAAACCACTAAGCAAGGCCAGGGATCAAACCTGCATCCTCATGGATGCTAGCTGGGTTCATTAACTGCTAAGCCAAGATGGGAAATCCTAGGTACTGGTTATTCTTTCTTTATAGCAGTGTTTCTCAAGTGAGGGTGATGACTCAGGCTCCTGAGGAATTAGCCTTTGAGAAAGTTGTCCTAGCGATTTTGCCCTGCACTTCTAATGAATAAACATGAGTTTCTTATACCACTACACGATAGTCACTACAAATAAACAAGTCTCCTCTTGCCACATATCCCCTCAATGCCTTGTCAGTTATGTTTCAGAATTATGGAAAAATGTATCCTCTGAATCAGGTGGGTGTAATTAGCATAACTCACAAGTATTAACCTTGGTCAAACATTCAACACAGCCTATGCCTGAACCTTGGTCTTATTCTCTGAAAGTAATAAAGTACAGTTTTATGTCCTTTATGCTTCTCAGGTGAATTAATCATTTTCTTTGGTTACAGACCTGATATTGTCTAAATGGCTTATCATATGTGTTAAATAATATATTCTAATTAATTATATACTATCCTGAATCTTTTAATTAATTGTTTCATGGGATAAATTATTTTTTCTTCAAAAGAGTGTAAGTTTTCCAAAGCCTTAGTTAAAAGCATGCCTTTATTATATTGTCTACAAAACTTCACACGTGGCTCTGTACTTTTATCTGTATCCGTATATATTATAGAAAATGAGATCTAGCTTCTGCTTTGGAAGACCCTAAAGATGATAAAATTTTTACAATTTCATGGTTTTATACCTTAACTGTTTTTTTTGTTTGTTTGTTTGTTTTTAGCTTCTGGGGTCTTTCTATTATATAGGCTAGAATATAATGCCCATTGATATTTGATTTATAACAAACAGGTATGTTTAGCTCTTGTCTACGTAGATATTTTTTGTAGTGTTTGCCTGAGTTTTCTGTGATTGTCCAGTGGCATCTATCTGATTAAATGGTGAAAAATATGACATTACTAACTACCAGTAAAGTTTGTAGTACCTGCCATTTGTAGAAATCCAAAATCAGTTGATTTGGCAAACATGCACTCAGCTTATTTCACTTCCTTATATTATATAAATTATAGTATAATAATGGATACTAGTCAAGATAATTTAATTACTTTTTTTTTTTTTTTTGGCTTTTTAGGGCCGCACATGAGCCATATGGAGGTTCCCAGGCTAGAAGTTGAATCAGAGCTACAGCTACCAGCCACAGCCACAGCCGCAGCAACCATGGGATCTGAGCTATGTCTGTGGCCTATACCACAGCTCATGGCCACACCAGATTCCTACCCACTAGCGAGGTCAGGGATCAAAGCCGTATCCTCATGGATCCTAATTGGGTTTGTTAACTGCTGAGCCACAAAGGAAACTCCAGGATAATTTAATTACTATTTATCTAAATCTTTCTCTGTACTAGGCATTGTAGCAAACAATTTGCCTAGTTTATCTTGTTTATTTCTCCAGTGTAACTGTGAGAAAGACTTGCTTTGTCATTTTGAGAATAAACAAAGGTTTATAAGACCACACAACTGATAAATATTGGAGATGACCATGATGATGGTGCAAAATTACCTCATTTCCAGAGAACACATTCAAAATTTGAGAAGTAGTTCAGTCTTTCTTTCCACCTTTCTATCAAGAGCATTAGTTTTTTTTCCTATTGAGAGTTTTTTTTTTTTTTTTTTACAGTTAAGTTTCTGGTTATGTAAAAATAATAGTGATTAATATTGATTACAAGTTATCTACCAGGGGGATATACTGAGAGTAAAAGAAGAGAGAGAGAGAGAAAGAAAGAGAAGGAAAGGGAAAAGTTTTAAGATATTTATGCATGTAGCCCTAGCAACAGACATGAGAATACAATTTATATTTTTGAACTGTATCACTCATTACTTTCAGGATAATAATTTTCATAAACTTACTTTCAAGGTACAGTGGAATCTCTTTTATTTACCTTGAAATGGTCTCTTTCAAGTTTTTAAAGAGAAAGTTCTCTAGTTCGAATGCTCTGAGATGTGGGGAAACTTTCTGCATTCCCGTCTCTATGGGTTTTTTAAATTACTTTATAGACTTGAATTATAACATTTTTAGTTATCCTATTTCTAGAGTGAAGAAAATCATTGTTATATGTTATATGTCAATTGTTATATTTCTGTTATATTTACTGAACTTAAAATTGGCTATGCTTTTACTGCAGAAATAAGGTCATATTTTACAGGTTTGGGATGTGATCAGAGGGTCTAATACCTCCAATATACACCTTAAAGCAGAGGATCATGCTGGTAGTTACAACTTGAATAGTAGGAGGTACCATCGTGGCTCAGTGGAAATGAATCTGACTAGCATCCATGAGGACGTGGATTCTATCCCTGGCCTCTCTCAGTGGGTTAAGGATCTGGTGTTGCCATGAGCTGTGGTGTAGGTCATAGGCACGGCTCGGATCTGGCATTGCTGTGGCTGTGGCTGGCAGTTGTTGCTCTGATTCGACCCCTAGCCTGGGAACCTCCATATGTCCTGAGATCGGCCCTAAAGAGACAGGAAAAAAAATAGAACTTGAATAGTAATGTTTATATGATGCTTCCTGCAAAGGAGTATCTTTTGGGTAATCAGTTCTCTTTCCTGTGGCAAAGACTCAACAACTACATGTCCAGATCATAGAAATTTACTTCTCTGTCTTCCAGCTTTCTTCTTACACCATTATTCTAAATATCTCCAAGATAGTCCCTCATGCCTGCCCTCTTCTAAGTTTCTGATTTTCCCTAATAGGATATTTCATTGCTCCTCCATTGAATATGTTGGTTGGGTTTTTACCACCTAATTCAATGGCATATATAGGAGAAAAGGACTTCAGGTGAATTTCCTCTCAAGCTGATAGGAGATAACATCCTTATGCAAAATAAATGGAAAGGAGTTTAATTAGCAAAATATGTGTTGCTGATGGACAAAGTGAGAGAAGGTAATAAACCTAGGAAAGCATTAATTGAAAGACAATTCCAAGAGAAAAAGTATGAGAAGTAAAAGTATACACCTTAGACCTTTCTAAGCCTGATGCATATGTAGAAAATATAGAAACAAGGATACCTGTTAACTGAAGGTATCATGGATTACATGTATTATAGAAGATTGGGAGTGTAGTTAATGCTACAATATTTTTAATCTGCAATTTTTAGCTGCTAAGATATTAAACCTGTTGTAAGTTGATTTTATTTACTTTAGCAACAATACAATATATATAATAAATAATACATATATAAAATACTTCCATTTTATATGTATATGTATATATACACACACATACACACTTCCATTATATACAGAGGACTCTAGATGTGGAGAGGTTAAGAACTTTACTAAAAAAACCATACAGCTAATAAATGACAAGTTTAGGATTTGAATTCCATATATATATATTTCATTCTAAAATATATTGCCCTTAAACTCTGAATGATAAAACTAAGGGTATAGAAGAGGCAGATTTTTACTTCTATTTTCTTAGAGTTTTTGGATGGCCCAAAGAATTAAACTGACATGAGACAGATTAAGAGGGCAAAAACATACAAATTTATTTGTTTTCTGTGACACAAGAACCCTCATAAGGAAAATAACACCCAAGGAAGTAGCAAAACCTAAATGTTTTTATACTAGATTGAACAAAGAAGTAAATGTGGAAAACTAACTAAACTATGTGAGGAAGCTAAAGGAAGTTAAGAATAATCTACTTGTGTCTGTTTGTACAGAATTATTTTGGCTATGATGACTATTGAAGAATATTTCTTTTTTTCCTGGTACACGGAAGGCATCTTTCATGTGGGATTTTTTTAATCTTTGGGAACAAAAGGGAAGATGCAAATGCCCTTCCTGCATCTGCTCTTTTTAAATTGCTTTTAGCTCAAAATAATCCTTAGTCAAAGTAGCATATTTTGGGGATGCATATTCTGCTGCCCTTCAGAAGCAAGTTCAGCGGGAGATGCTTCATTGGAGACCTACAGACATTTATGAACAACAAAATAAAAAATTTGTCAGATACCTGTGACTGACCATTACAATTGAGAAATTCATTCAATACTGCCCACTTAGCTTTTTCCTGTATTAATCAACACTCTACTATTCAGGTGTGGAGTGTATTCACAGATGCCCAAAGTTTGATAAACATACACAGTTGGTAGATTACTCTCAAAGAGGCTTATGACTAGTTGCTCACAAAAGCTGAATATGATGCTCATCAAGATTGATTTTTGTTGTTTCCAAGCCTATTCGCTCCAGGTATATCAGTTCTTATATTTACATAATTTAATTAAATAGAGCATCAATCCACTTATGATTGTCAGAGAGTGTTCTTTTCATAAAATGTGTTGAATGCTTTCAAGTACAGACCAGGCAAGTCGCTAAAATTTTGCTAATTGAGTTTGGACATGCAAGTTGAAAAAGACTGGAGATATTATACAAAAAAAATAATAGAAATATCTTGCACTAAGACGACTTTGTAAACAGCATTTATTTCTCTTTCATTTTGATTGTGATTTACGCAGGAAAGATAATGGAGATTTCAAATTAGTGGACCTATTTGAATATCAAAATCTTTGATCCTGCATCCAAAAAACAGGCCAAAGTATGTTTTTCTGCTCGTGCATGTGTGTGTGTTTGGAAAATAATATATTTAACTTTTTCATAAAAGTGCTACCATGGAGTTTCCTGGTGGCTTAGCAGTTAATGGATCCAGCGTTATCACTTCTGTGATATGTGATATCTCTGGCCCAGGAACTTCTGAATGCTGCGAGTGCAACCAAAAAAAAAAAAAAAAAAGCTACCAAAAATTTTTCATATTTTAAAGATACAGCATTGGAAAGCAAAGTGTCATTGTTATAATTCATTACATGTTTCATAAACAGCAGTGACAGGAATACATCAACAGTAGAATGGATTTGTTTTTGAAATACCAAAAATATTTATTTCATAAACTTGACTATATCCTTTTATAATTTAAAATGAGGAGTGGTTTTTTGTTTGATTGTTTGTTTGTTTGTTTTGCAGATTTTCTTGTTAAGGATGATCAGAAGTTCCTCTCTGGGTTTGTGATGTTCATTTACCCTTCCATAATACTGAGGGTAAACCTTTTTCATAGCTGTGCACTGCTATTTCATTATCAGGGCCTGACTCAGAACTGCTTCAGTAGTTCCCTTCCAGTTGAATTTATCTTTCACAGGATTATGCCAACATTCTATTTCTCCAACTTCAGACTGAAAATTTCATCTTTTTCTTATTGGAATATGCTTCAACTTCCAAATCTCATTTTCTTTTTCCTACATTTATTTTTGCATCTTTGCCATGGTTTCTTCCTCAGAACCCCCATCTCCATCCATTTCTCCCTCCGTGGAACATTTTCCCTGGCTCCTTCTATTGTTTTGCTTCCTTATTGAGTCATTAGCCTTGGGATTTCATCATCTTCAACCTCAAGCCCAGCCTCCTGCCCCTTTTGGTGCTCTTTAGGCTGCTTACTTAATATTCTTCACGGTTTTCAAATTTTATTTCTTTATTTTTTTCTTCTTCCACTCTTCTTGCCTTTTTATTCATTAAATTTTGTTTATTTTTTTAAATCTACACCTCTCCTTGGTTTTGGTCTTTCATGATTTTATTCACATCAGAGGACCTAGAGTCGGCAGAGATTTATATATGTAGGTTTGCCATTAGGTTGAGTAACTGTTTATCTTGTCCCTCACTGAGTGGTTCTTTCCTCTGAACAATAAAGAAATCTTTTCTGCAGGTGCATTCAGTTTAGTCCCTCACATAAATGAAGGTACAAAAATCTATTCCTGGATGTTTCAGAAAAGATATTCCATGCCTGTTCCAGAATTAGATTCCTTATAAACTCTTAAACTGTTCTTTCTCCATCTCTGAAAATTTGCCTTTTATCTTGGAACATTGTCAAACCACTAATTTGACCTAAAATTCTCACACTTTGCTGCTGACCTTGGGCTTCTTCATTTTAATCAAGTTTGTTAATCATGTTTCTCTTTAGTATCACTAGTATCACTCTTATGAGTTTCCCTTTCTTTTTCTTTTTTTTTTCACTTTTTTTATTACTCAAATGAATTTATTGCATCTGTAGTTATATAATGATCATAACAATCCAATTTCACAGGATTTCCATCCCACAGCCCAAGCACATCCCCCCACACCCACACTGTTTCCTCCAGAGACTGTAAGTTTTTCAATGTCTGTGAGTCAGCATCTGTTCTGCAAAGAAGTTCAGTCTGTCCTTTTTTTCAGACTCCACATATCAGTGAAAGCATTTGAAGTTGGTGTCTCATTGTATGGCTGACTTCATTTAGCATGATAATTTCTAGATCCATCCATGTTGCTAAAAATGCTGATATTTCGTTCTTTTTAATGGCCAAGTAATATTCCATTGTGTATATGTACCATGTCTTCTTGATCAAATTCTCTGTCAATGGACATTTAGGTTGTTTCCATGTCTTGGCTATTGTAAATAGTGCTGCAATGAACATTGGAGTACATGTATCTTTGCGAGTTGTGGTTTTCTCTGGATAGATGCCCAGGAGTGGGATTGCTGGATCAAATGGTAGTTCTATGTTTAGTTTTCTGAGGAATCTCCATACTGTTTCCACAGTGGTTGCACCAATGTACAATCCCACCAACAGTGTACTAAGGTTCCTTTTTCTCCACATCCTCTCCAGCACTTATTGTTTATAGACTTTTTGCTGATGGCCATTCTGGCTGGTGTGAGGTGGTACCTCATAGTGGTTTTGATTTGCATTTCTCTAAGAATGAGTGATGTTGAACATCTTTTCATGTGTTTTTTGGCCATCTGTATGTCTTCTTTGGAGAACTGTCTGTTTAGATCTTCTGCCCATTTTTCAATGGGGTTGTTTGTTGTTTTGGTAATGAGCAGTAGGATGTGTTTATAAATTTTGGAGATGAATCCCTTGTCCGTTGATTCACTTGCAAAGATTTTCTCCCATTCTGTGGGTTGTCTTTTCATTTTGTTTATGGTTTCCTTTGCTGTGCAGAAACTTTGAAGTTTGATTAGGTCCCATTTGTTTATTTTTCTTTTTATTGTCAATACTCTAAGAGGTGGATCTGAGAAGATGTTGCTGTTGTTTATGTCAGAGAGTGTTTGGCCTATGTTTTCCTCTAAGAGTTGTATAGTGTCTGGTCTTATATCTAGGTCTTTAATCCACTTTGAGTTTATTTTTGTGTATGGTGTTAGGGATGGGTTTCCCTTTCTTAGCTTTTGCTCCCGTACTCCTGATCCTCACTTGAGATTTGACATGGTTTTTATGGTCATTGCTTTCCCACCCCAATATCTCCTTAGTTGAAGTGTTTCTTCTTTCCAAAGCTGGGAGGAGGAGCTCCACTTCCACAGCCTCCTCTGATTTTCTAAAGGGAACTTACTCTGCTTTTCTACCAGACATCCCTCTGCAGGAATCTTTACCACAGTCTGTGTAAGGAAGACAATTCCTGCAAATAACCACATGCTTTTCTATTTGCACTTTCTTCACTGACTTTCCACATGCATTGCATGTAAAAATAGCACTTATAGATAAATAATTAAATATTTTATATCAATAAGCATTAATACTGAAATATTTAAGTCTTGCCTCTTAGCCAGTACCTGCCAACAGTTTCAAATAGCCTGCAGGAAATGCTTGAAATTGCCATTGCCTGCATTGAACAGGCACCACCTCTGTCCTGGGCTTCCCAGCATAGACAGCATACATTTGGTTTTAAGTTAATATTTCAGATAAATTTGCATCAATATTCAATGACTTTGAAGTTTCACTGACATTTTTCAACAAAGCAACTATAAATTGAACCATGCCAGATAAGGAAACTTCTGAAATAATATAGCTTTGAGTTGAGTTACACTTATATATTGATTATCTGTGTAGTATGAATTTATGCTTGCTCATATATTTAAAAAATGCTTAAAAATCTTATTTATTCTCCATCTTTCATATATACTGTGTTCATCCATGCATCAATAAATATTTTTGAGTGTCAACTCAGGAAAGGTAGTTAGCATGTGAAACCAGAGACTCTGGCTCCTAACTGCCCTGATAAAATTGACAGGTATGTATGGAGACAACTGACACAACTAACCTGTACCTCAATTTTCTTATCTATAGAAAGAGGAAAGTGATGTAAATAACTAAAGGGGTTGTTTTGTGCTAAGAAAAGAGTCTAGAATATAATAAGGATTTCCGTGAATGACCTTTTATTGGTACCAACATATGAAAAGAAATACTGTACATTCTGAGGACAGGCAAGGTCATAGTTAAAGAAACTTCCATTCTTGCATGGGCATCTAATAAACAAATCATATACATATATGTCATATAATTATATGATAAACATTTATATTCTTGTCTGGGCATCAAATAAACAGACTATGTATAAATGTATATGTATGTATATGTGTGTGTGTGTATGTGTGTGTATAATCTCCATGTATAATTAAGCAGTATGAACAACAAAGTAATTGGATATTGCCTAAGAAGCCAAAATTAGGAAATGTGATCAGAGAAGGCTGCTCTAAAGAGATGGCATGGAAGTTGCACCACAATATGAGATGGAACCAGACCTACTCAAGTCTTTAAATGAATATCCAAAATCGAGGAAACAGCAAGGGAAGATGTCCTGGGGTTGCAATAGCCTCTGCATGTCTAAGAATGGAACCAGGATGGTAATAGCAGGAGTGGTGCTTGTTGATGAAAGAGAAACAGGCTTCCTTTGAGATGATAGAATGAGGGTTAATTGGGACAATAAAACCATCACAACTTTTGTGCTATGTATCTCAGAAGATCCCATGCAACACGGGAGATTAAACAAGTAAATACATACCAATTTGACGGCAGACTAGCCCAAGTTAAATAATTCTTACTGTAAAGGGGGGCATTTGTTTCGTGGCAGCTCTTCAGGGAAATTCTCAACCTTATTAAGGCTGTTAATGTTTATGCATAAGACTTGGCTTTGTGGGGTCCACAGGCAATAAGACACTTCAATTCCCCTCTCCTACTGCATCCATGAACCTAGATATTTTGTGCTTTTGAAAATGTGAGGCTCATCTCTAAGCAAACAAAAAGACCTCACATTTATTTTCCAATTACATTGAGGGTACAAACTCCAAAACATTCCATCTGTAACTCTTGACAAGTACAAAGGCCATTATAACTAGCTCAAATAATCAAAAATACAGCTCTGGACTTGTCTCTTCTTACGAGAAAAAAAGTTTTATTTCTCCTGTATTCAAGGAAAAGGGGAAATTGTATTTTAGAAATCTAAGCTATAGGTACCTGTCACCCAAAGTCTCATAAAGGGGATATACTTTATGATTATGACCAACTTTTCAGAAAACAATTGAAATCTCTGACAAAGTTAGTATGTAGAAATTTTATCTGCTTGCACATAATGCAGACTTTGTGAGATGTGAGAGTTAACAAAAAACAAAGGTGAGACCATAAATAATGACATAAGTGAGAAAGCATCATCAAGAGATAGTCATGAGTGGACTGGGAGTTTGGGGTTAATAGATGCAAACTATTACATTTAGAATGGATAAGCAATGAATTCCTACTATATATCCGTTCTCTTGGGATAGAACATAATGGAAGATAATAAGAGAAAAATAATGTATATACATATATGACTGGGTCACTTGGCTCTACAGCAGAAATTGGCACAACATTGTATATCAACTACACTTTAATAAAAATTAATAAAAAGAAAAAAACACTAAATTGTAAAAAAATTAAAATGAGGTTGTGTACTGCTAAATGAATATTGATCCCTGCTTTTCAAAATACTGTCATGCTCATCTAATTTGTTTTTTAAAAAGTTTTGAATGTTAGCCAATTATTATATTGTTGCCAGAATAATATAGTTCACATAATATAATAACTATTTTCTATATTGTTGATAAAGGTACAAGTAAGAAACCATACACAGTCACAAGCTTAAATTATTATTTGTGTATTTCAATTCAACAAATATTTTTAAGGTCTCTATCATAGGTAAAACATTGTGGGAGATAAAAGATGTGAATGTAATACGATTCTGTCTTCTGAGCCTGTATAACTTTATGATGAGAGTCATAAAACCAGAACCATATAAGCCTCTTACAGCAGGGAAAGATGAGTATCAAGGGTCTACCCATGTCAGATAAGTCACTTGAACCATAGATTTGGGGGCTATATTTAGATCTATTTAATGCTGAGTTAGGAAATTGATTTCCAAAACACTGATATTTAAAAGTAATGTAACCCATGCATGCAGTATATATTTCCACTTCATAAAATCATCGATATTCTTTTGGTGATTTACTTCCAACCCCCCAGAATTCTGTTTAATGAAGCTCTCTCCTATACTAGACAATGAGTAAATGTGAAACCTAAGTTAAAAATTAACCTTTTTAGCCCCCAGAGGGTGCCCTAGTGGATCAGCTGCATAGGACTGCTAGCTCCAGGCAGGACCCCCTACAGCCCAGAAAAGCTGCAACAAGCCTGGCTGAGTCGGGAAAAGATCTCAGACGGTCTTTCTGAGTCGGGCTGCCCTGGGGAGGAGCCTCTTGGGTCTCCAACAGCCCTGCTACCCTCCCAAGCCCCCAGGGGGTGCCCCACTCCCTCGGAATAGCTGCTCAGTACCACCAGCCCCCTGGAAGAGCCCCTGCAGCCCAGAAAAGCTGCAACAACCTCGGCCAGACTGTGAAAAGATCCACCTACATTCTCAGGCTGTCCTTCTGAGTTGGGCTGCCCTAGGGAAGAGCCTCTTAGGTTCTCAGTGACCCAGATAGCTGCTCCAGCCCCCAGGGGGTGCTGCACCCCTGAGGAGCAGCTGCCCAACACTGCCAACCCCCTGCAAGAACCCCACAGCCTAAAAACACCAGAGCAAGCTCTGCATGACCAAGTGAAATCTGCTACCATCGTGGTGTGGACCTCCCAGTCCTGTCTGCCCTCAGGAAGTCCTCCTTTGCTTCAAAGAAACACTGTTAGCCCCATCAACACTCCAGAAAAGCCACACTGCCTCAAAAAAATTGACCAACAACGCCAGCCCTCAGGAAATATTCCACGGCAGTGACAAGGCAAACACTGCCCGATCACGGAGAGTACAACTCCCTCAGGAGAAAGAAAACAACAAGCAAGATGAAGAAGCTGAGAAACCACCCCCAGTCAAACCAACAGGAGAACTCACCTAAAACAGTCAACAATGAAACAGATCTCTGCAGTCAGACAGACCTGGAGTTCAAAAGAGAAATAGTGAAAATACTGAAGGAATTAAGAGAAGATATGAACAGTAATGCAGATACCCTCAGAAAGGAACTAGAAAATATAAGTAGGAGCCAAGAAAAACTAGAACATTCATTTGCAGAGATGCAAACTGAACTATGGGCAGTAAAAACCAGAATGAATAATGCAGAAGAATGAATCAGTGATATGGAAGATAGAATAATGGAAATCACTCAATCTGGTCAACAGACAGAAAACCGAATCAAAAAACTGGAAAGCAATATAAGAGACCTATGGGATAATATAAAGTGGGCCAATCTACGCATAATAGGAATTCCAGAAGGAGTAGAAAAAGATAAGGGGATGGAAAATATATTTGAAGAAATTATCGCTGGAAACTTCCCAAATCTAAAGGATACTGGGTTCAAGATACGAGAAGCACAGAGGGCCCCAAACAAACTGAATCCAAACAGACCCACAGCAAGACACATCATAATAAAAATGGCAAAAGTTAGTGATAAAGAGAGGATCCTCAAGGCAGCAAGAGAAAAACAGAATGTTACCTACAAGGGAACCCCCATAAGAATATCGGCTGATTTCTCTACAAAAACACTACAGGCCAGGAGGGAATGGCAAGAGATATTTAAAGTGCTCAAAGGAAAAAATATGCAACCTAGAATACTCTATCCAGCAAGAATATCATTTAAAATAGAAGGGGAAATAAAAATTTTTCCCAACAAACAAAAATTTAAGAATACTGCAACACAAAACCCAGGTTAAAGGAAATAGTGAAAGGGCTTCTCTAAACCAAAAAGAAAGGAAGGAAAGGGAAGAAAAAAGAAAAGAAAAAAAAAAAAAGAAGAAGAAGAGGAAGAACTAGGACTGAGGAAACTGCAATCAGAGAGCAGTCACTCAAATAAGCCAGCATACAGATTTAATCATGAACATGCTTCAAACAAAATAAAATTAAAAAGAAAAAAATAAAAAAGAGTCATGAAAACCATAAAATGTGGGCAAGGGATGTTAAGAGGTAAATAACCCTTTTTGTTTGTTTGTATGTATGTCTCTCTTCCTAATTTTAATATAGTAATGAAGTGTTTGAACTTACAGGACCATCAGGCTAAAACACACAATTATGGGAAGGGGTTAGCATACTTAAAAAACAGGGCAACCACAAGCCAAAACCAAATATTGCATTTGCAAAAAATGAAAAAAAAAAATACACTCAAGCAGATAACAACAGGAGACCCTCCAACCAAAAAAAAAAAAAAAAAAAAAAAGAAAAAAAGGAAAGAAAAAGAAAGGAAGAACGGAGAACCATAGAATCAACTGGAACACGAGGTTCAAATGGCAATAAATAACCATCTATCAATTATCACCTTAAATGTCAATGGACTAAATGCCCCAATCAAAAGACACAGAGTGGCTGAGTGGATAAAAAGGCAAAAACCTTCAATATGCTGCCTACAAGAAACTCACCTTAGGACAAAAGATACATATAGATTGAAAGTGAAAGGGTGGGGAAAAATATTTCACACCAATAGACAAGACAGAAAAGCAGGAGTCGCAACACTCATATCAGACAAAATAGACTTTAAAACAAAAGACATAAAGAAAGACAAAGAAGGACACTATTTAATGATTAAGTGATCCATCCAAGGAGAGGATGTTACTATCATCAACATATATGCCCCAAATATAGGAGCACCCAGATACATACCACAAATATTAACAGATATAAAGGGAGATAGTGATGAGAATTCAATCATAGTAGGAGACCTAAATACCCCCCTCACATCAATGGACAGATCCTCTAGACAGAAAACCAATAATGCAACAGAGATCCTAAAGGAAACAATAGAAAAGTTAGACTTCATTGATATCTTCAGGACACTACATCCAAAAAAATCAGAATACACATTCTTCTCAAATGCTCATGGAACATTCTCAAGAATCGACCACATATTGGGACACAAAGCTAATCTCAATAAATTTAGGAGCGTAGAAATTATCTCAAGTATCTTCTCTGACCACAATGCCGTGAAATTAGAAATCAACCATGGGAAAAGAAATGACAAAAAACCTACTGCATGGAGACTAAACAACATGCTATAAAAAACCAATGGGTCAATGAGGAAATCAAGAAAGAAATTAAAAACTACCTTGAAACAAATGATAATGAAGACACAACCTCTCAAAATCTATGGGATGCTGCGAAAACAGTGCTCAGAGGGAAATTTATAGCAATCCAGGCCTTTCTCAAAAAAGAAGAAAGATCCCAAATTGACAACTTAACCCTCCACCTAAACGAATTAGAAAAAGAAGAACAAAGAAGTCCTAAAGTCAGCAGAAGGAAGGAAATTATAAAGATCAAAGAAGAAATCAATAAAATAGAGACTCAAAAAACAATAGAGAAAATTAATAAAACCAAGAGCTGGTTCTTTGAAAAGGTGAACAAAATTGACAAACCCCTGGCCAGACTCACTAAAAAGAGGAGAGAAAGAACCCAAATAGCCAAAATTATAAATGGAAAAGGAGAAATCCCAACGGATACAGCAGAAATACAAAAAAACCATAAGAGAATACTATGAACAACTATATGGCAACAAGTTTGACAATCTGGAAGAAATGGACAATTTTCTAGAATCTTACAGCCTGCCAAAACTCAATCAAGCAGAAACAGACCAACTGAACAGACCAATCACTAGAAATGAAATTGAAGAGGTCATAAAATCACTCCCTACAAATAAAAGTCCAGGACCAGTTGGCTTCACAGGCGAATTCTATCAAACATATAAAGGGGAATTGGTGCCCTCCTCCTTAAACTCTTTCAAAAGGTTGAAGAAGAAGGAAGACTCCCAAAGACATTCTATGAGGCCACCATCACCCTCATTCCAAAACCAGACAGAGATACCACCAAAAAAGAAAACTATCGCCCAATATCATTGATGAATATAGATGCAAAAATTCTCAACAAAATCTTAGCCAACCGAATCCAACAACGTACCAAAAACATTATACACCCTGACCAGGTTGGGTTCATCCCAGGTTCACAAGGATGGTTCAACATACGCAAATCAATCAGCATCATACACCACATTAACAAAAAAAAAGTCAAAAATCATATGATCATCTCAATAGACGCAGAAAAAGCATTTGACAAAGTCCAACATCCATTCATGATCAAGACCCTCGCCAAAGTGGGTATAGAGGGAACATTCCTGAATATAATCAAAGCCATTTATGAGAAACCCACAGCAAATATAATCCTCAATGGGGAAAAACTGAAAGCCTTCTCACTCAAATCTGGAACAAGACAGGGATGCCCACTCTCACCACTGCTCTTCAACATCGTTTTGGAAGTCTTAGCCACAGCAATTAGACAAACAAAAGAAATAAAAGGCATCCATATAGGAAGAGAAGAGATCAAACTGTCACTGTATGCAGATGACATGATACTATACCTAGAAAACCCTAAGGACTCAACCCAAAAACTCCTTGAACTGATTCATAAATTCAGCAAAGTGGCAGGATATAAGATTAACATTCAGAAGTCAGTTGCATTTCTGTATACCAGCAATGAAACATTAGAAAAGGAATACAAAAATACGATACCTTTTAAAATTGCACCTCACAAAATCAAATACCTCCAGAATACACCTGACCAAAGAGGTAAAGGACCTATATGCCGAGAACTATAAAACTTTAATCAAAGAAATCAAAGAAGATGTAAAGAAATGGAAAGATATTCCATGTTCCTGGATTGGAAAAATCAATATTGTGAAAATGGCCATCCTACCCAAAGCAATCTCCAGATTCAATGCAATCCCTATCAAATTACCCATGACATTTTTCACAGAACTAGAACAAACAATCCAAACATTTATATGGAACCACAAAAGACCCAGAATCGCCAAAGCAATCCTGAGAAACAAAAACCAAGCAGGAGGCATAACTCGCCCAGACTTCAAGAAATACTACAAAGCCACAGTCATCAAAACAGTGTGGTACTGGTATCAAAACAGACAGACAGACCAATGGAACAGAATAGAGAACCCGGAAATAAACCCTGACACCTATGGTCAATTAATCTTTGACAAGGGAGGCAAGAACATCAAATGGGAAAAAGAAAGTCTATTCAGCAAGCATTGCTGGGAAACCTGGACAGCTGCATGCAAAGCAATGAAACGAGAACACACCCTCACACCATGCACAAAAATAAACTCCAAATGGCTGAAAGACTTAAATATACGACAGGACACCATCAAACTCCTAGAAGAGAACATAGGCAAAACACTCTCTGACATCAACCTCATGAATATTTTCTCAGGTCAGTCTCCCAAAGCAATAGAAGTAAGAGCAGAAATAAACCCGTGGGACCTCATCAAACTGACAAGCTTTTGCACAGAAAAGGAAACCCAAAAGAAAACAAAAAGACAACTTACAGAATGGGAGAAAATAGTTTCAAATGATGCAACTGACAAGGGCTTAATCTCTAGAATATATAAACAACTTATACAACCCAACAGCAAAAAAGCCAATCAATCAATGGAAAAATGGGCAAAAGACCTGAATAGACGTTTCTCCAAAGAAGATATACAGATGGCCAACAAACACATGGAAAAATGCTCAACATCGCTGACTATAAGAGAAATGCAAATCAAAACTACCATGAGATACCACCTCACACCAGTCAGAATGGCCATCATTAATAAGTCCACAAATAACAAGTGCTGGAGGGGCTGTGGAGAAAAGGGAACCCTCCTGTACTGCTGGTGGGAATGTAAACTGGTACAGCCACTATGGAGAACAGTTTGGAGATACCTTAGAAATCTATACATAGAACTTCCATATGACCCTGCAATCCCACTCTTGGGCATCTATCCGGACAAAGCTCTACTTAAAAGAGACACATGCACCCGCATGTTCATTGCAGCCCTATTCACAATAGCCAGGACATGGAAACAACCCAAATGTCCATCGACAGATGATTGGATTCGGCAGAGGTGGTATATATACACAATGGAATACTACTCAGCCATAAAAAAGTATGACATCATGCCATTTGCAGCAACATGGATGGAACTAGAGAATCTCATCCTGAGTTAAATGAGCCAGAAAGACAAAGACAAATACCATATGATATCACTTATAACTGGAATCTAATATCCAGCACAAATGAACATCTCCTCAGAAAAGAAAATCATGGACTTGGAGAAGAGACTTGTGGTTGCCTGATGGGAGTGGGAGGGAGTGGGAGGGATGGGGAGCTTGGGGTTATCAGATACAACTTAGAATAGATTTACAAGGAGATCCTGCTGAATAGCATTGAGAACTATGTCTAGATACTCATGTTGCAACAGAAGAAAGGGTGGGGGAAGAAAATGTAATTGTAATGTATACATGTAAGGATAACCTGACCCCCTTGCTGTACAGTGGGAAAATTAAAAAAAAAAAAAAAAAAAAAAAAAAAAAAAAACAACTAGAGCAGTTTGCTAAAATCTGGGGTTATATATATGGAATGAATTTGGTTTGTTGTTGTTGTTTTGCTTCTTTAGGCTATAGCCACAGCATATGCAGGTTCCCAGGCTAGGGTCAAATCAGAGTTACAGCCGCTGGCCTGTGCCACAGCCACAGCAATGCCAGATCTGAGCCATGTCTGCAGCCTACACCACAGCTCATGGCAATGCCGGATCCTTAACCCACTGAGTGAGGCCAGGGATCAAACCCACATCCTCATGGATGCTAGTTGGGTTCATTAACCGCTGAGCCATGAAGGGAACTCCTGGGGGTATTTTCTGAGGGCTGAGGGATTACATATTTTAGCTCAGTTTGAATTGGAAGCATGTGTATGTGCACCAGAGTCCCTGCTCATTCAAGCAGAAGAAGTATATTGGTGTGCAGGATAATTTAATGCAAATATAGGTGAAATAATGGTCTATTAAAATGAAATTAGTATAAGAATGAATCACAAGGTAACAGAGCTGGATGAATTATTATGTAAGTACTCCTGTGCCATTTCCCACAATATCCAAAAAGTTGGTACAGAAACTAAGGTTTTGTTATAAGAACTGGCAGTATAAACATTGTGATCCTTAAGACTATGTTTTAAAAAGGTCTTGAAGCAGCAAATGCTGATGGCCTCATAGGGAATTTTCTATTATCAGTTGAATGAGGTAGAAAAACAAAATGAGCCTGGTTTAGAGATGTCATTACATAATGTATTGGCATCAGCTTCAGGTTGAAGAAAATGGCATCAGAGTCTCGCTCAGAAGTGGAATTTACTTACAGGCAGTGTAGAAATAAAATGTGCCCAATGCCATTCTGTCTGATATGAGAGACATTTCTTATCAAATAACAATAAATGTGGATTTATTCTGACACAAGGGCAGGATCAACTATCCTGTCTAAATGGTCAAGGAACTGGAGCAAAAAATGGGAGAATATAAGGGCATCTGAGATTAAGAAGAATAAGGTAATTTAAGGAAGAAATCCATAAATGTTTCTCTTGGTGTGATGCACAGCATGAGTCTATACATGACGTCCGTGCAGTATTTATCATGTGGAAAAGGATTTCAGTAACTTGATGGATTTCTCTTGGCCTCTTTTCCTAGCATTCCCAGGATGGTTGAATTAGCTCATAGATGAAGTGGTCATGATAATTGGAATGAAGTCTCTTCCTTGGCTCCCTAAAGCTGACCAGCCTCTGAGTATGTTTAATTTTCTGGTAGGGGTAGCTAACACTGGGTTGCCCATATAGTACAAAACTCGAGACCTAACATATTCCACCTGTGAAGATGATCCCTTGAGGTTTTTCTTCCATCCAGGAGAGGAAAAAGATTTTTTCTGACTAGACTTAGATTTCCTTTCTGATAGGACAACTTTCAGAGATGATCATATACGTCTTGCAGTGCCCCAGTGAAAAGTGATGGAGATAATGTGTTTTGTTAGGCACTTGGCACATAACCTGATGAAGGAGGAGCCTCATTCAGTGTGCATAGTTAGTGATACTTTGTCTGATGCCAGCCTGGGCATAATTACATGACAATTGAATAAAGAAAGAAAAGATGAAGAACACATTCAGTGAATGAGAAAAAGACATATGTCTGGAATTTATTACTATTTCTAGGAATTGTTGGAGAAGGTGAACAAAAGGACCTGGCCACTGTTGACCCAACAATTGGACCAGGGCAACTAAAGGCAATCTTCAACCCCTCACCCACTGTTCCCACAGCTAGAGCTGTTTTTAAGGACAGTGTTCAGAGGGCAGTGTTCTGTTGAGATCATCTGGATGGTATAAGTGGCTATGTACCTACTCAGTTAAGAGCTCTATGCAAACTCCAAGATTTGAGCAGGGAGGCCTAGAGATCTACTCCTCCAGTGGCTACCCAAGACAAGCCTCCTATGTCAAGTTCCCTTGCTTATTAAGCCTGCCATTTACCAACCTGGAGGTGTCTGCCTCTTTCTTGAGTCTCTCCATGTGCTTCCTCTATAGGGACCAGTTTGTAAACCACCAATAACTATGTATTAAATTCTTCCTGGATACAAAAAACTTTCTATTCTTCCTATCATATGTGTTTCTGAATATTTCCTAACTTTTAAAGTAGTAAATAGAAAACTTCCAGCTAGCACAATTCTTGTTTTTCATGTTCTTAAATACCCAGGAAGCATGGCTCCGAGGCAAGACAGAGCTGATTGCAAATCTAACATTGCTCTTCCCATTTTATATGATCCCGGGTAACCTCTTTAAGTGATCTCAGCCCACTATTCATTTGTAAACTTAATGGCAAACATGCTTACCGCATCAATCTGGTGGAAACTGAGATAAATTAAGGCATATAAATCACATAGCACAGAGAACATTTGGGGGGCAGGAGTTCAGTGCTATGTAAATGCTTATCCCTTTTCCTTATCCTCCCTTATTGGCTTTTTCCATGTTGTTCTAACCGAAACCAATACATTTTGATCACGCTTGCCATTACTGGCATTAAGCATCTATTCCGGTTTTCTCTATGTTATCATTGATGTGTATTTCTCAGTATCTCTGCTTTCATTTAAAATTATCTTCCAAAATGTCACTCAATGTATGTATTGATTGAATTAGTGATGGAATCTTAGTTAATGGACATAACATTTTATTGTAACAGTAGTATTGTGATGGCCCCCGAATCAGTGGAGTTGGAGTTTGGCTTTAGTTCTGTCTTGTCTACTAATTATCTCTTTACCTTGAGGAATTCACTTGAATTGTGTATTCCATACAAAATAATGGCTACCCTGTAAGCCCCCTATATTATTATAAAATTGAATGAGTTACATAGGCTAATAGCATTAAAATGTAAATAATAAATGCAAAGTATTTAATATTTTGCATAGTAATTTCATTTTAACTTTCTTGTGAATAGGGTGATCCTAATTATGATTGATAGCTCTGTGTCTAAAACTTTCTATGTGGGTTTTTTTCTTCCTTTCTTTCTTTCTTTTTTTTTTGTCTTTTTGCCATTTCTTGGGCCGCTCCCTCAGTATATGGAGGTTCCCAGGCTAGGAGTCTAATTGGAGCTGTAGCTGCCGGGCGTACACCAGGGCCACAGCAACGTGGGATCCAAGCCGTGTCTGCAACCTACATCACAGCTCACGGCAACACCAGATCCTTAACCCACTGAGCAAGGCCAGGGATCAAACCTGCCACTTCATGATCCCTGGTCGGATTCGTTAACCACTGCGCTATGACAGGAACTCCGGGTTTTTTTTGGTTTTTTTTTCATCTTTTTTTTCTTTTTTCTTTCTTTCTTTTTTTTTTTTTTTGTCTGTTTTAGGGCCGTACTCGTGGCATGTAGAGCTTCCCAGGCTAGGGGTCCAATCGGATATAGCCACCTGCCTACGCCACAGCAATGCAGGATCTGAGCTGTGTGTGCGACCCACATCACAGCTCATGGCAATACTGGATCCTTAATCTACTGAGTGAGTCCAGGGATCAAACCCGTGTCCTGATAGATGCTAGCTAGTCAGGTTCCTTAACCTCTGAGCCATGATGGGAATTCCTAAAACTTTTTATGTGTAACCTATTGTTGTTGCCTAAATTTGCCCCAAAGGAGCATGGATTGAAAGCCATTGAACTAACATTTGATAGCACACACATTTACAATGCTTTCGTATCATAATCAGTAATATAAACAAAGTTAAATTTCAATTCAGAGACATTTGGATATTCCCGCTTATTCAAGTAAACAAGTGAACATTGTGTTCCCTCACTTAAAGTATTCTTAACTGGGCTTAAAAAATCAGTTCTGGGAGTTCCCGTCGCGGCGCAGTGGTTAACGAATCCGACTAGGAACCTTGAGGTTGCGGGTTCGGTCCCTGCCCTTGCTCAGTTGGTTGACGATCAGGCGTTGCCGTGAGCTGTGGTGTAGGTTGCAGATGAGGCTAGGATCCCGCGTTGCTGTGGCTCTGGCATAGGCCTATGGCTACAGCTCTGATTAGACCCCTAGCCTGGGAACCTCCATATGCCATGGGAGCGGCCCAAGAAATAGCAAAAAGACAAAAAAAAAAAAAAAAAAATCAGTTCTTATAAATAACCTTGGTTCATAATTCCATTATTTCAGTGTTGATTTTTAAATTTAAATTATATATTCAGTGAGCCAAGTATTAATGTGGTTTTTGGTTTACAGGTTATTGGTTAATGTGGTTATATAGAGCAACTTCATCTTTTGGCCTTATATTTAGATTATTCCTGGTATAAGTTTATGGTACTACCTTCTGCCCCAAAAATGAACCAACCAGTCTGGCAAAGAGTGTATTTGTGATTTGTTAATGCATTAAAAATATTAAAATGACATTCACAATTTGATCACCATTCAACTAAGCATGCAAAGAATTGCCCTTAAGGTCTGAAATGACCTGGAAGGTGGAAGCTGAAGGTGTTACTCCTCTCTGGGCTCCAACACAAAACTGCTGTGAGTGCCAAAGGCAGGGTTTTTGTTTGTTTGTTTGTTTGTTTTAATTTTTTTTCTTCAAAAATGTGTTTTGTTGTTTGAGCTACACAGAAATACGCCAGAAAAAGAATAGAGGAATTCAGAATTCATCCTGATATCAGTATGGGGTGGAAAGGAGCAATTAGGAAACTTTTGCTACCATGTTAAGATTTCCACAGGTTGTTAGGCTAACAGATAAAGAGAAAAAGAGGAACTGAAATAAGGGGAAATAATAAGCAGTTTTCTGGGTTAGATAATGAGAGGCACTATTGTGTGGGGCATGGGAAACGGTGTGATCATTTTCATTTGCAAATTGCAGCTAATGACTTTACTATTGGTGAAAGGGAAGTTCTAAGAACTAATTAAAAATAATTGATACATTAATGCTAATAAATGCACTTGCCAAGCAGCACAAATAGACTAGTAATTTGAGGGCAAGTTCTGTGCTCACAGCAGCCTAAATGAGTCTATAATTTAAGGATCGCTGTTCAAAAAGAGTGCCAAAGACCCATGTCAAGCTTAAATAAAACAGATTAGATCTCCTGCTAAAATGAAGGCCAAAATCAACTTTTGGGTTCACAGGTGAAATTAACAGGGAATACAAGGTGTGATTAAGGGTTTAAACCTACCTGAATACCCCCCTTTGTTCTTTACGTAAATAATATGGATAACATTGCTTTAGGAGTTGAGATTATGAATGTCACAAGCCATGCTTATTGGGCTATGTAGTAAGTGCTTGACAAAGACAGTGGAGATTGATATTAGGTGAAGGGAAAAGACTTAAGAGTCAGAGGAGATATAGAGAGATCTTAGCCTATTGAGTATATATGGGGATGGAGCAATGGGAAACCAAAGACAAGGATGAGTTAAAAATGATTCAAAGTTTAAGCAAGGCTAATGAGAAAATAATAACCCAGGAGATTTTGATTTGCATTAAGATCATAAATTAATATTTATTAATTTATTAAGATAATAAATAAGATAATTAAATTACAGCAACAAGGCCATGTTCATTATGCACTGCACGCTGGTAGTCCATTGGTCAAAAGATAGTTAGGAACTTCAAGTAGAGATGGGACTTCACTTGCTTCAAAGATATATCTAAATGGACAATATTTCATGGAAGACTCCAAAAAAGAAGGATAAAAGGATCCAGACTTTCAGATTCAGAAAGCTGTAAACCTGTTATTATATTAATTTTTATTTTAAATGGGTTGGAAATGTTGCAGTACCTTGGATTTGGGGTATATATAAACTGATTCCAAATAAGCATCCACTGTTATAATTGTGGATCTGAACTTACTGGTACTGAGTAAAACTTTTTTCCCCTAATAAATTATAGAGTTAGATATCTTGAGTATTGGAAGTATCTCATTGCTTGTTGGCAAACAAATAACAGATATTAGGTATGTGATGGTCTTAAATGTCATTTATTTTTACCTAACAAATTTGGGGCTTTTGTTTGTTTGTTTGGTTTTAGGCATGAAATAGATTTATTAGGATAGGATGCTTGTGAGAGATGCAAGTGGACAGGCAAGGAGGCTCTCCTCTGTTTTAACCAGGAAGTTTAGGATCAGCCAGGCTACGTTCAAAGGTTAAAATATCTAACTAGGTCAGGGACTCTATGCCAAATTAGGAACCAGTAATATACTAATTTAAGAGTGGAGAACTAGAAATAGGAAATATATTTCATTGTATAGCAAAGGTAGAAGGAGAACCATAACTCAAAAATTAATCAGAGGCTGAGATCTAGGCTTCATTCCAACAAAAAGTCTAAGAAAAGTACAGTCAGGCAGAGGGCAGACATACAAAGTTATTAACCAGTGATGGGTCTAGTTTTGATTGAATAGCAAACATGTGCTGAATATTGTGGTAAGACATTTACATTTATTATCATCATTTTTCTTTACAACAGTACTGTCAAAAAAGTATTATTGTCCTCATTTTTCAGGCAAAGAAATGTCTCCAAAATATAAGTAAATGGTCATATAATTTGTGCTCAGGAATTATAACTGAGGTCTTTTAACTCCTGTGATGGTTAATTTTATATGTCCACTTGATTGAGTCATGGTGCCCACGTAAGTGGTCAAACATTATTCTGAATGTTTCTATAAGGGTGTTTGGGGGTGAGGTGAACATTTAAAGTGATGGATTTGGTGGAGTTCCCTGGTGGTCTATTGGTTAGGATTTGATACCTTCACCATTGTGGCCCCGAGTTCATTTTAATATATATTAAATCAATGTATTTGAATAAGAAGATTGCCCTTCATAATGTAGGTAGACCACATCTGATCGATTGAAGGCCTGAATTAAAAAAAAAGGCCAATGTGCTCTGCCGATTTCCTTCAGATTTGAAGTGCACCAGCTCTTAACTGTCTCCAGCCTGCTGGCTTTCAGACTTGAACTGTAGCATTGTCTTTACTAGGTCTCCAGACAATTGGTCAACTCTGATTTTAGACTAACCAATCTACATAATCCTCTCAACCAATTCTGTTAAATATATATATATATATATACATATACACACACACTCATGCATATATATACACACACATATAATAAAACATATAAAAATATATATATAGTATATATGTGTGTGTATATATATATAGGATGTATAGGTAGATAGGTTCTGTTTCCCTGGAGAATCATGTCTAATGCAAATCCCCAATCCTTACTCATCTCTATTTGCATTTAGATGAAGACTGCTGCCTTTGGAAGGGATTAGCAATGAGATACTGCTGCGTAGCACTGAGAACTATGTCTAGTCACTTATGATGGAACATGATAATGTGAGAGAAAAGTATGTATACATGTGTGTGTAACTGGATCACCATGCTGTACTATAGGAAAAAAAAATAAAAGGTTAAAGAAAATGAAAAATATCTGGTAACTGACTGCATTACTTACTGACAGCACTACTTACTGATAGCTACATCTAAAGTTTGGGATATCACAGAAACGTGAGATAATGAATTCCATACTCCCATTCCAGTTCTGCATCCCTACTTGTTCTAAGTCTTGGACACACAAATTTTTAACTGGGTACCTTGTTTCAATCTGAGTAGGAAAAACACACCATTATTAACCCTCAAATGTAAGGTTTAGTTGTCATAAGTCCTCATCTCAGCACAGGGTAATACCAACTCATATCTCTCAGCTGTTCTCTCTCCTAATACCTGGCTTTATCATTCCTTTTCAGCTGCTTATGTAAAAATATAACTTCGCAAATTCCTAAACCCAATCATTCTGTCTCTAAATTCTACACTGTTTCTTAATTCATCATTAGTCCATCAGTTTTGTTCAGTTTCTATTTCTAAACTTAGCCTTAATGAGACTTCCCAGGTATTTGTAATTTGTCTTGCATATATAGCTTCATCCCAACTATTCCAGTCTTGTGATTTATTTATTTATTTATTCATTCATTCATTCATTCATTCATTCATTTTTAGGGCTGTACCTACAGCATATGGAAGTTCCCAGGCCAGGGGTTTAATCAGAGCTGTAGCGGCCAGCCTATGCTGCAGCCACAGCAACACTAGATCCTAGCTGCATCTGCAACCTACACCACAGCTCATGGCAATGCTGGATCCTTAACCCACTGTGCAGGGCCAGGATTGAACCCACATCTTCCTGAATATATTTGGGTTCATTACCCCTGAGCCACAAGGCGAACTCCCAGAATTGTGATTTAATACCAACTTTATGATTTAATATCAACTGCTACTAATACAGATTATCTTCCATAATCTAAGCATATTTTTTACCAGATTGCATGGATTCAGTGTTGGAAGGATAGAAATTGATGTTTGATTATACATTTCGGTATGTACATATAACTGGCACAGGAAGATATCTTTCTTAAATGTGAATTGTGACTGAGTGATGGGAATGCATTGCCAGAACATATCTGTTAGAAAACGGAATCCATAAAAGTACAATTGTATACACACACACACACACACATACTTGTACATGTACAAATGTATCTGTGGAAGAAATAATTTACCAATAAGAGCAGAAGAATAAAACACAGAAAGAATAGAATCTGTACAGCATTTATGTTTGTGCACACATACGCCATGTTAGGAAGACATACACAGGCAAAAATTCTCAGATAAGCGTGAGATTAAAAGATGGGTTTTGGGAGTTCCCATTGTGGTTCAGCAGTAACTGACTAATATCCATGAGGATGCGGGTTTGATCCCTGGCCTTGCTCAGTGGGTTAAGGATCCAGCATTGCCACAAGTTGTGGTATAGGTTGCAGACTCGACTCTGATCTGGCCTTGCTATGGCTCTGGCTAGGCCAGCAGCTACAGCCCTGATTCTACCCCTAGCCTGGGAACTTCTATATGCTGCAGGTGTGGTCCTAAAATGAAAAAATATTTATACATATTTAAAAAAGGGGTTTTGGAATCTAAATGCATTTGTTCCAGTGTTTGTTTTAATACTCAGAAACAATACTTGAACCTTCTGAGCCTTGATATCTTTCTCAAAATGAAAGGATATACCAGTGCCTACCTCATAGGGATTTTGCAGGAAAAAAATAAGATACCTCAATTGAAAATATGAATAATATACTATCACATATTGGTGGATTATCTTTAAATACTATTGATTTATTTAATTATTCATAATAATAATAAAATTAACTATCCCTCCCTACTTCCTAGTCTTAGGATACTTGGATGTGAGAAATGCAAATGATCAGGTAAAAATGACTAAAAAAGTCAGTTTTCCTGGATGGACCTAGAAATTATCATAGTAAGTGAAGTGAGGCAGAGAAAGACGAATATTGTATGATCACTAATAACTGAAATCTAACAAAAATGATACAAAAGTACTTACAAAACAGAAACAAACTCAAGGATTTTGAAACCAAATTTATGGTTACCAAAGGGGTATGTGGAGTGGAGAGCTAAATTAGGGAGCTGAGATTGACGTATACACACTACTATGTATAAAATAGATAGGTAACAAGGACCTACTGTATAGCACAGGGTAATCTACTCGGTACTGTGTAATAACCTATATGGGGAAAGAATCTGAAAAGAGATAGATATATGTGTATGTATAACTGATTTACTTTACTGTATACCTGAAACTAACAGAACTCTCTTAGTCAAAACAAACAAACAAAAAAAGTCAGTACTAACTTCTTATTTCATAGGGCAATATCTACATATTATGGCAGGGAAATAGTAAAAGATGTATGATACAGAGATTGCTTACTGGAAAAAGTGAATTTAGATATTCCTCTTGAATTCCTCTACCTGCATGAATAGAAAATGTGTGGGGTTAGTAGATGCTAACTATTGCTCTAAGAGTGGATAAGCCATGAGATCCTACTGTATAGCACAGGGCACTATATCTAGTCACTTGTGATGGAACATGATGGAGGATAATGTGAGAAAAAATGTATGTATGACTGGGTCACTTTGCTGTACAGTAGAAATTGATAGAACATAATAAATAAGCTATAATAAAAAAATAAAAATAAATAAAATTACATCAAACATGTATTTGAGAACAGTGCTGCAGGACAGGTGTTTTTGAAACCATTTCCATAGTTCATATGTTTTATAATATGAATATCATACAGGAAATACAATTTCGTGAAAAAAAGTAGCAGAGCTCTGAGTTCTCAGTGGTTCTGCTATGTGAATTTGGACATAGCAATGAATGTGTCCTAATTAGTAAAAGAGAAGTGCTCTTTGCTGAGGAGTTGTTAAAACCAAATGATATAACTTAGGGAAGTACTTAGAAGAGTTATAATTGCCATGAAAATATAAGGAATTAATTATAAATAAGGAAGTTTAATTAATATCTGCAGGTGCATACAGTATTATATAAACTACGTTTTCATGATTTTGTTGACATTTTTGGAGCATCTACTGTGTACCCAAAACTGTGATAGGTGTTAAGGAGATAGGGAACAAACTGACAGCATCTGCATCCTCATATCATATACAGTCAACAAGCTGCATCCTTACTTGTATTCTCCACAGTACTCAATGCATATTTTTAGACTTGCATGTTCTACAGAATCTGTTTCTTTAATAAGTGACTGAAGAAATGATTTAAGGAAGTTGTATTTACAGAACTGGAATAAGGTCTTATTTCGTAGGTTTAACATTTTTGACAATGGAATCACAAAGATTTTTAAAAGTGTATCTTTTGTTTATGTGTACATGTGTTATCACAATTGGTCCATTCAACTTTATCAAATGTTAATACCCAAAATATTATAGTATTTTTTTTGACATCTCTTTGTATTTTTTGCTGACATCACTTGGACAAGCCCTAGGAAACTTTCTCTCAAGTGAGCATTGGATTTTTTAAATTAGGAAGGCTCTAAGGCAAAATAAAAGTGTTTGGCATTGTTTCTAATTAATATAATTTAAGAACCAGCTGACATTTTAAACATTTTAATGAGGACTATTTTTCAAGGTTGCAAAAATTTAAGGTTTCCCCTTTTAACGAGGACATTCATTTCATAATGGTTTCAGCTTTTTGGTTAGGCGATCCTGTTCTGTCTTAAATCTTAGTATGTTTTCAAATGTCTCTCACAAATTCCAAATAATGGGACTTAAAGTATTTCTAGGTTGAAATTCAAAATTCTCATTAGTGTAAGGAGTTTTGAAAAATGATCTTAACTCTCCTTTTCCTTTTAAGCTTATCTACCATTTCCCCTTTGCTTCTCTCTCCAAATACATCTTGCCCAACACTCATTTTGGTTTTCCCTTTTATCTGAGGAAACCGTGAAAAATATTTTTCCATCTCTTTACTAATACTTCTCCAAATTCATTTATTCACTTTTTCATTTAGTAATCTGTTTATTCACAAACTATTTATCAAGGAGCACAGCATGTCAGTCATTGCTCTGGGCCCTGGAGTTATGCCATCTACAAAATGAGTGTAGGTGATGAGAAATGGTCACATTTTTAGATATTATGATGACGTGGATTTTGAAGCAAGAGAATAATCAAGAATACCTTTAAGGTTTTTAACCTAACCAACTGAAAGGATGGATTTTCCGTCAACTGAGCAAAGGACACTTGATGAAATATATTTTGGAAATATACAGCAGTAGGACTGGGGCAAATATTTAATTTTAGTGAATAACATTTTCTGTGTATGTCTATTATACATCCAAGTGGGGATAAATTTAATCTTTGACTAAATGAAATAATTATGGGAATTAGTGCTGAGATAAAAAGTATAGATCTAATAAATAACCTCTAAGATACTCTGACATTAAAAGGATGGTTACAAGAAGAGTATCTAACAAAGGAGGAGAATTTAAGTCTGGAGCTATAAAAGAACATTAATTACCAGCAAGATTTTTTTTTTTGAGGGTGGAGATTCATTGTGGGGTACAAATGCATATGCTTTGTTTTCTATAAATTATTGATTAAACTAATTAAGGTTTCCTTTACCAGTTCACTACTCTGTATGTCCTGTAATATGTGTGTCAATGTCATAATCACATTATCTATTTATTACCTATCTATATACCTGGGACGGTTAGTTTTATGTATTAACTTGAGTGGACTAGGAGATGCCCAGAACACTGAAAAAAAAAAATTTTCTGAGTGTATCAGTGTGTTTCTAGAAGAAATTAGAATTTCAGTCATAGACTGAGTAAAGAATGTGGCCCTAACCAATGTAGTAGGACTCATTCAATTCTTTGAGGCCTGAATAAAACAACAGGATAGAAGAAGGGTAAATTCTTTCTCTTTTCGAGAGACAGAGACATCTATTGTCTTCTGCCCTGTAGTAGCAGTGTTCATGATCCTCAGGCCTTCAATATCAGATGAGGACTTACACCAGACAACAACTGTCTGGTTCTCAGGCTTTAAGACTCAGATTAAAATAAACCACCTGCTTTCTCCAGCTTGCAGACAGCAAATCTTAGGACTCCTTAGTCTCCATAAGCTTGTAATAAATCTCTTTATACCTTCTCAATCCCATTGGTGTTAGACTCTCCACTTTGAGTGATAATGGCGTTCCAACCCCCAATGGTATCAGCCTTCCGTATTCTTTGGAGGGGATTAAACTTGTATTGCTTGTGGAGATGGTAAAGCCTTCCCTTGAGGCAGATTCCATGAAAGACACTATTTATCCTCCATGGGACATATACACAATTTGCTTCCTTTCTAAACCTATTAGATTTAAGTTTCAACAGGTTCCTAAAAGTGATGTACAAAATGGTGACCCATGAAAATATCCACTGTATTCCAAAGGAATTACTTGACTTATTTCATTTATACAGTCAGAAATCTTGGGAACATATTTTGGAATACATATTCAGGATGTGGGATAATGGCAGAAGGAACATAACATTACATCAGACCAATTTTATTGATATAAACTCACTAAGCTGTAATTCTGCATTTAATTTTGCAGGTTAAAGAGTTAAAAAGAGCTCTAAAATTTGTTATGTTGATTGGTTGAAAGATAGACCAAAAGATGGCCCACCATGAATTGTAAATGCATGACCTCCTTTTATACAGGTTTATGTAGATGAAGGGATTTAGAGTTTTAGACAGAATGGAATATCAGAATGGATTTGTCATTTAAGAGATATTTATCCACACTGTGAGAGTCTAGAAGACAGACCTTTCACCAATAGTTGAGAAATAAATTTGTGAGGGCAATGTCAACATTTTTGAAGAGCTTTGTAGTCACTCTTCTCTGTGTAGGCCAGATCTTACAAAAAACTGTAGACACTCAGTTGGAAAACTTAAATGCAATGGGAATAATTGGATCCTGAGTTGCAAAGGCTAAAGGGTAACACTCACCAAATGCAAGATGGTTGTGATTAGATGATGAGCAGCACAATCAAAGCAGCAATCAGAATAATTTGACGTGAACAGATCTATGGCATTAGTTAGATAAATATGACATCCCAGAAATACAGAGAATTATAAGATTTACTACAGACAATATATTGAACAACTTTCTAGAAATCATACAGTTTTCCCAGACTGATTCAGAAAGAAATAGAATTTATGAATGGACCAATTACCAGTAATAAAATCAATTCCATAAAACAAAATAAATAAAAAATTTAAAATAAACTCAACAAACAAAAGTCCAAGGCCAATAGCCTTCACAGGTAAATTCTACCATGTAACAGAGTTAACACTTATCTTTCTCAAACTCTTTCAAAAAACTAAAGAGAAATGAATACTTCAGAGACTATTCTATGGGGACAATATCACTCTGATTCCAAAAATAGATAAAGACACCATAGAAAGACAATTACAGGCCAATATCACTGATAAACAAATATGCAAAAATCCTCCACAAATAATAGCAACTCAAAGTCAATAAACATTGAAAGGATTATATACCATGATAAAGTGGGATTTATCCCAGGGGTGAAAGATTGGTTCAATACTTACAAATCAATCAATGTAATAAACTACCTTAACAAATTTAGAATAAAAGTAAAATGATAATCTCAATACATAAAAAGCTATCAGAAAAATTTAACATTCATTTATAACTAAAACTCAACAAAGCGAGTAGAAGGAATATATCGCAATATTATAAAGACCATATATGATGGACCCACAACCAACATCATATTTAATAAAAAAAAGTGGAAAGTGTTTCTTCCAGGATCAGGAAAAAGACAAGGATACTCACCTTACCACATTTATTTAACGTGGTATTAGAAGTCCTAGCCACAGCAATTAGACAATAAAAAGAAATAAGTATAATCCAAATTGGAAAGGGAGAATTAAAGCTGTAACTATTTGTAGATGGTATGATACTATATATAGAAAATCTAAAGACATCATCAAAAATTATTAGCACTAATAAATAAATTTAGTAAAGTTGCAGGATACAAAATTAATACATGGAAAATCTACTGCAATTCTATACTAACACTAAGAATGACTCTCCAAAGGAGAAATTATGAAAACTATCTTATATACAGTTGCATAAAAAACAATAAAATACTCAAGAATAAACCTAATTAAGGAGGTAAAAGACCAGAACTCAGAAAATTTAACACATTCCCTCCTCCTCCCCCTTGGCAACCATAAGTCTATTCTGCAAGTCCATGATGTTCTTTTCTGTGGAAAGGTTCATTTGCGCCATATATTAGATTCCACATATAAGTGATATCATATGGTATTTGTCTTTCTCTTTCTGACTTACTTCGCTCAGTATGAGAGTCTCTAATTCCATCTATGTTGCTGCAAATGGCATTATTTCCTTCTTTTTTATGGCTGAGTAGTATTCCACTGTGGGGTGCTTAGGGTTAATAGATGCAGACTATTGCCTTTGGAATGGATTAGCAATGAGATCCTGCTGTGTAGCACCGGGAACTATGTCTAGTCACTTATGATGGAGCATAATGATGTAAGAAAAAAGAATATATACATGTATGTGTAACTGGGTCACCATGCTGTACACTAGAAAAGTGACAGAACACTGTAAACCAGCTATAATGGAAAAAAATAAAAATCATTATATATATAAAAAATTCAAATATTTGAGAAAAATAAAGACAACAAAATTAAAAAAAAAATAAAACAAAAAAAGAAAACAACGTGTTGATGACAGAAATTGAAGGTGACACAAACAATGAGAAAGATATTCAGCTTTCTTAAATTGGAAGAAATAATATTGTTAAAATGACCATACTACTCAATGCCATCTACAGACTGAATGCAATCCCTACCAAAACACCAATGGCATTTTTCACAGAACCAGAACAAATAATTCTAAAATTTGTGTGGAAACATAAAAGGCTCCCAATAGTCAAAACATGCTCTCTGGCTTCAAACTCTGCTATAAAGATACATAATCAAAACTGTATATTACTAACACAAAAACATACGCAAGCACCAATGAAAAACAACAGGGAGCCCAGAAATATACCAAAGCACATACAGCCAATTAACATAAAGCAAAGGAACCAAGATATACAATAGGGAAAAGTTGACCTCTTCTATAAATGCTGTTGGGAAAAATGGACAGCTATATGCAAAAGAATTACACTACTTTCTCACACCAGATTCAAAACTAAATTCAAAATGAATTAAAAACTTTAATGTAAGACCTGAAACCATAAAACTCCTAGAAGAAAACATGGCAGTACACTCTTTACTATTAGTCTTAGCAATATTGTTTCTGATCTGTCACTTCAGGCAAGGGCAAGGAGAGCAAAAATAAATAAACAATACTGAAGTTCCTGTTGTGGCACAGTGGGTTAATGATCTGGCTTCATTGTAGGTAAGGTATAGGTCACAGCTCTGGCTCAGATTTGATCCCTGGCCTGGAAACATCCATATGCCGATGCAGCCAAAAAAGAAAAATAAAATAAAACAAAACTTTTTCACTGCAAAGGAAACCATCAACAAAACAAAACTTAGCACAGTGAATTGGAAAAGACATTAACAAATGATATATCTGACAAGGGGTTAATATCAAAAACTTTCTTTTCTGACTTCCCCAATATAACCTACTTCATCTGCTTTGGGATGATTTGAAGACTGCCAGTTACATGAATGTGGTTCTAGGAAGAACCATAATATTGTCCTTAGCCAGATTTATTATGAATATTCTGGTTTCCCTTTATTTCTTCTGTGACCCATTAGTTGTTCAGAAGTGTGTTGTTCAATTTTACATTTAAATGAATGTTCCAGTTTTCCTTCTTTTATTGATTTCTAGTTTCATTCCTTTGTATTTTAAAAACACACTTGGTGTGTTCAATGTTTTTAAATTTTTTTGACTTAATTTATGACCTAAGATGTGATCTCTCCAGGAGAATATCCCATGTGTTCTTGAAAAGAATGCATAGTCTTCTTCTATTGGGTAGAATATAGTCTGATTTTTCTAGTGTTCAAATTCTCTATTTCTTTACTGGTTTTATGTTCAGGTGTTCTATTCATCATTAAAAGTGGGATATTGAAGTTTCCTTACTATTACTGCATTACTGTATATTTCTCTCTTCAGTTCTGTCAATGTTTGCATTATATGTTTAGGTGCTCTCATGTTTGGTATATGTATATATTTATGTACATTTTTTCTTTTTTTCTGATGAATTTATTCCATTTTATAAAATAACCTTCTTTGTCTCTTGTGACAGCTTTGGACTTCAAGTCTCTTTTGTGTCTTTTGCTTACCATTTGCATGAATATCTTTTTGATACCTTCAGTTTGAGCCTATTTGTGTCCTTGAGTCTAGAGTGACTCTCTAAACAACATGCAGTTGAGTCTTGGTTTTTAATCCATTAAGCCATTGATTGTCTTTTTATTTGAGAGTAAATCCATTCACGTGTAAAATATATTTGACCCTTGAAAAATGCTGAGATTAGGGGCATTGATCTCTACACAGTCCAAACTATGCATATAACTTTACAACTGGCCCCTCATATCCATGGTTTATTACCCATGGTTTCAACTCACCATGGATCATGAAATACTAAAGTTATCTATGAAGTGAAAAAAAAAATCCACATATAAGTGGATCCAGGTCAAACCCATGTCATTCAAGTCTTATCAGTAATTACAGTGGATGCTTGAATGATGTGGGTTTGACCTGGGTGTTTCTTTATCAATAATTACAGTGGACAAAAATACTTACTATTATTTTTGTTAGTTGTTTTTCTGTTAGTCTTTTGTCATTCTTCTTTCCATTATTAATCTTTTCCTTTGTGTTTCTTTTCTGTAGTGATATGTTTTGGTTCCTTCTTCTGTGTATCTTCTATAGGTATTTTCTTTGTGTTACAGTGAGGCCTTCATAAAATATCTTATTACAATCTGTTTTAAGCAGATAACAACTTAATTTCTATCGCATATGAAATACCACACTCTAACTTACTCCATCACGGTTTATGTAATGAAGCAATCATTTACACATTTTTTAATTGTGTATTCATTAACAACTTTTGTACTTAGTTATTTTAATGCTTTTGTATTTAACTTTTACACTAAAATCACACGATTTATACCCTGCTTTTATAGTATTACAAGTTCTGCATTTGTCTATATATCTGCATTAATGTGTATTTTATACTTTTGATATACCTTGATGTTGCTATTTAGTACACAGCAGCAAACTCTTTACTATGTAAAGGATCATAAAGTTTGGTGGTCAACCAGCTGTTTCTGCCATAGTCTGACACATGGGTTACAAGACACAGGCATTTGTGTGGTCCTTTTTGTTTATATGGCAATAGTTCCTATCATGAGGGTATAAGGCAATAAGAAGAACTCTAGCCCATACAAGGGAACACCCTACAGAGTGGAAAGTGTAAGCAAGCATAAGTAGTAGGTGTTTTTTGCATAGTGCTATTTTAGCATCACAAGTAACGAGGCCCAATAAAAACACAAGACATCTAGTTGCTGATCACTTTATTAGGGCAAAACTGGAGTAATCTAAAGAGTAGGGTTTTAGAATATAAATGATACAGATATAAATAGTAATTTGGAGAAAACTGTAATTCTCTGAAAGAATATGTATAGCTTCATTTAAACAAAATGAAGATATATATTTTTTTCCTATCTAGATCATCATATGTTTGGAAAACAAGTTTTGGAAAGCAGAGAAATTAGTTGAAGCAAATTTTAAAATTTAGTCTATGTGAACAATCTAAGATTTGTGTCCAAAGGCACAAAATAACTACTATCCTATGGTAAAGAAGAGGAAAGAAAATAAAGAGATTAATTTCAATGAATCCAGTAAAACCAGAGAAGCAGTCTTTAGAAAAACTGCTTAGAAAATGCTGTTTTGCTTTCCAGTTAGAGTAAGAATATACTGTTTTTTTAAGCCTTGTGCCCTTCTATCTCCATAAAACATTAAGTTCATGTTTAATCTTAACTATTATGAAGCCAGGTTACCATTGTGTGATTTATCACAAGACCAGAATCCAGAGACAGTAGAGTTTTAGAAACCACTTGGAGATCATATCGCTATGATTAGAGAAAATATCATTTTACCCAATGGTAATAGGGAAAATCTCAATGTAATCTACTTCTGCTCATTGAAAACTCATGCTGACCTCTGCTAAATACCAAATTGCAAACTGTTTAAGTGTAACATCTCCATTATTCAGTCAAGCTACTTCCATAATATAGTAAATTCATCCAGTCAGTGAATCTGTCAGTTATTCCTGTCTTTGATAGATGTTGATTGTTTCCTGCTACGTACAAGTTTTTGATTGGTGCTGGTGAGACCAAGAAGAAACAGTTTTCCTGGATCACATAAAATTTGAAGACTTTTGCAGGAGACAAATAGGTGGCACATTGCAGTTAGATACTGATGAATCATGGAAATTCTTGGGAAGGATGGCAACCATGAGAAACTCAAAAACACTGTAAAGACGAAATGACAAATCTTCCTCATGAGCCAGTTTAATCGATTTGATAATTATTTATTTAAAGACTCTGTCCTACTAAACTCTGCAAGGAAGCTTTGGAATTAGAAATGCTTTTTTGTTTGTTTGTTTTTGTTTTTGTTTTTTTGCCACACCCATTACATGTGAAAGTTCCTGGGACAGGGATCCAACCCGCACCACAGTTGTAGCCACAGCCTCAGTAGTGAAAATGCCAAATCTTTAACCTCCTGAGCCAGGAGAGATCTCCCCTTAGGAATCCTTTGTAATTGGTTGTCCGTCTCTAGGGGCCAGAGCAGGGGAACCTACCAAGCATCTGTTGCTTCTCAACTATTCCAGGAGTCTAAATCCAAGTTTGAGTCATTTTTTTTCAAGTAAGGCTAAATGTATCTGAAGCCATCAAACCTAGTTTAATTTTTGGAGAGTTTAGATCTAAATTATATTTCCAAAACTTGGTGAGACTTAACAACTCTTTGTCTTAAAACTGGTTTAATCTTCTCCCCTAGATTATCTGGAACTAACTATAAAGTATTTTTAATATGAATATGAAATGAAATATAGTGGAATCTTAGCAAAAGGATGAACAAATATCCCTATCAATTGGAATATAGAAACTATTATTCAAAGGTGCATTGTTTTAAATAAACTTTGCTAAAACAGATTGAATATTGAATGTACCCCACATGTATTTATTCTCCTTCAAAGTTGTGTCCCTCAGCAGCAATCAAGTTATTATTAAAAATAATTATTATATTCAAACAGAAAATCCTGGCCACATGGACTACTGGATTGAGTTCACATACATAGTGAAAGGAATTGCATAGGAAACTGATAGAATTGTGGTTATTATATTACAAAATTTTGGCAAAATATTTTCAATATTTGATTTAAAAGTTTATTTATTAACTGTTAATTTTTTTTAAAAAAACCTGTATTTTTATGCCAGTTTCACTAGTTTAGTGTCAAGTTTTATAGAATGAAAATATGTCTAAGAAATACTTACAAAAGCAAATAACTGAAATCTTTTTTTTAATAGAGTTGATTTATAATGTTGTGCCAATTTCTGTTGTACTGCAAAGTGATCCATTCATATATATACACACATATATACATTCTTTTTCTTATATTTTCTTCCATCATGCTCTATCCCAAGAGACTGGATATAGTTCCCTGTGCTATACAGCAGGATCTCATTGCTTATCCAGTCCAAATGCAGGAGTTTGCATCTACTAACCCCAAACTCCCAGTACATTCTACTCTTTACCCCCTCCCCCTTGGCAACCACAAGTCTGTTCTCTATGTCTGCGAGTTTGTTTCTGTTTTATAGATAGGTTCATTTGTGCTATATTTTAGATTCCACATATAAGTAATATCATAAGGTATTTGTATTTCTCTTTCTGACTTACTTCACTTGGTATGAGAACCTCTAGTTGCATCCACGTTGCTGCAAATGCCATTATTTTTTCTTTTTTATGGCTGAGAAGTATTCCATTCACATCTGAATCCATTGATCTGTTGATGGGCATTTAGGTTGTTTCCATGTTTGGCTATTGTGAATAGTGCTGCTATGAACATATGGGTGCATGCATCTTTTTAATTATTGTTTTCTATGGATATATGCCCAGGAGTGGGATTACTGGATCATATAGTAGTTCTATATTTAGTTTTCTAAGGAACCTCACATACTATTTTTCATAGTTGTTGACCAATTTACATTCCTACCAACAGTGGAGGAGAGTTCCCTTTTATCCACACTCTCCAGCATTTGAATAACTGAAATCTTTACACAAAGCATGAGAACAATTAGCACAATTCATGTTTTCAAAGGATTAACAAATACATGCTTTTCTTTCAGAAATAGATACTTTCTTATTTAACAGAAAGCCTACTTTTATTTCTCATCTCCTATGAACAACTACTCTTATAAGCAGACTGACTTGAAAGAGATAATTTTTAAAAATATATATTTTAAAGAAACATGGAAGAAAAACTTGTCATTTATTTTCAAATGCGTAGATATAGCACATTGGAATGTTAGGCATAACCATTTCCCAAAAGACTTAATAAAAAAGTTATACAAAAATGTAGGAATGCCAGCTTAAAAATTTTTAATGCTAAACTGAATACCCATTACCATAATCCTATCTACTCAGCAATCTATCTTCAGACAATATAGATAAAACAATTTCAATGTAGTTGCTCCTTTCCAAAGCCCAAGAGAAAAAAAAAAAAAGATATTTCTAATATTCTAGCAAATATTCTAGATATTCTAGATATTCTAATTTTCTAGCAAAGTAATATTTTCTCTCAATTTGGATTAAGCCCCATGTTTTCTCTTTATCTCTTAATATGCAGTATTGTTAGTTGATTGAATATCTAATGCAGTAACACTTCCAAAAAAACAATATAAGATTTTGTAAGTTAGGCCTTGCTTCCTTTAGAGAATGGAGTAGGGGTTATGCTCAGCCATTTATTTTGAAAACATAGGCAATATTTATTACGTGAAGTTCAAGGGTATATGTGTTTGTGAGTGTTTCTGGTTACAGCTGTGTCCCAGTTTGAATTCTTGTCCCAGGAATTTTCACATGTCATAGGCAAGGCAAAAAAAAAAAAAAAAAAGTGCATCTAAAAACTAAGTGCTTCTTGGAGGTAAAGCATTGAGACCTTGAACAATATTCTCTATTATCCAAATCTATCTTAATATCCCTGAAGAAGAACCAGGAGTCGTGAACAATGACATGTCACAGGAAGGACCCTTGATAAAGGGTATGAATCATTGAAGTTAATCCTTTACTTAAAAAAAAAAAAAAAAGAATAGAAATGTTGATTTGTGGTTTGTCAAATGAAATATAACAGACCTTGAACCAGACCATTTTCTTGAGGAAGCAATGAATATTGCATGTGCCGTAATAATAGATTCCCAGCATATTTTGATGTAGAATAACATTTTCATTGTGTGAGTGGCAGGAAGCAAACGTATCTACATCTTTCTACATCAGTGAGCATCTGAAGACAATAATTTAGAAGCTAGAGTAACTCTAGGGGAGTGATACTGGCCTCCCAGCAAATCAGAGCAGGTGCATACCTTCATGTTGCATGTTGAGAAACCACTACACATGTATTTGTCATATCTGACACTGCATATCATGACAACCCTCCTACAGAAAAAATGGAGAGTTTGTGCCAAATTTGCTTGAATTAAATAGAAATTGACTAACATTCTTAGATAATCCTTATATAATATAAGCCACACTGTATTATGCCCTTTCCAGTCCCTTGAGCAACTATCACTCCTGCATTTTATCCGCATTGATTATTAGGGTCAATTCTCATAAGAAGATTTGATATTACCTATTTCCTTCATAACAGAGTTAAATCTCTGTTTCCAGATGAACTCCCAATTTTGAACTAAAGGCCTCAGGTCATTCCCTATTTTAAAATAAAATAAAATGTAATGTATTTCTACTCTATAAAATATGTACAATTTAGGAACTGTGTAAAATTCACTTTATTCACTTTATATACTTATTTATTTTTGTTATCTGTGTGCTGGGCACTAAATTCTCATTCGTGAAAGATTTTTAGACTGTGTGGAGAAGATATATTTGTGGTAAAAATCTAGTAAAATGTATTGTTGATGCTGCTAATTAATTCAGATATTTATTGAACTGCTATAATGTTTTATTGCCTTAGTTACTGAGAAGATTAAATTAGAAAAAAATAAAGCATTTGATGACCAAAAGGGAGATGATAATACTTTATTTTAGTATGAATTCTTGAATTTTTGGAGCCATTTTAGGCAGTCACCTCTTTGTGTTGTATATCCTATCACTTTTCAAGTATTTTGTAAATCAGACAAATGGCTTTAAAATATTGTTATAAACAACTGAACACTGTTCATATTACCTATTACAACTTTATTTCTTTCCTTAAATTTATAAAAGATATTGATTCCTCTTTACCATTTACCAGTATTTTCCTATGGAGAACTTTACCTTTTTTACTTTCCTATGGAGAAAGGCTTTACATACCCTATATTCGTGGTAAAATTATGCATATTCTTGAAAGCCTCCTCTCATCTATTAAGCCTTCTCTCACCTATTAAAGCCTACCATTCACAGGGAAATTTTTCATATATATGTATATCTTCATGTCACTTCAAGCATAATTTTGCATAAAAATTCCAGTATGGAATTAAACCTAGGGTAGCCATACAATTTTTTGCCATCCGATTTTTCCAGAACAATCCAAGTCTAAACCTATTGTCTGATAAAATTATCAGTTACACATATTTTACTTAAAAATTATATGAAATCCAAAAATAGTCTTGTGTTCCTATAAAAATTGATAATGTGTAAGCTGCTTTTGTCTCTAAAACTTAACTTTTTTCCTTTTTATTCATATTTATTCATATTTGCCTTGGCTGGAAGGTATGGAAGACTGAGTTCACCTGGATGTTTCTTTTTCTATGAAATCTCAGGGACTCTACATATTCTATTCAATAAGAGAGGATTCTGAAAATTGTCTTTGCTTTCAAAGGATAATGCTTCCAAGAAACATAAAGTAAAAGTTACCAATTTTTAAAGTCATGGACTAGAAACTAACAGAATGTTATTTATGCTTTATTCTATTGTTCAAAAAGGACATGGAGCATGCAAGTATTCGAGAACAGTGGAGGTGGGCCTCACCTCTCAGTGGAAGAAGTGACAAAAAAATTATAGCTATAAAAGAACATTCACAATTCCTAACTTAATGCCATCACAAAAATATGTTATAGATAGAATGGATAGACAACAAGATCCTACTGCATAGCATAGGGAACTATATTCAATATCCTGCAATACACCATAGTGGAAAAGGATATGAAGAAGAATATATATATTTATATGTGAATCACTTTGCTGTGCAGTAAAAATTAAAACAACACTGTAAACCAACTACACTTCAATAAAATAAATTTTAAAACATATTGTGAAAGCTGGTAACTTTAATTTTTTGTTATATAATAATGACTTTTGTGTTTAGTTTTTATGTTTAATTTTTAGAAAATAGACACAGATTACAGTTAAATTGGTATACTTTTCAATAGTCATAGATCAATAAAGTATTTAAAAAGCATATTGGACAAAATTAAAGAAGGCCTTAATGAATTGACTGATATAACTATTAATTAGAAAATGTGTGTGGTGAATTAATTTTTTTTAATTTAACAGTATGAAAATGATGGAGGAAGAACTTTTCAATAAGTTGTCCTAAGTTAATTGGATATACAATAGAAAGAAAAAAAAAAAGATTGATTCTGGCTCTCATATCTTTCAACAAATTCAACTCCATGTGAAATTAGACATACACATTATTAGTTCTTAAACACTGAATTAAAAAAAATCTGAATAGTATGTGTTAATTAATTTGTAATATACAGTGTGTGAATAAACTTGCATTATGTATAGTTATCCTGTCACTCTTAACTATAATTCCCTGGGAATGAGTGAATTTGTCCTTTTGTCTTCAGATTATTTGGCCTTCAGATTCTGATTAAGATTTAAATGCTTCAAAAATTGTATATGGATATTTTATGTCATCTCATTTGTGTTGTTATTTACGTCTAAAAGGAAAATTTAAAAAGAACTCGTAGATATTTCAAACTGAAGGTAAAATTGCTTATGCCTAATTTAAGACAAGGATAAAACAGAGTATACGAATAAGTTAGCATTAGCAGAAGCATGGCGATTGACAATACTGTGTACTCCCAGGTATTTTGTATATACTGAATTGATAGAGCCTCCCTAGAATTAACCCTTTGATATTTAAACTCCTGTTCTTGTTAAAATACAATTCCTCTTAAGAGGAGTAAGAAGTTTAAATATTCCATTATTTATAATTATAATTACTGAAAACTATGTATATTTTTAGGAGGATATATTGTTAAGTGACATACATTAGAACATTTCGCAGATGAAGCAATGTAGGAAAATACAAGTTTCAAGGGATTGTGTGTGAGTTCATGTAAATATACAGAATTGGTAAATAAGAAATATTAACAGCTATTTTCACACCTTGAAAGTTTTGTCCGGAAAGAAGTTTTGTGCATTGTCCTTCCTATTGAAAAAAATAAAGTGCAGGATTCCATAGCAAAGCAGCTAAGCAAATAATTTTCTTAGTAACAGTTTCTGCCAAGAATTTCAGTTTGTTTTTTGTTTTGTTTTTGTTTGTTTTTTCTTTTTAGGCCAACACCCGCATATGAAAGTTCCCAGGCTAGGGGTTGTATTGGAGCTATAGTGGCCGGCCTACACCACAGCCACAGCAACACCAGGCCCAAGCTGTGTCTGTGACCTACGTCACAGCTCTCAGCAATGCTAGATTCTTAACCCACTGAGTGAGGCCAGGGATTGAACCCTCATGCTAAGGATACTAGTTGGGTTCGTAATCCACTGAGCCACAACAGGAACTCCCAGTGTCTGTATTTTAAAGGGTAAGCAAATTTAAAAGGTTAGTGATGCTACCAAAAACAAAAAACCCCCCAAAAAACAAACAAAAAAAATTTTAAAAGCACTCACGTCTCATTACGCACAATTAGTACACCGTCCTGGTTCCCTCTCTCATGTTTTTGCATTTTTATTCCTCCTCAGTATATTAACAGCTTATGCTTATTGGACTGCTTGTGTGGGTGCATGGGTGTGGGTATGATTTATATGTGGAGTGCTTCCTCTGAGCCATGGCTATAGGACTGGAAAGCAAATGTTGGCTGGGAATGAAAGAAAGCTAATGATGACAGAAACTTCATGGCTCAAAACCAGACTCAAATTTGTCTTTGAATAAACCGTATCTGTCCTATGTAATAAATAAAATCATTTCCAGGTCTCCTCTCCTCCGGTTTTTCGTATGCATCATATCTAAACCTGATAATTCCTATTCATTTCCAAAGATTAGAAAATATTTCTTATCTCTCTGAGAGGTAAGAAACTTATTCACAGAATGAAAAACAAATTTAAACAATGTCTTTTCTTGCCTCTCTTGGTTGGTACTACTCATTTGCAACTGATGCAATTGAAAAAGCAAAATTTATACATCCACGAACAAGAAATTAATATTCCTGAGATATACAGGATATTGCAAGCAGAGTAATCTAAATACCAAATTGAACCACATTATTTGTGTTAATATAAGAACTAGGATGAAAACCTCCTATCTGTGTGCTTGGTGAGAGGTAGCATTACTTAAAGTCTTATTCACCGTTTCATTTATTGACACAATAAGTATTTACTGGATATCCACACACTGCTGCATTGTGTTCTTGGTAGAAGGGGTTCAGAGTTAAACAAAAACCTACCCTCTTGGATCTTATATCTGATGTGGAAATATAATAAGCAAATAAAAAGGAAATATAGTATAAGAGTGTGATAGGTATCATGAGTGTAATTAAGCAGGCTAATAAATGTAAAATGAACCCGGGAAAAGAGAATGTGATTAACTAAGGTGGCCAAAAAACCTTGTTAATATGATGTACTTGGGAGGAGATCTGAAGGAAGTGAGTGAATAAACCATGTAGACAGATACATGAGGGAATGGATTTATTAAAAAACTAATGAAAAAATAAGGGAGAAGACCTTAAAGTAGAGGCGTATTTGTTTACATGAATAATAGAAACTCAGGAGTGAAATAAGCAATGGAAAGGCATATTGTTTGCAAACTTGGAGACAGAGCGAACATAATTTACTAATGAACTGGATATGGTATTTGAAGGTATCAAGGACTAACAACAACACTTTTTTTAAGTTTGTGCACATGGAAAAATGGATATGTTATTTCCTATTTCCTCAGGTGGAGAAGTGTGTGTTTGAGCCAGTATTTGGGGTGGGGGGGGAGGGTGGGGTTAGGAGGAGAAAACTGTGCTTTGGAATTATTGATTGTGAGGTCATAATAAGCATTCAAGAGGAGATATCAAGGAAGCAGGTAGATAAATATGCATCTGGAATTCAGAAGAGAAATTCTGTTTAGAAAGATAATTTGGGGAGTCATCACCATTTAGGTGATTTCAAATCCAACAGAATGTGTAAAATTGACAATGACTAATGACTATAGATAGAGAAAATGCAGTCTAGCGCTCACATGTTAAGGCACATGCAAAGGAATTTCTGAAGTGGCTGATGAAGTAGAGGGAGACAAAAAAAGAGGGGTGTCTTGCAAATGGTTTCACAAGAGAAATTGTATTTGTTGTTCCGGTAGCTACTAGAACAAATGACTACCAACATGTTTTAAACAGCAGCCATTTAGGAGTTCCCATTGTGGCGTAGTGGTTAACGAATCCGATTAGAAACCATGAGGTTGCGGGTTCGGTCCCTGCCCCTTGCTCAGTGGGTTGACGATCCGGCGTTGCCGTGAGCTGTGGTGTAGGTTGCAGACGCGGCTCGGATCCCGCGTTGCTGTGGCTCTGGCGTAGGCTGGTGGCTACAGCTCCGATTAGACCCCTAGCCTGGGAACCTCCATATGCCATGGGAGCGGCCCAAGAAATAGCAAAAAGACAAAAAAAAAAAAAAAAAAAAAAAAAAAAAAAAACCAGCAACCATTTATTGTCATAAACTTTTGGAGATTTACATATCTGATAAGGATCTTATTTGGCTGAAATCAAGGTGTCAAACAGGGATGTGTCCATTCTGAAGGCTTTAAGAGAGAATCTGGTTCCTTGCATTTTCTAGCTTGCAGAAGTTGTCTGCCTTTCTTGCTCTTGGTCTCTTTCAATCTTTAGACCAGGAATGGTCAGTTAAATCATTCTTACTTTGCACTACTCTGACACTGACTCTTCTTCCGCCTCCTGTTTCCACTTTTAAGGACCCTAGACTTGGGTAATCCAGTGTAATCTACCTATTTTAAAATCATCAGATTAGCAACCACGATTGCCCCTTTTTGTATAACGTGGAACCTTCCCAAACTCTGGGGATTAGGATGTGGGGGTCTTTAGGGGGTGCCTTATTCTGCCTGCCATGAAAGGGAATAACTGTAAAGCTGAGCATTGATGATAGGCAACTTAGAGATCATTGATAATCTTGACAAGCAGTGTTTGTGTAGAGTAGTTTGTGTAAAATCGCATGGTAATGTATTTAAGAGAGAATGGGAAGATGAGACTTGGATTTAAAAAAAAAGAAAAAGCTCGTGATAGCTCTTTTGAAGAATTTTGTGTTAAGGGGAATAGGAAATGAGCACAGGATGAAGTGCTCTTGAGAAGAGAGTTGGACTGATACACCATAAATTGATACAATGAGCCATTACCTACAGAACTAAGGGAAATGTAAGGAAAAAGGGAAAATCACAGGAATGAAACCCTTGAGTAGGGGAGTGATAATGGAATCGAGTGAAAAATGATATCATTGAATTGGATGGGAACTTTACCCATGGCAAAAGAAAAATTTAGAACACAGAAGTCAGCTTTCAGCTTGGTCAGTCTGGTAGGGATGATGTTAATATGTTATACTGTCGTGTTTATTTTCCAGTGATAGGGGAGGTAAGGCAATCAGCATAGAGTGAGGAAGGGAGAGAAGCATTTTTAATGTGCTAAATAGTAAGGTACTTGGATACATAAAACAAAATGTCCGTAGAGGTACAAACTTTTAGAAATAAAACTGTAGTGTGAAATTTTCATATAATTCAGTTTTTGACAGGTCAAGTAGCCAAATGCAATTAAAGCCACAAGGCCTTTGACCTATGTAATAAATTTGAGAGAAGGTTTTCATATTTAAGAAGAAAAACAAAGGTATAAAATAGTCAAACTGTACAGTTCATAAAAATATTTTCACATCATGGTACACTTGGAAAGTAATATTTGTGCAAAACACTGCAAGACATGTAAGACTGCTCACAGCTAGAGGTGATTGGGGGTAAGTCCAGGGGAACTAAATTCTCTAAGTTATCTCCAACGTCACCTAACTGCTTTAAGAATAGTCAATCAAGTATTTTGCAAATTTGTAATGTATTTGTGGCATATCAGTGAATGGTAGCACCAGTGTTGGGGAATGAGCATGGAACGGAAGAGTAAATAGACTAGGGAAGGTGTTAGAAATGTTGAGTGACTCCCTTACAATTATTTCTCTTTCACTTAGGTGAAACTATATATAGCACAGCCATATGGTTTTCTCTAGCCAAATCTAGATAAATAAGTGAGAAAGAGAATAGGCAAAATCAATGTTAACTAAAACTGATTTTTTTTCCACCAGTGGAGAGAAAGTTAATGATGTGCGCATGTACCAAAGGAGTGAATATAGTGATAGGCCCCGGGAAGGGAAATAAAGATGTGAGGGGGAATGAGCAACATTGAGAAGATGGTAGGATCCATATAGTGGTATTCTAGTTCCATCAAAGAATATAATTTGTAGGAGATAAAGGTCAGAATGCAAAATGACTACTGTTGAAATTCTTACATGATTTTCCCTCCAGCATGGACACTGGTCATGTTTGAAATATTGTTCTATCTACCTAATTTCTGTAGGTGATGTTGAGCAGGATATACTTGATAACCCAATGGGCATATGATGTGAGTGAAGAATAAATTCATGTCTTATTTCAAGCTGTTTAGATAATGGGGTTTTGTTTTGCTCAACAAGCTTCTCCTCTTTTGCCCAATATAATCTGAGTTTAATTTCTCACATTGCCACTCCACCTTGGACTTTAGAATGCTAAGCGACACCCCACAGCTATATATAAGATCAAAGAGGTATTGTTTACCTATGTTCTCCCAGGATTTGTATCAGGCAGAACAACAAATATATTTTCTTTTTCTCAAAGAAGAATATGGTACTTAGTCAACTGCAAAGAAATTGGAGTCAAACCTAAGTCTTTAAATTTCAGAGAGTGATCATTTTCATATAGCATTTTCTTTCTTTTTTTTTAAATATATATTTATTTATTTTGCTTTTTAGGGCCACGCTTGTGGCATATGGAATTTCCCAGGCTAGGGGTCAAAGCAGAGCTACAGCTGCCGGCCTGAGCCACAACCACAACAAGGCCAGATCTGAGCAGGGTCTGTGACCTATGCTGTAGCTCACAGCAACACTGGATCCCTAACACACTGATTGAGGCCTGGGATTATACCTGCCTCCTCATGGATACTAGGTCAGGTTCATTACCTCTGAGCTGCAACAGGCACTCCCTCATATAGTATCTTCCAATTAATGTTTTCAGCATTCTAAAACAATTGTCTTTATTTGGATTCAGTTCTCGTTTTTCCTTTGAAAATTCACAACAGCTGTTTTGTCTTCCTGGCTGAAGAGCTGTCTTGGACCCTTTCAGTTTAACCTGAAGGACTCTGAGGAAGTCAGTTTTGTTTCAGTAAACAAAAGCCTTATCTAATTTATTAGGTAAGTCAGGGAGTTTTTAAATGAATAAACAATGTGTGCAATATTTTTTTCACAAAATAGATTTTAGTAATTATTTATTAATGATCTAGACCAAAATAATGGCATTTCACATCAATTCCAGATTTATTTGTGATTTTCAATAACATTTTTTAGGTTCAGAGATGCTGAAGTTCATATATTGATTGATTTTTTTTTTTTTTACCTTCATGTCATTTATATGCATATATTGTAGGCTGTCCAAATGAACAAAGGCTTGAAACAATATTCTTGGTGATCAGGCCCCAAATGTGCTCAGAATAACAGGAAGTATTGGGTAGAATTTGACTCAGATCTTCACTGATGCAATTTACTACAACAATTCTGTACTCAGCAGCTTGATTCAGTCACAACCTTAACAGTGTTTAGTTAAAAAAGTGTGACATTTAAATCTTATAAAGAGGCAGCTTGATTTTAGACTTACAGAAAATGGAGATTTTGTCTGATTCGCTATGTAAAACTCAGTATCCAGAGTTGAATTCAGTGGAAGAATTCAAACTTCAACTCTTTTGCTCACCATATGCCAAACCCCTCCATATTCACCCCAAGAAAAAAATATGTATGGTAGTTCTATCATAAGAAAGTATTTAGTGTGTGTGTGTGTATAAAAAAGAGATCCTATATGTGATGAAACAGCATTACTGTGAATGTCAGTAATAAAAAGGCATTGGGAGAAGTTTCATGGGGTTATTTAACATGATGATTCAGTCAAGCAGAGTACTACTGAGGAACTTTGTATGTTCCAGTTCTAAATTTGCAATGTACCAAAATTATAGGACATAGTTCCTTTTGTTCTTTTAAATAATGGCAGTGCCACCTTTTATGCTTTTTCTGAATATTCTGCCATCTTTGCACTTTGCTCCCTGTCCAAGCAGGTCTATTCCTCTGGTATCAAAAGACCAGGGACCATGGTTTCCCGAAGTGCATAGCCCTCAGTTTGGATACTTGTTTTCTGAGCTCTATTCCATACTTGCTGAATTCCTTGAAGAAGGTGAGACAAAAAACAAAAAACAAAAAAAGTTTTCCTATAGAGCTCTGCAGTGATATTGGTGCTACTAATCCATAGCACAACACATGTGGTCTTTAGCTGAGATACTCCTTTTAAGTTTTGACTATTACATGTTAGAAAAATCTACTTGATTAATCTACTAAATGATATCCTTATTAAAACAAGTGATTTAAGAAAAAATGCTTAAAAAATAGTCAATCTCTCTACCTCTCCATGTTTTCCATCACAAATTATTATACATCACAATCAGTCTCTGAACATTGATACTTTTTCTTTCTTCATCATTCTATTCTCCAAAACTTTTCCCAAAAAAATGTTCTCCATATTCTACATGGTAGAAATATACAGAGAATATAAGTGAGTTCATTCAGCTCTTCATTAACATATGCAGCTTCTGTCTAAAAATCCCAAATTTACTAGCCATGTGTGAGTTCTCATAAATTCCTTCCTGTATTACTGATTACAATAATTTCTGGTCACATAATCTCTTGTTCACAAAAATGCTTTCTCATGACAGAATACCACTTTTTCCTAATATCATGTGAGGTTTCTGGACTACCTGACAGTCTTTAAAAAGTCAGTTACCCTATGTTGCCCCTTTTGGAGCAAATGGTAAGACCCATGTGATAAAATTTAGGCTAATAGAACATTTCTTATGTGTTAGAGGTGGTCATAGTCATGATAAGCTGCAAATTTATGTTTCATTTTACCAATACCTTAAGTTTATTAATCATCCTCTATAGGCTTTGAAATCCATCACAGTGGTGTTAAGGAAGGCAGAACTGAGGGTCAGCTTTACATCTGGGCAGGATCTGATGCCTCAGGATTAAAGTCCCTTAGGCTGGACAGAGGCAAGTGACAGCTCTCTGTGTCCAGCTGTGCTGCCATATCTGTCAATGACTCACCTTCCTTTCTTCCTCAGTCTTTTCTCATGCAATGCAAGGGCATGACGTTTTGTATGTGTACGTGTGTGTGTGTGTGTGTGTGTGTGTGTGTGTGTGGGTGGGTGTGTGTGTGTGTAGGCGGGGTGGCTACAGATTTCCTTCAGCTGCTAGCTAGCTGCTGGCTAGTTTTAGAGAATACTGAAAAGGAATTTATGCATCAGCATAGGTTTCACAGATGAGTCTCTTTCTACTTTTTCTTTTCCTTTCCAGTTTATGTTGCTAGATAATTTATTGAGAAGAGTCTCTAAGTACGGTTTTTATAGTACCCAGTTGGAAATGTGCCACTAATCCCCTTTGGCAAGGTAAGCCTCTGCCAGTCTCTTTGGTTTTTCTATATTTCCTCTTTCTATTTTCCCCTTCACTAAATTGATCCTTACCAAATAAAAGAACAAAAACACATTGATGAATCAAAAATGGGTTTAGCTTTAATAATTTACTATGTAATTTTATGATGAGACTTTTAATGATGCTTAATTTTCTTAATGCTCTTAATCCTCTGTAAGAAAAATGTTGATAATGCAACACATTATTATATTTGAGGGAGGAATGTGTTCCTGCAAGTAATTGCTTAATTACTTTAGTGAATTGTGTAATGCCGACTGGATGTGCCTCTCCATCTGTTTCCTTTAATTTATTGAATTGATGCCATTTGACAAAAGAGCAAATGGAAGTCACACAAGATGGGGAGAGAATAGGTCATCAGTCTCAAAACTTTTGGAAACATAGGATGGTTCAGAAACTTCAGTCAATCTACTGATGTGTAAAATCCTAAACTTCAATGCTGAACCCCTGTGTTTAAATGCTGCCTTCTGTATTCGTAGTTACATGAACTCAGGAAATCCTTACTTTCCTCAACAGCAGAATATGAATAATAATCAAATTTACTGTTATATACTAAGCAATCTTCATAGGCAAAACACTCCTTGGGAACTGCATACGTATATGAAGATAAAAATAACCTTCATGATTCATGGTCTTGTTGCCTGTCTTCTCAAAGGAATTACTGTGAATACCAAAAAAGAAACTAAGACATTCATTTAACTTTCCTTATCTTGCATATGATGGCTTTACCCTTTACCAAATTCTGCTAAATTACTCCCTCTTCTGTTGAATTTAATGCTTTTTCTAGTTTGCAAAGTGGAGAACATTTACCATATATCTATTTGATCTACTTTGCTAATGGTACAGGACCTGAAGTAGCACAATTGGAGATGATTGTATCTGACACATTGGGTGTTATGTAGGATAAGTGAAATAAGGTGCACGGAGTGATTATTACAATGTTCGGTACATAATAAGTACTTCAGAATGGTAGACTAAATAAATAGATATCTCAACCCTAATTTACTACAATAAATTTATAGCTTGTGAGTCTAAAATCTCTCTCTCCATCCTGCAAGAAATTTAGACCTGCATTGCTGGATTATTTCAAAAGTGTGTTTCCACCTTGCTTTTAAACTGAATAATCCAATGACTCCTAAATAACTACAGCATGATCCCTAATCATACACTCAAATAAATAAATAGGATACATCTATGTAGCACTTCAGAGGTTTTATGAAAAATTTTTAATGTTGCTTGTATAATTTCAAGCATATAAGAATAAATACATTTTGATGATGAAAAAATCAGGAATGTGCTTATAAATGACTAATAACTTGCTTTCCATTATGAAAAATAATAATAAATTATATTCAAAAGATTGAGAGAGGAAGAAAGAGACAGAGAGAGAGAGTAAAAGATGAGAAGTAGAGGAGGAAGAAGGTGGAGGGAGGGATAAAAATAGCAAGCTAAATTTTATTGTTGCTTATTTTCATAGCATTAATTCTCCCACCGCTACCCATTTCAAGTAGCTAACATCAGTTGGCTCACAAAATTCCTAAAATTATAAGATTTAACATCCACAAGTCAGCATGAATCACCTGTAACATACAGAGGAAGAATCAATAACTTTGATGAGATCGTCAAAGAAAAATTAAGAACCACTAACTTTCAAAACAGAATCAAACAACCATCACTTCATGTATAAGATTCTGTAAAGCATCATATCTCTACCTTAAAGGCTTTGTTGTTTGTGTTTGTTTGTGTGTATGTGTGTGTTTGTTTTGCCATTCTCTTTTTCCCTTCCAAAACCAAAAAATTTACTTAGTAATTTTCCACAATTATATCTTTATCTTATTCCAATTTGTACTAGTAGTTTTCTATCTCAATTTCTGTCAATCCAAAATGTAACAAATCTTCAAGGCTCATTTTCATTTTCATCTCCCTTTACCTGGAATGCTTCACTCTCTTTCCCTTTATCATAGAAAAATGTTTGTCATTGCTTCATCATTTCTTATCCTATTTTATAAATTATTTATGTCATAATTTCTGTCATATTTCTTCAAGGAGCACTTACATGCCTTAAAGTCATGCCATTTAGTTGATAACATATTTAAACACATTTATTTGCCAACTCACTTGTAAACAGTAAAGACTTAGATGTTTTCCGCGTGAAGATTTCTTTTTGTGGTAACTATCTTTTTCAATATTTTCATCAAAAATTTATAAAAGCTCTATTCCTCAAATTAGAATTCTTCTACTATAATTAGAATTAAAATTCATCTTTCTATATCTTTGTTTTGTATTCAGCTATGCCATATATATATATACCTGTGGCATATGGAAGTTCCTGGGCTAAGGGCTGAAATCTGAGCAACAGCTGCCATCCTTTACCACAGCAATGGCAACACAGAACTTGAGCCACATCTGTGACCTATGCTGCAGATGACAGCAGTATTGGATCCATAACCAACTGAGCAAGGTCAGGGATCAAACTTGCATTCTCCTGGACACCATATCAGGTTCTTAACCTGCTGAGCCACAATGGGAACTCCTCAGCTATGCCCTATTTGATCACTGTTTGACACTATTTGGAGAGCTCTGTATTTTATCTTAAGCCAAAATATATTTTTTCACAGATGCTTAATGCAACTTGAGATCTTAGATCACTTTGTAAAGAGACATTTGTATGCTGACTCTAAAGTATAAAATAAAAGATGGGAGGTTTGTTTTCATATTATGAAATTTAAATTTCAAGGAATTAGTACTTCATCATGTATAAGACATCATATTTTTATTTTTTAATTTTTTTTAGTTTTATAATGATTTTTATTTCTTCCATTATAGGTAGTTTACAGTGTTCTGTCAATTTTCTATTGTACAGCAAGGTGACCCAGTCACTTTAAATGACATTTATATTAGATTGATATAAATCCTATTTGAACAATAATTGTAAGAAGTTTGGAGATTAAATGTACAGTTTGAGAAATAGTACAAATTTTCAATTCCAATATAATGCTAATAAGTAGGCAATGGGGAAATAATACAAGTCTTCCTTGATTTAAAAAAAAAAACTATTTTTGTCTTAAATCCTAGATTTCTAATGTGTTGTACATTATAAAACATTAATACTTGGTTAAAATACATAACATAAATGAAAATGCTATTTACAATAAAAGTAAAATACAGTAAGTGTCTAGGAATAATGTTATGAAGAACAAACAATCTATATTACATAAACTACAAATCTTAACTGAGACACAAAAGAAAATGAGAACAAATGGGATGATATTTCAGATTTCTTGAGAAAAAGCCTAAATGTTGCAATATTGTCCATTCTTCTTTACTTAATCTAATATTCCCAAATAATTATTCTCAATCTTATAAAAATGTACTCACACTCAAAAATATATATGGCAAGTATAGTAAAGAATTATATCTAAGCACTGAATGGTATGGAAAGCTAAACTTACCTGATATTTATGTTTATTATAAAACAAGGGTAACTACAGCTGAGAATTAGGAAGAGCTGATAGTTGCAAAAATCCTTTCCTATTTAACTCCTCATTTCTACCAAAATGACTAAAAAATAAAACAATGGAAAAGTCTATATGAATGCTGTGATATAGAGGAGAGTGACAACATATGCCATATGCAAAGAATTAAAGTTTGCAAACTATATGCAGAGGCACTCAGGATTTTTTTTTCCAAAACTCCTTCAGCTAAAACACTACTGTGTTCTAACAAAAAAAAAGGGGGGAAAATGAGCACATTTTATTTAAACATGAATTTCCTTAACTTCTAAGGAAAAGGCTAGAGACTAAATGGACCATAGAACAGAAAAGAAAAATTATTGAGAGAATTCATTCTCAAGGGACCACTAGACTGAATGATCCAAAGACAAGCTAAGCCAAATTAGATCAAAAGCTTAATGGTGAGAACATTTTCCATTATTCAGTATTTTTCTAATAGGTTGAATTTCGCATTGGTTGGATCTGGAAAAGCACTACCAGAAAATCTTGGAAAAATCACATCTGGGATATGATATGGAGGGTAAGATGAAATAGAAACAAAATAAACATTTGCCCAGCTCCCTTATAATTAGAGAATAAACCATGTCACTATTTGGGCCTAATTTTAGAATGTTTGGGATAATGCTAAAGCTCTGGTTAGAGTGAAATTTATAGTGCTAAGTACTAGTCTTTATAATAAAACTATATATAATGCATTTTTATATACCTAATTCAAGAAATTATAAAATTAATAAGAAAAAAACTTAATGAAGCATGGATAAGGATGTAATAATGATATAGCGCTAAAATTTGATAAAAACAAAACCTGCCAAACTGATAAATATAGCCAAAGCCAATGGATATTATAAAAAAAGTTTCTTAGATTTTCCTCTAAAAAATTAAACATATAACACAAGCATATTTAGAATTATATAGGAGAATTGATTATAATCACATTCAGCAAATGATGTAAAATTTTATAATAGATTTTAGGTAGAAATGTCTCAAAATTGTGATGAGGTAGATGTTTTGTATATATATTACTATATATAATGAAGGAGAATACATATATTCTAGTTTTATTAAATGAAGTATATTTATATATACATATATAATAAAAAGGAAAGGGAATATTGTTTTAAAATTCCATTTTAAAATTGCAGAGATTAATATGCAATTAATGTGCAAACTATGATATTAGCATAAAACTAGAAAAATATTTCAGTGGAAAAGGCACGACAGAAAGTCTGGTAGAAGTCTCACTTAAGGATGGGCAATTGACTTTTAACTAAGTTACAAAGGTAATTTATGGAGAGGATAGTTTTTGCAACAAATGTTGCTAGACCAATTTGATATCCACATGCAAAAATATGAATCTAGATATACCTTGCATTATTTATAAAACCTGAATAAAAATAAATCTTATACCTAAACACATAAAACCTAAAACTATTAGAATTATAGAGGAAAGAATAAGAGAAAACTTTTTTTTATCTTGAGTTAAGCAAATATTTTTAAATATGACACCAAAAGCATGATCCAGAAAAGGAAAAAAAAAAAAACCTGGAATTCATCAAACTTAAACACATCTTCTAAAGATAATATAGGAGAAAAGGAAGAAGTGGAAGGAAACAGAGAGAAAAAACATTGGGGCATTCTTTTAGTGTACATTTATACACATACACATGCACAAACACACTCATACACACATACAGTTCTGGCCCAGGAAGAGGAATTCTGGAAGTCTTGAGAAAGGGATTATAATTAAAGTGTGGCTCTGCTTCTTGCTGAACCATGCAGTGTCCCAGAAGTTTTGTCCACAAAATAATCTACAAGAAAAAATGTGCAAGACTTGTGGTTGCAAGGGGGAGGGAGTGGGATGGATGGGGAGTTTGGGGTTGGTGGATGGAAACTATTACATTTAGAATGATAAGCAATGAGGTCCTACTCAATAGTACAGGGAACTGTATACAATCTCTTGGGATAGAACATGATGGAAGATAGTATGAGCAAAAGAATGTACATATATGTATCACTGGGTCACTGTGCTCCACAGCAGAAATTGCGTAACACTGTAAATCAACTATGATTTAAAAATTAAAAAATTAAGAAATAAAACAAGTTTAAAAAACGCATAAAATGAAAGAAAAAATTGTTCATAATGTTTTAATAATGCAGTGGATGTACATGTTGAGCATCAGGCAGACTATATACCCAGAGATAGTAAAATAATTGCTTGCCACAGGGGATGCAGTGCTTTTGAGTCCAGAGCAGAACTCTGTAAGCTAGCCTCCTGGGTTTTGTCAATCTTTGGATCCAGAGATTTAATAACCCAACTATCCCAAACATTTACCCTCTGGGCATTTTAAGACTGCAAAGGTGGTTGTTAATTGAGAGGTAGTACACATAACATAAAATTCACCTTCATGAATTCAAATTCAGTAGGTTTTAGTGTATTCATTAAGATTGTGCCACCATCATCACTGTTAAATGCCAGAATATTTTCATCTAAAGAAATCCCATACAAGGTGGTTGTGGCTGACTGTGGGGACAAGGACGCTGGTGGTGGCGGTGCTGGGGAGAACTCATTGATGTGAGCTCTCCTCGAGGCTGCCATTTTGCCACCATTCTCTTTCTGAGATCTTTGATAATCTTTACTATCATTACTCTGACTTCTTTTTCAGGTAGTTTGCCTATCTCCACTTCACTTATCTTCTTCTAGAGTTTTATCTTTTTCCTTCATCTGGAACATATTCCTCTGCCACCTTATTTTATCCAACTCTCCATGTTTACCTTCTCTATTCTGCAAGCTATAGGATTGTAGTTCCTCTTGTTTCTGGTGTCTGCATCCTAATGAGTAAGGCTAGTCTAAGAAGCTTGTGTCTTTCCTGGTGAAAGGGACTGCTGCCTGCCCATTGGTGGGTAGAGTTGAATCTTGCTTCTTTGGTGGGGAAGATCATGTCAAGGGGTAGGCCTGGAGGTAGCTGTGGGCTCAGGAAGTCTTTAGGCAGCATGTCTGCTGATGAGTGGGGCTGTTGCCTGCCTTGTTGGTGTTTTGGCCTAAGTTGTCCCAATATTGGATCCTACAGGCTGCTAGGAGGGTCCAGCTCTTGCTTTCAAAATGGCAGCCTCAATAGACATCAGAAGAAGCATTTGAAAAAAATCCAACCATTTCTCATAAAAATACTCCAGAAAGTGAGGATAGAGTGAATTTATCTCAACATAATAAAGGCCATTACAACAGGGAAAAAAAAAAATTCCTAATTGGAAGAAATACTTCTGTGTACATATTGAGTAATCTCAGGGATGTCTCAACAAATTCAAACAAAGGAGTGAAAGAGATCCACACATAGACTTAGCCTAGTAAACTCTCTGAAATGTAATTTTAAAAAATCAGGAATATATGCAAGGAAAAAAGAGGAAGGAAATGGTTTATATAATCAACACAACTGTTTTTCCCCTTGTTTCTCCATCAATAAAATAAATATGAGTTTACATTGAAACATAAAACAGTATAACTTGTTCATAATTAAAGACACATGAGCAATCTCTTAAAATATCCACTAGTGAAATGTTGTTCTAAATTGCAGTATTCATAAAGGCATTCCTTGTGGACATACATTATCAAGTTTAGAGGTAAAATAAATTATCAGCTCAAAACTGAGTAGTTTGGGTTACTGAAAATAGAAAATCAACATTTATCTTTATTTTTTCCATTCATGGCAGTGACTTGAAGATAAAAATCAGGTTTGTGAAAGTATTTGCAGTATTAAATATAAATTGAAATATATAATATGTATGTATTTTGAGTGAATGAGTTATACAGTAAGAGAAAAATATAACATTTATGTGGATAAAACTACCTAGCTTTTATTTTCAGAATTGAATGTAGCAGAGAAGAGTAAGGGAAATAAGGAAATATGCATATTAAAATAAGTAAGTGCATTTATATATATATTATATATTACAAATTTTTACTCTTTAATAATATATTCTCTTACCCTCTTGTCTTTAAGAAATATAGCTTAAGTAGGGCTTTAAAATCAAATAAAAGGAGTTCCCGTCATGGCTCAGCAGTTAACGAACCTGATTAGCATCCATGAGGATGCTGGTTTGATCCCTGGCCTCGCTCAATGCGTTAAGGATATGGTGTTGCCATGAGCTGTGGTGTAGGTCACAGACATGGCTCTGATCTCATGTTGCTGTACTTGTGGTGTAGGCCAGCAGCTACAGCTCTGATTCGACCCCTCTACCGTGCAGCCCTAAAAAAAAAAAGACAAAAATAAAATAAAAGCCTGAAAATAACATATATTCATACCTGATAGGTATGAATTATATGAATTACAGTAATTAATATAAATGGGTTAAACTCTGTTATTAAAACATGAATATCTCAAATTGGATGAAGAGGCGCAATGAAAGTATATTCCTTTTTTTTTTTTTTTTTTTTTTTGGCTGCACCTGTGGCATGCAGGAGTTCTGGAGCCAGGGATCAAACCCAAGCCACAGCAGGGACCTGAGTCACAGTAGTGACAATGCTGGATCCTTAACCTATTGAGTCACCAGGGAACTCCTCCATCTTTCATAATTAAGCAGAAAAAAAAAAAAAAAGCTCTTGTCCATAGAAAATTACATCTTATTTATTTGTAGGCAAGCAAATACAAGGAACAACAAAAAAATGTGTCAATACACAATAAATATTTTTAAAATGGAAAGTGGAATGGAAATTATTACATGTTGTCTTAAAAATCCATAGAAATTGGAAGGAACAGTTTGCATGTAAAGCAAGAAACAAAGAACTGAGTGCTTAAGAACTGAAAGGACCTGACATTCATAAAGCTGCTTTACAAGGCTGAGAAAATAGTATTAAACTCATCCCTCATAGTTTCTTTCCACCACATAGTCAAACAACTGCTCCTTTTTCATCCTGACTAAATAACTCCACATTCTGGTGTTTGAAAGCTTCCCCAGTGAAGTAGCCAAATCCATCTTCCTTTAGAAAATCACCTTTACTGGACAAACCTATCCATGTCCTCAGAGGTTAAATCAGATTTACAGTACCTCACTCAAAATAAAACAAACAAAAAACTGACACCTGCAGATCTACAGTTTTGTTGGCGAGGGTAGATATGGCTTAGTAATAGGTGTGTATAAAAGTAATCAAATAAAAAATGAGGTGACTATTGAATCTCAGAAAAATATAGATAAAAGTGCTAAAAAGCAAGTTTAAACAGTTGATTCATCTACAAATAATATTTACATAGTAATTATTGTGTAAACGCTAAATATTTAATGAACATGTTTACTCAAAATATATTAAAAGAGAAATAGCATGTATCGTTGGGAGAGGTGTTATCAAAAAGATGAATATTGGAGTTCCCGTCATGGCTCAGTGGTTAACGAATCCGACTAGGAACCATGAGGTTGTGGGTTTGATCCATGGCCTCGCTCGGTGGGTGAAGGATGCGGTGTTGCCATGAGCTGTGGTGTAGGTCACAGACGTGGCTTGGATCTTGCGTTGCTGTGGCTCTGGCAAAGGCCGGTGGCTACAGCTCTGATTAGACTCCTAGCCTGGGAACCTTCATATGCTGCAGGAGCAGCCCTAGAAGAGGCAAAAAGACAAAAAATAAAAATTAAAAAAAAAAAAAGAATATCTAGCTGCAGTAGAAAAATTCAATAAGTAATGTCTAAAAATTGAGCAAAATCAAGAAATAATAGTATAAATAAGCTGTCTTGATATGTGGGCTAACAATCTGTAAAAAAGTATCTTAAATATTTGAAAAGGTGAGTTCCTGCCGCAGCACAGTGGATTAAGAACCTGACTGCAGCAGCTCAGGTCACTGCAGAGGCATGGATTCAATCTGTAACCAAGCAGGACCCTGGGAAGCCTTCCCAGGGTGTACCCCACTATGTCCTCCACCTGCCTTTTTATCTACACAAAAACTTTATTCAAAGAACCAATTTAATCAGAGAACTGAGAGAAAAAATAGAAAAACAGTCAAGAAAGACAGAATAATCATAGTTTAGCCATTCAACAAAGTCAAAACATGTAGACCCCAGACCAACTGGAACTAGAAGGTTGAGGACACTGATTCCCAGTTACCTCACCACCAACCAATCAGGAAAATGTCCATGAGTGGATCATTCCCTCCTCCTTGAACACTGTAAGATCCTCCAAGAGGAGCACAGTCTTTGAGGCACTGGCTTGCCGGGTTCCCCTCTTTGCCTGGCAATGAAAGCTATTTTTGTGTTTCCTCCAGCTCTATCTCCACATTTCTATTTGGCATTGGTATAAGAGGCAGCCAATATTTTAGTAACAAATTCCCAGTCTGAAGCAATGGGTTAAAGAATCTGATGTTGTCCCAGCTGCGGCTCAGGTCCCAGAAACTTCCATATGCCCTGCGTGCAGCCATTAAAAAAAAAAAAAAAAAAAAAAAGATTTGAAAATGGTTTCTTCTAAAAGAAATTGAGACCATGTGAAAACACTTTATAATCATAAAGCTTCTACAACCACTTAATATGTATTTGATATGGATTTCCTAATTGATAGATGTAAAAATTAAATTTAAAATGATCATATAATTTACAGGAAAATGTAATGTTTGTGAATATTCATACCTGAGCAGCACTGAATTCTCAATGCAGAAAATTTAAGCAGAAAAACAGATGTATTCCTATAGCTAACTCACTTCTCTTAGATTTTCATGGATAAAGCAATACAAACAAAATAAGAATGTAATTAATCTCAGCAATAGTGTTGTGTCGCATTGATATTATAGATGCAGGTTTGTAAGTGTTTAAAATATATTAATATGTAACAGAAGAAAAAACCTCACTCCATTATTGACTCTATTCCTTTAGCTCTAACCTTTGCACTCTGTTGTCTATACTTAATCAGGCTGGCTCTGTATCTTTGTAAAGGGATGTTGCCCATTGCCTGAAGTAGACATAATAGAGGTTTCCCAAGGCTCTTCCTTCTAGGCTTGTCCTTTAAAGTTACAACACATTTTTATTTACATAGAGATAAAAAGTTGCAAAATAGAAAATAACAAATATTATGTTGGACAATTATAGGAACATTAGGACCAGACCTGAGTGGACAAGCACAAGAACAAATGATTACCACTTCCCTTTTGGGAGTCTAAGCTGCACCAAAAATTTGCAACAACCAGCCACACTCCCATCCACTTTTAGTGTAAAAGAAGCTGGAAGTCTACCGAGAGCAAGATGGTTCTTTGGGACACTAGACAACTGTCTTCTCAGTTTGCTGGAGTTTTGAATAAAAGTGCTATTCTTTGCCCCCACACCTTATCTATGTATTGCCCTGTCATGCAGCTAGTGGTGTAAGCTTAAACTCATTAGCAGATATACCATATTTGTTTGCTAGAGCTCATCAAAAATTAAACTTCTCATAAAGTCAAAATAAATATATTACACAGCAGAATTTGTAGTGCCTTTATTTTCTTACTGCAATGAAATAAAAATTTGAATATATTATATCAACTAGATAAAAAGGCAAAGAAATATCAATCTCTTTGCTAGTTTTCAGATTAAAAAAGAACACATATACAGCTTTAGGCCATATATAATAACAGATATATTTTGTTCTTATATTGATTACTTGAGTTAAAAATTCTAGGGTTAAATTGATTTATGTCAGCAGTTTGGCAATATTATCACATTATATACTCTCTGTACATGCAAAAGAAGAATCTGGCCTTAGGCATGATTTTTTTTTTTTTTTTTGTATTGTCGCTGGCTTGTCTTAGGTATTTCTTTTCTTTCTGCTTCCTTTTTGTGATCCCAAACCTATATTCCAAGCATGTAAGTAAAGCTTTCATTTTTATTATACATTTTTAGTACTATTAGTTGGTTTTAAATTATTTTAATTATTACTACTCAAACTGTTATATTTAAACTGATAAAATTTCATAAATTCTGGAAATGTCTGATTTTCTCTGTTTTACTGTTATTTCTCTCCAGTGATTTTCTCTTTGAAGCTCTTTAATTATATCAATATCATGGGGAATGGTAATATTCTCATATTACTGTCTTTATTACTTGAACATTTTTTATTTTTAAAATTTATTTTAATTTTTTACATACTTTATGTTCGAGATTACTCTGACTTGTTTCCTAAAATACATCCTCTTGTATATTATTTTTAATCCCCAGGGAGTTTTCATTTCCAAAACTACATTTCTTTTTCTTCTAAATTCCATTTTATCAGTTTTATTTATGACTGCTATTTTCCAGGATTCTATTTTATCGTTATTTAATTCACTTTTTGCCTCTCAAATTATTTGAAATGTACTTTCAGGTTTTGCTATTCTTCTTAAGTTTTTGGTGATGTAGTTCTATTGTGTATGTCTCTTGAATCTCCTTCATGGTGGTTCTTCTTTGTGTTGTTTGAATGCCTGTGTGTTTTTACTATGAGTTTATCTTCACTGAGTCCTGTGCTCCTGTCCCACTTCCTAGGGACCCTCACTTCTATCCAATTCTGTGAATGAGTCATGTGTACTGCATTCTGCACTGTTCTGAATGTTTCTGCTGTTACTTCTGCAGATTTTCTAGGAATTTCACCAGTATAGGACCCAGGTTTACATTCATTCCCAAGCAAGTAGAGACCTATATCCAAGTCACAACATATTTTCAGATTTCTTCGAAGTTTACAATGATCTTTTCATTTTGATTACTGATGGTAGGTAGGAGCAACTAAATATCCTTGCTTGTCTGAGTTTCTGGGCACTCTTTTCTGTTCCTCTATTCCCCTCCCAATGAGGGGGGCAATCCCAACATTTTGTCTCTGCCTTGTATAGGCCCAAGGCAACGTCAGCCTTCCTCTGAGGCATTAAAGAACAGCCACTACTTAGTAAGGGCTCCATGATTGTCCTATAACTTTGGTCTTATGAAGAATTAACTCTGAGCACAATGCTCTGAATTTCAGTTCCTGCTTTGATTTCAGTGCTTAAAAATAGCCATACATTTCCTTTTTTAGCTCAACAATTAGGTTTTCTGTTTATATTTAAGTGAATGGGCAAAGCACTGTTTTTCATTCATACAGTAAAATTCTGAAATGCATTTGTCTACGTGTATCAATAAAGACAGATTTAATAATATTACAGAAATGCAATATTTAACTGAGAAAGGATAGAGTATGAATACATTAAAAAGGAAAACACACAACCATGTGATTTACAGATGCGTGTATAAATAGATAATTATAATACCTATTTAGTAAGTGAAGATAATACTTTTAGAGAGTGGACAAACTGAGAGAAATAAGGAGAAGCCCTTTGGTGGGCATGGCCTTAGCTTTTTTTTTTTTTTTTTGGATAACATATGTTTAAAATAAATGATCAAAGTAAATGTAACTAAAAAAAATCGTCAAATCTGGTACATGACACTCCAGAGCATATTATGCTATTTAGTTTAATTTTATTTTTAAAAATTACGTATCATATATTTCTTTTATTGTTTTTCTTCTTTTTCTCTGATTCCAATATGTAAAATACAATGACAGGAATTAGGAGTGGGATGGGTAGAGAAAATATAGTTTAGTATATTTTTATTGCATATAGTGGAAAGTTTATAAGAAAATGGGATTAAATGTTTTAAAAATATGCATTGCATAAATAGCCTTTGTAAATACAGCAAAAAATAAAAATCTTCTAAAGGGCTAGAAAATCCTCTTGCTAAATTTTAGGCCGTAGAACCTAAGCATGTTTCTCTTTTCAAAGTAATCAAAAAACATAAAAATAATAATGGCATGGTTTATACAGATTCATTTGAATAACTGGACTGATTACAAAACCAACTCCAATAGATTTAGTAAATTCGAACAAATTTATTAGCATTGTGAGAGTATAGAAAGATACTTATCCTTGTTTCCAATTATTTTTATATTTTTGATCGTTTTCTACTTGGAAACAAATCATACCAATTTATTTTCGATATACTCAATGACGGTACATTCTTTTTTTTTTTTTTTTTTTTGCTGCTCCCAGTATACACTAATTTCATGATTGCCTCTGAGTTGTTTCTTTTTTCTTGCATGCTCCCTCTGTTGTCTCTGAGATCTACTTCAGCTTTTAATTTCTTGCTTGAATTTATAATAAGAGTTGTTGATAGTGTTTGCAACAATGTTCCTTTTTCCTCTTGTTTTTTAAGGATGATTTTTCAGAAGAAGGGGAAATTTTTTCTTTCTCTGCTGTCTTAATACCAGAAGGCAACTAAACTATTTACATTATTCCAAAACTTTAAGTATGGTGAAAAAATTCCAAGTGCATTTTATAATTTTACTATACTTCCTCTGTTTGTATTTGAAGAAAAGAGAATGCACAGAAAAATAAATTCAGAGGAAAATACATAAAATATTTTAAAACATTATCTGTAGCTATATGAAAGTTGTTCATTATAGTTGTATATATCACTTTTGATGATGAAATCAGAGAAAATTTGGGGAGAGATAATTCATAATTGTTTTAGTCTAATTAATAATGAATTTTAGAATCAAAAACAAAGGAGAGATAAAATCAGAATCACATTGACTCCATAAACTAAAGTAAATCCTAGATGATTTTTTTTTTTTTTTTTTTTTTTTTTTTGTCTTTTGTCTTTTTAGGGCTGCACCCGCAGCATATGGAGGTTCCCAGGCTAGGGATAGAATCAGAGCTGTTGCTGCCACCCAACGCCAGAGCCACAGCAACGTCAGATCCGAGCCGCGTCTGCAACCTACACCGCAGTTCATGGCAATGCCAGATCCTTAACCCACTGAGCAAGGCCAGGGATCGAACCCACAACCTCATGGTTCCTAGTCAGATTCGTTTCTGCTGCGCCACGATGGGAACTCCCCTAGATGGTTTTTAAATCATAAAACAACCTTAAAAAAATAAATGCATACCAAGTCTCCAAAGGGAAATACCTCTAAATCTGAAAGGAATAGAATAAAATTTAAAAGCAGAAAAGTTACATTTTTGTTTAAAATTACACCAAGGAATATAAGGAAATTGTGCAAATCTTGCAAAAAACACTGACAATCTAATAGATATATAGAGAGAAACAATTAAGCAGCATTTTAAAAAGCCTTTATTGTGTATAATAAAGAAATTTTAATCTAATAAACATTCAAACAATAATTGTAGGTGATAAACATATAGTTGGTCTATATGCAAATCACATATAGACTCGCTCTGTCATGACATTTCTATCTACCATTTTACGAATGAGGTTATGGTCTGGCAGTGAGATGTTTAGCTGGAAGCAGGGGAGTTAATAAGTGGTGAGATTGGAATGTGAAAAAATATCTTTAGCCTGAGTCACTGTGAAGCACCACAAGGCATCATTATTTCTTCCTTATGTAAGAAGTAATATTTAATTAATATGGGCTGCTAGTAAAATAAACTAGTATGAAAACTTGGAAAAGCAATTAATAATATTTTAAAAAAATTAAATTCCCATGACATTGGAGCCTGTGTTTTTGGTTCTGGAGATATTATTTCTCTGAAAATATTTTACGGATCTGATTATAAAGATAAGAAATGGTTGAAAAAATATGCCTGTTAAATTTTAATCAACCAATAGAGGAATTGTCAATATATATTCTTGATATGATAGTAATTATTTCAATATCATGATTTTATTTCAACAAACAGAACCTTAATAACATGTATACCTCCTGTATACATAGGCAATACCTGGGGAAAGTACTCTGAAATGGCTTGAGCTGCCATCTAAAATAACATCTCCAGTTAATGACAGAAGATGTAGGGGGAGGCCAGGTATGGGAGGTTACCAAGAAAAGCATAGTAAATAAGGAAAAAATTGTTAAGCAGATTTAAATTGTTGCCTTACTACATTGAGAAGAGTTTCTAGATGTTTAGTCATTCTTCTTTTTCTGATACAGAGAGGGAGACACCCCTTATAAGTAGAGCTTTCTCTTATAAGTGTAAATGTCTCTAATAAAATGGTAACTTTTACTTGGTTTTCAGAACTTCTATGCCTGCAATTTCTCAGTAAGAACCAGCTCAATATAATCCTTACACCAGTAAGACATATCTGGGGGTGGCAAAATTCTGTTCCCATTTTGTCCTGCCTTGAAACTTCAAATAATAAGTTTCAAGTGCAGAAGCTAATAGATTGCTTCTTCACATTGAATTAGTCTTAGTCCTGAAAATTGTTCAGTTCAGTTCAACAATTTTGTCTCATTTCCAGAGGCAGTGATGCAGCTGTGCTCCCAAAGTTAGGTCTATATTATTCCCGAAATTAAGTATTTAGTAAGGCATTTCTCTGGAAATAAGAGAAAACAATGGTTAATCATTGGAGCAGGACATAAACCCAGTCTGAAATTTGAGGGCAGCCAGTTGAGAAGATTTCTAGATATCAGAGTCAAAGCACCTTTTGCAGATTGACTGTTTTTGATGATCAAATTAGGTGTCCAGGTAAATTTTCTGAGTAACCCCCAACCACATCACAAAGATTATCTAAAAAGGAGCTATTGTGGCATTTTCTCTGAAGTTTATATATCCAGTTTTTCACAGTTAGTTTGCAGGGTTTCAGGGAAAAGGGCAGTTTATGTTAGTGATTCCAAGACAAAAAGGGTGGGAAAGATTGGAAACATGAGTTCGGAGATTTTTAGCTAGATATTTGACAAAAGTATTCAGGACCATTCCAGCTAACAGGTTAATAAATACTCTCAAATATAATTAACTGAACTAGAATCTAATTTCTACAAGTGTGTCTTAGAGTTTCTATTATAAAATCATTTTTCTCCTTAAAATAATACCTTTCAAATATAGTAAAGTTAAAGCTATTTTTGGGGGGTGGAAAATAAGTCTAGTTTCAGTAACTTTTGTCATATTATTTACATAAAGGTAGCAAAGGTAGCAATTTACTGTAAAGTTTCTGTTAAATCTGCTTTGCTGGAACTTTTCATAAGGAATCTGAGACTGGATTTTTAAAAGCCTCTCGATACTAGGAAGAAAAGCCAAGGACTTGTCATCTATCTTAGCCTGTAATGCCTATGTATTTCGATTAATTCCTTTTTTTCTCAAGGTCTCCCAAGTATCCTGAGGTTCTTGCACCTGCCAGGAAGTGATCTTCCTTACTCACTTATGCTGTTAAAAACTCTGTGAGCAAGATGCTTATATAAGGCCGTATTTCTAAGGGGCTTTATTGAGTTCATAAAGTCAACTTTAGGTTTTTAGAGCTGCCAGGCATATCAGATTTCTATGCATATTCCCAAATCTGATATTCCAGTCAAAGCTTTTATAATTTAAGTAATATTTCCAATAGTTTCTTGTTATAAGGAGGATAGATCTTTATTGAACTCATACAAAGAAATATATTATTATGAAAACAAGAATACTTACTAAGAATTTCTGACTTCTGGAGGGATCAGTTAGGGAGCAAAGGCAATTCTTTCCATTCAGCTTATAAAGATATAATTTATAAAACTGCTATAAATCATAGATAAAAGAAACAAAAAAGGTTTTCTTAAATCTGGAAAACAAAATAAAGTTATCAGAAATCTGTTACTGCCAGAGCCTTTCTATGAATGTCCTTGAAGATGAAGCATTATTGCAGAAACACTTTTTCAAAAGCATCAGGGTAAAAAAAATAGTTCTCTAAAAAATGACAAAAGACTTTAAAATGATCATAGTTAAAGATGTAATGAAAAATTACTAGAATGTAATTGACAAGAAAATTATTATTTATGTGACATAAAACATTTTAATGATTAGAATTGGGATTATGACATAGCATTATATGATAATATGGGTGTATCAGAATTGTAGGAATTACATATAATTTCTGGAACAAATACTGGAAATACATATCCCACAAATGTAATCTGGGAAACCTTAGCATCATTGATATAGCAATGCTTCCCACCTAACTTAACATATCAAATAAACCTAATTAGTTTAATATTTTTCCTTTGATAAGGAGGACAACAATTTTTTTGAGAGGTTCCAGGGCCCCTCTGGAAAATCCCAAGATTTCTTCCAAATCACGAAGTCTTTATTTAGAATTTGATTTGGGGAAGTTTGTCAAAAATATCAAAAGATTTGGACACGATTAATACAGATTGCTGATCATTATGAAATAATACTCAGTTCTCTATTTAAGCAAAGGGACAATAAAATATTTTAATAGCAAACACAGAAGGTTACAGAGTTGTGGGCAAAACCCAGCTCTATAAGTATTAGAAGATTCAGGTTTCTTAAGTAATCAAAAACCTGATTAAGACAGCACGAAGCACATGAAATCATTTTGATAAAACACAGAGTCTTTGCTTTCTAGGTAGGTACTTAGAAGGTACAGGAAAATCTTTCAAATTTCTTATCATTATCAGACCAACAGTCCAAGAAAACTTTGTTCATTTATAAAATCAAAGAAAGTTAATTTCCAGTTTTATGTAAGGACACTATTGATAATAAAGCTTATTTTAAAGCCCTTATAATAAATTAATTTTAGCTAACTTGGCCACCCAAGGTAAGATTTTCTCTTTCTTTCCAACTTTCTATCAAATTTTGTCCTTTATTGTGCTTTCTCATTCTGAAAGAAAGTATTAAAACAAAATTACCTTCATTTTCCTTCACAAACATGCATCTCCATAGCTCATACATCTTTAGCCTAAACCAAACGACATCCTACTTTCCTAACATGTGAAGTAATTTTCTTATTATTTTTAGTAGTGTTATTAAATATGTGTTAATTAGAATTCATAACCCTTAGAAAAATTTAATTTCTAGCGAAAACAAAGATGCAAACAATTGCAAACTTCCTCTTATACCAGTATTCTTTAGAAAGGAAAATTTATAAATATGTATTTCATAGTTTCTAGAGACATATGCTTATGCTTCCTCATATACAATTATTCAGTGTGGCAGAGGTATGTTTATTAAAGATCAAACTATCTTTAGTCCTCTGCAATAAAAAAAGTGTCATTGGAAAACAAATGTGTTGAGTGAGAGTTGTGAATTAAGTTTTATTTGAGGCAAAAGGTGGGCTATAGCCTGGGAGAAAGCTCTGAGGAACAGCTCCCAAGAGGAAAGGGAAGAAATAAGTGTGATTTTGGTGAAGGGGGGTATGTGCAAACAAGTACACTTTTGGCAGAAGATTCCTGCTAGGCATGAGGAGTAGATGTCTCTGTTATTGGTTTTTGTGCCTTTCTAGGTATAAGAAGATGAATGAAATTAGGCTCATAAAATCTCCTGAAAATATCAAACTATCTAAAGACTTGTTCTGCCAGCTTTTCCCAGAACACAGGGAGATTATCCTGGGTTATCCAGATGGTATCAAGTAATCAAAGAGTCCTTAAAATGAAATAAGAAAGCAGGAGTGGAATTAGAGAGATTCCAAACATGAGAAAACTCAGTATATCATTGCTGGCTTGGAGATGGAAGGAGCCATGTTGAAAGCATGAGAAGGAAATGAATTCTGCCAGCAACCAGTATGCTTGGAAGAAGACTTCAAGCCTTGGATGAATATAATATTTAAACACTAGCACATAACTACGGAAATCTTAGTTCATAAGAATTGTAGATCAGTTGAAATATGATGGTACTGACATTTATTTTCAGAGCGTTCCAAATCTTAGCATTGCTGCTTATACCTATGGATTGCAAAATTTAGAGATTAAGAACAAAAGTAACAATTTTTAAGCACATGATAACATCATATGTATTCTGAAATTTATTGAATTGCTTAATTTCAAAGATTTTAAACTTATTTTGATTATATCTGGATGAAAATTATTTGTGCACTACTATAATTTCATACATGAAAATATTTTAAACAACAAAAAATAGGAGTTCCTGTTGTGGCTCAGTGGTTAACGAATCCGACTAGGAACCATGAGGTTGCGGGTTCAATCCCTGGCCTTGCTCAGTGGGTTAAGGATCTGGCGTTACCGTGAGCTGTGGTGTAGGTTGCAGGCGGCTTGGATCCCGAGTTGCTGTGGCTCTGGTGTAGGCTGGTGGCTACAGCTCTGATTGGACCCCTAGCGTGGGAACCTCCATATGCCGCGGAAGCAGCCCAAGAAATGGCAAAAAGACAAAAAAAAAAAAAAAAAAAAAAAAAGTGCATATACACACAAAAGCGGTACTCATTTTTCACCATATGGTTGGGCGAATGAATAAAAACTGATTAATTAATTAATTAACTAATTGACTAATAGCCTTAGTTTATCAGGAGCTCTTGTTATCTCTGATAGCATTTCTCAAACTTCATGTGAGAGAGTAACTTGGAGAACTTGTTGAAATACATATACTTGGTTCTTCTGCCCCCTCTCCCTGCCCCCTGGGATGACCCAGTAGGACTGGAGGAGAACTTGGGACTTTATATTTCGAATGGTTTCCCATTTAATGCTATAGTTCCAGCGACCATCATAAAAGAAACACTAGCCTGTGGTATTATCCATGTCTTACACAAAATGTTGCTAGAAATAACTGCAGAGCCCATAAATGGGAAGAAACACTAAACATCTTATTATAGTCGATAGCAGTTATTTAATCAGAATCTATAGGGTATGTCCATTTAATAATTTGAAAATAAATGTAAATACTTCTTAGTCTCCCCAAATTATATAATGGATATATTTCTAATATATTATGTAAAGCAACATTGGCAAAGGGAAAAATAACAGAATCTATTATCTGTCATATTTTAAATGCTAAACTTTGGAATAATTCTTTAATATATGAGATCTTGGTCATTTGCATTTTGAAAGTAGTGATAAATCATATCAGTTCCTATGTGAAACTACTAAATTTGTACCTCTAGCTGGTGTTTGCTATCTATAGCTCTCAAAAATAATGGCACATGTAAACATAAAGTTAGCATTGTATACCTTTTATACAGAAACTCAATTTCCTAAAACTGAGCACTTACCTAATATTTAAATATTTGAAAATATTAAATATAAGGACAAACTACAATATAATCTTTAATGATTAATTATAAAGGGAAATTGTTGTAACCAAAAAAAAGGGTCAAAATTAGAATACAACAGTACTCAAAAGCCTTTCACATATCCCTTTGTACTCACAACACTCTATTTCCCAACTTAATGCTGTCGTGATGTTTTTGGTAATTTCCTTGATTTTTCTCTATTGTTTTCTCCTCAAGTGTGTAGTTCATCTTTATCTTTGATCTTTACATAATTTAACATTACTTTGTGTATCATTTGTTATCTGGTTACCTTCACTCCCTGTTATGTTTGCATTATTCATTCCTGTGGTTATAGCCACAATTTATTTGTCTCCTAGTGCTCAGACACACATATTTTTGTTAGGTACATTTCTAGAGAAAAAATGCCATGGTCAAATAATATATTTCCTTATGTCAAATTTTGTAGCGGATACAAAACAATGTTCAAAGTTTTGTAACAATTTCAAATAAGTGTGTGTTCCAACTGTTTATAATCCTAAAGTGTGTGTGTGTGTTTGTGTGTGTGTGTAGTTTGCTTTTAGCCACTTTATGGGCATAACGTATTTTTACACTGTGGTCTTAATTTGTATTTCCTGATTAGTAATAAGGTTTACAATATTTCCCTTGGTTTTTAATTATTTGTTTTTTGCAGGGAGTGGAGACCATTTGATACAGTATGGAAACATGAAATACCCCTTTGGGTTGCTTGCTTATTACTTTTTTCTGTGACATGGTCATACTCATTTCTTATTGGTTTAAAAAATTACATAAATTTTGGATATGTGTTCTTTGTGGTGGAATCTTCTCCCTTGAATAAGTACTGCATTTTTGCTTAATCATGTTTAATATTATTTCTTGCAGTTTTTAATGTCTCTGTCTTTCCCTCTCATTTGAATGTTGTTATTGCTGATAAATAGTAATATAATTGACTTCTAATTTATGAATATCAGAAATAGTACAGACTGACATGATACCATTAATTGTTTAATGCATTTTTCAGGTGAAATCTTCTGTTTATAAACTTTTTTGTAGGATGATTTGATAGTTATTGGAATATTCATATTTTATATTGTTTTAGTCATCCATTTTTTTGCATTTTTCATTGTTTCTTAGTAATTGGTCCATTTGTTCTAACTTTTTAAATTCATCAGTGTAAAGTTGTTTATAATACTATATTTTCTTTTTCTTTTTCTTTTTTGTCTTTTTGACTTTTTAGGGCCGCACCCATGGCATGTGGAGGTTCCCAGGCCAGGGGTCGAATGGGAGCTACAGCTGCCGGCCTATGCCATAGCAATGTGGGACCCCAAGCCGCTTCTGTGAACTACACCACTGCTCACAACAACACTGGCTCCTTAACCAACTGAGTGAGACCAGAGATTGAACCCACTTCCTTGTGGATGCTGATCAGGTTCATTAACTGCTGAGCCAAGATGGGAACTCCAATTTTCATTTTATTGTTATTAAAATCTTCAGAATTTGTAATAATGACATCTTTTGTCTTCATGTTATTAGTTAACTGTTTTTTGTTTTTTTTTTCCTCTTTTTATATTTATTGGTTTTGCTTGCCGGTCAGTTGAATTAGTCAAACAGTGAACATTTGTCTTAATTGATCCTTTTTTTTTTTCTTTTTGTCTTTTCTAGGGCTGCTCCCGCAGCATATGGAGGTTCCCAGGCTAAGGGTCTAATCAGAGCTGTAGCCACTGGCCTACACCACAGCCACAGCAACATGGGATCCGAGCTGCGTCTGCGACTTACACCACAGTTCACGGCAACACCACATCCTTAACCCACTGAGTGAGGCCAGGAATCGAACCCACAACCTCATAGTTCCTAGTGGGATTCATTTCCACTGCACCATGATGGGAACTCCATGTCTTAGTTGATATTTATTGCACATATTCTATTTCATTAATTCCTACCTTATGTTTATTGTTTTCCTTTTTATGCCCTCTTCTGATTTATTTTGCTGTATTTATATGCTTTATTGAGTTAAATTCTTCAACCATTAATTTTTTGTCTTCTCATTTGCTTATATAGAAATATATATTTGTTTATATAGAAATATATATTTGCATGTGTGTATATATATATATATATAATCACATGTCAGGATATATTGTGTCATTATCTTTTTTTTATTTTTCATTTTTTTGCTTTTTAGGGCCATACTCAAGGCATACAGAGATTCCCAGGCTAGGGGTCTAATGGGAGCTACAGCTGCTGGCCTACACCACAACCACAGCAACATCAGATTTGAGCCACGTCTGTAACCTACACCACAGTTCACAGCAATGCCAGATCCTTAACCCACTGAGTGAGGCCAGGGATCAAACCCACAACTTTATGGTTCCTAGTCAGATTTGTTTCTTCTGCACCATGACAGGAAGTCCTAATATGTCATTATTGATTTAAATATGTCCAAAAGATTTTTATAACAACATTTTCATTATCATTCATCGAAAAATGTTTGCTTAATTTCATTGTGATTTCATCTTTGAACAAAAAGTTAATGTAGATCTTACCTGAGTAGTTCTTCACTGTAGTAATATGTCCTATTTTATAAACTCATAGTTTATTTTTTCCAATTTTCTAGTCTTTTTGGCAGTATGTTTACTGTAAACTATCCAGTCTGCAAGCATCCAAATTTATTTTGCTGTGTCTAAAAATTTATAAAATTTATTATAAAGTTCCACCACAAATTAAGAACAATGAATATATATTACTTCAAAGAATCTCCTTTTGATGTTGAGAATGTTATTGTTGGTGATAGATGACAGACAAAAAAAAAAAAAAAAAAAAAACTGTGAGATGAGAACAGTGTTTCTGTATAAAAGTAATTGAAATCAAAAAGAAGCCTAGGGTGACAGAGTTGTATATTTCTTAGTGAAGACACTAAGGTAATCCTATTTTAATACATAACACTAAAGTTTATTATAGGAAAAACTTAATTCACTGTTAATTAATTATTTATCTTCTTATACTTTGCATTTAGCATTATATTTTGTCAGCCTCTGCCTAGGCTTTGCAAATACAGATTGCCTAGTGCAAAAGTAGTAAATTCTGAGCTATTTTCAATTAATTCCATGTGAACAGGCAATCTAAAATGTGAAACTACTTCACATTTACAATTATTTTAATGTTCTGTCTCAACCTTTCTAGCCTCTGATTTACAGTCATTTGCTAAGGCACTTTGTTATGTTCGTATAAGGAAGAGACATTATCACCAAATTAGTTGTTAGCAATAAGGCAATTCATTTCTTTTCACAATACAACAAATAAATAGCCACATAAGGAAATACATCAAAATCAGTATCTTGTTGTTAGTATAAATAAAATTACCTCCTAGTCAAGTTTTAGATTTATGGAAATTGAAGAGTTTTCTCCTAAGGAGTATTCCAAACTAATGACTACACTGCATGCACTGTAGGGACAATGCATTTAAGTATGATTCACATTGTGCAAATATGGTCTTAGTAGAATTTTGTTTGAGTTTTCCTAGAATTTTTTGTCTATGACATGACAACATCAGAGATATTGGACATTTGGAGACTAAAACACTGAGATTTAAGAATACAACTCAAGGATGGAGTTAATAAAAAATAAAAGTACTGCCGTTCCTGAAATATCAAGAATCACTTACAGTTTTTAAGTATCTGGAGATTTTTTTTTCCCACATAGAAAAGAACAAAAGAAAAATAATTACATTGAAATATAAGGCTAGACAATCAGAGGGGTTATCTGAAATAGGAGAAGGGTAGCAATAGGGAACAGAATGTTGAAGAAAATTTAGCAAGTTTCCCTGTAGAAAGCTGTGATATGAGAGTTAATAATTTATCAAGTCTATATATTATTTTAATACCAGTTTGAAGTATAATACCAGTGTTCATAGATTTTCACTCTTTCCCAATACTATTTTTATTCATATACTTAATTTTTATTTATACTTAATTCATATACATAATTTTTAGATTAGTTTAGATTTTGAAGAAAAATCTGAGAAGATAGTACAGAGTTATATATATATACCCATGACACATACAATTTTTCTATTATAAACTTCATACATTAATATGATATTGTATATTCATTTCTTTTATGATACATTATTAATTAAGTATATATAAACTAATCATATTTCCTCATTTTTTACCTAATATCCTTTTTCTGTTCCAGGGGTGTGGAAGTCTGCAACCATAATATAGTTTTATCTATCACTCATAGTTTTATATGAGCCATGATGGAAACTCCCAGTTTTATCAGTTTTTATGTCATGTATTTTCATTCCCTGATATTAGCTGCATATATATTTTCTGAAATTAATATAGCTATTCCAACTTTTTTTAGTGTTAGCATGATACATGATTATTATTTTGTTTCTTTGGTTTTAATATATTAGTGTTTTTATAATTAAAATTGTTTTCTTGTAGACAGTACATGGTTAGATCTTTTTTATTGCTTTTTTTCCCCCCACTCTCAGTCTCTTTTAATCAATATAATAGATTTTTTCACATTTCATGTGATTTTGTCTATAGTTGGGTTAATATCTATCTTCTCTTTTATTCCTTTTTCCCTTTTCTTTTATAATATTTTTTATTAGAGTGTAGTTGATTTATAGTGTTGTGTCAATTTTTGCTATACAGCAGATGACCCAGCCATATGTATATATTGCACCTAGGCCTCAGCGATGAAAGCACCAAATCCTTACCACTAGACCTGGAGGGAATTCACTAATTGTGGTTTTGATTTTCATTTTTCTGATGGCTAGTGAAGTTGAGCATACTTTCATGTGCTTCTTTGCCATTTTATGTCCTTTTTGTGGAAATCTTTATTTAGATCCTTTACCAATTTTAATATGGTTATTTTCCTTTTTATTAAGTGGTAGGCATTTTTATGTATTCTGGATATAAGTTCTTTATCAGATAGTTGATTTGCAAATATATCTCCCCCATACAGTGGGCTGTATTTTCACTTTTTTGATAGTGTCCTTTGAAATATGAAAGTTTTAATTTTCATGATGAAGTAGAATTTATCTATTTTATTGTTGTTGTTGCTTCTGCATTTAGTCTTATTTAAAAATTCTACCAAATCCAAGGTGACAAAGTTTTAACCCTAAGTTTTCTTCTAATATTTTTGTAGTTTCAGCTATTAAATTTATGCTTCTTATCTATTTTTGGTTAATTGTCCTATTTGGTGGGTGGTAGGGGGTTCATCTAAATTATCTTGAATTTAGAAATTCAAATGTTTCAGCACCATTTGTTGAAAATCCTATCACAATGTATATGTATATCAAATTATCATATTGTACACTGTAAATATCTTAAAATTTTTTGTAAAGTATACTTCAATAAAGCTTAATAGTAAATTTATTGTAAATATAAATGTTTATTCTGGACTGTTAATCATATTTTATGTATCTCCTATATGTCCATACCACACATTCTTTAACACTGTAGTTTTGTAGTAATCAGAAAGTCTACCTCTTCCAACTTTTTTCTTACATTGCAAAGTTATGTTAGTATTTCTGGATCCAGTACATTTCCATATGAATTTTAGGATCACTTTGTCAGTTTTTGCAAGGAACATTGCTGGGATTCTGATAGAAATTGTGTTGACTCTATAGATAAGTTTGTAGGTTATTCTTAACAATGTTAGGTGTTCTAAGTGAAGGATTTGAGATTTATTCCCATTTATTCTGAATATCTTTGATTTTTTTCAATGATTTTTATAGTAGTTTTATATTTCATTTGTTAGAGTTATCATTTTATTCTCTCTGATGTTATTGTAAATGGATTTCTTAATTTCCTTCCATATTGTTCATTGTAATTGTATAGAAATATAATTTATTTTTGTATATTGCCTTATGGTTCTACCTTGCTCAGCCTCTTTACTAGTTCTAGTAATTCTTTTGCGGACTCCTTAAGATTTACATAAAAGATTATGTTGTCTGCAAATGGAGATTGTTTTAAGTCTTTCTTTCCAATATGGATGATTTTTACTTCAATTTCTTTTTTTCCCCTTATTACCCTGGTTATAACCCCCACAATAATATTAAATAGGAATAGTTCAAATGTACATCTTGTTTTTTTCTTGATCTTAGGAGGAAAATATCCAATCTCTCACTATTATGTGTGTTGTTAGCTGTTTGTGTATTCTTCAAAAATGCTCTTCATCAGGTCAAGAAAGTTTGTTCTTTTCATAGTTTCTTGAGTGGTTTTAATAATAAAAATAGAAATTTTGAAAATATTTTTTTTTGTTCTATCAAGTTGGTCATGTGGTTTTTTCCTTTATTTTGATGATGAAATGTGCTACATTAATTTATGTTCAGATGTTAATCTGCTCTTGCATTCCTATAATAAATCCTACTTGGTGATAATATATAATCCTTTTTATAATTTGTTACTTCAGTTTACTAATATTTTGTTGAAGACTTTTCTTCTATGTTAATAAAATATATTGGCCTATAGTTTTATTTTGATGATGGCTTTGCCTGGTTTTGATATAAGGGTAATACTGGCCTCATGGAATGATTTAGAGAGTGTCCCCTTCTGTAATAATTATTGGTAAAATTTGAGAAAAGTTTCTGTTAATTCTTTATTACAAGTTTGGTAGAACTCACCAGTGAAGCCATCTGGGATTGGGCTTTCATATGTAAGTAATTTTTTTTTTCAATTTACTAATTCAGCCTCTTTATTGTTCTGGTTCTATTTATAAATTTTTTTAACTTTTTAAATCAACTTCAATAGTTTGGGCTTTCTAGGTATTCATTTATTTTTTCTAAGTTATCTAATTTATGGACACTCCATTGTTCACTGCATTGTGTTATATTCTTTTTGATTCCTTTAAGGTTGTTAGTAATGTCCCTCCCTTTGTTATCAAGGCCAGGCTCCTTCTGCTCTCTGCACAAAAGGCCAATACATTGGGTGATGATTGTTGGGGCAAGGAAGAATGACTTTATTTACAAAGCCAACAGACTGAGAAGATAGCAGACTAATGTCTTAAAGAACTATCTTCCCTCAGTCAGAATTCAGGCTCCTTTTATACATGAAAAAGGAAGGGATTTGGTTAGTTTTTGCAAACTTCTTGGTGCAGACATCCTTTCCTCTTGTAGCTGTCCATGTAAATCAGGTCATGATGTCCCTGTATACCTCCAACCAAACAGATGTTATTCTCTGTTCTGTGAATTTTTATCTAAAAATGTAATACTCTTAAAAGTATAGCCCTAAGATTAGGCAATCCTATATATTTCAGGCTATAGGCAGCATCCTTTTGCAAAAGTTTCAGAGCCAAGATTACTAAGTACTAGTGGCAGAAAACAAAGTTTAAGATTAAAGGCAAAGGAACAGATCTAAAATGGAGTCAGATTTTTTTCTTCCCTAAGACACTTTTAGCTCTGATTTTTGTTATTTGAGTGATATGCAGGTCCCTGAATTTTGGATTTTATCGATTTGTATGGTTTAATACTCCCACCATGTCCAATTATTAGCTGGCACACCATTTGCTGCAATAGCACATGATTTCATAATATTTTCACCATCTAGACATTAAAGGTGAAAAAATTCATATATTTACATGATAAACAGGAAGTAAATGTGTTTTGGGTGTGGACTACTTTTTAATGTTTAGTTTTTAATATATTTCAATTTTTAATGATTGTTTTGTTGATTAGCTTGAAAACTTCTTTAAATTTAACTTTTGGTTCTCACCAACAATTAAATATGGCTCTAGCACCTGCCTGGAATTAACTAATATGTACATCTGATAGATAGTTTATACAGCATTTCATACCTTTTCTAGTTCATTTATTGTGCTCATTCTGGGAGTTATCTGTGTAAAGAATGTATGAATGAATGAGTTAAATACAAAAATAGAACTTGTTTTTTGTTTTTTTTATTATGACTTTGATCAGAGTTAATATTTTGTGGCTTGTAAAACTCTTCATTGCCTCTTAGATTTAATTAACTCACAGACTCCAAGTCATGATTTAGGTTGTGTATTTTATTTTATTTTACTTGAGTTTTGCCATTTCTTGGGCCACTCCCGTGGCATATGGAGGTTCCCAGGCTAGGGGTCCAATCGGAGCTGTAGCTACTGGCCTATGCCACAGACACAGCAACGTGGGGGTCTGAGCCGCGTCTGCAACCTACACCACAGCTCACGGCAATGCCGAATCCTTAACCCACTGAGCAAGGTCAGGGATCGAACCTGCAACCTCATGTTTCCTAGTCGGATTCGTTAGCCACTGAGCCACGACAGGAACTCCGATGTGTATTTTATTTTACTTGATAGTGTTGAGTATTATTCCATTAATATGTGTTATCATTTAAACTTTAAAGTATGCCTAATTTATAGCCTAATATAATAGGTGATATTAAACTGTTAGACTTTCTGATTATTCACCTAAGAAACATTTAGATTTTACTGTAGTCATATACATTCTATGGTATCTTAATTTGACATGACAAAACTAGTATTCAGAAGAGCAGAGAATTTTGTTATTAATATTATTGTTATTTAGTCAATACTAATTTTATTAAACTTAAAAAATTCTCAATACATTGCTTGTTACCATTCAAAAACATTGCCTCCATTGAAATTTATAATACAATGACCCATAAAAAAGACAGTTTTTTCATTTTAAAATTGTTTAGTAAAACATAAAAGATGAGAAGATGGTTAGTCATGTAGGAGGTGAGTGCATATTTTCTGTATACAAAGTAAATATCTAGCTGATCAAGATGGTTCTCAGGAGTCTCCACATATTATCCAGATATGTTTATTGATCTGGCGAGAGAGCATAACAATATAGCATATGATGAATCTGCAATCAAGAGAAAATAAGCATAGGGAATAAACCAAGGAGGACTGGTTTCAAAAAGGGCACTGAGTGTTGGCTCTGTTGTTCATAGTCTGTGCAAAAAAATTGAGACACCTAAAATTAATTTAGAATAATCAAATACTTAATCTTGTGTTAACAAACAGAAGTGTCATGAAAGTTCATTAAGATCATTCATGGGTAAGAATGACTAGAGTGAGGTTAATGAGTAAAAAAGGTTAGGCCTGGAGGTATGCCAAACAATTATTAATTATAGATGAGGATGAATTTGTTCACTTTGAGGAGCAATGTGTTTAAAATGGTCATGGGAATAAGAGGTGGCAGAGTCTGATTTGCTATTAGTCAAGCTCTCCCGGGGAAGGAGCTGCTAAATTTGCTAAGCTGTACTCTTTATTATTGTTAATTTTTATTGCCTGAAAGAGAAACAAAGTTTCCAAAGCCTGGAATAAATTGACCATTGTGTTGTATTTGACAATCACGTAGTAGATTTTCTGAACTGCTACTATGTATCATATCCTGTCAAATATAAATTATTCTTTATCTGATATGTAGGAAATTTACATAAGCCTTTTCTCTGATCCTTTCTTATTCTCTCCACATTGGCTTCTCAGGTTTCTCCTGTATATCCATGTCTGTGAAACAGAATGAACAAAAATGCCCCAAAAAGTAGAGGGAGGAATCAGGAAAATTAGCAACCTAGTTAAATGGTGAAGATTGAGGGTGTGGGTATGAATAGGAAGACCACACTATAAATAAAAAGATGTCCATGTTGGGAGAAAAATGAGAGCTCTGAGTCTCAATGCATACAGTATGAATCCAGAACTCAGAAGTTTCTCTGAAATGCCTAAAATATAAATTTAGATTTATATTTAATTCTTCTCATGGAAAAATCTATTCAATGGATATTTTGAGGAGTGGGTACCAAAACCCATCTCCAGTTCTTGCAGAAAGCATGGAAAAATAATTAGCAAACTACCCTCTCATAAAGCAAAAGCGTCTGCTACTTTCTCAGCAAGGATCTTGATTTTATTTGTAATCGACTCCTTAGTCTTTACTGAAAAGTTATATCATGCTTCACTATCTATTGGGTGCCTTTGGTTTTAACTGAAAAGGTTTATAATATGGGAAAATTGAAAATTTACAGAAACTATTTCATGCTAAAGATCCTCAAATCAATAGTATTTACTAACAACTTATTTTTCTAAAGTCTATGTGACAAAGTAAGAAGCAACTTGTAGCCACATTTTTTTGGAAAATGTATACCCTGGGAGAAAACAAAGCAAGCACCCATGAAAATATTCTAGCTTCAAATATGATTTTTTAATACACACTAGTTTGAATCAATGATTGGTGTGATGTTTCTGATATGGCCATGTCTTGTCAAAGGGCTCCTAAGATTCCCACTTCAGGAAATGATTTAAGGACTTAAAGAAATAGATGTGAATGTTCATAGAAGAATGAATATATTACCTTCACGCTATGGGTGTAGTCAGCATGTCTATAATGCTTAAACTTTTACAATAAATATTTTCTTATTTGAGAAAATGCTGGGAGTTCCCATCGTGGCGCAGTGGTTAACGAATCTGACTAGGAACCATGAGGTTGTGGGTTCGGTCCCTGCACTTGCTCAGTGGGTTAAGGATCCAGCGTTGCCATGAGCTGTGGTGTAGGTTGCAGACTCAGCTTGGATCTCGTGTTGCTGTGGCTCTGGTGTAGGCTGATGGCTACAGCTCCTGTTCAACCCCTAGCCTGGGAACCTCCATATGCCGCCAGAGTGGTGCTAGAAAGGACAAAAAGACAAAAAAAGAAAAAAGAAAGAAAATACTATAGTTTCTCTCATCCTTTGAAAGTTATTTTAATATTTCAAAGCACTTTATGTCTAATATTAATTCATTATTACATTCTTTTTTTTTTTGTCTTTTTGCTATTTCTTGGGCCACTCCCGCAGCATATGGAGGTTCACAGGCTAGGGGTCTAATCGGAGCTGCAGCCTCTGGCCTATGCCAGAGCCACAGCAGCGCAGGATCCGAGCCGCATCTGCAACCTACACCACAGCTCACGGCAACGATTGATCGTCAACCAATTGAGCAATGGCAGGGACCGAACCCGCAACCTTATGGTTCCTAGTCGGATTCATTAACCACTGTGCCATGACGGGAACTCCTCATTATTATTACATTCTATTGCCAACATTATCAACTTTTTTTCAGTATATCTTTCACCAAACAGAATTAACAAAATATTCAAATCTCATTTGTGCCAATATAGAGAGGACACACATGCTGTAATAAAAATAGTTTGTAATTAATTTATTTAACAGGCAAATAGTATTTATTGGTTACTTGCTATCACCGCACAAGAAAGCACTTCAAAGTTCAGTAGCTTTAAATACCGATCTTTGATTTCATCTTGTCAATCTGCTTTGTTAGCCTGACTGGACAGCCAGGAAGCTCTGCTTCAACAGTGAGGTCTGATTAGAATTGGCAAATTGAGTTCACTTCTGCTTTGCATATTTTCATTTTGGATCCATGAAATAAGAGGTAGGGGAAGAGTTCTTATTATGCTGAAGGGAGGAATATCAGAGGGCAAATCCAAACTCCTAAAACAACATTTTAAGCCTGTCCTTGCATCACATTGTTAACATCACATTCGTTAAGTGGTTCATGGACCCTGAAGCTGAGGGTCAGTGTGGTAGCCTCCATCTACCATAACACCTAAGCAAGTCACGTGGCAAAATCCAATGTAATGTTACATAAAAGCAAAGTCCTTGCATGGAAATAGGAGAGAAATAATAGAAAGATAGGTGTGTGTGTGTGTGTGTGTGTGTGTGTGAGAGAGAGAGAGTGATATAAAAGCTGATATTACTTTTTGTAAACAAAATTTGTAATTTCTAAAATTTAATTCCTTTTATGTTTGCTGCTTTGCATTACTGACTGCTAGACTTCCGCAGTTTCTCTAGAATAAAATAATTCCTTATCTTATATTGGTACCAATTGTCAAAGAAAAATAAAGGTACTTGTTTGATCAAATTCGAAGTTTATTTGAGTGCACTACAATGGTAGGACTAGGCAGGGAAAGTCAAAAGCAAAATTAAGTAATCATGTCTTGGATATTGTGAAGTGAGTCAGAAAGAGAAAGGCAAGCACCATGTAATACCATTTATATCTGGAATCTTAAATACGGCACAAATGAACCTATGTACAAAAGAGAAACAGACTCAAGGATAAAGAACAGAGTTGTAGTTGCCAAGAGGGAGGGGGGCAGGGTGGAATGGATGGGGAGTTTGGGGCTAGTAGATGCAAACTATTGTATTTATAATGGGTAAGCAATGAGGTACTACTGTACAGCACCGGGAACTAACTATATCTAGTCTCTTGGGATAGACCATGATGGAAGATAATATGGAAAAAAATGTATATATAAGATATGACTGGGTCATTTTGCTGTGCAGAAGAAATTGGACAACATTGTAAATCAACTATATTTTAATTAAAATAAAATAAGTAAGGTAATCAGCTGAAAGCAAGGCAAGCCCAACTATTTATTGGCTAAAAACAGGAAGTAGAGATGGTTGTGGGGCCCCTTCTTATTGTTTGGGCTGGGAACTTTACAAAATGCCATCAAGGCTTATTTATGATGATATGATTGGCCATTGGCATGGGGTGCTTTTGGGGAAAAGAGGGCATTGGAAAGAAAAACTAAGATTAAGTTTTGTTTCTTGAATTGTGCAGGCCTAACATTCATCATTTGGGGTTTGCTAAGTTGCCTACACTTTGATTTTTTTTACACAGATATTTGGCCCCAAATTCTTTCTGCAATCTTATAAGTAATCTAAGTCATTTCATTGTAAGCCAATACTCTTTCAGTTTGTTCTGTTTCAGTTTCATCAGTTCAATCCCCATTTTTCTTTAGCAATCATTGGTTATTGGTTCATATTATTTTTAATCTGAAAAGTAAAAACAAAATAGCTATAGCAAATTCTAGTTAATAGGCTAGATAAATGCTTCAGTGCTTTACAAAATTACTGATTAAAATCTTTGCAACAGACATATGAGGTAGTCATGTCCATGACCCCATCTTACAGAGGAAAATACAGGGATTTCTAAAGGGCTGTTTTGTTTTGTTTTGTCTGTTTTGTTTTGTTTTATTGCCAAATCAGAAATCCAAGCCCGTGGATGGGCTAATACTTGAATGTTATATCCGTAACACCCCAGAGCAATTTTTCTAACTGCTATGAATTCTGTGGTCTCTTACCAATTTGGTTTTGCCTGTTAGAACTAATCTCAATTCAGGTAATTTTTTTACAATGCATTTAGGATATGTATTCCTTCCTTGCACCTTGGAGTCTGTTCACATCTTTTGCCAACTTAGCATAATCAGAAAAAGTAATATTTTAAAATTTGCATTTCATCTATATTGTTCCTCCACAGACATCATGTTTTTAATCAGTTGTGCTCTTCCTTTTCCAAATTCCTTATGCATATTTCAAATATATTTCAGATTGCTATGTTGTGTATGCAAATAAGAATTTTAAGCTTCATAGACTATAAAATTTCAACATGCAATAGTAATACCTGTCCAATAATATCATTCTTATATTCTTCAAGAATGTGTATATTGCTAATTGTTAAACTATCTTTTGTTTTCTTATCTTTAGAGGTAAGATAATATTACCAATAAATTCAACAAATATTTATTGTATATTACACTGTAATAGTTATTTTTTAATCTAAAGTTTGGATATACAAATTTAAATTTGCAGCAACATGGCTGGACCTAGACATTATCATACTAAGTGAAGTAAATCAAAGACAGATATTATATAATATCACTTCTATGTGAAATCTAATAAAATTATACAAAATAACTTATTTATAAAACAGAAACAAAGATTTCAAAACCAATCTTATTGTTACCATAGGTGAAAACATTGTGGGCAAGGATGAGTTGGGAGGGTGGGATATACACACTACTATATAAAACAGATGATTAACAAGAACTTACCATATAGTTCAGGAGAGTCTACTGAATAGTTTGTAATAACCTATACAGAAAAAAGTAATTGATATATTTATATCATAACTGATCAACTTTCCTGTATACCTGAAACTAATACAACATAATAAGTCTACTATACCCCAATAAAAATTTTAAAAATTTAAATGATACCCAGATTTTGACAACAGAGAAAACCAGAGACAAAATTATATGAAATAATCAGTTTCAATTTGTCTTAGTCAGTCTAAATGAAGGATTGCTTTCATCAGAGTTATCAGTTCTTTATCTAGTTCACATCATTTTCACTAGGCTGAGCTCCCAACTTACTATAACAATTTGAACCCTTAACCTAGCTGACTCACACAAAGTTATTTCTCTATTTTCATCTTCTTACCTATACTGACATTCATTATGTTTCATTTTTCTGAGATCTATATACTTGTTGAGGAAAACAGAATATTAAGATTATGTCTGGCCTCTTTATATTTGTTTACTTACAGGATTTTGTTTACGTTGTCAAAATCAAGTTGATCTGTTTCCATCTTTACTCTTTGAATATGATTTTTTCTCTTTATTTGAAGCCTTCTTTATCTTTCAGTTCATTCATTCAATAAACATTTTCTTAGTGCCTAGTATTCTCAAAGCATTATGTCATACATCCTAAATGATATGCAGGTAAATATGTTTTGTCTTCCCAGGAGACAGTTGGAGGCATATAAAAATGCATGGTTTTCACTTTAGATCTGGTTCTGCCACATACTGCTACAGTAATATTTTACAATGTCTTTCACCTTTATTGAGTTTGGATTTCCTTGTTTGTAAATTGGAGGTGATAGTATTCATTGTTAGGAAGATCAAGGGAGTCAATAACTATTTAATTAAATGAGTGTTTTGTATGTGAAGAGTTGCAAAGTATGCTAAGCAATGCTTATTCATGATTAGAGTCTATAGGTGAGTGTAGTGACATAAGAAATTATAATATTTCACTGAAAGCTTGGAGGATAATGGAATTGTTTGCAATTAAGTAGTTAAGGGAAGACTTTGTCAAGAAAATGGCACTTGTTTTCATCTTTGAAAACTGGTTATGACAAATCAGTTACTTCCTTATATTCAGAAAATAGATAGTTTTGTCTTACCTCTTTTGTGTTTTTACTGGTAATTTAAATACGGTAATGCACTCAAATGAACTTTGTAAATGTTGAACTATTAAATAAACCAAGAGATTCTACTAAATGATGTTAATTCTTATCTCATTGCTAGTCTGGGAAATCCACTTTATTATATTTTATTTTATTTAGGAAATCCACTTTAATTCTGCCTTTTCAAACTAAGAGTGGGCATACTATCTCTATAATATTTAATCGTCTAAATGTAGGTATAAATACGCTAATGAATTATGTGAGTCACAGTTCTTATTTTATTTAACCAGCATTAAACAATGCCAGGAATGGGAACTATCACCATTGCCTATCCAATTTTTTTGTCACAGGAACTCTTCCTATCTCATATGCTTTAGTATAGATTCTCTTAGAGAAGATAAGGCAAACCATTCATTTACAAGTTATCTTATCCTGAGGCCCTATTTTTGAGGAAGCACACACACACACATACACACAGCTTTAGAGAAATAATTGCTACCTGTGAGAGAACCCACCCTTCCTTAGCCCAGACCACTTGGGAGCATGAGAGAATTCTTCAGAAGTAAACCATGGCTTGCCTGAGAGATACCTGGCTGGTTGTCATAGAAATGTGTGCTTGTATATTTCTAGTTGAATTCCAAATGGACATTCTGCACAAGTCCTATAAAGAAAGGGAAAAAGAGAAAGCAAAGCTAAACCAAAACTTTATTTTTTCTTGTCCTTTTTTTATATTCTCCCTTTTCCACAGCACATTTTAAGACAGGGATGGGGAAAGAAAAAAGTATTAGCAGCAATGATAGTCTCAGTATGGTATTGTAACCTTCAAATTTAAACTCCATTTAGGAAGGTTCCTTCCCAATTTAGTTATCTAATTTCTTATAAATAAGTAACACATTGGTCATTAGCTAAAGAATTTGGGGTTTAATAGACAGAGGGTCCATAATGACAAAATTCTGACAAAATGAAAGCAGGAATTTATAAAAATCTCAAGTATCCTGTATTTGAACAACAGATCATGAGAAAAATGTGTTAATGGACAAATTATCTTTGTTTAATAGGTAAGAAAATATGTAATCTGGAAGAATAATATGGGAGTCACCTGATGTACTTCAAGAAAAATAGCCCTAGATATTGAACAGTGAGTCCCCAATAACCCTGAAGTACAAAAGGAAACTGACTCAGTCACTAAAATTGTTTTCCAATAGTTTATTCAGAAAATTCATTGTATGTATTTAGTTATTATATTGTACCTGGAAATATGAAAAGACTGAAGATATGATGGAGAATAACTAGAACTGAACCATAATAAAAGAAACAACAAAACAAATTCACAGCAGTATGCTCACAGCCTTAAGTTACTTAAGCCACTAGAAAATATTGTAAGGTAGGTGTACTTCAATTTTATATGACACCTGAGAATTTATTTAGTGCTTACTGGACCTAGAATCTAGGCCTCTAGATATTTAGTCCAAGATTTTCTTTACTCAAACACTCTCTGACCATCAGGAATTTTTCAAAATACTAATGAGGTTTTCCATACAATATCCCTTCTCGTTTCACTAGAATGGATGCTATTTCAAAAAATTATGGAGCCTTCGCATTTCTGGTTATTGCATTTCCAAAATTTAACATGTTGCTTAGATTTTAGAAGCCACTTAATAAATATTTGATAGCATACATCATTACACAAAAGTTTTCTAGGCCTCCATTCTTTCACTTCCCCTGAGATAAAACATTTGGTTGAGATCATCCTGTAGAGACGCTTTACGTAACATTAAACCAAAGGACTGGGTCTCTTGTTCATGAAAGGCCATAGACAGATGGCAAATGTTTTCTGAAAGGGGAAGAAAAACACATGCATTTTCATTCATTTGTGCTGTCTGCTGTGGCCAAGAACATCCTGTAGATAAAAGAATCAATATTTTTGAGCTGCAGACTTAGCCTCAAATGTAAAAGCATTACAGGAGTGCAGTGTTTTGAAGCAAAAAGGAAATGGAAGGGAGAAAAAAAAGCCTCTATAAAACTTCAACATAATTCTTTTTCTTTTCTAAGAATATTTTTTTTCCTTTGTGTTAACAGCATTATTGGAAATGGACAGCATCATAACTAGAGTATTAAGAGAATAAGATTAATAAGAAAAATGCAATGGAAGTAAAATAGAATGCACTATATAATTACAAAGAAATGAGTGATTACTTTTACACCAAAAAAGAAAATAAAAGTCCTTTTGAGATTAGCATTTCCAAAGGGATTGAATCTTTCAAAGGATTTAAGTTTCAAATTCACAAGTGGATTAAACTATGGGAAGAAAAAAAACGTCAAATATCTTGCCTGCCTGTGAAATGTGTTTTACAAGATATTCCCTGGATGAAAACAGTAAAGAACATAAGGTGTTCACGATGAATTTAGAAAAATATAACTTTGAAAGTTTAATTCTCCCTCCCTCCCTCTTTCTCTCCCAGGCTTCTCCTACCCTCTCTCTCTTACACACACACATACACACTATATCTATATATTTATATATATACACCTCGATCAAAATACTCAGGACATTTTATCTACCACTCTACACTTTTATCATGCTACTAATTTATTCTCCTGTGCGATATTAGCTTACTTTTGACTACTAGTTTGTTTATAACATTATAATATTGTATAATAATAATAATAACATGGATCCCAAAAATTAGGAAAAGGGGAGAATTCTTCATAACTCTCAGCCTTCTGCCACCCACTTTTGTCAAGAAATTCTCAAAGAATCAAGATTTCAAATACTGTTATATCTAATGATCATCAGAAATTCCATGTTGCTTCCATTTATTGGAGTTATGAAAGACACAAAATGTTAGAGAAAATTAATCACATTGAAGGGCAGACTACACTCACAATTTAGAATCAGTTGATTTTGCTCTGGACACTTCAGGGTACCATATTTCCTATTGCTTCAATTCTCCCTGAAACTTCCTTGTCCCTTCTGACTTTTCTTTTTCCAACAAAGAAAATAATAATTCATTTTCATGAACTATGCGTCATTTCTAATATCTAAACTGTAAAGACTTTCAGCAGTTAAAGTGATAGGGATGATGAGACTGGTGTTATCTGGCAGTCCTCCAGACGATGTGTCTCTCTGGTGAGGAGCTAATCCTTGGTTATGCCTATGCAGTAGAATGACGGAGAAATATATCTAAATTCTCTTTTAAGGTATCCCACCACCAACCTAGCAACTGTGGCCTTTCAATCTGCCTTCCATGAAAGAAAGCCACACTCGAATTTGCTTTCTTTTTTTTTCCTCTTCTTTATTTATAAACTTTTTATAGTTGATTTACAATGTTAATTTCTGCTGTACGACAAAACAATTCAGTTATATATATGTACACATCCATTCATTTTCAGATTCTTTTCCCATATAGGTTATCATAGAATTTTTTTTGTGGGCGGGAGGTGCACCCATGGCATATTAAGTTCTCAGGCTCAGGGTCGAATCAGAGCTACAGCTGCAAGCCTACATCACAGCCACAGCAACTGGGGATCCGAGCCACATCTCTGACCTACACCACAGCTCATGGATGGCAACACCGGATCCTTAACCCACTGAGTGAGGCCCGGGATTCAACTCTCAGATCCTCATGGATCCTAGTTGGGTTTGTTAACCATTGAGCCACAAAGGGAACTTGGTTCATAGAATATTGAGTAGTGTTTCTTGTGCAATACACAGGTCCATGTTGATCATCAATTCAATATAAAATAGTTTGCATATGTCAATTCAAAACTCCCAATCTAACTCTCCCAACTCCCATTTTCCCCCCTTGGTAACCCTAAGTTTGTTTTCAAAGTCTATAAGTCTGTTTCTGTTTTGAAAATAAGTTCATTTTTATCCTGTTTTTAGACTCCATATATAAGTGATATTATATGATATTTCTCTTTCTTTGTCTTGCTTTACTTAGTATGATAATCTCTAAGTCCATCCATGTTGCTGCAAATTGCATTATTCAGTTCTTTTTTATGGCTGAGTAATAATCCATTGTATATACATGTGCCACATCTTCATTATCCATTCAGCTGTCAATGGACATTTAAGTTGTTTCCAAGACTTGGCTATTGTGAATAGTGCTGCAATGAACAATGGTTTTTGAGTTATGATTTTCTCTGGATTTATGTCCAAGAATGGGATTGCTGTATCATATGTTCTATGCTTAGTTTTTGAGGAACCTTGGTATAGTTATCCATAGTGGTTATATCAGTTTATATCACTTATCCTAATAGGTCATGAATTATCTCTTCTTTGTGAAATGAAGATGGAGGAAAACACTCTGCTCATGGATTGGTCTTAACTTTTATCATCATCAACACTATTTTATTTTCTTACCATTTGCTTTAGTTTTAGTTTTGAAATGCCCAAATGACATAAAAGAATCTAGTGAACTTACAAGGCATCTTGGTTTTAAAAACAAACTGATCTTTGTGAAAGTATGTCAAAAATCTAGCCATCATTCATGATTGAAACTGGTTATTTTTTTGCAGTGATAATCCTGGAGAGTCACAGCATTTTTAACTGTTCATTTCCACACATCTCATGTTGCTCGATCTTGAAAATAACCTTGCTAAGAGAAAAACTGTTATCTGCATTTCATAGAAACAGAAAAATGTGCTTATGGCAAGCAAAGTGATCCAGCATCTTCATATTGCTAGTTGTTACACAGTGGGAACTGGAGAGAAGGAAGCTTGACCAGAGTCAGGAAAGAATGATGAGATCTCTGCCTGAATTTACATCTTATGCCATTCTCACCCTTGGCCATCAATATCCAGTTAATTACAAGCAAATTTCTCCTGTCTAGTTGCTTTAAACATATTCTTTTCTTTTTCAATAAATTTGCACATGTTGTTCCTAAAATATTCTTGTTATATATTCATTCTTTCATTTTCCTGACTAATTTTTTGTATTTTTAGGTGCCTGTTTAATGGTAATTTTCTTGAAAACACATTCCTTCTCACTGTTCCCTAACCCCTGGCCAACTATTTTCAAACATCTTTAAGTAGATGTATACATACTACATGTACACTTTAAGTAATGTGGGCAAAAGGAACATTTCTGTTTTATTTGGAGTCATAATAAATATTCATTAAGAAAGTAAAATGAAGGAATTCCCTTGTGGCACAGCAGGTTAAGGATCTGGCATTGCCACAGCTGTGGCATGGGAATTTCCATATACTGCGGGTGTAGCAAACAAAAGGGGGGGGGGAATGATATCCTTATTTTCTTCTTTACTCCTTTACTCTCTCAGAAAAGCAACAAAGAACATCTGACTAGGAGTTCCTTTTGTGACTCTGTGGGTTAAGAACTCAACTTGGTGTCTGTGAGAATGCACATTCAACCCCTGGTCTTGCTCAGTGGTTTAGAGATTCATAGTTGCTGCAAGCTGCAGTGTATAGCTGGGATCTGGTGTTGCCATGGCTGTGACATAGGCAGGCAGCTACAGCCCAGATTTAACACCTATCCTGGGAACTTCCATATGCCACACATGTGGCCATTAAAAAAAAAAAAGACAGAAGCCTTATTTCCAATGAATCTTCCTAGGTCAATCATACTTTAAGCATGAACTGAAATTCATGCTTATGAAATCATGAATTACTCTGAATCTGAGGGTTTGGAGACAGTGATCTTTCATTTCTCAGGGATGAGTTAGGACATTCTATTTGAAGCCAGAAAACTTGTGTACTTTTTCCAAACTTCTTGTGCCCAAGAATCTGAAAATATTCTCTATTTCCCACTATTAAGATTGTGTTTTGAAAACTAGAGACCCTGGTACTTTGGGAGTTTCTAAAAAATGCAGACACTCAGGCCTCTTGCTCTATTGAATGAATCAGATACTATAATTATTTAAGATTCTTGAGTGATTTGCATGCACTTTAAAATTTGAGGAGCCCTGAGGCAGACTGAAACATACATATTTTAGGCAGAAAACCTGGAATCAAAGTCCAGTTTTTGATAGAAAGACACACAGTTGAAATATATTTCAATTGTTTACAACAGTGACTTTTGTAGAAAATCCATTACTATCTCTGACAGTAATAATAATGTTAAAAATGACAAAAAAAGTAGCAACAATAAATAATGATATTAGAGTAAAAGAATAGTACTAGAAACAATAGCTCATACACTTTTAGTCATTGCTGTGTATCAAGCACTATGTCAAGACATTTCTAAATATTAATTTTTTCTCGTAAGAATCTTATGAAGGAAATATTGTTATATTGAGGCTTAGAAAAGTTAAGTAACTTGCTCCAGATAACTCAATTTGTAAAGAAGAGGATTTGAATTTAACCCAAAGTGTGTCTGACTCTAAAGCCCAGGCTGTTGTCTCTCTAAACTAACTTAATATATAAAGTTGGAATTATAATTTATAGGATTTTTGCTTTGCTAAAATGATAACATCTCATGGGTGTTAGTAAATAAATATTTGTTTCCTTGATATTCAATAACATCTGCATTATATGATGACAACTGCCTCTCTAAATAAATATTTGAATATGTCAAATCTAAGCTGAAGCTTTAAAAAGGCCTAAAAAAATCTAAAATCAAAAATATAATAAGCCGAATTCAATCAAAGTAATTTTTAACAAGTTGTGAATGAAATTGTTTATTTTAAAAGTAGTTTGTTTTAAGAGAGAATTTACAATTTGATATACTGCTGTGTAGCACTGAGAACTATGTCTGGATACTTACATCACAACATGACAATGGGAGGAAAAATTACGTATACATGTATGTTTAACTTGGTCCCCATGCTGTACAGTGGAAAAATAAATAAATAAATAAATATATACACACATTTATGAATATATGTAGTAAAGAACATAGACATAGTGCAAAATGACATTGTAAGTAAAAGAAGTGTCAGCCATACTGTTGTACAAACCTAAATGCCTTTTTTAATATATGAACAGATTTGCAACTAGTTCAGATATTCACTTTTTGAAACACCACAGACACACAGCCTTGTACACTTGAAATTTTGTAAAAATGGGACCTTTGCAATTGAACCAATCTAGGGTAATTTTTCAATAATGAATTTTGAGTTAATAAAAATGTATACATTAATGGGGAATGTGTTTCATTCTATCTCCAAAAATATTGTTTCTATTCCAAGAACATAGATGAATCCCATAAAACTCTAAAGTTCTCATCCAATTCAAATTCAGCCCCCTCAGAAAATATGTTATCTCTCCACCACCATTGATTTCTTATCTATGTTACTCTGATAGAAATTCTCTTTTTTTAACCTTGAAATCTATGTGTATATTCTGTTTGAAAAAAAAGTAATAGGACAGATTCAAGTACCCTTTGGCTCATTAGATGATTAAATATGTAAATAGTCTTTACTCTCTAATTAGCATTCAGCTAAGAAGCAATCTTTCCTATCCCTGGACTAAATCAGGCATTAGCACGTAATTTGCTGTCACTCGGAATTATTTTAACTGAAACTAATCTTAATATTGAATCTCTGAGTCTGTGGGCAATAACTGCAGATTAGAGTGAGCTCTAGAGGAATCCACAGTAAGGAACTAAATCTATTCACATTTCCATAAATCTCCTGACTCAGGTTTACAGTAGAAGTGAAATTATGTAGATCTCCTTGTGTTTTTAAAAACTTCATCCAAAGATTAATTTCTTAGGAAACTCAACCACTCCTTACAACACATTCTTTTGTTTTAAAAAAGGTAATAACTATACTCAATGTTGCATTTATTTATTTGAATTACTATTTTGGGGAACTTCCCATCATGGCTCAGTGGTTAAGGAATCTGACTAGGAACCATAGGACGTGGGTTTGATCCCTGGCCTCGCTCAGTGGATTAAGAATCTCGTGTTGCCGTGAGCTGTGGTGTAAGTCGCAGACGCGACTCAGATCCCGAGTTGCTGTGGCTGTGGCATAGGCCAGCGGGTACAGCTCCAATTCAACCCCTAGCCTGGGAATCTCCATATGCGGTGGGTGTGGCTCTAAAAAAAGACAAAACAAAACAAAAAAAACCCTATTTTGTAACTGTGTTACCATATTATGTTATCAGGTGAATGTTATTGTGTTGGTTAGCATCTCAGTTATAAAGCTGCTTAGGTTTTGACTCTCATGCCTTTAGCCTTATTTTTTCCATAAGCCCTGATAATTTTAGTGTGGGATTTGCAAAACATTAGATTTTTCAGAAACACATTTGTGGTATTTTAGTACTGTTGTTGTTGTTGTTTGGCAACTACTCACAAAAATTTTGCTCCTTTTTCATGATAAAATATCCAATTTGATTATTTGATGAAGTTTTGGATGAAATATAGATGTAAATCTGGAACTAGCTCTAAATATATATCTATAGTGCTGATTATCGCACCATATTAATGATTGAACAAATTATGCACATTGAAAACTGAGAGTAACATGCTCTATTGGAAATTTCCTTTTTTTGTATTAGTAGAAAAAATATCAGGGATATAAAAACCAATTTGTAAGAATCCTTAACTAAAATAATGTAACGTAATTGTTGGTTGCACATTAAATTCTTGTTACAGAAAAACCCTTTTGTTTTGTTTAGGCATCATTTCTGAGACAGGGTAACTAATACCAGCTCAGGGATAGATTTTCTCATTTACCTGTAGGCACCACACAGGTCATGGGCATGTGATGAAATTCTTTTTACTTGTGTGAGAGGAAAATTCTTACAGCAATTTTGGGAAATTCCTCTAATTCTAAAAAAGACATGAACAGCAACTTTTAATGTCTTATTCCCATGTCAATTGAAGTTTCAGTATATGACATGGGTCTAATATCTCAAGAACATGACAAAAACTAAACTGAAGACATCCAAAAACTGTGTGAAAAAGTGATAAAACTCTGATTCTTCCCTGAAGACTCAATTACCAACCCTGGAGCCACCTACATTAAGCAGTTTGTTCCTCAGCTAGACACGTTTTGTTATTTTAAGCTATTAAGATTTTTCTGTTATATGTGGTCAATGGATTCTAATTCAAACACACATACACACACACACACACACACACACACCCCACACACATGGACTTTCATGAAAATTTTATTCCCAAAGATTTTCAGTAGTCATTGCTATCGTTGTCCTATATCTGTTGTACTTTTTGACTTATTTCAAATTAAGAGCATTCATGGAGACATGATAGTGAAATTTGTTTTTCTCTTTTTTTTTAACAGTCTTTCTAACAATTGAGTTACAGGTTCAGAAATATGAATGAATATTACTAGACATCATTTTATCTCTGCTAACTTCACATTCTAGTGCAGTATCAGTATCATTATTCATTACTCTAATTATCTAACAACTCTGAATATAAACTGGCTTTGTCCCATAAGATTCCAATACTAGCCATCACTGTATTTCAGTGGGAACCACCTTTAATCAAATCCCTATCACGAAAAATTTAATATTGTACTTCAGAGGGACAATCTTGCTACCATTTTAGGTCTTTAATATGCTCTGAAAGATTCATCTGCTGTTAGCCGACTAGACTTCCCAAATAACAATGATAGTTACATATTACTTTACAAATATTACTAAGAATCTACTATGTTCCAAGTACTCTTCAAAGTTCTGATAATTCAGTGAGTAAAATTTCCCTACCCTAATGGAACTTACCTTTTATCAAAGTGTTACTTTCTTAATTTATTTTATTTAAAGGAATAAAAACCAGTTTACCCATTTATCCTACTCCTCACCCTTCTACCTTTGGCGACTACCAATCTGATCTTCGTATCTAGGATCTTTGTTTTATTCTTATTGTATTATATTTTATTTTACATTTTGGATTCCACTAATAAGAGAGATCATAGGATATTTGTCTTTCTCTGTCTGACTTATTTCACTTAGCAAAATGTCCCAAGATCCATTCATGATGTCACAAAAGGCAATATATCATTAATTTTTACAGCTAAACAATATTCCATTATATATACACAATAATTTCATTATCTATTTATCCATAAATGGGCACTTAGTTTATTTCCATATTCTGGGTATCGTAAATAATAATGCAATGAACATTAGAAGTCCATGTGCTATTTCCAGTTAGTGTTTTTTTCTTCAGATAAACACCCAAAAGTGAAACTGCTAGATCATATGGGAGAGTTCTACTTCTAGTATTTTGGGGAAACTTCACACTGTTTTCCATAGTGGATGTACCAATTTACAGTCTCACCAACAATGCATATTTTCCCACCATCTTCCTCACCACCTTTCATCAGCACATTTTATTTCCTATCTATTTGATAATAGTCATTCTAATAGGTGTGAAGTAATATCTCATTGTGATTTTAATTTGCTTTTTCCTGATGATTAATCATGTTGAGCATATTTGCATATCCATGTTGGATCATAAGAGACTAATATGAACAATTATACACCAACAAATTGGACAACCCAAAAGAAATGAATAAACCCCTAGAAACAGACAATCTGAGGCTCTATAATGATGAAATAATACATCTGAATATTTGTAAAGGGATAGACTCAGTAATTCAAAAACATCCTAACAAGAAAAGTCCAGGAGTTCCCGTCGTGGCGCAGTGATTAACGAATCTGACTAGGAACCATGAGGTTGCGGGTTCGGTCCCTGCCCTTGCTCAGTGGGTTAATGATCCGGCGTTGCCGTGAGCTGTGGTGTAGGTTGCAGATGCGGCTCGGATCCCGCCTTGCTGTGGCTCTGGCGTAGGCTGGTGGCTACAGCTCCGATTCAACCCCTGGCCTGGGAACCTCCATATGCCGCGGGAGCGGCCAAAGAAATAGCAACAACAACAAAAGACAAAAGACAAAAAAAAAAAAAAAAAAAAAAAAAGAAAAGTCCAGGATCAGATGACTTCAGTTGTTAATTTACCTTCTATTAACATTCGAAGAAAAAGTGATACCAATCTTTTTCATTCTTTGAAAGTATTTTTATTATAGACAATATTTTTCAGTTATTTTTTCTGTTTATGCCCAACACACACACACACACACACACACACACACCAGATTGATTTACAACTTATTTTTCCAGGAAGCCAATATAAGTTGGTGTTTCAGCCAGCATCAAGTATCTGGTGCCTGTTATAAGTGACACAAAATCTTATATCTTCCTAGGTTTTAAAATACAAGGAGGAGGGAGAGCTATGTAAGTCAACTTTAGTTTTCTGAAATAAATACTAGAAAGAGGTAGGAGAAAGATACTCTATTAGTTCACATAAAGTGGCTATTTAGTCAGTGAGAGAGTAAAGGGAGGGGATATGTTATTGATGCATAGTTGTGGATTGAATTGTTTATACCAGGGGTACAGAAAGAGCAAAGAATTATGCAGTCTGTTAGAAGAACATGCAATTTCAAGTTGAAACTAACTTAGACATCAGAAGCTCTTCACTACCTATCTACGAAGTTTGGAATTTATTCTTTAGACAATAGGAATAATGGTATAGTGTAAAATGAGTTATATGATAAAATATCTCTTAGGGAGCTAGCTCTGGTAACAATGTAACATGTCTTTAGTGCAGTAAGAAAGCACTGAGACCATTGGAAAGTCATCCTAATGTGTGGACCAGAGATACATGAAGGCCTAAAACAGAGTAGTAGCATCAGGCACAAATAGCAGATACATATGAGAAACATTGATTTGAGACTTTCTAAGACAAAAAACTTTTAGACACTAGCCTATGACTGAAGATCAGATGAGCTATCATTAAGAATCTAAAGGGGAGTTCCCGTCATGGCTCAGTGGTTAACGAATCCGACGAGGAACCATGAGGTTGTGGGTTCAATCCCCGGCCTTGCTCAGTGGATTAAGGATCCAGCATTGCCGTGGCTTGGTCGCAGACGTGGCTCGGATCCCACGTTGCTGTGGCTCTGGTGTAGGCCAGAGGCTACAGCTCTGATTAGACCCCTGGCCTGGGAACCTCCATGTGCTATAGGAGTGGCCCTAGAAAAAGGCAAAAAGACAAAAAAAAAAAAAAAAAAAGAATCAAAGGTTATTTTGATCTCCCTGCTTTAATCACAAATCAGACAGTTGAGTGTGTATGTGTATGTGTGTGTTTTACTGGTAAAGTGGAAAATGTAGAATATTAAAAGATTTGGAAATTTTGAGTGCATTTTGAAGAGAGTAGAATTGTTTGTGTATCATTTGTTGATGATATTCAAATAAGACATAACAAATACATTATGTTTTTGTTAATTAATAAATATTAATATTAGTATTTTTAATATTAATATTAAAATGGAAACCATAGGTAAAGAACCATTACAATAAGATACTTCTAAAGGTGAGGAGCATTTTATGGATGCTCCAGTATTTTGCAATCAAACTACGAAGAAAATGAAAACTGCCATCAATAATGGGTATAGTAAGCATCCTGCCTTCAGATCTGTCTAGCAGAGATCTTAAAACACGTGCAGGGCGAAGAAAATGCGCTTTCAGTTTGGTTTTTCTACTCACTTTTCAGCAAGGCCAAAGTTGCTGAGTTTGGATAGTTATTTATTTATTTCAATTACAAATGGCACAAAAGATTTTCCTGTAGCAATCAGAAAGTACAAGGGCTTTCTTTACTGCCCATGACCAGTCATGTGCACCATTTTATAGCCAAATACTACTCAGGGATATTAAGTTGTCAACCAAACCAGAGAACAAGCAGCAATAAAAATTACTACATGATTTATAGTTTGGTTCAGTGTTAAGGGCAGGATTCGTGGTCGGTGCTGGGTGACATTCCAAGCCCTAGGACTCTAATCCAATTCCAGAGATTGTACAAATGCACTGCAATTTCCCTGTTCATTTGGGGATGCGCATTACATGATTGGTTGGGCTTTTTGATATTATTTACTTTCCCAAAGGTCATGAGAAAAAAAGAGAAATAGCATCCACAGAGTTAGTTCCAGAAGAACACCAAATTTTGATTATGTTACGTACATGCAGTTCAGCAAAAATTAGACCACAATACATTAGCATTTATACTGCTTGCACAGACCTTACTGGGGAGAGCTATTCCAACGGGAGCATAATATATAGATTGTCTTTGTGGAAAAGAGCATGAAAAATGTCCATATAAAAATTAGTTTAGGGGAGTTCCCGTCGTGGCGCAGTGGTTAACGCATCCGACTAGGAACCATGAGGTTGCAGGTTCGATCCCTGACCTTGCTCAGTGGGTTAACGATCCGGCGTTGCCGTGAGCTGTGGTGTAGGTTGCAGACGCTGCTCGGATCCTGCATTGCTGTGGCTCTGGCGTAGGCCGGTGCCTACAGCTCCAATTAGACCCCTAGCCTGGGAACCTCCATATGCCGTGGGAGTGGCCCAAGAAATGGCAAAAAGACAAAAAAAAAAAAATTAGTTTACTTTTTATTTCTTTGATTCATATTTCTAATAATTAAATTGCCATGAATAGACCAAAAAATATTTTGTACTTAATAAAAGGCTTAAGAAAAGCAAATTGGCATATGTAAATGAATGATGGGGATATTAAACATAAAAAAAGATAACCTGATTTCAGAATAAAGCCAAACTACCTTTTTAATGTGCTTCACACATTGCACTTAAATAAACTTTATTAATTTTTTATGTTTAGTCAATATATATGACTACATATATATTTAGTCATGTGTGTGTATATATATACATATATAGATATGAAACAAGCATATATGTATATTGGATGAAACAGCAAAGAGTGCTATTGGGATAAAGTCAAGGCCTAGTATAAATCCTGTCACTATCTGGGCTTGAGAGAATTGATTCATTGCATCCCCATAGGACCCAGTTTTCCCTCCGTTTTGTTATTTCATCCAATACTATATGTATATATTTGTAAAATATTTATATACCCACATATGTATAATATTTAGAAAACCCATTTAAACAATGCCTAACACAATGCACATTGATTTCTCAAATCTAAATCACATTGATACAGATGTTAATGTAAGTCTAACAAAACACTGTGGTAAGAAAAATAATGTTCCCCAACCACTCCTAGATGCCCATGTCTTATTCCTCAAAACCTTTCTAGATATTCCATTACATGACAAAAATCATTAAGGTTTAAGATTGATTAAAGGATGCTAACGAATTGACTTCTTAATTAGGAGTTTCTTCTGGATGATCTGGGTTGGCTCAGCTTAGTCACATACACCTCTAAAAGCAAAAGCAGAAGCCAAAAGAGTGAGTCACAGCGATGTGGCAGTGGAAGAAAAAAAGACAGGAGAGTTTTGAAGCCCAAGAGCAACTTCACTCTCCATGGCTGTATTTGAAAATGGAGGAAGAGGCCATGAGCCAATGAATGCAGGTAGCTTTTATAAGCTTAGAATGGTCTTCCATTGATTGCCAGCTAGGAAATTGGGACCACAGTCCTATAATCACAAGGAACTGATTTCCTCACAACAACCTGGATGAGGAAAGCAACAGATTCTCTTATATTCACCAGATATAAATGCAACCCTATGAACACTGAACACCTTCCTTTAGCCTGGTGTTACACATGTTAGACTTCTGACTTCTAACACACAGATGTGTGTGTGTGTTTATGAGTCTGTATAATTTTTTACAGGTGTGATAGAAATCTAATACACATATCTCATTTATATACCCTATTTTATGCATACGAAAACTGATTCTTCTTGAGATTCAATAAGTCAACCAACTCAAGCCCAGGTAGTGACAGGATTTATACGATCCCCCTTGATTTTCTCCTCATCGCATGCTCTGTTTTATCAAATCATTTTCATTGATGCATTCTGAATACAACTAAATTAGATAGATAAAGTGTATTCTGTTCTGATAGCCCATGGATAGCTCCTTTCATGTCTTGAAATTTTCATTGTTGTCTGGGGTCTGGGGTCTGCAAATTGTCTGACCTTATATAGGACCCAGCTCACTGTGTTCCTTCCAGCGTGGCTCTGCCCCACATCTGGGACATGACTGCTTCTTGCCTGATGGCAGCTCTTTGCTCTTGCTTGTTTCCAGGCTTGAAGACCTTTCCTTCTCTAGGTTTTCAGCATGGCTGGTGAATTCTCATTATTCAGGTGGCAGTTTAAATATACTTCGTTAGAAAAAATTCCTAGGTTTAGATTCCATAAATTCACTGTGTTCATTTTTATAATTGTAATTTCTCAATCCCTATTTTTTGTTTCTTCACTTCTACCTCTGTATTTTTCATGGATGTAGAGATTTTGTCTTTTATATAAATTCACTGGCACTGGGACATAAATGCTTAATAAAAATTCTAGCATGAGACACCTATTAAATAATTTCTGGCTTCTCCTTCAAGATGTTTATACACTGTACTCTACTATTCAGATCCGGGGATCTGAATTTAATCCCCATAAATTCAGATTTATAGGGATTAAATCTGATTTAATTTACCAGTATTCAGATCCCCATATTAAAATGCCTGTTTTCATTGAAGAAACTGACTTGTGTTCATACATTGACTTTATTTGAACTAAGGTTATAAATATAAACTTATAAAATGTACTTAAATAAATAACCATGTTTATCTGTTTTGTGCATTAAAAACTGGCATGGTTATTTATTTTTCTTTTTTAAAATTTTTCTGCTGCTAGAATAAAATAGAATGAAATGTGGGATGGTGGATATGAATATAAGATAATTTACTAAAAGTAGTAATTTAGGAACATTAATCTGGCACAGTCCAAAAATATTCAGTGAATAAGTAAATGCTCAGAGAAAAATTGATTAGATTCAACTACATTTTTTTTTAAGACAGAAGGAGAACGGGGTACAGGCCCAGAGAGACTCAGTAGGAAGGAAGGTTATGTGACTGACTAGCAGAAAACATCAGTATGCATAATGTATTGATATATGAGGTCTAGCTATCTATCAATCTCCTGATCCGTATCATCATCATAATCTATCAACAGAAGTAGAGTGTGTTATTAACAATCACAAGTCTTAAGAACCAATATACAGTATTGATTTACAAGCTCTCTTTTTACTTTCTAAGGACAACCAATGTGACAGACAGATCTTACCTTGTGGCCTGAGTCCTAGCATGAAACTGATGTGAAAAATTCAGTATGAACGAGATATATAAATCGTCATTGCTGTATGTGGGATCCTGGAATTTTTTATATTATTATCATTATCTTAGCATTATCTCACCTATCCTGACTCATACAGCCAGCTGTGTGAAAATTTCCAAAAGTGTTGCTCTTTTTTTTGTTAGGCAAAACTTTCCAGCTTGAGCTATCTAAAATGATAGCCACTAGCAACTAGAATATTTGAATTAAAATCAATTCCTCAGTTACGCTAACTACATTTCAAATGCTTAAAAATCCATAAATATGGCTAGTGAATACACAAAGAACAGCGAATATATAGTTGCCATTATCTCAGAAAATTCTATTGAGATACACTGGCTCAGACTATGAACTATCTGGACGTTTTCTAGTTTCCATTATGTTTCCAACATATATAATTCATTAATCTTCTTTCTCTAGGGATGGTTGAACCTAATTGAGGGAAGAGATTCAGTTCTCTTAAGCATCACAGATATTGGCTTCCTGTGAGTTTTCATTTTTATCTAAAACCACTTGAAGTTGTTTCTGGATCATTTTATACTTCGCTAATGGCCAGACCCTCTGGAATTCACTAATGCTGTTACACACCAATCAATAACAATTAACTGCCATCCCTTCAACTTGATGTTTGCCTGGTTCTAGAATTAGCAGAATGACATCCTTGGTTTAATGGAGAAAAGCAGTGATTTCTGAAGTTTCTCAAACCAATTTGATGTCGACTTTTAGAAATGAAATCCAGACACACATCCATGGATCCTCGCCAACAGGAAGCCAGTTTGCAAAAAGGAGTTGAAAAGACTCAGCTGGCTAGTGGGCACCAGCATCTGATCTCTCAATTCCAAAGTTTTTAAAAGCTCATGATCATTCAAAATTGAAGAATACACACTTCTCTAAAGGATCTTTTGCCTCACTTCAACATACCTTTAAAACTCAATTTTCTCCTTCCTCTTCTAAAGAATAGTTCACTTCATTAGTATGATTTAGTCACTGCTCACCAAATTTTCTATACACATTTCTTTCTCTCCTTTTATCTACACTTTAAGATCCAATTCAAACCTCATTTTTCAATAGTGATTTTCCAAATCTCTTCAGCCCATTTTGACTAGTTTTCTCAGGAACTCTGTGGCAGTTCCATGAACTGAAGTGTCTTTTCTTGTATATTTTATTCATTTATTCAAAAAATATCTATTAAGGGCCTGCTGAGTGACAGGCACTTATCTGGGCACATAGAAAACATCAATCATCAGATCTGAAATCGCTGACTTTGCAGAACTTACATTTTGGTGAGATTTGATACGTTTTAGCAAATGTGATACAAGGTGCACAAACACAAGTCCTATAAAGATAGCATCTTTTAAAATCCCTTGCTCCCATTTCTACTTTCCCAGAACATTGTTTTGGCTTCAATAAGGTATTGTTTAATTGAAAAAAAAGCAAGCAAACAAACAAACAAGAAACTTTTATGTAACATACCTCAATGTATAGTGATATTCTACATTTTCAAACAATCATTTGTTCTGTCCTTTAATTAGGTATAAAAACCATTCCAAATACTTTGGTCCTATGCAGCCTGGCAACGGACACTTTGGGCTTCTAACCTATCCCCCTTTCACTTGTCTTCTGTGTCTTAAGAGAAATAATTAAAAGCCATCAATCAAGGGCAGGTACTTCTGTGGTTTGCTTTCTGGCTATTGAACCCTAAATTGCCCCATGCTAAAATATCTAACTTTCCAGGAGCAAGCTATAAGACTTTTTTTAATTTAAAAAAAAAAAAAAAAAAACAGGGAAAAATAGTGTTCTAACTGGCTAATATTTTTTTCTTGAAGGAAGATATGCTAACATTTTTTAGAAAGCATTTAAGGAGTTCCCGTCGTGGCATAGCGGAAATGAATCTGACTAGTAACAGTGAGGACACAGGTTTGATCCCTGGCCTTGCTTATTGGGTTAAGGATCCAGCATTGCCTTGAGCTGTGGTGTAGCTCACAGACACGGCTCAGATCCTGAGCTGCTATGTCTGTGGCTGTAGTGTAGGCCAGTGGCTATAGCCTGGGAACCTCCATATGCTGCTGGTGTGGCCCTAAAAACACCAAAATAAATAAATAAATACATAAAGCATTTATCTGTTGAGTTTGTCTTAACACATACAACAGATGGGTAAACACAACCTTCTGGGGTCTCTAAAATGTGATTCAGATTCATACTATGTTTAAATATTATGTATAAACAAGTTTACAATCCAAAATATATGATAAAACTTTCTTTGAGTCACAGATTTAAAAAATACCTGTGTGGAGTACAAAAGAATAGGTATGATAAAAATATTTGTATATGTTCAAAGAAGAGGCTTTATAAATTATACAACCCACACAAAACTTTCCAAATTTTTTGACATTTTATAACTTCCCAATGACTATCATCCAAAAGGCACCAATGATTTCATAGATGTATATCAGATATAATTAAAATGTAAAATATTATTACAGTCATTTTTATTATGAATTAAGTGTAATTTGGGCCCTAGAGTTGACAATGCTGCTCTGTGATGAAAAGTGATTGAGGAAGCCTGATCAATTTCCAATAAGTTGCTGGATATTTCTTCTTTAAGAAAATAAAATTTTCCCTCTAAAGAAAATATGATTTACACATTACCATATTTTATGTATATGTGCAAGCTACCACTCATAAAGATGCAAAGAGCAAATTATATGAAGCATATTGATAAGGAGTTGACTTATACCAAGTGTCACCTTTGAGATACACAAATCACTTATTTTCCCTTTTGATCTTTCACTATTAAATGATTTTGAATATTTTCCAACTTTTCAACATATGCAATTTTCAATTAATTCTAGACAAAAACATTGCAGTTTTTTCTTCTCTGAATCAGGGCACCTTCTCTTCTCAGATTATTGGCAGACACAGTGAATGTCCTTGGGGATTTTGTAGTGACTGCAATCTCACACTGGGATTGCAGCAACGCTTGCCTTTGAGAAACTCTAAGAGCATGAAGGCAAATAACTGGCTTAAATGTGAAAAGTTCGGTCTGAAAATAGTATACTATATGAAGTGCAATGATAATCCTGCAGTGAAGCCTGGTGGATTCTCAAATCTTTCTTTTTAGGGTGTACCCCCAGTGATCAATTTGTGGTTGATGTATACTTTCAAAGATGCGATTAGCACAATCATTAAGAGGATTGGAGAAGTCAAGACTGCCCTGTGATCGTTAATCTCACTATTACATTTTATCTTCAGCAGACATTTCCATCTCTAGAATGTCAAATTCACAGATAATCCCCTTATTTGTAAGTTATAACTCTCTTTTAGAAAATGGATAAAAGGTCCACAGACAGCTGGGATGGCAGAAGTCAGAGAGCCGTTCTTTCAAGTACACTTCATAATTGATTTGGAAGAAAAATATGGTTCCTAAAACCTGTAGGACAAAAATATCTTGTCATCCATCTCAAGGGATTTTTCTTTTTCTTTTACCTCATTTTAGGCTTCCAGACATCATGCCCAAAAGATAAGAGCTATGAAAGGAGATAACTAGAAGCCTACTGAGATGACCCAGAAAACAGATTGGCAGGCAATTGTCATTAATGAGATAATTTAATTTTCCTTTGTACAATGACCAATACTAAATTCTAACATATATTGAAAATAAATCACATAGCATTGCATTTTATGTAATTTATCTCATTCCATTCAACCACTCTGGGAGACAATCAATACTGTTATCACCGTATTCTGAATAAGAAAGCCAAGAAGTGGAAAACAGAAAAATCTCTTTCAGGTGACCCAGAGGATAAGACATAGAATCGAGATTATTACCCTTACTTTCTGATTTTACAATCTAAATGCAAGCTATCACCTCTCAAATAATACAGCACTATTTTTAGTTGAAAAGCAAGTTAAATGCAAACAATTAGCTTGTCCTTTGAGACTTTCCCTTTCCTCTTCCACACATTTTTTCACACTCAGTTGAGTTGCCATAATCTTTTTTTTCCCCATTGTTTTAAGTTTTATTGAAGTACACGTGATTTACAGTGTGGTGATGATTTCTGCTGTGCAACAAAGTAGTTGCAATAATATTTTACCTAAAATCGTGGGAACAATGAGCAAAACTGAGGTCTAATGTACAAGTCTGTATCTACAGAGCTCACTGTGTTAATTGTGGCCAATAAGAGGTGAGAATTTCCCAGGGTACCACCAGCATCTTTGACCATTTTGCAAGATGGAAAAAGACATCAATGGGGAATCATTGATGCTAGATAATGTCCGATGCTACAAAAAGAACTGTATGTCTATAAAAAGTAACATAGCCATGTAGTTGTAAATAAATAGTGTAGTGTTTTTTATCAGAATGACACTTCAGGAGTTCCTGTCATGGTTCAGTGGTTAACGAATCCGACTAGGAACCATGAGGTTGCGGGTTTGATCCCTGCCCCTTGCTCAGTGGGTTAAGGATCCAGCATTGCCGTGAGCTGTGGTGCAGGTTGCAGACGCCGCTCAGATCCTGCGTTGCTGTGGCTCTGGCGTAGGCTGGTGGCTACAGCTCCGATTCAACCCCTAGCTTGGGAACCTCCATATGCTGCAGGAGCGGCCCAAGAAATGGCAAAAAGACAAAAAAAAAAAAAAAAAAAAGAATGACACTTCAAAGATGGATACAATATCATTTTAGCAATGTACAAGTCAAGCACCTTTGTTATGCTTACTTTGGATATATATTTCATACCAGTTATTTTTATATATGTAACAGTATTGTATACTGATTTCATAAACATATTTTTAAATGCTGATAACACTTTTTTTCCACTAATACAGTCCATAGAAGACAACATAGACAAGAGGCCCTGAAAATAATTAGTCCTTACGAGATACATTTCTCAAGAATTCAGACTTCTACCATCTCCAGTTGTCACTAAAGAGCCCAAACAGATTTAACCATTTGAGAACTGTGGCAGACTATATCATGTTGATTAATTATGAAAACTATAATAAATCATAACTATATATTACTTAGGCAATTTTATTAATTATTATTTGTAAATTTATTTTAAACAACTAAGTTTAATGTTCTAATTCAGCCAAATACAGTATTTTTAAAAATACCTTCCATTTCTTTTTTTTCTGTAAACCTTACATTTTATTATTATATTTTTAATAGTTATTTCCCCAATACAATTTTTTTCTACTGTATAGAATGGTATATATAGTTCCCATTGCAACACAGCAGGATCTCATTGCTAATCCATTTCAAAGGCAATAGTTTGTATCTATTAACCCCAAGCTCCCCAACCACCCCACTCCCTCCTCCTCCCCCTTGGCAACCACAAGTCTATTCTCCAAGTCCATGATTTTCTTTTCTGTGGAAAGGTTCATTTGTGCCATATATTAGATTCCAGATATAAGTGCTATCATATGGTATTTGTTGCTCTCTTTCTTACTTCACTCTGGATGAGAGTCTCTAGTTCCATCCATGTTGCTGCAAATGGCATTATTTTGTTCCTTTTTATGTCTGAGTAGTATTCCATTGTGTATATATACCACTTCTTCCGAATCCAGTCATCTGTTGATGGACATTTGGGTTGTTTCCATGTCTTGGCTATTGTGAATAGTGCTGCAATGAACATGCGGGTGCATTTATCTTTTTCAAGGAAAGTTTTGTCTGGATATATGCCCAAGAACATGTGGGTGCATGTGTCTTTTTCAAGGAAAGTTTTGTCTGGGATTGCTGGGTCATGTGGTAGTTCTATGTATAGATTCTAAGGTACCTCCATACTGTTCTCCATAGTGGCTGTACCAGCATACATTCCCACCAGCAGTGCAGGAGGGGTTGCCTTTCTCCACACCCCCTCCAGCACTTGTTATTTGTGAACTTATTAATGATGGCCATTCTGACTGGTGTGAGGTGGTATCTTGTGGTAGTTTTGATTTGCATTTCTCTAATAATCAGGGATGTTGGGCATTTTTTCATGTGCTTGTTGGCCATCTGTACATCTTCCTTAGAAGAATGTCTATTCAGGTCTTTTGCCTATTTTTCAATTGGGTTGTTGGCTTTTTTGCTGTTGAGTTATACAAGTTGCTTGTATATTCTAGAGATTAAGCCCTTGTCAGTTGCATCATTTGAAATTATTTTCTCCCATTTTGTAAGTTGTCTTTTTGTTTTCTTTTTGGTTTCCTTTGCAGTGCAAAAGATTTTCAGTTTGATGAGGTCCCATTGGTTTATTTTTGCTCTTATTTCTGTTGCTTTGGGAGACTGACCTCAGAAAATATTCATAAGGTTGAGGCATAACTCTCCCAGACTTCAGACAATATTACAAAGTCACAGTCATCAAGACAGTGTGGTACTGGTACCAAAACAGACGTATAGACCAATGGAATAGAATAGAGAACCCAGAAATAAACCCAGACACTTATGGTCAATTAATCTTTGACAAAGGAGGCAAGAACATAAAATGGGAAAAAGACAGTCTTTTCAGCAAGTATTTCTGGGAAACCTGGACAGCTGCGTGTAAATCAATGAAACTAGAACACACCCTCACACCATTCATGAAAATAAACTCAAAATGGCTTAAAGACTTAAATATAAGACAAGACACCATCAAACTCCTGGAAGAGAACATATGCAAAACTTTCTCTGAGATCAACCATTTCATTATCTACTGTTACTTTCATCAATTTTCTCTAGCATTTATCATAAAATATTTAATATTTTACCATTCACTGACAGTTATATTTTGCCATATCTTTATCTCCCTCTCTGAAGATGCACACATATACACACATACACACTCACTCATTTTGATCATTTGCAAGTTAAGTTGTAGACTTTCATGATATTTCATTCCTATAAAAAGGATATTCTTTTATAAAAGCAAATTTATCACACAATAAATTGCAACAGTATTTTTTAACACTGAATTCAAATTCAAATTCCGCAGATGTGCATGTAATGTCCTTTAGAGCTATCCATTGGTGTTCCAGTCAAGGGATGTGCATTGCATTTCATTTTCAAGTATGTTTAATCTCATTTATTCTTTTTTTTGTCTTTTATTATTTTAGGGCCACTACCCACAACATAGGCTAAGCATCAAATCAGAGCTGTAGCTGCTGGCCTATGCCACAGCCACTGCAATGCCAGACATGAGTCAGGTCTTTGCAACCTACGCTGCAGCTCAGGGCAACACCAGATCCTTAACCAGTGAGGCCAGGGATCAAACCTGCATCCTCATGGATCCTAGTCGAGTTCCTTAACCACTGAGCCAAGAAGGGAACTCTGAGCGGTGCATTTTGACTGTTCTTTTGATATTCTATTAGTCCCACTTTCCTGAGGCTCAGTTTACAGATATGCTGAGAATTATGATTGTCTTCATAGTCCAGAGTGAATAAGCAAGTCACTCTCTAGTCCTAAACTTTCCCTCCTGCTTTGTGGCTTGTATGATAAATTCACATTTCTTTTTTAAAAGCTTTTTATTGAAGTATAATTGATTTACAGTGTATTAATTTCTGCTGTACAGCAAAATAACTTAATTATACATATGTGCCTATATATATATTTTTCATTTTTTTTCCATTAAGTTTTATCACAGGATATTGAATATAGTTCCCTGTGCTATACAGTAGGACCTTATTATTTATTCATTCTTTATAATAGAATGGCATCTTCTAATCCCAAACTCCCAATTCATCCCTCCCTTACCACCCAAAGTTCATACTTCTTTAATAACAAATAAAAATTTTCTGCTTCAGAGTTCCCACTATAGCACAGTAGGCTAAGAATCCTACTGCAGTTGTTCAGGTCACTGAGGAGGTGTAGATTTGATCCCCGGCCCTAAACAGTGAGTTAAAGGACCTGGCATTGTCATTGCTGTGGCATAATTTGCAGCTGCATCTCAGATTCAACCCCTGCCCAGGGTTGGAATCTGAAAAAAAAGGAAAAAGAAAAAATATTCTGTTTATTGAATATCTTTCCAAATCTCCCTGAAAACAAACAAGATTTTATTGTACAATCATACCCAAATTGAGGACAGAAACTAATAACCTTAGATTTTTTTCTTTTAAAATCCTTTTTTATCTCACCACATTCATCCAAATCTGTATAAATAACTTACCCAAACTTCAATATTGAAGAAATAAACCAAATAATTAATGAATGAATGAAGATAGAACCCCATGGGGACAGAAATGCTATTTATTTTGTAAAACTCACAGCATTGAACACAAGTTAATTATATAAAACAAGTATTCAAATTGACGTGTCACATTTTTTAAGGCTTAAAAGTTCTGCCAGGATAAATTATATCTTCAAGTTTTAATAGATACTTGTCTTTCATTTTGAAATTTCAAAACCACAGCTATCTATGGTTCATCAGTGAAATTTGTCATTATTAAATCTGAATAAGTGAAGAAACATAACTTTTTCTAGGTTAAAATCCTTCTCCATAAATTCTATCCACTATTGTCCCATAACTCTCTTCATAATCCAGGTCATTGACATGAAAAACAAATTTAAACATTCAGTTAAACAAGTCTTCTCTAAAACAAATGTTTATTCATTTCTTTTTCAGCCACATTGGCATATTCCTGGGCCAGGGGTCTCCTTCAAGTCACAGCTGTGCCCTATACCATAGCTGTAGCAATACTGGATCCTTAGCCCACTGTGCTTCCTTGGGGATCAATTGAACACACACCTCCACAGAGACAACCGGGATCATTGAACCACTGTGTCATAGCAGGAACTCCTAAAATGAATATTATTTATTCCTTGCTCCAAATGTGTGCCTTTGAGTTCATTCCTGAATCCTCTAGAACCTTCAAATACCAATACTTATTAGGTGTTTTTTTTTCCTATAATACTATGAGTGTCTCACTTCTAAACATCCTTTTGTGAGTGTATGATGCTCCCATATTTAAATTCAGATTCAGTATTTACTGGGTTTCAATTAATTTCTAGTCATTGCTCTAGTAGTTGTATATTTTCTAAAACAATAAAAGGACTTCCAGTTTTTAATTTAGTTCCATTCACTTGTCAATTATTTTCAATATTTTTTTCCTTCAAAGACTTTATCAGATGATTGATGGTGATTTTTTTCAGTATCTTTTTCTCTGTATTGAGGATTGGGGTTTGAAGAGTAAAGAGAGAGAAAAAGAAGTGTAAGTAGATATTGAAAAGCCAGACACAAATGTCTATAAACCATAACATTCCATTTATATGACATTTTCTAAAAGGCAAAACTAAAAGATAAAAAGCAGAATTGTTGTTGCCAAGTGTTGGGGATCAGGGTATGAAATTGACAATGAAAGAACAAAAAGGAACATTTTAGGATAATGAAAAATCTTCTATATCTGGATGGTGGTTACATAACTGTGTACATTTGTCATAATTCATCAAACTACCCCATTAAATGGGGTGAATATTCCTCTATGTAAGTTATACCTAAATAACATTGAAAAAAATTAAAATAGTAATTTTCTGTAATGACTCAACTCAACTTTTCCATCCTAAACCCACACATTAATTCATAAAAGCTATAGATCTATGATTGTAGGCTCCAATTAAGATTTCCTAAATTTATGAAGTACCTTGTTTTACTTCTTCTTTTGGTTTGCAATAAACTTCAGTATGTTTTACCTACTGGAGAACTACTCATCTTTATAGAATCAAATGGGATATCACCTCCTCTAGAACCTGCATTCATATCTATTTGCCTGTCTATCATCTAATCCATTTAACTACCTAAATGTTTTAATCTCCCTTCTTCAACCTAACCCTATATCTCTGTAACTATTATGGCATTGCTTTTTTAATCCCCGTACTTTCTGTATTCTTTGCTAATAACAACACACTCATGGATTAATATAATTTAAAATGCTAGACTCAGTGTTTTAGGAAGTGTGTCTTAGGAATCCTGATACTCCTATCTCCTTGGTCACTGAAAATATCATCAATTGATTCCTCTAAGGAATATTCTTTAAAAACTTAATTCAAATGATTTTATGTAATATTTCTACAGATATTTTGAGCTCCTCCTCTGGATCAATTTTGTCTGTAAATTCATAATTCTAAGCAGGTATCCGCAGCTGACACAGTTAAAGTCTAATTCCTAGAGCCATTCATTGCCAGCCCTTCTAAAAGGAGCTATGACTTTGAAGGGTGATATTAGTGAAACATGCCTGTGTTTGGGGCTTAATCCTTAAACATTCAGAACAACTTGGGAAATCAAGCTACCTCCTAATAATACTGTTTCCCTAATATAGCTAAACTCAGGCCAGGATTTATTTAGGATTCTGTAGTAGAAATAATGTTTTAGGTTTAAGCTGAGATAATCACTTTCCTCTAATGAAGAGTTAGTTTCATTTTAGCCACTGTGGGAAATTTTTTTCTTGAGCCAAAATGTCTTATGAAATTATGTGTGTGTGTGTATAAAATTAATGAGGAAATGAGTGAATAAATAGGATTAATTTTGGAAATGCATGCTTTCTTGTGACAGTTTTCTTTTCTAGCTTTTCAATTTCTTCTAATGAGGATGGATTTGCCGTAGAGATATTGAATACAATGAATTAGATAAAAACATGGATAGCACCAATATTTAAATTTAGTATTCTTCTCATACAAACCACTGGATTTGATAGACGTTTCAGATATTTGAAGTCATGGAATGTTTCAAATCATCACACAGATTATGACTATGTGTGTCTGTGTGTATGTGCATGGCATCGTTTATTCTCTAGAGATTAACTTCATCTACTGCAGGTTGGTTAGCTTTGAGTTTAAGAGACCCTCAGAAAGTAGGCACAGTATCCAATGTCCACGTCCTAATAACAACATTTTCAGGACACTGATATACTGGCGGGAGAACTTGTGATATATAGCTCCTTGCATTTGGATGTGTAAAATGGACTCGATTTTGAAAATTTTGCATTTTCAATATTTATAAGAAACATATTAAGCAGATGATATTCTTATATTTATTTGTTTTATTTGAAAGATAAACTAGTTATATATAAGCCTATGCAATTAGACAAACTGATTATATGACTAAACTCTTTACTTATTCAATTATATTAGTTTAAAGATCAAGTTTGTGTATCATGGACACTATAATTAATGTTCTGTGGGTACCAAAGAAATTTTATCTTAATTGCAAACAATACTGGTGAAAGGATTAAGTGATATAATTTTTTTTTTTTTTTTTTTTTTTTTTTTTTTGTCTCTTTAAGCCTGTACCTGCAGCATATGGAAGTTCCCAGGCTAGGGGTCGAATGAGAGCTACAGCTGCTAGCCTATGCCACAGCCAGTGGAGCTTAGGATCCAAGCCACATCTGCGGCCTACAACACAGCTCACGGCAGTTGCCAGATCCTTAACCCACTGAGCAAAGCCAGGAATGGAACCCGCATCCTCATGGATATTAGTCGGGTTCGGTAGCTGCTCAACCATGACAGGAACTCCAGAATTTTCCTTTATTTTTAGAATCTAAACTCTATCATGTCAATTATAAAATTATACATAGAGGAGTTCCTATCGTGGTTCAGTGGTTAACGAACCTGACTAGCATCCATGAGGACACAGGTTCAATCCCTGGCCTTGCTCAGTGAGTTAAGGATGTGGCATTGCAGTGAGCTGTGGTGTTGGTCAAAGAGACAGCTTGGATCCCGTGTGGCTGTGGCTGTGGCGTAGGCCAGCAGCTACATCTCCAATTCGACCCCTAGCCTGGGAACCTCTATATGCTGCAGATGCTGCCCTAAAAAGACAAAAGACAAAAATAAAGATAAATAAAATAAATAAAATAAAATTACACACAGACATGTATGTAAGTACTATATATTTTTCACTCAAAACCAAAAACATAGCCCTGTATGTGACTGTGCGGTAATTTTCTCTACACTGATATTCTAACAAATACAATAATAATAGGAAGCAATTATAGTCACTTAATTATACTAACTAAAATATTACAGTCTAAATAACTGTAGGGTAAAAAAAATGTATTTTCGTTATGTGGCCCATTAGATCAAGAAGTTAGCATTTATTACTATGCTCTATTTTTTTTAAACAAACAAAAACAAGTTGTATTGGAGAAATCATTATATAAATTGAAATGTATTTTGGGTTTGTAGTTAATTATGGTTTGTTTGTTGTAACGAATTCTCTATGAATATACATAAGGCTGAATTTCCCATAATGGTTTAATTATACAGTCATTAGAAGAAGGAAATTACTAATGAAATCAGCTGTGAAATGGTAGATCATCTGCAAAACCACTCAAATTAAACCATAATATTTTAAAATTCTTTTAAGCTTTGAGGATTTTAATGTAAATTTTTAGCTAAGCTATTGTTTAATTTAAAAAATCTGTATCAATTATCAGAAGATGAAACCATTTGCATATAGTTTGAAATTGAGTTTTGTGTTAAATATAGGATTGAAAGTTTGAAATTTTAGTATTTAAGGAGTTTTCCAGCAATGGCATTTACTAATACTGTACTTCCACTTTGCCCTGTAAAGGGCTTTTTATCATAAAGTATTTAGCTTTTCACATTCTGTCCTCTTTATATTTCGCAATAAATTGTACTTATTATCAAATGCATGTTCTCTTGTCCAGATTGGGGAAACTCACTTCTCATCATCTGATCTTGTTTTCCCAGGTGAATACTTGGTGTGCGAGCGTGTGTGTGTGTGTGTGTGTGTGTGTGTGTTAAATTACATTAAGAAAATGCAGTGTTCCCTGGCCATCCATTAAATCCAGAAAATAAAATCAATCAATTAAATTTGATTCAGCAACTACTACATTCATGCCTCTATTCTGCAAGAAAATTTATAAAGATATGAATATGTCATACTGCTTGTCTTTAAGGAGATGATACTTTAGTTGGGATGCATAAAATATAGCAATTTCTATGCAATATATCAAAAAAATTTTTATCACAGATTGTTTTCATAAAAGTAATTAGTTCATGCAAGCTAAATATCATTCATCTGTGTCACAAAAATAGAGTGCAAATTACCTCATTCCATCTCTGAAAATGAAAGGACTAGAACAGTGCCTGCTGCATAGAAGACAATCAAAAATATTTGCTGATAAGAAAGAATAATTAAGTTAATAAAACATAAATAAAAAAATTAAGGAGATATATTTAGAGTTATTCAAATTGCAAGATTTTGAAAGACAAGGTAATGTGTGCTGTTTGAACCATTTTCTAGGGGAAAACGATGATTTAGGATGGCCATGAGAAATACCTATTATAAACAATTTTAGCTTATTTAATCTGAGAGTTAAACAATCATTGTTACTCAGACTCAAGTAGAAGACTTTCTATATAACACATTTAAATTCCCCATAATCCTGACTTCCTTAATTTTTGAAAGTGCATATTAAGTCATAGTAACATATAGCGTAATTTTATAAAGAAAATTATGATGATTTTCAAGTATTACAAGATACTGGCTCTTATTTCATAAACAGGGGATTCAAAATGCCTCTGAGATACACAGGTCTGAGTAAGGGCTAATGGAAATCAGGTAATAAGTGATATGTTGACCTGAGTTCTTTTCTTAGTGGACTCACTGCATTCAGACACACTCTGTGTTTATCTAGTACCTGATATCTGTATCTATATATCTATATCTATAATATACAGTACATATGCTGAACAAGAGGTAGAATTTCCACCTTTATACCTTGAACCCATAATATGAGGGCTATTGCTTTAGAAAAGTCCAAGTGTATATTCCAAAAATTTCCTTCCCCACCAGATTATTATATCAAGTAATATTCAGGGGTTTCTATTTCTTGTAAGGTTGGAAAACCAGTAATGAGATTTACCACTCCACTTAAAATAAGCAAAAAATGAAGCAGTGGTATCTATGACACTGGACATCAGATAATAAAAGGAAGTAATTTTTGAGAGATGGGAAACAAATGAGGTAAGACCTAGGGACTTGCCTCTGTGCCTTGAGACAATTTCTAGGTTGCTATGCTAGAAAGGTAGAGCCAGACAGAGTCCTTGTGTTGAGGAAAAGGAACTAACTCATTGTCTGGTGAGAGCAATGTGAATACTGTTAACAAAAAACAAAACAAAACAAAAACAAAACAAAACAAAAAACAAAAAACACCAGAGGAGAAAGTAGCACAAAAACAGACATGTGGAGCTTTAAAGAAGATCCCATTTGAGTATTCAGCTGGATGCTGATAAGTGAATGCATACGTGCCCATAAAATGTGGAAAAATACCTGGAAAATTTAGGGATAAAAATTTCCAGCAATCATACAAGGGGGAGGACAAAGAAAATGCCTTTTTTTTTTTTTAAGGGCTACACCAATGGCATATGGAGGTTCCCAGACTAGGGTTCAAATCAGAGCTACAGCTGCCAGTCTACACCAAGCCACAGCAACACAGGATTTGAGATGTGTCTGTGACCCACACCACAGCTCATGAGTGAGGCCAGGGATTGAACCTACAACTTCATGGTTCCTAGTTGGATTCGTTTCTGCTGCACAACGATAGGAACTTCAGAATGCCTATTCAATACACACACACACACATATGTATATATATATACACATATATATACACACACACACACACACATATATATATATATTGTCTTCTTGTCCTTTTAGAGCCACACCCGTGGTACATGGAGGTTCCCAGGCTAGGGGTCTAATCAGAGCGTAGCCGTCAGCCTACACCACAGCCACAGCAATGCCAGATCCGAGCTGTGTCTGCTACCTACACCACAGCTCACAGCAACGCCAGATCCTTAACCCACTGAGCGAGGCCAGGGATCAAACCCGCAACCTCATGTTTCCTAGTCAGATTTGTTTCCACTGCGCCATGGAGGGAACTCCAATACCTATTCTTAATATTCAAATTAGAAAAATTCACGGTTCATGGGTCATTATGAGAAGTACAAGGAAATTCTTGCTTTGTTATGGGGGACAATTGGCCCTAGACTGAGCCTGCTCTGGCCCCAACTAACAAGTGCATTTGAAAGGATCAAATTTATTTCACATTATTTAAGTGTGCCCAGTGTAAATCTCAAGAACATTTATAGGAATATTACTCTAAAGAATGTACAAGCCAATCAGTGGAGAATCTCAATACCTGACATCTAATCAAATATCATCTGCCTTAGAAAAAAAATAGAAAAAACATAAACCAAGATAAATAAAACCAAAATTGAAACTGACTCAGAACTAAATCATATGTTAGAATTAGCAGAGAAAGACATTAAAGTTTTCTGCAACTGAATTCCATATGTGCAAATACTTAAGTAGATATGGGGATGATATATAATGTATAAATGAAATATTTGGAGATAAAAACTACAGTGTAGGAGATGAAAACTATATTAATAGACTTAATGGTGTGTTAGATAATTCAGAAGAAAACATTAGTGAATATGAAGACATAATAAATTTTATACAAAATGAAAAGTCCACACAAACAAAATATTTTCAACAAAGAATAGGACAAGAGTGAGCTATAAAATCACACCATACAGTCAAACATACATGTTCCTGAGTATTCTGGAGAGTAAAAGGATTATTGAAGATATAATCACCAAAATTCCTCCAAAATTAATAAACACTATTCTATATGGACAAAAAAATCACTCCTTTTCTACCCTCTGAGTTTCTCTAGCTCATGCCCTGAAAATTAAAATTTTTAAAATACAGATTAACAAGAGGAGAATAGAATTTATGAACAAGAGCAGTGTACATACATGTGGGGAAAACTCAATGATGAGTAACTCAAAATGATGGTTAGCACTTGGGCATATACAGCACCTTCTGGAGAAGAGACAAGACAAAAGAAAAGGGTAAACCTAAAGGCTTTTAGGGGAAGCAAGCTGTTGCAAGGTAGGAAAATAGAGAAAACTAATGGAAAGCAAAGGCTATTTTAGTGAGGTTCGTTTGTAGATTATTCTCAGTGCCAACTTTCCATCTTCTATATGACCATAAAACTTCTATGAAAAAGAGGATTTATGTCAGTCTTCATCCCTCAGAAATTTCTGCTCTTAGTCGGATAAGGAAAGCTTTAGGAAAGCTACTTTCTGCATCTGATTGTCAGTTGCCTCTAGCTTAAAGTAAGTTATGCTGATGTGGCATATACTGAAATGGTATATTCTACCATCTCAATATCTATAATTATAGACATAGATATCCAAGAACCTCAAGAAAATCCAAGCACAAGAAACATGATGAAAACTAAAAAGGGTGCCCCATAATCAAATCATTTAAAACAAATGATAAAGAATAAAATATCTCAAAAAGTAGCCACAATAAAGACACATTTGAAAAGAAACAGAGATGAGAACAATAGCACATTACTCAAGTAAACAATGGAAGCAGAGGCAAAGTGGGGAAACTTGTTTAAAATTCTGAGGAGGAAAACTTGTTACTTTAGAAACCTATACATGGCAAAGCATCTTTCAAAAAGGAAGACGAAATGATGAATTTGTCAGAAAAGTTGGAGGAATTAAACTCTACTGGTCTCCCACTACAGTAAGTGTTTCAAGATATCTATCAGGCAGAAGTAACATCATTCTAGAGGGAAGATTCAATAAAGAGCATTCAGAAGGGTAATGTTAATGGCATACGTGTGTGTATCTATAAGCATATATTATTTTGTCTAAACAGCTTTTTTTTTTTTGGTTTTTAGGACCACATTTGCAGCATCTGGAAGTTCCCTGGCTAGGGGTTTAATTGGAGCTGCAGCTGTTGGCCTATACCACATGCCTAGCTTCATGGGATCTGAGCCACATCTGTGATCTATGCCATAGCTCATGGCAACACAAGATCCTTAATCAACTAAGCGTGGCCAGGAATTGAACCCATATCTTCTTGAATACTAGTTGGGTTCACAACCCACTGAACCACAATGAGAACTCCCTTGTAAAAGTAGTTTTAAATGATGAATGACTAATAACTAATTAAAACAATGTATGTTGCAGTTCACAATATTTGTAAAAGAACAATATATGACAATATTTCAAAAGTAGGTTTCAGGGGTGAAATGGAAGTTCCTTATTCTATTTGAAATGTGGTATAACATCAGTTAATGATGACTGAGTTAAGATTCTATTCTATAAATGTCATAAAACAACCACTAAAAACACCAAAAATGAAAAAAAATATGCAATTTATAACTGGTAGTAAAAGAAGAAATGAAGAAAACATGTTTAAAAATATGCAAATACAAAAAAAGAAGAAAACAAGAAAAAACAAAGCCCAGGTATAAAAAATAGGAAAGTATACAACAAATCCCAATCATGAATAATCAATAATCCACTTAATGTAAATAATATAAATCTAATTAAAAAGTAGATATTTTAAGATTCAATAAAATAAGGAAGCACTAACTCTGTTGCCTATGAGACATTTTTTATTTTATTTTTATTTGATTTATTTTATTTTTACTTTTATGGCTGCACCTGGGCTAGGGGTTGAATCAGAGCTGCAGCTGCCAGCCTATGCCACAACCATAGCAACAGTGGATCCAAGCCATATTTGACCTATGTTGCAACTTATAGCAACGCTGGATCCTTAACCCACTGAGTGAGGCCAGGGATTGAACCTGCATCCCCACAGACACAATTTTGGGTTCTAAACCCACTGAGCCACAATGCAAACTCCAAGACATATATACATATATATATATTTTTTTTAATTTAATTTAATTTTTTTTTGCCATATTTCTTGGGCCGCTCCTGTGGCATATGGAGATTCCCAGGCTAGGGGTCTAATCGGAGCTGTAGCCACCGACCTACACCAGAGCCACAGCAACGCGAGATCCTAGCCGCGTCTGCGACCTACACCACAGCTCATGGCAACACTGGATCTTTAACCCACTGACCAAGGGCAGGGATCGAACCCGCAACCTCATGGTTCCTAGTCGGATTCATTAACCACTGCGCCACGACGGGAACTCTGCAAGATGTATTTTAAATAAGAAAACATAAATAGATTTGGTAAAGGGGTTGAAAAATACACATGCTAACAGTGAAGGAAAAATATAGAAGTGATTCTATCAACATTTGACAAAGTATATTCACAGCTAATAGTATCAAAAAGAATAAAGAAATCTTTTCATAATGATAAAAGGGGCACTATTTAAGAACATTTAACAGTGATAAAATTTTTACTCTTATAAGAGAAATTCAAAATGCATTAAGTAACAATCTTCATGGAACTGAAAGAAATATAGACACATTTTAATATTACAGTCTGAGATTCTAATACTCATTTATCAATAATTGATAGAAAAATTTGACAGAAAATAAGTAAACGTGTAAAGATTTAAATAACAAATGTAATCAACATAATTATTTTTTCAGAATTCTCCACTGAATAACAGAATACAGATTATTTCAATTACATGAAGGACATCAAATACAGATCATATATTGGGTATAAAATTGGTTTCCACATATTTATTTATTTATTTATTGTAACTGCTGAGCCACAATGGCAACTCTTTTTTTTTTTTTTTTTTTTTGCCTTTTCTAGGGCCATACCCAGAGGTATGGAGGGTATGGAGGGTATGGAGGTTCCCAGGCTAGGGGTCTAATCGGAACTGTAGCTACCGGCCTACACCAGAGCCACAGCAATGGGGGATCAGAGCCATGTCTTCAACCTACACCACAGCTCATGGCAACACTGGATCTTTAACCCACTGAGTGAGGCCAGGGATCGAACCCACAACCTCGTGGTTCTTAGTCAGATTCGTTAACCACTGAGCTATGAAGGCAACTCCAATCTCAACATATTTAAAAGATTCAGGAGTAATCAAAGAGCCACCTCAGTTTCTACTCTTTCACAAACTTATGATTATCTGTTTTTGTTTCTGTTTTTGTCCCCCCTCCCTGGGTATAAGTCTTTGATTCCAGCACCCAGCAGACTCTTGGCTAGGGCAAAAAATAAAATAGTATTCAATTCATACATACAGTAACTAGAAGTCAATAACAAAAACAAAAGACTCTGGAAATTATACAAATATTTGAAAATTAAATAGTACACTTCTACATTGTGGAGAACAGTATGGAGGTACTTTAAAAATCTGAAAAATATGACCCAGCAATCCCACTCCTGGGCATATATCCAGACAAAAATTTCCTTTAAAAAGACACATGCACCCTCATGTTCATTGCAGCTCTATTCACAATAGCAAAGATATGGAAACAACCTAAATGTCCATCAGCAGATAATTGGATTAAGATGTGGTATATATACACAATGGAATACTACTCAGCCATAAAAAAGAACAAAATAATGCCATTTGCAGCAACATGGATGGAACTAGAGACTCTCATCCAGAGTGAAGTAAGTCAGAAAGAGAAAATACAAACACCATATGATATCACTTATATCTGGAATCAAAAATAAGGCACAAATGAACCTTTCCACAGAAAAGAAAATCATGGACTTGGAGAAAAGACTTGTGGTTGCCAAGGGGGAGGGAGTGAAGTGGATTGGGAACTTGGGGTTTAGAAGATGCAAACTATTGCCTTTGGAATGGATTAGCAATGAGATCCTTCTGTGTATCAATGGGAATTATATCTAGACATTTATGATGGAGCATGATAAAGTGAGAAAATAGAATGTGTACATGTATGTGTAACTGGGTCACCATGCTGTACAGTAGAAAAAAAAAATTGTACTGGGGAAATAACAATTTAAAGAAATAGTACACTTCTAAAAAAATAAGGTCAAGGTAGAAATCAAAAAGGAAATTAAGGCACATTTTGTACTGAATTGAAAGCGAAACAAAAATATCTCAAAGTTTGTGGGATGCCTCTTAATCAGTAATTAAACCAAAATTTACAGCAATAATAGTCTATACCTATTAGGAAAAAAAAAGTTTCAAATCAATGACCACAGTTTCCACCTTAAGATCCTAGAAAAAAAAAAGAAAAAGAGTAAATTAAATACGAAAAATAAATAAATAAAATAAATTAAATACGAAGTAAAAGAAGTAAAATAAATTATAAAGGTTAGAGTGGAAATCAATGAAATAAAAATCAAAAAACCAAAAGGCAAGAGCAAGAAAGCCAACAGTTCTTTATCTGACCTTTGTAAAGATCAATAAAGTGGGCAAGTCAGGCTGGCTGATCAGAAAGAGAGAAGAGACAAATGAAGAGTATCAGGAAAAAGTGGTGACATCACTACAAGATCTAAATATTAAATGTATAATAAATAATAGAATATTGTGAATAATTTCATTCAAATAATTAAATAAGTTAGCATGGACAAGAGCCTTAAAAGACATAAAGGAATTCCCTGGTTGCTCAGGAGGTAAAGGATCTGGCATTGTCACTGCTGTGTCTCAGGGCACTGCTTGATCCCTGGCCTGGGAAGTTTTCCATGTCACAAGCATGGTCAAAAAAGAAAAAAGTAAATAAATTTTAAAAAGTAGCAAAATAGCCTATATCATTTCAAAAAATATATTATTATCATTATTTTTATTTTTTTAGGGGTGCACCTGTGGCATATGGAGGTTCCCAGGCTAGGAGTTGAATCAGAGCTGTAGCCGCCAGCCTATGCCACAGCCACAGCAATGCAAGATCTGAGCAACATCTGCTACCATCACCTCAGTTCATGGCAATCTGGATCCTTAACCCACTGAGCAAGGCTAGGGATCAAACCTGCATACTCGTGGATACTAGTCAGATTTGTTAACCACTGTGGCATGACAGGAACTCCATAAAAAAAAATTTTTAACTAAATTATCCTCATGATGAATATTCCATTCATAAGTGGTTCTATGAGTGAATTTTTACCAAATACTTAAGGAATGCATATCAATGCTACACTAACACTTCCAGAAATTTTTTTTTAAATTAGATCCAAGATTCCTAATTTCTTCTATGAGTTTAACTTTTACTTTATACCCAAACCAGGCAAAGATGGTATAGGAAATCTTTAGATTGCTATCTCTCATGAACATAGGGGCAAAAAATTCTGAAAAAATTTTAGTAAAGCAAATCCGACAGTACATAAGATGAATATGATATCATGACCATGGGGACTTCATCCTAGGAATATAAGCCTGCACTGACATGCAAAAATCAATCAAAGTCACCATATTGACAAATTTAAAAAAAAGAATATCATCTAAGTAGGCATAGATAATAAAGAAACACACACCACATGTTTCGAAAAGAGTGAATTTAAAAGAAAGTACAGAGAATTGCAAAGTCTGGAGTTGTAACACTCATGTTATTCTTCCTTTAGCTTTCTTTTTCTTACCTCTAAGTTAATTAACTTGGTACACTTCCGAGATGTTTTCCTGGTTTAGTATCTTGTTACATTTTAATTACTTTAAAAGTAGAGTTTTCGGAGATTTTTGATGTGAGACTGATTTCTAGATCAGCAACTCCAACATGCATGTATTGGACTGTGGTAAAGTTTTCACAGGTCCACAGTTAAATATAAATATAGAATAAGAAAAAAAATTGTCTATAAAACACTCAAAGCTATAAAGGCATTTAATTTTTAAAACAATTATACTTAATTCTGAGGGGTTTTTTTGTTTTTTGTTTTTGTCTTTTTAGGTACGCACCTACGGCATATGGAGCTTACCAGGCTAGGGGTCGAACTGTGCAGCTGGCAGCCTATACCACAGCCACAGCAATGCAGGACCTGAGCCATGTCTGCGAACTACACCACAGCTCACAGCAAAGCTGGATCCTTAAACCACTGAGAGAAGCCAGGGATCTATCCTTTGTCCTCATGAATAGTAGTCACTGAGCCACGATGGGAACTCTGGAGATTATTATTTTCTAATTCATGTTGTCAGTGTAATTCCTTTTATGAAAACCTAATACTGATAGAGAAAACATTTTTATTTCCCTACTTTAAAAAAAATTAAGAACTTGTAACCATATGTCGGTTTCCAGAATAATTTTTTGATAATTTATTGGTCCATAAAACTCAAAATGTGGGAATTTGTGCTAGTTCTGATAATGGAAACATTTCTACAAGCTAGGCCAGAGCAACTGCAATTTTGTGCCCTGTTGAACTCAAAGGAAAGTGTAGGGAGTTTGGGGTTGATAGATGCAAACTATTACATTTAGAATGGAAAAGCAATGGGGTCCTACTGTACACCACAGGGAACTATGTCTAACTCTTGATTAGAACATAATGGAAGATAGTATTAAAAAAAGAATGTATGTATATGTATGATGGTCACTTTGCTGTACAGCAGAAATTGAAGGAACATTGTAAATCAACTGTAATAATTTTGTTTAAAGGTAAGTTGTGTAACACACAGGACTAACTTTCACCAGTTTCTGGTTCATTGTCACTTTAGGATATATAGCAGGATATAACTTTCTGCTTTGTAGTTAGGTGTGGCTAAATAAGTAACAGTGTTCAATCTACTGAGTATAAGATGTCATGTGCCTTTTTCGGACTCACATACATACAAATAATAATGACTGTCGAATCTCAGCTCCCCAGTTGTCTCTGGCAAAGCCTGAAGAATAGCACTGTGATGGTGACATCACAATGTGAGACTGATGATTTCATAAGTGACCCTGCTATCCACATCCAACATATAGCCTGAGTGATCCCTAACATTTTCTCATTTTAAGATTGATAGTGTAGCATAACCTGGCCTATAAGTACAGATATACTTTAAGCAAATCAGTGTGGGTCCCTGGAGTTGTTTTCACTACTTTATTATTACATGAATCTCAATCCCAGAAAATCACAATTTTCAATTAATTCAGCCTTGCTGTATAGATGGCTTCTTCTTCTTATTTCAAATGACTATTGTGGCTTTCATTTGAGTTATTTAAATACCTAACTAAATGACTTGAAAATCACAACTACGATTGGTGAGTGAAAAATATAGGACAATATTATTCTCATTCCAGGAGCATAATTAGTGTTCTCTTTCCCCTCAAACAAGTCTTTGTAAGACCATTTATGTCTAGCTTAAAAAAAAAGTTCAAAACTTTATAATTTTCACTTATTTAGTTGTATAAGAATGACCTAGACTTACTAGATAAACTTGACACTTCCGTGGTTATAAATAAGGTAAATGGGATCAGCAGTGATTCCCTGGGTAATGTAATAATAGTAAAAACACCCCTCCAGAGAACTCTTTCTTAAAGTACTAACTTAAACTGTAGGTAATTACAACTTAGGCCCTTGGAACAATCTTCTCTTACCAAAAGATACTCAAAGGAAAAAATTTCTTCTCAGGTCATAGAAGAAGTAATATAAGATATACATGTTCCTCCCAATAAAACAAGCTTAGGACACATAGGGCATTTACCGTGTTGTGTTTAGTTCATTTAATCACGTTTCAAAACGGGGACACAACCTTGTAAATGCAACTCTTCCACATGATTTCTTTATAAACTTTCTCTGGGCTGTTTCAGTAAGGGCCTAGAATATAGTTCGGTTTTCCTCCTGCTCTTACTAGGTTTATAACTACAGGCAATTAACTCAACATGTTTAGACTTCAGTTTCCCCATATATAACATAGAGAAGACAATGTGATTTTTCTTAAAATGTTTGACTCAAATAATAGTAACAGAAATCACTCTGTAAGATAGACAATATGTAATTATATAATTAAACTTTTATACAGTTATTTGAAAAACTTTAGCGAAAACTTAAATCTTTTTTTTTTTTTTTTTTTTGCTTTTTTTAGGGCTGCACCCACAGCACATGGAAGTTTCCAGGCTGGGTTGAATTGGAGCAGCAGCCATTGGCCTACACCACAGCCACAGCAACGCCAGATCCGAGCCATATCTGCGACCTATACCACAGCTTATGGCAATGCCAGATCCTTAACCCATTGAGCGAGGCCAGGGATCAAACCTTCGTCCTCATGGATACTAGTCAGATTCGTTTCCTCTGAGCCATGATGGGAACTCCAAAAATCTTAAATCTTAAATAATTCATCTCCAAATAGAGACAAAGGAAAGACACTAATTTGCCCAAGGCTGCATATTTATTGAATGCCAGAAATTAGAGTGAGACCTAACTTACTTAACTGTCATAGTAGCATCTCCATCCGTTATTATGCAGTAGGTTTTCTTCACTTTTTCTCTCTTCCTCTTTCTCTCTTTCTCTCCCTCTCTCTTTACATGTTTCTTTCTTTCATCTTTCTTTCCATCTTCTCTTCCTTCCTCCCCCCCTCTCCTTCCCTCCCTTTCCTGCTTGCTAGCTTTCTTTCCCTCTTTTCCTTCTTCCTTCCTCCCTCTCTCTCTCCCTTCCTTCTTTCCTTCTCTCCTTCCCTCCTTTGTACTTTAGGAGAATTTCTAGGTTTACAACAAAATTGAGAGAAATGTACAGAGATTTCTCAAATATCCCCTGTCCTCATGCCTGCATGACCTCCTACATTATCAACATCAACATCAACAGGAGGGTACATTTTTTTACCAAGGATGAATCTATGGTTACATATAATCACCCAAAGTTCATAAATAATCTTAGGGTTCACTCTTGGTATTGTATATTCTGTGACTTTTGACAAGTGAATAATGACATACATACATCATTGTAATACCATACAGATATTTTCACTGCTCTAAAAAATCTCCTGTGCTCTGCCTATGCATCTCTCTCCTCCCCAACCCTACAATCACTGACCTTTTTATGTTCTCCATATTTTTGCCATTTTCAGAATGTCCTATAGTTGGAGTCAATATGTAGCTTTTTTGAATCAGTTTCTTTCATTCAGTAATACACATTTAAAGTTCCTCCATATCTTTCTATGGCTTGGTAGTGCATTTCATTTAGCCATAAATACTATTCCATTGTCAATGTGTACTGTCCTATCCCTTACTAAAGGGTATCTTGGTTACTTCCAACTTTTTTTTTTTTTTTTTTTTTTTTTTGTCTTTTTTCCTTTTCCAGGGCCGCTTCCCACAGCATATGGAGGTTCCCAGGCTAGGGGTCAAATCGGAGCTGTAGTCTCCAGCCTACACCAGAGCCACAGCAATGCCCGATCCTTAACCCACTGAGCAAGGCCAGGGATCGAACCCGCAACTTCATGGTTCCTAGTCGGATTCGTTAACCATTGCGCAACGACGGGAACTCCTACTTCCAACTTTTGACAGTTATTTTTAGGGTGATGAAAATGTGCTGGGAATTATCAAAAGGTAGTTCTCTAAAATATGGAAAGTAACATGCAATTTAGAGCTTGGTGACTATCAAAAAAGGAAACTGAGAGGGAACTGGTGTTTTAAGTATCCTACTAAATCCAACAAGCAAGAGTTCATTCCAGAAGTGTCAAATAATTTGATTTAATTGTTTTATATACAGAAAGAATAAGAAAGTGCAACAGAATATTTCTTTACCGAAAATTTTTCAGTGTGTGTGTTGAAGCTGATCTTTTACAGTGGCGCATTGTTTTGGAGTTTTGCTATTAGTCTTCTATTAGGCATTCTCTCTTGCCTAACCTCAAGAACTTTGAATACTTTCATATTTTCACATTTCTGGTAGCACAGGGGTCCAACTCACCTGCCCTTTCATGTCCTCTTTTAGACTTCTGCTAGATGATGACTAATCTGAAAAATCTGCAAAAACAGTGCTAAAAAAGTAATGACTCATATTCTAACAACTTACATTCCCTCAACATCAGGCTTCTTGCTTAATACAATTGCATTTTATTGCCCACAACAAAATTCACATTCCTATAGTCAATGGACAAAATGCAGAAACTATAAGGAAGGGAAAAAAATGTCTCTTTTCTATTGATGGTTATGAACAGCAACACTTTGATACTGAGACATTTTTAGGTTAATATATGTTTTTTATATTTTAATGATTTTTATTTTTTCCATTTTAGTTGTTTTACAGTGATCTGTCACCTTTCTACTGTATAGCATAGGTTAATATTTTAATAGTGAACAGTGGTGAAAAACATATGATTGGGAGTCAAACTGACTGGCGTTTGAATGTATTTGGGGACAAATACTTGATTACTCTAAATTTTAGTTAATGTAATATTAAAAATAAAACCCAACTCTGTCATCTATAGTAAAAAATAAGTAATGTGAAATATACAAGAAACTACCAGATTTTTTTGCAAAAAACAAAGTTTGTAATATGTTTTACATCATCATTACTCTAGCTTTATTAATTCTAGTATCCTTATTTGTATACACAATTGTTTATTCTTCTATGTAGTACTACAACAATACTATTTATAGTGTATCTTTATAAAATCAGAATTTGTAAGGGATTTTTCCATTATGATCTCCTTCCTTTTATTTATTTATACTTCCACCTTGCTGCACAATGCATGGAATAAAATACTAGCCTCTAACTCACCAGAATTGCTGCAACTATTTCTTATGCCTAATTCTTTTAATGTTATGCTAATGAAGAATTAATGTACATTAAGTCTTGTGCATTCCAAGTGACACACTTACACATAAATTCTAACACTTTACAGATGAGTAACAATCATCCATGAATTCTTCTCACCATGAATTTTTACCTGAGGGTCATAAGAAACAAAAATCCAGAATAACTAGCCATTTGATTTGCATATATAACAATTACATAGCCATAATTACTATGTTTTAATTGATAAAGGCATAGTAAAATTCAAAAAAATGCAGGCACTTCCATTAAGAAAATCACAAAACTCCACTGAAGGAAGTTATCAGAAGACTTACTCTGAGATAAGGAGCTATGATAGAAACTATTGTATTAAATCTTCCTACATTAATCTGCAATATAAATTCTACTCAGTATCTCAAGTAATCATTATTGTTTCCTCAAAATTTTTCTAATGTTATTCCTGAGCAAAAGAGTTAATATCAAGGAATATACCAATAAAAGAGAAAAAGTAGTATATTTCCTTACAGACATCAATCTATAGTGTAGAGCTGTATTAATTTATGGGCTATTGTAAAAATGAAGTAACTAAGATTAGTGTAAATATTTGAGTAGTCAAATCAAACATAAGTGAATTTAATATATAAGAATGTAGAAATTTCAGTCAGTGGAAAAGTTTCAAATTCGGAAAAATATCTTAATTTTTGGTAGAAGTTTGGAGAGTGAAAACTAACACATTTCAACATGATACAATATGTAACATACTATATGGAATACTATATATATGACTATATGGAGCTACCTTATTCCTTAATAAAATTGATGTCCTTATATATTTATAATAAAATTTATAAATATGCTGACCCTTTTAGAAAAGACACAAGTAAATTTTTTAAAAAATAGTGTGGATGAAACCTTTCCATATATGCCGTAAAGTCAAAATCTTTGAAGAAAGCAATTAAACTGACAACATATTTATTTAAATTTTCAGTTTCAAAAACATGCTTTAAAGAATGTCAAACAATAAATAGAAACTTTGATATAACATCTTTTTACAATATTACAATAATGCATCGGCACCTTTAGTATAAGAAAAGCATTTATAAATTAATAAGAAAGTAGATAAAATCAAAATAAAATTGGGCAAATGACATTGATCCAAGGATTATATTTGTCAACATTTTAAAAAATATTTAACTTCACTAAATATCAAGGGAATTTAAATAAAAACAAATATTTCTAAGCTTAGAATATTTATTGTTTTTCTAAAATAAATATTCAAAAAAAAAACAAGGAAATCACAGAGTAGAAAGTGACATCACTGCAAATAACCCACTGTATAAAAATTATTAATATGTTAATGAAAATCTTTCAATGCTGTAGCTTGTGTGTGTGTGAATTTATGAAAAGAAGGTAATATATGATAATATGCTTTTATTTATATTTGCTGTGAGCTGTGGTGTAGGTCACAAATGTGGCTCAGATCTGACATTGCTGTGGCTGTGGCACAGGCTGGCAGTTGCAGCTCTGATTCGACCCCTAACCTGGGAACTTCTATATTCCGTGGCTGCAGCCCTAAAAATGAAAAAAAGGAAAAAGAAAAAAAATGCTGACAATGGATGGTAGTGATCTTTATGGTCACTGATACAATATTTAAAAACAAGTACTATAGAATTCAGGGGAAGAAGCATATCCAGAGGAAGTTGACATCCAGGAAATAATTGCCAACATCTAGTAATGCTATTTTCTCTTTTTTAACTTAATGTTCATCTTCCTGAACTTCTTCTATTCATGATAAAAGCAAGTAGTAATAAATAGACAATATCTGATGATCATTCTGTCCCTTCTTTCTGCTACATCATTTATCTTGCTCCAAAAGAATCTCCCATGGAGAAAAGTCTCTTTAATGTTTCAAAGCAAATTGGCTGGTTGCATAAAATAAAACTCTAGTTTCCCTTGTGTAGCTTATTCTTTATAGAACTGGCTGAACATCATTACACTGGGGCAATGGTAACTGGTAATGATAAATAGGATTGAGAATAAATCTGAGATATTATTCATTATAATTTCCATGATTAAACCACAATTTTAGTAGTTGAATTTCAAGGATTCATTCGTCTGCTACCTCCTGTTGGATTATTCACGGGGTCGCTGTGATAAACACGTATCCCTTATTGGTGTGCACCTCCAGACGTATTAGTGAAGAAGAAAGGCTTCTTCTGACTACATTTGCTGGTAGAGAGCACTGCTGATGGAGATGTTACACCAAGTCATTAGGTTATACATACATCTAACTGCAATAAATAAGGTAAATACCCTATTTTCAGCACTGTGAAAAATTGTCTTTCTAAAAACGCTTGAAAAGTGTGTTGCTTTGAAGTTTGATCAGGAAAAGTAAATGTTTGGGTTATTTCACTTATTGAGTACAAATTTCTTCATTATTTGTTAATAGGCTGAATCATGCCTAGATTGAAGAGGTTATTAACATGTTCTTGTGTTTCTTCTTTTTTTCTCATTAAAATTTGAAGTGGTCAGTTGACAATGCCTTCAGTTTATCCTCACAGGAAATGAAGTTTCATCAACTAAGATTTTTTCTTCAAAGGTTTATTATCTACATGAAACTGAATAACTAAAACCTTTATAGAGTTATGAAAGATTATTTTATTCAATATATCAAATTTAATATTCCAAATAATTTCACAAACAACATACTTATATTACAATGCAATCTACATTATTCTGTGTTATGGAGTTATTTATAATGTCAGGAATAAATTTGATTCAAATATTTTTTTAATATACATAGTTGCTGCAGTCCGTGGATATTCATGTTTACTGTTATTTATTCAGTATTTATTATGACAGTATTAATAATTCATTTTATATTAAATCATTCTAATTTAGAAATATTAATTACAGCATCACTTTGTGTAATGAAATATATTTTTAATATAACTGACTGACAGAAGTCATAATCATATGAAAATACTAGATTTTATACTGTTTTTTTTACAATGCTTACTTTATCTGAAAATGAAAATTCAGATATTGTCATGCTCAAATGACAGTCTTATTGCCATTACTGAATATGTTATAATAATTAGATATTATCATGCCAACATTACACCCTTAATCTTTGAGCAAATGTTCATTTATCAATGACAGAAGTGATGATGATTAGTTCTGGAGTTAAAACTGAAGCCAGGAGTTCCCGTCATGGCTCAGTGGTTAACGAATCTGACTAGGAACCATGAAGTTGCAGGTTTGATCCCTGGCCTTGCTTAGTGGGTTAAGGATCCGGTGTTGCCATGAGCTGTGGTATATGTCACAGACGTGGCTCAGATCCCATGTTGCTGTGGCTGTGGTGTAGGCCAGCAGCTGCAGCTCCGATTCAATCCCTAGCCTGGGAACCTCCGTATGCCATGGGAGCGGCCCTAGAAAAGGCAAAAAAGACAAACAACAACAACAACAACAAAAAAAAACTGAAGCCAAAGAAAATAATTTGGCCAAATATTTAAGACCAGTATCTAACATTGATGTAAAAAAACATGCATTTGAAAATAGTCTTGCCCACACAAACTTTATGGGATTCAGGAAGAGAATCCATAATTGAAGAAATGTTATAATGAAAGACGTATTTCCAAATAGGAGTATATTATTCTATTTCTTCAAGCTTATTTGGCAATAAAGTTGAATAGACATCTATGAGAAATAACTGGAAGAAAATCAGTGTATATCGATTACAATTTTGGCTGGTGAATGTTTTATCATTATATAAATGCTTTAAAACTTACATAAATTGGTCCTATATAGATCACCCCATGATGTTTTAATAATTCTCAATTAATTTTAGTAATTTTAATAGAGCAATTTTATTTTCTTAATAAAAGTCTGAATATCTAACCACCTTCAAGAACTGATTAGGATGGACTACCAAATTATAATTGCCATAGTAATTTTAATTTCCACAATGTAGATCCTGGCCCACCCTTCTGTGGGCCCTTTGCATGAGCAATTCTTTCTTAACCACTACTCTTGTATTTGGACTTCACTTCCTTTGAGTAGCAGGGTTAAGAGAGGTAGAAAGTTTCCAGGAGACAAAGGTGGAGCATGCTATCATTTGTGAACAAAAGCAGATTATAAATCACTTTTGTGCCATAATTTTGCCTCCTCCGGAAAGGGGCTACCTGTTGTTTAAAATCCCACTTGGTAAGTACTTTAGAAAAATCTCGTACTTTACCCAATATGACTATTTATGCGATAGCTCAATATGATCTTGGTGAGTTATTTAGCCACTTCATGTTACTGTTGGTTCATCTGCCAAATGGAAGTGATAAGGATAGTTTATATCATAAGCATGTTGTAAGAATTACAATTGCTATCATGATAAGATCTGAGAAAATTTTTGACTTTTGTAAAATTCCATTAAATATAGGTGACCGTTATATAATTATATAATAACTATAGTTGTCATAATTCATAAAATATTCTGGCCTTGAAAGAGTTGCTTTTAGTTATCAGTTTGATAGAGATGGAGTAGAATAGTTACACAGGTAGTTGCAGAAGTCCTAATAGGGGGCCTTAGACAGAGAGGGAAACCTGGGGAACTCTGGGAGATCACTGTAAGTTAATAATTGCTCAAGAAAGCCATATGAGCCAGAATGAGCCAAGCTTGCTTAACTACAAAACCACAGATAAAAGCACGAGGTATGCCTCAGGTCAACAAAATGAGGTCTGCATTCACGTTCAGCAAGACAATGACCCTTAGGAGCAAGAGAAAAAGCTTCTGCTGATTCAAATAAGCACCATGACAATCCTAGTTTGACCTTGTAGGGTCAAATACTCTCTTACCAGCTATCAAGAAGGAGCTACTACAAGAAGAAAGAGGAAAAGGTCACCTTTGTCCACTCCCCACTTCCCCTGGATTATAAAAATAGAGCCCACCTAATCTTTGGGGCAGAGTCTTCTTGCCTGCTTACTTGCATCTCTCACAAGCATTTTATCTTAATAAAACTATTGTTGCCCATCACTTGGTCTCTTGATGAATTCTTTCTGTGCTGAGGCACAAAGAACCTGAACCTTAGTGTGTCTGGACACCTGGGTGTGTGATTCTAATTTAAAAACTGTGTGTTCAAGTCCCAATCTGGGTTTAGGCTGGGTTCCAGTCCAGCTATGTGTGTTCAAGTCCTAATCTGGGTTCTGGCTAGGTTCAAGTCATAAGTGTTGTCAGTTTCAAGTTTATCAATTTTATTTAAAATTTCACCAAATTACAAGCCAAGGAGTTGATGAATACTGTAGGGAGCATAAGGACCTTCTAAAGATATCCACATTCTAACCTGTCTATTTGTAACTTACATGGCAAACAGACTTTGCAGATATGATTAAGCTTAAGGAACTTGAGATGGGAAAAGTATCCTGCATTATTCTGGTGAGCCCAATCTAATCACACAAATCCTTAAAGCAAAGAAACTTTCCTGACCGTAATCAGAAAGAAATATAATAACAGAAGCATGGCCATGTAAATGCCACTGTTAGAAAAACTCATTTTGTTGCTGACTTTAAAGGAGGAAGGAAAGGGTGCAAACAAAGGAATTGAGGAGCATCCAGAATCTAGGAAAGTTGAAAGAAAAGATCTTATAGAGCCTCTAGAAAAGAAAAACAGACTTGGTAACACCTTGATTTTAGCCCAGTAAGACCTGTGTTACACTTGTGACCTACATAATTATACCATAACAGCTCTATATTGAGTCATTAAGTTGGTGATCATTTTTTACGGCATCAATAAAAAACAACAAATAAAAGAATGAAGTGTCTTTGGCTTGAGATCTATTCTTGGGTATACAGGATTTGGTCATGGTTCATATGGTTTATAGCATTAGATTTTTCTGGAATTCTGATAATGAACTTTTGTATTGGAAATAGAACCAAGAGGATGTGTGTGTGTATGTATGTATGTATGTGGATAGATAGATAGATAGATAGATAGATAGATAGATAGATAGATAGAGTTGAACCTTAAACAATATGAATTTGAATAGCATCGGTCCATTTGTATGTGGATTTTTTCCCCATAAGTATATTCTAAGCCCTCCTTAGTTGCAGGTTTTGAATCCACAGATTCAACCAAACTCAGAGCAAAATTTCCATCTGTGATCCATTCAATCTGTGACTGTGAAACCCACAGAGATGGAAGTCCAACTGCACTTCATATTTTTGTAAGGGACTTAAGCATCCACAGATTTTAGAATCCACCATGGCTCTTGGAACCCATCCTCCATGGATACTAAGAAACAGACTGTATGTACATAAAATATTGGTACAAAAACATTTCTGTGAGGCTGAAAACAGAGGTGAGGTATAGGTATTTATGGATGGTCTTGCTCAACCAACTGAATCCAGTGAATCCAGTGTTGTCTCTAGTTACTGGATTATTCCATTTCCTTGTTAACTGTTCCTTTCTTTTGTAATAGGGGCTGGATAAACACTTAAACTTAGTCATTTTAGTTCTGGTCTGCCCTGCTACTTTCAGAATTTCCATTCTGCTACACACAGAGCAAGTAAGTGAGTGCACCAGCCCAAGTGACCTGCAGAGAAGATCCCTTATAATCAGTGAATATATTCTCTTTGATGTTCCCAATGCATACAAACATAGGATGGTAAAAATCTGAATAATTTATCATAATCAATATTCTGTGTTTCTGGCTACAGGCAAGGTTACAAGACAGGTAACAAGGGCAATCATCAAAGAGTGTTTTCCGTAAATTAAATAAAAAGATGGTGGTTGGAATATATGCTTGCTAACATGCTGTGAATGTTTAGACACTGGGTAAGCACAGCTGGAATGGATGTACATCAGCTCAGGCCAACCTCTCTTACATGCAACAAAAGCCAGAACTAGTTTAGGCCTGTTTCCATAGAAACTATAGATTACTGAAGTTGTCAGCCTTGGTTGAGACTGTCTTGAAAACTCAACATTAGAAAGAACGTTCCATAGAAGTTTAAGAATATTTTAAAAGGACATAAGTTTTAGGATTTAGTATAAAACTGTTCAATTTCTTGGTGATTTTATGCCTAGATATCTCTCTTATCCCTCCCATCTCTACTACTTTGTCCAAGACACAATTGAATTTGAAATGAACTCACTTATGATCATCAGCTAACAAAATTCCATGTATCTATAATTTTATCTGCCTAACTACTAATGGATTTTGCAAAAAATAAAAATTAAATTAAAAAAATATATATATTCTCAAGCAAAGGGACCAAAAAAAAAAAAAAATTCCTGATATCCTGTTTTCCAGAGTTCCCAATATGATGCAGGGGGTTAGGAAACTGACTACAGTAACTCAGGTTGGTGCTGAGATGCTGTTCAACTCCTGGCCCTGCAGAGTTGGTTAAGGATCCAGTATTGCAGCAGCTGTGGTGTGGATCACAGTTGTGACTCAGAATCCATCCTTGGTCTGGGAACTTCCATATGTCTCAGATGCAACTAAAAAAAAATAAATAAATAATTGTCCTGCTTTAAACTAGTGATTTCTCATTTTGATGAGAGTAATCATCAAAACCCTGACTGGCTCATGGTATGCCCTGTGTATATAAGGTATGCCCTTCTGTCCTCTGGTATGCTTCTTTTCTGCCTTTTCTGTAGTTTTTTCAGTTTCCTAATTAGAAGTCATTCAGTTCAGCATTTTATTTATTTGTAAATTTTTTTTCTTTTTAATGATTTTTATTTTTTTCCATTATAGCTGGTTTACGTGTTCTGTCAATTTTATACTGTACAGCAAAGTGACCCAGTCACACATACATACAAACATTATTTTTTCTCACATTATCGCAAGTGACTAGACATAGTTCCCAGCACTATACAGCAGGATCTCATTGCTTATCCATTCCAAAAGCAATAGTTTGCATCTTTTAAACCCCAAGCTCCCAATCTACTTCACTCCCTCCCCCTCCCCCTCCCCCTTGGCAACCACAAGTCTATTCTCCAAGTCCATGATTTTCTTTCCTGTGGAAAGGTTCATTTGTGCCATATATTAGATTCCAGATATAAGTGATATCATATGGTATTTGTCTTTCTGACTTACTTCACTCTGGATGAGAGTCTCTAGTTCCATCCATGTTGCTGCAAATGGAATTGTTTTGTTCTTTTTATGGCTGAGTAGTATTCCATTGTGTATATATACCACATCTTCCTAATCCAGTCATCTGTTGATGGACATCTGAGTTGTTTCCATGTCTTGGCTATTGTGAATAGAGCTGCAATGAACATGCGGGTGCATGTGTCTTTTGAAAGAATGTTTTGTCTGGATATATGCCCAAGAGTGGGATTGCTGGGTCATTTGGTTGTTCTATGTATAGTTTTCTAAGGTACCTCCAGACTATTTTCCACAGTGGTTGTACCAATTTACATTCCCACCAAGAGTGCAGGATGTTTCCCTTCTCTCCACACCCTCTCCAGCATTTGCTTTTTGTGGACTTATTAATGATGGCCATTCTGACTGGTGTGAGGTGGTATCTCATGGTAGTTTTGATTTGCATTTCTCTAACAGTTTAGCATTTTAACATACTCTCTTCCAAATGTAAATCAGTTGCCCAGACCTGAAAAGTCCTGGTCTCCTCCCAAACAATGCTGTCCTTCACCTTTTCCTTGTTATCCTCTACTCATTCTTTAGAACCCAGTTTATATATCATTTCCTCAGGAAAACCTACCCAGACTCCTCAAACTAGGTAGAAATATTTAGAAATTTTATTCAACAAATAAAATGTCACATTTGCTTATATGAGTATTTGGCAATTAGTGGTGTGCTAAATTTCTTACAAAATTAGCTCTCTAAATGTAATTATTTTCTGTATATATTTATCTTTTTACACATGCAATTTTTTCAGAAATATTAGAAAATACAGTGCATAGAATTCACTATTATACATTTTAATTGGAAGACTTTGCCTCCTCTAATAGAATTTAAGAAATCAAAATATAATGTATAAAACAAAATGCATGTTATATTTAACATGAATATATACCTTGGAGTTAACTTAGCACTAAGTTTTTATAGAAGTAAATAGTTCTAGATTTCTAGATTCAGAAAAAAAAATATGATGATCTTATAGAGCTGTCATGCTGGTTACCACAGACCTCTAAACTGTATTCATGACAAGTAATTCATGACAAGTAACTGGCCTCGAGAATTCAATCTCACAAGCTTTTGCTGGCAGCTATAAAGAGAAAAATTAATTTTAAATACTATATCAAACTTATACCTCTATCACTTCTACTTAATGGCCCTAATTTGACTGTCTTTCTGCAGAATAAGTAAGTCTGTGAGTACTTAAAATAACTGAAAGCACAGCTCACCCCCCCATTCTATCTTTTCTTCTCCAATTTAAAAATTCCTTATATGTTCCAAGTTATCCTTCCTATATGATACAGTTCTGGTTAAATTAGGCTTATAAGAGAGTGTCTGAAATTGAATTTAAGATTTTTTACAGAGTTATATCTATTCAATATCCAGTTGATACATTTATGCTCTGTATCAGTTGGGCAACCACTGATGACTTAAATTGATTGTGACCACATCACAATACAGATGTTGCTAATTTATTTGTCAACTGAAATGTTATACATTGCAGTATTTAAAATCATATATCTGCTCTTTTGCTGATTTTTAAGTTCTGCATGCAGGGCCTTGTTTTCCTTCTTCAACGTTTGGATTTTTCTCTGGGAATTTTGTAGCTATAAATTTGTGTCACTCTATATGTTTGTTATACCATCTTTGAGCCATATGTACATATCAGCAATAGTAATTCCAAACCAGCTGTAGAGACTCAGATATTTTAAACTATTGCTATGAGGAGTTCCTGCTGTAGTGCAACGGGATTGACAATGTCTTGGGATCACTGGGACACAGGTTCAATCCTGGCCAGGCACAGTGATTAAGGATCCAATGTTGCCACAGATGCAGGTTCTGCTGAAACTTCAGATCTGATCTGGCCAGGAAATTATATATGCTGCAGGGCAGCCAAAAAGAAAACAATAAATAAACCACTGCATTAAAGAAAATTGTGGGAGAAATTGACCAAAACATTTGTTGACCAATACATTTATTTTTAATTAAACAATTTTAATTAAGTTTTGTTTTGTTTTGTTTTTTTGCTTGCAGATGACTGGCTAAATCACCCCTTGATGTCCTTTTTCCTTGATATAGATAACAAACATATTGAGTATGTGCATTTCAGATTGTTTTCTATTTATCTACTCAATTGTATGATGTGCCCATATACAACATGAATTTAAATCTGTCAAAATCTCTATGTTTCTTAAACATTTCTTTGGCTGCCATTTGGCAATTATGTAATTAACTGAACCACAAATGCAAATTAAAACAATCTTGATACTTTTTATCCACATACATTTTTTTTCTTCCAAATCTATGTGCCCAAAAGATCTAATGACACAAATACCTATTAAATAGAGCAGTTGAGTTCAAGTGGAGACTTCATGTGGTCAATTAAGCAAGATATTATTTTTTTCAAAGCTTTCAAATATCCTTAAGCTGAAAATGTTTTATTAAAGGGGTTATTTCCCTTTTAGTGACTGAAATATTTCTGGGCTTCGAAGGCATATTCAGTCCTTAAGGGCTCCTTAGAGAGAATGAGTGACCTTTATCATTAAAGCACTAAATGAGAACACCATTGGCATAGCTGTATTATCATAAAACAAATTTAGAAACCAGATTTCTAAAAGGGCACGGAATTGGCATAATGGAAAAGGCCAAGTATGAGTCCTTGTGGATTTTTCCCACATGTTGAGGAGAGTAGAGATCAACTGGAGTGGGACCGATTTCCTCTTTTAGAAATTGCAGCAAATTGAGTATGAGATTATGAAAATAGGATATCGTTGCCGAGGCCACACACCAGCCATACATACAGGTTATTGTGGTTTAAATTCTCTACAGGTCAAGGGTGACTGATTCAATTCTAAACACTTCACCACCACTCAGTGACAAGTCAGTGAGATAAAAAGCAGCTGACTGTAGAAGATAAAGTTTTCATCACTTCCATGTGAATAGCAAACACTAAGTTTTAGCAAAACAATACACTTTTATGCAAAAAAATCGTGAAATCACTAGCTATAACTTTATAACTTTATAACTTTATATTATTTAAAATACACAGAATATAAAATATTATTTAAAATACACAGAATATAAAAGATCGCTATAGCATAGATAAGTATGTTAATATATTCATTTATTCTTTCCAAGCAATCCAAACCACATGTGGTCTCACACACACACACACACACACACACACACACACACACACACAGGGTCAGAAATATTCACCCTAAAATGTCAGTGTAATTTCTACTGTGCCTGTAGTTACCAAGATTGTGGAATTTAAACTAAAAGTGTAGGTGTGGGTACCTGTGAGAACAGCTATATTAAGTTGCTTACAAATTAGATTTTGTAAGATTACCAGTTTCAGACTATCAGTTCCTTGAGGCTTTTCTTTTTAATGTTGAGTAATCGGGGCTTAGTATGCATTACATATTTAGAATAAACTTTAAAAAATAATAATTATAGTTTAAGGATATAAGAATTCAGAATTTGAGCAAAAAATTAAATGGCTGTAGGTACCCAGTTATAACACAATCATTTAGGATTAATGAGAATTAAGAAAAAACTTTCAGGTAAGCAGACCTAAGTGAAAGTAGGAACAAATAAAATGAAGAGTATGATTTTGTTAGGTGTGATATATGATGCTCTTGCTTTATGTGAGTACTTAATAGTTCTTCAGCAGATAATTAAAAGGTCAAGGAAGACAACTTCAAATCATTTAAATCTTAATACTTTTAAATGTCTATTGAATGAATTGAGAAAAGTCCTAAAATGCCACTTGATAGATATGTGAATATATACGTGAAGGTGGTTTATACCAATGTCACTATTAACTCAAGGAAAGTATAAGACTGAATCTGGACACTGAATTTTTTTTAATAGTATTTGTTTGGCATTCTCAATCACTGTCTCTTATACTATTACAAACAGAGCTGCTACAAAATCTTCATGCTAGTAGCCTCAAGATTTATGTTAGAGTTTGCTGCAATAACCAGGAGTATGTTTGAGGAATCTTAAGTACACTTAATTTAATAATATACTTCCAGATTGTGCTACAGAAGGGTAACTTTTTTTTTTAATCCATAGGAGGGGAAAATTCCTGTTTCTCCATTGCATATCCACACAAAAATTATCTATTCTTTGAATTGCACTGGTGCATTTTATTTTAGTTTACATGTATCTTATTCACTTGTGAAATTATTCATCCTTTCAAATACTTGTTAGTCACTTGGCTTTCTCTCTTTGAAAAAGTCTATTCATCTATTGTCTTTTTAAAAAATTAATCACCCAGTTTTGTTAACTGGTAAAATTCTTTTGCTATTTGCAATAATATCAATTCCTTGATGGTTTAGCCACTAACAAATTTTACCTGTATCTGACTCTTAATTTGCCATGGAATATTCTATTTTTAAATGGAAATGATTCATTAGTAGAGTATATTAATACAATTCATCAGATTTTCATATATATTATACACTTTTCTATTTTGCTTTTGTTTTTGGAAACATCTAAATGCTGTTTACTTTGATTTTTGTTTTTGGTCTTTTTAAAAAATTATTGTCTTTGTCTTTTTAGGGCTGTACCTGCAGCATATGGAGGTTCCCAGGTTAGGTGTCGAATTGGAGCTATAGCTACTGGCCTACACCCCAGCCACTGCAACGTGGGATCCCAGAATCTGAGTTACATCCCAGCTCATGGCAGCTCTTCATCCTTAACCCACTGAGCAAAGCCAGGAATCAAACCTGTGTCCTCGTGGATACTTAGGTTCGTTAACCACTGAGCCACGATGGGAACTCCGTTTTTGGTCTTTCTTTTTTACACTTGTTCTTACTTCTAATATGTCTGATGTACAATTTATGTATTGTGAACAAATATATTATTCTCAGGTTTTTTTATCTACAATATAAATTTTCCAATAATATTTTTAATTAGGTCCTGCTTTTATTCCTAACATTGGTCGTTTGTGATTTAATTCTTGTTGCTTAGTTTGGCTTATCATTATTTTGCCCATTTTATTATTACTATTTCAGAGAAAAACCAGGTAGCTTTGTTGAGACTCTATTTTATTTTGTTTTATAATTCACAGCAGTGCCAAATCCAAGTTGTGTCTGTGACCTACACCATAGCTCATGGCAGTGCTGGATCCTTAAACCACTGAGTGAGGCCAGGGATCAAACCTATATTCTCATGGATCCTAGTCAGGTTTGATTCTGCTGCACCAGAGAGGGAACTCCCTAATTGTTGTATATTGAGCTGTTTGTTTTTTTACTTTTTCTGAATATCTAATTTGAATGATACCTTTTCATTTCCAAGATATTTGAAGATTTTTATGTAGAATAAATTCTATTCCAAATATGAATTTTGGTCATTTTTTTCGGTGTTAGAGTTCATATATTTTCAATACAATATGTGAACTCATTTTCACAGGAAAATTTTCCTCCTGCTTTCTCTCTCTCTCTGTCTCTTTTTTCTCTCTCGAAGTAAACTTCAGTGAGAGAGACATTCAGTTGTTTGACCAAGTATCTATTTGTCTGTATTTTCCAATAAGGTTCAGGACTTAGCAGGTGACAGTGAGCCTGCTTTAGGTTTTTCCTCAATGTCGAATATTTTCAATTCAGTTTTCATAATTATCGCCAAATTTCCAATCTTCAGCTTCAGCCTTATTCACTGCTTTATACATCTTTTTCATTTTTAGGTCATGAAAAAGTTTTTTTTTTTTTTTTTTTTTGCATTTGATTCTGATCAGATATTGATTTCTGATTATCTCTTTTTTATAGTATCACTGCTGTTTTGACATCTTTCCTTTGGATAGTGAAGTATTGGATGCTATATTTCTGTTTTTGAGCATTTTTTACAAAGTATATAAATGAGTATATATATTTGAAAGAATATTTTAATTAGCCTTCTAAAATATGGGAAAATGAGTTGCAAAAGCATAAGAGCATGATTGTAACAAAAAATTGAGATAAATAACAGCCCACTGGTTAAGACACAGTGAATCCAAGTGGTAAAAATCTTTGACAATCAGAAAAAAATGTTTTTCAAAAATAAATTCTGATAAAATACATGTTTAAATAATCTATGCGTACATAAGTCTTTTAAATTTCTGTTTTGCTATGGAATCTACTACTTCACATCCTGGTATGTCACATCAACTTGATGCCAGTGACAAATGCAGGATATTTGTATATTTACATTTTTAAAAGGATAAATCATTGTAGTCCCTGTGGGTATATGTGTGTTTGTATGTATAGTGTTTATATTATATTCATAAGTATGTATATACTATATAAAATCCATATATATATATACACACACATCTGCTCATAAATACATATACAATATGTATTCACACATTCTAAATTATTAAGTTTGGTAAATTCAAATCAAAAAGCTGAACTGGAACTAATATGCTATTACATTAAACATAACTAATTATTTACTGACCACACAATATATATGCTTTCCTAAGGTGAGGCTGCGTGTGCAATAATAATCATATTTAGTCTTACCCTTTGAAACCATAGTCCGTAATGAGGAAAAGAAATGGCTTACATCAAGCAATTTGATTCATATGTTAATCAAACCCTTGATTGTATTGCTTTAACACGATATTATAGTCAATGGATAGAACAATTCATTATAAATGGTAAGGACATCATGAATGACTGAACAGATGGAAAGATGACTTTTAATAGTTCAGTTATGCCATCTGCCAGTCTTAACAGAAGACCAGGAAGAACTACAACTATCACTTTTAAAAACTCTTAAATGTGATTTGAAAAAGAAGCTTTTGAATTTTGTAGGTTCATTTCGCATTTTAAAATACTGCACGTTGATATGCATTTTAGTAATATGTTTTTACAGATGTATTCTTTAATATTAAACATGAACAATCTAGTATTTTCCAAATAAATACATATCAGGTTTGAAAATAATTTAAGGCACATTCTTTTAAAATTTCACTATTTTTCTTTACACAAATATTTTTCTAATTAAATATATATTCAGCATTCACTTATCACTTGCTATTATTAAAAAATTACAGAGCAAACTTATTTTGTTGGCTTATTTTATCAAAGTAGAATTGAATGATGCTAAAAATTAAATAATTGTAGTTATTTGATGTAGAAAATGTCAAAATCAAAATGTCTATTTGGTGACATCCAAGTTCTTACAGAAAGCCACAGAAAGATGATTAAGGAGTTATTTTTGGAGCACAGAAATCATAGCACTCTAAAACATTATGTAATGATAGAGTTTAAAATAGCATCAAGGACTTCCTTTAATTCTAAACTAAGGGCTGGGGAATATCTGAGTCAAAATACATGCCGCCCAAAATAGTGTTATGGCTATTTTGATTTCACATATTTTCACTGTTGAAGTTTTAACTCTAATTTTCAGATAATATGTACACTGAAAAATAGAGACATATTTATATTAATAAAACAATTTTCCATTGGTGTTTGATAAAAGATCAACATTTGCAGAGTAGCTTGAATACACAAGTTTTTTTTTTAGGGCCGCACCTGTGGCATATGGAGGTTACCAGGCTAGGGTTTAAATTGAAGCTATAGCAGCCAGCCTACACCACAGCCACAGCAACTGAGCATCCTAGCCGCCTCTGCCACCTACACCACAGCTCATGGCAACACCGGATCCTTAACCCACTGAGCAAGGCCAGGGATCAAACCCACATCCTCATGGATCCTAGTTGGATTTGTTAACCACTGAGCCATGAAAGGAACTCCACAAGATTTCTTTTTTTTTTTTTTGACTTTAAGAGGCATTAGTGGAAATTATGTGGGGAAAACAAAGCTGAGCTTTGACACACTTAACAATATTGGAAAATGTGTGTAAGTGTTGAAGTTCCTATTGTTTAAATTTCATATTATGTTTAGTTAATAATGAGGTTTACCATTTTATCACATTTATTAAAATAAAGCAAATCAGAAGTCAATGTGAGCTATGAGGGCAGTAAAATAAGCAAGAACTCCATTAAAAATAAGCAGACTTCCATTTTTTTTCTATATTGTTCTAAATTATCTTCTTATTCTATGTTATCTGGAATTTACTCATTCTAGTTTCCAAGAGAATGAGGTCCAAATAAAAACGTCAAAATTCTAAAGCAAACCAGAAGTGCTTTACATAAGGAGAAACTGAAGAAATCAGGAGAGTTTAGATTGGAGAAGAGAAGTATTAAGATCTCATTGAGAAAAGGGACGGAAATGGAGTCCCCATGGCGGCTAATGGGTTAAGCATCCCACTAGTATCCATGAGCATGCGGGAACCCACATCAATCCCTTCCTTGCTCAGTAAATTAAGGATAGGGCATCACTACAAGCTGCAGCAAAGGCCTCAGATGTATCTTGGACCTGGTGTTGCTGTGGCTGCGGCCTGCAGCTGCAGCTCTCATTTGACTCTTAGCCCAGAAACTTCCATATGCCATGGGTGTGGCCATAGGAAAAAAAAAGGGACAGAAAGATGTTAGTCATGTAGAACCTTCTCTTACTTGACTATTTTCCACATTTATATTATCATTTAAAGCTTTGCTGATATCATCTCCTCTATGCAGTTTTATTAGATTATTTCTTCCGGGAGGCAGGAACTGCAGCAATGTGCATATTTTCTTTATAAGTACAACTATAAAAAACACTTTTTATCTTTATGATTTGATGTTATTATAGTAAATGAATCAGTAAGTTTTTCAGAGACAAAAACTATGTTTTTTCATTAACTTACTGTAGAGAATGAATTGTTAATAAATACATATGTAAGAAGAGATTGATCTAATAAATGAACAGCAAGATTAATTTCTATTTGACAAATAAATTGTGAAGAACCACAAAAGGTTAATATTTAAGTGAATTTTCTACTGTTCTCTTAGATGCAAATTTTTGTATGTATTACTATTCACCACAGAAAAATTAGTAGTGGAGATTCAAACATTTGTAGAGTAGTTGCATTAGATATTCTTCAATATATACTCTCTAACTTAGAAAAAATTCAATAATTCTCATATAAAAAAACATCGAAAAGCAAAAACAGGAGTTCCCGTCGTGGCGCAGTGGCTAACAAATCCAACTGGGAACCATGAGATTGTGGGTTCGATCCCTGGCCTTGTTCAGTGGGTTAAGGATCCAGTGTTGGCGTGAGCAGTGGTGTAGGTCACAGACGCAGCTCAGATAGATCCAGCATTACTGTGGCTGTGGTGTAGGCCGGCATCTACAGCTCCAATTAGACCCCTAGCCTGGGAACTTCCATATGCCGAAGGAGCGGCCCTAGAAATGGCAAAAAAAAAAAAAGAAAAGCAAAAACAAAAGAAAACGAAAGTAACAAAAAAATTAAAACTGGTCAAATACGTGTTAATAAATGTTTCTTTAGCTTTCCAGGTAAAGAGTTCTTTCCTTATACTCACATCTGTCAACTTGTATGTGTGTGTGTGTGTGTGTGTGTGTGAGAGAGAGAGAGAGAAAGAGAGAGAGATCTAGTTTTCATGCATAGTCACAAAGATATTTTACATGTGGTTCACGTTAACAAATGTTAAATGTTAAAAAAAAAAGATACTAATCTCTATGAGCCACACCTATCTTATTGCATCTTGCTAAATAAGAATAACCTATAATATAGTTTTTTTTTTCCTTATTTCTTATATCCATGACTTTGGGGAATACCTAAGTAATGCCCAACATATTAGAAGAGAAACATTTATGCCTTATCCATTTTCAGCTATAACATCAGTGCTTCACCTTTCACACCTATGAACAGAATGCATATCTGTAGTCCTGTACAAGCATTTCAAGTAGTGAACTCATCTTTACCACAAACAGGCTCATTTTCCAACTAGTTCTACCTTTAAAATATCTTCTGCCCTTATTTCCGACCTTGAGATCTTAACGTTTAATGATAAAATATCATCTCTGTTGGTTTAAAATATTTCTTACAGGAATATAAAATTTTCTACCTCTGGAGTCTCTCTTAAATTGCTAAGTAGTGTCTATTGGGAATGCTACCCAATATCCTGTGATAACTATATGGCAAAAGAATCTGAAAAAGAATGGATGTGTGTATAAGAATAACTGAATAACTTTGTTGTACAGCAGAAATTATTACAACATTGTAAATCAAATATACTTCAATAAAACTTTAAAAAATGAGAAAAAGTAGAATATTAGTGTTGTAGTTGTAAGGCTGGAAATTTGAAACATTTTCCAAAATATAGAAATAATCCAATTATTGAGTTTAAATCTGTCTATCACTCAGGTTGTAAATAGTCTACAGTTTCATTTGTCATATATGTTCATTTTACCTTTATTTGTTGTTGTTTTTCTTTTCAGCGCCATACCTGTGACATATGGAAATTCCTAGGCTAGAGGTTGAATTGGAGCTACAGCTCCCTGTCTACACCACAGCCATAGCAACACAGGATCCAAGCTGCGTTTGTGACCTACACTGCAGCTCATGGCAATGCCAGATCCTTTAACTCACTGAGTGAGGCCAGGGATCGAACCCGCATCCTCATGGATGCTAGTTGGTTTCATTACCCCTGAGCCACAATGGGAACTCCCACATTTATTTGCTTTTGGATGATAAAAAATATAAAGTTGTATGATATAAAGAAAGGTAAAAAAATCACAGTTTAATTGCTAAAGCAATGTAGAATATATTGCCACCTGATTAATTAAAAATAATGCTTTTTGACATTAACATAGAGGAAACATATTTCCCACTGCCTTTAAGTAAAATGCATTAAATTTACATTTAAGAAAATTTATAGCAGTTATGCAGGGCTAGAAAATTGAAAGGGCTCCTGAGATTCCGGAGCCTCAATAAGGATAAAAATATCATATATTAGGAGTAACAAAGTGAAGGCAAATACAGAGGTTCCAGACTTCAGGCACAGTTCCTCAGGGCTTCCTTTCAGTTGCCAAAGATACATTGTGCATTTATTTTGGGGAACGCAGTGATACATGTAAGAAGAGGCAAAGCACAAGATCACTGAGACATCTCTTATACCCTACTGGTCAAGCTCTGTACCCTGTTGAGCCAGATGAAAACATCAATCTATATATCATCAATAAATAATGTAGACAAGCCAGTGAAGCTATACTCCAGGGTACTTTCAAACTTTAAACAGCATATTATAAATTGCTAGCTACGACATTTTATCCTAATCTTGGCCAAGGGTCAGTACCATGGTTTCAGGCATTTCAGAAATAAGCATGGAAATACTGCAAACCAGCTATGATTTAACCCTACTTTAGACAAAACTAAATTTAAAAAGAAGCAATGTGTGGAATAATATGTTCTATTCACTCATATTAATATTTTTTACAGTAGAATCAATGGATTTGCTACTGGAGGCCCTGGTAGTAAGTTTTTAGGATAATAACATTCCTTGGAAAATTTAAGGATAGATAAAATGACAGTAGTTGTCCCAAAGAATTAATTCAAAGCAGAGTTCACTGGGTTTTTTTTAATTGAAATACATTTGACATAAAACATTGTATAAATTTAAGGTATAGGACTTGTTGATTTGATACATTTATATATTGTAATAAAAGTGCCATTATAGCTATAGTTATCACCTCTGCTACGTCACATAATTATATCGTGATGGTGTGTGTGTGTGTAGTGGGAATGACTATGATCTAGTTTCTTAGTGTGTTTGAACAATACGATATTGTTGTCTATATTCACTATTCTGTGCATTAGATCTTCAGGACATATTTATTAGCTGCCAGTTTGTAACCTTAAATACCACCTCTTCTATTGCCCCATCCCCCATGCCCTGGTGACCACCATTTTACTCTCTGTTTTTACAAATTTAACTTTCTCAGATTTCACATGTAAGTCATATTTTACAATATCTTTCTTTCACCGTCTGCCTTATCTCACACTGGGCTTTTATATTTAATCTAAAAAATATAGGCGTTGAAAGAAAGTGATTTGTTTCTACAAACCATTTCAATGGACACCCAGACACCGGACAAGGCATCATACAATTAATATTTAATCTTGACAAAAACATTGTGTTCCAATTTACTGATGAGTTACCTAAGTTTCAGAGGAGGTAACATGTTTGGCAAAGGTCACAAAGCTACAGAGAAGCGATGTTTGTATTCAAACTGTTCACAAAATCCTTGCTTATTAGGTTTACCTATTCTACCTTGTGTCTGGTTTACAGGTCCCATGAATATAATAAACTTCTATTTATGCTGCAGCTTTTTTAGTTCTCCCTTGATGTAACAAATGTTTTGAGAATTAATACAGAAGTGCTGTGGAATGCTAAAATGCCATGGAGAAATTCAGGCTCCAAATATTGGTCACAGGGCTTTAGGTATAAGCCCTGCAACTTCCTGCTTCTGTGTCCTTGAACAAAGACACAAGGTGTGCACATTTTAGTTTTCATGTTTATATAACAGTTGCCCAATAATCTATGTCCTCTCTCCTATTGGCAATAATTAAAAATATATTATTAAACACATTCTACATTCAACAGATGGTCATTTATTTTTTAGTAAGCACCCAATTTAAGTATGACTTTTTTTTCTTTTCTTCTACTTCTCTATGAGGAAAGCAAATATTCCAAATAGTACACGTTGAATGATTAGCAATGATTTGAGGGTATTTGCAAAAAATGTGGAGGACATTTTACAAAGAAATGCAGTTTCTAAAGAGAAATACGAGATATAAAACAGTGCAGGGAGTATAAAAATAATTCAAACAATTGCAGGATTACGTGTAGTTGCACCATGAACTAAATTAATAAAGCAACCAAATCCAGAAGAAGAAAGTATTCTGTAATTATTTAACTGGCAAAATGGTATGTGAAATGAAGCTGGCCTGAAGACAAATTTTCATATATGTTATTTATGAATAAGATAATATAAAATTATACATATTTTAAAAAACTGGAAATATTTATTTTCAGTCTATAAAACATAACAAACAATTTCTTTACACTTAAATTTTAGCAAATGGGTGAGTAGCCCCCTCCATTAAAAAAAAAAAAAAAGAAGAAGAAAACATGGGGTTGGTATTCCCTGGGGGTCTAGCAGTTGAAGATTTGGTATTGCCACTGCTGTGGCTCAGGTTTGATCCACTTAAGGAAACAGACTAATTTGAACTGATAACACGACTGAATTTGATAGTCAAGCCTAACGGAGATTTGCAACTTTTCATGATTTTTATTCAGATGGAAAGAAAGAAGAAAGGAGTCATAATTTTTTTTTTGTGGTAAAAAAAGACATTCAACCTTTCCTTTCCATTCAATCTCAGTTTATTTCTAAAAATCACTAAATTGAGGCACTTTATCATTAAATTCCACATTTTCACCTATAATTTTATACAGCTGAAGACAGGGATTTCAAGCATCTCCCCCAACAGGACGTTCTCTGCCACTGGTTTCCAAAATCTCAAGTATTGGGTGTCTGATTACAGAAAGGGGTCTGCAGGTGTATGTGGAAAGAAGTGGCAATGGGCAGTCTGTGTTTTCCACTTGAGCTGTGAGTCCACAAACTGAACATAGATGTTAAAGGTAGATCCTTGCGAGTGTAGTGTTTAGAGCCAATGAGACCACCAGATGTCCCTGAGCCGAATCACACGTCAATTCCATTTGCATGTATTTATAAAATACTTCCTTTAGAAGATGTTGCCAACAAAGACACTTCGTTTAGGGAACACAGAAAGGTAAAAATAATAATACTCTACTGAAATGCTAACCTTGCTTCTGCTTATTTTCCTTTAAAAGATAGATGCATTCAGAACTCATGCATGTAATCGTTAAGAAACACTCAAAATTGGGTGGTGGAGGAAACACCTACAAACCCCACAAAACTTTTTAAAAGTAGTGTATGACACAAATAATGTTATATTGGAACTATTGTAAGAACAATTGACTCTGAACCCATGCACAATGCCCATAAAAAGTCTGAAAGAATTAAATGCATTGTTTTTATGCTTTTCTTACCCCTCTAGGAGCCCTGTTAATCTAGAGCAAGCTGATTTCAAGTCTATTGTACTATGTGTTAATGGCACCAGACCTCATGTTGTTGTTACTTAGATGAAGTAACTCACAGCCATACATATACAGATATCCTCCTTTCCCAAATGTATCCAGGACCTCCCACCCCTGCCAGCACCACAGCAAGTGTCTAAGCCATTTATATTTGCTTTCTTACACACTCAAGTGACTTCTCTCATATTTCTTTCTGTCCACTATGATAGGAATGTATGTTTATGAAAACACATTTAAGTGGAAGTTTTGAGATATTCATGGCCAGGGACATTTAGCTGTATTACATTTTCAAATGGCCTAAAATAAAGATATTAAAATTTTAGAATGTTTTATGAATAGAAATACTTATGATGCCTCCTCCATATCTTAGCCATTTATTTTATGATCACATAACAATTCTCCAGTCTATATAACTGCTAGTGTTTTTAGCTTTTATAACAGTTAGGTATTTAAGAATGGTAAAGACTAGTTTTTCTTCTAAGTGGAGACATGCTAATTGGTTCCAGGAAAACTCAAGTATGTCAATTCAACTGACATTAATATGAACAAAAACAAATAAGACTGTCCATTGCAATATTTCACTCGCTTCTTTAGTTCACATGTTCCAGTTCTATATAAATGCATCCACTATGTAAGAGATGAGAAGTCAAAACCTGATAATTAGATATTTGATTCCCATTAGAAACAATGATTCTTGGAAGATTTGTACACTACTTCTGTCATTCTGTGTACTAAATGCAGAACTTTAGTTGATTTGATTTCCTCTCCCCTGAAAAATGAATATTACTTGGTTGCTCCCCACTCCAAGGCAAGCCAATGTTACCTAAATTCTATACATCACAGACAGAAGACATGAGGTTAAAATATTCTAAGACAGGAAGGTAAAATGTTTACTAACTTGGCAATGTTTCCATATTCATGCTGAAATAGATCTATCATAATGCCTATTTCTAGAAAACAAAGATAAATCAATATTTATGAAAGTATATTTAATATTAGGCCACCACCACATAACAGAGAATTTTACCAGAGGAACTAAAGATTTATCCAATATGCCTTTCTCTTTAACTCAAATATTTTTCTTTTCCCTCCTTTATAACCAGGTGTTTTATATGTTGACACAACAAAATCAATTTGTGCCTGTCATTGCACTAGTGAAATTTGGGAGCCAGAGAAAATATATGGGGTGACAAGATGATTTATATAAAACATAGGATATGTTTCAAATTTGGATACATTGTGAAAACTATGCATCATTCTCTATTGATCATCCTAGAAAGCATTATAGAGACAGATAAATAGATAGAGAATGTCTATCAGCAGCTTCATCTTAAAACATTATTACAGGCATCCTAGATATGTAGATATGTTGTTTTTTTTTTTAAGAAAGAACATGAAAGGGATTTGATATATCTGGTTTTGTGAAGAAATTATCAATAATATTAACACATTAAAGGAAAAATATATGAAAACTATTGTCTATGAGGTATGATAACAATTAAACTCCAGATTTTCAAGTTTCCAAGTAAGCCAACATATATTTAAAATATGTATATTTCTCAATTTGAATTTCATTTTTCTCCATATTTTTGTCACTATCAGAAATGTTCATTACTTGTTAGAGGCAATTCACTTGCTTATGTTCTTTCTTCTCTTTCTTCTCTGCATACAGAATACTCTACTATTCCCATTTCAAGACACTTCCATATAATGTCATCAAGATCTTCCCCAAGCCATGCCTCTTTATTGTGTAATACAATGCAATACAGCTTATTCTTTCAGTGAAGGCTCCAGAGTGATGAATAAAATGTTTTGGTCCAGGGCACAGAGATGCGAAATAAATTGCTTTCTCCTTACAGATTTTCAGATTCAAAGAACTGGCCTCAGATGATGAGAGCCAAAGAGTACCTTCATTCCTTTTGAGAAAAAAAATTGCAACTAAGAACACTTCTGTGAAAAGCCAAGCCCTACAGGATTTTGAAGATCCACTAATTAAAATTTCTAAAATTATTTTAATTTTAAGAGACTTTGGCTATTTATAGATTTCTTGAGCTCAGTTCTTTACAAAGTTTACTAAAATCAGAGATATTGGAGAGGATGGAGGGATGGAATCCAGCTTCCTTAAAAACTAAAATAATTGGTTAAATATGTCAAATATCTTTATTGAACAGTATTCACAAAAAAACTACTTTGATTAGTTGAAAAACCCTAAGTTTAGGTATCATGAAAATATTAGCTAGTTCCTATAAACCAATCAGAACATTCAGCTAATGATGACCATTTTATATTGCTGATTAATCCTTACCGTAACTATACATTATCTTACCCTTAGCTTCCTCTATTATCATTGCAAACAATTCTCAGAGGGGGAAAAACTATTTGTTAAATTTATGAGTCACTTTTTAATCAAAAGTTGAAAGTAAACTTAAAGGATAGCAGTCAATTTTTTTTTCAAGAAATGCATTTTGAGTGAAAATAGGTGAATATTTTCATGAAGCTTTGGTTTTCCATTTTTTTGTGATTGTACATCATTGCATAAAGGGTCAGAGAAAATATAGTGGCCGCCAAATTTTATAATATAAAAAAAATCACTAAGTTTCTCTGTTTTCTAAGAAAACTAAATTGTTTCCATTTTCCCACTGAGGTATTCATATTAAATAAAACATCAAAGGTTAAACACTTTTGGAGACTTCTCTTATCTAAACCATTTTTCCTAGAGGAAATTATTTTTAGCAGCATTTCTCTTTGAACTCCTATTTGATAAAGAAAGAAAATCTTAGATCTATACACTTTCAGTAATTTATAATTGAAATCTTAGCTTTGCTTTTTTTCTTGCATTATTAATTACAGCATGAATTTGTGGTTTGAATTTTCACCAGTGTCAAAAATAAAAATTTTTTTTGGAAATTTCTCAGTGCAGATGGTCTCATAAAGCCATGGATATACTCCAAAACCAAAGGAAATGCAATATAATACACATTTGTCATTTGAAGTCACTCATTTGTTACATAGAAATAGACAAGAATAAATTCGCAATCATGGTATGTCCCCACAGCATTGCTCCTGACCAAGTAACACATTTTTACTGAAAATGAAGTGAAACAATGAGATTAAGGCTGTCAAACTCACTGGTCTCAACATATGAAGGCTTGTATCTCCCTTCCACATAGGATGTACTGGTTTAGAAATCTTAGTTCCCAAGGGAAGACTATTTCCACAAGGGGAGACAGCAACGGTTCCACTGGCAGTTAAGGCTGAAAGTTAAGATAATCACTTGACTATTTCAGTCTACTCCATGTCAGCGAGACAGAGACAAAGATGAAGATTATTCCAGTGGTATGGGTGATTGGTTGTGATTACCAAGAAGAAATCAGATATAGCAACACATTTGGGATAAAGAGAATTAAGGCTGGAATATGGGAATCCTGGAAAGTCTCTCAGTATATTCATGTGCTGTGATTAAAGTCAATGGAAAACTAGAACACACCAATACAATCAAGGCTACTAATGGTCCATGTCCATCAGGAAACAATGATTTGGATCACCTCACAGGGTAAGAAAAATACAACCAGAGTACTTGTAGAGAGCAAAAGGAATACAGAATGAATAGTGGAATAAATAGTGATACAAATTTTCACTACGACCACATAAATCTTTCCAGATATAACAATTAAAATCCTTATGAGTTTTTCTTACTTCAAATGAATACCTTTGGGTATCTATTTATCATTTATTTCCCTTTCTTCTCCCATCCTTCTTAATCTGACACAAGATGTGTTGATCTTGTATATTAGTATTTCAGTTACAAAGTGCAATTAAGCAAGAAGATAAATTGATAGAATTCAAATATGCATACAGAGATATTTGGCCCATTATTGCAAAGAGGATTATCTTATTTTTAATTATATAAAGTGATTTTGACATTGTGTTAGGTGATAGTATGATTTTCCTACTCGTTATACTTGGAAGTAATATGGGTAAAATAGATATATGTGCCAAATTAATTAGGTACCGAATATAGTGGATTCATATTATATCAACCTACTTAACCCACTATGTTTCCCTAAAGTTCTTCTCATTTTCTTTCTAGGCTAGTATATATACTTGGCCAAAAGGGACATTTTCACAAAATTTGTTAGTCTGAAGCAGCAGCCATATTTCTCTCTGGAAGTTCAGTATAAGATGAGGCTCTGCTGCAATTTTTTTCACATTGTTGCATATCTGCTGATTCATCTAGTTGGAGTTAGGCAAAAGCCAAGCATGCAGTTTTTTCACGAGAAACTGAACCTTTTTGTTCATCAAAGTTGTGTTATCAAAATTGGAGATTTGGCAATAGAGACAGACTGGAGGGTCCCATTCTTCATCACATGTTTTAGTTTCCTCTTTCCCTCACTCGTTTCACATCCACTTTTCCTCTCCCACTGCCTGCCTTGCTGACTTCAGAATGAGGATGAAATTTAGAAGCAACCACTAGATGTAAAATGTATACTCATTTTCCACAACTGTATGATGTCAAATCTCTGTAGCAAGTCTCTTTTTCTATAACCTCCTATTATTTCAGCTACTTTGATAGAACCTTGATGATTATAATCTGCTACGAACTTATTCTTGAGTCTAGTTATTCATGAATTGATTTGAAAGTAATCAATATTGGTTATGTCCCTATTACCTGAAAGAGCCTGTGCTGCATATTATGAAGGAAACAAAAAAAAATTAATTGCATTTTAGAAGTTTATATTTTTTTCTTGAGCAAATGGAACATTTAAACATGTTACATGATGCAAATTTAGTTACAAGTTTAGTGGAGTCAAACAGATAATAAAATTAACAAAAGCAAGAGAAGTGAAATTTAATTGGAGGGTAGAATAATCAGCAAATAATATGGAAACATGATTCTTCTTGAATAAATGGCATGGTTCATCAGAACAAATAGTTTTCATGGATGTTAGCTCTTATAGGCTGTTGGTTATCCATTTGTTTCCTATGACTCTCCATGATTGGCAAGAATTTTTGACTTTTAAATTATTATTTTAATTATGTTTTTCTTACTTAAAAGGATACAGATCTGTACTTCTATTCATGATTTTATGGTATCTATCAAAATTCAAAAATTTATCTCTTTGATTTTGTTCATTATATTAATTAATATATCCCACCCTAAGAATATGGAATGGATAGACTGTAAAATCACAGATAGAGGTATGTGTCATGCTGGGAATTACGGATGTTTGCATCTGGTTGTGACAATTTTTTCAACAGAAAAACAAAGCCAGAAGATGAGAGATGCAGTGTTGGAGATTTAAGGAAAGAGGGAAAGGCTTAAAATATTACTGTAAGAAGAGAAGTGGAAGTAAATTATGGGAAAAAAATAATTATATAATTGTCACACAGCCCACAGGGCTCCCTGGCAACACTAGCAATCATTAGTTTATAGCTATCTGAGAGAGTATTGAGAGGCATTTTACTTATGCTGGGCAGGTGTGTGTGGAGAGGAGATGCAAAGATGGAATTCAGGTTTGCTCTCCACATGTACTTAAACCAAAATTAGAAAACTTGGATTGGGAGGTTGGGATAATTAGCTGCAGACTACTGCCTTTGGAATGGATTAGCAATGAGATGCTGCTGTGTAGCACAGGGAACTATGTCTAGTCACTTATGATGGAGCATGATAATGTGAGAAAAAAGAATGTATACATGTATGTGTAACTGGGTCACCATGCTCTACAGTAGAAAATTGACAGATCACTGTAAACCAGCTATAATGGAAAAATAAAAATAAAAATCATTATATATATATATATATATATATAAAAGAAAAAACATTCTAAAAAAAAACTAGAAAACGGAAAGAAAATTCAAAGTGCATACCAAAGAGGAACTATAATTATAGATCATGGAATTTGAGATGAGTAAGAAAGGAAGTGAAAATATGAAAGAGAAACAAAATTGAAAAAGATGAAAAATTGAATCCTGGTGGAATCTCAATGATGTTTAAGTTAGTGCACTAGAGGGATTCAGCAGAAAAATAGATAATGGTGGAGATAGTAATAGCTTGGGTAGCTTGAAATTGAAATTTAGAAGGTTTTAGTGATAATTTCCAGAATCTATAATACCATCTTAAATCATGTATTGAATTATTGGAGAAAAATTGAAGACAAATCATTGGCCAAAAGGAAGTCAAGTAATTGAAGGGCCAGAATAGTGGAAGGGTCATCTAAGTGCATATGAAAACATGAGCATTGGTAAAATTAGCATTGAAGAGAGTGACAGCAAACCAAGAGTAAGTGATAAAGCAATAAATGAAAATATGCTATGACTCTGGATCAGTAGATGATTATAACATGGAAAGATACTCTCTTAAATTAAATGACCAAGACCAACCCAAAGATGTGGGAGTATATATGATTAGAGATATTCAGCATTCTTTCTTGAGTAGAGTCTCATGTGTTATCCAGACATTGGTGCTTTCAACAGTTACCCAGAGTCTGATTTCAAACTGAATTTGACGGTCAACTATAAAATGATTATGTATCTTATACTGACCCTGTTTAAGAGGTATTAATACATAAACTATTATAACATTGTTATATTAGTACCTACATATGTGAATGCAAGTACTCAACATTTTCATAGACTACTCCCTTCTGATGAATAGGCATGCTCTGCAAAAATAAATAAATAAATAGAGCAAGCCATCTTTAGTTTTACAGGCAGTGTCATAAAAAAGAAGACCATGTGTCTTCAAGTGTGAGTCCTATTGGACTTGCACATTACTTGATGGTTGTCCATGTCTGGTTTGCTGAGGCATTTGTAAGCAGTGTTTCTGAAAGCTTTGAATCCAAAGCTATGGATTTAGAACTTTTTTCCCTCTGGATATTGTTTGTATATTTGTCTAATAGTATATATGTGTTTATATTTGTGCAACTTTAGTTTTCACCAAAAATGCTAATGTGGTAGATAATATCTTGATTTTAGAGATTTTTAAACTGAGAGTCACATAGATAGAATTAAATTAACACATCAGAAACAAAATTAGATTTGCTGAGGCAAGAATTCAGAACACTACATTATCTAGGTGACCGTTTCCATCTTTTCCACATACTCAAACCTTCTGAATCCTTAAGGTCTCACTTCTCAACAAAATCTTCTCCAGACCATTACCTGTAAATATTTTTCTCCTTTTCAAATGTCTATTGGGTTTACTCTCTCTATCACACATTTAGATGTGATATGAGGGTCAAATAATGAGTTTATGCATTGTGTCTATGGCATTTCTTGGTCCAAACAAATTCCCAATTTTCTGGTATAGTATTCTCAGTTTAACTACTCAGTTAGATACATATTGCTTCTATAGAAGATTTTTCTCTTCAAGTACCAGTCATATTTCTGTACTCTGATAATTTATCAGGGGCTAGGATTTGACTTTTTAGGTAGTGCCTCATGCAGGTGAATGGATCAGTGATCTCAAGAGGGGACTCAAGGCTGCTCATATTCACCTAACTTGTATAGTGGCTTAGTGTTATTAATATAGAAAAGAAGTATAATATTAAATGCATTTTCAGAACTCATTTCCTAACTCATATAAAATGCTAAAATTTGTAGAGTAATGGATTAACTGACAACTCCTCTCTATGCAAATCGTCCACCCTAGTTCTGACCAACCAGTGCTGGTTCGAGTTTACAGACATGCCAGGATCTCATAGATTGTTCAAGTGCAAGATTGACCCTCCTGGGAATAAGAAAGGAACGAGAGACTTATTGTAATTTACATACTATTCTTATAATTGGCATGAGGATAAATATTTTTATTCTGTCAAAACAGCATTATTTCACAAGACTTAGTGTCTGCTTAAACAAATCTCAATAATTGCCTACCTCCCCGCTACCACCAACTAAATCTATGATTTCAAATTTTCCTCAAGGACTAAAGATGCTTGTAAAACAGAGGTTGAGAAGGTGATGTGGAAGCTGCTAATTAGTAACAAATGTATTATTTATAGTGCCTAAAAATATTATTTAAATAACCCTTCCTTAAGTTAACAATGTTGTAGAATTAGATTTTAATTGGATATGGTCTCATTGTTTCTGAGATGGAGTGGAGTTTTTTATAATACTATATTTTTTAGTAGAGACATATAGAAATGTTATTCTGTCTAAAGTTGCTTTGCTGAAGAGCTCTTTCTAATAGGTATTCTATTGTACTTACATGAAAGAGCTGTGTGTGTGCATGCACACACACATGCTTTGATTTCCATAAAGTACATGTACAAAATTATATCAAGCAGATTTCTTAATCAAGCAGGTGTCAAATACTCAAGGAGTGGGGGAGGAGACAAGATGGCAGAGGAGTAGGGGGACACGCTCGCCCTCTCCCACAAACACAACAAAAAAAGCACATCTACAGAATAAATGACTCGCACAGAACAGCAACCAATCACTGGCAGAGGAACCTAAACTCCAATAACGGCAAGAAGTTCGTGACATTATTGGGCAGAACGGGAGAAAAGAGGAGAGTGAGAGAAGGTGAATCCGAGCGGGACGGGCGCTCCCGAAAGGGAACTGCGGAGGAGAAAGGGATCCCGCACCCTGGAAAGTCACCTACACGGGGGAAAGATCAAACGAACCGGAGCAATCTCCAGATGCAGAGAAGAGTGTAGCAGTAAGTTGGAGTACGGAAAAGCCGATCAAGAACCCAACGGACCATCTGAACTATGGGCACAGTCACCAAAAATTGAGACACCTGGGTGGGGACTGGGCACCGAATCCTCGGCTCCAGAGGTTAGTCCCTGAGAAAGGGACGGGGGACGCCTGGATGGGGCCTGGGCACCGAGACCTCGGCTCCAGAGGTTAGTCCGTGAGACCAGGCTGGGGGGGCGGGGCGGAGCGGAAACTGCTTGGGAGGTCTAGGAACCATTTGACGGGGCAGAGACTGCCTGGGAGACTAGAAAACAAAGCTGTTGCAGAGGAAGGGAACAATACTCTAGGGGCGGGGAAGTGGAAAGCCGCATCAGAGGGAACCTGGGAGAAGAGCCTGGTCTGCGCCGTGCTGGGGAGGGAAGAGAAGAAGGGGTGGGTCCCCATAGAATACCCCCCCACGCCACAGCAAGCTTACAGGCCCGCTAGCTAGCAGAAAGCTGTGCTTCCCAGTGCATCCCCTCCCCCCACCCCCACCAACCCCTACGCTCTCGCCGAACCTGGGGATGCCTGCCATCCAGGAAGGCTGGCCTCAACAATTGCCTGAAGCCTACCACCGCAGGGGCTGTCCCTGCACAGGCCTGCTTGCCCTTTGGAGGGGCTACACTTCCGCAGAGTAGCACCAAACACCACCAGCCCCCGAGAAAAGGCCTGCAGCCCAGAAAAGCTAGAACAAGCCTAGCCAGGCAGTGAATAGATCTGCTTAATTCCCGGATGGTTTTTCTGAGTCGAGCTGCCCTGGGGAGGAGCCTCTTGGGTTTCCAACGGCCCTGCTACCCACCCAAGCCCCCAGGGGGTGCCCCACTCCCCTGGAATAGCTTCTCAGCACCACCAGCCCCCTGGAGGACCCCCTGCAGCCCAGAAAAGCTGCAACAAGCTTGGCCAGACTGTGAAAAGATCTGCCTACATTCGCAGGCCGTCCTTCTGAGTTGGGCTGCCCTAGGGAAGAGCCTCTTAGGTTCTCAGTGACCCAGATAGCTGCTCCAGCCCCCAGGGGGTGATGCACCCCTGAAGAGCAGCTGCCCAACACCCCCAACCCCCTGCAAGAACCCCACAGCCTAAAAACACCAGAGCAAGCTCTGCATGACCAAGTGAAATCTGCTACCATCGTGGTGTGGACCTCCCAGTCCTGTCTGCCCTCAGGAAGCCCTCCTTTGCTTCAAAGAAACACTGTTAGCCCCATCAACACTCCAGAAAAGCCACACTGCCTCAAAAAAGATTGACCAACGACGCCAGCCCTCAGGAAATATTCCACGGCAGTGACAAGGCAAACACTGCCCGATCACGGAGAGTACAACTCCCTCAGGAGAAAGAAAACAACAAGCAAGATGAAGAAGCTGAGAAACCACCCCCAGTCAAACCAACAGGAGAACTCACCTAAAACAGTCAACAATGAAACAGATCTCTGCAGTCAGGCAGACCTGGAGTTCAAAAGAGAAATAGTGAAAATACTGAAGGAATTAAGAGAAGATATGAACAGTAATGCAGATACCCTCAGAAAGGAACTAGAAAATATAAGGAGGAGCCAAGAAAAACTAGAACATTCATTTGCAGAGATGCAAACGGAACTAGGGGCAGTAAAAACCAGAATGAATAATGCAGAAGAACGAATCAGTGATATGGAAGATAGAATAATGGAAATCACTCAATCCGGTCAACAGACAGAAAACCGAATCAAAAAACTGGAAAGCAAGATAAGAGACCTATGGGATAATATAAAGCGGGCCAATCTACGCATAATAGGAATTCCAGAAGGAGTAGAAAAAGATAAGGGAATGGAAAATATATTTGAAGAAATTATCACAGGAAACTTCCCAAATCTAAAGGATACTGGGTTCAAGATACAAGAAGCACAGAGGGCCCCAAACAAACTGAACCCAAACAGACCCACAGCAAGACACATCATAATAAAAATGGCAAAAGTTAGTGATAAAGAGAGGATCCTAAAGGCAGCAAGAGAAAAGCAGAATGTTACCTACAAGGGAACCCCCATAAGAATATCAGCTGATTTCTCTACAGAAACACTACAGGCCAGGAGGGAATGGCAAGAGATATTTAAAGTGCTCAAAGGAAAAAATATGCAACCTAGAATACTCTATCCAGCAAGAATATCATTTAAAATAGAAGGGGAAATAAAAATTTTTCCCAACAAACAAAAACTTAAAGAATACAGCAACACAAAACCCAGGTTAAAGGAAATATTGAAAGGGCTTCTCTAAAGCAAAAAGAAAGGAAGGAAAGGGAAGAAAAAAGAAAAGAAAAAAAAAAAGAAGAAGAAGAGGAAGAACTAGGACCGAGGATACCGCAATCAGAGAGCAGTCACTCAAATAAGCCAGCATACAGATTTAATCATGAACATGCTTCAAACAAAATAAAATTAAAAAGAAAAAAATAAAAAAGAGTCATCAAAACCATAAAATGTGGGCAAGGGATGTTAGGAAGTAAATGGCTAAAACACACCATTATGGGAAGGGGTTAGCATACTTAAAAAACAGGGCAGCTACAAGCCAAAACCAAATACTGCATTTGCAAAAAATGAAAAAAAAAAAAAAAACAAAACACTCAAGCAGATAATAACAGGAGACCATCCAATCAAAAAAAAAAAGAAAGAATGGAAGAATGGAGAACCATAGAATCAACTGGAACACGAGGTTCAAATGGCAATAAATAATCATCTATCAATTATCACCTTAAATGTCAATGGACTGAATGCCCCAATCAAAAGGCACAGAGTGGCTGAGTGGATAAAAAGGCAAAAACCTTCAATATGCTGCCTACAAGAAACTCACCTTAGGAAAAAAGATACATATAGATTGAAAGTGAAAGGGTGGGGAAAAATATTTCACGCCAATAGACATGACAGAAAAGCAGGAGTCGCAACGCTCATATCAGACAAAATAGACTTTAAAACAAAAGACATAAAGAGAGACAAAGAAGGACACTACTTAATGATTAAGGGATCCATCCAAGGAGAGGATGTTACTATTGTCAACATATATGCCCCAAATATAGGATCACCCAGATATATACAACAAATATTAACAGACATAAAGGGAGATATTGATGAGAATACAATCATAGTAGGAGACCTTAATACCCCCCTCACATCAATGGACAGATCCTCTAGACAGAAAACCAATAAAGCAACAAAGATCCTAAAGGAAACAATAGAAAAGTTAGACTTCATTGATATCTTCAGGACACTACATCCAAAAAGTCAGAATACACATTCTTCTCAAATGCTCATGGAACATTCTCAAGAATCGACCACATATTGGGACACAAAGCGAATCTCAATAAATTTAGGAGCATAGAAATCATGTCGGAGTTCCCGTCATGGCGCAGTGGTTAACGAATCCGACTAGGAACCATGAGGTTTCGGGTTCAGTCCCTGCCCTTGCTCAGTGGGTTAAGTATCCAGCGTTGCCGTGAGTGTGGTGTAGGTTGCAGACGCGGCTCGGATCCCGCGTTGCTGTGGCTCTGGCATTGACCGGTGGCTACAGCTCCAATTCAACCCCTAGCCTGGGAATCTCCATATGCAGCGGGAGCGGCCCAAGAAATAGCAACAATAACAACAACAACAACAACAAAAGACAAAAGACAAAAAAAAAAAAAAAGAAATTATCTCAAGTATCTTCTCTGACCACAACGCCATGAAATTAGAAATCAACCATGGGAAAAGAAAGGACAAAAAACCTACTCCATGGAGACTAAACAACATGCTACTAAAAAACCAATGGGTCAATGAGGAAATCAAGAAGGAAATTAAAAACTACCTTGAAACAAATGATAATGGAGACACAACCTCTCAAAATCTATGGGATGCTGCGAAAGCAGTGCTCAGAGGGAAATTTATAGCAATCCAGGCCTTTCTCAAAAAAGAAGAAAGATCCCAAATTGACAACTTAACCCTCCACCTAAACGAATTAGAAAAAGAAGAACAAAAAAGTCCTAAAGTCAGCAGAAGGAAGGAAATTATAAAGATCAAAGAAGAAATCAATAAAATAGAGACTCAAAAAACAATAGAGAAAATTAATAAAACCAAGAGATGGTTCTTTGAAAAGGTGAACAAAATTGACAAACCCCTGGCCAGATGCACTAAAAAGAGGAAAGAACCCAAATAGCCAAAATTATAAATGAAAAAGGAGAAATCACAACGGATACAGCAGAAATACAAAAAACCATAAGAGAATACTATGAACAACTGTATGGCAACAAGTTTGACAATCTGGAGGAAATGGACAATTTTCTAGAATCTTACAGCTTGCCGAAACTGAATCAAGTAGAAACAGACCAACTGAACAGACCGATCACTAGAAATGAAATTGAAGAGGTCATAAAATCACTCCCTACAAATAAAAAAAAGTCCAGGACCAGATGGCTTCACAGGTGAATTCTATCAAACATATAAAGAGGAATTGGTGCCCATCCTCCTTAAACTCTTTCAAAAGGTTGAAGAAGAAGGAATACTCCCAAAGATACTCTATGAGGCCACCATCACCCTCATTCCAAAACCAGACAGAGATACCACCAAAAAAGAAAACTATCGCCCAATATCATTGATGAATATAGATGCAAAAATTCTCAACAAAATCTTAGCCAACCGAATCCAACAACATATCAAAAACATACACCATGACCAGGTTGGGTTCATCCCAGGTTCACAATGATGGTTCAACATACGCAAATCAATCAGCATCATACACCACATTAACAAAAAAAAAGTCAAAAATCATATGATCATCTCAATAGACGCAGAAAAAGCATTTGACAAAGTCCAACATCCATTCATGATCAAGACCCTCGCCAAAGTGGGTATAGAGGGAACATTCCTGAATATAATCAAAGCCATTTATGAGAAACCCACAGCAAAAATAATACTCAATGTGGAAATCCTGAAAGCCTTCTCACTCAAATCTGGGACAAGACAGGGATGCCCACTCTCACCACTGCTCTTCAACATCGTTTTGGAAGTCCTAGCCACAGCAATTAGACAAACAAAAGAAATAAAAGGCATCCATATAGGAAGAGAAGAGATCAAACTGTCACTGTATGCAGATGACATGATACTATACCTAGAAAACCCTAAGGACTCAACCCCAAAACTCCTTGAACTGATTCATAAATTCAGCAAAGTAGCAGGATATAAGATTAACATTCAGAAGTCAGTTGCATTTCTGTATACCAGCAATGAACTATTAGAAAAGGAATACAAAAATACGATACCTTTTAAAATTGCACCTCACAAACTCAAATACCTTGAAATACACCTGACCAAAGAGGTAAAGGACCTATATGGCGAGAACTATAAAACTTTAATCAAAGAAATCAAAGAAGATGTAAAGAGATGGAAAGATATTCCATCTCTTTACATCTTATTCCAAACATTTATATGGAACAACAAAAGACCCAGAATCGCCAAAGCAATCCTGAGAAACAAAAACCAAGCAGGAGGCATAACTCTCCCAGACTTCAAGAAATACTGCAAAGCCACAGTCATCAACACAGTGTGGTACTGGTATCAAAACAGACAGACAGACCAATGGAACAGAACAGAGAATCCGGAAATAAACCCTGACACCTATGGTAAATTAATCTTTGACAAGGGAGGCAAGAACATCAAATGGGAAAAAGAAAGTCTATTCAGCAAGCATTGCTGGGAAATCTGGACAGCTGCATGCAAAGCAATGAAACGAGAACACACCCTCACACCATGCACAAAAATAAACTCCAAATGGCTGAAAGACTTAAATATATGACAGGACACCATCAAACTCCTAGAAGAGAATATAGGCAAAACACTCTCTGACATCAACATCATGAATATTTTCTCAGGTCAGTCTCCCAAAGCAATAGAAATTAGAGCAAAAATAAACCCATGGGACCTCATCAAACTGAAAAGCTTTTGCACAGCAAAGGAAACCCAAAAGAAAACAAAAAGACAACTTACATAATGGGAGAAAATAGTTTCAAATGATGCAACCGACAAGGGCTTAATCTCTAGAATATATAAACAACTTTTACAACCCAACAGCAAAAAAACCAATCAATCAATGGAAAAATGGGCAAAAGACCTGAATAGACATTTCTCCAAAGAAGATATACAGATGGCCAACAAACACATGAAAAAATGCTCAACATTGCTGGTTATAAGAGAAATGCAAATCAAAACTACCATGAGATATCACCTCACACCAGTCAGAATGGCCATCATTAATAAATCCACAAATAACAAGTGCTGGAGGGGGTGTGGAGAAAAGGGAACCCTCCTGCACTGTTGGTGGGGATGTAAACTGGTACAGCCACTATGGAGAACAGTTTGGAGATACCTTAGAAATCTATACATAGACCTTCCATATGACCCCGCAATCCCACTCTTGGGCATCTATCCGGACAAAACTCTACTTAAAAGAGACACATGCACCTGCATGTTCATTGCAGCACTATTCACAATAGCCAGGACATGGAAACAACCCAAATGTCCATCGACAGATGATTGGATTCGGCAGAGGTGGTATATATACACAATGGAATACTACTCAGCCATAAAAAGGAATGACATAATGCCATTTGCAGCAACATGGATGGAACTAGAGAATCTCATCCTGAGTGAAATGAGCCAGAAAGACAAAGACAAATTCCATATGATATCACTTATAACTGGAATCTAATATCCAGCACAAATGAACATCTCCTCAGAAAAGAAAATCATGGACTTGGAGAAGAGACTTGTGGCTGCCTGATGGGAGGGGGAAGGAGTGGGAGGGATCGGGAGCTTGGGCTTATCAGACACAACTTAGAATAGATTTACAAGGAGATCCTGCTGAATAGCATTGAGAACTTTGTCTAGATACTCATGTTGCAACAGAAGAAAGGGTGGGGGAAAAACTGTAATTGTAATGTATACATGTAAGGATAACCTGACCCCCTTGCTGTACAGTGGGAAAATAAAAAAAAAAAAAAAGAATATCATTTGGGTACAGAGAGTACAGTAGAACTGAAAAGGAAAAAAGGATAATAGGTGAATATACTCTAGCAGAAAAGTGGCATATTACACCACCATATATAAAGTAAACAACTAACAAGGACCTACCGTGTAGTACAGGAAAATCTACTCAATATTCTGTAATAACCTACATGGGGAAAGAATCTGAAAAAGAATGGCTATATGTGTATGTATAACTGATTAACTTTGCTGTACACCTGAAACTAGCACAACATTGTAAATCAACTATACTCCAATAAAAATTTTTAAAAAGTGGCAAAAAAAAAAAATACTTAAGGACATTTAAAATGTATTCACTAAATTGTAGATAATGTCTTAGATATATACATATTTAGCATACTTCCCTTCATCTTTCTCCATCCAGCTACAATTTGTAAAAGTAGAATTAATCATACATACTACGAGCAAGGACGAGAATACAGAATCTATTTGGCCTACCTGAAAAGAAAATGATGGGGAAATCTAACCAACCAAGGGAACAATCAAAGTAAAGATGAAAGAAGCAAAGAAACTATGCTAAAATGAGCAAAGGACACATTAATGGTTTGAACTAAGGCTAAAACTGAATATTATGCAACTATAAGATTGCAAAAATGGAAATAGTGGGATAGAGGAAAATATAAAGTATAAATTTCTGCTTATTTTTTCTCTTTTTTTGTATTTAAGATTTCATAGATGCTATCCTAGGTTAGAATGAATCATTAAAGAAATGACCTAGAACATTTAAAATTTTGCCTTATTTCATTTTCTTCTTTTCCTTACATGTTTTGGGCTATATAATCTTTTGTAATGAGGAAATATATAATTGAAGTTCATCTATTTCTTCAAATTCAGTAAAATTTATTTTTTTACTAAAATAAATCAAATTTGCTAATTTGTATGCAAAATGATATGAGTGCAGTTTTGTTAAATTGTACCTATATATTATATTTAAGTATCTGAAATGAAGCTTATTTTTGGGATTGTAAGATTATATTACAATTTTACATCTGTATTTTATACTGTTCTGTAGAGTTTGGAATTTTTAACAAATGGGCACCATTTCTACACAGGTGATAAATTATTACTTTGTTTAAAAAGATGTGTATGTGTGGGGGGAGAGTAATGACATCCCCATGTTTCACATTGCTGTGCATAGATTAGACTTTCTTAGGGGTCCAATTTGTGACATATTGCAAGTCTTCTAAATTGAAGATTGAACACTGATTCTCTGCACAGTATGATTTAAGGTGACCCCTCCTCCGTTTCATTTTTCCTTCAGCAAGAATAAAAATGTTGCCATACATATTCACTATGTCTTAGTCTCAAGCTCCTAGTAAGCACTCTGCCTTTTCTTTCGTGGCATAGGACATACAATCCTAGATATCTTCAATTATGACACAAATATTCCGACACACGATGAAACACTACACAGTGCCAAAGCAGATTTTTTCTTTTTTTGGCTGTGCCTGCAGCACATGGAATTTTCAAGGATAGGGGTCAAACCCATGCCCTAGCAGCAACCCAAGCCACTGCGGTGACAATGCCAGATCCTCAACCCACTGTACCACAAAGGAACTCACCAAAGCAGAGGTTTTAATAAGTGTATATTGGATTACATTTTCCATTATTTGTGTGTCAGAAACTGAGACTTATCTATTTGCAATACTAAATCTAGTTCCAGTGTAGCAATTTTTGTTATATTAAATTAGTAATTTTGAAAATGTAAATATACACATGTATTATTTGTTGATTGAAGAGATAAATCTTTGAAATAATATATTTAAGCCTCAAATAAGATAATTAACAGTTAAAAGTAAGTATGTATCAATTATCAATTCTCCTTTGGGATGTTATTTTCATGTTAACTAAACAGTTTATTCACCTTCTTCAATATTATCCATAGTACTTTCATTTTTGTTGATTTTATTCCATTTTACAGACAGACCACAATTTTCTGTCCATTTACATGTTGACAGACACTTAATTCCATTATTAAAAATAAGGCTGCCATAGCAATAGGTTCCTATCAACCCCCATCAAGCTTGGGAATCAATTCTGTCCACCAGAGGGCCCAGGGCCTGGCTATGTCCACCAGTAGGACAATATCAGCTCCAGGACCATGAACCTCGCCACCCTCCAGCCAGTCTTAGAAATATATTTTTAGATATGTCTCCTCACACAAGGGAAACAAAAATAAACAAATGGAACTACATCAAAGTAAAATGATTTTGCACAGTGTTGGAGCCCATAAACAATACAGAAAGACTGCCTTGAATGGTAAAAGATATTTGCATATGATGCATTCAGTAAGTGGTTAATAGCCTAAATATACAAAGAACTCATACTACTCAACAATAAAAAAACAACCTGATTACAAAATAGGCAAAAGACCTAGGTAAACATATTTTTAAACACATAATGACGGCCAATAAGCACAAGAAAAAGATGCTTAGCATCACTAATTATCAGGGAAATGCAAACAAAATAACAATAAATAGTACCTCACACATTTCAGAATAGTTATTATCAAAAGACAATGAGGAGAGAGGACAAGATGGCGGAGGAGTAGGAAGACACGCTCGCCCTCTCCCACAAACACAACAAAAAAAGCACATCTACAGAATAAATGACTCGCACAGAACAGCAACCAATCGCTGGCAGAGGAACCTAAACTCCAATAACGGCAAGAAATTCGTGACATTATTGGGCAGAACAGGAGAAAAGAGGAGAGTGAGAGAAGGCGAATCCGAGCGAGACGGGGGCTCACGAAAGGGAACTGTGGAGGAGAAAGGGATCCCGCACCCTGGAAAGTCACCTACACGGGGGAAAGATCAAACGAACCGGAGGAATCTCCAGATGCAGAGAAGAGTGTAGCAGTAAGTTGGAGTACGGAAAAACGGATCAAGAACCCAACGGACCATCTGAACTACGGGCAGAGTCACCAAAAATTGAGACGCCTGGGTGGGGGCTGGGCACCGAGACCTCGCCGCCGAAGGTTAGTCCCGGAGAGGGAGCCGGGGGATGCATGGGTGGGGGCTGAACACCGAGACATCGCCTCCGAAGGTTAGTCCCCGAGAAAGGGCCGGGGGACGCCTGGGTGGGGGCTGGGCACCGAATCCTCGGCTCCAGAGATTAGTCCCCGGGCTAGGGGGGCGGGGCAGAGCGGAAACTGCTTGGGAGGTCTAGAAACCAGTTGACGGGGCAGAGACTGCCTGGGAGACTAGAAAACAAAGCTGTCGCAGAGGAAGTGAGCAATACTCCAGGAGTGGGGAAGGGGAAAGCCACATCAGAGGGAACCTGGGAGAAGAGCCTGGTCTGCGCCCGTGCTGGGGAGGGGAGAGAAGAAGGGGTGGGTCCCCAGAGAATACCCCCCACGCCACAGCAAGCTTACAGGCCCGCTAGCTAGCTGAAAACTCTGCTTCCCAGTGCATCCCCTCCCCCCACCCCCAACACCCCCTATGCTCTCACGGACCTGGGGCTGCCTGCCATCCAGGAGGGCTGGCCTCAACAATTGCCTGAAGCCTACCACCGCAGGGGCTGTCCCTGCACAGGCCTGCTTGCCCTTTGGAGGGGCTACACTTTCGCAGAGCAGCATCAAACAGCACCAGCCCCCGAGAAAAGGCCTGCAGCCTAGAAAAGCTAGAACAAGCTTAGCCAGGCTATGAATAGATCGGCCTAATTCTCCGACAGTTTTTCTGAGTCGGGTTGCCCCGGGGAGGAGCCTCTTCGGTTTCCAACGGCCCTGCTACCCGCCCAAGCCCCCAGGGGATGCTCTAGTGGACCAGCTGCATAGGACTGCCAGCTCCAGGCAGGACCCCCTGCCACCCAGAAAAGCTGCAACAAGCTCAGCCAGACTGTGAAGATCCGCCTACATTCTCAGGCTGTCCTTCTGAGTTGGGCTGCCCTAGGGAAGAGCCTCTCAGGTTCTCAGTGCCCCAGATAGCTGCTCCAGCCCCCAGGGGGTGCTGCACCCCTGAAGAGCAGCTGCCCAACACCGCCAACCCCCTGCAAGAACCCCACAGCCTAAAAACACCAGAGCAAGCTCTGCATGGCCAAGTGAAATCTGCTACCATCGTGGTGTGGACCTCCCAGTCCTGTCTGCCCTCAGGAAGCCCTCCTTTGCTTCAAAGAAACACTGTTAGCCCCATCAACACTCCAGAAAAGCCACACTGCCTCAAAAAAGATTGACCAACAACACCAGCCCTCAGGAAATATTCCACGGCAGTGACAAGGCAAACACTGCCCGATCACGGAGAGTACAACTCCCTCAGGAGAAAGAAAACAACAAGCAAGATGAAGAAGCTGAGAAACCACTCCCAGTCAAACCAACAGGAGAACTCACCTAAAACAGTCAACAATGAAACAGATCTCGGCAGTCTGACAGAGATCTCGGCAGTCAGACAGACCTGGAGTTCAAAAGAGAAATAGTGAAAATACTGAAGGAATTAAGAGAAGATATGAACAGTAATGCAGATACCCTCAGAAAGGAACTAGAAAATATAAGGAGGAGCCAAGAAAAATTAGAACATTCATTTGCAGAGATGCAAACTGAACTATGGGCAGTAAAAACCAGACTGAATAATGCAGAAGAACGAATCAGTGATATGGAAGATAGAATAATGGAAATCACTCAATCTGGTCAACAGACAGAAAACCGAATCAAAAAACTGGAAAGCAAGATAAGAGACCTATGGGATAATATAAAGCGGGCCAATCTACGCATAATAGGAATTCCAGAAGGAGTAGAAAAAGATAAGGGAATGGAAAATATATTTGAAGAAATTATCACAGGAAACTTCCCAAATCTAAAGGATACTGGGTTCAAGATACAAGAAGCACAGAGGGCCCCAAACAAACTGAACCCAAACAGACCCACACCAAGACACATCATAATAAAAATGGCAAAAGTTAGTGATAAAGAGAGGATCCTAAAGGCAGCAAGAGACAAACAGAATGTTACCTACAAGGGAACCCCCATAAGAATATCAGCTGATTTCTCTACAGAAACACTACAGGCCAGGAGGGAATGGCAAGAGATATTTAAAGTGCTCAAAGGAAAAAATATGCAACCTAGAATACTCTATCCAGCAAGAATATCATTTAAAATAGAAGGGGACATAAAAATTTTTTCCAACAAACAAAAACTTAAAGAATACAGCAACACAAAACCCAGGTTAAAGGAAATAGTGAAAGGGCTTCTCTAAACCAAAAAGAAAGGAAGGAAAGGGAAGAAACAAAAAAGACGAAGAAGAGGAAGAACTAGGACTGAGGAAACCGCAATCAGAGAGCAGTCACTCAAAAAAGCCAGCATACAGATTTAATCATGAACATGCTTCAAACAAAATAAAATTAAAAAGAAAAAAATAAAAAAGAGTCATCATAACCATAAAATGTGGGCAAGGGATGTCTGGAGGTAAATAACACTTTTTGTTTGTATGTATGTCTCTCTTCTTAATTTTAATATAGTAATGAAGTGTTTGAAATTACAGGACCATCAGGCTAAAACACACATTTATGGGAAGGAGTTAGCATACTTAAAAAACAGGGCAATCACAAGCCAAAACCAAATATTGCATTTGCAAAACATGAAAAAAAAAACCACTCAAGCAGATAATAACAGGAGACCATCCAACCAAAACAAAAAAAAAAAAAAAAATGGAGAACCATAGAATCAACTGGAACACGAGGTTCAAATGGCAATAAATAACCATCTATTAATTATCACCTTAAATGTCAATGGACTGAATGCCCCAATCAAAAGGCACAGAGTGGCTGAGTGGATAAAAAGGCAAAAACCTTCAATATGCTGCCTACAAGAAACTCACCTTAGGACAAAAGATACATATAGATTGAAAGTGAAAGGGTGGGGAAAAATATTTCACGCCAATAGACATGACAGAAAAGCAGGAGTCGCAACGCTCATATCAGACAAAATAGACTTTAAAACAAAAGGCATAAAGAAAGACAAAGAAGGACACTACTTAATGATTTAAGGGATCCATCCAAGGAGAGGATGTTACTATTGTCAACATATATGCCCCAAATACAGGAGCACCCAGATACACACAACAAATATTAACAGACATAAAGGGAGATATTGATGAGAATACAATCATAGTAGGAGACCTAAATACCCCCCTCACATCAATGGACAGATCCTCTAGACAGAAAACCAATAAAGCAACAGAGATCCTAAAGGAAACAATAGAAAAGTTAGACTTAATTGATATCTTCAGGACACTACATCCAAAAAAATCAGAATACACATTCTTCTCAAATGCTCATGGAACATTCTCAAGAATCGACCACATATTGGGACACAAAGCGAATCTCAATAAATTTAGGAGCATAGAAATTATCTCAAGTATCTTCTCTGACCACAATGCTATGAAATTAGAAATCAACCACGGGAAAAGCAAAGAGAAAAAACCTACTCCATGGAGACTAAACAACATGCTACTAAAAAACCAATGGGTCAATGAGGAAATCAAGAAGGAAATTAAAAACTACCTTGAAACAAATGATAATGGAGACACAACCTCTCAAAATCTATGGGATGCTGCGAAAGCAGTGCTCAGAGGGAAATTTATAGCAATCCAGGCCTTTCTCAAAAAAGAAGAAAGATCCCAAATTGACAACTTAACCCTCCACCTAAACGAATTAGAAAAAGAAGAACAAAGAAGTCCTAAAGTCAGCAGAAGGAAGGAAATTATAAAGATCAAAGAAGAAATCAATAAAATAGAGACTCAAAAAACAATAGAGAAAATTAATAAAACCAAGAGCTGGTTCTTTGAAAAGGTGAACAAAATTGACAAACCCCTGGCCAGACTCACTAAAAAGAGGAGAGAAAGAACCCAAATAACCAAAATTATAAATGAAAAAGGAGAAATCACAACGGATATAGCAGAAATACAAAAAACCATAAGAGAATACTATGAACAACTGTATGGCAAAAAGTTTGACAATCTGGAAGAAATGGACAATTTTCTAGAATCTTACAGCCTGCCAAAACTGAATCAAGCAGAAACAGACCAACTGAACAGACCGATCACTAGAAATGAAATTGAAGAGGTCATAAAATCACTCCCTACAAATAAAAGTCCAGGACCAGAGGGCTTCACAGGTGAATTCTATCAAACATATAAAGAGGAATTGGTGCCCATCCTCCTTAAACTCTTTCAAAAGGTTGAAGAAGAAGGAATACTCCCAAAGACATTCTATGATACCACCATCACCCTCATTCCAAAACCAGACAGAGATACCACCAAAAAAGAAAACTATCGCCCAATATCATTGATGAATATAGATGCAAAAATTCTCAACAAAATCTTAGCCAACCGAATCCAACAACATACCAAAAACATTATACACCATGACCAGGTTGGGTTCATCCCAGGTTCACAAGGATGGTTCAACGTACGCAAATCAATCAGCATCATACACCACATTAACAAAAAAAAGGTCAAAAATTATATGATCATCTCAATAGACGCAGAAAAAGCATTTGACAAAGTTCAACATCCATTCTTGATCAAGACCCTCGCCAAAGTGGGTATAGAGGGAACATTCCTGAATATAATCAAAGCCATTTATGAGAAACCAACAGCAAATATAATCCTCAATGGGGAAATCCTGAAAGCCTTCTCACTCAAATCTGGGACAAGACAGGGATGCCCACTCTCACCACTGCTCTTCAACATAGTTTTGGGAGTCCTAGCCACAGCAATTAGACAAACAAAGGAAATAAAAGGCATCCATATAGGAAGAGAAGAGATCAAACTGTCACTGTATGCAGATGATATGATACTATACCTAGAAAACCCTAAGGACTCAACCCCAAAACTACTTGAACTGATTAATAAATTCAGCAAAGTGGCAGGATATAAGATTAACATTCAGAAGTCAGTTGCATTTCTGTATACCAGCAATGAAACATTAGAAAAGGAATACAAAAAAATGATACCTTTTAAAATTGTACCTCACAAAATCAAATACCTTGGAATACACCTGACCAAAGAGGTAAAGGACCTATATGCCGAGAACTATAAAACTTTAATCAAAGAAATCAAAGAAGATGTAAAGAAATGGAAAGATGTTCCATGTTCCTGGATTGGAAAAATCAATATTGTGAAAATGGCCATCCTACCCAAAGCAATCTACAGATTCAATGCAATCCCTATCAAATTACCCATGACATTTTTCACCGAACTAGAACAAACAATCCAAACATTTATATGGAACCACAAAAGACCCAGAATCGCCAAAGCAATCCTGAGAAACAAAAACCAAGCAGGAGGCATAACTCGCCCAGACTTCAAGAAATACTACAAAGCCACAGTCATCAAAACAGTGTGGTACTGGTATCAAAACAGACAGACAGACCAATGGAACAGGATAGAGAATCCGGAAATAAACCCTGACACCTATGGTCAATTAATCTTTGACAAGGGAGGCAGGAACATCAAATGGGAAAAGGAAAGTCTATTCAGCAAGCATTGCTGGGAAACCTGGACAGCTGTATGCAAAGCAATGAAACGAGAACACACCCTCACACCATGCACAAAAATAAACTCCAAATGGCTGAAAGACTTAAATATACGACAGGACACCATCAAACTCCTAGAAGAAAACATAGGCAAAACACTCTCTGACATCAACATCATGAATATTTTCTCAGGTCAGTCTCCCAAAGCAATAGAAATTAGAGCAAAAATAAACCCATGGGACCTCATCAAACTGACATGCTGTTGCACAGCAAAGGAAACCCAAAAGAAAACAAAAAGACAACTTACTGAATGGGAGAAAACAGTTTCAAATGATGCAACTGACAAGAGCTTAATCTCTAGTATATACAAGCAACTTATACAACTCAACAGCAAAAAAACCAATCAATCAATGGAAAAATGGGCAAAAGACCTGAATAGACATTTCTCCAAGGAAGATATACAGATGGCCAACAAACACATGAAAAAATGCTCAACATCACTGATTATAAGAGAAATGCAAATCAAAACTACCATGAGATACCACCTCACACCAGTCAGAATGGCCATCATTAATAAATCCACAAATAACAAGTGCTGGAGGGGCTGTGGAGAAAAGGGAACCCTCCTGCACTGTTGGTGGGGATGTAAACTGGTACAGCCACTATGGAGAACAGTTTGGAGATACCTTAGAAATCTATACATAGAACTTCCATATGACCCTGCAATCCCACTCTTGGGCATCTATCCGGACAAAGCTCTACTTAAAAGAGACACATGCACCCGCATGTTCATTGCAGCCCTATTCACAATAGCCAGGACATGGAAACAATCCAAATGTCCATCGACAGATGACTGGATTCGGAAGAGGTGGTATATATACACAATGGAATACTACTCAGCCATAAAAAAGGATGACATAATGCCATTTGCAGCAACATGGATGGAACTAGAGAATCTCATCCTGAGTGAAATGAGCCAGAAAGACAAAGACAAATACCATATGATATCACTTATAACTGGAATCTAATATCCAGCACAAATGAACATCTCCTCAGAAAAGAAAATCATGGACTTGGAGAAGAGACTTGTGGTTGCCTGATGGGAGGGGGAGGGAGTGGGAGGGATCGGGAGCTTGGGCTTATCAGACACAACCTAGAATAGATTTATAAGGAGATCCTGCTGAATAGCATTGAGAACTATGTCTAGATACTCATGTTGCAACAGAAGAAAGGGTGGGGGAAAAAACTGTAACTGCAATGTATACATCTAAGGATGACCTGACCCCCTTGCTGTACAGTGGGAAAATAATAAAAAAAAAAAAAAAAAAAAAAAAGTTAACACAGCTCAAATGCCATATTGTAGAGAAAATCAACTGAAAATAAGCATGCAAAAGTATTTTGTAACTTTTCAATTATAAAATAAAGGGATTTTTATCACCACTATAAAAAAAAAAAAAGACAATGAGTAAAAGAACACTGTTGCAATGTTGGTATGATTGTAAATTAGTGCAGCTACTATGGAAAACAGTATAGTGGTTCCTCAAGAAACTGAAAATAGAACATCCATATTATTTAGCAATTTTACTCCTGGGTATTTATCCCAATAAAATTAAAGCACTAATTTGAAAACATACATGCACTCTTTGTTCACTGCAGAAATATTTACAATTTCTAACATGGTAGCAACCTAAGTGTCCATCAATAAGTGAATAAATAGTGACATATATATTTCTTTCTATTTCTTGAACTTCATATGTGTGTGTGTGTGCATATATATCTGAACTGACACTGAACTATCATTCAACTGTAAAAAAAAAAGAATGAAAGAACGAAATATTTCCATTTGGGACAACATGGGATGGATGTATAAGCTATATTGTGCTAATTGAAATAAATCAAGCAGGCAAAGACAAATAGCATATGACTTCACTTACAATTAGAATCTAAGAAACAAAACGAATGAATGAACACAACAAAACTGAAATAAAGTTACAGTTACAGAGAACAAACAGGTGGTTTCCAGAAGAGAGGAAGTTAAGGGGATCAGAGAAATCAAGGAAGGAGATTAAGAGGTATACACTTCTAGTTACAAAACAATAAATTGTGAAATGTGCATGTTGAGAATACAGTAAGTAATACTGCAAATTTTTTTTTTATTACAAAATGGTAACTGGATTGATATTGTGAGCATTTTGTAATGTATAGAAATAACAAATAACTATCATGTGCACTGGAAACTAAAGTAGGGTTGTTGGTCAATGATTCTTTAAAACAAAAAAACAAACAACTCAGAAAAAAATAGATTTGTTGTTACTAGACAGGGGGGATGAGAGGAGGGGGAATTATATGAATGTAGTGAAAAGGTACAAACTTTCGGCTATCAGATAAATAAGTGAAGGTTAGAACTGTAGAACATGATAAATATAATTAACACTGCTGTGCAGTGCTAACTGGGAGCTTGAGATTAAGACATGGTCAATATGTATGGCAACATTTTATTCTTGATGCAGGAAGAATGAAACGGAGGAGGGGTCACCTTAAATCATACTATTCAGAGAATCAGTCTTCAATCTTCAATTTAGAACGCTTGCAATATATCACAAATTGGACCCTTAAGAAAGTCTAATCTAAGTCTAATGTTGTAATTACATTACATTATATATGAAATTTGTTGAGTGAATAAATCCTGGGTTATCACAAGAAAATATTTTCTATTTCTTTAATTTCATATTTTTTTCTATATGGGATGATGGATGGTCACTAAACTTATTGTGGTAATCATTTCATGATATATACAAGTCAAATCAGTAAGGCATATATCTTAAATCTATACAGTGCTGTTTATGATAGTTATATCTTAATAAAACTAGGAAACAAGTTTACTGGAGTATTGTATAGCTTATATACAAATACTATACCTTTTTGTATAGGAACTTGAGTGCCTGAGGATACTCATTATCCACATGGATACTGAGGGATAGCTGTATACAAATATGTGGGATTTTATAAAGTTAAATATATGCCAGATTCATGATGAAAAGGAGATAAAGGGGATGCCAGTCCCACTGTCATGCTTGTGAGTTGAGATGGAGGAGATTATATAGGTTGACTACCTCGGATCACCATATTAATGCATATTTTCTAGCTAATGATGCAATGTAAATATTGTAAATATTCCCATGCTATTAAATACTGTATTTGATCATGTTAAAAAAAATAAAGCTGTGGAGTTCCCATTGTGGTGCAGCAGAAACGAATCCAACTAGTAACCATGAGGTTGCAGGTTCAATCCCTGGCCGTGTTCAGTGAGTTAAAGATCTGCCATTGCCATGAGCTGTGGTGTAGATCACAGACACAGCTCGGTTCCTGTGTTGCTGTCTCTGTGGCATAGGTCGGCAGCTGTAGCTCCAATTTTGACCCCTAGCCTGGGAACCTCCATGTGCTGCAGATGTGGCCCTAAAAAGAAAAAAAATAAAAAAGCTGCTATGAACAATCATTTGAAAATAAGGTTGCTCTGAGGATTAAATATGTTTGCAAACATAGTATTAAGAACAGATCCTGGAATATAAATTTTATATTTCATGCCAGTATGCACACTGCACAAAAGTATTATCTCTCCCAAATATTTTTTCCACAGCAACTGGTGCTAAACCCAGTGCTTCTAATGCAGAATGTTAAATACATAGCGTGAGTTAAAAAGCTGAGGAAATAGTTTAATAAACTTCAAGAAGCACCTTACATATGACCATCTAAACATATGCTCAAGATGCATTATCTGGATGGAATTTAAATAAGATTGTGTCTATTGTCTACAAACGTGAACCTGCCTCCTAAGAAGATATAATTATTTTTTCTTATTTATTTGACTTTAATTTTAATGCATCAATTTTTTGGTGCTTAGGTGCCTAGAGATAAAGTGATTATTAAATATAAATATGTTAAAACTTTATGATCTTCTGCAATATCTAAGTAATTCTATTAAAGGTTGCACCCTAGTTGCAAGAGGATGGCATATACATCAGGATGAAATTCATCTTTCCATGATTTGTGTACAAATAAAACATGTTAGTTGTGGCTCTAAACATCATGTGGAGTGCCTTGGGACTGTATTACATTCATATTTCTGTGTCATTATTATCGATGCAATTAATTTTGCGGTTCAGTTAATTAGCTTTTCACCTCATTGAGTCACAATATTTTAAATTAGTTTGGCCCATAAATAAGCATATGATTTTGCCTACTCTTTCACTTTACTTCACCCCCAGTGTACATTTCAGTGGCATTCTCACTGTTTCCAAATTCAAGTCAACAGATTTTTGACTTGGAGAAACCATGAGCTTGGAGGCGAGTTTGAGTTTCAGGTATACCACGTGTTTCCATGAGTTCTATAACATTTAGTCTCTTCATTTGCATGATACGCAATAACATACCTAACTTACAAAAAGAGTTTGCAAAATAAATGCAATTAAGTCAGTACTGATCTGATCATGTTATCACCACACATGACCTCCATTGTTCTTAACTATAGGTAGGAGGTATATATACATTTATATATATATAAAACATTGTAACAGAACATGTTAGTATAAGCGCATTTGCCAGCAAAAAGGCATATATGGGCATAGTGGAAAGTGGGTGCTGTCAAAGCGAAGCTTGACTTTCAAAAGAAGGGATTGGAGATATTTTAGTGTGTTTTGCTATGTCTTTACTTTGATCTCTCTTTTTTTTTTTTCTCTTTTGTACAGTAAGGAGAGGCAAGACTAACTGGAATTAAAACAAAATTTGGGTTTGCATCAGAGTATTAGGTAGCCATCATCTAGGCTAATGAAACTGTTGGAGAAAAGAAGGTTTGGAGGATATATTTTTCCTTTAGTATTTTGCCCTGGCATTAAGTTTGACTTAGTACTTTAAATATTCATCTGTGTATATTCTTGCTGCTATATAAATTCATCTAAATTAAGCCATTTTCAAAGAAAAACAAAAACCCTTAAGATTTAAAAGCACCTATCACATCAGTATTAAGAATAAATGTTATGTAGTCAGTCTAACAACTAAGTAACTTTTGACAGATTATTCCCTATATCCACATTATACTCCCCAGTGATATACAGATTCTCAAATGAAATGTCCTGCAATGTAAATCTTAAAACAGACAAATCAATTATGCTGCTAAACGAAACTTCCTTTTTAGAAAACAAAAAGGATAAACTCAGTTGCTTTACAACAATTAACCAAGCCTGTGCAGACAGCACCATCTTTTGTAAAATCTTTGAAGTGAGGGTTTTGTTTTGTTTTTAATTAATACATATGTACTCTGAGCCAAGTTGTAATAAATGTAAAACTCCTGAATCAATGCCCTGTGTGTGCGTTCTGGCCTGGTTAGTTAAGTTAATGGAAGTGTAGGTTTCATGAGGCAAGCCAACAATTTTCTTCCCATAGTCTGAGCCCCATGTAGTTACACTCGTCAAATATTAATCTCATCAACCCTGGCCATCTATCTTAGAAAGGCATATCATTGGTGATTAGGATGATAATATAGATAGTGCTGTTTAGGCATCTTAATATTTAGGGAAGAAAGAAGTAATCATTCATTCAGAATATTTACTGAGTTTCCATTCCAGGTTAAGAATGTGTCTTACATTTTATATGGAAAATTGAGAGGAAACACCATAACATGGAGCTCTCTTAATACTCTGTAGTGTGTTTGCGTGTGTGTATACATAATCTTATATACACACCTACGAACATATATATTTCTTTCACCATACTGTGAACATATATTAATGCCCAATTTTTTTTTAAATCAGTAGACTAAATATCAATGTAAGAAAATAATTTCTTCAAGATCTCTTTTGCAAAGTTTGGGGAAAATATTTTTATAGAGATGTATGTATGATGAAAGCAATTAAAAAATGATGTCAGGGGTTCCCGTCGTGGCTCAGTGGTTAACGAATCCGACTAGAGACCATGATGTTGCGGATCGATCCCTGGCCTTGCTCAGTGGGTTAAGGATCCGGTGTTGCCATGAGCTGTGGTGTAGGTTGCAGACACAGCTCGGATCCCGAGTTGCTGTGGCTGTGGCATAGGCCGGCAGCTACAGCTCTGATGGGACCCCCTGGCCTGGGAACCTCCATATACCGCAGAAGCGGCCCTAGAAATGGCAAAAGTACCAAAGAAAAAAAAATGATGTCACAAAATTGCGAGTAGTAACAAATTTTCCCACTTAAAAATGTTTCTGGAGTTTTGCTTTCAACGATTTATAATTAAGTGCAAAACGTGTTCAGATTAGCTTTTCTATTTTATCTAATTTGGATATCTTTGAATAGAAAACCATTGAATAAAAAATTTCAAAGTCTTATAATTGCATAGCTTTGGAGGCAGAATTTTATTCCAGATTTATTTTATCTTCTTATCTGTGATTTTTTTACTTTCATTATAAAGACATGGCCCCCACCTTGTCATATATTCTGTGTTATAAAATATATACATTAGTAATTATAACACAATATCAAAAACTAATAAAACTATAAATACAATTATATATTTAATCTACAATATAATTATAGATTTATATGTGTAGATATATATTTTGTGATGCAAGCCATATTTCTCCTTTTTGAAGGAGAATTGTGGAAATCTTCATAAATTAATAAAAAAACTAACAGTTGAATTTAGTTGTGATGGATACGTGTGTATTAAGCCTGTGGAAAATAAATGGGAAGCTTTCCTGGTAGAAAAAACTGGTGAGCCATTTTATTTGTATGCAGGGGGAAAAAACACTGTACCATTTTGATTCCTGATATTAGAAAACAGGAATGTTTTAAGCTGTTGAGGCTGTTTCTATAAAATGACTATATATCAAAAATGTCATCCATCTAGAAAAAGGGTATGTCCTAGAGCAGAGAATAAAAACCAAGGAGATGGATCTTGAAACATTTTGAGCAAACAGCTTTCTCTTCTCTGTAGGTCTGGAAACGAACTAGTTTCAGTTCAGGGTTTCCCAGTTTTCTGGTAATGAAACAGAACCTCTGTGAACACATAGTTTAGTTGGGTGGGATACAGTCTTAAGTAAAATCTTAAGAGCAATAGCCTTATCTCAGTTTTATGAGGAAAATTATGAAGAGTGAGAATAGTCTATTCTTTCCTGGGGCGGGTGTGGTGTGGGATTTGAAGAGGCAGAGACAGGAACTGGGGACTGATTGTAGCACTCAGTGCACCTCTGCCTTACAATGGTTTTTACCAGGAGCAGGAGTCATGAGAGGACAAGCCAAGGAGGAAAAGCAACAAGAATCTGCAGAACCACTTTTCTAAAACTATCTTTCAGAAACAATGAGTGTAGAATTTAATTTCCATCAGTAAAGGTATTGGGTACTCATGCCATCCAAATGTGAGTTAGAAAAGATACAAAATATGGGAAATCATATTCAGTAAATGATGAGTACTTAGGTCTTTCTCTAAATGTACCTTCTTATGCTTCTCTTGCTGCTGTCATATATACCACCCCCCCTTTACTTGTCAACTAATTTAGGACAAACTAAAAATATGCATTAAACTGTGTGTAAAGATTCTTTATTACAAAAATTCCCAAACCATTTCTATACAAAGCAGAACTATGAATTTCAAAGAAGTGTGTATGGCACAGAAGTTTTCACCATCTCACTTGAATACAGAAGCTATTTGTAGAAATTACATTTGCCTAGAACACATTTTGGACCACACAATCAATTCAGGAGTAAAGTTTCTTTGGAGGGTGAATACAGATTTACAGTTTTTGGTCTAAAGTTCTATCTCCTACTCTAACAATACAATTATACAATTGCAGATAATTATAGTCCTGATACTTCTGGTTTTTCTTCCCTAAAAAATAGGGTTCTTATTGTTAGTGTATAATATTACTTCCAGATTTAAAGTCTGAAATTCAATGTGTATAGATTTGATCTGTACGTATCAACTATATAAATTTGAAACTATTATAGAGTATCTATGATTCAACATGGATCAATCTTTTCTGTGAAAATATTAAGTGTTCCCCATTATTGCTGAATGCTGCTCTCTAATTCTCACTGCAGTTTTATAGTCCCATACATATTGATGGGAAAGCATTCAGTAACCCAAGATTCACAATTCAATCAGATCATAAAATCAAGAAAGATTTAAGCTATGACAGCTAGACCAAAACTGCCAGATTAATTCACTTTCACTCTAACATTTTAGGCATTAAATATTTCAAGGAGTGATTTTTCTTATAGAATAAATGTGGAAGAACTAGATAATGAAAATAGGTTTGTGAAAAGAGGAACATTTATTCTCGGGCATGAATTCTTTCTAGGCTTATGTACTATGAACTTTCCTGAAATCCTCATTACCATCTGGAAATTGCGTGATCCAGGTGAGGAACATCAGACCTTTTTCGTAAGAAACCAGATTGGAAAAAAAAAAAAACAACACAACAAATCTTTACAAAAAGCTTTTGTTTGAGTAGTTGATAATTCTAGTAAGTTAGCTTGTTGATTTAGAGCTGATACTTGTGAGCCAAGGTTATCAGTCCATTCTGTTAGTTGTTCTGCTTCTGTAGGCACAAACCTCATTGATAACCTTGATCTGGCATCCTGAACACTTAGAACTTTGGTAGCAAGAGGGCCTTGAGAGCTAAGCCCAAACCATGAAGTTATTGACAAGCAACTAAGAGTGCATGCATCACTGACCATGAAGAGTGATGATCACTCTCATACAGAAAAGAGTATGTTTTAAAGCTGAATCAGGGCACTGGTACTTTAGAAAACTGCACAACCTATAATTTCTTATTTGAAATAGAAGTACCATACACTTTTTATTTTAGGAGACTCCTAAAAAGCTAGAAAATTACAGAAAAAGGATCTATAAACACAAAACTATTGCCAGTAGAGGAACTGGGGATGATGTATTAGGAGAAAGATTTTATTATTATTATTATTATTATTATTATTATTATTATTATTATTTTTGTCTTTTGCCATTTGTTGGGCCGTTCCCACAGCATATAGAGGTTCCCAGGCTAGGGGTCTAATCGGAGCTGTTGACGCCAGCCTACGCCAGAGCCACAGCAACGCGGGATCCGAGCCGCATCTGTAACCTACACCACAGCTCACGGCAACGCCGGATCATTAACCCACTGAGCAAGGGCAGGGATCGAACCTGCAACCTCATGATTCCTAGTCGGATTCGTTAACCACTGCGCCAAGGAGAAAGATTTGATGTTATTCCTCGATGTGGACAAAAGTGCTTGTTTCCTTGCACATGTTCATAATCAAATTAATAACGGCACAATGTGCCTTTAAAGCTAACAAATTAACTCTAACCAAATTTTAAATGCAAAAATAAAGCATTGTTTGATGTCATGAAAGACAAAATATTTTACTGTGTATTTATGTTTTATAAGTTTAGCATAGTGTTTTCATCAGTGTTTGGCATTAGATCTAGAGTTACAGGATAGGGAGCTGGGAGTGCGTAGCTTACTGTCAAGGGGTAAAATATTAAGATGCTTTTATTAGATCCCTCTACTTGGCTCTTTTTGCCTTTCCTGAATACCAGGATTCTTTGTACTCTCTTTAGATGCAGGGTAATATCCACCTAGGGGATATGTTTAGGAAGAAGAGAAAGGAATTGCTCAATTCTAACCTGATAAGACTCCTTCCTGCACCATCAGCACTGCTAAAATTAGTGAGCACTCTAATCTGAGTATGTTGTTCACGTCCAACACCCAGCACACCTCAACCAACCTGCAATAAGCCAGATGAATTATTATTTTTCAAAACCAAGAAGCAACAAGCAAAAATAATAATAATAATAATAATGAACTAAAACTTTAACTTAGTTTCTCCCCTAAGCTCAGGCTAAGGAACTGGGCTGCCAGGGCTCTGTCCTCTCATCCCGATGGTGCTCCAAGGGAACATGAGAGCATTCATCACTCTGTACTCTATCACCTACAATGCCGCCTGGCAGAGAAAGTGTTTGATAGATGCCTGCTAAGTATGTAATGGAAATAAATAATTAATGAACAATCACATTATTGGTGCATAGTAATTGTTATCTGTGTGGAACTCTAAAATTGATTCCCACTTCATATGATCAAGAAAATATACATTTTCATATAGATAAAGATATAAATGTAAATTTAAAAATATACCAATTTAAGAGAAAATAGAGGACATACTTTTGGAGTTTCCCTTTGCGGCTCAGTGGGATACAGACCTGACTAGAATCCATGAGGATGCGGGTTTGACCCCTGGCCTCGCTCAGTGGGTTAAGAATCCAGCATTGCCATGAGCTGTGGTGTAGGTTGCAGAAATGGCTTAGATTCCGTGTTGCTGTGGCTATGACATAGGCCAGCATCTGTAGCTCTGATTCAACACCTAGCTTGAGAACTTCCATATGCTGTATGTGAAGCCCTTAAAAGGAAAAAAAAAAAAAGAACATACTTTTTAACTTTATAACTGGATAGATGTAAAACCTAAAAACACAAACTGCAAAATGGAATTTGCTTACCAAAACTTTTAAATAATGTTAAAACAGAGATGTCATTTATTAGCAGAATGAAAATCTGAGATATGGACTGGAAGAAGATGCTTATAAAATATTTAAGCCAAAATAAAGCACCCAGAATATATATGTATCTAGGAGGGATTAGTCTTACTTACTTTTATATCTTATGTGTGCATATGGAAGTTCCCAGGCTAGAGGTTGAATTGGAGCTGTAGCTACTGGCCTATATACTACAGCCACAGCAATGCCAGAATGGAGCCACATCTGCAACCTATACCACAGTTCATGGCAACACCAATCCTTAACCCACTGAGTGAGGCCAGGGGTCAAACCTGCTTCCTATGGATACTAGTTGGATTTGTTACTGCTGAGCCACAACGGGAACTCCTTAGATTCACATTTGAATAGCAGCTAGTTATGTATAAAAATATGCAAATTTAAAAAGTAATTTGTGGAGTTCCCCGGTGGCCCAGCAGTTTGAGGATCCAGAGTTGTCACTGCTATGGCACCAGTTCAATTCCTTGCTCAAAAACTTCCACATTTGTCCCTGGAGTGTCAAAAAAATGAATAAGTAAGTGAATAAATAAATAGTGATTTTTATCAATAAAAACTGATGAATAAACCACTATAGATTTATTTATTTATGCTATCATATTATTCTTTATATATCATCATAAAGGCAAAAGGATTCACAAGGTGACATACAGAAAAAATTATTCACATTGCTTTTTCTAAATCTTCAGGCTTCTACTGATAAAGAGAAAATGTAGCATCTTCTTATTCTATTCCTTCATCAGGTGTTTCAGCAAATGGGTTTGCAAATGTTGGGGTGTGTGTGTGTGTGTGTATAATTCATCAACAAGAAAAGAAATTCAGAAGAGAAAAATAGACAAAGTAAATAAATAGGCAATTCTTATAAGGAAATATGACCAGCCAATAAAAATAGAAAAATATTTCAAGAAAATACAAAGCAAATTAAAACAGGTATGATATACCATTTCATTGGCAAAAATTTTAAAGTCTTACAGTATAAATTATTAGCAAATTCAGGGAAAATAAAAACTTTCACATTCTGTTTTGGCAATCTTATGAATTTGCAAAACAGTTTTGAATAAGATATTACCAATCAAATAAATGGTACTGCAGATATTTTGCCTTCATCGAGACCACTCTAAAATTCACTTTCTAAGGAAATCTTAAACATGCACCCAAGGAGATATTTAAGCAGAGTTTTATTTTTGAAATTTTATAAAAGCGAACATTTGGAAAAACCATAAATGTAAAAAAAAAAGATTGTGTAACTAAATTATAAAATATTCACAAAATATACCAATGTAAAATATTAATATTTAGTTGCATATTTCTTAAAATTATTTTAAATTTTGAGTTAAAAAGCAAGTTTCAGAATCATATATATATAGGAGACCATTTATACTATAAAATATGAAAATAATTTTATATATATTTATTATTATGCTATACACCATATATTATATATGTAAGATTTGCTTGACTAAGGGTATGACAGTTGTGAATGCTGGGTTAAAGAAAAGGGGATAAAGTCAGGAGAAGACACATTCTGTATCCAACTTTATAATTTCTATCCCTTAAGTTTGAAATCTGATTAATATATAGAAAAGTTGTGAAAGTATATGAAAATAACCATATAAAAATTAACTATATGAAAGTTGGTTGAATAAATAAATGTTGTATATGTGGACCATGCAGCCACTTTGATTGCAATTGTGTTTAATTCTTAATATCCAGCTTTCACCTCACATGGATATGGCGGACACTAAGTATATTGAAATAACAGAGAACATTTTAGGATTACAAGCGATGCTTTGAATCTCCAAACTATTATCCCTTCTTTCCACTGCAGCAAGAGGGAAATTATGTTTTTGTAAGAACTGAATAATTGATTTTGTGATCTCTGGTTACCAGAGCCCGGGCTGGAGATGCTCCTTCAAGTGCAGCCATATCTAAAATGAAATCACTAATTGAATCTTCTACGCATACCTCTCTGCCTCAAGTAAAAAATGTGTATTAAGAGGCCTCTAACAATACTTATACAGCCATGAAAAATCAAATATAGCCAAGATATTAATATCTTAAACAATTTTAATACTGTTTTTCCCATGTTTGTATAAGAGAAATTTCATTGTTGAAGTCTTTTATTAATTTAGTCCTAATTAATATTTTTTTCCTTTAAGGTATTCCTCTTTTATTTTTACCAGCCACACTCATGGCAGGTGAGAGTTTCCTGGGCCAGGGATTGAACCTGCACCACAACAGCAGCAACTTGAGCCACTGTAGCAACAACACCAGATCCTTAAACTGCTACAGCACAAGGGAAAGTCTTAGTCTTTAGAATTAATTTCTACATGTGTTAGATAAAGGAGTTGAGAAATATGTAGGGGTAATCGTGAAGCTGTGTCAAAATGTTAGTGGTGCATCTATCCTGTACGACTGGTGAGATAATTAAAGAAACACCTTTGGAATAGAGAATTTTCCCTTAATTATGCCAAAGAATGTAGTTTGGTAAATATTATCAGAACTTTGCATATCCAGAGACTCCAAGTTAATTTTTACTTTTTGAGCCAAAGAAATCAAGTTTAATTAATATCACCAGTGAGTCAATAGGAACAAAAACCTAATGTGTTAGGTTACAGTATTTTAGAAGTATCTATTAAAAAGTGAAACAGAAGATTCCTTTATTTTCTTATTTTTTTATTAAAGTATAGTTGATTTACAATGTCGTGTCCATTTCTGCTGTATAGCCAAATGACCCAGTCATACAGGTTTATACATTCTTTTTCTCATATTATCTTCCATCATGTTCTATCCCAGGAGATTGGATATACTTCCTTGCTCTGTACAGTAGGACTGCATTTTTTTATCTATTCTAACTGTAATAGTTTGCAATTACTAACCCCAAACTCCCAATCCCTTCCACTCTCCCCCCTCCCCCTTGGCAATCACAAGTACATTCTCTATGCCTGTGAGTCTGTTTCTGTTTTGTAGATAGGTCCGTATGTGCAGTATTTTAGATTCCTTTCTTTTCTGTCTCTGTGGTAGACTAGCTGTGGACAAAGCACCAGTAGTGTCTATACAAAGTCCAACATGGGAGAAAGGAGGTTGGAGAGAAAGGCCAGAGTTCACTGTAATATACACTGCCTCCATTGGGAATCTCTCCATGCTAGATTTTATATTCTTTGTGCCTTGCAAGGTGACAATTAGAAGCCATACTGTATTAGAGCATAAAATTTGAAATGAATATTTGGGGAGAATAAAGTGATTCTTCTGGGTAAGCCATTGGAAATAATTCATCACATTTCTTTATTTTATATTTGATAAAATTGAGGCCTAGAAAGGAAAGTGACAAATAAAATATTAGTGATTTATTGCACCATGACCAACATGGTATCACACTCCAGTATGAAATGATCCTATCAAATTAACATAAGGAAAAACTGAAGATGAAAAGGAAAATAGAGCCTCTTTCATTTAAAATGTATGATCCTTACAGCAGTCTTCTGGAAGAAGCAGTCTTTCTCATTTGTTCCACTGGTGATTCTCTGGAGAAAAGAATTTACTTTGACTCTGAGTGCAGAGTCTTGCTACTTCTCAGTTCTTACTAAAGCTGCAACAGCTAAATCCATCTATATATTAGGCTGGCCCTGAGGATCTGTGTAGAGAGTAGTGAGGGAAGTCATTTGTCACCTACACTGAGTCACCCTGGAATATTGACTGCCTCATTATCACTCTGTGCAAGACATCCTGTTGCCCAGATGAACGCATTTGTCATAGAGCCCCATGGGGAAAGCAGCATGCTTTCTGTGGGATTTTGAAAATTCTGAGATCCTTAATTACACTTAAAACAATCTGCAGATAACTAATGTATTTCCCAATTTCCTGAAGGTTTAACCTGCAGTGAAATAGTGCTTTCTCTGGGAACACAGTACTCTTGTGAGAAAAAAATAAGAAGCGTTATTACGTTTGATAACCCAAATAGATGAATCACAGCGTAGTTGAAAGAGCAGGTAAGGAAAGGCCTTAGAAACTTGATCTTGTTCTTCCTCTCTTCTCCATTTGCTCTGATTACTTTATGCTTATTTTAACCTGATCATAAAGTACATAGTGATGTACATCATTTTATTTTTAACAATAAAGAAAATCCTAATTGCAAATTAATTAGCACAGTTATTGGTTAAGAGATTTGTTTATTCTACCTGTCTGATGATTTGCCTTGTAGATAATGATAAAATACAGAAAAACTTTTCAAAGCATTTAGACAGTGGTAAAAATTAGCTGCTTTTTTGTTTGCCTGAAGAGCGTGGATATTGGCTTCTTTTGGTTTCTAAGTTCCTCAAGAGGACAGATAGATGAGTTTCTAAGACAGAAGAATGAGAAACATGGTAGACTTGTGGCCATTCAAGACTATTTCCTGTCTCTAAATAGTCACAGCCTTTGAGGCCAATAATGAAGTTTCTCAAATATGGAAGGGCTGAGTCCAGTCACAGAGTAAACTCAGATATTGATGAACATGGTAATGTTGGAGTTGGGAAAAGCTCAGGTCTAGTATAAATCCCTTGAAGCTAGTGGTAGAAGCTAACACATTAGGCAAACATTCCTGCTTCCAAAAGCATGATTTGTTTCCTTATCAGACAACAGATTACCAGGTACCGCTCACCCATTTAATTTATCACCAGTTTAAAGTGATTTGGTCTAGTATAATTTTGAGTACCTATGTATTTAGTCATAGAAAGACAGTAGAATGACCTATACTCTGTCCAAATCTTCACTTCCTCCATGGATCAGTCTTCATCAGAGGAGAATATGGAGAAATGTAGTCACTGTTAAAGCTTCAATACTCTATTTGTGCTTTTATTTTATTTTATTTTTGTCTGTGTGTCTTTTTAGGGCTACACCCTCAGCATATGGAGGTTCCCAGGCTAGGGGTCTAATCGGAGGTATAGCCACCAGCCTACGCCACAGCCACAGCAACGCCAGATCTGAGTCACGTCTGCAACCTACACCACAGCTCACAGCAACACCATGAGTGAGGCCAGGGATCAAACCCACAACCTCATGGCTCCTAGTCAGATTGTTTCCCCTGCACCACAATGGGAACTCCTCAATATTATATGTGTATGTATTACACTGTTTTATGCATTCTAATGAACCTGCCAGGTAAGAGCAATTTCACTGCCCACAACTAGTTTGAATACAATCTAGGGTAGTAAGAAGATGCAGAAATAGATGAAACAGAAAACTATGTAAATGGTAGAAATAAATAGCACACAGATTTAACCAGTAGCATAAGGCCCTACCCCAACATGTTTACTCTTAGACATATCAATCCTCTTCCTTTGCACACAGATACTGGGTGTGAAAAATGCTCACCTAGTCTTTTGATCTATTCTAGACTAGATTAAACAATATGTTTCAGATATAATGTTAGATTTGAGCAGCTAAATTGTCAATCCAATTTAGAAGACATGTCTTTGGAAAGACTGCAATGGTGTTGTGGTGTTATCTGTGTTCTTCTCCCCTCTTCCCAATGTGTTATGTTAGACCCCAAATGCCCAAGGTAATGGTGTTTGGAGGTGGAGCCTTTGGAAGGTAATTAGGATTAAATTAGGTCCATAGAGTGAGGTTCTTATGATGAAATTAAAGTCCTGGTAAGAAGAGAAAAAGACTTTGTCTCCAGGAGCAGACAAAGAGGAAAGGCCATGTGAGCACAAAGCAAGAAGGCCATGATCTATAAGCCAGGAAGCTGGCTCTCACCAAACGCTGTAACTTCTAGCAGCTTGAGGGTACTATCTAAGCCCCCAGAACCATAAGAAATAAATGTTTGTTACTTAAACATCCTAGTCTATGATATTTTGTTATAGCCATCCAAACTGATTAAAACAAATAGATTCTGGGAAACAGAAATAATCAGCACGCAGCTTTGGGTTTTGTTCCACTACCTCCCTATTATCCCCATCATCTTAGAGGTTAACGCTCTATGCATCCTTGATTTTTTTTTTTTTTTTTTTTTGATTCCCAGCCAGGAATCAAACCCAAGCCACACCAATGACAATGCTGGATCCTTAACCCACTAGGCGACCAGAGAACTCATCCTTGGTATTTAATGTGGTCTCATATACGAAAAATTTGTGCTAGTGATGTCGAGTAGGGAAATAATGTGGTACATTAAAGTACACCATGAAGCACAAGTGGACTTCTATTTAAAGCAGAAAGATAGAATGGCAATTAAAACCATGTACATTTAAAACTCGGATTCTGAATATTTACAAATAGGAATTAAAGTTTTAATTGTGAAAATATCTAAAATCATTGAATATATTACAAAATATAAAGGAATATTAGAAATATTCTTCTATTTTTTTTTGTCTGAACCATCTCTTGATAATTTTTGAAAGTAAAAGATTCACAAAATACAAATAATTGTTATGAGGTTATAAAATATGAGAAATATTTTACATGCTTTCATGTAAAAAATGAAAAAATCTAAAATGTATCTAAATTTCTTCTCATACTTTAGTAATTAGCAAGGAATAAAGCAGTGCATCAGGCTTTTAGACTGCTCGCACATCTGGATTTTCTGCTTTCAGGATCACTTCTAGTCCTATTCCTCAACGGAATATTAGGTTTCAATAGGTTTTAGACATCTGAAACTTGTCTTTCTTGGTTGTAGAGGCTATGACCATGCTTTACCCTTACACATATTTTACTAGTCAATTTTCATTAATTTATGAATAAAGGAATGAAAAATTACAAACACTTAGCTTTTCATTATCCCAAACTGAAACTCAGCATTTGATTCTTGTTACCCATGGATTATAAATCCATATTTTCCAAACAGTCTGGACTTCCTTGCTAGATTTCCACTCTATGGTTAAAACTAAATTTTGCTCGGATCACAGTGATTAGTTCATGCTCTGATACATTTGTATTTTACTATTTGGAGGAACATCCTATGTGAGAGTAGTGTTAGCCTGTCTTGATAGCCTATTATGGAATGCTCTCAAAATACCAATTCATTCCAACAAAATCCCATTTCAGTGCAGAGACTATAAATCCAGTCACCCAAAGAAAATTTCTTCCCATGAGAAGAAAACTGATAAATACACACACAAACACACACCTCCAACTGTTTCTAGTCAATGAGACTTAGGAGGAGGAACAGCAACTTTTAGCTAAAGCATGTATCCTGAAGAAGCAGAGAAGTTAAAATCTAGCAACAGTGTAGTTATATGTGGTCTTGCTGTCTGTCACCTTCAACAAAACTGGCCATTTTCTTTCCAAATGTGTTCAAGGCCCTGAACAGCCGATCTCAAGAGTCAGCTTCCCATCTCCTAGTGGAAACTCAACATTCACATCCAAACCTGTGTGAGACAGATGTCCTCAACCACAACATAAGTGTGACATTCAGCTCTTTCTGTAATTTGCTGTTTAAAAAAAAAAAAAAAAAAAAAAAAAAAAAGGATTTTAAAGTTGATTTCCGACTTTGCAAGAATATTAAACTCCACTGAATATCATTTTTTTCGTTCACTTCTTCAAACTTCTGTCTGTAAAAGAAGGAAAAAGCAGAATTCAACAGCTTAGTGTGGAAACAACAGGTGTGCATAAGTTGGTATGGGTCAGGAAAAGTAGTCAAGATTACTTACCATACACATTTGTTTCCACCTATTACATTTTTCTCAGCCTCAGAATTCCTTGCCCTTTTTCTTAAAACTTATCCAGAGTCTTTAGATATCTGTCTAATGAGACCACCTATGTGTCTCACCCTCCATAAGAAAATTCTCATCCCTAAAATTAGTCTTCTTTCCAAAAATATGTTTTAAATTCAGGCTTTAGCATTTATTTAGAGAACAGTATTGATACAATCAATACTAAACTGTGAGCATCTCTACAATTAATCTGTGACCTGTTTTAGGAACATCAGTACTTCGAAAGAAAAACGCTTTATGTTCTATACAAAGATCCATTAAAACGTTGAGCATTTTCATAGAGCAATATACAGTCTAGAAATCTGTTAAGGGAAATACTTTTCATATATTTACCAACTCATAAAAATATGTATATATGTGTATAATTCAGTACTGTTTATAATATTTAAAAAAGAAATATAATTATCCAGGAATAGCTAAATAGAATTCAGGACAATAGCACTGTGTGCAATTATGCAAAAGTATGTAGAATTATGCAGCAATTAACAGTTATGTTTATTAATAATTCATGCATTTATTAAAATTCACATTTCATCCCTAGGATGCTAAAATTTATTAAATAATAAAGCTATCATAAGTACAAACCTTCATATATATGATTATATGAAATCTAGAAAATTTATAATTCCCTAAATACTATTCTGTGAGATATGGATTATTTTTGCACTGATACTAAACTCCTTTTCTAATTTTTCTATGAAGAAATTGTATATTTTCACTGTATCTTAGAACTTTGTTTTCCCATAAAAGCTATATATATTATAATAGAAAGTGAGTACAGTACAGGAGATTATATTCATACATATAAATACCCATAAGATTTTAGCAGATATGTTTATATATATTTTGTAAATATATGTATATTTAAGTAATTGTAAAAATACTAGAGCATGTCAAATGCTATTTTATAACGTGTTATTAGCCTAATGGGTTATTAAAATTTCCTGCATATCATTAAAAATTTTACCCAAAAGACTTAGGTAATTTACATATTAAAGTTTTATCACCAATGGACTAGTAGGTTTCCAATAAACATTTGTCGATTTAATAAAAACATGTTTCTCTAGTAATCAAATCCTAAAAAGATGTTAATGAACTAAAGGACATGCTAACTTTTAATGCTCTTGTTTTCTGTTATTCTCTTAACACTTGAAATATTAAATAATTTTTGGAGAAACTAGTTACAGCTGAAGGTTCCTGCCTGGCTGGCTAAGTGTCAATACTAGATAATACCACAAAAACAAATACACTAATAAAGGGAACGATGATCATTGTAACATTTTCTTTTTGATTTAAGAGATAAAAGTCTATTTATTCTTTTAGGCTATATTTATTTGATTAGATGTAAATTGGTATTTTTTTTCTTTTTGTATTAATCCATTATTTTTTATTTGGTGAATTTCCTTTTCATATCTCAATAATTTTATATGAAATTTTTACAACTTTTTTACAAATTTTTAAGATTCTTTGGTGCATGAAAACTAGTTTGGAGATACATTTTTGTAGGTGGCTTATTAAAGGATAACCATATTCATTTGTTTATGTATTGCCTATGGCTAATTTTTTTCTACAACCATAGACTAGGGTAGCTGCAACAGATATATGTATATATATATATATATATATATATACACAAATACAATGTAAATATTTATTCTCTGGCCCAATGGATAGAAGCTAAAATGAGAGGAAAATTCATTTATTTATTTATACATTTATTTATTACATATAACCATTTTATTCTTATGATAATCCTAGTTAAATATCCTCACTATTATTCTTTTGGTTTGTGGGATTGTGGAAAACAGAGGTTCAGAGAAGATTAGCTCATACACCAACCTCAGGATTATGTAGTCTGAGTTTTTTTCCTTAACTTTTAGGTCACATCAGTTCTTGTTCAACATAAACATCACTTATCCCTGCTAAAAATAAAGTCCTTCCAAACTGGTACTATCCCAAGTTTTATGTATTTATATCTTTCTTTATGTGTTATCTATTAATGTCTTTGATCCATTTTTACATTTTTGTTTTCTTTCCTTATTGTTGAGTTTTAAGAGTTCTCTGCATATATTCAGTAGCAGTTCTTTATTAGATATGCCTTTAACAAATATTTTCTGCCCATCCGAGGGTTGTCTTATCATTCTCTTAATACTCTTTTTCACAGAACATAACTTCTTAATTTTATTTTTTTAATTTTTTAATTAAAAAAATTTTATCATTTATTTATGTATATATATTTTTTCTACTGTACAGCATGGCGACCCAATTACACTTACATGTATACATTCTTTTTCTCACATTATGTGCTCCATCATAAGTGACTAGACAGAATTTCCAGTGCTACATGGCAGGATCCCACTACTAATGCATCCCAAAGGCAATATTCTGCATCTCTTTACCCCAAGCTACCAGTCCCTCTAACTCCCTCCCCTTCTCCCTTGGCAACCACAAGTCTTTTCTCCAAGTCCGTGATTTTCTTTTTTGGGGAAAGGTTTCTTTGTGCCATATATTATATTCCTGATATAAGTGATATCATATAGTATTTGTCTTTCTCTTTTGACTTACTTCACTCAGGATGAGTCTCTAGATGTTGCTGCAAATAACTTATACAACTCAACAGCAAAAAAGCCAATAACCCAATTGAAAAATGGGCAAAGGACCTGAATAGACATTTCTCCAAGAAAGATATACAGATGGCCAACAAGCACTTGAAACAATGCTCAACATCACTGATTATTTGAGAAATGCAAATCAAAACTACCATGAGATACCACCTCACACCCAGTCAGAATGGCCATCATTAATCGGTCAACAAATAACAAACGCTGGAAGGGGTGTGTAGAAAAGGGAACCTTCTGGCACTGCTGGTGAGAATGTAAGCTGGTACAGCCACTATGGAGAAAAATATGGAGGTACCTTAGAAATCTATACATAGAACTACCATGTGACCCAACAATCCCACTCTTGGGTGTATATCCAGACAAAATGCTCCTTAAAAAAGACACATTCACCTGCCTGTTCATTGCAGCACAATTCACAATAGCCAAGACATGGAATTAACCCAAATATCCACCGATAGATGATTAAATTAGGAAGAAGTGGTATACACAATGGAATACTACTCAGCTGTAAAAAAAAGAAGTTTTTAATTTTAGTGAATTTCAGTTTATCTATTATTTCTTTCATGGATCATACCTTTGTTTTATCTAAAAAGTCATAGTAATACTCAAATTAAGTAGCTTTTCTCCTATGTTATCTTCAAGAAATTTTATAGTTTTGCATTTTATATTTCAACCTGAAATCCATTTTTTTATAATGATTTTTATTTTTTCCATTATAGCTGGTTTACAGTTATCTATTTTCTACTGTACAGTAAGGTGACCCAGTTATACATACATTTACACATTCTTTTTCCTCACATTTTGAATTAAGTTGTGTAATGGTATAAAATCTGGGTCTAGGTTCTTTTTTTTAATGTAGGTGTCCAGTTGTTCCAGCACCATTTGTTGAGAAGACTATCTTTGCTCCATTTTATTACCTTTGCTCCTCTGTCAAAGATCAGCTGACCTAAGTATTTATGGGGTGGGTATCTATTTCTGGGCTTCCTAAGCTGTTCCATTGATCTGTTTGCCTATTCTTTCACCAACCCCACACTGCCTTGATTACTGTAGCATTTCACTATTTTTCAAGTAATGTAGTGTTGGTCCTTCAACTTCATTCTCCTTCAAAATTACGTTTGATTTTCAGGCTCTTTTGCCTCTCCATATAAATTTTATCACTTTGTTGATATCCTCAATGTCACTTGCTATAATGTCAATTGGAATTACATAAAATCTAGAGATCGGGTTGGGGAGAACTGACATATTGACAATATTTAGTTTTCCTATCCATGAACATGAAGTATCTATCCAGTTATTTATTTCTCTGATTTCATTTATCAGAATTTTATAGTTTTCATCACACAGATCCAGTATAGGTTTTGCTATATTTATACATAAGTATTACATATTTGGGGGTAATATAAATGGTATTTGTGTTTAATTTCAAATTTCACTTGTTTATTCCCAGAATATAGAGATTTTTTTAATATTTGCCTGGTATTAAGAATATTTTTAAAAATTTTCATGAAATTTCTACTTTGATCCATGTTTTATTTAGAAGTATGGTGTTTAGTTTCTGTATGGTGCTTAGTTTCTATGTGTTTTCTTTGGGGATTTTCCAGTTATGCTATTGATTTCTAGCTTAATTTCTTTGTACTATGAGAGCAGACAGTGTCTGATTTCTATTCTTTTCTATTTGTTAAGGAGTTTTATGTGGGTTATCTGGTGGAATGTGCCACTGGAGAAGAGTGTGCCTTTTACGGTTGTTGAATGAAGTATTTTATTTATTATATCCAATTGATAGGTAGTGCTATTGAGTTCAGCTATATCTTATTTGACTCTCTTCCTCCTAGAGGTATCCACTGGTGATAGAGGGGTGTGGAAGACTGCCTTAAATAGTGGACTCATCTATTTCTCTTTCCAGTTATATTAGATTTTGTCTCATTTACTTTGCTACTCTGTGGTTAGATGCATAAGAATTATTATGTCTTCTTGGAGAATTAACCCCCTTTTCATTATATATGACCTCTTCATTTCCCTGACAACATTGTGAGCTACAAATTCTACAATATAACTACTCTAGCTTTTCTTTTCTTTCCTTTTTTTTTCTTTTTGAGTTGTGTTAGTGTGCCACATCTTTATCCATGTATTTACTTCTAATTAATATGTGTCTTTATATTTAAATTGGGTTGTTGTAAGCAACATATAATGGGTTTTCATTATCGACCCATGCTAACAATCTCTGTCATGTTACTGGTTCAATTAGACTGTTGACATTCCAAGTGATTTTGATGTAATTAGCATCTATTTTATCTGTTCCTATTCTCTACTTTTGCTATCATTTTTGTTTTGATTTTTTTATATAATGATTTTTGTTTTTTTCAATTATAGCTGTCTTACAGTGTTCTGTCAATTTTCTACTGTACAGCATGGTGACCCAGTTACACACATGTATACCTTCTTTTTTCTCACATTATCATGTTCCATCATAAGTGACTAGACATAGTTCCCAGGACTACACATCAGGATCTCATTGCTAATCCATTCCAAAGGTAATAGTCCACATTTATTAACCCCAAGCTCCCCAACCATCCCACTCCCTCCCCCTCCCCCTCAGCAACCACAAGTCTATTCTCCAAGTCCATTATTTTCTTTTCTGTAGAAAGGTTCATTTGTGCCTTATATTAGATTCCAGATATAAGTGATTCATGTGGTATTTGTCTTTCTCTTTCTGACTTACTTCACTCAGTATGAGAGTCTCTAGTTCCATCCATGTTGTTGCAAATGGCATTATTTCAATCTTTTTTATGGCTGAGTAGTATTCCATTTTGTCTTTCATTCTTTTTCTGCCTTTTGTGGTTTTAACTGAACATTAAATATGATTGCATTTTCTTTACTTAGTATATCAGTTATACTTTTACCCCCCCCCTGCTTTTTTTGTTTTTAGACAGGAAGTAGGATTTATTGGTCAATGTGCACAGGGGCAGCACTGAAGTCCTTATGAATGCAGGGCTACCATTTGTCCAGGAGGCAGTATTAGGAATGTATGTGACACAGCCTTTGGGCTGAGCTGCTTTTCAGCCAACATGTCTTCAAATTCATCTGCATTAAACTTGGTAAAGCCCTATGTCTTAAAAATGTAGAATTCTTGCAGCCAGCCAGAACTTGAACTTGGCCTTGAATAGGGCCTCAATCACATTCTTCTTGTTCTGTGATTAGTGAAGATGGACATGATGATTTGGGCCAATGTAGACTCTGGCCAGTCTGCCTCAGGCTTTTTGAAGGCACCAGCTGCACATACCTGTCTGGAGCCTATGCTGATGATAGCATGAGGTCAGACCTGAAAGTCTACTAGATGGGCTGTCTCCATGTCCCACTGGGCAATCCATATGAGCAACGGCCTCTAACACTACCAAAGATATCAGGACCAACATGAAGGAAAGATCATGGTTGGCTTAACTGGTTGCAGTTTTATTTTATTTAATTTTTCAACTTTTTTTTTTTTTTATCATTTCTCCTACAGTTTGCAACCTACAGTCATGGCTAATCCAGTTCCACTTTCAAATAATACTATATACATCATAGGAATTGTGAGTATCTTATGGTAACAAAATAATCCTAGTTCCTCCTTTCTGTCCCTTATATCATTGCTGTCATTCATTTCACATATGCATAAGCGTATGTAATATATAATATATATGAAATATAAACATGTATAATCAGATACATTCTTAATATTCTTATATTTAACAAATTGTTGTATGTTTGATCAGTTAATAATATGACAAATAACTTTTGCTTTAAACATAACCTATTCATTCTTCAGTGCTATTTCTTTCTTTACACTAATCCAGGTTTCTGACCTGTTATTTTCTTTCTCACTAAAAAACCTCTTGTAATATTTCTTACAGGTAAAGTTTATTGGCCACAAATTATGTCAAATTTTTTTGAGAAGGGCTCTATTGCTCCTTCACTTTTGAAGAGAAATTTCACAGGATACTACATTGTAGATGTGTGTTGTTTTGTTTTGTTTTTTTCCCTCCCAATATTTTATTTCAGTATAATTTCTTCTTGTTTATAGTTTCTGAGGAAATGTCATATGCAATTTTTGTCTGTGTTCCTCTGTAGATACAGCACTTATTTTTCCCTCTGGTGTATTTTTGGAATTTTTTTTTTTTTTTTTTTTTTTTTTGGAATTTATCCTGTGTGGTATTCTATAAGATCATTGAATCTGTGGTTTTTGTGTTTGATATTAATTTGGGGGAAATTCTTGGTTATTGTAATTTCTTATATTTATTCTGTTCTTTTCTTTCTTCCTTTCTGGTAGTCCCATTATGAATCTCACACATTTTGCATCTGTCCCTTGGTCCTTAGATTATCTGCTCTGCTTCTTTCAGTCTCTGTTCTTTTTGATTTTTGGCTTTAAAGGTTTTATGATACAGATTCTAGCTTAGAGACTCTTTCCTCAGCCATGCCCTGTGTATCAAGAAGCCCATCAAAAGCATTTTCATAGTTGTTTTACATTCTCAGTCTGAAAAATCCAATATTCCTGTTGTGGCTGTTCTGATTTTTGCTCTTTCTCTTCAAGTGTGTAAGGGTTTTCTGTTTTGGGTTTTTGTTTGTTTGTTTGTTTGTTTTTTCTACTTTTTGGATTACCTTGTAATTTTTTTTCTTGATAGTGGGACAGCACATACTAGGTAAAGGGACTGCTATAAATAGGGTTTTAATAATGCAACAGTGAGGTGTGGTGGGAGGGGAAGTGTGCTATAATCTTATGATTAAGTCTTCAACTTTTAGGAAGAGTATGCCTCTGGTTTGTGAACTTCACAAGTGTTTCTAAGTTCTTGTTTTTTTTTTGTTTTCTTCATCATCTTGAGACTAAAGTCAAGGTAACTACAGAGGAATTATCTTAGAAGAGCATTTTATTTCTCATCACTCACAATTTAATTTCATAAGCATAGGTGATAATGACTGATAATGTGAGAGAAAATGATACTGACTTATGAATTCTCTACCCAACCATAATGCCAGCTCAGCAAGTTATGATCCACGCTCTCCCCCTCACACTGCTCATCTCCTATTTACTCCAACGTTCCAATTGCAATTGACTATATCATTGCAAATATGTTTTAAAGATTTTTGAAAAAATAAATTTCTGTATTTTGGGGGGGGGAGAGTTTGATGCATGACAATGATTTAAATTGAGTTACTAACAGTTTATGTTTTGAATTAAGAATGATGTTTATGTTTATATATTATGTAATTCTGCTGCTTGTAACACAAATTGTACAATGGGGGTGATAACTGAGGCAGAATATCAATTCAGATAAAATGGAATCCCTGAAAAAGGGAAGCTGAATATTATTGTATCATATTTTAAATTTATGTTCAAAAAAGAATCATTAGAACTTACACCAATTCATGTAACTTGAGTGAGATGATAAAGAAGGACACAGCAGAGAATAAGTCTAAATTAATCATTTGGTGGAATGCATTGGATATGGTGCCATGTAGTGAGACAATTGGGAAGCAGTACGTATTAGAACAATGTTGTTGGGATTTTTATTAGGCATATAGGCTTGCAATGTGTCCCATTCAGCAGGTATCCAGATATATTAATCTGCCCCCTATAAGACATATTTAGAGATTTAGGAGTAATCAAAATAGCATTGGCTGGAGTTCCTGTCATGGCACAGTGGTTAACGAATCCGACTAGGAACCATGAGGTTGCAATAGGCGTAGTCTAGTGGCTACAGTTCCGATTCCACCCCTAGCCTGGGAACCTCCATATGCCGAGGGAGCAGCCCAAGAAAAAGGCAAAAAGACAAAAACAAAACATAAAATAGCATTGGCTTTTGATGAGACTGCCCAGGAACAGTAGGTAGGACTCTTCTCCTTTATCAGAAATGACAACTTGATGTGCCGCCCAGATTAGACTAATTTTTGATATATATTTCACTATTTGATACATTTCTTTTTCTGTTTGTATCAACTATCTAACTCTTCGAGTTCCCGTCATGGCTCAGCGGAAACGAATCTGACTAGCATCCATGAGGACGCAGGTTTTATCCCTGGCCTCACTCAGTGGGTTAAGGATCTGGTGTTGCCATGAGCTGTGGTGTAGGTCAGAGACATAGCTCAGATCTAGCGTTGCTGTGGCTGTGGCATAGGACAATGACTAGAGTTCCAATTCAACCCCTAGCCTGGGAACATCCACCTGCCACAGGTACAGCTTTAAAAAGACAAAAAATAAAAATAAAAATTATCTATCTATGCATTATTCCTATGTAGAACTTATGGATAGAAGTAATCATCAAAGTAAAATCTAAATTGAAGAGAACAGCTCCATTTTTTTTTTTTTGAACAGTGTCAAGCTATTTGTCAATAATTTGTTGCTATATAACATGAGAGACTTCCTAATTTGGAATGTTATTGGAGGAGATTTTTAAATTTTCAGTACAAATCAGTAGTAGGCAGATTCTGCTGTTTGGTCGACAATACCTTATCCCACTGTCAGTGAATGCAGATTTTAAAAGGAATATGAATTTCATTGGAATATGGGCATTCCTGATGTTTGAGACTACCCGTCTCAAATCTTGAAATGGATTATCTTCCGAAGACTTGATCCAGATCAGTCTGATAAGAAAGTCTCTTATTCAGTAAGCCATCCTTATGTCTTCTTTGGAGAAATGTCTATTTAGGTCTGCTGCCCATTTTTCAATTGGATTGTTTGTTTTATTGTTATTGAGTTGCATGTGTTGTCTTACCACAAATTCAGATTTTATTAAGAAATATAAACAATTTTAATATTAGTCAATGCATACGTAAATTATATTAATTTAATCACATGCACTAAAATAATCCATTCAACAAATAGTAAACACTCTACCTGTCAGCAATTGCTATGATTGATTTACACATATTTTTCATTGTTTCCAAAAGATCTGTGAGTTAGTAGTTTTCATATTCCCATTTTAAAATGGAGAAGGTGGCATCACAGAGGGTTTAAGTATTGTTCTGTTAGTATAAGAATAATTGCTACAAAAAAACAAAATAAAACATGTACAAGGTCTACAGTATAATAGAAGTTAATACTTCATATAGGTAAACTCCAAATGACTGTTTCGGTGAGGTGAGCAACTCCCCTTGAAAATATAAAGTAGTGATTGGATTTTTTGTTGAGACATCTGAAGAGAGCCCTGGGTGAAATTTACAAACAGAAAGTTTGAACATAAAGATGGCTCACTGGACTTTATAAGTTGTTTGACCATCATCAGTTTCCCTATTCAGACTTTGTACCATAGCAACAATCTTGTTCAGGTATCCATTTTTCCCCAAAGTACCCATGGAACTCAATGGAAGTTGACCCATCCCTAGTTCCTAGGAAAAGTATTAGTTAATCCAAACTTCTAAAGTAATCACGACAAACTCAGCCATTTTGCTCCAGATACAGGCCAGAATTCAAAGCTGAGAAAATCAGCTAATAGAGTTAGCTTGGAAAGAGCAATTGGTTCTAGGATATAGAGTGATGTAAATTGACTCAGTTACATTGATGGAAGAGATGTTATTCCTTAGTTAATTGAGATACCCTATCCCCTCACCCGCTGCACATGAATATGGTAGCAAATTCTCATGCCTACTCTTTGTCATCTTTGTAACTATGAGGAGAGCGAGCCTGAAAATAGGAGGTGAGAGAATAACAGAAACAGGGATGCAGTTTGAGTCATGGACTTAGAAATATCACTACTCCATTTGAAGGCTTTGGGGTCTGGATTTTTCCTAAAACAGGTAATAACTGAAGTCATCAATGTACAAGGCATTGCAAAGGAAAAACATGAAGAATAAAACAAGATGCAGCTAAATCTAGAGTTTTAGGTGAATAGAATGATTCACTTTTGCTCTAACTCTGAGGATATATGACTCATTAAGGAAGTAGATATCCAATTGAAATGATAAGATGGTACGTGAAATGTAAACCAAAACATTAATGTTTGAAAATATATTCATTTCTTCCTAAACATTAGCTAACATGAAAGTGACCCTAGAATTTTGGTAGCAGCTCTGTTTATTACAGCAATAATGCCTAAGTGCTCCGATACAGAAAACATAAATACATTTTGGGTAACTGCATAGTGTGTCATTTCCCCTACTTGTGCTGTCAAATGTTACGACAGCAAGTGTAATACTATTCTCAGAAAGGCAAAACAAAATAAAACATGACACTAATAATGTTATGTTTAATTCATGGTAATTTGATGTTCTTATTTTTTACGATCAGAATAAAATAGGTTGTGTAAGATAATACATTTGATTCATTTTGTACCAAGTCTTCTTTATTATGGGGCCTATAAAAGCATCAAATAATTACAGAAAACAATTTAGTTGGAAATTATTACTACAAATAACTTCTAAATTGAAATGTTAGCTTGAATAATTTCAGGAAATAGCAATAACAAAGAATGCCTAGTGTTTTAAGCAGCCCACGGGGTAAGCTACCACTGTGATGACAATGTTAAAAAGGATCCTTTCACAATGTCCAGTTGGAGCTGATGTAAGGATCCATTTCATTATTACAGCTATTTTTTGATTCCCTTGGAAAATTGCCTGTGCAGTTGCCATCATATTGTATACTCCAAAATGTATAATATATTTTACTAATATATACTTACATGCAACATCAAATATTTCTTTTAGCTCTTCTGGGAGCAGAGACTTTTATACATCCAAGACATAGGTTTTTTGCATGAGGGTTCAGAGGGGTAAAAGAGTTCATAATAATTGGGAGATTCAGTAATGCAAATTTTACAGGAAGAAATTAGGAATACTACCTTCCTAAAACACTGGTTATGCTCTGTCATTATTGAGATACAGTTGTTATTTAATAATGATCACATCTCAACAGTGCCTGGAAAAATATTTTGAAATGGTTGAAGATTGTTGTGCAGGGAATGATTTGCATGAATAGAATAATTTCCTAAATCAAATGGATGGTGGTGGAAACTGATTCTTAATTATCTTAGAACCACAAAACCAGGCCAAGATTTGAAATTTTATGGGTTATTTGTATTGTTTAAACATATCTTCAAGTAAATTTAAAAACCTTATTTTCCTCTGCCTGAATGGTTAAATCTTTGCGTGGTTAATTTTAGCAGAACCAGTAAGTGATCAAAGTATATCTCTGTAAAGAATTACTACTCCCCAGTAAACAGTGAAACATGGTGGAAGGAAAACAACATGGTGAATCATTTGGCTATTACAAAAATCAAAAACGAAAATAAGCATTAGTGAGGATGTTGAGAATAAGGAAATTTTGTGCCCTGTTGGTGGATGTAAATTGGTATAGCCACTATAGGAAGCAATATGGTGGAGCCTCCAAAAATTAAAAATAGAATTACCTTATAATCCAGGAATCATTCTTTGGGCATATATACAGAAATGAAATCAGTACTTTGAAGATATACCTGCACTTTTTTTTTTTTTTTTTTTTTTTTTTGGCTGTGCCTGCAGCATATGGATGTTCCCAGGCCAAGGATAGAACTTGTGCCACAGCAGTGACCCAATCCACTGCAGTGACAACACCAGATCCTTAACCTAACATACCATGAGAGAACTCTACTGTGTTCATTGCAGGATTATTCACAATAACCAAGATATGGAGACAACCAAAGTATCCATTTATACATGGATAGATGAAGACAATTATATATATATCTTCTCTCTCTCTCCCTTGCTCTCTCTCTCTACACACATACACACATACACACACAATTCAACCTTTAAAATGAAGCAGATTCTGTCATTTGCAATAACATGGTTGAACCTGGGAGACATCATGCTAAGAAAAATATGCTAGACACCAAAAAAAAAAGAAAGTTCTTAATGATCTCATTTAATGTGTGAAATCCAAAAAAGTTTAGTACATAGGAGCAGAGTAGAATGGTGGTTACTGGGGCACGGAGGTGGAGGAAATGGGGAGATGGTGTACAAAGGGCATAAAATGTGTTATGTAAGATGAATAATTTCTAGAATATTCTTCTGATGGTGACTATAGTTAATAATACTTTATTGTATACTGAAAATTCGCTAAGAGTGCCTACAAATAAATAAATAACAAAGGTACTGGAAGAAGAGATGGGTATATTAATTAGCTTGGTTGTAAAATATTTCACCATGTATATCAAAGCATCATGTTGTGCACCTGAAATATTATAATTTTATTTAAAAATAAAGTAGAATAGAATAAAAAGAATTGGTGACTATTAATGGTAAACATAGCAATTATTTTTTTAATATGAGGTGGCTCTGGATATTACTATTTTTTCTTTTAAAATGATTATTGTCACAGGCTATTTCTAGTGTATACCTTGTAAGAACATTCTTATTAAAATTCCTTATTTTGTATAACCTCCAATGACTTCTCTTTAACTTGGCATAGAAAATTGCTACTGAAAGTCTTAAGATACATAGACTAGACATTTAAAATTAAAACACCATCATTCATAATTACTTAATTATATATTATATTCTTTCAATATAATTTCTTATAATACAATTGAGATGATGAGCCTCTAACACTTACTGAGCATTGTTATTTGACCTTTGTCTTACTCTCATGAATATATGTGAGATTATAATTAACAGTTTTGATTATTCAGATTATATTTCCAAATTGTATATTTATTACTATTTCTAGTCTCTATAATTGGGAGGCTATGCTATTCTAGACACATGAGAGGAAAACACCAATTTTCCAAAACTCCCTGCCTTTCTTTGTTGTTGAAGTCATTACTCCCATGACACCTCCTTATATTTAGCCTCAAGTGTAGTTTTAAAAATCACTTACAGTTGTTTGCATATGTGAAAATTCAAGGAGACAAGGACAATGGGAGGGCTCTTTCAAGTCATTTGCATATATTATCTCATTTCTTCATAGCAGAACTATGAGATGTAGGGTACTATTATCTTATTCATTATAAACAATAAAGTGAACCACAGAAATATTAAAGGGCTGACTTCAAATAACACTATTTATGATAGAGTTAGATTCCATAATGTATGCTCTTAACCATCATTCATTGCACATTGAGATTCACTGATAAACTGAAAATATACATGTGGGAGTTCCCATCATGGTACAGCAGAAACGAGTCTGACTAGTAACCATGAGGTTGCAGGTTTGATCCCTGGCCTTTCTCAGTGGGTCAAGGATCTGGTGTTGCTGTGCGCTGTGGTTGGTATAGGCCAGCAGCTGCAGCTCTGATTTGACCCCTAGCCCGGGAACCTCTATATGTTGTGGGTGCAGCCTTAAAAACCAAAAAGACAAAAAATAAAAATAAAAAATAAATAAAATGTTTATGTGTGCTTACATTTAAAAAAATCACAAAAAATACGGCAATGTGAAAAAAAAATTCCTTCTTGATTCTCCTATTCCTACTATTCCTCCTCATTTTAAACCACATATACCCTCTAAATATTTCATGGTGTAATACCGTGCAAAATATACACAGGTTAGAATATTTTCATGCAAATTAGCTTTTACATAAGTAGAATAATGCCAAGCATATTGATCTTTTATCACATAAATATTACAAAGATCTCAGAGCCCTTTTTCACATTTTGAACTGACACATAGGTTTCCATTGTATAAATTCATTGTAATCTATTGATGGCTATGGATTTAAACTTCTCAAAATTCTAGAATGCACCCAGTGTTGTAAAACATCTAAAAATCATTTTTATAGCTTAGGCTACATTGTTTTTCCATATGCAGCTAATATTGCAAGACAATAAGAGCCTCCAAAAGGAGGCTGTAAATATAATTTTCCTAAGGGATTAAAAAAAAACTGTAAAAATATGACTGAAAAGAGTGGGTTGTAAAATCCAGAGAAATAGTGTCTTGGGTCTTAATGATTGCATAATAGAGCCTTGGCCCATTTCTGATGGCTTCATTGAAATAGGATCATGTATAAAGGCTACAGCCTTGGAGAAATAGAGAATAATAAAATGTATGCTCCTCAAGAAAAGAAGGCACTACAAAGTACTGATGAAGCCATTCATGATACTTGGTGGGAAGTATACCAAAATAATTTCTCTTGAAATTTTTGGAACTATGACTTTTTCCTTATAAACATTTAAGTTGTGGGTGTATACAGCCTTGTTCTCCAGGATACTTCAAGTCAAATATTTAGGTAACATTAACTGTGTTAACAGTTATGAAACACTTAGCATAATGCTGATTAAATAACAACAACTGCTAAAATGTTTGTACATTTAATTCCATTTTTTTTTTTTTTTTGTCTTTTTGTCCTTTTTTAGGGCTGCACCCACAGCATATAGAGATTCCCAGGCTAGGCGTAGAATCAGAGCTGTAGCTGCCAGCCTACACCACAGCCACAGCAATACCAGATCCAAGCCACATCTGTGACCTACACCACAGCTCATGGCAATGCTGGATCCTTAACCCACTGGGCAAGGCCAGGGATCAAACCTTCAACCTCATGGCTCCTAGTCAGATTTGTTTCTGCTGTGCCACGACGGGAACACCTCTGTACATTTAATTCTTAAGTCGTTTTGAGAGAAGGAAATATCGTTTCCAGAGACCATAACTTTCATTCAGATCCCTAAGAAATCTCAAAATTAACTTAAAACAAGAGGAAAGGAGTAAAAAAAAAAAGGACTCAACATAAAATAATAAAACATTACAATGTTAATATTGTCTAATACACAATATGAATATTTATGTAAAAGGTTTTAAGTTGCAAATACAAAATTGAAGACATTGAAACATCTCAATATTTATGAAAGAAAAATTATCTAGACAAATTTTCAAGCCAAACTAAACTTTCACCCAATAGTGGCATAATAAATATTAAATAATTCTAAATGAAATACTTCAAATAAAAGAAAATGATATCATAAAGAATAAGCTGCAAAATATAGGTGGAAAATTTAAGGAAGTAAGAAAGTGGCTGAAGCAAAACAGATATAGGCTATTATGAATCATTGCTGAAAATCAGTTGATGCATTCCCATTGTGGCTTAGTGGATTAAGAATCCAACATAGTGTTCATGAAGTGTCCGTTCGATCCCTGGCCTCACTCTGTGGGTTAAAGGATCTGGCATTGCCGCCAGCTGTGATGTAGTTCACAGATATGGCTTGGATCCAGTGCTGCTGTGGCTGTGGCATAGGCCTGCAGCTGCAGCTCCAATTTGACTTCTAACCCAGGAACTTCCATGTGCTGCAGGTGTAGCTGTAAAAAGGGGAGGGGGGGAGAAGAAAATATAATCAATTAAAAAACCTAATAAAAATTAAAATTAAAATTCATAAATATGAAAATTAAATAAAAATAAAATCTCACAATAGTATATAAATCCAATATATGTCCTTTCAAAATTCAGGTGGAACTTTATTGAGAAACTAATAAAACTATTTCAAAACATACAGAAGGGTAAAGTTCCAAATTTTAAAACAAGCTAAGGAATTTGGTCTTATATGTATCAAAACTTGTGAAATTAGTTACTAGCGTTGTAGTATTGAAGTAGAGATGGATAGATAAAACATTATAAATAACTCAATGTAGGGAGTTCCCGTTGTGGCACAGTTGAAACGAATCCAACTAGTATCCAGGAGGATATGGGTTGGATCCCTGGCCTCACTCAGCGGGTTAAGGATCTTGCGCTGCTGTGAGCTGCAGTGTAGGTCACAGACTCGGCTCAGATCCCAGCATTGAGTACTGTATATAGATAGATAGATAGAGAGAGAGAGAGAGAGAGAGATAGGTAGATAAGATAGACAGACAGATAGACATTGTTTTTCACTGGAAATGTATTTTTAGAATTTGTGAGAAAAGATAGCCTGGAGGAGTTCATCACTTGAATTATATTTCAGTAACACTGAGCTTCATTACAATGTCCAATGGCCCAGTTGTCAATCCATGTATAATTAAAATATATCTGTAGTAATAATATTACTTGATTTCATTTGTATTCCAATTAACATTTTGCATTTTGGTTTTAGATCTTTCATTAAAAATGGATTGTCAAATTAAATGAGGTGGCAAGTTTTCTATATTTAGCACCATCCCATTTTAATTTGTACTTTCCTCTTGGAAAAATATGCACAACTGTCATTGTTGCTGATAATAACGGGAAAATATGGAGCAATATAAAACTTCCCCAATAGCTTACATTCATCTTTCTTGACAAAAACACCCTGTCCTCATTTGCCTCAATTACAGAGTCAATGTTTTAAATCTGACTGAAGCCTGAAGATAGTTTTTTGACCTAGCATAGTAAGGCTTAAGCTTTTCCATTTTAGAACTATTATGTGAGAAATTTCATAAACATGGTCTTAAATTTCCTTGCATTAATAAGAATGAAAATACAGCTACTTTGTGATTTTAGTTCAGAAAGTTTTATTTATGGCATATATAAAGGAGCAATCATGTATTTACTGTAAGGATTAAATGAGGCAATATCTATAAAAGTTTTAGGACAGGGCTTATGATATTAAGTGTGTATGTTAACACAATTATTGTTGTCTTCATCCTGCTTCTTTATTGTTAATTATTAATTATTCACATTAACTAGCACTCAACATATTTTTCTGCTGGAGTAAATTTTACTACAAAAGAAAGTAGTAAAAATCAAGACCATAATTATTGTAAAAGAGCTGCAAAATATAGATGGACAAGAGAATGTGAGTTTTATATATCCCTTCAAGTAGTTTAAGTGGTCATGAAAGATGCTAGCTGTTATAATTCACGTTTGAATGTGTTGAACTTAGTAAGATATTTTTAACATTTTAATTCATTTTTGGTTACATAATAAAAATATATGTAATTAAAATCAGAAAAACTTGAACACATAGTCATCTAATAGATCTAGTTACTTCCTTTCATTTAAAAAAAATTATCTATTTCATATTTCTTCTTCCCAACACCTCTCTTGCACTTATTGATGATTTTGGTTTCTGTGAAGATAATCTTTTCAATAATCTGGCTTCTTAGCTCATGGACCTCCTCTCCTCCAATAATGACATCAACCCCTCTAGTTCACATACTCCAAAGAGGGAAACCCTGGAATGTGGCATTGCCAACAGCAACAACACTTACATTATCTTGATCTCAATTATTGCTTTCTGTGACTATCACAATTCTTTCTCCGACTAATATTCTGACTCTAATGACCTTTAAAATGATGCACAATTAATTAGTTTGAGGAAATCTGAGCTTTCTATCATTGCTTTCATGCCCTCATTTCCCTCCACACGCAATTCACATTTCATAGTCAATAATGGTAATCACTGTCTTACACTTTCTAATTGCTCTCCTTCCTTTTAATGTCAACTTAAAACATTTTATTTCCTGCAAAGCAATGAGGTATTGTAAAATGTAGTGTTTTCAAGCCAGAGCCAAACTTCTTAGCAGTGTGCCATAATAATTATTTTAATTTGATTTATAGATAAAACTTGTACATTTTTTCTCATTTACATGCGCAAGACTTTCCCTCCTGTGTATTCCTGGGTATGAGCTGCTAACCGTAATATACACTCATCTTCCACATTATTAGATGTTGTCAAATTGTATTTCCCAAAATTTATACACTCAACCCCAGTATATGAGTTACTTTGATTGCATGTCTTAAAAGAAATGCTGAATTGTCAGAGTTTATAATGCTTTTGCAAATCTTACACATTTGAAATAATATGTTTGGCTTTAGTTAGCATTTCCTTACCACTAGTAACGTGGAACATATTTTTAAATTTTGTTAAACATCATTGGTATTCCTTAGTGATTTGTTATTGATAGACTCTGCCTCTTTTACAATTGCTGTTTGTATTGCAGTCATTGATGTGTAGAACCTGTATGTATGTATGTATATGTATATTTACGTGTATGTATGTATGTATGTATGTATTGATCATTATCATCTATCTACCATTAAATGCTAATGCTCTGTCAGTTATTTGCATTTTAAATATCTTTGCCTACGTCTCCCAGTGTTAATTTTTACATTTTTATACGTTTTTGAAAACAAAATAATTTAACTGTTTAATTGTTTATGTATATATACAAAGTAATGATTTTAGCTATTTTTGTTTAACTAAATTTTCACAAATTTCACAAATTTTCCTTATAATTTCATACAAAATTTAAATATTCCTGTGCATATTCAGGATGATGAGTAACATGGTTTAAGATCAGTGAAATCAATGAGCATGTGTCCATTGCTGCATTTCATTTGCTGTGAAGTGAGTTCCTTGATCAGAAACAACACTTTGCAGTGTGAAATACCATAATAATGGATAAGGTGTTCTTTAAGTTCACAGATAGTAGTTCTGGCGAAGCATTGGTGGGAAAGGAAATCCATATTGAGAAAGAGGGTCTGTTTCGGGAAGAACAAAGTGCTTCACCCTCCGTGATCGATGTTATCTAATATAATCAGCCTGCCACCAGACAGCTACCCTAAGAAATGTTGGGTATCAGAGACTCAGTGTTAACTTCTCTTACTGAAATTTTGGGCATCCAGCAGTGACTTAATAGGTCAGCTTTGGTGAGTGGATGTCCGTGTTACTGAGTCCATGCATAATCTCCATCACTGAAACCAGGAGCCCATTGGAAAATGAAAAGAATGGCTCTGGAAGGAGGCTGACTGAATTTCAGAGAAGATCATCCTGTGCACTTGATTATTTTATTGCTACTTTGCTGAGATCCCTGATTGCTTATTCCTATGGGGCAAAAATATCTTTACATTTTTGCCCATTCAGAGATGTCATTCAATATAGCTCTTTCTCAGATATCCTTGTGAGCACTTTACTAATTGTATTCCTTCTAATATCTTGACCTTCTAGCCAAACCTTTGCCCATTTCACCCCCCAGGCAAAGTACACAGTTGAAATGCTCAGATTTATCCCTACTAGGAAGATTTTGCTCCCCCAGTATCCTTTAGGGATGTCCCAGGAAGAGGCTATAGTAATGCCGCTGGCAACTTTGGGGTGGTGCCTCAGATTGTGCAGAACATCTGTAAACCAGGCCCAAGTTTCTTCTTCCTTATTCAACTATTTATAGGGAATTCCAAAGGAGGCCATAGGTATGAGCAGGTAGAGAGGAAATAATGTAGCAGCTAGGAACCATAGGCATTCAGGGAAATCCTCATGTATCTTACTGTGCCTTCAGGGCTTAAGTCTCATCTCTTATATACCATTTCCCTTTGAAAATGGAGTGCTACCGTGCATGCCAAACTTCAAGGTTTGATGAGTCAGAAAACACCAAGCTCAAGTCATATGGTTACCTGGGGATTCATAAAGCTTTCAGTCTCTTCTAAGGCCAGTAGCAAGATAAAAGTTGTTTCTCAAAAGAAAAGTAGTTAGACATGTAAGATAGATAGTAGGTCTTTGCCACAAAATTCTAAGTGCCTGTGCTGTGATTCATCTGTAGGAGCAGCCAAAGGATCCAAATAGAATCTCTCTTTACCACCGACACTTCAAGTACCATAGGCTCAAAGGGTCCAAATGGTAAAGCAGCTTGCATAGCAGTTTGAATTGGCTGTAGCGACTTCTCATCTTCTGGCTCCCCTGTAAACTAGCAGCTTTTTGGATGACTAGGACAGGAGGAGCACACCTGAATAAGAATTCTCTTATCTCCAAAATCCAAAGAGTTCCTCTAGGGACTCAGTCAGTTTTTTGGTTACAGTGCAATCACTTATCCTTCACAGGATAATATATTTGCATGTCAGAAAATGGGAAATAAAATAGCAAGAATAGTTGCTACTTCTTGCCAACTAGGTCCCATCAGCATATTATCATCAGTGCAACATATCAGTGTGATGACATTTGGAAGGCATAGGTGATAAAGCTCCTTATGGACTATATTTCGGTGTTAGGGCTGAAGAGTGATATACCCCTGAAGTAAAATAGTAAAAGTACATTGCTGGCCTGCCAGCTGAAAGAAAATTGTATTTTTGGAGATCTTTACTAATAAGAATTGAGACAAAAAATAATTCATATAATCCAGGTACCAGGGGATATGTTAATTTGCTCAAGCAATACATCCACATCTGGAAAAGCAGCTGCAATTGCAGTTGCACCCAGTTAAGTGTATGGTAATCTATTCTCAGCATCCAAGGTCCATCTGCTTTCTCAAGCCCAACTGGCAAATTGGATGAGGAAGTTGGGGGTGGGTGACTAGCCCTGCATCTCTCAAGTCCTTGATGCTGGCATTAATCTCTGCAACCCCATCAGGAATGTGTCATTGTCTTTGGTTTATTACCTTTATTTAGGTAGAGGCAGTTCTAGGTGTTTCTGATTATCTTTTTCTAAAATAAGTGTTCATTCCACAGGTCAGACAAACAGGGTAAAAATTCTGCCAGTTGATGACTATATCTATTCCATTTATGCATCTTGGAATTGGGGAAGTAAAACCACAGGATGGGTTTGACAATACGTTTGGGTACACTGGTGATGGCCCTGAGCTAAAACTCCACTAAGCCTTTGACTTCCATAAGCCCATTTTTTGAATGTGGAACCACAGTGATGTTTTGAGTCTCTGAATTAATGTCAGTACAGAGTCAGTGTCCAGTCATCTCAAAAACACTGAAAATATGAATATTTCCCTTTCTGCAGTAAACAATCACCCTGATAAATGGTGGCAGGCTTCTTTGGTGGAATTTTACCAAGTTTAACATATAGGCTATAGCAGAGTGCTTCCTGAAAGTAACCCATCCTCTTCTTTATTCAAAGGGTTTGGGGTCTATAAACTTACTGGGAATTGGGAAAATGACTACGGCTGTTTATTTTCATACTTCAAGTTACACTTCTAGGTAGTTAATCCAACCTAGAATTCATATACTTATACATACCATGTAACAGTTATTAAACTGTCCATTCTATTTCTTTTACACCACCATGATTAACTAGCCAAGAACTTAAGTCACTTCAAATTAGACTCCTCTGACAAATACCTTGACTTAGCTATTCATTACTGTGTTAACCATGACCATCTTGGCTTTGATAATTAAATGCAAGTTGGCCCCTTGACATTCTGCTATCCAATTTTCTCCACTGCATTTGGGGAGGTGAGTTCAATAGCAGAAATGTCCACTATAGTTCCTGACCAGCAAGAAGAGTAGAAACAGACCTCTTCAAGGATTATGGAGGCTCCTTTCACAGATATATTTCTCACAGCCATGATGAAAAGTGTGTCCTATGAAATTTCTAGGTCATATAGAATAAATCTACTGTAATATTCCAGTCTCTCTAAGGCTTTGGATTCTTTCCAGTACAGAATATCAAGACAGATCTGGCATTTCATCATTATTTAGTGGAGAGTACTTTTTAGTCCATATTTCAGCCAATCAAACAAATAAGCAGTTAGAATCCTTTCTAATCTCTAATCTAAAACTTTGAATCCAGATTCCTGGTTAGTGGGCTTATATCAATGTATTTGATGCGATCCAACTCTCTTTCCCATTATCCCACATTCTTAATACCCATTTCCACATATATTGCCCAAATTTCTTTTTGTAAAAATTGGAAACACCAACCAATTGTTTTAATGTGCAGCATCCTTTCTTGTAGGTTATTGTTCCTATCCCTGTGGGACAGGACCCTGTGGGACCTGCTGTTGGAACTGGAGTTTAGATGTAAGACTATAAATAAAGAGAGGTGATGGGATTTGGTCCTAAAGAGAATCACCAGTGTCTGGCAAGGGCAGGGGAAGCAATTACAACTTTTTCAAAAATAGAGTTAACCTCCTCAAACAAAGTGGAGAAGCTATGTCTATTGGCAAAGAAGACTCAGAAGAATTTAGGGTTTCTGTATTCCCAGCTTCATTGGAATCTTCCCCTATGTTCTCATTCCACTTTCCAGGATGCCTTTCCTTCCCAATCAATCCCTTTAACAGTACAGTAGAAAAAAATGTATTGGGGAAATAACTATTAAAAAAAAAAAAGTACATAATATGCAAGATTAGTCAATTTCTATTAAAATTCCACCACATGTAGGATGACACTCTAGATTTGACCTTCAGAAGTCTTAGCCTTGCACCTACAAGATATAAAGGTTTCTTTCAGGGCAGACTTAATTTATGCCTGGAGCTGGAAAGTCCTGAACTCATCTTTTTTATTTCACAAATTCTTCCACAAAGATAGGAATAAGAGGCTAACCTCATTATACATCTTAGTTTTGCTACATCCTAAGGTATCAAATACTTGAGTTCCTGGAACCTTATTTTTTGTAAGCATTTGATTAGGAAATTCCACTGGAGATATTTTGTGTATGCCTATTGCTGGATAATAAATGGATAACCAGTGCCCTATTTACCGCTGAAAAGGGAATCATTTTAGTGTCTTTAAGTCTAATTATATTATGTAACCAATGTCAGAAACCTTGAACAAATTCATAAAATTTTCTATGATTCTCTAGAATCACTCTACCAAAATCTGCATCAGCCATGGTTCCACTAGAGAAACAGAATCAGCAGGATATGAAACACACACACACATACATACACATAGGGATTAACCTGCTCAATTCATGATAAATAGGTGGTAGATGATATATATAGATAGATAGATAGATAGATAGATCGATCGATCGATCTTCGGTGATAACATAGATATGATCCAAATGGAAAAAGACCCTCTGGGAAAAAAATAATAAAATAAAACCAAAAAAGACTGAGGCAGACTTTTGGGTAAGAAAAAAAGTACTAAAACATAAAAATGATAGAGATGGTGTTATCGATAATTCCAGTGAGAGAGAGAAATTTTGTAGGGTGATTTACTGTATTAACAGCCCTTCTGACAGCAGGTGAAGTAGCTACTACTCAGTTAAGGTGCCGGTAAGGTGGAAAAGGAAAGGGTCTCCCCATAAGCAAAATTAAAATAGGTATATCTGGAAAAAAGACACCTGGAAACACTGTTTAGCAGTAATGATCACATTAATGTGAAGTCATCTACAAAAGCAGGAATATTGCTGAACACAAGAGAGCAAAATGGATTGTTTGCAGTAAATATTTGTAGTGCCTGATTTCTAGCATACAACAGTTTAAAGAAAAAGAGATAGTAACATCTTTTTCTTTTTTGCCCCTATTACCTTGACAGTGATCTCAGAGTTACATGGCTAAAGCAACTTACATAACAATGACACATACCTTCTACCATAAAGCAACATATACAACATATGCAACAGACACTAGCTCCTCTCTTTCCCTTCACCACACAGTCTTCAATATTCTTTTGTTCATAACTATATTATTCAATATTCTTTTGTTCATAACTATATTATTTTAAATCAATTGCATTATTTATCATAACCTGTCCCTTATGCTTAATACCATTTTGTTCCTGAGTTGTCTGTGCTCTATTAAAATATTAAAGGTAGAGAAATGGTTCTTTCCACTTATATTCTTTTTGCTGTCCTGCTACATTCTAATCTAGCAGAATTTGGGTATTTATTAATAGGCCTCCAAACAATGTATGTTGAGATGTTTGATTTTTCTGTTGATTCTGAAGATACATGAGATTCAAAATTTTCAAATGATTTATTGTTGTGAGTGCCATATGATATTTTCCTACATAACCAGATATAGTACCACTTTGAAAACATCCTTGAATTCATAGTACGAATTAAGAATAAAATCAACACATGTTCTCATTCCCAGCATAAGATGAATCAGATACTGCATAATGTAATTATGCAGTGATATGACAAGGAATTTATTTTAATCTCCTCTCTTCTCCTTTTCTGTTTTGTTTTACTTTCAATATTGAAGATGTAACCCAGCAGGGTCCTGTAGGCCTCCTGGTTGCAAAACCTTTCTGTGTCCCCCATTTCTTATTTTTAAGAAATGAGTCTCATTCAGCTTCTATGACTTTTGCTGAGTTTCAAGGGGCAGGTTCAGACACCTGCTGATCAAGGAAGGAAGGGAATGCAAAGACAAGGGAGGACCAGTCAAAGAAACAATAATACAGCAGGATCCTGGTTTCCTCTCAAGGAATACACATGATGGCAGGTATCTTAGACACCTCAGTGAAAAGTTATATTCCTTATGCTTCTTTAAGAATGAATATTTTAAAACTGAACAGTTTAGATTCTTTCCTTGTGCTTCTCCCTGGCTTAACTGCACCCTAAACACAATCAATGTAAGTTTGAAGATTAGGCACCCTGAGCACAATTACCTGTGGTTTAAAAATTATTAGCACATGATGTTTTTCAGGAACTTTCTTAATCAGGTAGTCTGTTCTTATCTCTAATCAATATGTCCTTTCACAAGTACTGATATTCTAGCAACAACCCAGAAGACTACCACCAGGATCACAATGAGATCTGACCCAGCTTTGATGACTAAGATTCCCCCAAAGAAAGAAGAATGCATATTTGCCCCAATCCTGATTCTTATCTGAAAATCTGTTTTTCTCCTTTTACTATAAAACTCCCCACAGTTATTCCCAATGTGGGACACAGTTCATAGGCATTACCTTGATGTGGCTTTTTTTGCCTGGCAAAGTAATAAAAGCTATCTTTTCTCCTTCACTCAGAACTCTGTCTCCATGTTTCTATTTGGCACCAGTGGACAGAGGCTGAGTTTTGGCAACAAAGAGAAATTCTATTTTAGTTTATGGTAGAATTCTGTATATGGTATATAGTCTATATACTCATAGAATTCCATATATGAATATACATATAGAACATATATATAATGAAAATTGATTTTATACTGTACATTCTATAGAGTAACTTAAGTATATGACATATTCAAAATTCTTTGATAATTACTCACTGCTCAGAAAATCAAAGCCTCGATATTATTTCAACTCATTTTAAATAAATTTTCTTTGAGAAATGCCCCTATCCCTTTAGAGAGAATTAAACAAAATAGGACTCACAAACAAAACAAAAACAAACAACTATTTTAAAAAAAATGCCTGCACAACAGAGCAATTTTGTTTCATCTCCACAAAACTAATGTAATTATATTTGGTAAACACCTTAGGAAAATAACTTGGCAAGCTATACTGAATCAGAAATAAACTCCATGGTGCCTCACTTAGCTTGGTTAGCATCCAGGTTCCCATGGAAACTGAATTATGTCACAGTTTAAATAAAATTAATCTAATGCTTCCAATGTAAACAGGACTTTGTACTAAATTAGGCATCAATATGTTGTTTTATGTGCTTATTATAAAGATGGTTTTATGTTTGGCTTGGAAAATAGTATGAACACATATCTATTTTAATAGAAATGCAAAGTTATAAACAAGAGTATAAAAAAACTAAGGTGGATTTTGGGTTATATTTAATGAATTAAGATAAAATAGGCAGTATATGTACAGCATAATTTTAGTTCGTTGCTTAGCTACAAATGCCTGCATACGGTAATGATTTCCAATTGACTATTCTTTGGCCCCAGATTCCTTTCCAAACTGATGGAGTATGTGGCTGGAGTACCTGTTCACTCCATACCTCCATGATCAATTTCTCACAATAATGTTTTTGAGTTTTTTTTGTTTTAATGTCTGGTATTGTAGAAATAAGAGGAAATTCAAGACTCGGGAAAATAATTTCATCATTACCATTATAACTTGTCCAGTTCTTGGCAAGTCTAATATTCAATGTCTAAAATGCTTCAAAGGTACAATTTCATAGAGTTTGCCTAACAGCACAAAGGAAGGTACAACTATATATTTTCTTGCACTTTATGAGAAATGACCCTGACACTGATATAAATTAGCTATCCACCTAAGATCATAAAATACAAGAAATTAGTGGTACCTAAAATGGGAGGAAGTTACCCTGACTCCAAATCAGTAGTGCTTTCCAATTCCTGGCTTTGGGGACTTAAATCTATCAACAAAAAGAACTTTGTAGGTGATAGAAATGAAAATGAGAGATGAAGAATACTTTGTGAAATATAAACTGTAATATGCATGTAAAATACCATGAAAATACACAAACAAGCCAGTAGAATTTTTAAAAAAGGACTTTTAAAAGCAAAATTACTATCTTCTAAGTCTCATGAAAATGTAAAGAAATTTCATGTCTGTAAGTGGTGTGAATAATTATTGATTTAGCATCATTGAAATGATTAACTAATGCAAATCAAATAGCTTAACTTTACCTGCTGCCTTGTATCTTCTTTATTGGATTTAATCTATTTAAACCTGGTTCTTCTTAATTTCTAATTGTTGTTGAATGTAAGCTTTGCTCTATCTAATGTTTGTGGTTTCTGTGACAATTATTTCATAACTAATAGCACACATAATTTGCATTTGCCCTATTAGGTAAGTTACACCCAGTCATATATTTGTTAGCCATCTGATCTCTTATTTTGTACAGTGGCATTTCACATCTTTCATCCATGTTGATTTTTTTTATTTTCAGGGTTTTTTTTTTTTTGGTTTATTTTGTTTATTTGTTTAATGCATTCTTGCTAGGAGTCTTACTTCTTAAAGGATTATGTATGTTGCCAGTATCTTCTTTGAATTGATAGCTAACTTTTCTTTTGTTTCCTTTATCTAATTGATCATTGCTTTTCTCTTCTTTTTCAAATCTAATCAAATCTTTGATAAACAGACCTCTTTTAGCACGTAACTATTTTTTGTAGTTAATCCTTTTGTTTTCTTGTTAATGACACCATAATTTGTCATAAGTCAACTGGCCATTTTTGAAAACGTCTTTTTTCTGAAAAATTCTATTTTACAGCAATGTTTTTTGTTTTTGTTGTTGTTTGTTTTTTCTATTCTATGCCAAAACTATCTTCCTTAGTGAGGCTATAAAATATGACTTGAAAACTAGTAGACTAAGCTATAACATAACATTCTGCTTCTTGTGTGGTTATGACTTTATTGTTTTATTTCTTTTCTTTTTTTTTCATTTAAAATGTCAGATTTATTTGTTAAGAACAACAATAACAACCAAAAACTGTGATGTTTTGATTGAATCTATCGGGTAGGGAAAGATTGACATCTTCACAATACTTAGTTCTTGAATTAATTACCATGAATTTTTCTTTCCTTTATTCAAGTCTTTCTTAATAGCGTTTTATAGTTTTCAGTATGGAGAATTCTACTCCTTTTATTAGGTATATTACTATATTTTAAAAATATGCTTGGATAATAGGAGAAAAAAGGATGTATACATGTATGTGTAACTGGGTCACTATGCTGTATAGCAAAAAAAAAAATCGTATTGGGGAAATAACAATAAAGAAATAGAAAAAATATAATTTTGAAAGAAAAAAAATAAATAAAAATATGCTTGGAGCATCTCTCATGGCTCAGTGGTTAATGAACCTGAATAGGATCCATGAAGATGCAGGTTCAATCCCTGACCTCTCTCAGTGGGTTAAGGATCTGGCATTGCCGTGAGCTGCGGTGTAGGTTGCATACGAGGCTTGGATCCCATATTTCTATGGCTGTGGCATAAGCCAGCAGCTGTAACTCTGCTTCAACCCCTAGCCCATGAACTTCCATATGACATGGGTGTGGCCCTAAAAAGCAAAAAAAATTTTTTTTAATTAAAATCCCTTGATGCTATTTAAAATGTTCTCTTGAAATAATCATTTCTAAAGCCATGTTATGATTAAGTTTTAAAAATTCACTTACATGATCATGCTTTCTTCAAATAATGATTTCATAATTTTTAAATTTGACACTTCCTGATGGTGTTTACTCTCTTACTTTATAGCACTGGGTGGGACATGGGGCACAAGTTTTAATAGGTGAGAGCATAATGCTTTATTTCTAAGCTCAGAGGAAACACATTTCAACATTTATCAGGTGCAAGGATTGCTGAAGGTCTTTTCTGTTGTTATTAATGTTGATACCTTGTGCTGCACAGCCTCCAAGATGGATCCCAGCTATTCTGGGATCTGCCTTCTGGTAGCCAAAACTTTGTGTAATCTTCAGTCCTTGTGCACCACTCATTTCTAAAGAAAAGACTCTCCTTGAGGTGATTGTAGGATGTCACTTTAGACATTGGGTTACTTGCTTTTACTTTCTTGCTTTGGGAGCCTTTGCTCTGCAGGAAGCAAGCAGACATGTTTCCAGTACTCCTTTGGAAAGACTCACGTACTGAGGAACTGATGACTCTGGTCATTAGCCAGTAAGGACCTGAGGCCAAAATAACCATGGGAGTAATCACAGACGTGGATCCTCCTCTGGTCAAACCTGCAGTTGACTGAAATTCAGTGTAACATAGCTGCAGTCTTGTTAGGAACACTGAGTCAGAGGCATTCAGCTAAGCTGTACCTAGATTCATGGATGACAGAAATTGAGAGATAATGTGTGTGTGCGTGTGCACGCTCTAAAGTCACTAGTTTTGGAGTAATTTGTTAAGAAGAAAGAGATGTCTAAAACACATTATCAGATTAATGATTTTTTTTCTTTCCTAATTTACTGACCACTTGAATGTAAAAATCAATTTTGCAATTTATTGACAAATACTTTCTCTGAATCAACTAAGATATTAGGATGTTTTTCTTTTTATCTCATTAATAAAATGAGTTAAGGGAGTTCCCTTCGTGGCTCAGCAGTTAACGAACCCAACTAGGAACCATGAGGATGTGGGTTCAATCCCTAGCCTTGCTCAGTGGGTTAAGGATTCTGTGTTGCTGTGAGCTGTGGAATAGGTTACAGATGTGGCTTGGATCCAAGTTGCTGGGGGGTAGGCCAGCAGCTGTAGCTTTGATTAGACCCCTAGCCTGGGAACTTCCATATGCTACAGCTACTGCCCCAAAAAAGCAAAAAAATAAAAAATAAAATAAAATAAAATGAATTACAATGATGAATTAACTAAACTTGGATTTATAATAAACTCAAATTGGTTGCATCATATTATGCTTTTTATTTGTTTTATTACTCTATATTTTTATTTTAGCTTATTTTTATACTATTATATATGTTAACTATACATTTTACTATATTATATATATTAACCATATATTTTATTATTTCACATATTCTGCTTATTAATATTTTGTTTATGTTTTTTGCATCTATGTTTATTGAGATTAGGCTAAAATTTTCCTTTTAAGTACAGGGATGTGCTAAAAATCACTTAGAAATGTTATCTTTATATCATATTAGGAAAAATTCAGTATATATCTGCATTATTTCCTCTTTAAATATTTGACTTCATAGGTAAGACTGTTAGAACCTGAAGATCTCTTTGTAGTTATGTTTATAAATTATACTATCTATTTATTTTTCTCTACTTATCTCTTTTAAAATGTTTTTAGTTAGTTTTGATAAGTTATTTTTGGGGAATGAATTGATATACTTCTCCAAAATGTTCATATATTTTTGTGTAGAAATGGTCTGTGATATTTACTGTCTCTTTAGTGTTACTAGATTTATGATAATGAATCCTTTTCATAACATGTTTTTTCTGAGGCTTTTTTTCAGAATTTCTAACAGAATTTCATAAGCTATTTTATTATTTTTCAGCATGTATTAATCTTATTTTGTATTTATTATACTTTTTTATCTTTATACATCATTTATTTCTTATGTTTTCTGGAGTTCCCATTGTGGCTCAGTGGTAATGAACCCGAACCTGACTAGTACCCATGAGGACTCAGGTTTAATCCCTGGCCCTGCTCAATGGGTTAAGGATCTGGCATTGCCTTGAGCTGTTGTGTAGGTCACATACACAAATCAGATCTCATGTTGCTGTGGCTATGGTGTAGGCCAGAAGTTGCAGCTCAGATTCTCAGATTTGATCCCTAGCCTGGGAAATTCCATATGCTGAGGTGAAGCCTTCCCCCCAAAAAAATTATTTCTTCTGTTTTCTTTGTGTTAAGTCAGTGATCTACCACTTACTAGCAAGCAAAAAAAGTTTAATTTATTGATTTTATTAATTTAATATTGAATTCATTTAAATCTACTTCCCTGCAGACATAAATTTAACAGCTCTCCACAAATTTTAATATAGTACATTTTCTTTTCTTTTTTCTTTTTCTTTTTTTGTCTTTTTGCCTTTTCTACGGCTGCTCCCATGGCACATGGAGGTTCCCAGGCTAGGGGTCTAATCAGAGCTGTAGCTGCCAGCCTATGCCAGAGCCACAGCAATGCAGGATCTGAGCTGTGTCTGCAGCCTACACCACAGCTCATGGCAACGCTGGATCCTTTACCCACTGAGCAAGGCCAGGGATTGAACCGCAACCTCATGGCTCCTAGTCGGACTTGTTAACCACTGAGCCACGACAGGAACTCCGATGTATAGTACATTTTCTAATGTCCCTAATGAGTTAGTCTTTTACCCATCAGTTATTTAGAAGTAAATTTTAAATCTGTGAGAATTTTGGATGTTTTTGCATATTTATCATTGTATATTGTTTTCTGGTTCATATTATTTCAGTCCTTTGAAATTTCTGAGTCTTTTTTTGTAAATAAGCATGTGAAAATATTTTTTATATGTTTTATGTGGAAATTAAAAACAATAGAGTTTTAGTCTGTAGTTGTTTAATGTAAATTTCCTTAGGATAGGTAAGTCAAATTTGTCAGTTATGCTGTCCTAATTTTTATAGCTTTATAAATCCAGGAGCTATTTATTTCCAATTTTTATAGCTTTATGAATCCATGGTCTATTATAGAGATAACAATAACTTTATCACAATGATTAGTTAATTTATCATTTAAATTTTATCAATGGTATATCCTGAGGCTATATTAACAGGAATATTCTTCTTTAAAATTATATTTTACTTGTGAATTTGAATCTTTATCATCATGAAGTGACCTTCTTTACTTCTAGTAGTATTTTTTAATCTTAAATAGTACTCTGTGTGATAGTAATACAGATTATCATCTTGATTTTTATTAGTATTTAGGAGGAATATTTGCCCATTCTTTTATAGTCATTATTTCTGTATACTGATTATAGCATATAAAGAGTATATGAAAGCATATATTAGCACATGTATACAATTTACCATTTGCTCCTTTTTCTTGAAGACTTTTTCCACATTTTTTAAAAAGATCAAACTGCAGGGAATGAGATAATTCCAGCCCAAATACCAGTCCACATTAGGTTCTGTACCTTACTCTAAAGTTCGGATTCCTTTATACCCATCTAATCAGGTAAACTTTGCTTCAATTCCTCTAAACATTCTTTCACATTAAAAAGGTTTGCCCTGCCTGGAAGCTGTTGCCTCCAGATTTTTTTTTTTTTTTTTTTTTTTTTTTTTTTTTTTTTTGTCTTTCTGTCTTTTCTAGGACTGCACTCACGGCATGTGGAGATTCCTGAGCTAGCGGTCTTATCGGAGCTGTAGCCACTGGCCTATGCCAGAGCCACAGCAACACCAGATCCGAGCCACATCTGTGACCTACACCACAGCTCACGGCAATGCCGGATCCTTAACCCACTGAGCGAGGCCAGGGATCAAACCCCCAACCTCATGGTTCCTAGTAGGATTCCTTAACGACTGAGCCATTACGGGAACTCCCCAGATGTTTGTTTATTTTAGTGACATATTCAGATAAGTAAGAAATATAGTTGCAAATGGCTACTTTTCAAATTAGTGCTATAGATTGAATGTTTATGTTCCACCCCTCCATGAATGGGGTTCATGCTTTAACAAAAGCGGCCCCCATGAATGGCATTGTCGGAGGACAGAGGGAACAGAAAAATGCCCACTGAACTGAGAAACTATGTTGAGGTCGAACAATGATAGAGGCAGCTCCATAGAATCCATGGATCAGTATATTATGGGGTAATTTACATACAGGATAGGATCAGGCAGATCATGATCCAGAAGCATTAACAGCTGCACTCTGTACCCCTGAGGGGCCATTGGAAAAATACTATAGTTAACCTAGGGTGTGTGGGTACATGTTTGGAGACAGGAAACACATTCCTAAATCAAGATTATTGATGGGTAACTATTCTCATGAGCTCAAAGAAGATACATCAAAGAAGGTCATCATTGTTTAGAGACTCCATGGAGGCCCCCTGGGCCTAATGATCATTAAGCAGTATCTATTAACTACAAAACCCTTGATGATTGAGGAGATTTACTACAGGGACCTGCAAGGACAGGAGGAATTAAAGAGGCTCAAGGCAGATTTTGTCATGTTAATAGCGATACAGGGATTACTATCTTCATAAAGGAGGTCTGAGAGAGCGCCAACGCCCTTCAACCATGTGAAGACACAGAGAGAAGTCTGCAGTCTGCCATCTGGAAGAGGGTTTTCACCAGACCTCTTACTGGGTTGGCATCCTAGTCTTGTACTTCCAGTCTCCAGAAGAGTGAGGAATCAATTTCTGTTGTTTATAAGCTACTCAGTTTTTGGAATTTTGTTACAGCAGTCTGAATGGACTAAGGCAACCAGCTTCACAAGAAAGTTATTGTAATTGGTTGGAGGCTATCCTTTTAAATCTTGGCTGCAACATGGATTGTCTCCTTGAGCATTATAGTAGGCATCTATAATTATGTCACTGGCACAAAGCATACCCATATAAATAACAACGGAGTCTGGTATGAGTCGTTTGACCTTTCAGCCAGGCAATGATAACTTTTGCAGATAATGGAACATTAAGGTTTTTACTGTGGGTAGTGAAAACCACTTTTATACAGCATCACTGAGCTGAGCCATCCTTTGATTTAGAATGTAAAACAAGATCATATTAATGTTAGAGAAGTGGTAACACCACTTTAGAAGAAGGATTCAAAGTAAATGAGAGTTGTAAAAAGGGTTATTTGCTTATTTTTTAAAATACTTCAATATATATATATTTGTAAGTTCCATATAATGGAGAAATGGGAGAGAAAAAAAAAAAGCACAATTGTGCTTTAGGCAAAAATCCAAAAACTTTTTAACTTTTTAAGTTTGTGGATCAGACCAGCTGTCTAGTGCAATATGAGGACTCTAGGGGAAAAGGGGGGAAAAATATTCTCAAAATTAAGTAGAGTCTCTGTTGCTCACCAAAAGAAAATTTCTCCTAAGAGAATACATTCCCCCTTGTATTTACTTGATTTGTTTGAATATTAGGCATTTCTTATTCAGCTTGAATGTAACATTAGTACACATTCTTTTCCTTGCTGGTTGTGGCAGAGATAGCAGATTGGTTTATTAACAGCCTGCCAACTGTTCTTTTGCATTTCTTAGGATACACTAGAGGCTGGAAAGTTAAAGATAACCTTTATCAAATAATCTTCAGCTCAGGTTCTGCATATATGTGAATTATGCCAAGTAGATGCATTTGTGAGGTAGTGAAAAGGTAGGACTAAGGCTATGTTGATGCTTCTGCTATTTCTGCTGATTTGATTTATTCTAAGGTAAAGATATGTATGTAGCCAGGGTGGGAAGCATTTGTAGCAAGTATTCTAGTGGTCAAGACTTGTGAATGTCTAGAATCAGGGCACACGGTATCCATTTTTGTTGGTATCGAATCACAGCTGGGATAGGGTGGTCTTGGAGCAAGTAGCTTCATATGACCCAGATCTCTAGCCACTGTTTTCTCTTCCTGACTGTGGCAAATACTGCTGTATCCTCAGGGAGAGAGTTTTGAACACCATAGGAGTTTTCCAGAATCTTGGCCTATAGCTTAGACCGTCGGTACATCCAATGTTCTACTAAACATCAATTTCCATCAACTGCATCATTTTCTGCATAAGCTACACAGAATGGTTTGGTTGGTTTGGTTTTCTGATTTTTTATAGTCTGTAACCCCTAAATTTTTAATAGACCTCCATGGTTACCAGGTTTTCTTTCTTTCTTTCTTTCAAAAATTTAAAGACAAGACAAGCAACTACACTGAATATAGCAGCTAAGAAGCAAAGCAGATCATGTAGACTGAGCAACTCCATTTCTCACTGTGACCCCAAAATACAAAAAGCCCCTCTTCTTCTATACTAAGCAAATATCTTGCAAAAAAGGAAGGAAGAAAAGAATGCATTAAAAGATCTGAAGCTGCTGAAAAGATCGCTCAACAGCAACCAAACTCACATTAGTTTCATACTGCTTAGTAGGTTTTCAAATGTGAATATAAACACAAATAGAATATAATAAAGTATAATTTGCACATCTGTGATTATTTGAGTAATTATAACACTGCTGTAGTAGTGTGTATCACACTTTTATGACCACAATATTAAAATCGCTTGCTTAATTTTGTTCTCAAATGTGATTTTAAAATTCTTCAAGGTACAAGCATTTTCTTACTCATCTAAGACTATAACTAGAACATATGAAAGTCTCAGTAACTCTATTGGATACATTTAATGAGTCATGTGTAAAAATCAAGCAAGGTTTCAGGATAACTCTTTGACTTTCCACACATGGCCAGTTTGGAGTGTGACAGTTCCACTACCTCAGGTTTATTAATATCCTTGCTGGAGAAATTATGACATAAAGGGTAGTAATGATTCCATGAAAATAAATCTTGTGCCAGACAGTATAATAGAATAGAAAATTTACTATGAGAAATAATATATTGCCTGCCATATGAGTAAACAAGAGATGTCACAGTCATCAGAGATTGCAGCCACCGCTGATGGGGAGCCCTGTGGGAACTCCAGAAGGAAACAAAGAATTCTTGCAATCCAGCAGCCAATTGACTGCAGCCACTCCACACAGTGAGCCTGAGAAAACTCAGGATACAAAAACCTAGGATACTGGCCTTAGATAACTGAGGTGCATATCGAAGAAATGATTTCAGTGCGCCCAAACTTTTGCATCTTCCCACACATAGAAAAGTGCTAAATTCCTTAGCTTGAAATATCTAATTTTCTGTTATTGGTAGTAATGTTTTGTTCCTACCACTTGCCTTTTGTTGCAAAACTCCTACATATCTTAGTTCTTTCCTCACTTTCTTGGAGCAGTTTTCTTAGGGTTACTTGAGATGCTACCTCCTGGGCTTAAGTTCTTTCTCAGTTTAGTCTACCTAAAAAGCATAACTCTCAACTTTTAGGTTGTGCATATTTTTTTAGTCAGCAACTATGTATATATAGTAAACCTGAGTGGTCTATGTGTTGGCATACAAATGTTTTGATCCTATCAAATAAATTGCTTCATTTAGAATCACTATTGTTTTTGATCTTGAACATTAATCTCACAAATACACATAAAAAGCCCTACTGGCAAGTCTCATACTCCTCCCCCCATCTGTGGATTAATATAGATGTGGTAACCTTAGGATAATTACGTTGGGGGAGTTCCCATCCTGGCTCAGAGGAAATGAATCTGACTAGTATCTATGAAGATTCGGGTGTGATCCCTGGCCTCAATCAGTGAGTTGGAGATCCTGCATTGCCATGAGCTGTGGTTTAGTTCACAGACATGGCTCAGATTTGGCGTTGCTGTGGCTGTGGTGTAGGCTGGTGGCCACTTCTCCAATTCAACCCCTAGCCTGGGAACCTCCATATGCTGCGGATGCAGCCCTGAAAAAACAAAGAAATTAAAATAAAATAAAGAATAATTATGATGTGAATTAGATTATTTATTTTTCAAATGAGAACTTAATACCTTAAAAGTTTTATTAAGAGGCTAAATTCATTTTCCTCTTTGGCTTTAAAATAGATTGATGTGGGTGTTCCTGCCATGGCATAGTGGGTTAAGAATAAGACTCCAGGGGTTTGGGTCACTGAGGAGGCAGAGGTTTAGTCCCCTGCCTGGCACATTGGGTTAAAGAATCCAGCATTGCCACAGCTATGGTGTAGGTCATAGCAGCAGCTCAGATTTAATCCCTGTCCCTAGAACTTCCATATGCTGCAGGTGTGGCCCTTAAAAAATAAATAAATAAAGACAGATTGATATGTTGTTATTTAAATCTAAAGTTTGATAAATTTAAAGAGTAATTCGAGTTTTAAGACTTCAGATTTTGTACAGAAGTTGATATCTTATTATAACTGACCTTTAGGGCAAATACATTACAGTTATATCTTTGTGGATCTAAATTATAAAACTAGTTTTGCCATAAAACAAAATGAACTGATTAAATTCACTAAAAAATCCCTTATGGAAATGCTTCATGAATATTATTGTTGAAAACATTCAGCATAAAACAAAACCACTTATGCATAGCCAAACCTAAAGAGGCGATCCTCGTAGATATTACCATTGAATTTTAAGAATATATTAATGTAAATGTATTGATGTATATATATTGCTGCCTCTAGGCATTCTTTTTTAGTTAAAAAAAATTGCAGTTGACAAATTCTGCATAATTTTTTAGTATATATATTCTGAGGTAAATTTTAATAATATAAGAAAATAATATTGCGCCGTATTCTTTCAAGCTGAGAGGTGAATGGGCAGGCAGATACATGCTGCTCAATCCAAGCATGTCAGCTTTCATTCCGCTCATAGAACCAGAGCAAATTTTCTACATACTCACTGTGTTTTAAATTTTTCAAACTAGGACAGCCTAGGGCCAAGAAATTTTAGATGATCAGCATCATTGTGGAATTATTCAGGAAATTTCCTACACAAAGTAGCACTCCCACAATTTCTGTCAGGAATCCCCACTCCTTTTGGAAAATAATACTTGTTTTAAAGTGTAAATACTCCAGGAAAAAAAAGGTACTAGATATACATTTTTTTTCATTCATTGTGTTGCAAAATCTTATTGTATCAGATCATTTCCCAATAACAGTTTTTGGTTTTTTTTTTTTTTTTTGAGAAAAAAGCATCATCAGGAAGATAGTAAAAGTTGCTTCCTGAAAAATTCAGGATTTTCTCAGGATTAGGACAAAACTTTAAAGAGAGTAGAAAGGTACTTCTACAGACAAATACTCAGAGGACTAACTTAGTCTGAGAGTGCAGAATCAGGAGTTCTCATTGTGGCTCAGCAGGTTAAAAAAAATGACTTGAGGTGATGTAACATTGTTTAAGGATGCATTATATATCTGAGAGATACAAAGGGGCATGCCAAAACCATCAGTTTTTTTGGATTGTGAGCCTGCATCAATAAACTTTTGTTGGCATCAAAATCATCTTAAAATTATGTAGAAAAGAGATCATCCTTTTCACATTGTGGTTTTGGTGGACCTTTTTCACCCTAACTGTAACGGATCAGGGCAAAGGCAAATACCTGATTGCAGTGACATTGATGTGCCCACATGAACCCAGTCATAGCTGGTGGTGTGGGAAGATCAGATACTTCTTGCCAAGTACCCAATGATGTGCACGGAGGGAACTATGAGAACTTCAGTAATTTGGTTACAGCGTTAAATCTCTGATGTCAGACACGACAATCAATCCCAAACGAAAAGTAAATAATTGGAAAAACCATACACTGACTTGCAAACAAGGTAAGTTCTTTATTTTGGGGGGACAGCAAGGGATAATGACGCTTTATTTTTTGGGGACAGCAAGGGATAATGACACTTCTACAGGTATCAAATGTCTGAAGGGGCCGGTGCAGAAAATTAAATGCATGAACAAATTGCTCTTAGAGTTCCTGTTGTGGCATTGTGGTTTAAAAATCCAACCATAGAGGCTTGGTTCATTGCAGAAGTGCAGAGCTGATCCCCTGCCTAGTGGGCTAAATGATCCAACATTGCTACAGCTGCACTGTAGTTTGCAGCTGCAGGTTGGATTCAATCCCTGGCCCAGGAATTTCCATATGCTGCAGATGAAGCCATTGGAAAAAAAACAAAACAAAACAAAAACAAAAAAAACCTTTCTTTAGAAGCAAACATGATTTTTTCAGTAAGTATCTAAGAATGGACTACTTTAACAATAATTATCTAAACCCCACTAAAAATGCATCCCTCTTTAACTTCCTTTTTTTTTGGGTGGAGAAGGTGAATAATATTTCACTCTTCCTTAGTAATATTTCACTAAATGGAAAACAATAGTTCAAGGGGAAGGATAACTTCCAACAGAGAGTAGCTTTTTGGGATGGGGAAAAAAAGAGAAAAGGGAAGTGCCTCAAGTTAGAGAGTGCATGCTCCTTCAAAGCAACAATTCTAAGAAACGGAAAATTTTTGTCATATAGTAATGTTAACACTGGTAGCCAGATGTGACTTTCGAAAAGAAGCATATGATCTTGGTTTTATAAAAATCAGCAACTAAATGATGTCTCACATATTCTGCGATGGTGAACATTATGTAGATCATTACAGATGTTTTCATCTGAATCTGGCCCAGACATCCCAATTTTTAACTTCTTCTGGAATGTACAAGGTCATCAAGATCTTAGGGGATGTAAGGATTTTAGTTGGATTCTGGGAGAAATCATGAAGCTCCAATTAGCATCAATGTCCAGGATACATATTACTGCTTATTCAAATCTCCCACTCTTCTTGGTACTTCATTTTATCTGCTGCCATACTCAGGCACATTTTCCACTGCTTTAGATATGCATAATCCCTACACCAAATGGGCTCCAATATAACTGAGTTGAAGAATGTTTCGTTTAAAGATCAAGCATTAATCAAGATTTATTAAATCATAGTTGAACCAATAAGGTACCCATTCTGTTAAATAACTAGTGAACCATGACCTCCATCCTTCCAAGCACACTCTCCCCTGCTTTTATTGTTTTTAACCTTTTGACCTGCATACATTTCTAGAACAGAGAAAAGAGGAAGCCTAAACTGGATTGCAGATGACAGATAGTCCCCAAATTATTTCTATATCAATAGAAATCAGCATTCCCCTATCAATCTGTATTTCCCTTACCGCTTCCCTATCTCAGACTCTTCTCCCTGGGACAGTTGCCGCAGACATTCAACCTGTTTACTTCAAAAGCTATGTAAAGTTTTCAGCATGCAAAAATATGGTTGTGTTCTTTCTGATTTAGGCTACTTCTTAAGAAATACCAAAAAAATAAGCAAGGGGGGAAAGTGTCCCTTCTCAGATTATAAAATAATTTTCATATTTAAAAAAATAATAAGATGCCAGTTTTCATTTTCTAAATCAGAAAAGAAAAGCGGAGTTCCCGTCGTGGCGCAGTGGTTAACGAATCCGACTAGGAACCATGAGGTTGCGGGTTCGGTCCCTGCCCTTGCTCAGTGGGTTAACGATCCGGCGTTGCCGTGAGCTGTGGTGTAGGTTGCAGACGCGGCTCGGATCCCGCGTTGCTGTGGCTCTGGCGTAGGCCGGTGGCTACAGCTCCGATTCAACCCCTAGCCTGGGAACCTCCATATGCCACGGGAGCGGCCCAAGAAATAGCAACAATAACAACAACAACAACAACAAAAAAAGACAAAAGACAAAAAGACAAAAAAAAAAAAAAAAAAAGAAAAGAAAAGAAAAGCAAGGATGAAGGCTATCACAAGTTTGACAAGAAACAAATGGTAGGCTGTAAGATGATTTGAAATTATTTATTTCTATTTTATGATACATTTTGTCATGAGGGTTATATTACCACTCAGTTCTACAAACTGAGTATTTCTGCTGTCTACATTTATATAATGAATAGAGGTAATAGGTTGTATTGCTCTGAGAATGTCTTCCAAGCAATTAAGTGATTCAGATGAAGGAGACAGTAGTATTCAGAGATTCTGTCCTATTGCACTGGAAGTGTACCCCTTGTGTGAGTTAAAGGGGAAAGGGGTGCTAAATTCTAAACTGTTCTCATTGGCTATAAATAATAAACAGTTAAAAAATAAAATATCCTTTCCACCAATTTACATATCCATATTCATTAGGGACAAACCACAAAATTTGTTTCAAATAGCAGTTTTCTAGACAATTCCTACTCCATCCTGATCATTTGTTTTAGCTGATAGTGCTGAAATTCTATGTATTGACCAATGACTAGCCTAGTTATGATTGCTTTACTGGCACACTTTTTTTTATCCAAAACTACAGATTTTAATATAATACACAATAATGATCATAACATACTCTCTATTAGTGTATTTAAAAATACATCATACCAGGTTTTTTGACCCTGGTGGGTTCTTCTTGGCTTAGAGGGGCTCTGTATCAGACAGAGTATCCTTTAGAAGGATTAAACTAGTGTTTTAATTGTCAAAAAAATGTGGATGATTTCTTGAGATAAGTTTCTCAAAAAACAAAAACAAAAACAACTTTCCCACTTTCCAATTTGTCTAACCCACAAGTTGGCCTGACCTCTGCCTCCTCCATAATCATCTCTTCTGATTTTAACTCTGTGTGTTTCTTTTCTGTTTCTTTTTTTCTTTTAGGGACACACCTGCAGCATATGAAAGTTTCCAGACTAGGGATCAAATTGGACTACAGATGCCATCCTATGCCATCCCCACAGCAACTCTGGATCTGAGCTGCATGTGACCTACACCATAGCTTGTGGCAATCCCAGGTCCTTAAGGCACTGAGCCAGACCAGAGATCCAACTTGCATTCTCCTGGATATTTGTCTGGTTCTTAACCCACTGAGCCACAATGTGAACACCACATTTCTTTATCACAAGAAAAGACCATTTCATTTGTAGATTTGACTGCATATTTCTACCTCTTTAACTAAAATATAATTATCAAAAAGGCAAAAACTTTATCTGTCTCTTATCCTCATCACCCAACCCCATTGCTTGCTATGTCAGGCATTAAATTAGTACCTATACCATCTATCTATGCAGTCTGGGTTTGTTCCTCTCTGAAAGAGAGGGCAAAATCAATTATTTGTGTTTAGTCACTTTTTGTGTTGGAAGGTTCAGATATTCAATCCAACCCTTCTTATATAGCCCCTTGCCGTGAAACTTTATCAACTCCTTAATCAGAGTTGAGTTTTCATTGCAGGCAGCTTGCCAAGAAATGTTCTTCCTTTCTGTTATGACAGCAGGAGGGTGAACACTTTGTCCAGCCCTGGAATCCTGTGACAGCCTTGAGAAGCACCTGTTTCATTACCAAAAATATCCTTTACCAGCTCTAAGAAAGGGTTACAAGTTGATGGAAACCTGACAACCTACAGCCTGGTGGGGTTTTCCTGTCACCATAATTTTTAGCAAAGAATATATAGCAATCTTCCAGGCACTCAAAATCTGTTACAGGACCCTTCTTTCCCAAAGGGGGAGCAGTGCTTGATGCCTTTATATCCTGTGTTAAAAGTAATTTATTTGGGATAAAGGGATCCCAGTTTGGGGGAAATAAAAGGGAGCATGCCTCCAATCTATTTCTCTTCCTGGAATGGAAGTGAAATTCCAAATATTTCATCCAAATACTATATTTCATCTCTTTTTCTGTCTCATATCTCAGGGAGAAAATGCGTGAGAAAGGAAGAGTACTCACAGTATTATGATTAGAGCCTGCAATTTTAGGCACTTAAAAGACCATTGGAAAGCAATTCCATTCATTGGAGGCTTGTTTGTCCAACTGTAAAAAGAAAAGTTTGCATTAGAAATATAAAGTGAGCTTCAGTTATAACAGTTGAGATAGTGTGACTATTTTGGTAACAAATATTAATTTAACTGAGTTAAATATCATTCACCTTAGCTCCAGTGGACAATTATGCTTTCCAAAAATTCTTCCATTCTTTAGGAAATATTGCCAGAAAAATGATATTTGAGATATTATGTTTGGAAGTTTGCTGATACAGTTATTTTGGCTACCTTTTGGGGGAAGAGATATGCGAAACTAATTAAATTTCCCATTCAAATTTGACCTTGCTTGAGAGGTTTTGGTAGCCCTGCTTTGTGCCTAAAATGGTCTAAAAAGATGATTCAACTGAGAAAAAAGGCATGGCCTAGGAAAAATTCTGTAATCTAGGGGATTAATCTATGGAAAGTATGAATGTTCATCTCTAAGTAGAAAGTATGAATGTTCATCTCTAAGTAGAAGAACTCTTGGAGTCTGTTGAAATATAGGCATGCTGCAAAAATCGTGAATTGTTGATGCAGGAGTTTGTGTCTATTCCATTAGAGAAGAATACATAAGATTCAGGTGATGAATTAGTAGATACAGTAAGCCATAAAATTTGGGCTTGGCAAGGCCATCTTCAGAGAGTAGACAAATATCAGATCATATTTTATCAACTGTTCAGGAGGACACCTTTTCAGTATTTAAACTGGTGATTCTGTGAACCCAGTCTTACATGTTGTCTAAGAGGTAAGTATTTCTAAGCCAAGGAAGTAGCAGGAGGTCCAACAACTTCATCATTATTCAGACTAAAATCTCCCTACCACTGACAGGTGGAAAGTTATCCCATTTCATCCTGTGTTTAGAGAAAATCCAATGATTCAGTTCCAAATACAAATTCATGATCACAAAACCTTTTGTTGAAAGTATTAAGCTCAAATCCCTATATTGCAGATTTACACCCTCCTGAACCCACAGTGCAAATGCAAAGTCACTTAGTGATGTTGTCTGTTAATTCTCTCCTTTTTGCTCAGATTTCTTCCTCAAAGTGAATAATGATAGTTCATTTTGCTTTAATTGAATTAATTTCCTCTACTGCTTTAACTAATACTATAGATTCCCCATTAACGTTTTCCCACATCTGTATTTAGTTTTGTGAAACACGTGCTAGCACCAAAGCAGTAGCCACCATTCGAAGCCCTTCTATCAAAAGCAATCAGATGCAGGAAAAGCCCTTCAAATCAGCCTGGTGAGAAACCAAATCATTTGGAAACATAATCCTTTAATAGACACCAAATATAATCATCTTTAATACATAAAATTCAATTCAGTATCAAATTTCCTACATCTTGAGAAAAACCTACTCTCAAAGAAAGGCATGGTTTAAATACCAACATACCGAATTTGTCTTTTGGAAACAAGCTATGAGAGGTTTCCAAAAATAGTGCTACTTAACAAAGTTTATTAATGCAATATTGATATGATTTTTATGTTAGAATGCACACTTTCACAGGATATGTAGTATTTACTGTAAACTCTCCAAAAGATTGAAAAAATTAAATATAGGCGTTGATTCCATGTATTTCTTTTTTTCCTTTTGTATGACAGCACCTATAGCATATGGACATTCCCAAACTAGGGATTGTTTTACAGATGCAGGCATATGCGACAGCCACAACAAAACCAGATCCCAGCCATATCTGTGACCTATGAGACATCTTGTGGCAACGCCAGATCCTTAACCCACGAAGTGATGCCAGGGATGAAACCAGAATTCTCATGGGATTTATGTCAGATCCTTAACCCACTGAGCAATAACAGGAACTCCCCATGTATTTCTTTTGAAGTTAAACATAATGATTAATGTTAATGTCATTTAAGATTAAATCAAGAAGTTTCTGTTGTGGCTCAGTGGTTACGGAACCTGACTAGTATCCACGAGGATGTGGGTCCGGTCGCTGGCCTTGCTCAGGGGATTAAGGATCTGGTGTTGCCACAAGCTGTCTCATAGGTCACAGATGAGGCTCACAGATGTTGCTCAGCTCCTGAGTTGCCATGGCTGTGGCATAGGCCAGCAGCTGTAGCTCTGATTCAACCCCTAGCCTGGGAACTTCCATATGCTCCAGGGTGCAGCCCTTAAAAAAATAAATTAATTAAAAATAATAAAAGTCAAATAATCAGAAGCCATTCTGAAAGATTTTAAAACAATAAAATAGATGCTTAGACCAATGTTAGGAGAAAAACGGGAGGAGTGAAGCCCAGAGGAGGCACCGCTAAGGGCTTCAGCCTACAGTACAGGCAAGGGCGAATTTTCGGAACTGGCCTGGAAGCCCCTGAGATTCTCAAGAACTTCTAAGAAGATACAAGCAACTACCTCTTCACCCTGTGGCTTCTCCACAGCTTAGCCCTGATGCCGCTGTGAAGCAGAAGCTTGGAATTTCCACCAAATCTCTTAGGCTACTCCTCCTTGTACCCAGAAGCTGCACTGAACCTCATATCTTCCCCTTAATCTTTTGTAGCTGCCGCTGAAGAACTGTGCCTTCTCTTCCCTTTCTGCCCTCAGCTCTCACTAAAGACTTCTCACTAACAGATTCTAATCTGGAACCACATGGTAATGGGGAATTTGAGCTAAAATGCAGCATCTTCTTCACTGCTGTTCCATCATTGTGGAAACAGAATTCCAGTGAGCTCCTGAAGACAAAACTGAGAAGGACCAGTCAATTCTGTTTATATTTTTTTCATACTGTGCAACATAACAATGTGATTCCATATTTGTGCAAATATATTTTAAGTCAAATTTCAATACTTAAAACTTTCACAAGATTGATTCTCAAAAGTGTAAAAAGCAAAATTAATTTTTAAATGAAACATATTGTTATTTGGTGGTGTTATTTTCTGTATTCCCCCCCACCTTCCCCCGCCCCCAGTTTGGAATATGTTAGCCTTTTTAATGTGCTTTGATTGAAAAATCTGAAGACACCACTCTTCAAGGTAATATGACTCTTCCATAGGGATTGCATTGTCCTGGAGATTTTCAGATTTTACTAGATTCCAATATAATAGGTATACTTTATTTTATATAGTAACTGGTAGAGGAAAAGAAAAACTGGCCAAAGACCATAAGTATTATTCACCTGTGTTTCCATAGACCGTCTGAAACTACTTCAAAAGCTATGAAAAAGTTAGTTGAAATAGAAATACAAGCAACCCAAGTGAGAAATTGTCTAGCTCTTAAATCTTTTAGAGATGTTCTCTCAAATAAAAGTCACATAAAGTGTTCAGAGTCAGATATTACTCAGGTTTGAATTCTTTTGAGAGGGATAAAAAAAATGCCCACCTCGTCATAAAATTATACCTGCCAAAGTAGTACATCATTTAGCTGGCACAGAATGCAATAAATGGGAGACACATTCTCCAAGGGAGGTTGCTAATGACCAGAATACTAAGCTCAGAGCTGAATTTAGTCCAGGTTTGTAGTGGCTAAACATTCTTAACACCAAAAAATCTGTGTGAGAGTTCTGTGCTTCCTGAGTTATTGGTTACTGAGACTTCCCTAAGGGAGATGCAATAAAGATAAGTTACTGATGGCCATTGTGGTCTCTCTAAGGCAAAGCTCAAACATCAGGAGATAACATTCTTTCTTCTTCTGGGTTGATTGGTAGGCTGCAGTGTCCAACAATTGCTGTTTGTCCAAAACAAGAACAAAGTAACTCATGTAAATGTGATTCTTTCAACACAGCACCAACAGCAGAAGAGTTTATGTGGGAAAGGGCACTCCACTATGTTCCGTAGAGTAAATCTCTCCGGTAAAAGTACTTCTAAATTGAGAAATTGAGTCCTGAAATTCTTCCACTGAAGGTTGTCCACCCAGATTTGATTGCTCTCCACTTTAGTTTGCCTTTTGAAAGCTTCCAATCTAAGAACTAGAAAAAAAAAAAAAAAAAAGGAAAAAGAAATACAATAGCCTTTTTGAGGCACCATAGTTTCCTTAAATTTTGGACTCATGGAGTAGTGACCAGAAGCTGTCTTAGGAGTAGTTAATTTATAACTTAAGCAAGTTTAAAATTTCCTACAAGACCAAAATTCATCTCAATAATATTAAAATAGAGGAGGAGTTCCCACTGTGGCTCAGTGGGTTAAGGAACTGATGTCACTGTGAGGATGTGGGTTTGATCCCTGGCCTCACTCAGTGTGTTAAGGATCTGGTATTACTGCAAGATGCAGTGTAGGCTGCAGATCCAATTTGACCCATAGCTGAGGAACTTCCATATACTACAGGTGTGGCTGTAAAAAGAAAAAAAAAAAGGAAGGAAATTTCAAAAAAATATATTTATAAGAAGATTATTTTACAAAGTTTGGGAATATAAAGCAAGAGTCATATCTTTACTTATGGTTGGTGCATCTTCCTATGTTTGAATTCTGATGGGTTTTTTTCCTCAATAGTTTTTATGTAAAATGAAATGAAGACTTAGTTAAGCTACCTACTAACATGCTAAAGAAGGGCTAGAAAGAAACTAATGAGTTATTCTTTACTTAGGCCAAGCCAGTAGATCGGAGAAACAGCATGATTAACTGCCTGAAAATTATTAGAAAGCCAAAATGCTTCAGGTAATATCTTTGTCTTTTGTCTCTGAGAGAATGACACTAGACTTTGAGAAAGATTCTGCAAAGGATATGTAAGAATTCTGGAAAATAGACCTAAATGCTAATACAAATGATACAAAAGAAATTATTTAAAAAACAAAAACAAATTTATAGATTTCAAAACCAATCTTATGGTTACCATAGGTTAAAACATTGGGGAGGAGGGAAGAATTGGGAGAGTGGGAATAACACATACAAACTACTGTGTAAAATACATGATTAACAAGAACCTATTATATATCACAGGAAAATCTACTCAATAATTTGTAATAACCTCTATGGGAAAAAAAAAAGAATGGATAGAATGTATTTATATGACTGATTCGCTGTGCCATACACTTGAAAATTGTACATTGTAGATGAAATATACTCCAATAAAATTAAATTTTAAAAAATTCTAATGCATCTAAAGATCTTAGTGTTTTGCTCTATGTATGGAAAGTTAGTTTTCATGACAGTTATGATAAGAGAATATTCTTCCTTCTTTAATTAAAACATTGAATTTTATAGGTTTTGAAAATATAGGAGTCAGAATCTATTTTTTTAATATTTGACTGCTTACAGGTCTTATATATTTTTTTATTTTTGTTTTCTGTTTAGGGCCACACCTATTTTGGGCCATAGTCATAGCATCTGGAAATTCCCAGGCTAGGGATTGAATCAGAGCTTTAGCTGCCAGCCTACACCACAGGCACAGTAACACGGCATCCAAGCTGTGTCTCTGATCCTATGCCATAGCTTGTGGCAATGCAGGATCCTTAACCCGCTGAGCAAGGCAGGGATCAGTCTGCATCCTCACAGACACTATGTTGGGTTCTTAACCTGCTGAGCTGCAACAGGAACTCTGACTGCTGACAAGTTTTAAAACTCAACATTTCCTCTTCCTGTCTCCCCCACCTCTGGACAAGCTGAAAAGAAGGCCCAGTGTTCCCTCCTTTGGCTCCAGAGGGAGACTTACACCCTGCCAGCCCCTGCCTGTGCTTGGGAACTCACACTTGGCCCCACTCCCCAGTCACAATTCAAAACCAGGCCAGTCTCCTTTCCCTGCTCCTCAAGCCATGTCGGACTTGCTAGAGAGGCCTGACCTGCTCACCCTAGAGATCTCAAATACATCATCAATATAATTTTTATTCTTTCTTGGTGTGTGTGGTATCTTCAATTTCAACATAGGAGCCAAATTTTGAGTAAGGATCCATCTGCTTCTGTAGGTACAATAACAGTTAACTATCTGGGAGTTCCCTTCTGGCATGGCATGTTAAGGATTTGGCTCAGGTCATTGCTGTGGCATGGGTTCAGTCCCTGGCCTGGGAACTGCCAGATGCTATGACTATGGCCCAAAAAAACAAAACAAAACAAAACAAAAAAAACAAAGAAAACCCAAAGCAATAAAAATTAACAGAGCATAATCGTAGTGAGAGAAATCCAAAAGGTGGTGAAAATTCAAGGAACTTAGGATAGTCTATTGATTCCAAGATGTAGCTTTTTTTCACTTCTAAGAACTCTGAAACCTGAGATTTATAATCAATGATGTTTTAAAATTTCAAATATTTGTAAATTTTTCTCTCCTAGTGATGCACACATTAACAGCAATTTAAAAAATAATGACACTTTAGTTTTGACAAAATAAACTTAGTCATATGCCATTTGAATATCTGCATTTTCAGCGGAGAGGGTCTTCTAGTAGAGTCTATGTGTAAATCAGAAAGAAATGTGCTCCAAATGGCATATTTTTAAGGCCATTGCTTGTCCAGCCTCTGATGACTTGAAAAATATGAATGTGGTGAAACTTGCCTTAGAAAGGCTAAAGTTCCAATATTAGACATTAAGAGCAGCAACATGGAGCAAAATTGAAAAGATAAAGGCAAAACTTCTTTCAGGTACTGTGAATCCAACACAAGGGTTAGGAAATCTGGCCTAGCTATAGAGATAACATCAACATGTGTAGTAAGAGGTCAAGGTCAAGGTACCCTTCCAAAGAGTAAAACAAGTTGAGATATTGAATCTGTTCAGTTGATCACATGGATCCCAGATTCAGATAATCAGGTGAAATTCAAGAGAACTTCTGGATTTTATTTGATGTTTTCCTTGATGTTTTTTTCTCATTTATGCAATCTAAATGTCAAGGCCCCTAATAAAACTGCATGTAATAAGCATAATAATATCTCACATATAAAGGTTTTGTGAGAATTAGTATTTTGAATGTAAAATTTTTAACAGAGGGTGGCCCACACTAAGGAGTAAATGTTGTTATTCTTGTTATTAAAAATCTACAGGTTAGATCAGGCGTGACACCACGTTTTTGATGACAAGGAATTCTGGATTTATTTGAAGCCAGGGAACTTGATGAAGGATGGAGATTCATGGTGGAACACAACATTTGTGACCTAAGTTGTGAATTCAGGTCCAGGTAACTGACATTATTTTAAGACCCCTTATGTGGCCGATTCAACCTGGTTGATATGCCTGTTTTTCTGATCAGAATTTTTTCAGAACTTGAAACAGAATGAAATCTACAGCAGTAGAAAATGAACACCATGTTGTACACTCACTAGACATATCTTCTCTTGTTATTTGGGAGGTTGGGCCAATCGATTTCAATCTCAATAATCGGAAGTTAAAGATTTCAGTAACCCATGTTATATTCTCTAATTCAGCTTACATAGCAACAAAGTTTGGAATTATATGAATTTTGTGCATCTTTCTAAATGAGTTCAGAAGTTGGAGAGAGAAGGAATACATTTGACCTATTGAAACCCCAAGCCATCTCTTTTCTACCAAGGCTAAATAACTCCACATTGTTAGCTTTACAGCTCTTCACATTCAGTGTGTGTGAAAACAGGCTCCTCTGTTGTCTTGTAATTGCTTCTCCCTATTGGGTGCCTGTCACCATCTATTGCAGTTGATATTTTTTACTCAATATCTTTCTATTACCATCACTTAGAACAAAATAAGCATTAAATCTGTGGTTATAATGGCAATAATTCCTGAAATGCATTCCTTCTTTTCTTTTCCATGAACACCTAAGCTGAATCCTAACTGTCTGACACTTAAGATTTTGCATTTTCATTCTAGCTGGTCTCTGTGCCCCTAGATTTTCCCTTTTCTCTTTAGCTCTACCCTCCTTGTTTCCACCAACATTCCTTGATCTTCCTTCTAGCCATTAGGGTCAGGTTTTGACTGTCATCTTATTCAACTTTGCACAGGTTGATCATGCTACTTTCTGTTTCCTAAATTCCTTCCTTGACTTTGTCTATTTGTACATTTCTTTTTCTATTACACTGTGACTGTCAAAAAGAGACCAAGGTATCAGCAGAGAAGCTACTCAATAAATAGTTATTGAATTGAAATAAATATCAGACATTTACATGTTGAAATTGATGACTTTGTCTAACACTCTACACAAACTATGCTACGTTACCTCAGGGTCAGGAGACATTTCAAATCAAAGCTGATGCTGTTTGAATATAGCCAAATTGAGTATCATGATGAAAAGGATTCCAGCCTATATTGAGAGTTAATTGGGAGTTCCCATTGTGGCTTATGGGGTTAAGAACCTGACACAGTGTCTGTGAGGATGCAGGTTCCATCCCTGACTTTGCTCAGTGGGTTAAGGATCTAGCAAAGCCATGGACTCTGGCATAGGCCTATAGCTGCAGCATGGATTCAATCCCTAGCCCAGGAACTTCCATATGCCATGGTGTGGCCTTAAAAAGGAAACAAACAAACAAAAAGAATCAAATTGTGCCATTCCCAGTTACTCTTGTTGTGTATGTATGCAGAGCTATGGGAATTGTTCTTGCTATATATTTTTCACCTTGCTGGAAAAAAACAAAACAAAACAAAAACACTATGTTCTATAATGTATTGTTCATTGCATCATTTTATTCTTTCTTTCAACATATGTGATGAAATAGTCATTGTTTTTCAGATATGCATTTTTCCCTGGTGAATAAAGCAGTTGATGAAAGTGAGCTTTTAATCTAAAGGCAGCAGAGATAAATAACACAAAGTAAATGAATACATGAGTAACATAATTGCAGATAGTGATAAATATTATGAAGAATTGAAAACAAGGTGATATAATACAGTTATCCAGAATTTTGCTAATTATTTGATTGGGTAAACAAGAATAACCTGAGGAAATGCATATCAGATTAGAAGGACCGGATGTGTGAAGATCTGATGTCAGTGGCTTCAGGGGGAAGAAGAATAGATAGAAAGAGCTGAAAGTCAGAACAAAATTAATTTTTGAAAAATATTAAGAGTAGATATTAAAGAATATTGAGTAGAATATTGAGTAGAATATTAGAGTAGATGCAGCTTATAGAATATGAAGGATCTTAGTAAAAGAGAATAACAGAGAATGTTTCAAATTAGGCAAGGTCTTGAAGTTTTCAAATTAGGCAAGTTTGGATTTTAGTCTAAGAATGAAAAATAGGGGCTGATTAAGATATTGTAGGTGAGAAATAATTTGGTCTGGATTAGAAGGCTAAGAGCTTAATTTAAAAACAATGGGGATTTCCATTGTGGCCCAGCAGGTTAAGAATCTGACTAGTATCTGTGAGAATAAAGGTTTGATCCCTGGCCTTGCTCGGTGGGTTAAGGACCCAGTATTGCTATAAGCTGCAGCATAGGTCACAGATGCGGCTTGGATCCAGCATTGCCATGGCTATGGCATAAACCTGCAGCTGTAGCTCTGATGTGACGCCTAGGCTAGGCTCTTCCCCATATGCCGCAGGTGTGGCCTTAAAAGAAAAGAAAAAAAAAAAAAAAAGAAAGAAAACCATGGGTCTATACAGGGTATATGAACTTGTCAGAGGGTTGGTTGAGTTTGTATAGTGTGTGGTGTGGGGGTGGAGGGTGATTATTGAGCACTGATGTAGCACACATTAGCACATTAAAGGCAATTCTAGATTTTTGTCCTATTATATAGATGAGGAGAGGGGCAGTTTTGGAAAGGAAAAATCAAGAATTCTGGAATGTCTATCATATGTTTAACTGGAAATCCCATGGAGTGGCGGCCTTTAGAGATGCTGATCTGAAGCTAAGGGGAAAAGGCTGAAGTTATATATTTGAAGTCATAAGCTATGTATGACTTTTAAAGTGATGAAATTTAATTAATTTATGCAAGGGATACATTTCAATATGAAAAAAGAACTCAAAACTCAGCCTAACTGTACTGGAATACTTAGTTGTCAAAGGGAAAAATAATTTTGGTGAAAGAGGAGGAGAATGGAAGCCACGGAATAAAAAGAAAAAACTGTGACTGTGGTGTCATGCTATCCAATAAAAAAGATTATTTCTAGAATGATATACCGATTGCCAAGGTCAGGGAGGATGAGAAGAAGAAAATAGTACTTGTAAAAAAATAGTACTTGTAAAAAAAAAATAGGACACTGATAAACTTTATAATCGCTTTTCTGTGGAATTAAGGAGATAGAACCCAACTGGTCTTTTCTAAGGCAATGCTAGAAAGTGAAGAAGTGGAGGAGATAACCACTATCAACTCCTTTAAGATATTTTCCTAGGAAGAAAAGCAGAGTTATGGTACTAATTGAGGGTGGACTGGAGAGCAAGGGAGGGGATTTTTGAAATGTTTTCTTTTCCTTTTTTTTTTTTTAAATAGAATTCCTTAGAACATATCTGTTTGGTGATGGACTGATCCAGGAGCAAAGACATTAAGAGCAAAAAGGATGTGTTTGGCGGAATAAATCCTCTAGAAGGAGAAGAGGACAAAGTGGCCTTTATAAAAGCATAGAAAATTATTCCATTATAATATAAAAAATAGAGATGTTGATTACAGATGAAATTAGGCTGGAGATTTCATTTTAGGATGAACAGTTAGAATATATTTTCTAAAAATTTTTTTTCAGTGACAGTAGTTCTCGTACATAGCAGAAGGATGAGTCATCCAAAGTAGAAATATTTTTTTCATATTTGTCCTCAAGCAGCAAAACTATTGAGAAATAGTGTGTTATTTTTGTTATAGTAAAATATATATTAATATTAACCCTATCACTGATTTGGCATGTGATTCTTACCTGCGAAATGATGAGATTAGCAGAGAAGTCCAAAAGATACCCTTCTTCTCTCAAATTTTATGTGTACTTTGTTGTTGAAAATAGTTACAGACAAAGCATATTTCCTGAGACTGCCTATAACCCTTGTCCTTTTCACTGTGGAGTTTTGATTTCATAGACTTTTAAGACAATTTATTTTCCTAAAACCAGGATTAGGAAGCTTGAAAGCCACTATCACACAAACATATCCAAGTAAAACATTTAAAAATAATTCACAGCATTTTAAAAATATATAATATTTATATTATTTATATATGTTCAAAATCAAAAGGTTTTGAAGACTTCAGATATGTCTCGTCCAGAAGAATCCAATCTATTTTTATATACCTTTTGTAAGTAACAAATATTGCAAAAATTATCAATTCCAATTATCAATTGGGTGCACTGGTCAATTAAAATTGGTTTGCTATTTTTCTGTTTGGTACATGGAACCGAAGTTTAGATTGAGGTTTTACAAACTACTGCCCCTAAGCGAATCCAGTCCGCAGCCTGTTTTATAAGTAATTTGTACGGTAACAAGACTTGCCTGTTTAGTTTCATGCTGCCTATGGCTGCTTTCATGCTACAATAGCAAAGTTGAGTAATTACAAGAGAAACTATGTAGTTTAAAAGAGGGGGAGGGAAGAAAACCCTAAAATATATTCTATACATAAAATTTTTTCTGATACCTTATTTAGATGTTGCTCCTTTCCCTTCTTCCTCCCCTCTTGCTCCTCCTTTTGTGCCTTTTTCTCCTTCTAATATAAGGCTTTGGGGAAATGATGAAACTTTGCTAAAATGCTTAAGTCAAAAGATGACTGTCTTGAATTGGAAGGAGATTAAATGAGTCTGTTATTGGATTTTTTTAATTTTTGAAAAATTATAAAGTAGAACAAACCAAAGCTTTAAAAACCTGTGTACTCCAAATTTATTGATAGAACACTGTAAATCAACTATAATGGGAAAAATAAAAATCATTAATAAAATAATAGAAACCTTTGTAATACTGCAATTCAGCTCACCTGTAATAGCTGGTATTTGGTTACTGATTTAAAATTTCACCTTCCACATCCAACAAACAGATACATCTTTTAAAAATTGAACCAGAATAGCTAATGGAATATTCTAAAGAGAACATCTGCATCTGTGGCCAAATTAACCTGTCTCTGAAATATCACAGACTGCTTAGAATGTTGTTGAATATATCAACCACCCAAAGAACTCCATAACATAAATGCCATCTTTGTCTCTTAAGTCTGATGGCACTGAATCCTTGCAAAATACCCTTAATTTCTGAACTCAGTCCTATTTCATATTTTAATCATTTATTTTTTTGTCTGGATCATTCCTTTTAGCAAACCATCTATACACTATCTGTGTATATCTATGTATATTTATCATCTATCATCTATCTCTATCGATGTATACATATATATATATACTTACAAGTGTGTCATATAAGTGCATGTGTGCATATGCTCAGCAGTGATTTCTAATAGATTCAACTGTTTTCTGTTGCATCCTTATCTCGAGTTCATTTATTCTCACTTCTTGTTGGTTGTAGAAATAATTTACCTAAGAGACAATTTATATAATGTGGAAAGAGATGCTAAGACTTTTCTCATATATTACAAGTATCCCTGTCTAGACATGGGAACATAAGCCAAAACATTTCACAGGAGCACCCTAGCCCATCTTGACTACTATTTTCCTCTGAGGATGACAGCAGGTTTTAGGACACTTGAAACATTAGATTTCCTAGATAGCTTTTTGTCTCTCTCTCCTCTCCTCCTCTCCCTCCTTTCTTCTCCTCTCCCCTTTCATCACTGAAAATGAGCTAAAAAAGCAAGACAGAGTAATCTGGCTATTCACCTAAACTGATAGTCACTTTGCAAATGGCTTATGCTAACGAATCTGTTCCTTTTTGCTAGTGTCAAATGGTTCACATCCTCCTTCATCAAGTTCTTTCCCTGGTGAATGCTTCCCACCTTTTATTCTAATCCTGTTCTCAAGTCCGCCTGTGCCTGGATTGTGCATCTGTATTACTGATTCTGAAAGCCTGAATTCCTAAATTCTGCACATTAGAGTTTCCACCTCTTTTTTTTAATTTATTGGGGTTTAGTTGATTTCAATTTTGAATTAGTGTCATATTTACAGCAAAGTGGATCAGTTATGCATACATATTGTCACGAGACATGTTTCTACAATATTTTCTTAGCCTCTTTGCTGGAAATTCCATCTTGTCCTGCTTTACTTTATCCCATCTCCTGCCTGGAAATCAGTCGCAGTGCTGGTAAATGACTTAAACTTAAGCACAAAGACCTAAAGGCATAAGTTATTCATAGGGTCAGCTGAATGAGGACTGAATGTGTTGGTCTAGGTGCAGATTGGCACGCCATTTGCACAGCATGATAAATCCACTTAAGAATAAAAGAGGAGCCTCATAGCCCCAAGGGGTTTATTAGGGGTCGGTAGCAGGATATGCATTAGCAAGGAGAACCAAGGTGCAAACCTAGGCATGCGGGGTTGCTGCAGATAGGCCTGCCATCTGCAGAAGCACAATGTGATTCTCTAGATGCTATGCATAGATAGCTGACTCCAAGCTTCCTCAAATGCTAATGATTTTTAAATGCCTAAAGGTCAGAATAAAAGCTTAAGCAGCAATCAGCTATGTGACTATTAAAATAACAAAAAAACCCCTACATCCTGCACCTACAACCCCCTACTCACTTGACTTAATCCTCAAGAGCACAATAAAAGCAGTGTAGTTTCTTGAGGCAGCGCTCTTGGTCTCTAAGACCTTGAGTCCCCTGGTTCCCACCTTTACTTAAGATAAATGTCTCTGTGTCTTGTTTTATGTTAGCTTTTTTCCTTAAGTTTCACAGCACCCATTCTTCAGCCCCCTGCAACATATTTCTACCCCCCCCAACACACAGGTTATTACAGAACATTGAGTAAACCTCCCACTCAACACAGTAGGTCCTTGTTAGTTATCTATTATATGTGTGTATGTGCACATATATGTATATATATATATATATATATATATATATATATATATTCATATATATGTTAATGCCATGCCTTTAATTTACCCCCTCCATGGTGTCCTCTTTGGTAATCCTAAACTTAATTTGGAAATCTTTGAGTTAGTTTCTGTTTTGTAAATAAGTTCTTTTTGTAACATTTTTATTAGTTTCCAAGTATAAGTGATATATGTTATTTATCTTTATCTGGCTTACTTCACTTAATATAATAATCTCTAAATCCATCCATGTTGTTGCAAATGGCATCGTTTCATGTGTTTTATGGCTGAGTAATATTCTATTGTGTATATGTACCAGATCGTCTTTATCCAATCCTCTGTTGATGGACATTTAGGTTTTTTCTGTGTCTTGGTTATTGTGAATAGTGTTCCAATACACCTCTTTTGATAATTATTCTGCTTTACAGTGTGTTCAGAATATATATCATTCTATCACTACCAATCTGCAGTAGGATTCAGATTCCAGATCCCAGCACCTCTTGTATTCTTGTGGTCAGACCTATGCTAACTGACTCCCTGATCATGCATGGTAAATTGAGTTTTCTTTCTTTCTTCTTCTTCTTTTTTTTTAAATAACTCACCCAGCCCTTTAGTTTGGAAGGATTTAATTTAGTTTCATTTATTCCAGTCTATTTCCTCCAAATATTTAACTCTGCTAACTAGAGATAAGAGTCGGGATTAAGGCAACCAAGAGTAAAGTAAAGGAGCAAAGGGGAAATGGCAAAATAGAGATGAGTCAAGTAAATTTTTATCTAGCAAATATGAAATGATATTAGAAACCATCTTGTAATCCATATGTCTTTTCTGATACCAAAATAAATGTTCAGGAGTTCCTGTTGTGGCTTAGCAGGTTAAGAACCTGACTAGTGTCCATGAGGATGAGAGTTTGATCCCTAGCCTCTCTTGGTGGGTTAAGGATCCAGTGTAGCCATGAGCTGTGGTGCAGGTCACAGATGTGGCTCAGATCCCATGTTGCTGTTACTGTGGCTGTGGTGTAGGCTGGCAGCTACAGCTCCCATTCAACCCCTAGACTGGGAAACTCCATATGCTGCAGGTGTGCACTAAAAAGCAAAAACAAAAACAAAAATAAATCAAGTTTCAATTAAACCACAGTACAGAGTGATCCTGCCTCCAAATAGACCCAATAATGTCATTAAGATAATTCCTCTCCCTCTTTCTGTCTCTCCATATATATACATACACATATGTGTGTGTAGACCCAATTCAAATGTACCAGGGGAGAGATTTCCCCACCACCACCAAGTGATTATTTGTAGACCAACCGGATGTCTTACAATTCAACTTAATTCTGTCACTGTCAAACAATAATCAAATAATCAGTACTGAGGTTGCCGAGGATGAGGAGCAGAAGAGCTTTACTTGGGATCTTAGGAACTGCAATTCAGGAAACAGATTTAGATGAAACTGAAAGAGTGTTCTGGGGAAGAGAACAGTGGCTTATAAAGGCAAAATCACAAGGTTGTTACGTGTCTCACAGGAATGATGATTGATTCTGATCCAGGAAAGGCAATATCTGTTCTTAAGGGATAGGCTTTCATGAGTTATTTTAGGGTAAGTGTCAGACAAGTATCTTGAATTTCTCTCACTAGGCAGATGTTCTGGGTGCTAGTGTTCAGACAACCAGGGATCAGAGTTCAGATTAGATCTGGGCATAAGTCACACTTTCTCTATGTCCTCCAGGCTCCATTATAGAGGGCTTTCTTGGCAAAACTTGTAATTAATGCATTTTTGAATTCAACTTTTGTATTAAAGCATAACACATCCGAAAAATACATTAACATTATGTTTTCAGTGGTGAATTTTAACCATGTCTCAGATCAGTCTGATTATATATTTTTATATCTTGATTAATCTCCATTTTTCAAGGTCCATCCTTCTTGAAATTTCATTAAACCTCCCACCTTTCCTCTCATATTTTCTGTCGATGAAAATGCCTCTAGGTATTTGGAGAGATCCCTGTATTCAAGCATCTATATATACATTGTATTGTTTTATGTCAGATCATCACATTTTACAATTTGTCATTTCCAAAAGTGTTTCATGATCTCCAATGGCTCCTTTGCATGACATTTTTAATAAATTCAAAATTTATGTATTTATTATGGCAATTACACAGTAATAAAATATTTTATTTTTTATTTTGTTTATTATATTATTTCTGTTTCCTCTGAAATTAATTTTTATAGAGGCCTTTTTTTGGGTAACAGATTGCAAAACTGGCTGAGTTTAGGATCATATGTCAAAATCCAGGAACTGATCACTTTAAGCTCATTTAATTTTATAGACTCAATGTTACATTCATTAAGTGTCTTGGAGAATGGATAAACTGTACCCCAGACAAATTCCTCAGACTGAGACATAAAATATTTAACTCTGTTCTGTGGAAGTGGATTGTATTGGATAAGAATATAAGCTAATAATACAGCATGCATTCCTTGTGGCAACTTATATATAACATGATTTCGAAATGTTATGTTGCTAAATATTTTAACTAAATTTTTCATATTTCTTACTTACATTTACATTTCTAAGTTTTACCTTCCTATTGCTGGCACAGCTTGACATTTTAGGCTCATCCTATAATTGTCTTGTTCCAGCTCTGGAATCAGCTCTGGTTGCTTTTATTGGACCATAGTATTTAGGAGCCAAAATTTGGGTGTTATTCCTACCAGAATGCAAGGATCAGTGCTAGAAAATATGCATGTACACAAACATTCACCCATAGAAACACACATTTTATATTGATCTTTATGGCTAGAGATATTAATAGATCTATGAGCTTTATTTATATAGTTATCTTACATAACTACCAATTTACATATTAAAAACCATGAGTTCACACTGAATGCCTCTAATTACAATCCAATAATACAGCATTCATTCCAGTTTCCCCACTTCCCATACTTTTTATCCTTTCTTGGACAATGAAAAACCTAACTCACATTATCTTATCCCTCTCTGTTTACTAATTGGTTCACTGTCCCTGAATGTAATCAGTCTCACAAACTCATAGATGGCTTCTTTGGCCTCAGTTCCTGCAAACATGCTGGCCAAGTGGCTGCCTCATGGATCTTAGCCTTACTGAACACAACGAATGTGCCAGGAAAATCCTGGATGGTGGATCGACAGCATGTGCCAGTTACACCAGACCATGTGTTAGGCCCCAAGTACGTCTATCATGCCAGTTGCCTGGGCCAAATCTTTAGTCTCAGCTCCACAATAGACAAATGCATGATGCTAGCCCCACCACAGCCAAATTTTTTCCCAGTTAGAAACATGGCCCAGAGAACAAGAAAAGAGAAACAAGGGAGGATAAAGACTAGCCTCATAAATATCTCATCTGCCATTTTGCTATAGGATATATACTGCATAAGTCCAGAGAGTGTATGCCATTTTTACCACTGTAACTTATGTGTGTGACACATTTATACAAGGGATGCAATGAGAATTCCATTGTCAAATAGATGAATAGAATGAATAGAACGAATAGATGAATAAACGAACTACTTGGTAACTGCAAGTAGAGTAGGACATTGATTTCCTTATTCCTAAATTTTTTAACATGATATAGTTAATTTACATGTTGTGTTTGTTTCAGGGACATAGCAGAGTTATTCCTTGTGTATTTTTTTCAGATTGTATTCCATTTTAGGTTGCTTCATGATATCGATTAAAATCCCCTGTTCTAATACAGTAAGTCCTTATTGATTATCTATTTTCTATACATCAGTTAATATCTGTTAATCACATGCTCCTAACTTGTACCTCCTTAATTCCTTCTCTCCTGTGGTAGCCATAGGTTTATTTTTTATGTCTGTAAGTCTGTTTCTGTTTTGTATATAAATTCATTTGTATTTTTTTAAATTCCATATGTAAGTCATATTATATAGTATTTGTCTTTCTCTAACCTAATTCACTAAGTATAATATTTTCTAGGTCCATCCATTTTGTGCAAATAGCAATATTTTATTATTTTTAATGGAGAACTAATATTATATTATATTTATATACATCACCTCTTCTAAGCTTATTGTCTATTCATGAGCACCTGTGTTTTTTCCATGTCTTGGTTATTTTAAATAGCATTGCTACGAACATTGGGGTGCATGCATATCTGTGAATTAGAGTTTTTGCTTTTTCTGATCCACACTCAGGGTGGGATCGCTAGATAATATGGTAGTTCTATTTTTAGTTTTAACCTCCATACTGTTTTCCATCCTGGATGCACAAATTTCCATTCCAACAACAGCGTAGAAGGGCTGTCTTTTCTCCGCACCCTATCCAGCATTTATTATTCGTAGATTTTTTGATGATAGCCATTCTGTACAGTGTGAGGTGGTACCTCATTGTGGTTTTGATTTGCACTTCTCTAATAATTGCACTGTTTTTATACATTACTTTCTATAACTTCTTTATATTTGCATGTACATACACATTCAAGTGTGCATGTAGAAATATAATACTTTTCTATAAAATGATACAAGTTAACTATGTAATTTGTCTTTAGTTAACAAATAAACATTTCAAAATTCTATGAAATATGTAAAATAAGTAGATGGATTTGTTAACATTCGCTTTTGATGTTAATTCACATGCAGAAAAATCCACTGGGTTTGGCATAATGTTACCCATTTTCAATTTAATATTGAAAGAAAATCAAAGTACGAAAGCTGTACTGAGAAAAAGTGATCTGTTAAAATATTCCCCTCTATGAAACATTAGTTACGGCACTTAAGAAACATTAAAATCGTGATTCCAATTAGTGTGCAGTCAACAGGGATTTCATTTTTAGGAGTCAAACACGGCATGAAGCATTATCTCTAAATCCAGTGGCAGGACCACTTAAAGTTACCCTAAGTGTTACAGGAAGAATATATTGTATTTATGCAGTGGATTATATAATTAAAGATTACTTCAAGTCTCCCTTGTTTTTTTTTTTACGAAATGCCCAGGGGTTTTTAAATTACAGCCCTTTAATGATCAGGAAGCCAAGGATGAGAATGGTAAAGCCCTTGGCCTAAATCCAAAATGACTGTAAATATTTCACCCAAATGAGGATGTTGTCTTCTATACAACAAGATGAATGTAAATATCCACCTCTCTCTATTGAACATTGAGATCTCTTATCTGCTTGACAATATTGTTTGATCTTTATACTTAATCTTATTAAGATAGTTGTCATCAGTCAGGCTAGTTTGTGCTTGTTGGTGTGCCCTAATTGGAAGTTCTCTCCTGGCACATTTCAAAGGAAACAAGTCTGTTGATGACTAACATCCCACTAGGTAAAACAGAGAAAAGGTATCAATTTATTCCAATGCTATGGTTCACTGATGATGAATTTTCTTAGCATCTGTTTGGCTATTTGATTAAACTATCCCTCAGCCCATCTGTTTCCAGCTGATAGGGACTTGTCTGCAAAGAAGTAATTTTGAGAAGCTTGTACACTTCATTTAACAGCGTAGACACAAAATTAAAAGCCCCAGTTGTTGAATTTTCTGAGCAATTCCATTGATTCATTGATTGACAACATTAATCAATTTACTAGCAGTGCCTTGTGTAAGTCTAAATGCATACATGACTACAACAGTTTCAGGCCAAAGTCAGGCAAATTAGGTGAAAGGCACAATTAAAAGGCAATAATGATGTAACAGGCCACCATGCCATCGTGGTCAGGATATCCTGAATTTAAATCACAGGAGAGAAAATATCTTCTCTCAACCTCTGCTTCTCAACCTTTAAGTGTATATTCCTAGAACAAGCTATTACAGTTCTTTGCATATTAGGCTTCAATATTTTGTTTGGTTTTTTACATTTTAATCTCCTGTAATCCACCTGTAGTGTTTATTTAATACAAATAGACAATTTTCACTCTTCATCAGAAAATTTAAATAACCAATTCTAAATATATAGCTCATCTTCATTTCCCGCTGAGCAGTTAATGTTGGGCAGATTCATTAATATCTTGATGTTTCATTTGATTTACTTATAAAATGGTGATAACTATAAGAACTTCACAATGGGAGTACCCGTTGTGGCACAGTGGTTAATGAATCTGACTAGGAACTATGACGTTGCGGGTTTGATTCCTGACCTTGCTCAGTGGGTTAAGGATCCGGCATTGCTGTGAGCTGTGGTGTAGGTTGCTGATGCGGCTTGGATCCCACGTTGCTGTGGCTCTGGCATAGGCCGGTGGCTACAGCTCCAATTAGACCCCTAGCCTGGGAACCTCCATATGCCATGGGAGAGGCCCTAGAAAAGGCAAAAAAGACAAAAAAAAAAAAAAAATTAACAAAAATTATAAGGATTAAGTATTATAGTCCAGATAAATTTTTCTTAGGAACATAAGATTGATTTGACATTGAAATATCAGTTAACATGCATCAACACAATGAAGATATAAAAAAATATGTATGAACATCTCAAAGATACTGAAAAAAATACTCATTAAACTTTAACAACTACGCATGAAGAAAACACTCAAAAAAAAAAAAAAAAGGACTATTGAGTGTGCTTTCTTATTCTCTAAAGGGACATCTATAAATATTCAATAGCTCATAGTTTATATTTTACTTAGTAATGAAATACCAAACATTTTCCCTTCATCTCCCCCAAAAAACAAACAAACAAATAAACAAACAAACTGGATGCAAGGCAAAGTTTCTGCTCTCTCCAAGTTAAGACTGTAGCAGAGGTCCCAACAATTATAATAAAGGAGAAAATGAAATAAAAAGCATTGGAAAGGAAATAGTAAATCTTCCTACAATTTTCCTGTATTTACAGATGACACATTGGTATATATAAAAAAAATCCTAAGATTTTTCTTAAAAAACATCTAGGATATAATAAGTAAATTTAAAATCATTCATGATAAACAAATTATTCATGACTAAAAAGTCTTTCATGGTAAACAGATTTGTTTCTATCTAATAATAACATCAAATAAATGGAAAATGAAATATTGAAAAAATACAGTAGCATAAAAATCATAAGATAATTAAGAATAGATTTATGAAAATCTTATCCATGTATACTGAAAGTTATAGAACACTGATGAAAAATGCATAAAAGGTATAAAAAAACAGAGAGATAATCTACATTAATTAGAGAAGCAGCAACATGTAAATCCTCCCCAGCTTTTGGTCCATGATATCCAATTTGGCCTATAAAATTCTAGCAGTTTTTGCAATTGACAAGAGAATAGAAGGATCCAAATTGGTCAATAATATCTTGATTTAAAACAAAACAAAACAAAAAAATCATACTAACTGATTTCAAACAATTCCTATAAATATTTGCCTTGAATCTGATTTCAAGGCAAAGCAGATTGGTGGAAATTCTCAGTTGAATAAATTTGAGTCAAACAGCTACATAACAAATTTTACGCAGATTTAGCTACATTAAGTTTTCTGTGTTTGGCATTATAAGGGGCACAAAGTATAATTTAAGTTACCAAATAATAGGTTTTGGCACACCTGTGTTTTTTTTTTTTTTTTTTTTTTTGACATTGTATCTGTTTCCCTCAATACTCATGGTTTATCCCTTTGAGCAACTGGAACACTCATGAACACTTTAAGCTTCAGTGTCCATTCCTAAAAAATGGGGTAACAAAATCTAGCTCAAACTGAGCAAAAACAATATATTGGACAGATTTAGCCAAGATTTCAATTTGGTGAAAAGCAACAGCTAAATCTCAGAGACTGATTTAGAAAAGTGGGTTTCTTGTTCACACCACATGTTTCACATCGATGGGTAGGCATATGGGGGTGAGTAAAGGTTCTATCATCTTTCAGACTCATCATGTGAATAAAGGTTTCTCATCCTTTATTCTGTGCTCCAGCCTGATACGTCACATGTTATTTCTGTTTACAGCATATTGGCCAGAATTGTTCACATGGCTCTAACTGCAAGGGGAGTGGGGTACACAGGTTATGTGTGCCCAGAAGTAGAATGATCCAAATATGAGAAACACAAATAATCCTTGCCATAAGCATTATGTGAAATAAAGCACAAACATAGACATAGTACTCTATCTGCCCCAGATGCCCCTAAACAAGTATAACTACTTATTTATTTTTAACTCAGAATTTTGAAAATTGTATTGGTATTTTTCATTTCTGTTAGGCATTCAAAGGCAGCATGGTGTAGGCAAAAATTCTGGATTCAAAGATAGGTCTGGCTAGAAGTCTTGGGTATGCAATGGCATATTTTTGACTCTAGAAAAGTTACATAATGTCCCTGCATCATGTTTTTCAATTAATTAGATTTTATTAAACATTCTCCTACAAAGTTTCTTCCAGTTTGAGACTATCTGAAGATAGATTATCTTTTACTAAGTATCTGTATAGACTGACTAGATCCAACCACTTTATGGCCAAAAATTCAGCAGGTAAATTTTGTTTTGTAATTTATCCTCTGTATATAGAATCCTATTTACCATTTAAATATTGGTCAGAAAAATTTACAAAGAAAGTATTAAAACATTATTCAGTTAGTTATGAACACTGGAATCTGTAGGAGAAGGACAGGTATTTAAAGTGATCGTTGTTAACAGGAAGGCAAGAAATGCACAGTTATAATTTTTTAAAAAGAGTTCACTTATCCCAGAAGATTTAAAATGTTCTTTCAGACAAATAAAGTAGCTTTATTCTTAATCTTGCTTCAACCCACGTTGCCCACTAAAAACTCAAATTCGGGGGGTTGTCTATTTTTGCCTTTAGGCAAAGGATGGTATTTGGAGCTCAATCCAGATAAAAGAGAGGCCATCTTTCTTTCTGAAGAATTTATGTTACTGACCTTCAGCCTAGAAATCCCTTTAGGGAAGGGACTTCTGGAAAAAAAAATCATTGTCTAGGGGAAGGTTAGATATAGTCAAGATCTCTTTTTATATGATTAGATTTGGCCTATATTTATAGGTTTGGAGAAATAATTTAATATTTTAAGATTTCATGGAAGGCAAAATTGGATAGACTGCGGAATCATAGCTCAGGAATGAAAAGTGATATTGGAATAAGAAAAATCATATACAATATTACTTATGCTACTTTTTAGTGTTTGATGTCCAGCAAATATTTAAAGTCTCTTAGTCTGTGTCTACATCAAGTAAAATGGCTTTGGAAAGTTCCACTATTTTTGAAGATGTTAGAATGCAATTACATTACATAAACTATAAACCATTGCATAATCTAGGATTTTATTTTTCTTCCTTGTATCCAGTTTAGGGTCTGGTACAAAATATGTAACCAGTACATGGTGTCTAAGTGAATGGACATGGAAGAGATGGTGATTAGTGCTTTGGGAAGCAAATTATGAATCTGAGTATAATAGAAGAATCAGAGCTTACTCTGAAATTAAGCCCCACCCTCTTCTCCTCCTCCGATATGGAGAGCCTGCTTTACCATACTAGGGACTGTTCGTGTTAACATTTACATGAGGTAATTTTGTTTGTGTTCAATGAGGCTTCAATAAATACATTAATTATGTTTTTAAATGTATAAGTTTAGCCTAAGTCCAGGCATGTTTAATCTTCTATAGAATTGTGTTCTAAATAAAACTCGCACTAATATTTCCATAATGTCCTTTTAGCGATATGTAAATACAGACTACTTTCCACTTATTGCAGGCTTTAAACTACGTTTTAAGTTATTTGTTAGTTTATGTTAGGTGGGAAAAAAGTAAAAACTGATAGAAAACGTAAAAGAACAAAAGTTAATGTGAGGAAGATTTTTGTGTGATTTTCCACTCCTGCTTTCCTAGTGACTTGATTGTTAGGCACATAGAAGTGACCCATAAGTGTTGATGATTAAATAAATGAAAGCTGAGGAAAATAATTCCTTAGGAGTGTATAGGAAAAGAAAAAAAAAAAAGGATTGTGTGGTGGATGAAAATAAAGAAAATAACTGAAGAGGAAGGTGAGAAAATATAAAAATGAAATGAAGAAGCCAGTGAGGTGTTGGAAGAAAAAACACAAGGGGAGAAATTCAGACGTTTTCTCTACAGGCCAGAAGGAAAAAGAGGAGAATAAATGGAACCAAAGCATGACCCATTTTGATTTCTGTTATAGTCACCGAACCATCTAGAGACTTCCAAGGGTGGAATTGACTGCACAGGACTGGGAGAGTTCTCGGTCACCTGAGGTGCATAATGATATTAGGTATGTGTTATAAGGGGTTTCATGGACTACATCAGTGCCCTTGATTTTGAGGGTAAGTGAAGAGTCAGAGACTGCTCTGAAAAAATGAAAAAATTATATTAATATTTTATGTTATGAAATTCAAATACTCTATGGGAATAAAACTTGGAACATTTACCATGTGTTGTGAGAGCATCAGAGAAAAATGAATTTTTTTTTTTTTTTTAGTTATAATTTCCTTTTTCACTTATTTATCAAGAAGAAGGAAACTAGAGAATGCAATAGAAGGACAGATTTCCTCTACCTGCTCACATCCTTAAAGGTATTTGCCCTCCTCTGGCTTGTTTGAACCTGAATTGAAGCATTTGGAATAAAAAAAATCAGGGAGATCTTTGTCACTAGTAGCATTTTGATTGCATTTAATTTATCCGGTATTATTTCGTTTCCCTGTATTATCTTATTAACTACACGAGTTATTTGGAAATCATGTATTTTATATTACAGAAAAACATTAAATGATAAGAATATTCATTTTGTGATAAAAGGATAAATGTTTGTTACTTAAATCAAGAATATAAATATTCATCCAAAAGGCATTCTTATATAGTTTCATAATTTCCAAAGCTGAAAAAAAAAGAAATATTAATCAAACTTTCACCATTCTCTTTTATTACAGTTTTAAAAATATAGCCACACTTCTGCCCTTGCCTGGAGGAAGTATATTAATAAGAGCAACCTGCTTCAATTATAAATCAAGAGGCAAATATCATTCTGCAGTGTAGAGCTCAATACAATTTTAGATTTAAAAAAGGAACATAGATTAAAATTTGCATATTAATTAGCACACAAAGCATAGATGACACCTGGATGGTAGCTTTTTTCCAGGAAGTAATTTTGAACATCAATAAAAAAATAAATAATAGACTCAAATAAAATAGCCAGCTTCAAAACAAAATACCTAGGAGGATACATAAATTATAGCAAAAAATATTACAAATTAAGGTTTTTGAAATTAGGAGAATTTTTTTTGTACCCACATATAAGTTTAATAGGGCAAAATAAAATAATAATAACAAATTCAAAAAATTTTCCAGTCTCAATATATTTCATCACATGAAAGGAAATTTAAATGTGTTTTTGCTTTAGGTTTGTCCTTTCCCTGGCTTATTAGCCCAGAATCTCTAGCAGGCAGAAAAAAAATGGGAAAAAAAATCACAGGAAAACAGTATATATTTAGATAACATTACCTTCAATTTTAGGCTGACTTTGTATTTCTGCCTGATTTAATCACCTTTCTTTATATAACCTAGTCATAAAAGTTACCTTCTCCTTCCTTCTTTATTGCTTCTACTTTTCAGGCTCTGTGTTCTAGTTTGGGTCCTACAAGAAAGTGAAATATGCAAACAGGAATTGAACTTTAGAAACCTGAGGACATACTCCATATGTCATTTACGTCATATCTAGCCATATCTCCGTATGTATTCAAAGACCATTAAGACTGAAAGCCATGGTCAGAAAGTTAGAAGGATGTAGAGATCAGCAGCACCTGGAGTGTCCACACTAGAGATCTTGAAGTCGAGCAGAGGCTGCGGGAATCCTGACTGCAGTGGGTGGATTCTGCACGTAGAAGATTTTTGTACTATCTGGTCAGCAAGTTTTTCATAGAATCAGGAAATTGAGTAGGAGAGGATCTAGAAATTCAGCTTCTCAGCCTATAGTTGAAATGAAGGCCTGCTAAACAAAAGACAAAATATAAGGTTCCCTGAAGAATATAATTTTCCCTCAGATTTTTGAGGGATTTTATTCAATGTTCAAATAAAAAGTTAGAGAGCCATAGCCAATCCACATGCATGTTCTTTTCATTTAAAGATTAGTACAGAAGAAAAAAAAATCAATATCAATCCCAACATGATAAATGTTTCAGCAGAAGAGAAAAAGACCATAGGTCAGACAAGTTCATAGTTCACACATATATATTGGATATATGTTTATGTGTGTGTGTGTATATATATATATATATTAAAAGAATGAAATTCTGCCATTTGCAGCCACATGGATGGAATTAGAATATATTATGCTTAGTGAAATAATTCAGAGAAAAACAGATGCTGCTTTTTACTTTGACTCATTTCATACAATATAAAGAATTGCAAAAGGACATCCTCCTGCTGTAGACGGATTAATTCACAAGAAAATCAAATTTTAATGATAAATTCTATGCTGAGAATGGCACCAGATCAATGGGATTTAGGGATTGCTCACCACGGAAACCATGAGCCCCGGCATCATTTTCCCTGCCTGGGACCTCGGAGTGTCTGCTAAAGTCTAGCATTTGGTGTGCTCCTATCTGTGCTCTAGAATGACATTTCTTAACATTTGGGTATGTGGATCCCTTTTGAAAGTGATAGAAGACCTGGAAACTCTGCCGAGAAAATATACACATAAAGACACAAACTGAGGGAGTTCCCGTCGTGGCGCAGTGGTTAACGAATCCGACTAGGAACCATGAGGTTGCGGGTTTGGTCCCTGCCCTTGCTCAGTGGGTTAACGATCTGGCGTTGCCCTGAGCTGTGGTGTAGGTTGCAGATGCAGCTCGGATCCCGCGTTGCTGTGGCTCTGGCGTAGGCCAGTGGCTACAGCTCCGATTCGACCCCTAGCCTGGGAACCTCCATATGCTGCGGGAGCGGCCAGAGAAATAGCAACAACAACAACAACAACAACAAAAGACACAAACTGACATGCAAATTTATGGATTATAAGAATCCCTTATGAAAAAGATATATGTGGTCCTATATTCCAGAATACATTGCAAAGTAAGTTACTAGATTTTTGTTTGCTTGTTTCTGTGTATTTACCAAGAGGAACACCAAAACTAAACAGCTTCTAACCCACAAAATCTAAATTATCATCTATAGATCGATTACTGTGATTCAATTGAGAAAATGCACCAGAACAATGACAGATTGGTGATGGGGAAATTCAGCTCAGAATTTGTTAAAATGGTCCAGGTAAGATAGTTAGGTCTTAATGAGGCACCATAAAGGCAGAAACATGTGGCTGAGGATGATTTGTCTACATTGGATAACTGATGGAAAATGTAGAATGAGCTCCTCTCTTAGAAATGTAAGCAGGCCTTATTAGAGAAAACAATTTCCTAAATGAAGTTTCTTCAAATAATTATCTTCATCAAAGGACACTGCCCATTTGCTTTGCCAGTCTGTGTTTGCGAAACTTTATAAAAGTGCTGCCGAATTTCTTTAGCTTTAAGAGAGGTATTTCTCAACAGAACCACTTTTTTTTTTAATAAGCATATTTGTAAGACTTTTATTCAGATAACCTATGAGTTTTAGAAAACTTCACTCTTTCAAGTATATTAATATTTATCAATAAGGATCCCATGGTAGGTTATTGTCATTATTTTTCTGTAGTGGAATTTTAGATGATATATATTGTGATTTCTGATTTTCAATGCCTCAATTCCCTGATCCTAAAATGAGCACATTAACTTGCTATAGTTAGTTGACCTTTTTGTTTATGTGTTTGTTTTAATTTTCAAAATACTCTTACAGAAAAGTGAGGAATTCCTAGTGGTAGAATTTAAGATGTCAAGGAGTTCTTTGGAATGGAATGATAATCAGATCTTTGAATTATTTGCTGAAAAAATTTCTTCCAACAGCATACAGAATTTTCAGTCTGGGCCCCAGCGGCAGACATACTCAAATATGAACTTTGAAATTGACCTCATAATTTTAAAAACGATTTTAAAATCAATCTTAAATCATCACCTGACTCTGTTTCTTTTCTTTGTAATTTTTGACATAATTGATCACACCCATCTTCCAGTTCTGACATATTTTCTGATTTTGTAAGGCACCATTTTCTCCTTATTTTCAACTTATTTATTTCACAATCCCTCATTATTTTCATTGACACTGTGTCCTCTCTCTGTTGATTAAAATTTATTGTATTCCAGGCTTTTGAATTTTGATTATTTATCATATTATATTAACTTCTGTCCACGGTTCCAACTTCTACTCAAGTTTTCTATCCATTGTCAGCTGAAAATTGTCACTTGCCATCTGCCTCTGCAAGATGCAGTGACTAGCCGCTGCAGCCCTGACCTCTGGCACACCCTGGAAGGAGTTCAGGGTGGAGATCAAGAAGGAGGTACTGTGCACTCTGGCAAAAACTGGCAGAACAGATCTTCAGGTAGATATTTTCAGGACATTCTAATAAGCTCAAATTCTTGCCTCTTTTCATATCTAGAAAAAGCACTAAAATCATTAATGGAGATATCTGCTCCTTGTGACTAGCTGTAACCTTCATGAGACTAGCAGCAATCTTCTGCAAAAATGTATGCCTGATTGCATGTACCTCTCCTTTCACCAAAATCACATGTGTACTCACTTCCCCACTACTTCTTCAGAGCAGTTCCTCAGAGCTCTCTGAGATGCCATCTCCTGGGCTGGAGTCCTCATTTTGCCCCAAATAAAACTGAATTTGCAGTTCTCATGTTGTGCATTTTTTTCAATTGGACATTATACTACTTGAGTTAATTCCTTTCAGGCTGTAAATTCAAAAATTAAGACCTAATATTAAGTGTTTCCTTGGTATCCAATGAGAACAGGAAGGCCTCAAATGCCCTAACAACAAGTTTTCCTTTCTTCTGTGCCACTAGAGGAATGGGCCCTTAGCTAAACAACCTTCCTTGTTAAAACAAATAGTAGGGCCAGTTCCCGGCCAATCCATGAAATCATTCCAGCAGACCCATCACATTCTCCCATAGTAACCAAGGGACACCACAGCCCTTGGTATGAGAGCGAGCCTGCCTCCCACAGCCCCTGATTGTTTACTCTGTTCCCAAGTGCAAGATTCATGTGATATTACATGGCACGCTGTGTCCTCTTCCATAGGCTCTGAGCATATGTGACTAATAAACTGTTGTGATTTCAGCTGTCCTTTGTTGGGTGCTGTGTGATTGACCATCCCTGTTAGCTTGAATTGGGGCTTCCTCTCTCACCAATATATGAAGGAGGTGTATGAAACACATCTATAAGCCTTTTCCTGTTGAAATTTGGCTTTCTCAATTTTATCACTTCATGGAATTGTTAGTAAGAAGAGTATGTTCTAATTTTGACTGTGTAACTCACATATTGTATTATCTTATACCCATAATGTCCCATCACTTTTCCTTAGCTGATCCATCTGTTTCAAGTGTAACCACAATAACAAAGAAAAATTCACATTTTTATGGAATGTCACAGTTTGCAAAGTGCGGGCACATACATAATTTTACATAATTTTTACAAGAATTATTTAAAGTAGCTTTAGTTATCCTCCTTGTTGTCACCCAGCAAGTGCATGGTGATGCCAGGACTTAAGCCAGGGTCTCCTGATTCCCGCTTCAGCAATCTTTTCAACCCTTTCCCAGATTCCACTGTTAGGGAAATGTGCCAAGGAACATGCCGTAGATGCATGTTGTCTTCTTTAAAATTTTATCAGCATTGGCCCAGTTACACTGTGTCCTGCCTTTTTTTTGTTTTAACTGTAATTGCAAAATGAAACTTAACTTTGCCAGATGCCAATCAGAATCAATCAACTGAGCTATGGCTAAACTTCTTCTGTGAATTGTACAATAAATATTATGATATACGTGCTGCCAGGGAGGAGGGAGCTAATTTAGACTAAGTAAGGTGTGTAGACACAAACCAGGATCATGGTTTTTAACTTTTCTTCTAGCAAGTGGCTTCTTATTTAAAATCAACTCTAAACATTGGTGAGGGGAATACAGGTATGATCTCAATAGGTGCCAATACAGAGTCTGATCTGGGAGGCTGTAAGACACAGGATTTAGATACCACATAGCAGTATCTGCCATCATATGCCAACTGGTTTGGCAATCTGCTTGCTGTAATGTTAAAGCTATAGAGGCAAGCTCCATTCTTAAGGAAATAAATATAAACTCAGTAAAAATTGTAAGAGTTCAATCAACGATGTGCTAGAATATTAAACTGGCATCGCAGGAAAAGAAATGCAAGCAAGGGAAAGCTGGTAAAGTAACAACAGGTAGTTACAGGCACCAACTTTCCACTTGCGTTCAATGAGAAATGAGATTATAACTTCTAAAGGTAGGAATTAGATAAAAGCATACATGTTAAGAAAATTCAATGAAGGCCTAGTCAGAAAGTCAGTAAATAAACTTTTTTTTTCTTTTACAATATAAATTGCATTACTGTCAGCTTTGCCTACATGAATAATACTGGCTTTGAGGGGTTGAGTTAAATAGTAAGCCTATGAGTTAATTTTAGGAGCAGTCTCTTTTTCCCTTAGGATTCTGGGACATTGACATTATACTTTTTGTCAGACTTGGGGACTAAACTCATAATATTTTACCAGGAAATGTCTTAGTGGTTTTATGTGTGAATGAGGTTGGACATACCAACAGTTGATAATAATTATGAATATCAAGGTTGGGATTTAAATAAATAAGGGTTTAAAAAATCTTACATGGGCCATTTAAGCCCAGATTCCAGCCATGCTGAAGGACTTTTTGGCCTTGTCTGTGGTGTTCTGTAGTCACCATGAAAAGCTCATGAAGGATAATATTTGCCTATAGTTTTAATGTGATTTGGTCAAGCCATTCTCAGGACATGTCTACAATTTTTTTGAGACTATGGAAACAAGAGGAGCATGTCTTTTGTTTCTGGAAGTAGAAAAGGTAATTTCATATTTTAGCTACATTTGTATATCATAGAGAGACACATGAAAGGCAGTTTTATTTTCTCTATACACAGACATATATAAATACATGCATGAATACACATATGTAAAAATATAATGTTTATTTATAAATATATAATATACATATTGTGTATAAACAACAGATATGTATAATAGCATATTTACCTATATATATGGATATTTATATATGTGTATATGTGTGTGTGTGTATACACATACAGAGATAGAGAAAGAGAAAGCAAGAGAGAGAATAGCTCTCACAGACTAGAGGGAGAAACAATATAGTTTCTTCAAAAAATAAGGTATCAAAAGTTAGTTATTATTAGTTTGCCTTCAGCAAAGATGTCCTTCAATCTGCATTTTGCTTGACAATATTTGAATTGGATTATAGTTCTCCACAGAATACTTTTGATCAGTTTTCTTAGAAATGAACCGATTTTGCCATTTTGTAACTAGTTTCTTCATTATGTTTGTAGACAGATAATTTTTCTTTTCTGATCATATGTCCTTAAGTGGGTGAGATATAAGCTTATTATTCCAAGTCAGCATTTACAGCAAAAAACAAAAACAAAACAACTATAGCAGGCTTTCTCTGCAGTTCTCAGTGTTGTTTCCCCATAAGCTGGCTGATTGAAAAATTCATCCGCTTCCATATTTCAAAATGTATTCTACTGGTATGCAATATAACTTCTCTTCCACAATATAGTTTCTCTTCTACAGATTAGAATAAAAGAATTGATATGAAACAAAATAAGTTCTTATATCCACAAAAGCAACATAATCATGGTTTCAGGTGGGATTTGCACCCATAATATTTGGCAGAAAATGCCCCTGAGAGAGTTATATGTCATTTTTGTAGAAAAGAAGGAAGAGTGTTGTTGGGGAAAAAATGCAATTTGATATAAATAATAGTTTCAACCCTGCAAATTGTTGCAATATGACTTTCTGGTTTTCATATTAAAAGTAAAGGTATTCATTCACTTAGCAAATATATATTTAGTTCTTTTCACACACCAAGCCATGTTTTTAGTACCAGGACATAGGAAAGTGAACATAACAGATAAAAAATTCATGCCCCATGGAATTAAAAACCAATAATTAATTTAAACTTTAAGAGTTATAAAAGATAGCTAAATGGATTAAGTTTAAATGTCTTCGCCAAGAAGTTAAAACTCAATCTAGCAACTGACATTTTAAAATTATGAATAAATTTCCCTGCAAACAGCTATGACTACAGCCAACTCAAGCCTACATATATGCATTAGAGGCAGAAAAGTCATTTGAATTCAATGAGAACAAAAGGTATTTTATAACATGCAAGCCAAAACTCTGCTTTATACAGGTATACATTAATTGAGATGTTACTAGATCATTCTTTCTCTCTACTTACAGATTTCTCTCAGAAAATGTCCAAAAATAATTGAGAATAAATTATTCCATTCTTTATTACAATCTAGAAATACAGGTTTTGTTTTTTTTTTTTTATGGAGTGGTAATGTGAGAAATACAAATTTTTATTTTCTCATGTTTGGCATTAAGAATTGAATGTTGGGCCAATGCTAATCTTGAGACTAAAGGGTGATGATTAGCATCCATGAGGACATGGGTTTGATCCCTGTCCTTGCTCAGTGGGTTAAGGATCCGGTGTTGCAATGAGCTGAGGTGTAGGTCACAGACATGGCTTGGATCCCCTATTGCTGTGGCTGTGGTGTAGGCTGGCAGCTTCAGCTCCGATTCAACCCCTTGCCTGGGAACCTCCATATGCCTCAGGTGTGGTCTAAAAAGACAAAACAAAAAAACAAATAAACAAAAAGACTAAAGGGTGAGAAGACAAAAGGGCAGACTCAGAGGGCTAGAAGGCCACATTCTAGTAATCCTGATTCCAAAAGGTGGCATGGAGGTAAAAGAAGAGGAGTTGCTTTGAACTGGCATGCATACAGTATTTTGAATGAGAAAAACACATTAAGTCGAACTTAGGCCAAAGCCAACCTGAAAATTAATCCAAATCTGAGGCATATTAAACCTGAAGAATAAGAAACTAAACATATCCTCTAATATATCAGCTCTAACTCAGTGTATAATGAGTTCCATCTTTGCTGCATTAGTAATTTTCTCAAATATATTTAAAAGTTAAATTTCTAGAAGGCAACCAATATAGTAAATGAGCTTCTAAAAGCCTGAAGTTTGCATCTCCTATAATAAACAATGCCTTCTTGGTGTACAATTCATTAGTAAGAATTTCTGCCTCCTGATCGTCTTCCCCTCTCTTCACTATGAAAACTGCCCTGCACTTGACTGTCATGAAGTTGGTACACAAGAGCTTTGAGGACTTTCACTTCTATAACTGAAGATTTGACTGTCTAGAGTAAGAGTCATGAGCTAAGTGCACTGTGCTGCTCACTGTCTCCCCAGTTTCTAATCACCCCTTCATCTCTAAACCAGCCCCAGCCAGCACATACCTGGTGAATAATACTCCTCTGTGAATTGCTTATTTTCATGCCTGCTCTTTCTATTACCTACCATCTGGTATTCCTGTGACAGAGATAGGGTCTTAGACATTTGAAGATGGAAATGGACATGTGAAAATGACTGAAAATGATTAGAATATTGAACCATCTCCAGCCAGGAAGTGCTATCTGATTAGTTTTTCTCTTTGGCAAGGAACTCTTTTAGAGAGCCTTATTTGCTTTGTGGTGATCAAGAAACAATTGCAATTTTTCATTGAGCCAACATGGCCCTAAGGAAGAAAAATATATTTTCTTGTTTCAGAGTCCCAAGTTTTCCCTCCATAGTCAAAACTGTTAGTCTCTCTCACTATACATTAACTTTAACAATAATAAAAAAGAAGGAGGAGGAGGAGGAAGAGAGAAGGGGAGGCAGAGGGAGAGGTAAAGGGGAAGAAAGAGAAAGAAAGTCCTGCTAACATTTGTTGGTCTTGTTTGTTTGACCAGTGTCTCTTCCTTCATGGTGTTACGGCAGATACCCAGCAGCCCTGTGCTGCAGCGTATCAGCTCTGGTGACAGCCCCGTGGCTGTAGCGTACCAGCTCCAGCAGCTCTGTGGCTGTAGTGGATCAGCTCTTTTACCCGGCGAGAAACCAAGCGAGCACTAGGAGAGTGGGAGAACTCAGGTTTATTAACCGGCGGGCTCAGACAGGATCGCTCTCCAGAGTCTGAGCCCGGAAGAAGGGTTTCACAAGGCTTTTATGGGCTACGTCTTCCGGGTCCAAGCTTGGCTTGTTGGACTGGAGTGACGTCAGGCAAGGTAGTAGATGCGGAAACAAATTTACAGAAGCAGATGCATGGGGGAGGATTGGTTGGGGCAGTTGGCTAGACTTGCTAGTCATCATGGCTGGGGTCTCTCCTTTCTACATTTTATTGGGACATTTTCTCCTACAATGGAATTGCTTTCTCTGTGGTTCCGGGGATTGCCAGCGACAGTGTCTTGCAGTCAGTGTCTTTCCCTGATATCTGATAAGCAGATGCTGTATGACAGAATCCTGTTTCCTCCGTACTCATCTAAGCCTAGAACTTTCTGTGGCTTTGCAAAAAATTGGCAGAACTCTGAGAAAGTGAGGTCAGTACAAAGGACAGTTTTGAAAAAATTAGAGAGAGTATTAATAGATGCTGGAAACACTGAGGTTAGATTGACAAGGCTATTGCACTGATTTTTTTTTAATTAACTCTAAAACACATTGAATTGGGATGGTTTCTTTCACTATTTACATAAAATATGTTTTCAGTGCATTCTGTTAATTTCTGAAAGACTTCATTTGAAATATGAAAGTCCATTTAGAGTTACCCTTAATCTGTGATGTGTAAAACTGCAGATGGTAAGAAATTTAGAGAACTAGGGTCAGGGGATCGATCAATCACAGCCACATTCTCTGTTATAAAATGTAAAAATCTTCAAGTAAAGCTCACCTTGAATCTATAGATGCTATTCAGTGGGAGACTACCTGTTTGATGAGAGTTGTGAATTTTGACAATAGGTCAGCAACAAAACCTGGATGATCCATGAAGCTTTCCAAGTCTGCCCACATTTCTGTGATTCAAGGCACATGCCGACTGTGGTTGTTACACCTATTGCCAATCAGCCCGTATTGAAACTGACCACCTGTGTGGAAACTTTTCCTGATGCTTAAAGAAAAAAAGCACATCAACGGCAAAATTCTGAGTTGTTGATTGAATGAAGATGAAGATTAATCTTTAAAGGCCAGGCACAATGTTTCAGATATATGCAAGATAAAAATCTATTCTAAGGAAACCCCCTATTGTCAACAAAGTTAACATTCATTTAAAATATAATGTATAGGCTTACCAAAGAAGATATGTGCTTGGATTTCTATTACAATGTTAGTGTTATGTGTGGAAAACTGTGAAAGCTTGTATTTCTTGACTTCCAGTCTAGCTTTAAAAATTTTAGATGATTTCTTGTGTTTACTTAGAAATCTCAGTTTTGCAGAGAGGTTAGTGGAATATGAGTATCACAAGAAATATTTCTTTGTTTTCCTTCAAGCATTATGTTATTATTACATACTGGGATAGAGAGAGTTTTAGGAAAAAATATGTTCCGTGTTATGAAAAATATTCTTTGTGACATTTTGTAAAAAGTTACTTTTTTCTCATTGTTACCTTTTGGATGGATTTATTATTTTATGTGTGACATTCACAAAATTTTCTGTCACAATTCTTGTGTAGGTATAAATGATACATATATTTTTCAGATTAACATCCCTTTCTCTTAGCAAGCACTCTAAAGTGCAGACACAGATAAAGACCACATCATTCACTGGTTCGGATATCTCTGCATCTTGGAAATTTACTAAAGGTCCCAACATTGACATCTCTGTTAGGTAAATTACAATATAGATAATATTTGTAGGTATTAATGAGGGAAGAATGATAGATTAGAATTGAGTGGTCATTCAAACATGAAAACATGTGCTGGGGATACAACAATGAACAAAATTTTAAAGAAAAAATCTTGATAGAGTTTCTATCCTAGTAGAAGAATACAATCACTGAACAAAATAATGAGATACTGTGTATGATAGTAATAAATGTTATGGAGAAAACAAATTAAGAAAGAGTATAGGTTTAGATAAAAGTGAAGGTAGTAGTTTTAACTTGCATTTCTCTAATAATTAGTAAAGTTGAACATCTTTTCATGTTTTGGCCATCTGTCTGTCTTCTTTTGAGAAAGGTCGATTTAGATCTTCTGCCCTTTTTAAAAAAAAAATTTGTGTAAAGGTCAATAAGGTGTTTTGTATATTTTGGAGATTAATGTATGTGTGTATAACTGACAGTTCTGTTGTACAGCATAAATTAGCACAATGTTGCAAATCACCTATACTTCAATTTAAAAACAAAGAGATTTTCTGTAATTAACAGCAAAGAGATTATACATTAATTTTAAAAATTCTTTTCCATTATAGTTTATCACAGGATATTGAATAGTTTCATGTGCTATATAGTAGGGCCTTATTTTTTATCTATTCTATGTATAATAGCTTGAGTATATTAACCCCAAGCTCTCAATCTATCCCTTCCCCAACGCTTCTCCCTCTTAGCAACCACAAATCTGTTCTCTATGTGTGAGTCTGTTTCTGTTTGATAGATAGGTTCATTTTTGTCATATTTTAAATTCTGTACATGAGTGTGGGTATAGATCTTATAACAGATATGATATGTGAATATTTTCTCCTATTTGTAGATTGTCTTTGTTTTCTTGATTGTTTCCTTTTCTGTGCAGAATTTTTTTTTTTTGATACAATTTCCCTTGTATATTTGTGCCCTTCTTGCCTGATTTTTGGTGTCATGCACAAAAAAACTATTGCCCAGATCAATATTAGAAGTTGTTATCCTGTGGTTTCTTCTAGAAGTTTTATGGTGTTGCATCTTAAATTTGAGTCTTTAATTTATTGTGATCAGATTTATATATATTCGATGAGATAAGAGTGCATTTTCATTCTTTTCCATTTGGATATCCAGTTGTCCTAGCTCAGCGTTGAAGACCAGATAAACACGATATATGGACATATTTCTGGGCTCTCTATTCTGTTCCTTTAATCTATATGCATGACTTATGCCAAAGTTATAATATTTTTATTACTGTAGCTTTGTAATATATTTTGAAATCAAAAAGCATGAGGCCTCTAGCTTTGTTTTTCTTGCTTAAGATTGTGTGCAATGGAGTATTACCTAGCCATAAAAATAATGCACTTTGCAGCAGCATGGATGGACCTAGAGATTAACATACTAAATGAAGTTAGTCAGACCATGAAAGACAAACATCATATGACATCACTTACATGTGGATTCTAATGAAAGGATACAAATGAACTTATTTGCAGAACAGAAACAAACTCACAGGCTTTGAAAAACTTATGGTTGCCAAAGGGGACATGTGGAGGGGAGGGATGGATTGGGGGTTTGGGGTTGGCATATGCACACTAAGGTATACGTAATAACTAGCTAACGGGGACCTGCTCTATATCACAGAGAACTCTACCCAATATTATGTGATGGCCTGTATTGGAAAAGAATCTGAAAAATAATGGTTAGTGTACATGTATAATTGAATCACTTTGTTGTACAGCAGAAATTATCACAACATGTTAAATCAACTTTACTTCAATAAAACTTTAAAAACTGATTGCTTTGACTGTTTGGGGACCATATGAATTTTAGCATTTTTTTTTTCTATTTCTGTAAGGAATCCCAATGAGATTTTGGTAAGAATTAAACTGAACCAATAGATCACTTTGTGTAGTATGGACACTTTAATTATATTAATTCTTTCAATTCATGAACAAGATCCAAGTCTTCATTTATCTTTTTGTGTAGTCTTTAAGGTTTACTAGAATCATGTCTTTTCAAATAGAGATAATTTTATTTCTTTTTTCCAATTCTGATGTTTTTAAAATTATTTTTCTGGTCTAAATACTCTTGTTATGACTTCTAGTACTATGTTGAATAGCAATGATTAGAGTAAGCTTTCTTGCCTTGTCCTGGATCTTAGCAGTATGATTTCATTTTTTTCTGCATTGATTATGATGTTAGCTATGGGCTTTTCATCATGGAAATTAAAAATTAAACTTCATTCAGTGCTTTTTCTGCAACTATTAAGTGATTATATGCTTTTTTTTCTTTTTATTTTGTCAATGTGGTCTATCACACTGATTTATTTACTTGTGTGGAACTATCCTTATAACCCAGTGAGAAATTCCACGTGGTCATGTTGATAATCCTTTTAATGCTGTTGAATTTGGTTTTCTAATATTTTATTGAGGACTTTTGCATCGATGTTCGATGTTCGTCAAGGAGATTTTTCAGCTGGCTTCTTTTCATGTAGTGTCTTTGTCTGCTTTTGTCATCAGAGAGATGCTAACCCCATAAATTGAGTTTAGAAGTTTTTCCTCATCTTCTATTTTTTTTTTGAGAAATGAATAAATACCTAGAAACATTCAACATACACAAACCGATTCGAGAAGAAGTAAATAGCCAAAAACAACAATACCAAACAAGGAGGTTGAATCAGTAATCAGTAACCAAAAACTAGCCAATCTTATACTGTCACTGTTGAATTCTATTAAGTATTCAAAGGAGACTACACATTAATCCTACTTAGATCCTTTTCTGTCCCTTTCAGTGAAGTAATATACATGTTTCTTCCCATAAGGATGATTTAAACAATATTGAATGAGAATATCAAGAACATATTTGCAAGTAGTAACTAGAGAAAGATTATATAACACTTATGACTTCCCCAATCCTTAGACTGATAATTGCATCTAATTAAACTTCACTGTTAAAGAGGTCAGCTAGGGCTATTTGTACTGATGTAAGTCCAGAAAGAGCAATGAAATAAAGGAGGTACATTTTAAGATATTGCAGGAAGAAATCCAGAACAAAAGCGCAAATCATCTTTCAAAAATTGTTCCAGATCCTATTTTGATTTACTTGGTAATAGAATGAAATGATTGAAGGTGGGCGTGAAATGAAGAGAAAAGATACCAGAGAATCAAGTATAACTTAAGGAAGGGACACAAGGTCGGAAGGGCAGTGGGAGAGTGATAGGAGTAAGTTTCAGGACTAGGTTTTTACTTCTTCCTAAGGGAACTGAGTTTGTTAAAGCTACATAATTTTTGAAAGGACCTGAGAGAATTTGAAACACCTTGGAAATTTGCAACTTCCTTATATGTAATATACAACAGAATATAATGTAGGTAACCGTGACTTAGAAAATTATTTATTGGACAGATAATTTAGCATTTTAGGTGCTGTCCAATATGAAGATTCTAACAATTATTTTATCGAATATCCAAAATTTGAGGAGCACAATGGTTTTTGTTTGTGAAAGTGATAGGGGAGCTTCAGATAATAGAGAAAAATGAGAAAATTATTAAAAGAACAGTGGATTCATTGCAGATAATATATACTGAGTAATTTCTATGAGTTATATTATTTTCTAGACAGGTTTCTATACTATTTGGAAAATCATATTTCAATACATTTTTAAAGGGCACTTTTGAATTTATAGAAAAGCTGCGATATCAGTACATGGAATCACCATTTATTGCACACTTAGCATACCCTCTTATTTATATCTTTTAGTAGTATAGTGCATTTGTCACAATCCATGAATAAACACTGATACATCATTATTAACTGAAGTCTATACTTTACTTACATTTCCTTATTTTAAATCTAATGTCCTTCTTCTGTTCCAGGGTGTCATTTATGGTATCACATTGCATTTAGTTGTCATATACCTTAGACTCCTCTTGGCTGAGAGGGTTCCTCAAACTTTTCTTGTTTTCGACTAAATAGAGGACTATCGGGCAGGCGATTTTCAGAATACTTCTTTTTTTTTTTTTTTTTTTTGTCTTTTTGTTGTTGTTGTTGCTGTTGTTGCTATTTCTTGGGCCGCTCCCGCGGCATATGGAGGTTCCCAGGCTAGGGGTCTAATCGGAGCTGTAGCCACCGGCCTACGCCAGAGCCACAGCAACGCGGGATCCGAGCCGCGTCTGCGACCTACACCACAGCTCATGGCAATGCCCGATCGTTAACCCACTGAGCAAGGGCAGGGACCGAACCCGCAACCCCGTGGTTCCTAGTCGGATTCGTTAACCACTGCGCCACGATGGGAACTCCCAGAATACTTCTTAATTGGAATTTGCAACTTTTTTTCCTCAAGGTTCAATGAGGCTGTAATTCTTTTTCATTAAAGTGTACTTGATTTAAAATGTTCTTTCAATTTCTGCTGAAGAGCAAAGTGACCCAGCCACCCATATGCACACAAACTTTTTTTTCATTTTCCATCATCATCAATGTTGACAATGTTTTATCACATGTCATATCAAGGTTATATACATCAACATGACTTATCTCTCTTGAGGTTGTTGTTGATCTTGATCACCTAGGTGAGGTTGCTTTTCAAGTTTCTCCATTGAAAATCCATACCACTTTTCATCCTTCATTCCGTATTGTACTCTTTGGAAAGAAGACACAATGCCTAGCCTACAATAAAGGAATGGGGAATTATGCTACCCTTCCCTGAGAGTGAAGTATCTACCCATGCTATTGGGGAATTTTCTGCATGTGCAATTTATCTTTTTTCCTCCTTTATTGTTAAATCATTTCATTTATATCAGTATGGACGCAAGGATATTCATATTATAATTTAAGTTATAATCCAATGATATTTTTATTTGTCTTGTTGCTTAAGACAAATAAAGCTTTGGCCTTTGGGAGATCTTTCAGTTTGTTCTTGTGTCCTTTTGACATTATCCATATTATAGCGTTCGGGTTTTTTTTTTTTTGTTTTCTTCATTTTTAGTGCTTTCTTACTTCTAGCGCTGCAAGATGCTTCAGGCTCATTTTGTGTATTTCTTGGGACACATCTATAACCACCCATTTTCCCAAGAAATTCCGGTTCCTTTTTTTGTTCGTGAATGTTATAAATGAAGATCTAGTGCTACTCATTCTTATGACCACTGTGGCATAATTTCTATTTTATATATGATATAATGGTTCTATTTTATATATGATATAATGATATATATACACATTTACACATAAGCTGATATATATAAATATAATTGATGTTCTTTTACATTAATCTAAACATGAGTTCATACTGATGTCCTCAAATCTAATACAATAACAAATGAAACTTTCGGGTCCCCTCCCCTTTTAATCTGTAACTTCTCACTCTAGTAGTAAGAAACATGACTTCCATCATCCTCTAATCATTTTGTTAATTGCTCCATTCCAACAGGCTTTTGTAGCAGTATTAGAATTGTTAACCTGTCTCCCTGAGAGATACAATATTACCAACAAGATTACAGTGCTTACACATATTTCCTTTTGTCTTCAATTTAGGTGGTTCCACTCATTGTGAGAATTAAAAGTCAGCAGGTTTTGCCCACTTTCTTTCAATGAGGATATTTCTAGCATATGTAATATAGTTAGTCTTTTGTCACTATCTGAATTCTACCATGGAATTCTTTTCACTTCTAAATGATTTTTTGAAAATTTTCATGGATTACTATTCAATACACTCTGTGCACAAAATATTTGTAAGACCAAGTTTAAAATATAGAAAGAATTGTACACTAGAGCAACAATAACAGAAACTACAGTGTAGAGAGGTTAAATTCCACCTGTTTAAAATGTCAGAAATTAATGGATAGAGATTTGAACCCATAACTCTCTGACTTCAGTTGCTTTATTGGAACACACATTTTGTGTGCTTTCTCAGATTCCTTTGACTTTTTCCTATTTTCTTTCTCTTGGAAAGGTGCACCATATGATATCAAGTCTCCAATTGCATATATAGAGAAATCTTCAGACCATCACATGCAGGGTCTGGCTTCCAAAGGAGTTGATTCTGAAAACCAGAAATACAGGAATGTTCTTCTTCATGGGCTAAAATTTTAGCAGCAAAAAATAGGAGAGAGCCGAGCAGAAAAATTCTCTCTTTACCCTCTCTTTCAGGGACTACAATAGGTCAAATTTTGTCCTTGTAATATTTTTGAAGAAGTAAAATGAGCAAAGTATACAGACCTGAGTAATATGCTCTGTCTCATGTCTTTGTGTGCAGCTGTTTACCGGCATACTAATAATGCAGTGCATCAATTCTAATTCCAATTGTAGCTTGCTTTGTTTTCCTTTTTCCTTTACCTTCGTGGCCTTGGGCTTTTACCTCTTTCACACACACACACACACACACACACACACACACACACACACACACAAAATGTTTGCAACAAATCCATGCCTCAGTCTCTACTTTCTAGGGAATCCATAATCAAATGATCTAAGCCCTTAATCAGTAAGACTTCAGCCTCACTAATGGAACAATATTCCTTGGGACCTTGTCATCATTGTAATTTTTGAATTACAAGGAATATGTTTATAATTAATTTGTGAGTGCTGGGGCAGGGAGAGTGTGTGTTTTTGTTTGTTTTTGTTTTTTGGCCATCCCACAGCATATGGAGTTCCTTGGGGGCCAGGGATCAGATCCCAGCCACAGCTGTGACCTACACCACAACTGTGTGGATGTTAGATCCCTAACCCACTGTGCTGGGCAGAGGACTAAACATGCATCCCAGCTCTCCATAGACACACCAATCCCCTGGAGCCACAGTTGGAACTCCCAATTAGCAATATCTGCATATATAGAAGTTCTAGTTTTATAGTGATACAAAGCCACAGTAAAAGTAATGGCAATATCTTTATTTCTTATGTATAGAAATAAAAAGTGTACTGGTTTCACCTTCAGAAGGAAGAATATTCCATCTTCTGAAATTCATGTATAAAACTTACATCTTCAAAATTCTATGATATTTCTAATTATGTAGGGGAGACTGCATTTTCTCCCCAATAGATTATGTTTACTTCAACTCTGTATTTGACTAAAATAACTGAAGCCTTAGAAGGAAACGGTGCCCCCTGCACATTGTATATTCTGTAAGACTGATAAATTAATATTTAATTTAACTGCTATCCTCATTTTTTTTTTCCTTTCTGGGTTATTCCCTTGCAAAGTAATCTTAAATCTGAGCACTATTTATAGTGGATGGTTTCTTCATGTGTATCAGTATGGAAAATTAATGCGTAAAGTAAAATTTAAAAAAATCAGATATTAAGAACAATTCTGCTCAGTGGATTAAGTGTCTCACACAGCTTGGATCCAAGTTGCTGTGGCCGTGGCATAGGCCAGCAGCCTTAGCTCCCAATTTGATTTGACTCCTAGCCTGGGAACTTCCATACACCACAGGTGCAGCCCTAAAAAGAGAAAAAAAAGAACAATCCTTATATAATCAAACACGCATATTTTCACAGATTTCTTGAACTTGCCCTCGATGATTTTATCTTTTATTCTTTTTTTTTTTTCTGAATGGATACTGTAGCTCTCTCATCCTGTTAGATGTGAAGAAAACAGGCTTTGCATTTTTAATGTTCAAGTTAACTCATTAATTAATTAATCCCTTAAACATACATATCCCATTGTATTGGTATTAAGTCCCAGGCAAGTATATTCTAAAAGCTGGCAATACCACAAAGAACATTTAGAAAAAGTTCTCTGTTTATGAAGCTTACAATCAAACAGGGAAAAATAGCCAATTCAGAAGCAAAGAAACAAATAATTTAACACATAAAACAAGATAACATTAGGTATAAATAAAGTCTTGGCGGGTGGGGGAGGTATTACATAATAATGGCTGATTAGATTGTATGTGAAACAAGGGGAAGGGAATGAGACAGAATTAGGAGAAAGTCAAGTACAAAGCCTCTTGTGCAGAAATGCGCCTGGAGAATTCTAGGAACTCCAGGAATAAGAAGAACAATAAATTAGGCAGGGATGATAAATAAAGTGCACTGCCTTTGCTCCTGTTGGAGGCTTTTTTTTGTATTTCCAATCTCCACCCATTTACCTACTTTAGAATATGAGGCTTGGTGGTAAAACTTCAAGAAAAACTTTATTACAGTTTAGTTTCAGGCCCCAATCATTGTCAAGACTGAAAACCACACTCATAAGGAAAATGAAACAAAGAAATGTCTGATCTCTCAGGAGGAGCTGAAATTATTTGCAGCAGTCAGAAAATACTATCAATCCCTTAAGTCCCTTGCACACCCCATTCTCTTGTCCTGCATCCCCATTGCTTTTCCTTTATGGCTCTATTTAATCCTTAGGGTACATGAGAGTGTAATCTGAAACCACAGGGAGGATGTGTGCTTAATAGAAATTCTTGACAACATACTTGCTCATTCTGTGGAATAAAAAATAAGAAAAAAACACATTGTATAACAAAGTTCAATTCCTATCTCTGAGTTGTTGTTTCTCCAAGACCTATTGCAGCACTGCAGAGAGCCCCAAGCATTTGTTTTGTTATTTGGATTGCTACTTACTATGCAAAAGCCCTTGAGAAAAACCTCTATGATTATCCTGATGATAACTTCCATTACTTTGTCTTCCTCATCTCAATTTTATTTAGCATTAAAAAATTCCAACACGACGTTCTCATTGTGGCTCAGAGGAAATGAATCCGACTAGGAACCATGAGGTTGTGGGTTTGATCCCTGGACTCGCCCAGTGGGTTAAGGATCCAGCATTGCTGTGAGCTGAGGTGTTGGTCGCAGATGCGGCTTGGATCTGGCATTGCTGTGGCTGTGGCATAGGCTGGCAGTTGTAGCTCCGATTAGACACCCCTCCCCCCCCCTCCCCCCCCCCCCCCGCCCAGCCTGGGAAACTCCATATGTGGCCCTAAAAGAAAAAAAAAATTCAAACAGTAGCTCAATTACTGCTACTATGATTATTGTTATTATTTTACACCTTCACCTGTGGCATATGGAAGTTCCTAGGCCAAGAGTCAAATCAGAGGTGCAAGTGCAGGCCTACACCACAGCCACAGCAATGCCAGATCTGAGCCGCATTTGCAACTTATGCCACAGCTTGCAGCTATGCTGAATCCTTAACGCACTGAGCCACAATGGGAACTCCTCAGTTATTCTTAATATGATGATCAGACTAGATGAATAAGTGAATGCCATGGAATGGAGAAATGTAGAGAAGAGTCGAGTTTTTTTTTTTAACATCAAGATTTATTTTTTCTTTATTTTTATTTTTTAAAATGTTATTGTATTATGGTTGATTTACAAGGTTGTGATAATTTCTGTCTTACAACAGTAATTCAGTCGCACATATACGCATATCCATTTTTTCAGATTCTTTCCCCATATAGATTATTACAGAATATTGGCTAGAGTTCCCCGTGCTATAAAGCAAGTCCCTATTGCCCATTCAGTGATGCTCACCACTGTAGTTCTGTAAGGATCAGGCCATTAGCCACTGTAGTCATCCACTGACAGTGAACCCGGAAGGGAATTTAGGATGGAGAAAAAAAAAAGGAAGCAATCTGTGCTTTGGATACTGTCCCTAGACAGTTAACATGCATATTTAAGAAATAACTTGAACAAATTCAGATTCTTGCACCTTCTCGTATACAGAAAAGGACTACAATTATTAACTTAGGCTGTCTGTTATTCGTGACCTGCAGTAATCTTTTTATGCTTGACCACTTGTTCTTTATTTGTTTGTTTGTTTCATTGTTCCCAGCAAGAAAACCTTGCTGGCCGCTCCCTTAGGTCTTCGGAGCAGTTCCTCAGAGATATCCCAGAGGCTGTCTCTCAGGTTATAATCCTCAGGAAGAACCCCTAAATAAAACTTAACTCACAACATTTAGGTTGTGTGTTTCCTTTCAGTCAATGCTTTCTTTGATCATCTGCTGCCTTCCCAGGGATGCTTTGAGGTCAGTGAATATAATGAGAAAGAAGTAAAAGACAAATTTCCTTTTCTAATAAATGAGCTGGACAAGAGACTATAATAGGATAAATAATGCAATACAAAGAAAGAATCCAAGAGGCTACATTCACTGAAGTTTCAGTTATTTTACTCTTTAATTTTCCTATCCGGTCTAAAAGTTGTAAAACCTCCCTCTAACTTTCTAAGTACTTAACATGAAAAATGCTTTGACAGCAAAAACTAATTTTTTTTTTTTAACCAATAAAGTCATTTTTTAAACAACATATCCGGAACACTGGGTACACACAACCATTATTAGCTGATTTAATGAATTAATTTCTGTTACAAGCTGCTGCTCACAGAAGCAAAATTCAAAAATCCTGTAGAGGGAAAGTGTTTTGATTGGCTTGATTTTTTTATTTTGAGATAGATCTCTGGTCAGACAATTTTATTTCTTGGGTTTAAGTGGCCTGTGGTTTAGGGAAGGTGGTGGGAGAGTGGTGGTTAATAAGGGGTACACACGTTATCGTCTAATAACTTACGCTAGAGAACAGCTGTGAATATAATAAGATATTCATGAGCAAGAAACCCCGGCATATTTTGTACAGAGCGTTTTGGTACAATAAATATGAGAAACACAGCATTCAGAATTTTCAGAGCTTCTACTGGTGCCCAAAGGTGAAGTTTGTTGAAAGAGTTTGAAAATGTCTGAATCATTATGAAATTGTTAATTGGTCCTACTTAGGGGAAGGAAAGATGCAAAAGACATGCAATTTGGCATAAACTAGTGTTAATGCTTTGCATAACGGAGGCATTTCTGGTCTTTGCTTGAACAACTGCAAATATAATTTTAAAAAAATGGGATAAGAAAGATCATTATTACCAACAGTACATTCTATACTAGCTCTTTTAGGATCCTCTTAATTTTAGAATCTTCAAGGTAGCAACTTTTGTTGTTCCCAGTTCTATGATCTAGGTGACATGAAATAAAAGTTTTTTCTTTTTTACCCTTCAATGCACCAACTTTGAGTGCTCTTCTCATCAGATTAGGCTTAGACCCAATGTGCTTCCAGTATTCTGTATATAACATAGGTTCAAGTTATGCCACCCTCTTCCTTCCTCAATACTCTTTTTAAATATGAGGTCTTTGGTAGGTTGAATAAATTGATTTACTTCATCCCATAAGATAGAGTTTAGTTAATTTATTACTCTCAGGACTATTAAATGTTTTTTGCCCTATTAGGAATCCAATTATTATGTATTTGCTGTGCTTGAGATCTAGTACATCCTTACATCAAATTTGACTTGGAACAGTGAAATATGGTTGGATGATGAAGATGATCTGTAAAGACCTGCTTCTAAGTATGTCCATAAAAATTTTGTCATAAAAAAGTTTATCTTCCTGGATATGGTTTGAATAATGCTGATTTCAGTTGGAAATGGATGTGATTCTCCTTAGTTTCTTTTTGCATTTGCATTCTCTTAAAGACTAATTTAATTGCAATAAGCACATATTTCAATGATGAACTTACCTATGGAAGAAATGTTTTGGCCTTTGCAAGTGTTTAGAGGGGAGAATTTACCTATAGTAAGAAACACAATGTCATGTAAAAAATCATTTTCAAAATTTTTTCCGTCCTATTCAGAGGTAATTTACTATATATCAAAAGTAACTGTTTAGTTGCAGCCTTCACAATACTTCCTTGGATTCATAAACTCTTCAGGATAACTTATTCATTTCTTCTCATATCACAGAATTTTTTAGGCAATGGGGTATAACAAGACACTGAACAGGCAATATCTCGCCTTCAATAGCACTTATTTTCTAAAGGGAGGATCAAATACTGAACACATAAATACTCTCTGTTCAGGAAAAAATAAAACATTTTAAGCATCATTAGTTACCAAGAATCAGGGCATGACAAGGGAACTAGAAATGAGAAAGAGGTTAATGGAGGTTTCCAAGGGAGGATGATACTTAAGCAGATGCATGAAATATGTGAAGGAGCTAGATATGGAGAGCTAGCAGAACAGCACTCAGATCATCGGATATCAAGACTGTGAAGGTGGATAACGTTCTCTATGGCTATTGTTTCAGGTCATTCCTATTCTTTGAGTGATTATGGTATGGGAGTTTGGAAATCAATCCTTTCAAGTGGGCTATTGGCTAAACTCTGCAGGTTCTGCCACCGACTCCCACGGGACATCATCAGTCCTCAGTACAATTTCATAATGGAGCAGGGGCTCATGGTCAGTGTCAAGCTCCCTTTTCTTCCAAAGTCAACTGAGCCAAACTGTATATCCTCCCCAGAAAAGAAGAGTGTCCAACTCTCTTACTGATTCTTTCACACCTGCAATCCTTTAGTCTCCTCTAAGTAGATGATCTAACCAAAAATGACTGGGGTATTATCAGATGAGTCAAATTTACCTGGTCAACTATTTTCAACTATTTCACACATTTCTTAAATACAATTTATTTTTAAAATTCTTAAAGGCCAATATCTGTAGCCCCATGTATCCATTCTTTAAGCACTACTTTCAGATACATCTTACTAATTGTTACCTGCACTCATTTATCCAAAACCGATACGTAATTTTTGTGTGTTTTTGAAATTTTTATTGTAATGCATTTTCCCAATGATTTTATCCAGTCATCTATTTCAGTATTTGTATAGGGTTATTTATCCATAGTTATGATCTCAAGACTACTCTTAAGATCCTCAAATCCAGTTATCAGGTTCAAGATATATCCTTTCCTCTCTTGAGGTCTTATTGCTTGATCCACATTTTAAAAACATCACAAGATACTCATTCAGACTTACAGACCTCTTACGAGGGTCCAGCAAATGAACTTCATCTCTTTGGAGTCATATTAGCAACATCTTGCCTCTATTTGCTACTGTGGTCCGCTTCTTACAAACCTTGCTGACTTCCTCATCGTCCCAGTTACCTCTTTATCTGTACTGAGGGCTTCAGTACAGATAAAGAGGGGGATGTATGGACAGAGTCAACAACAACATTTTCCCAGCTAGTGAAGTTTATAACCATTACTGATTGGGCAGTTTTGAGTTTGGTTAATGTTACAGAGCTAACATACTTCTATAATGCTATATTTCTACAGTGTTATGGGTAGCTGCTTAAAAATATCACATTACAAAGTCTCAGTATGGTTTGATATCCTTTTTGGAGGGAGAAAACTCCCTCCCTTTCCTGTCCACAGATAGTGCTAATGTGTGCCATTGCATATTCCTGGGCTATAGTAATCCACAAAGCAGATTCTTTTTTTCCTGATAAGAAATATCTCCTTCAGAGTTCCTGCTGTGGTTTAGAGGATTAAGGAAGGATCTGGTGTTGGCTCAGCAGAACAGGTTCGATCCCAGGCCCAGCACTGTGAATTCAGTGTTGCCACAGCTGTGTTGGAAGTTACAGCATGGCTGGGATACAATCCCTGGCCCTGGAACTTCCATATGCTGCAGGCGTGGCAAAAAAAAAAAAAAAAAAAAAAAAGATTTTCCTTCAGAGAAACTGAATATGTATTTCCTCTTGTAATTGCCTGTAGAATGCACAATTTTGTTTTGGAATTAATTAGCATTCACAATTCTCATAAATTTCCTGAAATTCTACATGTACTTAAAGATTCTATTATGAGAAAAGTTTATTTTCAATAAACATACTGAAATATAGAACTGTTTCAATGAATCTCTTGCCTCGGATTTATTCTTCTCAGATCTGATTGCATCCTAATAGAACATGTTAGGATCCAGGCTCTTTTTCCTTAGCAGGTGTTACATTTGTGCAGACCTGGAAAAATATAGAAAAGCTAAAAAGCAAAGTCAGTTTATGTAACTTACTTTTGAAGTTCAGTGACTCCATAAGAAAAAACACAAAAAAGTGCCATCTTAAGTCAATCTTAAAAGTATATGTACCAACCCAATTTTATATAAATCATAGGAACTTCCTCTCTTGCTTACTTGAGGAAGAGAAGTCATTGATTTTTTTTTTTTTCTGGATCACATGCTCTATTTGACGCCTATAACACATAGCACTCCAGGACAATTTCCAAATATTTAAAATTTCTGCTCTCAAGGCTGACTTCTCATTTTGAAGACTGTTTTCCTTATAAGCACAAGTTTTGTTTTCCCTCAAGCACATAAAGCTTATAAATATATATATATATATATAGTTTAGATACATACATTTATTTGCATTTAAAGTTTTCCAAATTAAATAACTGTCAGAAGAAAAATAGGAAGAATAATTGTTTCCTCAAATCTACAAAATTTATTCCATTTTTTTGTAATAAATCCATTTTAGATAACTATTAAATATCTAATGTTCATGTTTATATCTGGTTAACAATATCTTAACAGATGTCCTGTATACCTTCCCTTAGCTATCTCTCAGCTTAAATTCACTCTAAAAGTTGATTTTTATGATTGATATAAACTCTCTAATGTATAATATTGATACGAATGCTGAATAGGACCTAAGAATAAATTCTAGTAGAATACCTTAGGAATATGCCCCAGGCTGAAGCTTCTTTGCTTAGTAAAAGAACTCCTGTGCTTTTAAAAGATGGCGGATGTACATATTTTTTTTGCATTTCACTTGATTAAGAATTTCAGCTACAAAGGACAAAACTAGAGTTTAGTATTAGAATCAAGAATGCAAAAGGACCTATTATTATACAGAAGAAAGTTATTTACTCTATCCTATCTTTTCAAAGCAGAAGCAATACTCTACAAAAAAAAAAAAAAAAAACTTCCATCGTTTGCACAAAATATTCCGGAATTGTATTATAAGATGTCTTATCAACCCAACTAGTTTATAAGCAACTGGAGGGGAAGAGATATGTTTGTTTGTTTTCTAAGCCTTTCTTTTCTTCCACTACCTGGTCCTAAGTATCTAACAAAACACGCATATGAAAACATGTTGAAGTGGGGGAAAAAGAGGACTGTATTTCTTTGAAAATATACAATCCCATTCCACTTATAATTGTTCTTTTCATAAGATGCAGGCTCACTAATCTTGCCATCTGAAAATAGTGAAGGCAGGTTACTCAGGACTTAACTGAATGGAACTTTACTGATGAGCATTTCCTCCCTTTAAATTGTATTGCAATGAACATTTTTATGCTGAGTAGAAAGCACATCCCTGCACTAGATTCTGAAATCCTTCAGTTATCATCAAAAGAATGCCAAGTTTCTGCCTGTGCTTGTGGTTGAGATGTGTGGTAACTTTCCATTAAATAACCAATTGATTAATTGAAAAAACCCAATTTCCTGACAACTTGAATAAAAATAAAATGACTGGCCTTTCTTTATGATCCTTCTATAATCAATCTTGTAGGTGATTGTATAGATATATATGGGTTTTCTAAATAATACCACTTTCTCTTCCATATATTATCCATACAACTTCAAGCTTATATTATGCTACAGTAACCCAGTTATGTACATCACCCATATGAAAATCTTTTTTCTAGCTCCTTAAATCTGTAGAATGACATCTATAACATTGATAGTTTAATTAACACATCTAAATAAAATGAGAGTGTAGTACACTAGACTTGAAACCCACCATCTCCATCATCATCAACAAAAACAACAAAATCCTTTTCAAAAATAATTTTTTCTTCTGATCGTTACCCAAGTTCTTCCCTTTTACTGATGTTAAAAACCATATTTCTTACTGATATATATAGGGCCAGATGATAATTCACATTTCCTTGTTCATGAGCTATGTTTTATTTACCATTGCCTCACTTCTTACATAAACTGCAGTTAATTGTACTATTCCATTTATACTGGACATGCTTGGAGGAGGGGCAGTGGGGAAAAGACGAGATGGACTTAGTGAATATTCTTCAAGATGTTGAAAGCATCCAGATCTAGGAACAGGTTTAGTGATCCTCACTTGCATTTTAAGACAACAAATGGAGACCAGGACTTTGCTTGTCCATATCAGAATGTCTCTTATCTGGTGTCCATACACTATTCAAGAGGATCCCCAAAACTCTGCATCCTCTAAGGTCTTTGCTCATAAAGGTAGGACCATGTCTCTCTGAGCAGGAATGAATGACACGACCTGGAACTCTACTTTCCGTGATATAACTAATATTCCTTGAGCCTTTTCATCACCATTCCGAGAAATGAAGAAGCACTCCTAGTAATTTAGGTTCTTAAGGGTAAAATCCAGTTCAATATACCTATCGAGGGAAAGGCAGGTGGATGTTATTTGAACTAGAAAATCTAAGAAATAGATGAGTAGATTAGTTGATGAGTTATCTGCAAGGTAAGTGCATCTCCCAGAGTTATGGCAAAATAAGGAATGAAAGAGAAACATTGGACTAGATGAAATAGTCCTTGATATACAAACAGGAAGCCCTTGAATGATGACTAAAATGATAATAAAGAATAAAGACTAATAGTTCCCATTGTGGCTCACTGGGTTAGGAACCCGACATAGTGTCCCTGAAGATTCAGGTTTGATCCCTGGCTGCCCAGTGGGTTAAGGATCTGGCATTGCCACAAGGTGCAGCTAGGTTGAAGATGTGGCTCAGACCCAGTGTTGTTGTGGCTGTGGCACTGGCTAGCAGCTGCAGCCCTGATATGCCAAAGGTGTGGCTATAAAAAGAAAAAAAATAAGGACTAGTTTATCTATATACAGTATACAATATACCTTGAAGTTATTAAAATAATTAAGAAATAAAGATCTCTAATTTAAGATTGGGAAGGGGGAAGAATACCTAATTCTATGCTGCTTCTATGCCCAGTGGTATGAAGATAACAGTTTATTTTAAATGTAGAAGAAGAGCAGGTGGATTTTTAGCTTGGTCAGAATGGAATACAAAAAAATTGTTTCAAAAATAAGGTTAATCTATGTGGAAAAAAGGATGAAGTCCAAAATAAGGAGCTGAAAGAAAGAAAATGAGGATAAAGATACAGATAGCAACCAGGTAATAGAAAATTCTATTCTGAATGTCAAGTCACTGGAAAAAAATGAGAAACTCACTATGTTCAAGGTATCTTGAGCAAACTGCAAAGAACAGTTTGGCAGCCTACTCTCCAGCAAAGTATTTCGAGAAATCTTTAATGTATGGGAGTTTCAACTTCAGGTGGGGAAATGTCAAGAAAATGTCCAAATAATTGTACTTCATAAAACATAACATGTGGTTAGAACTTAATTCACTGGTTTTTAAGGCAATTTGACTTAATTTCCCTACATTTCAATATTGATCTATCTTGAATTGACAAATATGTTACTGTCCACCTGAAACGGACAACACTTATGACTGGAACCTAGCCAGAACCCAGATTGGGACTTGAACCCATGTGCTGGGACTCGAACCCAGCCTAAACCCAGATTGGGATTTGAACCCATGGTCTCTAAATTAGAATCACTTACCTAGTGTCTGGTCTTACTGAGGTTCAGTTTCTTTGTGCCTCAGCATAGAAAGAATCCAGGGAAAGACCAAGTGATAGACAAGAAATAGACTTATTAAGATAAGATGCTTGTGAGAAATGCAATCTGAGAGGCAGGAAGGCTCTTCCTCGAGGATAAGGTGGGCTACATTTTTCTAATTCAGGGAAAGTGGGGAGGGGGAAAGATTGCCTCTTCCTCTTTCTTTGAGTAAACATCAGGCTTTCATCACTAGCTCTTCCTTCATATCCAGTAAAAGAATATTTGACCCTATGACTTCAAACTAGGACTGTCCTGATGCTTACTCAAATCAGCAGAAGGGGTGGTAACATGTGCTAAAATATGCTGAATCATCTCAAGTTTCTGTATAATGAGGGTCTCCCACTTTGGAATGTCATCTTTCCCTTAACCTCTTGCCCTTGTAAAGGGTCTTGCTGAAATTGCATGCAGGCCTCATTTTATCTTCCACTTAATGACCTGAGGCATATATCTTGCTTTTATTTGCGGTTTAATAGTTAAAAAAGCCTGCTTTGCTCTGATGACTTTCTTGAATGATTATTAACTTACAGTGATCTCCCAAAGCTCCCCTCTCTGTGGTCCCCTAGTGGGACTTCTATGCTACCTGTGTAACCATCCTGCTCCTTCTCTATCATACTTAGAATGAATTCTTTTTTTTTAAAACATCTAGTAACCACTTCTCATCCTACCAGAAGCAGCTAAAATTTCACATGCTCTATGAAACCCTTCCAGATCCTCCTATGGATAAGTATTACCTTATTTTTCTCTTCCCATGAGTACTGGTAATCTTTCTAACTTCGTCTTTACATCATAGGTTCCACAAGATAGGAATCTGACTGTATTTGTTATTGTCACCTCAACTTTCAAGTGTCAATTAGCAAATACCGATGTTGAGTAAGGGATCTGAAATTCAGTCTTACATCTCTCACTGACACAGGTAAGTTACTTCTCATGACCTTTACCTTCATCTAAAAATTAAGTCATGACCAGCTGCACTTCTCTCTTACATGTTATATATTTGACTCATTTTTTTTCCAGAGGTCTGAGCAATTATCTAGTTAGAAGTGAAGCAATAATTTATTAGCCACTGCAGATACCATCATACATATGCTGATTAAATGATGCCTGCTCAATGCCAAAGTTTATCACTTAAGGCAAAAGAAGTTGAAGACAGAAGACTTAACATCATTTAAAATTAAAAAGAGAAGAAAGCTATGAATAAGGATTATGGATTATACAAAACTCCAGTGAAACAACCTCAGGCCCACAATTAATAGGAGTTGATGGGCTGCACTACATGAAAAAACACTACATAAAAAATGGAAAGTGATTTTGGGAAGGATTCAGTCCTTTCTGATAAACTGTAAACCCTACTCTCATTGTGAAGGTGTAAGCCACCAGCAGTGAAGCAGCAATCCTCTGGATGATTGATTGTTTTCAGACATGCTTGAAATGGCAGCCTTGCCTCCTAGTTAAGGAAAGCAACCCATTACATGACATCTTAGTATGTGAAAGGGCATCTTATCTTAAAGACTAAGAGACATTTTCTATGTAGAAGAAAGATACGAAGGATTTAAACAAAATAAACACTATTCTTAAATGTAATACATCATATCCTTGTACCCAATCAATTTCTAGTTTAAGCAGTGCTACTCGGTATGAGACAGAGATGGAAGACTAAATGATATAAAGAAGAATGGGGCACAGTCTTGCTTTCATAAAAGGCATGAACTATTAAGAGAGACAGATAAACCAATATGTAATATGAGATTATCATAGAAACAAAGAGTATTTGTTGAAACTGGAAGAGGAAAATGTAGCCCATTTTGGGACTCTTGGGAAAATCTGCTAGAGTATTTCAAAGGACTCAGGGAAATAGTTGTGTTTACTTGTTCATTAAAAGACATGATAGGGAGTTCCCGTTGTGGCTCAGTGGTTAACGAATCCGACTAGGAGCCATGAGGTTGCGGGTTCGATCCCTGACCTTGCTCAGTGGGTTAAGGATCCGGCGTTGCCATGAGCTGTCGTGTGGGTCGCAGACGCATCTCAGATCCCAAGTTGCTATGGCTCTGATGTAGGCCGGCGGCTACTGCTCCAATTAGCCCCTCGCCTGGGAGAGTCCCTAGAAAAGGCAAAAAGACAAATAAATAAATAAATTTACAGTGCATAATCCCAACATTCTCTTATTTCTTTATTTTACATAAACAGTATTCAGAATTTTGAAAGTTATTTCTAGAAAATAGAGCATTGTCTAATCTAGATTGTTTACTTTTATGAAGAATATTGTTGAGAGCTACCTAAAGTATAATTACTCTTGATCATTTTCTTCAACTTTGGGTTTAAATGTAAGAACATTTTTTTAGCAAAAACAAAATTGAGATTTTCTTTTTTAATTTTTTACCATCGCAAACTCAGAATTATCACTTTTAATACAAGTCCATATTTATAACTCAGTGAAACAACTGTTAACATTGACCTAAATTTCACAGTCTCCCACAATCTAAGAATACGTTGCACTCTGAGAACAAAAATAAAATTTAATACTAAATTGTAGGGGTGTGGGAAAGGGAATAGGGAGCTTGACAAGAGAGAAGCCATTTTGCTGCCTCTGTGCATCTTGGTGAACTTAAGGTGACTCATACGAGGGCTCTGAGAAAAACAACGTCATTAGGACTTGAGAAACTCCAGTCCCCATTATTCTAAAGAAATTCAAAAACACCTAGATTGTGCTTGAGGTTAATCATTACAGTAACAATATAAGGCATTGGGTACAGCTATACATTTTTCTGTACCCTGTATGTGACTAAAGATTAATGTAGCATGTTAGACACGTAAGCAAGCACTATACATGTTGTCTCCCCCTTTTTGTTCAGGGTCCATGATTGGGAAGTGATTCCCTGTGGACCCACTGGCATAATAAAGCTGCTCTCCATCTTCCTCGAGTGTCCTCTGAGGAGATTTCTGGGAATTCTACAACATAATGAGAAAAGAATACATTGAGAAGCAATTGTTCATGAAGGGTCCCCTTAGTTTGTGAGGAATGCTTCAAACAGTTTAAAACACTAAAACATCTAGCATCACAACAGCTATCATTTTGGTCTGAGATATATGCATTTCAAGTAAATGTTTTGCCAAGCCTAACTTTCTAGAATATGAAGGTTTGTTGTTGTTGTTGTTAAAGCTGTGCTGACATACCCTGTATTTAAAAAATACCCTGTATTTAAACACAGATCACAGATTATTTCGTTTTCTTGGTCCTGCTGCAAAATTCTCTCTCCCTCTCTATCTCTCTCTCACCCACACACCCCTATATATATATGATGCAGATCTTCATACCCTTGAAATTAAGGCCATTTTACTAGTTTAAGCATAATGTATTTCCCCTCTTTCCATCCCTGATGTACACACAAAACAAAAATCCATGGCCCATGACTTATCAACAGGGTCAATGGAAGAAAAAAATTAACAATCTAATCATCATCTGATATGTGTCCTTCTTCACCTGTACTACTTTTCTAACAACTTGCATGCCATTTATATCTCCATTTCATATGCTTAAATTCTTTAATTTCTCAACATCTCAAACATCTTCAGTGACTCTAGAAGTTTCAATCACGAAACATAAAATTAATATCCCCCTCCTGTAAATCCTAATGTATTTTCTATTAAACAGAGTTTCACCCAAGGATATACAAAGTACACAATTATGAAGGTCAGAGGACAGGATGCTGCCTATTCAAGTACATTGTACATTTTTTATTTCTATCCAATTTTCCAATAGCCACCTGTCATTTCCAGTTGCTCTTATGAATGACCTATTTTTTAAGTAAATTAGCTCACCCATCATTGTGCTTAGCACAATGCTTCCTTTTGAACGGAAACATTTATTTATTTGATATTTAATGAAATAGTATCCTTCTAATTCCAGTTCAGCTAGAAACTACTATATATATTTTGAGGACTATTTGTTTGTTACCATAAATATTTAAGAACATACAAATAAAAGGAGATTGCAGCACTGTACACTGAATGTATATCTCCAGGTATCCTAGGCTTACAGCTGTGATTGTAATATGTCCCAGCATGTCACATTCTAATTGCTCCTGGGAAATATTTAAAAAAGTGACCTTAGTGTACCCACACACAATTTTTAATGATAGATTATACACATATGCTCCAAACTCTATAGATCAGATTTTAATTAAAAAAAACCTTGTTTTTATCTCAACCTTAACAACCTTCTAAAGAGTTTAAAGGCACACTTTAAACTCTTTAGATGTATTAATTCTCACAACTGTATTTGTTTGATATTATCATTGTCCTTGTTTTATACCTCATTAGACTTACCTCAGTAGGAATTAATTTTTGGTCATATAGCTAGTCAGAGGTAGAGGCAGATTTTTTTCATTCAAAATACCTGACATTAGAGTCTCCATTTTAACCATGACCCATAATATTTGGTCTTTATCCAGGTAATATCCATTGGTTAATAACTTTAGAGCAAACTTCTGAATAATGGCTAATTGTGTCTATTTTATTATCCTTATTAAATGCTACAAAGTTAATATTTCACTTTTTTCTGGAAAGAGTAATTTATATGAATAATCAATTAACCCAAATTGATATCTATTCATCATAAAATTATTTAACCCTGTAGGTAGTATATTTTGCTCTAGCTGATTGGACCATTCAAAGGAGGGCAAAGTGAGTCTAAGTGTGTCCATTTTTCAGAAATCTTTAGCACATATTCCTTTTAAAGAGCAAAGAGCCTTGTATGTAACAAAACACTGCCTAGAGCGGGACTCATATTAGATACAACAGCTTAAGCTGGGGAAGGAGATGAAAGTATAATATCTGATAATAAACTACACCTACACCAGGTGTTTCCAAATTTTGATTACTATAAGTAACACTTCAGTAAATATGGGAGTGCAGATAGATCACCAGGATAGTGACTTCATTTCCTTTAAACACATGCCCAGAAGTGGAATTGCCAGATCATATGAATTTTCGAGGACCATCCATACTATTTTCCACAGTGAATACACAAATTTGTATCCTCATCAATACTGTATTGATTTGCTTTTCTCCACATCATTGCCAATATTTGCTATCTCTTGTGTTTTTGATAATAGTCATCTTAAAGAGAAGTGAGGTTTTCATTTGCATTTTCCTAATGATTATAAATGTCTGTACTTTTTCATGTACTAGATGGCCATTTGTATGTCTTTGTTAAATAATGTCTATTCAAGTACTCCAACCATTTTTTAAAAAAATGTTTTTATTGTTGTTGTTGAATTGTATATTGTATATTTCTCTCATTCCTTAGGCTCTTTTCCACACAAAATTTCTCTGTTACTACAGAATCTAATCAACAGAAATCTGGCCAAAACTGCATAATCATTGTCATCTCAAGACACTAAATTTTGAAGCGACTTTTTAAGCATTGGTAGTTAACTAACTCACACTCTTCTGCATCTTACTTTGCTCATTCAAAATTAACTCAGGAAAACCCTTCAGTGCTAGATTCAGCAGAACATTCACTAAAATAGGCATGGGGCAGAGAAGATAAGCATGGCTACTGTGCAAGGATGGCATGCATAATTGTGAAAAGTTCCATATTTTTTTTTTTAAATTTTCCCACTGTACAGCAAGGGGGTCAGGTTATCCTTACATGTATACATTGCAATTACAGTTTTTCCTCACCCTTTCTTCTGTTGCAACATGAGTATCTAGACATAGTTCTCAATGCTATTCAGCAGGATCTCCTTGTAAATCTATTCAAAAGTTCCATATTTTATATATGGACCTCATACACTAATCACAAACCAAAATTCTACTACAGATACAAACCCAAAAGAGAAAGACATCCGGCCATAACACTAAATCTAGTTATCAAATCAAAGGGGAGAGAGAAAAAGAAAGGAACAAAAAATAAACTACAAAGCAACAAGAAAACAAGTAACAAAATGGCAATAAGGACATAACTATTAATAATTACTATAAATGTGAATGAATAAATGCTCCAGTCAAAGATATAAAGTGACTGAATGGGTTAAAAAAAAACCCAAAAATGAAAACCTTAAACTATTCTCATTTTAATTTTTGGTAAACTTTTGCTGCGTTAACTTAAACTACTCTGGGTGATTTAAAATATTCTGTCTTCTGGAGTTCGCACTGTGGTGTAGCAGAAATGAATCAAACTAGGAACCATGAGGTTATGTGTTCGATCCTTGGCCTTGCTCACTGGGTTAAGGATCTGGCATTGCCATGACCTGTGGGGTAGTTCACAGAGGCGGCTTGAATCTGGCTGCTGTGGGTCGGGCATAGGCTGGCAGCTGTAGCTCCAACTAGACCCCTAGTCTGGGAACTTCCATATACTGAACTCAAAATGGCTGAAAGACTCAAATATAAGACAAGGCACCATCCAGAGAACATAAGCAAAATATTCTCTTACATCAACCTTACAAATGTTTACTCAGTTCAGTCTCCCAAAACAACAGAAATAAAAGCAAAAATAAACCAATGGGACCTAATCAAACTGACAAGCTTTTGCACAGAAAAGGAAACCAAAAAGAAAACAAAAAGACAACTTTCAGAATGGGAGGAAATAGTTTCAAATGATGCAACTGACAAGGGCTTATCTCTAAAATATGCAAACAACTTATACAACTCAACTGCAAAAAAACCAACAACCCAATTGCAAAATGGGCAAAAGACTTGAATAAACATTTCTCCAAGGAAGATATATGGATGGACAACAAGCACATGAAACAATGCTCAACATCACTGATTATTAGAGAAATGCAAATCAAAACTACCATGAGATACCACCTCACACCAGTCAGAATGGCCATCATTAAAAATTCCACAAATAACAAATGCTGGAGGGGGTGTGGAGAACAGGGAACCCTCCTGCACTGTTGGTGGGAATGTAATCTGGTACAACCACTATGGAGGTACCTTAGAAATCTATACATAGAACTACCACATGACCCAGCACTTCAACTCTTGGGCATATATCCAGACAAAAATTTCCTTAAAAAAGACACATGCACCCGCATGTTCATTGCAGCTCTATTCACAATAGCCAAGACATGGAAACAACCTGAATGTCCACTGACAGATGATTGGATTAGGAAGAAGTGGTATATATACACAATGGAATACTACTCAGTCATAAAAAGAACAAAATAATGCCATTTGCAGCAATGTGGATGGAACTAGAGACTCTCATTCTGAGTGAAGTAAGTCAGAAAGAGAGCAACAAATACCATATGATATCACTTATATCTGGAATCTAAAATAAGGCAAAAATGAACATTTCCACAGAAAAGAAAATCATGGACTTGGAGAATAGACTTGTGGTTGCTGAGGGAGAGGGGGAGGGAGTGGGATGGATTGGGAGCTTGGGGTTAATAGATGCAGACTGTTGCCTTTGAAATGGATTAGCAATGAGATCCTGCTCTGTAGCACAGGGAACTATGTCTAGTCACTTATGATGGAGCATGATAATGTGAGAAAAAAGAATGAATAACTGGGTCACCATGCTGTACAGTAGAGAAAATACATAAATAAATAAAAGGTAAATAAATGAATAAATAAATAAATAAAACAAAATATTCTGTCTTCAAGGTTGCTTACCATTCCTCTGTATCACCTTATCTACTGGTGATTTCCTCTAGTGTCATTTTCATTTCAATTATTGTGTTCTGCAACTCTGCTTGGTTCTTTTTAAAAATTTCTAAGTCTTTGTTGAAGTTCTCATTGCATTTCTCCATTTTTTCCTGAGTTTGGTGAACATTTTATGACTGGTGCTTTGATCTCTTTATCAGGTAAATTATTTATCTCTGTTTCATTAGCACTTTTCCCCCCTGAGGCTTTATCTTGTTCTTTTGTTTGAACAAATTCCTATGTATTCTCATTTTGTTTGACTTTCTGTGTTGATATAAATTAGGCAAAATTGTTTCTCTTCCTAGTCTTGAAGTTATGTCCTTGTGTAGAAATGTCCCCATGCAGACCGTGTATCTTTTGGCTTTAGCAGGAAGGTTGGAGATGATTCAGGGATGGGATGGGGCTTTTCCCAGGTTGTGCTTGGGGCCATTGCTTTGGCAGATTGGAGGTTGGAGCTGGAGCATGGCAAATGACAGTGCACATTGGGGCCTGTCACCTCAGTGGTGGGTAGCTGGTACTGTAGCCTGTTATGGGCTGTGGGTTATGCTGGGGTCAGTCCTGGTAGACCAGCAGGAGAACCATGCTCTTCTTCATGTAGCTTCTGCTGGAATGCTTAACTAGCAGGGTTGTGTGCAAATCCTTTAAGAGTAGAGTCTTGGTTTTCTAGAGTCCTCTGGATCTCATGGATATAAGCTTTCCTGGTTTTAAAAGCAATTAAGGGAGGAGTTGCTTTGTGGCTCAGTGGATTAAGGATTTGACATTTTTATGTTGTAAATTTGGTGTGCCCATGCAATGGGAACTCCCAAGCATTAAAATGAATAATAGGATTAAATAAAGCAATTTTTCAGTGCTTAGCTAAGACAGGAGAATTATTGCCATAGCTCAGGTCACTGCTGTGAAACAGGTTCATTTCCTGGCCCAGGAACATCTGCATGCCAGGTGCATGGCAAAAAAAACAAACAAACAAGCAAAACAATTAAGAAATGTTATCTTCCCAGTGCTGGTCCCTAGGGCTCCATTGGCCAATATGGGGCTCAAATCGTGTGCTCCTTAGGAAGGACCTCTATAACTGTGATATCATCTTTCACTTGTGGATCACCCACCAGGGTGTGGGTCTTGATGAGATACTATCTTTACCTCTCAAGCCCACCTGATCTTTTGTTTTAATATATATATTCTTAAATGTAGAGGAGCTGTTCTGCTAGTTTTCAGGTGTTTTTTTATTTTGTAAATTTGGTGTGCCCATGGGAGAGGTGAGCTCAGGACCCTCCTACTCTACTGTCTTGATCTTGCCTTCTCTATTATTATTTTGAATATGCAGTTCTATCTTCTACTTTTTGATTAAATATTTATCACTGGTCATAAACCTGGATTTATATTTTGCTCATGTTATATTTATTTATTCACTCACTCATTATGAGTCTTTTAGACTTATGTATGGCATGTCTTATGCAGCATAATTTTGAAAAATATAAATATAAATCAGAAGTGAAAATACAGGATATATATACCAAAAATATTTATTATCAGATCAAAAGGTATAGATAGAATTAATAGCAACTTATATGTCATAGCTTTATTCTTCAATAGAAGAACAAAGGAAATTCCCATGGGGAAAAATGAATAAAATTACTAAGCATTAAAATGAATAATAGGATTTGGAAATACAGAGACAGGATCTATAAATAACTTTGTTGGCAAAAGAACTAGAGGAAATCATTGTAAGACCTACGGAGAGAGTAATTATTAGTTTGTTTATAAGAATAAGAATTGAGAATAATATCGGAAAAAAGAATTTTTTTTCTTTTTCTTTATTTTTTGTCTTTTTGCCATTTCTTAGGCCGCTCCCATGGTATATGGAGGTTCCCAGGCTAGGGGTCTAATTGGAGCTGTAGCCGCCAGCCTACACCACAGCCACAGCAACGCGGGATCCAAGAGCCGCGTCTGCAACCTACACCACAGCTCACGGCAACACTGGATCCTTAACCCACTGAACAAGGGCAGGGATCGAACCCGCAACCTCATGGTTCCTAGTCGGATTCGTTAACCACTGAGCCGCAATGGGAACTCCCAATCATTAAAATGAATAATAGGATTAGATAAAGCAATTTTTCAATGCTTAGCTAAGACAGGAGAATTTCAAGTCAATAAACCCTGTTGTATATCAGCATTTGAAGATACATTCCTTATATTGAAACAGACTTAAAAATCATGTCTGAACATCTGAAACAATCCAGGAATTCTTACACGATCAAGCCTGTAGTGAGGCCTAGGTAGATATTATCTTTGAAAACCTCCTTAGTTTATAAATAGTTAATGTTAAAACAATGATTGAAGTATTCATGTATTTTTATTATTGGGTGTCTATTTTTTTCCCCTAAACTATCAAATACATAGATGAGACTAAGAGGGAAGGGGAAGAAAGATTTTGATTTTTATTTTATCTCTCTTCTCCAAAGATAATAATATCCTTTGCGGAAAAGAGAAAAAATGTTTTAGTAGGAAATGATTAAAGAGAAATAAATTATCTTTTGCATATGTAATATTTGGAAATCATTTATCAGCTCTTAAGAATGTTAAATAATTTCCCATTGTAAAAATTATTAGGAAGTTTGAAAACACTCTCAGTTGGAAAATATAACTCTATCAATATCACTTGCATATGACCATGCAAGTGATATTAATAATAATTTTACATGACTCTCGTGCAGAGCAATAATGTAGATGTCTCATGACAGATAGCAGCTTTCTGGGTTTATTCATGCTGGCTTACCATGGGTGTGGGAAAGACACACAACATAAACTTAATGAAACCAATAACAACAACAACAACAACAAAAACTGAAGAGAAAACTGTAAAAGAAAAAAAAGATCAAGCAAATAAACAATTTCTAGATCAACCTATATCACAAAGAGACTAAGTCATGTGCTTCCAGCCTCACATCTACTGTGTAAGCCAGGCTCCAGGATGGACAGCAATGATCACTGTCTTCTGATGTTCACGCTCCTGTGTAGTCACTTCCCACACTGTGCCAGAGTCAGTCCACAGGACCAGTTAAACGTGGCAGAAGTGACAGTGGTTCACTTCTGAAAATAGATTGTATGAGATGTTGTGGCTTCTATCTTGATCTCACACTCTGTCTTGGATCACTCCTTTAGTGAAAGCCAGCTGTCATGCAGTGGAGAGGACTACATGGCAAGAAACTGAGGCTTCTCTCAATAACTAGAGAAGAGTTTAGGTCTTCTGCTAAAAGCCGTGCAAGTAAGTCATCTAAAAAATGATCTTTCTGCCTCAGTTCAGCCTTCAGATTACTCTGTCTGCAAACTGACAGAAGCTTCATAAACTTCTTAAGTAAGTGATTCTTAAAACCTGGTTACCAGAAACTATGTGAGATAATAAAAGTCTGTTACACTTTCTTGCTAAGTTTTGGGGTGATTCATTATGCACCAACAAAACTAGTAAGTGGGTATAGAACCCAGTTATTCCTGTTTCTGAATGTCTGCTCCTACCCACTGCACTCTGCTGCTTCTTGATACTCTTGCATGGAGATTTTTTTTTATTCCGTACGATGGTTAATTCCACATGTTAACCTGACTGTGCCACAGGGTGCCCAGATTAAACATTATTTATGGGTGTGTTTGTAAGGATATTTCTGGTTGAGATTAGCTTTTATTTTTCCTTTTTTTAATGGCCGCACCCACGGCCATGGAAGTTCCCAGGACAGGGATTGAATTTGAGCCTCAGATGCAATCTGTGCCACCCCTGTGGCAATGCTGGATCCTTTAAACCATTGCACTGGGCTGGGAATTGAACCTGCACCTCCGTAGCAACCCCAGACACTCCAGCCAGACTCTTAACCCACTGTGCCACAAAGAGAACTCTGAGACTTGCTTGCATTTAAATGGGTGTACTCAGTGAAGTAGATTGCCTTCCCCAATGTGTGTGTGGGTGGGTGGGTGTTGGGGGGGGAGGGTTGTCACCCAACCCACTGAGAAACTGAATAGAATAAAAGGTCTAGTAAGTGGGAATGCCTAGGTCTCTTCCTGTCTGCATTCTTAAGCTTGGGCATCAGTCCTCTCTAGCTCTTGGACAGGGATTTATGCCATTGGCTCTCCTGATTCTCAATTCTTATCGAGACTGATTGCAGTTCCAACCCTAGATTTCCTGGGCCTCCAGCTTTGCAGACAGCATCATGTGAGACTTTTCAGCTTCCATATTTGCATGAGCTAAATCCTCATAATAGGAAACATATTTTCCTATTGGTTCTGTTTCTTTCAAGAACCCTGATTACTATAATTGTTATATCAGAAAGCAAGCAGAGATTTTAATACAGCTTGTAAATTCACCACCATAGTGCTTTTTCTTTTCTTTTCTTTTTAAGGCCACATCTTTAGCAAATGGATGTTCCTGGGCTAGGGGTCAGTGGAATAGGAGCTGTGGCTACTGGCCTACACCAAAGCCACAGGAAGACAAGATCTAGCCACATCTGCAACCTATGCTGTAGCTCACAGCAATGCTGGATCCTTAACCCACTGAGTGAGGCCAGGGATGGAACCTACATCCTTGTGGATACTAGTTAGGTTTGTAACCTACTGAGCCATAAAGAGAACTCCCACAATGCTTTTTCTTTCCTCTCAGATTCTATAGAACTTAAGTAAACAAACACTACTCAAAAATTCTTCCAAAATGATTTGAAATATCTTACAATAAAAGGGAAACATCCATATTATTTTATATTTTTTAAAACTTAATAACATCATCATAACTTTAATGGAGATTTATTTTAAGAACAACTTTTATTTGCTATGAGCTGTTTCTTCATTATGAATTCCTTCTTTACTTGATATAAGATCTGTCTTTAATGTTTTTCCCACTACATTAAACTTTCAAAATTCTATACCCATTCTGTAATTTCCTTTGTATTTATATTTTTATATATGGTGATTATGAAAACTAATCTTGTGTGACAACTTTCCTGGGCTCAAGGAAGCTCAGATAGTTGGTAAAGCATTATTTCTGTGTGAGAGGCTTTCTATTTGAATCTGTTGACTAAATAAAGATCACCCTCATCGAGGACAGTGGGTATCACTGAAGAAGTGAACAAATTTACCCTTCCTTCATTTTTGTTCTATTCAGACCCTCAGCAAATTTGTACCATGCTTAACATGTGTCTCACCCTGCCTGGGGACCTTGGGGCTCTTGGTTCTCAGGTCCTTGTTCTTAGGCTGGGACTTTCACCATTGGCCCTCTTGTTCTCAGGCTTTTGCAGTTGAATAGGAACTACATCAGTGGCTTTCCTAGAGTTTCAGTTTGTGGAAGGGGAATTATAGAAGATCTCAACCTCCGTAAACACATGCCAATCCCTCATAATAAATTATCCATTATCTATCTATCTATCATCTATCTATATCTATCTATCTATCCATCTATCTATATCTGTATATCTATCTATATCTATCTATCTATATCTATCATCTATCTATCCATCTATCTATATCTATATCTATCTATATCTATCATCTATCTATCCATATATCTATCTTCTTGTATCACTGACCCCAGAGAGTCTAACTAATTCAGTACTTTCTTTCTTCTTCCTTTGAATTGGGATAAATTGGCTTCCTGCAATTTCCCAAAGAGTCCACAAATATTGGGGGGAGGGAGCTCATTTCTTGTGGCTTTTGTGATTTGTGTAGAATTGCATTCATCTTTCCACTTCACCACTTCATAAAGAGGATTCTTTGGATAAATCAAATAGCTTTAGTTTATTTGATCTTAAAATGTCAATAGCGATTTCTAAAGAGACTCAAACATGCTAAGTTACAGAGGAATAGGCACTCACTCCTTTATAGGCCCTGTAGTTTATGGTGACGCAAATGTTTACTGAACTAGATATATTAAAAGTAGGATTAAACAATCTGCTCTAAGGGCTTTTTTTTTTTTTACCATTTCAAAATAATATCAATTGTTATATTAAGAGGGTCTTCAAAGCCTACTAAAACATGCAATATGGATGGGGGCAGAGTATGTAAAATTTTGAAGAAGGCATTGTCTCTTTCAGCATCACTCATCATTTTCTAGTTCCTTATTCTTTGCTAAATCCCAGAATTCCAAAGAACTTAGATTGTCTCCAGTGCAGCCTGCTTGAAGACTTCCAATCAGGTGCTCATTTAATGACTTTGATCTCTAAGCTGTTCTAAGATAGAACAATTTCTTTTCTTCCTCCCCTACTTTCTACCCCAAAGAAAACAAAGCTGTCTTTTGTGCTTTCCCCCAGGTATTGAACCTCTAATTGGCTGATTTAAAGAAAATAAATAGTACTTGAAGATTTTTTTTAATAGATTAATGTGCTTGAATCCTTGCTAAACTATTACCTGTCTCCTTATATTCTCTGTAACCCAAAATATTAATGCACTTCAAATTTCAACTTAAGCATGAATTCCTTGGGGAAATCCTTCCCTGGAAGCTTTGGTTTCATGATAATACACTTTCTCAGAACCCTTTGCAACTCTCAGAGAATGTTTATCACCATCTTTACATAATTATTGTCTTATGTCTATAACTGCTGCTACATCACAAGCTTTAGAAATGCCAGGAACAAGTATTTCTTATCATTGCTCTAATCCACATGCTGGCATTGCCAGACTCTCAATTATATAAGATAAAAGAATCAGTTATTGAATGAGCGTTTGTATGATTCCAGGAAATAACACTGCAATCTGCTTGGATCATATTCTATGATGAGAAAGTCTAACTCATCTTATTGAAGACTCCAATTAACTTCCCTACCTAGGAAAAAAAATCAGCATTCCTTTAACTTCTTTTTGTTAATCTTAAATCTGTTGTGTTTCAAGGACAAAATAGAGGAAGAGTGCTGCTAATTTTAGAAGGGTAAACATAACTGAGTACTAAAAACATGTTTAAAATAATTTACTATTTAATTTAAATAATACCACATGCTTATACATGCCTTTTATAGTATTGTAAAATCGATACTATTTTTACCAGTCTCTCTATTAAAGTCATTGAATATTTCCCTCACATTTTTCCTTCTGATTTTTCTTGGGTCTTAGATAAAGGCAATACTTTTTCCCAGCAAACAAATTAGGGGGGAAAAGGAAGGTGAGCTAGCATAAACGGATATTTGATTTATTAGTGTATGATGTTAGCTGGCTAAATTGCAATTATACTGTGTTGTCATTAGGCCAGTTTCAATGAAGCTTGAGGCTGAAGGACACTTAGAGGAAAGGTATAGTGGGAGTCAGTTATGGTAGGTTTCGGGGACATGAGGATTCTAGTTCCTTTGAATCATTTTATTTATGCATATGACCATATTAAGGTTCACTTAATTTTTAAAATAACATTATAAGTGGTTGTATTGTCATAAAATTGTACTTAGATGAATATACTCATCTAAGGAGAATAATAGATAGAAATGTTTAATGCAACTTATTTTTATATTTTTTGTTTGCCCTATTTTACAAAAACACATCATCTCAGTATAGGTATATAATCTAATGACAGACTTGATCTTTTGATATATGTCACAGTTTATTTAGTTAACGTTTTAGAAATATGGTAATCAGACATTTGTATCCAGCTCCAGGCCTAGGAAGCAATGTTAGACCATATCCCCTTTTCCTATATATTTTACCTGGAAAAATAAAGCCTATAATCTCAAATTCTAGTATTTTGTCTCACTGACAATTCAAAAAAAATCATTTTATCTAATGAAACTTCTACTTTTTTGCAGTTGTATCTTCTCTCACATAAGAATTGTTTTCATGTCGGGAGCAAAACTATCTCCACTTGCAGACGGTGTTATGTTCAGAAGACCCTAAAGGATCAACTAAAAATAAAGGGAATAATTAGAACTAGTAAATAAATTCAGCAAGGGTGAAGGATACATCATCCATGCTACTTCAAAACTACTAGTATATCTATGCTAATAATTTTTTAAAAGGGAAAATATTAGGTGTTGGTATGGATGTATGAATGGAACGATGCAGCTTCTGTGGAAAATTGTCAGTTCCTCAAAACACTAAACACAGAATTACCATATACCATATACTCCTAGATATACAGCTCAAAGATTAAAAAGTGATATCGAAACAAAACTGTTACACAGATATTTATAGCACCACCATTCATAAATGCTACCTTGCTGTACAGTGATGTTGGTGACAGCATTTAAACAAGGTGCTAAGTCTGTACATTACATAAATAATTTTGCCACTTCAAAATTGTTTTTGTTAAGACAGTAATGAAAATTTCAAACATATCTGAGAAAAATAAAATTATATTACTGTAAAAATAGAATTTGCATTATATGTGCATTCCAATAAAGAACTTCAAATTCTTCTCAATTTTGAGAAAATTTCAAGTTTCAATGAAAAAAAAAAAACAAGATCAGGCAGGTGATACTTTGGGATCAGAGATTTTAAATATGGGAAAAAAATCTGTACAAGCATACATTTCCAATGCTAAATTATATGTGTATCAAAAAATATTCTTGTATCAAATAGAATTTTTAGAAACCCAGTGTAAAAATGAGTAGATGGGGGAGGGGGCTCTGAGTTACAAAGAGATAAACTTCCAACACTTCAGCTCAGACAAGCCTCATATATATTAATGACCTCAAGAGTCTTCATAAAATATGTTTGACGAATTCTGTTCTAAATGTAACCTCTTTGTTTAAAAGTAAGGAAAATGACACACAAAAAAGTTTAGTTAATCCCTTACGTCTCCCAAATATTGTCAGAACTGATTGTAGAATTTATATTTATGGATAGCCAGTAATGTCTACTATTTGATCAATGTTGATTATAAAATGGGGAAATTTTTTTAAAAAGAAACAATTACTTAACACGATAAACTCAGACTCAGAAATAATGAATTTCTTAATTCTATCCTAGCTACAATTTTTGTATAACTCTATATCTCATGATCAAAGATAATTATATATACACAGAGTGCATTAGTCTTATTCTGGTGACCTCTGTAAATTTCCAAGTAGACATTTAGAACACTTAACATGAAAACATAGAAAATTCACTGAAACACTTTGTAATTCAGGATAAGATATGCTTGCTGATCATTATAAAGCAGCTGGGAAAATTAGCATCTTCACTGTAAGGTCTCCTAGAAACCTATAATAAGCTTTTTCTTTGTGAATTTTAAAATAATTGTGTTCAGAAGTGCTTAGGCTTTACTGTCTCTCCTTTTACTTTTTCTTTTAAATCTTATCTCTACTGCATTCATTTATACAAGACTTAAAGTCAACATAAGTATGCGTGTGCATATATACACATATATGTACTTGTATATAAAAATTTGTATATACAGAATATGTATTTATTATATATGTTCTACCATTCTACTTTTTAAAAAATTACCAAAAGTCCCTTGAGAGATTTAAGGATAAAATATCTTTAGAGATTTAAGGACAAAATATATGAATGTATATGTGAGTGTGTATGTATATATATATATATACATAATGTATATATAATGCATGTATTTCAAAAAATTTCTAAAGAAATATTTGCAACTAAAATTTAATCACTATGAAACTTAAAGGAACAAGAAACTTTATGGAATTTAAGTGGGGGACCAGCAAGGGTTTTACAAAGAGCCTTTCAGGTATGCACATTGCAGGGGAAAATAATTTTTAAAATGAATCAGCACATGCTTCTGCCTTCATTAACAAGTCTTAACATAGTTGAGTCTTTTGTTTGTAGCCTAAGATTGAAGAGGGTCTTAAGGATGACATACTGAGAATCATTACTCTTTTCCAAACTTCACTTATGAGGCAAGACTAGCATACAAACATGAACAAATCCTATAGGACTCCCTGTGCACTGAAGAGCACTTCGTTGATGTGAGTATAAAAAGAACTAAGTCTCTCTCTAAACTAGGAAACAAAGGAGTAAAAGATTCTCCGGCAAAGTGAGGAACCAATTCCTCTGCACTTTTTTTTAAGCATTTAAGATCCTTGTTAGTAGGTAACTATAAATTAAAACTACAATGAGATACAATGTCACACTCATTAGAATGAATAAAATGAAAAAAAGAGTTACAACAAATGTTGGCATCAAGATGGCAGAAGAGTAAGATGTGGTGTTCAACTTCTCCCACAAACACATCAAAAAAAAAAAAAAAGAAAACAAAAAGAAAAAAAAAAAGAAAAATCTACATGTAGAATGATTCACACAGAACTTTTACTGAATGCTGGCAGGAGATCTTAGGCCTCTAAAAAGGGCAAGAAACCTTTCACATAACTGGGTAGAACAAAAATAAAGAGAGAAACAGAAGAGAAAAAAAGAAGCTTCTTTTTTCAAAGGGGAAATGGATTAGATCTTAAGAAAGGGGTAATGTAACAATAGAGCAGAGTACATATTAATTAAAATACCTCCTTCATTTGGAAACACAAATCAGAAAATGGGAGAATACTCTTTCCTGTGACTCTGAGAGGTTGTTGGAAAGTGTCTTAGTAATAAACATTTTGTACTCCTATGGTGGATGGAACTATTACAAATTATTGTTCTAAGGTCAGGCATATGGAAATGAATTTGACAGAGCCTTATAGAACTTTTGTTCTATGGGAAACATTGTTACAGAGCCAACTTGAGTCCACTTGCCTGCCCACAGTAAAGCCAAGCTATTGACAACGGCAGTGGTAAAGGAATGTACTGCAGGGCACAAAACAAAGAGTCTGGGCCAGCTAGTGATTAAAAGAATCAAACTCCCTGAACAGAAACAGACTCACAGACAGAAAATAGACCTGTGGTTGCCAAGGGGGAGGAGGATGGGGGAGAAAGGCAGATGAACTGGGAGTGTGGGGTTAGTAGATGCCAACTATCACATTGAGAATGGATAAACAAGGTCCTACTGTATAGCACAGAGAAATATGTCCAGTCTCCTGGGATAAACCATAATGAAAAATAATATTTCTTAAAAAAGAATCTATATGTATGTGTATAACTGAGTCATTTTGCTGTATAGCAGAAATTAGCACAATGTTGTAAATCAAGTATACATTTTTTTTACAAAGAGAAAGGTTTTTAAAGGCAGGGTGAGGCAGGAGTCTTGTGGGGTGTGTGAATAGCTCATGGATGTTCCTCTGATTAGTTGGTGATGAGGTAATTGGGAGTCAGCATCATCAAACTTCTGGTTCCTGTTTGGGGTCCATGTGCTTATGGAGAGCATACAGTTAACTTCTTCCATCTGGTAGGGGTTCTAGTATCTGCAAAACAGCTCAAAGGGCATATATCAGAATATTATCTATATACTTGAGGGGGACCTAAAAGTCCCTTACTGTTTAATGGCTAAAGTGTTATTATTTTGTCTTGCTTGACTGTTTTCCTTTGTTTCTGCATTTCCTTTGTTTCTCATTTCTCTGATTATATTTATTCTTTGACTAAAGTCTTTCTACCAACAAAAGTCAGGGATCTATTCTAAGAAAGCCTCATAGAGTCCTGCTTGGTTACAAGAATACATATGCAACAAGACTAGATTCCTCAAAATGCCTCTAGAAACAAAACCTATTTTTGTTTTTCTTTCTTCGCAACTACTTACCTCACTCAGAAATTAATATTCTTTCTTTTCTGCTCTAAAATCTCCAATTTGACTTTCAACCACTGAATATTATCAAATGCATTGTTCCCACCTGTTGTCTAGAACTTCTCATTAGAACATCCCCAACCCACCCCCAAGAATAAAATCTAATCTCTATTTCCACATAGCCTTCATGGATGAAAGGAAGAAATAACAAGGTATACACTCATGGAATGTAATATGTTTTATGGAAATAGACTTTCCTAATTAGCTTCCCCAACTTAACAACACTTAGCTCCTAATTAGTGCCTTTAAAACCTACTCTTGGATCTTCAGTCCTTTAATTCAAGGCTGGAACAACTTTAAAATGTATAATGCTGTTCTGAGTCATTTATGCCTCAACTCCAACCTCTTCATCACACATAAAGGGTAGATAAAGTAAAACATCTAAGAATAATATAAAAATGTGCCCTGCTGAAAGAAATAAATTTAAGGCACTGGACAAAGAATTTTAAAAGAGTGAAGAAAAATATTACAGTTGTCATCACTTTGTGAAGCATTGGCTTTAGAAGCAAGAATGATTTCCAGACAACCTTTGAAGAAAGGCATTTGATTTGTAGAAGTCACTCTATAGTCCTTTGTTGACTGTTTTGCTTAATAAAGAAAATTATTTGTTCTTCATGAAGGTATCCATGACTTGGACAGTAGGAGGTGTCTTTCATGTGACACATTACAAGACACTTAAAGCAAAGGGATTCATCAATACATATATTTGCATTCTATCAACTGAATAAAATTCACGTTTTAGAAAATTTGGAACACTCAACTGAGCTCTAAGCCATCGGAATCACCTGTCAGTTATGTGTCCCAAGCAGTAAAGAACCCAGGGAATGGGAGTGAAGGATACAGGAGAGAATGATAAAGGGCCAGAGATCATTATAAGGATCTTGTCCTCCTTGTCTGAGTGGAAAACAGGATCGTTGGAAACTTAACTTTAACTCTTATTGGAATATAACTCACAGATAAGTGCCTACACTACAATTGGGTAATTCAATGAAATATCGAAAATTAACACACTTAGGCCACCAACAACCAGGAGAAGATCATTGTTTCCAACACCCACTAGCCTCAATGTCACCTCCCAATCAGTGTTCCTACTCTGGACCAGTAGCTTAGTCCTTAGCCACATGAATAAGTTGCATTTCGCTCCTGCATTGCTAAAAATGCTTGTCACAGCTTATACAGAATACTAGCAAATATTTGGTGGCAACAACTGAGATAATAGAATTTTTTTCTACTATAACTTGCATTTTAGACTAAACTCGGCTTCATCGATATGCATTTTCCTTTTTGTATATTATGTAAATTGGTTTGATAATAATTGATTTAGGATTTTTTAATTTCTCTGGTCAATATAATATGGAATTATAATTTTATTTCTTTAATATTCTTATTAGATTTTAATACCCACTTTATGTTAGACTTACAATCCCTAAAGTGTCATTATTTTTGAAAAATATTTGATAGAAATAGTTAGGGAAGCCATCTAGGCCTGAAAATTTCTTGGGAGGGGAATTTTAAATTTGAATTTTATGTATTTAATAGTTATAGGATGTTTCAGACTTTATATTTTCTTGTGTATATCATTGTTTTTAACTATGTTTTATTCTAAAAAATTATTTCCTTTCTAAAATTAGGTATTTTTATGTTATTTCCTTCCTCCCTCTTTTTTAAAAGCCAGCTTCAATTTATATTTATCAACTTTATTAACTTTTAAAATAATCAATTTTGTTATTCTTTATTCATATTTATTATTATAAATATATTTGTAATATGTAAATGTAAACATACAAATATGTACATGTATAATTACCACTGTTCTATTCTGTAGTATTGCCATTCTTCTACTTTCTTTGCGTTTAATTTGCTTTTCTGTTTCTAGCATCATAAAATGAATTTTTTTTTGACTTTTTAGAGCCACACTGGTGGCATATGGAGGTTCCCAGGGGCCTAATCGGAGCTGTTGCTACCAGCCCACACCAGGGCCACAGCAATGCAGGATCTGAGCAGCGTCTGTGATCTAACCACAGCTCATGGCAACACCAGATCCTTAACCCACTGAGTGGGGCCAGGGATCAAATCTGCAACCTCATCGTTCCTAGTGGGATTCATTTCCGCTGCGCCACAACGGGAACTCCCCCTTTTTTATAAAATGAATATTTAGATCTTCCCCTATTCCCTTAAGGCAATAAAATTTCTCTCTAAATAAATTTAGCTTATGAGTTTTCTTTTGACTAATAGTTTTTTTGAATTACAGTTTTTAATAATTTTCAGTTTTGTAAGATAGTCTAACTGTTTGTAATACATGTCTAACTACTTTAATTACTTTAATTCCACCATGGCCAAAGAATATCAAAGGTGTAACTTTAATCCTTTGAAAATCACTGAAGCATGCTACAGACTGTGTTTCCAGAGGGCATCCAGACAGATGATTATACCTTAAAGAAAGTATATTAATGAAAGTTGTGTTCTGTCAATGTTCTATCAATTACTGAAAAAATTAATATTTTCTATTCTAATTATGCAGTTGTTTATTCTCTTGGGGGTGTTAGCTTTATTCCACATATGTGTAGTACATGCATTAAGTATTTATAAGCTTGAAAATGCTTTATGTTCTTGATGGGTTAAGCTTTATATTATTATGAAATGTCTCTCTAATTTTAGCTAAAGCTCTCCCTAAAAATCTAATTTATCTGTTATAATAGACATATTAGCTTTTCCTTAAAGGTTTTTTAAAAATGATTTTTAATGCTTTTTCTGTTAAGCTGTTATGACAACATTTGTCTTTTTGTAGACTATTGGATATGTTTATATTTTATTAATACTAATAAAAGTGGGTGTAAGTCTGTAATATTACTAGTTGCTATATTTATCTATGTCCTATAGACCATTTATCTCTCTTTTTTTTTAACTTTGGTTTGGATTCCTGTTTTATCATCTCATTTTTCTTATATTATTTTATTACACATTATTTCAGTTTTATTTTAACTGTTTTATTTTAAGACTATACAAATGGAATCATCGGAGTTCCCATTGTGGCTCAGCAGTAACGAAACCGAATAGTGTCCATGAAGATTCATGTTCAATTCCTGGCCTCACTCAGTGGGTTAAGGTTCTGGCATTGCCCCAAACTGTGGACTCAGATCCCATGTTGCTGTGGCTGGTATTGCTGGTATAGCTCAAATTCGACCCTAGCCTGGGAAGTTCCACATCATATGCCACGGGTGCAGCCCTAAAAACCAAAAAAAAAAAAAAAAAAAAAAAAGTCATCAAGTTTTCAGAAATTAAATGTAAGAACCCTAATGGTATTTAACTTCACTTACCTCCCTACCCCAGACATATATGTTATGTTAGTTAAGTGTTTGAATTTGTAATATATTTTAAGATAACCTTTATTAATATTATTGCTTTATAGGCAACTTTCATTCAGATTTGCCACATATTTATCCTTTTTATAGCTTCTTTCCTCTGGTAGAACAAAAGGTTTTATTGAATCTTCTACCGATATCTTCCCTAACATTTTTGACTATAAAATGTCATCAGTTTACATTTATTTTGAATATTTTCTCTTAGTTTAAAATTTTTAACTGCTAGTTTTTTTTCTTTTATACACTTGAATACACTACTCCATTGATTTCTGGCTCCAGTTGTTTCTTTGATTGTCAGTTTCTTTTTATTTTTCAGTCTCTGGATGCTTGCATAAAAGTCTTTATGTTGTGCCTTTGCCAAAGTTTCTCATGATGTAAGTTGGTGTGGTTTATTTATTTTTTTTCTGCTTGGAATTTCAAATCCTGCTTGAATGTATTTCTTTATTAACTTTACGAAACTCTCAGCTTTAACTTGCTGATATACTCAAATCTTTCTGGAAGAAACGATTGTCACTTAGCAAATGGCCCAGGAAATTTAAAATCTGAGTTACACAAAAGTTTGTATTAAAGGATGATAGCAGCTTTATTCTTAATATCCAGAAAACTCAGAACAACCAAAGTTTCCATAAACTTGTGAAAAGATAAATGTATTCTAGTGCCTCAGTACAATGGAATGTTACTCAGTAATTAAAAAAAAAATAACAAGCTACTGATATAGCAGCAACATGAAAAAAAATAGCTCAAAAATATGAAAAATGAAACAAGCCTGATATAAAACATTATATGCTATATAAGTTCATTTATATAAAATTTTTGAAAAAAGTAAAACTACAGTGATGGAAAAAAATCAGAGCAAGAAACTGAGGTCGAGGGGTAGGATATATTGGAAAGGGAGAGGAGGAAAATTTGGGGGTAATTGATGGCAATATTTTTGTCATGATTGTGGTAGTTATACACTGTCTAAATTTTCACAAAAACATCAAATTGAATCATTTTTTCCATCAGCAACACCTTGCCACTTGCTGAAGACACATGCAAAAACTTGAATGCTGATGAAAGTAATAAAGAGCTGATGGAAGAAGATCAGCATATGAGGTATCTTAGTTTATTCGGGTTGCTATGAAAAATTGCACAGATCGGGTGGTTTATGAATAAGGTACATTTATTTCTCCCCGTTCTAGAGGCTGGGAACTCCAAGACCAGGCATCAGCAGATTCAGTATCTGGTGAGGACCTCCTTTCTGGTTCATAGACATTCATATCTGGTGAAAGGAGTGAGGGCGCTCTCTGCAACCTCTTTTATGAGGGCTCCAATCCCTTTCACGAGCATGCTATACTCATGAACTAATCACTTCACAAAGACCCACAACTCCAAAAATCATCACAGTGGGGATTAGGTTTCAACAAGTGAATTTCGAGGGCATATACCTATTCAGTCCACAGCAATGAACAAACACTAATTGCCCGACTGTATCTTGAGACAAAATACCTGGTTCTACAGGAACTTTAATTTCTAACACCTTCAACACTTCATGTCTTTATTCAAATCTAAAGTTTGCAGATAGTTCAAGGCAGGACTTTTCTGGAGTTCTGCAATTTGATGAACCTCCAATATGGTGAACAAACTACTGTACTTTATCATCCAAATTCATAAAGTATCATCCAGATTGTAACAATTTTGAGAGTGAATGGGATGCTATTAAAAATTATGCCAGAAAAACCAATAATGGGCCAAAAGGGATGCATATTTGCCCTAACTATAAGTTGTATATTTCTCTGATAACTGCTATCCGTTTCTGCTCTATCTTATTTTCTTTTTGTTTTGTTTTTAAGTTATATTGAAGTATAGTTTATGTACAATGTTGTGATAATTTCTGCTGTACAGCAGTGACTCAGTTATACATATATACACATCCATTATTTTTCAGATTATTTTCCCATTATAGATCATCACAGAATATTGGGTGGAGTTGCCTGTGCTATACAGAATTCCCTACTGGCCAATAATTCCATATATTTAGAACTAAATCACTCATTATTAATCAAAATAATTGTTTTATAAATACACACACATATGTTGATTAATCATCATAACCAACCTCATATAAACATCTTTAGGATTTTGATAAATAGAACAACACAAACAGGCTGAGAAGGACAAGTGTTATCATTTCACTTAGAGAGATAAAGGGAAATCTTTCAAAACATTTAGAAGATCCGTGGTGCACTCAAAGTAACATAACCGAACATAAAATCTAATATAACATCAGGTAAGCCCAAGATTTTCCTATATTGACTGAATGCTATGGATACTTTCTTCTTCATCTGTCATCTCTGTTACCATTCCTTAAATATATGTTTCTTACCAGTTGTCGTTTCAAAACTTTAGGTAGAGGCCATGAACCTCACATTCTAATGTTCCTCTGACCATAGGGTCAAATCTAGTTATACTTCCAGTTAGTTTTTTTATCATAGGTTGTATTATAGTTCTTAATCTTGTGACCTTTTATTTTAGATAGTTCTATGCTGATCCCCAAAAAGAGAAGCCTTCAGTTCTTCTATGAGTGTCATCCTTTAGTGTGGACATGCAGGTAATTCACAGAAAAAACACACACACTGAGTCGTGACCTAAGATAAACTATGAATAGTTACTGAGTGTGGCAGAGGTGCAGTCTGATGAGTTTGATAAACAGCAGTAATTAGCACAAATGAGAGTGTGACTCTAAAGGCATTAGGAATGGGATTATGGCCAAATGCAGTGAAATCTAATAATGTGCACCTATTGGACTCAAATAATAAGTTATTTCCCACAAAGCCAATTAGTACTCAATGCAAATGAGAAAAAAAATTAATTCCCATAGGAAAATGACTTAAATTAAACAAACATCTGTTAACCAAAACTATAGATATTTAGCAGATTAAATATCAGATACGTATGTTTCTTTGCCTATCTTTTAATCTATCAGTGATGGGATCTATACACAGTGTTACCAAAAATAGTTATGATCTAGATTACATACTTCATTTTATGTATGAATGCATTAATTCCCATGGAGTTATAGCTGGTTATCCAAAGTTGAATGTTATTTACTGGTAGAATCAAGGTAAGGCCATAACTTCTTTAAAATGCTGCACCAGTTGCTTAAATATTTACATACTATTTTGGGCTATATTAGAAAATAGTGCCCTATCATACAGGGCCTTGTTACCTGAACATCATCATCACAACATTATACACTGTCTTCGTCATTGTAGAGTGGAAGCCAGCAACTACATTTCCCAGAATTCCCTTCTTCATACAGTACTTTTTTGAATTTGCAAATGAGGAGAACTCAGGAGAGCTTTGGTAAATGGAAAGGAGGAAGACCACTCTTCTCAAGAAATGGTTGCCGTCAGACACATTGGCAACCTTGAGAAGGATGCAAAAGATTTACAAAGGCCTACGAGAACTTCAGAATTTTCACTAAACTTCTGTAGACTGAAACACATGGTAAGAGCTTTTGCAGATATCCTTGATAATTGTGAAGGCTTCTCACTGATAGTTTGAAATCAAGCTACTTAGATATCTCAGCCAACTTTCATAAATTATTTATTTAGGCTACAGGTATAGCTTCTACCTGAGGCATGATTTGCTTGTGGTAGAGGACAGACTTCAAAGCTCCAGTGCAAGCCTTTGCTGGAAACTGGTATCTTCACTTCTACTCACATTCCACTGATAAAAACTATCACTTGGCCTTATATAAAGAAACAGAAAATATACTCATCTCGGTCATGAGAGGAGGGGAAATTGAATATTTGTCAAGGAGTCATGTAGTCTACCACATATTGCTAACAGGAAACTTTGCAAAATATTACGTTATGTAAACCAAAGTGTTTCAAAATTTTTGAATTGATAAATGGATAATCCACCTCAGATTATAAATGACTTTTTTTTTTTTTGTCTTTTTTTTTTTTTTTTTTTTTTTTTTGCTATTTCTTTGGGCCGCTCCCACGGCATATGGAGGTTCCCAGGCTAGGGGTCCAATCGGAGCTGTAGCCACTGGCCTACGCCAGAGCCACAGCAACGCGGGATCCGAGCCGCGTCTGCAACCTACACCACAGCTCACGGCAACGCCGGATCGTGAACCCACTGAGCAAGGGCAGGGACCGAACCCACAACCTCATGGTTCCTAGTCGGATTCGTTAACCACTGCGCCACGACGGGAACTCCTTTTTTTTTTTTTTTTTTTTAGATTATAAATGACTTGAGCCTGGAATTAGATTCCAGACTCACATGTGGCTACCTGCAGATATGCTATTAAACCTTTATCAGAAAAAAAGGAAAAATGTGTGTGAGTATATATATATATATATATATATATATGTATATATGTATATGGGTATATATATCTCGAGATATATATATATCTATGCAGTAGGTATAGAAAAACACTTAGAACAATAACTGGTTTAATCTGTGTACTTCATAAACGCTTATTTCTGTCCTGCTCTAAGATAATTAATAGCTAAGCAATTGCTCTCACTTAACTTATTTATTATTTTCCTGAAATAAATAAAAATATGTCTGGGAACAAAAATCCAAAAACAAATAATGTAAAGAAGGAAAAAACTCACAGAACTATAATTGCACCTTCTGGACATAGTCTTACCATTTTTTTTCTTGAAGAGCCTCTCCTCATTTCTCTTCATAAATGTCAAATAATGGCTTCATAAACAGAAGTGGTATCATACTATTAAATTGATTTATAATTGCTTATTTATCTCAACATATGTCATGGATGTATTTTCATATTAATGTGTATATATAAAAGATCAATCTATTAAATCCCTTTACTATATAGCATAATATCACATACATGTATACTTATTTTAATTAGCCAGTGTGGTATTTATGGTGGTTAATTAGTTCATGTTTTTTAACGTCTATATTACTGTGATAAAGAGTCTACATGTGAAAAACAGTCTTCTTGGTACATTTTCATGGACTCTGTCATTTATGTATTATATTCTAAGGATAAATTGTTGTGGGAAAGAATTGCTTATTCAAAGAATACACACACTTTAACTTTTAGCAGGATTATTATTTTATCTTCAAAATTGTTATATCAACCTTTCGATATATAAATAGTATGTGAAAATGTGTTTCTCAACATGCTGCTCTAGCTTGAAATTGATTAAACTCATTTTTCTCGGTTACATAGATAGGCAGTGTAATTTCTTGTTTTTGATTTCTAGTGAGGTAAACTTCTTTTCAAATGTTTACATACAGCTTATAGTTCTTCTTTTGAAAAATTTCCCCTTAACCGAAGGACTAATATTTTTGATTTGTAAGAGCACCTCATATAATAATATAATCCTATATACAAATGTAGACCATTATATGTGTCACTAGTATTTTCTTAGTTTGGCATTTGTTTTTAAAATCTTCCTAATAATTTTTTCATATGTATATGTATATATATGAAAAAATTAATATATATAAATATTGATAAAAATTAATAAAAATAATAAAAATTGGTATATATATTAATACTGACAGTGGTTCTTATGGATGATGACTCACATTGCACATACTCAAACAACTTAGTGACTAAAATAGTCCAATCCTTTGCCCTCTTGAAGCCTCTATTTCTTGATAGGAAAGATAGATAAAGACACAAAGCAGTGAAAGGACAAGAGTCCTGGGGAAGGCTGGAAATTCCTTATTATATACAAAGGTCAAGGGAGAGTCTATACTCATTATGTAGCATTTGAAGAGATGCTTGAAGGCAGTGAGGAAATAAATCATTTGGATAAATGTACAAAGAGTGATCCATGAAGAGGGGAGAACAAGTTCAAAAACCTTGTGTCTGGTGTATGTTTGCCTAGTTCCAGTAATTGCAAGACCATAGTTTGGCCAGAGTGAATATTAGGAGGAGACTGGTAGGAGGAGGAAACCAGAACAGTAGTATAGAGTCAGATTATATGGGACTTTATAAAGAATTTGGCTTTTACTCTGAAAAAAGTGGAGGCTGTGTGAGGATTCTGAAGAGTAGAAGGACCTAAACTGACTTACGTTCCAAGAGGGCAGTATAAATAACAGGTATGCGAAATATATAATTAAGGGACCAAGTGAAAGCAGGGAGACCAAGAAAGAGGTTATTAGGATCATCTAGTTGATAGATGATTGTGATGTGGAAGGAATGAATGAGGAGATGGTAAAGCATGGCCAGATTCTGGAGGTATTTTTGCTAACAGCATCTGCTGAAGTATTGTATGTGGGTGTGTAAGACAGAGAAATAGAAAATGATCCTAGTGATCTGCATCTGAACACCTAAAGAAAAATTGTACGTCAAAGATTATGTTCTTGTTCATTTCTAATTCAAATCCATTAATTTCTATATTTTTATTTATATATAAGTTGAGAAAAATTTCTATATCTCTATTTGTGGCATATATACAGACAGTTTATTCCTTTTAATGGAGATGTCATAATAATTTATATACCAATTTTATCCAAAAGTCTTGATTTCAAATGTATTTTACTTGTACACAAATATCTGAATACTCCCTAATTAGCTCTAATAAAAGTTCAAATGCCTTTGGGCTATTTCATGAAAGATAATCATGTTCTTTAAAATAATAATTTTCATCACTTTTTCTTGTTGCAATGAATTTATTTGTACTTCTAAAACTCTGTAATATACAGAGGCAAAGGGACAAAATTTCAAATTTCAAATCTTTAAGCTAGTTGAGGTTATCTTAAATAATATGAGTTCCTAATATCAACATATCTTAAGCTACAGTTCTTAACTACTTTATCCATTTAACATTTGTTTCAATCTTATAAGATTCATATGATTATCTCTATTTCAGAAATTAAGAATTTGGATCTCAGACCAAGAGTCTAACAATGATAACGTAAATCTATAGAGAATCATGTAAAATAATGTAGGATCAAGTTCTCTGTGTTCAGAATGTAATTGACATAGGTAATCACAGGAAAGGTAGATTATTTTAACCTAGATTAATTCGGCAAAGTAATTAGGGAGTGATTGTGATATTTTTCAGAGGAAGAGTTTAGATGGAATCGTAATGTAGTAATAATACTATTAATTTTAGCATCAGTTCTAGTTTTCTTTCCTGGTTCTGCTAGTTTTGGAGTGTTGGACTTTTTAGCAATCATTAAAGCAAATAAAATGCTTGTCTCATAGTGATGTTAATTATTAATAAACACGAAAAGAACTAATAGAAGTAATGTTTACCAAAAATTATTGTAAAGTGAAAAAAACACGTTGAAGGATAAAAAAGATATAAATTAAGACTCAGAAGAAGAGCTAAGTTTCTCCTGTGGAGACCAGCATGGAGATGTAACCTTAATGGAGAACAGAATATATGGGCAGCCATTCTCTAATTTGCACAAGGAACGTTTTCAACACCAGCCATTTATAGAAATGGGTCAGTCTCATTAAATGAGAACATGCACAAGACAACTGTAATTCAAGATGATTTCATTCTGGGGACTGAAGCCACAGGAGCGAACTAATTGGGTTGACTAGTTCCAAAAGACCCAGTAATGCAGATGTGCCTTTTGTAAGTAGATATGTAGACATTTTCTTTTTTTTTTTTCTTTTTTAGAAATGATTTTATTTTTTCCATTATAGCTGGTTTACAGTGTTCTTGTGCAGTAAGTGTACAGCAATGTGACCCAGTCACACACAGTTATATGTACATACATTCTCCAAATTCTTTTATTGCTCCCAAACTTATCTATTAGCCTTTTTCATGTATCTACTTTCAGATATTTATGCCTTACATAGTTTTTGGATCTGAGGTCAATTGCTTAGTGTTAGTGGGATTTGGGGAAGGAGCATCTACATTTTAAGAACCACTTAAACATTTGTCATATGGACCATGATTGTTAGTATATTAGTAAGGATTTACCAAGTGCTCACTGCAAGGTCCTATGTCTATCACTAAGGTTACAATAGAAGTGCTCTCTGTTCACCCACCAACTTATTAAGTTATCTGTGATGGGTCAAGTATGGTGCCAGAAGCTTGGGACAGGCTCCCTTTTATAAGGAACTGATAGACTCTCTAAAAAGGAGCAAATAGCTCTTCAAGTTATTGGGAGGCTTACATGAAATAATAGGTTTCTTTCTTTCTTTCTTTCTTTTCTTTCTTTTTTTTTTTTTTGTCTTTTTGTCCTTTTTTAGGGCCATACCCACAGCATACGGAAGTTCCCAGTCTAAGAGTCTAATCGGAGCTGTAGCCACCGGCCTACACCACAGCCACAGCAATGTCAGATCCGAGCCATGTCTGTGACCTACACCTCAGGTCAGGGCAACACCGGATCCTTAGCCCACTGAGCGAGGCCAGGCATCGAACCCGAAACTTCATGGTTCCTGGTTGGATTCATTTCCACACCGCCACGATGGGAACTCCAGTCTTTTTGTCTTTTTAGGGCTGCACCCACTCACGTGGGGGTTCCCAGGCCAGGGGCCTGATTGGAGCTATAGCTGCCAGCCTACACCTGAGCCACTGCAATGCGGGATACAAGCCGCATCTTCCACCCACATCACAGCTCACAGCAACACCAGATCCTTAACCCACTGAGATGTGTAGACACTTTCTATAGGATCAAGGTGAGAAAATATTTTTAAGACCAATGAAGGGAAGAATTATGAGATTCCATGGTCAGTTCAAGGACTAAAAGTAGTTTAGTTTTTCAGGGATAGTGGTTTGGGGCACAAAAGCAGTGTGAAAGAGGTGATGCAAAAAAGACCCCTAATTTTGAATGGCACTACATGCCACATTTGGGTCATGTCCAAGGAGTTTGTTTTAAGAGATGTGGGTTTTTTATGACGATATGGACTGAAATTCTCAGGATAAATTTTTAAAGGGACTTCAAAATTCTTGGACAATAAGATCCTGAAATAGTGCAAGAAAAAATGGAGACAAGATGGTTTTGAGAGGTATTTAGAAACTCAAATATATGTTGACAAAAATCCAATTAACAATCCAATTAAGAAAAAGGGGAATTTTATTCAAAGCAAACTCAGGCCTGTAACCTGGGAAACAGACTCTCAGAAATCTCTGAAAACTGTTAGAAGTCAAAGGCACCTGAAGTTAGAAGTCATGTACATTTTTGAGACAAAGGATCATACAACAAAATGTTATACAGATACTGTACACAAAGTTCACCAAGGATATAGGGTCCATGTAAGCGAATACAAAGCAGGCAGCAAGTCACCATGACCTCTAAGGAGGTGGGAAAAAAACACGATCCTTTTAAGAAGTTACATCACTAACATCAGAATAAAGGAAAAATACTGATCTTTGTGGGCTCTTCCATCTTTGAGGAGGTCTGGCTAACATGTAACACAGATGCACACTGTACAGTATGGAAGGAGAGAGGAGGCTCAAACAAACACAGAAAGAGAATTTTACGTTTAATTTTTTTTTGCCCGGTGTCAAAATAGACATTTTATTTCGTCATATGCATTACTTGGTGGCTTAATTAGTCCTGGGAATGGGATTTAAGAAAAAAGCCCAGATCTCTAGATAGTTGCTAGCTTTTTTGCTTTTTTTTTTTTTTTTTTGACTGCACAGTGGCATATGGACATTTCTGGGCTGCAGTTTGTGACAATGCTGGATCCTTCACCCACTGAGTGAGGACAGGGATCTAACCCGCATCCTTAGGGGCACTATGTTGGGTTTTAATGCCCTGAGCCACAATGGAAACACCACTATTAGCATTCTTAATCAAGTTTGAGAAAATAAGAGGAAAAGCACTTTATGGCAGGGATACATGAGCTGAGCTTATAAAATGCTAATTTTGTGGTTTCTGCTGGAAGGGTTGTCCTATTTCTTAAGAAGCAATGGTATAGGAAGTATAGGTTTACATGCTTTGGAAGTCAGGTAGGGAGTTCTTTTTTGATTGAATAGAAACGAAAGGGGTGAATAAGTGTCATTGGGAACATCATATGGTGATAGATAATTTTTAGGAAAGTGAAATTGGCATACTTTGTATTATGATTCTTCTAGGAGAGACTGATCGTAGGTGGAATGATGTTTATTAATGTGCTTAAAACATTTTTTAAAAATTAGTGTGTTTAAAGCTTGAGAGACCAACTATAAGAGAAACTGGAAATTCAAAGGATATAAATGGAAGCAAATAAACCAATGCTGACGGTGTTTGCAGATTTCAACAAAAAAACTATCAATTAAAAGTATACCTGGATGCATGGCAAATGGATTGTGCAAATGATCAATACCTTATATGTATAAGAAGAAAGATCTGACTTTAAGCTACTGTTTATTTATTTTTTCTTCTTTTTGCTTTTTAGAGCCATACCTGCAGCATATGGAAGTTCCCAGGCAAGGGGTTGAATTGGAGCCACAGCTGCTGGCCTACACCACAGCCACAGCAACGCAAGTTCCAAGCTACTTTGTCAGGGACCTACACCACAGCTCAGGGCAATGCTGAATACTTAACCCACTGAATGAGGTCTGGGATCGAACTTGAGTCCTCATGGATTCTAGCTGGACTGTTTCCACTGCACCACAATGGGAACTCCTGCTTTAATTTTATTACTTGTTTTATAATAGTTTCTGCCATTTACTAGCTCTAGAAGGACACTCTCATAGTTTCGAGGGTACCCTTTACTTTCAGAAAGTTTAAGTAACTTGCCAAGACCTCTCAGAGAAGAAATAAAAGAGCTGGCATATCAACCTCAAATCTGTTTGTTTCCAAAGCCCATCCTGCTTATTCTCCACCAGGTGAGTATCAAACTAAATGTAAGAATTAAGGTAGAATAAGGAAAAAGAAATGTGAGCAAGAAAGCAAAGAGAATGAAGTAAAGACGATAGTGGAACAGGGGGTTAAATGCCAAACTTTAATTTTTGTTCTCCAATCACCAGATAAATATTAATAGCAGTAGGAAGAGTCCATTAATTTAACTATATGTGTGTGTATGTGTGTGTGTGTTCTACATTCATATAACAAACATAAATATATAATGTGTTAAACACACAGAGCATATGCATAGATACACACACAAACAGATTCTCCTTCTCTGTTTTGTTTGTTCAGTAATGCTTTGACTCCAGAGTAATTCTGAGAGATGTCAGTCTCTAAAATATTTCTATTTCTTTTAGTGGCTATTTCAAATTAATTCTGAAGGATAAAAAGAGACAGAAGGATAAATTGGCCTCTGAGATCATTATAATTTCAAAACAAGTTTTCCCATCTGTATGGATGTAATTATTGGCCAGAAATATATTTTGCCATATTTATATCTCAAAATTTCAGAGGATTTGTTAATATTATTTCTAGCAGGGTCTTCCAAAGCCTATCACCTACATTCTTAATCTTTAGCAGACAGTATGTTAATTTGGCAAGGATTTGTAATTCTCTCGTTGGAGGTGGGAGTCTAAAGTATGAGACTGAAGATAATAAGAAACTGAAAAGTATGCATTTAATACAGTTACATCCAGCACCAACTCTCTGACAAACCCTGAGAAAAGATCTAAATATGCAAATGTGTTTGAGACCCCCAGTGACTACCATCAATGAAAATAATAAATATATGATCAGTCATGAGACTAGAACAGATTTTTATTTGAGCCAAACTGAGAACTAGCCTAGATGCCAGCTTCCAAAATTACTCTGAGAAGCTGCTTTGGAGATGCATGTTTTCTGGCACAGTTTTATATCTTGTCAGAAAAAAGAGCATTAAACAAATCACAGATATACTTCTTCAAAGTAAACAGACAAACAATCAGAACACACACAGATCAGCAAATACACAGTGAGTTAGTATGGCCTTGGCACCTGGAAAGGGAGTCTTATTAACAAAGGAGTACTAGCATCTGTGTCCCAAGAAGCTCCCTTAAATAAATTTAATCTTTACTTTTTATATGGACTTTCTTTACTTCTGATCAATGTGTCCGTTTCTCTAATAATTAAAGCAGATGTACAATGTATGTTTGATAGGCCACAAATAGGCTATTTTAGATAGCATCAAATTCAAGTTAGCTCATGCATAAACCAGAATGACTTCCTTGCATATCAAAATGTGAACATTTATTTTATTAGTACACTAAAGAACTTTACTACTGGAGTTCCTGCTGTGGTGCAGTGGGTTAAGAATCCAACTGCAGCAGCTCCAGTCACTGTGGAGGCACGGGTTTGATCCCTGGCCTAGCAGAGTGGGTTAAGGATCCAGTGTTAATTTACCTGTGGCATAGGTCACAACTGTTGGCTGCTCAGATTCAGTTCCTGGTCTGGGATCTTTCTTATTTCATATGCCACTGGTGAAGCCACTAAAAAAATAAAATGCTGTTAAGCAGAGGAGAGAATAAGTAAACCGATAATCACTGAAAATCATGACTGACAAAAACACACATAAGGTTTCATATGATCAAGGACCAGGTCACTAAACCTATTGATGTATTGATGAGGGATGGAGAAGACTTCCTAGAGAAAATAAAATTTGACCTGAGTATTGAAGCAACTAGGTGGGCCGTTGGTTAACAAATCTTGTGAAGTTAGCTGCTATCATCAGTAAAAAAACAATGAAAGATTATTCCTAAAGATATCCTGTAGAAATAAAATTATTAAAAAGTCATCATTTGAGTTACCAAAAAAAAAAAAAAAAAGAGAGAGCGAGCCAGGGACAAGAAGTAACATGGGCTATGGCTCTCTGACACTGTAAAGAAAATGCCGTCCCTAGGAAGTGAAAAGAACCGGAGGGTATTTTTTTCCCAATGTGCTTCCTAAGGTCTCCATAAAAAGAACTCTGAACTGAATTTGGCCTCTCAACTTAACATCTCTACAAAGAAAAATAATGCACTGACCACTTCTCAGTCAGCTTGGCAGCTCAGAGTTTTCCAGCTTGCTTTCCGTTACAAATCAATCGGTGTCTAAGTTTGTGGATTATCAGCCAAGTTTACTCTGATCTTACTTCCTAGCAGATACCCTCAGAACTAAGAGCCTAAAACAGAAGAGATTCAGGGGCCAAAAGAGTTTGTTCAGAAAATAAATGTGCATGACTTGTGACATTTCCTGATTTTTAATCTCAAAAGTACGTTCAAATTTAAAAACACTCGGGGTTAAATATTACAGCTAAATTTTCAGTTGATTATCAATAGCACGCAACAATCTCTATAAGCATCCACTGTGAGAATTGTTCTACTTTATCCTCAAAATCATGTCCATCCAGTTAACAGCAAATAGGAAAAGAAATGAATATATCCCCATAACACAAAGAGAAGAAATCTACTAAGTGGATAATTTTGCAGCAAAAAATTGTATATCTCAGGAAACAAGCAAAACAGGCAGCCTATCAACATGCTGATCAGCCTGTTTACTTTTTGTTTTGTTTAGTTTAGTTTTTAATTTCCCTTAGTGGCCATTGTCTCCCTTACACACACATAGACACACACACAGACACACTTCTCCCTCATACCCAAATTGTGATTCTGCATTTCAAACTGATGAAACAAAAATGTATCCTAATTATATGTTAACCTTAGAAGTGTTATGAAAAACAAACAAACAAACAAACAGTAAAAGCAATTCTCATCACTTCCCCCAATTCATAATGTATTGTTCCCTGTGGCTTACAATTAGATATCCTGAATTTCTATAGTCCCACAGATATAGTTTACTCTGACTTAGATGTCTAGGTCTTCTTATGCAAGTTTCATTCTGTCTATGAAGTTCATAGAGTAGTAATTTGTCAGCTTAAACTTGAGGAAGAATGAGGAGACTCATGAAAATAAGAGAACATTTTAATGACCTTGAGTAATGTGTCATGGGATGGACTCTGTATTGGGGAGAAGTAACCTGAGTCTGCATTAACTTCAACCAAAGCAGGAATTTCTCTAAGCTCAATTGGTTGTTCAATGAGCCTAAAGTTATCTGGTGACATTATTTCTCCTTTTGCTCCACAGAATTGAATTATGGCAAATGTCAGGAGATTTCTGTTTTAACCAAGACAAGGTACAAGACATTCATTGTTAATCGAATGAACACAGAAGTCAGTACAATTGGGAGAAAATCATGTTTTATGTCATGGAAAATTAGTATCTGATAATTATGCTCAAACATCAGTCTCTATTTGTGTCAGATGAAGGAGTAAATGTATTATTTTTCAATTTGGTGGCATTGTCCTCCTTTGTTTTCCAAAGAGGAGATACACAAGTTATGTTCAACAGATGTAATTAGCCGCAAAGAAGATATACCCCAAATTAAACCTCATTTCTGAAAGACCTTTAAAAAATTGGATTCAGGTAAGAATGCATCCGAATAGAAAAATAAATAGAAAAACAAAAAAGCACTGAACTTCAAAATAAATAGTGAACTAATTCAAAAAATTTTTAAAGTTATTATGATACACTTTATTATCAACCGATGATTGTATATGTACAAATGATATGTTTTTAAGTAATTAAAGTGTAAAGAAGGTGCATTCCACTAGAATGAATAAGTCTAATTATAATGATAGTCTACATATTTTACAGTTTTATTTGTGTACCAAGAGTATCCAACTGTGCGTCCAATCTCTGCACTCCAAGAAACGATGTCGGTCTCTGCTGCCTGGTGTCTTATTTCTAAAGGATATTTTTTTTGGATATCATAATTTTCAAAGCATTTTCTCTTTTAAAATCTACCCAGTTAAAATCAATGTCCATGTAAAATCTTGAGTCTCCCCCAACACCCCTTGTAATCATTGCCCCAATTAGAAACTTCTTATGATTCTCCTTTTGGATTATGTGGAAGACAGTTACCTTCTTTCCAGGTCCATCTTGCATGTGATAGTGCTAGAGCTGTCTTATGCTTGGGAGGAGAAAGGGGGAAATGATGTCTATTTCACTGACTCATGAATCCTCTTTCTTGTTGCCTCATGTTGGTTTTCTGTCAAATGTCAGTGGACTACTGATGCCTTTTATGTTTCTCAACACAGATTATTTTTGTGTGGGGTATGTGCGAGATACTTGGATTTTCTTTGGGATTTCTCCCTAGTGCACAGTGCCCTAAGTAGAGAATTTTCTCCAACAACATCTCTTATACAGGACTAGCAAGTGATCTAGGACAGCTATGTTTCAGAGTCTAGCTGACCCACTAGATAGAACTCAGCACAGCTCTGCCAACTGGCAAGAAGGCAGGCTGCTTGACCATAATGGTTTTGTTCTTTTTCTTTATTCAATACTGGTAGGTGCAAATCTGATCCACACAGCAGCTGCTTATGTCTAATAGGACATGTCTAATAGGAGAGTGAGATGTTAATCTTTATAATTGATTCCCTTAGGACATCTCTCTCTTGGCTTTTTTTTTTTTTTTTTTTTTTTTTTTTTTTTTTTTTTGGTCTTTTTAGGGCTGCACTCTTGGCATATAGAAGTTTCCAGGCTAGGGGTTGAATCGGAGCTGCAGACACCAGCCTACGCCACAGCCACAGCAACGCAGGTTCCAAGTGCATCTGCCACCTACCTACACTGCAGCTCAGAGCAACACTGGGTCCTTAACCCACTGAGTGGGGCCAGGGACCAAATCTGCATCCTCATGGATACTAGTTAAGATTCCTTTCCACTGAACCAGGACAGGAACTCCACTCTTGACTCTTTAATATCCAATGTTTTGCTACAACCTGGGAGGACTCTTATACCTACAAAGTCACCAGGATCACATACTTTAATGAGTTATACCACAGTGAAAGCATGGTAATACACACACACATAAGGGTATATGTATAAGATAAAAAACAATATCTCTAAAAGGGATGAATAATGATAGTAATGAATAAATTGGGAAGACAGAAACTCATAGGAAAAGGAATCAGTTTTAGTCTTGGGGAAAAAAAAAAGAAATTTTAGAGTGAGCTCTGTGCGAGCTCTAGTTTGAAGTAATAAACTCTCAGCAGACAGGAGTCTGCACACTTGTTCTGTAAATGACCAGAGATGAGACACTTTAGACTTGGTGGGCCACAGATTATCTCCATCACATAGTATTTTTGGTTTCCTTTTTTACGACCCTTTCAAAATATAAACAAAAAAATCTTAATTTTAAGACCCTAAAAAATAGGCCGTAGACTAAATTTGACATGTGAACTGGCCATTGTTTGCAGCTCTTTTACCAGAAAAAGTGTAAAAAGTTAACAGTGGATGCTGAGCTTATGTAAAAATAAGAAACAATGTTTTGTTCTTATGAATGTGGATCAGACAACTACATTGAGATGTGGTGGAAACTATAGGGACAAATTCATTCTTCAGTGAGATAGAAAGCACATTGTCTAGAGCACACCTTTCCACATTCTATGGGAGCTATGGTAAACATTTGAAGTTGTGAATATGCATACATATTTTGTCTGATAGAAAGACAACACTGGTCTCCCCTCCATATATATATATACATATATGTCAATATTCCTACTCAATAAATGTGGCTGTTTTTTGCCTTTTCCCTTGAGCTGTCTAAAATATGACATTACTCTTCCATTTGCTTAAGTCTATGAAGTATAAATTCACTGTCTGAACTTGCCCTGTGAATTAAATAAAGATCATTCCAACAATAAAATCTTAATATGTGAACTGATAGAATACCCAGTCTCTTGGTGTCAAAGACTTGGATTGATCTGAAACAAAATTCTGAGATTACCAAAAAAAATGTTGTGGCATAATGGCTGGGTTAGAACTTAGCTTTATAATTTTATTCATTTATTTATTTTTTATTTTCAGGGCATCTATAGCACATGGAAGTTCCCAGGAGAGGGGGTGAATCAGAGCTGCAGGTGCCAGCCTATGCCACAGCCATAGCAATAGAGGATCTGAGCCAAATCTACGACTTACACCACAGCTTGTGGCAATGCCAGATCCTTAAAGCACTGAGCAAGGCCAGGTATCAAACCTGTATCCTTGTGGATACTTGTCATATTCTTAACCCACTGAACTACAACAGGAACTTCCAAAAAAGAATTCTAATGCTCTATTTCAGTGAAAGAAATTCCAAGTGAACACTTGTGGTTGACAGCAATAAGGACAATGAAAGGCCTTGCATAGGAATGAATTTCGTGCCCTCCCTAAGTGGTTTCTCTTGGCTGATGTACAACTTTTTGAATTAATGTTTCTGTCTTTGGCTAAATACCCAAAAATGAAATAGTTGGAGGAAAAGGTAGTTCTAAATGTCCACTGATGGATGGATAAAGGTATAGTGTATATACAATGAAATACCACTCAGGCATTAAAAACAATGAAATCCTATTATTTGCAACAACAGTGTTGTATCATGAAGATATTATGCTAAGTGAACCAAGTTAGAGACAAATGCCATATAATTTCACTCATATATAGAGTTTAAAAAACAGAAAACAAACCTGAAACCAAATAAATGAAAAAAAAAACAAAAACAAAAAACAAAAACCAACAAACCAAAGTAAACACATTGATAACAGAGAAAAGAATAGTCATTAGCAGATTAGCAGGGTGGGCAAGGGGGTGGAGAGATGCCAAAATAGGTGAAGAGGATCAACTCTATGGTGATGGATGGAAAGTAAACCTTTGGTGGTCAGCACACTGTAGTATGCACAAATATCAAAGTATGATATTGTATATGTAAAACACATAATGTTATAAACCAATAAAAGTAAAATTAAAAAATTTTAGAACATACTACTTCATTATTTAATGTTGACTAATGTCATTTATTAAAGGAAAGCGTCACTATCTTTTTAGGGTTTTGTTTTTGTTCGTTTGTTTGTTTTGGTTGCACTTGCAGCCTATGTAAGTTTCTAGGCCAGGGAGCTAATCCAAGCCCCAGCTGCAGCCTAAGCCATAGCAACAGCAACACCAGATCCTTAAACCACTGCACTACAGTGGAAACTCCCTCAGTTTTTAAAAGGTTTTGGATTTTTTTGCAGTAAATGCAACTAATTTAAATTTTGGATGTTTCTATAAGATTGTACAATTTTATATGTTAGTAAATTTTTGATATATGCTGACTTTTTTATTGTATCATTTCCTAGCTCACCTTAATTTAGTTGTTCTTAGTGCTAAATACTTTCTTCCTTTGACTATTTTTAAAAATCCCTTTCATGGTTGAACCGTTGAAATCTGAGGAAAGTATGGACAAATACAAATTAAAAACAAGAATCTGAAAAGGAATGGATATATGTATATGTATAACTGATTTACTTTGCTGTGTAATCTGAAACTCACACAACATTTTAGGTCAACTATACTCCAATAAAAAAATTAAAAACAAAGAAACAAGCAAACAAACAAAAACAAGAGACAATATTCTGCATTGAAAATAAGGGAAGGGATTTCTTTCCCTCTTTTTTTCTGAGTTCATTTATCTTAGAAGACCTGTAATTATAAGTACTTCTCCCTTTCTTTGAAATGCATATAAGTCCTTTTGAAGCCTAGATAGACATTTTGTCAGTTTTTTAACCTGAGACTATTTTTCCCAAGGACCTGGGAGCCATCTCTTTGAAATGTAAACATCAAGGGAGGTGTCATCCCTATCTCCAGGTTTCTGCAGCAGGTTAGGGCCCCAACTTCACCAGGCTCCTTGCCTCAATCCATAAAACTACCTCTGGTTATAAAGATGTGAAAAGTTTGTTTTTTCTTTAGGTGAATCCAGCTAGCTAACACAGATAGTCACCCCAGTTACCAAGCAAATCTAGGCTATGTGACAAATGTGCTGTGGGGTCCTCTTTGAAGAGGACCAGTTTTTATTTATCTTGAGAATGTCAGCTCTGCCTGTATAATTCTACTTGACTCTACACGTTCTTCAATAATAAATATTTTATTTTTCTACTGCCTTTGTGGGAAGATTTCTGGGTTCAAGGAGATTTTAATTAGTGAGCAATTTTATAAGCTATTTAATTCTTTGATGATTATGATACAATCTCTTTTCCATTATAGTTTTTGGTTTAGTAATTACTTATTAATTATCACTAATAACAATTCCTTGACTTCTGAATGCTTATCTAGTACCATCCCTTATTGATGAGTTATCTCCTTACCTTTCCTACCAATATTGTTACATTACTTCTTTAGTAATACTAATCTTAGTTATGATAATTTGTGTGCTATCAGCGTGACTGCAAAAAATCCCATTAATGCCTACATAAAATTGTATTTTATTAAAAAGGCATTATAGAAATATTTAAAATAACACAGAAAGGTGGATCATTTCAGAATCATATGGAATTTTTAATAATCCATTAGTCATTATTTACTGTTATTTGGCTTGCTTATTTTGGATATATTTGAGAAATTTTTCCTGTTAATTTATGGAGAACATAAATGGGATAAAGCATACAATTTTTGCATCAGAACTTGCATCCTCAAATCTCTGTGGGGACTTCCTCACTGAAGTCAGATATCCTGATAGCACATACTATATTTGAATCATAGTGGTGACCCCAAGTTTTGACTATGGAAGTTGTTGATTTAGAGAAAATTTTCAGCCAATAATTGTTTAATGTGCAGTGAAGACAGCTTCCCTCATGCTAGGATTAAAACTTCTAATTTATACAAGCAATAAGAAAGAGTTGTCAGATAACTATGAATAAACTTATTCTAACAAAGATATTCAATAAAGATTTATAGCTTTAACGCACAGTGAATAGTGAAAGTATTGCCACTGGCATTTTTTGAAAAAGCATACAAAAACATAGAAAAAATGTTGACATGGTTTGGTGGGGATATTATAGATGAAATTTAAATACAAGCAGCTAGGTATTTTATTCACATATTTTTCAAAATTCTGTCTGAACATGTAATTTGATGTTTGTCATCACTGAATGTATATCGCTTTACTATTGCTAAGATTTGTTTTATTCCAATACTCAATGCTAAATGCATATGTTCAGTCTTCATAGTTTTTTTCCTATGGCATATGGCAGTCTACATAAAGTATTATGTTTTTATACATTCAGCATTGCATTTTCATGAAGCCTATCCCTAATTTTGAGGGTAGTGAGTAACTTTTGGGATTACACCTAAAATCAAAGTTCCATATTAGAACAATGATCTGAATGTTAAAGACAATAAATTATTAAGTGGGCAGCTCATTAAAGTTAATAAATTTAATTTGTGTATTCAAATTTCACCAGATCTGCTAAGCAATCTAATACTATACCTGCTTAATCATTCCAATATATGGTATATGGTATAAAATATGATTTAAGATCAGTTCAATCAATGACCATGTGTTCTTCTGCTAAGAGTGTGCTTAATTCAGGATTTTGGAGAGGATTCTAACTTCTGAAAACAAAATAAAAGAAGAAATTTATATAGTTGTAGAATCATAATATACATGTCAAGTCCAGATCTTGTCACTTCAAACAGCATGAACTGTGATAACATGATTAACCTCTCTGAACCTTATTTCCCTTCAATAGATGATATCAATAATAACATTTACCAAATAGCATTTTAGCAGTTTGTGAGAATCAAATGTGATCATTAAATAATTCTACATATGTAAAAGTTTTATTAAGATGATATTTTAAGTTTACTTCCCTTTTTATATAATTGAATCTATTCCTTATTATAGAATGAAAGAATCAATTATTTAACAACTGCGTTTTTATTTCCTCTGATCCATTTCACAAGATAGAAATGCTAAGGGATGTCTCTAAGGTCCTAAACAGCCAACCCAGGGTTTGCTAAGAAATAAATTATTTATTCTCCCAAAGGGCACACTCTAGTTGAGATAATTAGGAATGTTCAGTTCACAGCTCCCTAAGCTTCACTGAATACATGTCATATTTAGAGAGGACCTTGTGGTTGAAATTTTATTTTATTCTTCTTACCAGCCTTATCTTGTAAAGACCATATTACTTAAAATTATTGTTTTGAGCAACAGCATAGAAACTTTCCACCAGATTAAGCCCACTCGTTTACCAGAATTTGAAGTTTATTCCTAAGATCATTTTTTTTTGTGTTTGTGTGGACTCCTAAGTGCTGCTTGTATAACTGCCCCCATTCCTCATCCTCCGAAGAAAGCACTGGAAGCATCTTCATTGCATTTGAGAACTTGTTATTGAAATCCTGTTCAAAGTGTAAGTGAACAGCAATGAAAGCCATACAATGAAGATACCATGAAGTTTACTCTTCCTTTAATTGTTTGTTGAAAATTTAATTTTTTTACAGAAACTGACTCAGAGACTTTGAAAAACTTATGGTTACCAAAGGAGACAGGTCATGGCGGGAGGAATTGCCTGAAGGTTTGGAATGGAAATGTTGTAAAACTGGGTTGTGACTATGGCTACACAACTATAAATATAATAAAATTTATTGAGTTTTTAAAAAAGAAAAAAGAAAAATTAAAGTTTTTTCATTGTTCTTGCTTTATTTTGAAAAAGAAATCCATGTTTATGTATAAGAAAATAATTCGAACTGTAGATAAATTAGAATGATTTACATATCTTTCACAAATCATTTGCACACATGAAACTTGGCTATTAATTTTACAGATAACTTATGCTTATAGATATAGAGAAATATAACATTGATTTTTTAAAATGTTAAATTTTTAGAAGAGCTTTACGATGAAAGAACATTTTGAGATTACAGAGAGCTCCCATATACTTCTTCACTAGTTTTACCTATTATTCATATCTTATACTTGTTAGTATAGTATCTTTGTCATAATTAATGAACCAATATTGATATGTTATTGTTAAATAAAGCTCGGTTTATTCAGATTTCTTTAGATTTTTACCTAATACGTGTTTTTCTGTTCCAGGATTATATCCTGCAATGAATGTCTCCTTAAGAGGCTCTTGGCCTGACCATTTCTTGTTTTTGATGAAATTGACCTTTTTATTTTTGGCTGTGCCCACAGCATGCAAAAGTTCTGGGGCCAGAAATCGAACCCATGTCATAGCTGTTGCCTGAGCCACAGCAGTGACAACACCAGATTCCTAACTTGCTGGCCATCAGAGTTTAACTTTCTTTTTCTTTTTTTTTTTAATTTGACATTTTTGATAAGTATTATTCAAGTGTTTTATAGGATTTCCTTATGGAATTAGTCTGATTATTTTCCTTATCATTAGTTTGGGGTTATATGTTTCGGGAAGGAAGACCACAAAGATAAAGTATAGTTTCATCAAAATGTAACTAATGTACATATTGTCAACATGATTTGTCCCTGGAAATGTTGACCTTAATCAAAAGGCTGAAGTAGTCTTCGTTAGGTTTATCCACTGTAAAGTTATTTTCTCTTCCCCTCCCCAAGCACTCTTGGAAAAGAAGCTATCATGTATAACTCACATATAGCAGAATAACAATATATGATACCCTCTCCTGGAGAGTGGAGGGTCTAAAAAATTCTTTAAAATTCTATGTAGGAGATTCGACCTTTACCTCCTTGTATTGATGTAGTCAAACATTCTTATCAGTATGACTCCAGAATATTTATTTATCCTAAAATTTATAATACAATACAAATTTATTTATTTTGATGCTCAAATTGTTGCAGCTTTGCTCACTTGAAATTCCTTCAGGCACCTCTTGTGTCACTTTGACATACCTCTTTCTCTCTCTCAGTCCTATATTCAGCCATTTCTCCAAGAAGCTCAAGTTCCATCTATCAGAGAATGAAATTAGAAAAAAAGAACTGGATATTACATTGGTTCAACAAGTGATATAATGTTTATTGTTGACTTTCTCATAGAAAAGAGCAAGAAAAAATATATATGTAGACTAACCTATGATATACAGGCATATAAAATATTTGTATATGTAACCATCTATATCAATATAAAGATAAATGAGTACCTAATGGTGTCTCCAACTCTTTAATCTATTACCACCTAGATTGTTCTAGCCTCCTCTCCTTGTTTATCTGCAAAAATTCCCACTCTCACCATCTGCTATTCATTTATAAATTGTTCAATTCTAATATCCATAGAAGAATAATTCCTGTATCCAAAGAGAAACAACTTTATCAACTAGGGGACACTGCTTATATGTAGTTTCTTTTGTTTTCAATCTTATAGACTCCACTTGCATACAAATTTACTTAAGTCAGTATCTTTTCTCCACCCTCTTCACTAAAATAGTTTCATAAACTTGTAATTCAGTTAGTTTTTTTCTTTTTCCTTTTTAGGGCCACACTTGCAGTGTATGGAAGTTTCCAGGCTAAATCAGAGCTATAGCTGCCAGCCTATGCCACAGCCACAGCAATGGGATCTGAGCCTTGTCTGTGGCAACACCGAATCCTTAACCCACAGAATGGGACCAGGAATCAAACCCTTTGTCCTCACAGATACTAGTCATGTTCATTATTGCTGAGCCACAGCAAGAAATCCAGTTAGTTTCTTTTTAACAGTCTTCATTCCTTCTTAGGAATTCCCAACTGCTAAATGATTTGACTTTGTTTTGTATACATTAAGTTTCACTCATTTTGCTATAATGTTTTTATGGCTTTTGGCAAATGCATAATGTCTTGTACTTATCATTAGAGTATCGTATAGAATGTTTTTACAACTAAAAATCCCCTGACTGCCACCTCTTCAACCTCCTTGTTCCAGCTGAACCCATGGTGACCACTGATCTTTTCACAGTCTCTAGGGGTTTTCCTTCCCAAAATGACATATAATTAGAATTATACAGTCTATAGTCACAATAAAACTGTCTTCTTTTACTCAGGAATATGCATTTAAATTTCACTGGTACATTTTTACAGCCCAATAGATCTTTTCCACTTATTGAATAAATTTCATTATATGGATGTACCAAGGTTTGTTTATCCATTGTCCTATTGAGGGGCATCTTAGTCCCTTTCCATTTTTTGGCAATTTTGATTAAAACTGTTAAAAATATTCACATGCAAAGTTTATGTTAATGTAACTTTAAAATCAATTGGTTAAGTACATATGATGTGATTACTGGATCCTAAGGTAAATACTATGTTTAGCTTTGTAAGAAATTCTCAGGTTGCCTTTAAAGTGGCTATACTATTGACAAATCCATCAACAATGAGAGTTCTGCTCTGCATCCTCAACAGCATTTGGAAATTTTTAAAAAAGATCATTTTAAACCATTGTAATAAGTGTATAGAGGTATTGTATGTTTTAAATTGCAATTCCCTAATAACAAATTGTTTGGAGTTATATTTTTAATTACAAAAAAATACATTTTCTTGCAAGAAATTATTGAAACTGTATCTCTATCTTTATATCTAACTATTTGTATTACCACCACCCAAAATACAATGTTATAATTTTGGTATATATACTTTTGCACGCATTTAATGAACTTATAATATTATGGGTTTATGATCTGAGCTTTGCTTCAATCTTGTGCCATTTTCAAGTCTAACAGAACTTAACAGCTTTTTTTTGCATTCCTTGCTTAAGTTTGAAATAAAGATGTTTACCACTCTTTCAATTAGTCTTTTCATCTGACCATTTTTATTGATTGGAGAAGAATATTGGAAAGCCTTTTAATGCTACCGCTTTTTTCCTAGCATACTCAGAAAATGAAAACATTTCTGGTAAGACAAAAGTAAAATGCTAAAAATGACCAGATTGAAGCAACCCATCAAGTTCTTTCTGAGACTAATCATGGCCTAAGATACTATTTACGTCTCCTAAATTAGGGGCTAGAAAAGATAAAAGTATTGTGATGGGTTGCTATTTTATAAAACTTTCCAAAGAGAAGAGGGAAGTGAAAACTAATTCATAATTCCTGCAAGTTTCCTTTATTGAGGTATTAGAGGTTTTGTTTTGTTAAGCTATTTTTCCTAGACAATAAAGTTAATAATTACAGGGGAAAGGAAAGAATGAAGTGATTTTCTAACTGTAGAAACCTCTATTGAAAATTATACACTGCAAAGCACTTACAAATAAGGCATTTTTCCCCTAAGATAAACATGTCTTTACTAGTATAAATGTTAACATTGGAAAAAAACATTTCTCTACATTTTATATTTCCAATACGATTAATAAATAATTCCAGGATGATTCAGAGATAATAAAATCAAAGAAGAAGAGATCAAAATAAATTAAATCAATATTATCATTTCTCATTTAAATGTAGATTTAATATTTTAAGTAATATTTTATTATATTTGATTTTGATTTTTCCCTAAAATATAGAACTATATTAATTAAAGTTAGTATCAATGCTAACAAGAAAGTAAATAAAATTCTCTATTTTTGTAAAATTTCTTTATATTTTAAACAGTGAATAGTTACTTTTCAGCATTTGACTCCTTCCTTTTTGAGCATATTAATAACCATTTCAGTGGATTTTTCTCTTCATATTGCCTATGAATTCTCAATAGAAGTAATCTATTGCTACATTAATGATTCAATTATGGAAAACTTAGGAAAGACTTAAAAACGTTAGACTAAGAGAGATCTTAAAACCTGTTCTTCTCTTTGATGTAATAATCATCTTCTACATCCAAAATCATAACTTCAGAGAAGATTATAGGTAAAAGCTTCATTTATGATATTTAAGTGTAACTCTATGGGGATGAATCTTACTAGGCATGTGTTGTTCCATATAATGAATTAATATTAATTCCACTACAAATGTATCTAAGTGTGGTTATGAAAAGTATAATTACAAACTTGGAAATAAGTCAAAAAGTATGTTTCAAGTTCTTTATCACATTGGGACATTACTTACAAACCCTCTAAAGAATTATTTAATTGTTGGGGAATAATGTTTGTCTTTATTATTTACTATTTTATTAAATATAAGATACTATGAAGAGTCCTGTTAAATTGCAGATTTATGTCTGATAGGAAAGATAATCCCAAAGGGTATGGCTTTTTTTTTTTTAATTATGGAGGACATTAACCAATTATATCTAACAGCAAACTTTTTCTAATACTCTTTTTTTTCTATTGCATTCACTGATGTACTGATAAACTGTTTCTCAAATGCTCTTGGAATCAGCATTTCAATTTTATTCGTTCAGTCTTTGATTAGTGAGTTGAATAAAATCTTTGATACATGTTTGTTATATATTCTTATGAGAATCATATTCTAACATTTTGAAAACTACACTTTGACAAATTAAGAAGTTGTTTTCTGATATAGTCACTCAATAATTAAAATATGTAGCATAATTACAAGTTTGTGAAAAGTGCACTGAACAAATAATAGAAAAAAGTCCCCTTCTATCTTTAAAATCCTACTCCTGACTCATAGAAATCATAAATAATTATTATCAATTTGATGCATACTCTTCTACGTAGTTTTTCAGGAAATTAAAAACGTACATATGGGAGTTCCTGTTGTCGCTCAGCAGGTTAAGAACCCAACTAGGAATTCCCGTCGTGGCTCAGTGGTTAACGAATCCAACTAGGAACCATGAGGTTGCGGGTTCCATCCCTGGCCTTGCTCAGTGGGTTAAGGATCCGGCGTTGCCGTGAGCTGTGGTGTGGGTTGCAGACTCGGCTCAGATCCCACGTTGCTGTGGCTCTGGCGTGGGCCAGCGGCTACAGCTCCGATTGGACCCCTAGCCTGGGAACTTCCATGTGCCACGGGAGCGGCCCAAGAAATGGCAAAAAGACAAAAAAGACAAAAAAAAAGAACCCAACTAGTACCTATGAGGATGCAGGCTAGATCCCTGGCCTCGCTTATTGGGTTAAGGATCTGGAATTTCTGTAAGCTCCAGCATAGGTGGCAGACGCAGCTCAGATCTGGTGTTGCTGTGGTATATATAGGCTGGCAGCAGTAGCTCTAATTCAACCCTTAGCCTGGGAACTTCCATATGCCATAGGTGTGGCCATAAAAAGAAAAAGAGAAAAAAACATACACGTAAAATCTTAACTAAATGCGCGCGCGCACACCCACACACCCACCCACACACACAGACACACACACACACACTCTGCCTTGTGCTATACCAGAGAGTCAATCTATCGTTGTGATTTATGACGGAGGTTTTGGGTCACATGTATCATCTTGACAACAAAAGAATCTGCAGATCATGCAAAGGGTAAAGTGAGCTTTTCTGGTTGACAATACCGCACATGTTTTGACATACATCATTGCCAGGAAAGACAGTATTCTTCCTAACTTCGCTAGGAATGCACAAATGGAAGCTCTACATGAGGATTTTTCTGGATTCTGCTCCTTACTCAATTCCCCTGTCTGATTTTGCTGTAATACGATGTAATAAACTATATCCTTTTGCTGTAATAAACTATAACTCTAAGGATAATCTTCCAATTTCTGTATTTCTAATGAATTACCAAATTTGAGGGTGGTCTTGAGGACCCCTTAACTTGGAATAGTGTCAGAAATGAGGGTAATTTTGTGGACTATACTCCGCAACTACATACATGCATACTCTGTGGTATATATCACAACCGCTTGAATATAGCATACATTATTAAAGTGTCTCACTAATCTTAATGGTTCCATATGCGATCTCAGTGTAGACACTCCAAAACGCATTTAACCATGCTCTTGTGATAGATGTGCCGACTGAAAGAAAAACACAGTCTGAGAGCTGAGAGTTTCAGGTTTATTCAGGACTATAGTTGGGAAAATAGCCTCTTGACTACCTCTGAGGAACTGCTCTTAAAAGGTAGTGACCAGTATTCATGTGACTAGGGGATACACCCTACCATTAAAAACCATTCTCCGGCAATATTTGTAACTATCTCAGGGCCCATTTTGCCTCATGCCTCATCCTGATCTTCACCCTGAATTCCTTTCAAGATGAACTATAAGAGAGAGACTGCAGTGACTAATGACTCAATTCTCGAAGAACCAGATGGCAAGTGAATCTCTTCATTACCGGTATTTTATTGTTAAAACAATGATGTAAATATGTATCTCTGTGCATAAGTTCAAGTATATTATTTTGTAATAAATATGTGAATTATTGGAACAAAGGATACTATATTTTGATAATTATAGCCAAATCATTTTCCATAAATTCTTTGAGTTTACACATGCATAAACATTGTATTTGAATACTATTTCCATGTAGCCAATTAGGATGGATACTACTTGCTAGTTTAAATGTTTTCAAATTCAGTGAGGAAAATGGCATCTAATTCTTTTATAAAAATATTTTTCTCAACATTATAAAAGATTAAGCATATTTTCAAGTGTCTAGTAGTCTTTAACATTTGTTCTTCTCTGAAATGCAGAATTATACTCTATGTATTTAGTTTTACTTTGTTCTCTTTTTTTAACATATCTGAAGGAAGCTTCTATGTGTCATGATATTTATCATTTTCAAAATACATCATTGCAAGTACTTTCTTCTATGTCATATTGATGAAAAATTATGTTAAACGTGAAGATATTTTTTGTTTTACTTTTTATTGCTGAAAAATGTCAGGTTTTCTATTTTTCTTTTTACTTTCTGTCCCTTTATATTTAAACATAATTTAAAAATCTCATCTCTAATATGTTTATCAAAAACTTAACATGTATTAGATTTTTATTTGTAATATATCTTACATGCAGTATTATTTATGAATTTTTTATACAGAGTGATAATCATCCCAAAAGACTTACATGCAGTTATTTTTTTAAAAAAGTGATTATATATGAATTCATATATAAGAAAATGTTCCTATTCATGCATACTTTCTGCTCCAGGTTCTATTCTGCTACATTGTACAATTTATTTCCTATTAGTAAAAGAAAAGTTGTTCAAGTTGGAAATGTTGATATGACTCCAAATTTTGTTTTAATAATTGCATATATGCTTGTAGTTAGAAAAAAAAAAAGAGTTGGCAATCAGCAAGAAATTGGGTACTATCACACCTTAGTTCTTCCCAGATTATGGATCCTTTTTTAATAATTAAGTGTAATGCAAGATTCATCCCCTCAACCTTTTTGGAGCATTTGCTTTATATTAGAGTAATGGAGAATCACACTATTGATTCAAAGTGAAAAGGGGTTATTGACTTTGAATGTCTTTAGAAGAGTCCTGATGGTTATTCCACATTAGGATGTTCCTATTTCTCTCTGCCTCTGCCTCTATCTCTTGGAAAAAAATTTATTTTAATGTTATTTTGATTTTTACTTTTAAATGTATGTCATAAACTATGTTGATAATGCAAAATGGAGGACGCGATTTTCTCTTGTTTGCTGACCAACTTTCTTTACCTTAGCCTAGCAATCTAGTATGATGAAGTTTTGATTTCTCTGAGGGGAAAACTTTCCTCATGCCTAGTTCAGTTACCTTTATTAAATTAGTTTTTATTATTCTTGGATAGTTTTTCTTCTAGGTTACATTTAGAATAGACTATCATATTTTCTTAAAAATCTATCTTGAGTTTGGGCTCTTTTTAACATATGGCTTATTCACAGAAAAGAGTTTGACAATTTGAATCATGACACCTCAAAACATGATGAGATATATATTTATTTAGGTGTCTTATAACCTTTAAAAATTTTGATAATGTTTGTATATGATTTTCATTTTCTTCTTCTTAGAACTTTTCAGAGTTTCTTTACAATTTTTCTTTTTATTTTTAGTGATCCATTTTAGCCATTCCTGCTATTTTCTGGAATATATATTTTCATATTTTTTCATTTATTAATCTTATATGGGAGTATTATATTTTGCTGTCATTAATTTTTGTGTTTGGATGTCTTTTATGTATGTTTTTAATAGTAGATCATGTTTGCAAGTATTTATTCCATTTTTTTCTCATTGAATTAGTTAACTTTATAGTAACTTTGCATAGTGCGGGTAATTATGAACTCTGATCTTTTTAAAAATTGTAATGGAAATAATTTAGTAGTATCACTATATTATGCTTTCAATAGTTTTTTTGTGGTTAATTTGTGGCTTTTAATCATAAATTAATGTTATAGCTAATATAATTAATTTTCATCATTGTATTGTGAAGTCATAGGCTTATTCAGCTGAGATTATTATTAATTGTGAGATTATAGTAGATGATCTATTGACTATTACATTCCTAGGATAAGCCCTACTTGGTCAGGATGCATTATTCTTACTCAGTTGTAATTAGGCTTTACTAATCTGTAGCATTGCTTACTTCACCTGATGCTTAGCTTTTTGTTTATCTTGTCCAATTGTAGGTGATAGGGATACCGTTCCCTCAAAGATTGAGTTGAAAAGTTATTTTTTGTTATGATTCCAAAAGGTTTATATACCATAGGACATATTTTGAAACTTTATTTGAATACATTATCATACTCTTTCTTTATTTGGGGGTTGGTATTGAATAGCCTTTAAATAATTTTTATTTTTATGAAATAGTCCCTTCAACTACTGTGCCTAGTCTTTAGTAATTTTACTCTATTTGATTCCCCTCCAAGTAAAAATTTTAATCGTTTCCAAATTTAAAATTGCGTAAGTTTTCTATTCATCTTTATTAATACCTTTTTCCAATTTTTTTCCTGATATTTATTGTGATCATCTTTTCTTGCTTCTTAAGCTTACTTATTAATTTATTTTCTCTATTTCTTGCATTCTAATAACTTTTTTAAATGCCTCATTTTCAAACCTATTTCTTAGCCCAATTTTGTTTTTATTACACAGTGCTCTCATTGTAATTTATTTCCAAATAGTCTATAAATCATTGCTTTTCTCATAAACCTAAGAAATCAATTTGAAAAGAGATGCATGGTTATATACGTGTGGTGTCAGTGATGTTGGACCGGGAGCAACATTACGTATTTTAAATTATGTAGCATTAGAAAATCTAGCTCTAGAATTTCAATATTTAATCAGAAAACAATAATAAAAACAAGTATATTCTAATTTTTAATTTCACCTCCAGTGTATTTTTATATTATGAGCTTTTGTAAATAAGAGAAGCAGTCTTAGAAAACAATAATTCATAACTCTAACATCTGAAAACTCTGGGGAACCAAAGTTTCCAAGATATCCACTTATCCCTCAGAAGTGATGGATGGATAAACATTTGTTGGTCCAATTAAGACATGTATTGGCATGTTGTCTAACCATGCTTGGCTACTCCATGAAGCTGAATTAGTTTATTACTCAGTGAATTTTTATTACATTTATAGTTGTACAAATTGCATTTTTTTTTTTTTTTGTCTTTTTGCTATTTCTTGGGCTGCTTCCGCGGCATATGGAGGTTCCCAGGCTAGGGGTCTAATCAGAGCTGTAGCCACCAGCCTACGCCAGAGCCACAGCAACGTGGGATCCGAGCCGCGTCTGCAACCTACTCCACAGCTCACAGCAACGCTGGATCGTTAACCCACTGAGCAAGGCCAGGGATGGAACCCGCAACCTCATGGTTCCTAGTCGGATTTGTTAACCACTGTGCCATGACGGGAATTCCCTGAATTAGTTTAGATTGACGACTGTTGTCAGCAAATAGGGTGCTACTTTCAAATACTAATCCTGACATGCAATTAAGAACAGCAAGAGAGTTTGCTGGTAAAAATATTACATCTTCAATATCTTTTCCACAATTTTTTTTCCCCAAGAATGTTTGAATTCTTTGGTATTTATTACTTAAGACCTCCTATATTACTCTTACTGTAATTAAAATGTATATAAAATCACATTCGAATAGCTTTCCCTACACAATTATTCATGCAACACTATCTTGTATTAGTAAGAGTGTGAAAAGAGTTCTCTGGTGGTTCAGAAGGTTAAGGATCTGTGTTGTCACTGTTGTGGCACAGGTTCAATCCCAGGCCCAGGAACTTCCACATGCCATGAGGATGGCCAAAAAAATAAAAGTATGATAAAGTTTACATGATTAATATTTTCCCATAGATTTTTCAGATGTATGTAGTAAGTTACTCCATTTGTTGGTATCAGTGAGACATCACCTACTTTTCTGATTATCATTTTCAGTTTTCTTCTCAAGTATGTACACAAAGTCTGCTAATTAAAAATGTACTTTTTATCAATTCTTTCATATTATAAATTCCCGCAGGCATTAGTTTTATGGTTGTTGTTCTACTCTTTTAGAAAAAGAAACATCTAAATTGTTTATGTGTATATATATATATATATATAAAGGTATAAACGTATATATGTTTGTATTTTTATTAAGGTTTAAATGAGATATCATTAAAGTGTATTTGAAGGAGTCTTCTATATCAACACTTGATTGAGCCAGTGTTGTTGATAAAATAAGTAAATAAAGCAACTTTCTCTCCCCCTTTACTTACCTCTTGGCTGTACTAACTGTGGTCACAGCTGATAACACAAGTTGACCAAGGTTAATTGGGTAATTGCTGCATGCTAGTAGATCTGAAAATGGTATGTATATTGGAATAACCAGGGAAGATTTTTACTTGCCTCCTACCTCATGCTGTGTATGAAAAATCTCAAAGCAATGAAAGAATTCCTGGAGAGAACCAAAGCCATAAGTAGTTTTTGTGTTCCTTAGGTGACCTAAGGTGTGGACAAATTTAAGAATCACTCTACTATTTCCTAAATTTTCAATCTCATTTAGGGCTGAATGTGCCTTTAGACAATTGTGTGTGTGTGAGCTTAATCATTATACCCCCCACACACTTTTCAATATCGCTAACATTGTACCTTACATACTGTAAGTTATACATTTTTGTTTATTAAAGTGTCTATATACCTTGTGCCTTAGTTTTTTGGGGGAGGGTAATTGGTTAAGAAATTGTGTTACTGTGTGGGCACATTATCTTCCAAATCATAACTGGATAAGTAACATCTATGAACAATTAGGAAATTAGAAAGAAATAGAGAAGAGGGGAAATGAGAATAATATATATATTTTTTGTCTTCTTAGGGCTGCATCCATTGCATATGGAGTTTCCCAGGCCAGGGGTCGAATTCGAGCTGTAGTCACTGGCCTACGCCACAGCCACAACCAAGCCAGATCTGAGCCATGTCTGAGACCTATACCACAGCTCATAGCAATGTTGGATCCTTAACCCACTGAGCGAGGCCAGGGATCAAATCTGCATCCTTGTGGATGCTGGTCAATTTGTTTCTGCTGAGCCACGACAGAAACTCCCAGGAAATGAGAATAATATTAAAGAAATCCCAAACACTACCACAGCCAAATGGTCAAGTTTAACATCAACAGTGAAGTCATATTGATATGAGGTAAAAGTGAAATTTGCCTTTTACTTTCTCCCTAAAACATATTACCCAAATCTAACCATAACAGAAACATTAGAAAATTCCAAATAATGGGACATTCTACAAAATATTGGACTAGAACTTAAAATTGTCTAGATCATCAAAACCACGGAAAGTTTAAGAAACTGTGACAACCAGAAGAGTCTACAGGGACATGATGGCTAAGTGTAATATGATACCCTAATGGGATATCAGGCAAGAATATGGACATTAAGTACAATATAAGGACATCTAAATACAATACAGACATTAGTTAGTAATACTCTGTCATTATTTGTTCATTAATTGTGACAAACGTACCGTACTAATATAAAATGCTCTTCTGGGAAGTCTCTGTACTATCCTTTTAATTTTCAGTAAATCTAAAACACTTACAATATAAAAAGTTTATTTAAATATAATGAGAAATACAGAATTCTAAAAAAAAACTTTGCACACACATTATGAAGATAATATTCAGATCAGTTTTACTTATAAAAAAGAATACAAAATTATGAAATTGCATTTTATCTATACATCTTCTGAATAGCACTGGAAACGCCTACTGTATAGAAATATTTACGAAGCCTGATATACCAAAGATTTTCCCCTGGTTTTATCATCCTTTGGCTTAACAAATATTTCTGATTAAGTTCATGTGATTGATTTTCCAATATATGTTTCTCCAGCTCTTCCTTCTTATGTAACATCCACAATCATATTTTCCTTTCCTGCAAATGTCTTTATAGATTTATTTTATATTTTCAGAGCAGTAATAGGTCATAAATTGTGTAGATAATTATCTTAACCAAACTAAACTTGTTGTTCTTCTTTGCCTTCTCTCCTAGAAAAATTCTGTACCTCTCAAAATTTCCCCAATTTTTCAACTTCAGAGTTAAATCATACCCTTATTTTTCAAATCCTATAGTTGCAAGAAGTAACAATTTTATTGACTTGGTCATAAAATGTTTTGACATTTTTCACTCATATGGTCCCCATCCTCCTATCTTATGTGAGTTCTATAGCTAAGGAGTGACCTTGGTTTTCTCTACTTTTACTACAATCTCAGCTTTCATTATCACATTCACTCCGTGAACAACCTCCGATGACTTTATTTCCTGGCAAAACAAGGAAGAATTTCCGATCTTGGCATTTAAGGTCTTTCATGTTATAACCCAAAATCTCAATCTTATGTCTTATTTTACTTAACATAAATGCCTTGCTCTCAAAGTTAGTACCTTGTCAAATAAATCTGTTTTTTTTTTGTTTGTTTGTTTGTTTTTGCATTCCTGCTATTGTGACTTTTTGCTTTTTTTTTAAAAAAAATCATAGCAAATACTTCCTCATATGATTCTCCTGCTGCCCCTGTGATTTATTCCCTGGCTATTTTTCATAAAAACTTTAAATATTTTCTAATATAAATAAGAGGGGTTAGCCTGCTTATGCTATACTTTATTTTAGATGTTACTCAAAGTTGAACACAATCTTCTTGAAAATAGATATTCTTTTAAATGATTTTCAAATATCTTCTCCTCTCCAAGGAGTTCTTCATAAAAATTTAAATGCCTCAAGGAGACATAAATTAACATGGATTTATACTCTAACAGGAATAATTTTTTGAGCGTATTTAATAGATCCCAGAGGCAATGGGAAATTAAATTTGGAAGAAAATTCCAAAAATTGCGGAAATCTAGGGATGGACAATGGAAGACCAGAGTAAATGGAGGTAAGAACCAAGCTGCTAATTTGACAGCTCATTGCACAAAAAAAAAAAAAAAAAATACAGAAACAGTAACTGAGAAGTTAATGTACACTATTCTAGTGTGGTATCCTGTGAAAATATGAAATGTTTGGCTTTAGATCCTGTCCAAACATTAAAGGAGAAAACACACTGACTCCAATCCTTGTTGAACTCCTGATTGGATATGTTTCTGTTGTCATCAGATTTTCATGTTTTCTACCAAAGAGAGAGGAAAAGATAGGTGTCTATCTCAGAAGGGTCCAATTGGGATTGCTAAATTTATTTATCCTGATCCTGAAGTACCTCAAATAGATGTGTACTTAGAACATAAAACCAACCCTTAACTGGGGACATTATCTTCTTAATTGATGCTTATGTCATTTTTTTCTTATATTCAGATGATACATCTATGCCCAGAACCCTCTGAAAAATCACATAGGAATATTATTAGAGTAAATAAAATGAAAAAAATAATAGTAGTTGTTTTGAAGAAAAAAATCTGCCGCCCTCTATCATTTGCATCTGATACCCTAAATATATGACCTAAAGCCCTTTTCTTTTTATCAAAATTCTGCTTTAGATTTGGTAAATTGTTTCTATAAATATAGTTGCATTTGACAAGACATTGGAAAGACCTAAAGTCCATGAGGGATGAGAATGTCACAAGAAAATAGGTAATAATATTAAAATACCAGGCCCAAATTATTGACACTAGATTCTTTTCTCTCAATAAAAAGTATGTTATGATGTTGTTCTGAGAAGCTTATATATAAAGAGATATTTCTATGAATTAGTATACTCCAAACCCAATTAAAAAATGGGTGTAAGACCTAAAGAGACATTTCTCCAAAGAAGACATGTGGTTGGCCAGCAGGCACACAAAAAAATGTTCAACATCACTAATTATTAGAGAAATGCAAATCAAAACTACAATGAGTTACCACCTCACACCTGTCTGAATGGTCATAGTTAACAAGACAACAAATAAAAAATACTGGAGAGGGTGTGGAGGAAAGGAAACACTTCTTCATTGTCAGTGGGAATGCAAACTGGTAAAACTGCTATGGAAAACAGTATGGAGTTTCCTCAGAAAAAATAAATGTAGAACTAGCATATATGATTTAGCAATCCCACCCCTGGGCATATATCTGAAAAAAAACTTACATTAAAAAAATACATACATCCCTATGTTTATTGCAGCACTATTCATAATAGCCAAGACATGGTAATAACATAAATGTCTATTGACAAATGAAAGATTTAAGTTGTGGTATATATATATACACAGAGGAATATTACTCAGCCATAAAAAGAACAAAATAATACCATTTGCAGCAACATGTGTCCAACTAGAGATTTTCATACTGAGTGAAGTAAGTCAGAAAGAGAAGTACATATGATATGCCATATTTCACTTATATGTGGAATCTAAAATATGGCACAAATGATCCTATCTACAAAACAGAAACAGATTATGAACAGGGAGAGCAGAATTGTGGTTGTCAGGGCAAGAGGGAAGGAATTTGAATGGATAATGTGGTAGGTAGATGAAAATTATTACATTTGGAATGGATAAGAAATAGGGTCCAACTGTACAGCACAGGGAACTATGTGCAATCTCTTAGTATAGAATGTGATGGAAGATGGTATCAGAAAAAGAATGTATATGCTGTACAGCAAAAATTGACACAACACTGTAAATCAACTATACTCTGATTTAAAAAAAAAAAAAAGGTTTCTCCATTTAAAGTCTAGCTTAAAGCCTAGTGAATCAATTTTATACTGATACCAGAGTGCAAGTTTTATTATTCTTTAGAAGGAGTATTTTGGAAGTATCTAGGACTAATTAGAATGAATGAGCCTGTGGTGGGAAAATCAACCCATCAGCAATTCTAGGTAGTCAGAAGGTGAATAAGGACAACAGGTATCTGGGAAGCAGTTAAGAACATGTTGGAAAAGGAGTTCCTGTCGTGGCTCAGTGGTTAATGAATCTGACTAGGAACCATGAGGTTGCGAGTTCAACCCCTGGCCTTGCTCAGGGGGTTAAGGATCCAGTGTTGCGGTGAGCTGTGGTGTAGGTTGCAGACGCGGCTCGGATCTGGCATTGCTGTGGCTCTGGCAAAGGCCAGTGGCTGCAGCTCCGATTAGAACCCTAGCCTGGGAACCTCATGTGCCACAAGAGTGACCCTAGAAAAGGCAAACACACACACACACACACACACACACACACACACACACACACACACACACACACACAAAGAACATGTTGGAAGGAAAGTAACAGAAAAAGTATGAGGAAGAAATTTACAGTTGATCTATCTAGGTCTTGGTGAGTTGGTAAGAACTAACTATACATATATTACCAAACAGACTGTAGGAATTTAAGTTGAGGATCAATCTGATAAACTATTATGAAAGAATGAACCATAAAAGAACACTTTTGGTCATTGATATTAAAGTCTAAAGTCAAATATCCATGGTATTCTCACTTGAAAAACCCTCTTTTGTGTGGAAATGTATAATAAGAGGAAACCAATACAAGTAAATATATTTATTCTTTTGAATGAAATTCAACTTTGAATTTAGCCTTTTAGAATCCACATTCACCATCATAATCGTAAGTACATATATTGATATACCATTGGAGGCATATTTTTTTATCAGGAATTTCATGAAAAAACAAATGGAAAAAAATATCATCAATTTGCTGAATATTTTCTGTTTGCTCCCTATGTTTTCTGAGAGAGTTGCATCAGGACTATATCAACAGTCACATTCTCTGTCTTCCTTAGTGTGTGACCTGTGGGAGACACAGCAGGAAAGATGGGAATGAGAAGGAACTGAGGAAGTGTTACTTATTTGCTTGACTTTCTCTGCTCACTTCCATAGGTTGTTGCTTTATCTACCAAAGACCACAATGTCTCATTGTAAAAGCTATCCTCTTTGTTTTCCAGTAATTACTCCCTTTCCTTATTCTTGCAGGCCTAGGGTTAGTAATGGTTTTCTGCTGCCTCTAGTCTTGGAGTAATGCACTCTTCTCTTATTGTGGTTGTTGTTTCCTTAAGTTCTTCCTACAAGTTTGTAAATAATCTTTTATTAGAGTCTCTTCATTTACCTAACATAATATGACATATCTTTCCCATTGTGACCCCAAGTGATACAAGTATAAACCAAAAATCAAAAGGACAATTAAGAATCTTACATGTAATACAATAATCCCATGCATTTGCTAAGAAAAGCATTGCTATTTAAGTAAAATCATAGTTACTATAGTATCATAAAATTCATATTTTTAAGATTGGTACTCAAAAGTTTAAATAAGGCATCGTTATAAATTTAGTGATGAAAATGTCAAGTTTTTCAACAGCTGAGAACTCAAGTCACTGGGATTCACACTGTCAAATATCTCCAATTTGGTTAAGAGAAATAATTTCAGCACAGTCTTCACTCCCACCCACCCATCTCCCACATCCCAGGTGACATTAGAGAAAGATTAAAGAAGGAAAAGGAATAATCAAACATAGCAAGAGCTGTGTCCATGTCTTCATTGAACATTCAGTCTCTTCTCCTAAACACAGGCACAGAGGAACCAGACATAACACATAAATATATAATTCACTAGCTAAACAATTTTCTGATCTCTCTAGTCTACAAAAAAAAAAAATTAAAAAAAGAGAGCTATTCTTGAAGTCATGTGATGATTGAGAAGAGCCATGGTGAAGGGAAAGGATGATAATTCATCTTGATTTCAATGTCCTTGATATTTTGGCAGAAATGTTGTTGTTCTTCTCATTTCTGAATTTCTTTTGTGAGGAGACAAGAACCTTTCCATGGAAACATCATGAAACCTGAAGTTGATGGAGTTCCCATGTGGCTCACAGTAACAAACCCAACTAGTATCCATAAGGACACAGGTTTGATCCCTGGCCTCGCTCGGGTGGGTTAAGGATCAGGCTTTGCCATGAGCTGTGGTGTAGGTTGCAGACATGGCTCAGCTCTGACATTGCTGTGGCTGTGGCTTAGGCCAGCAGCTGCAGGTCTGACTCAACCCCTAGCATATGCAATGGGTGTGGCTCTAAAAAAAATTTTTAAAAAAAGGCAAAAAAACCCCTTTGAAATTGAGAAATTAAAGTGAGAATTTACTTATGTGAGAAATACGCTTCTTAAAGAGAGATAGGCAGGCAGGTGGGCAGCTGCTCTGCATTTCTTTGGCACCCAGGTTATTAGGGGCATACAAATGAATGGGTGGAATATTAACTGGGAAGGAGGGGTTTGAGGTCATAATCCCTGATTTTCATTCTAGCTCTGCCTTCCCAAAGGGAAGAGGGATTTTTGTCCTTATTTGCCTTGATCAGAAAAGTTGGTACATGATGGGAGGTTATCTGCAAGGATAATTTTATTGTAAGGAGGACATAAGAGCAATAGGTTACATTCAGATACTGGAGATTCATCTCTTGTCCCATATTTCTTTGTCTGCTCCAAGGCACTTTTCACTCCAAAATGTGTGATTTCCTTTCTGTCTGTCTAGGTTCCTGCATTTCTTTGTCTGCCCAAGGACCCCACTGTTTTCATGATGCTTGGTTTCCTGCCACCTGTCCTGATCCCCCCCCCCCTTCTCTGCTCATATCTAGCTATCTGTCTGCTGTAACAATGAGAGATACAGAATTAGGTTCTTACTGGTATAAATATAGAGCACAATTACAGAGACCCAAGGAGGTATTTAAGTTAGAGGGCCCATACTCTTAACCCAATTGGGGTACGATAAACAAAAGTGACTAAAAAGACTAAAAATTATGAATTGAGATGGCTTTAAGAAGATTGTTATCACCCAGCAAGAAGATGGTAATATGTTAGAACATGCAAAACACAGACTGGGCATCTCCATTCACATTGTGGAAAAGATTGCTATTTTTGAGGGGAAGTATAAAATAAGAATCAGCCTTTTGTGTTAGCTAAGAATGTTATTTATTATAAAGCAGGGCTGTATTATGAAGTTCCAATCAAAGGATATATATACCCCATAACCAAATATTGATACAAATGACTGACATTTTATTGTTATAATCTTAAGGAATTCACATATAGACTTTAGTCATGTAGGTGACACAGAGTTCAAGAATAACTAAATTTCATATTGATAAAAAGGAAAAGCAACATTTTATTTTATTTTTTCTTTGTCATTTGTCCTTTAAAGGCCTCATCTGTGGCACATGGAGGTTCCCAGGCTGGGGGGTCTAATCTGCTGCCTGCCTATGCCACAGCCACAGCAATGCCAGATTGGGGCTGCATCTGTGACCTACAACACAGTTCACAGCAATGCCGGATCCTTAACCCACTGAGTGAGTCCAGGGATTGAACCTGCAACCTTATGGTTCCTTCTTGGGTTCGTTTCCACTGCGCCATGACGGCAACTCCCAGAAATGCAATATTTTATGTAAACTAAGCCAAAAAAAAGTCTCATGCCACATATTTAATTGAATACAATTCCAAAATTCATGTGGTCTAATCAATCTTCCTTTCTATGAAAAATTTCTATGTATATTATCCTTGGTAATCCTTGGTAATTCGCTTTCCAATATTTATTTAAAATATTCAATTTATGAGTAAATGGTTGTTTCATAAATTGCTGAAATCCACTATCAGCAGATTTCATTGATAAATAGCTTTTTTTCTTTTTAAGAAAATTTTTATTGAAAATTAGAAATATATTTGATTTACAGTGTGTTAGTTTTAGGCATACAGTAAAATGATTCAGATATATATATATATTTTTCTAGATTCTTTTCCCTTATAGGTTATTACAAAGTTCCATGTGCTATACATCCTTGTTGGGTATCTATTTTCTATAATTTGTTTGTATATTTTAGATATGTTCTCCAAACTTCCTAATTTTTTGCTTCCCCCATCCCCTTTGGTAACTATAAGTTTGTTTTCTGTCTTTCACTCTTTTTTAATGTAAGTTCATTTGTATCTTTTTTTTTTTTCTGGGAGCATAATTTACTTTAGGTTATTTATTTTTTAATAATTTTTTTCCCATAATGGCTGGTTTACACAGTTTTGTCAATTTTCTAAGGTACAACAAGGTGACCCAGTCACACATACATATATACATTTTTTTTCTCATGTTATTATGCTCCATCATAAGTGATGAGATATAATTTCCATTGCTATACAGCAAGATTCATTGCTGATGCATTCCAAAGGCAATATTTTGAATCTAACTCCAAATTCCCAGTTCATCCCATTCCCTTCCCCTCTCCCTTGGCAACCACAAGTCTGTTCTCCAAGTCCATGATTTTCTTTTCTGTGGAAAGGTTCATTTGCACTTTATATTAAATTCCAGATATAAGTGATATCATATGGAATTTGTCTTTCTCTTTCTGATTTACTTCACTCAATATGAGAATCTCTAGTTCCACTCATGTTGCAGCAAATGGCATTATTTTGTTCTTTTTAATGGCTGAGTAGTATTCCATTGTGTATATATACCACATATTCTTAATCCATTCATCTGTTGATTGACATTTAGGTTGTTTCCATGTCTTGGCTATTATGAATAATGCTGCAATGAACATGTGGGTGCATGTGTCTTTTTCAAGGAAAGTTTTGTCCAGATATATGCCAAAGAGCGGGATTTCTGGGTCATATAGTAGTTCTATATTTAGTTTTCTAAGGTATTTCCATACTGTTTTCCATAGTGGTTGTACCAGCTTACATTCCCACCAACAGTGTAGGAGGGTTCCCTTTCCTTCACATTTGTGCACTTACTAATGATGGCCATTTGTTATTTGTGCACTTACTAATGATGGCCATTCTGACTGGTGTGAGGTGGTACCTCAATGCAGTTTTGATTTGCATTTCTCTAATAATCAGTGATGTTGAGCATTTTTTTCATGTGCTTGTTGGCAATCTGTGTATCTTTGGAGAAATGTCTATTCAGGTCTTTTGCCATTTTTCCACCGGGTTGTTTGTTTTTTTGCTGTTGAGCTGTATAAGTTGTTTGTATATTTTAGATATTAAGCCCTTGTCAGTTCCATCATTTGAAACTATTTTCTCCCATTCTGTCAGTTTTCTTTCTGTTTTTTAAAAGGTTTCCTTTGCTGTGAAAAATCTTGTCAGTTTGACTAGGTCCCACTTATTTATTTTTGCTTTTATTTCTGTTGCCTTAGGAGACTGACTTGAGAAGACATTTGTATGGCTGATGTCAGAGAATGTTTTGCCTATGTTCTCTTCTATGCATTGATAAAAATCTTGCTCTTAAGGAAATTAAATCTGGTACTACATAATGATCATGGAATAATCCTAAAATTTGGTTTTCTGTAGCCACAAGTTACATTTCTACATGACAGGAGGCCCTTATGTATATTATTATTTGATTATCTATGTTTTAGTCAACTTTAGCTGCCATAACAAAATCCATGCATTATTTGGCTTATATACCAAACATTTATTTATTGCAGTTTTGGAGACTACAAGCTGAAGATCAGAGTGACAGCAGTGGTGAGACCCTCTCCCTGGACTGTAGAATACCCCATTCTTGCTGTGTGCTCCCAAGGCATTTCACCTTCTCATAAGGGCACTAATCCCCTGATGAGGGCCCCACCCTTATAAACATCATCTAATCCTAATGACCTCCCAAAAGTCCCATCTTCAAATGCCTCACATTAGAGGTTAGGACTTCAACATATGGATTTGAGGGGGACATGAATGTTTAGTTCATAACAATCTGACATAACTTCAATTCATTCTCTTTTGCTAAAATTTATAGTTTAAAATGTCCTTGTTGCTGTATTTAGAAACTCTGAAAGCTATATTGGTTTGTCAGTGTGCCTCTAAAAATGTCATGATTATAATTTAAATAGGTTTTCAAAGTTTAAAACTTTTTTAGATGAATCAAATAATTTTTTCTGAAAATCTGAGCATTATGTTTTATAGCTTTTATGATGTTTACATATTTCCTTTGGCTTACTTTAAATTGTGGCCAAAATGAAATTCTCCAGATGTCATTCAACTGCTGCCAATTTAGTTTAGTTTTGTTTTTTTAAGTCAAGTAATTTATTGAAAGAAGAACAGCAAAGACCAGGAGAAACACTTCTTTCTATTTATTTTTTAAATGATCCTGGCTTGCCCATGTAAATTTGCATTGAGAATTCAATTAAAACCATGGCATATGTCTACCCAGTGCCTCTGGAATTTATCTCTGCCACCTCCTGCTTACCTTCTCTGTCTCATTTTTTTCTTGATTTTCCCCATAGACTTAAGTAAAATAGTTTTCCCCAAAACTTGCCTTGAATTTTTCTCCCCCATGGCAAGCAGAACCATATAATTTCAATCCACTTGATTCTGATAATTTCAAAAGAACCACTACAGGGCAATAGGCATAAATTAGAACTGTCCTTCATAAACTGGTTGGTATATTCACACTCCAAATGTCCAGTCCTCTCTTGATGATATAAACAAATGAAAATTTATTCCAGGTTTTTCATCATAAAGATATATTTTGTTGTTGTTGTTGTTTTGGGCTGCACCTTAAGCATATGAAAGTTCCTAGCCTAGGGATCAAAATGGAGCTGTAGCAGAGGCCTTTACCATAGCCACCGCAACACCTGATCTGAGCCACATCTGCAACCTATGCCACAGCTTGAGGCAATGCCAGATCCTTAACACACTGAACAAGACCAGGGATCAAACCTGCATCCTCACAGTGTTGGCTCCTTAACCTGCTGAGCCACAACAGGCACTCCATAATCGGACTCCTTTCTGTGATGAGAAAAAATATTCATGTTCCTAATAATGTGCTAAATGAAACTTATGATTTTTAATATGAATCTGATGATTTGATTCTTATGTTTATTTTATATTTAATATTTGAGAAAATTCACCTTCTAAAAATGTTAGCTTAATTCTGCCTATAATTTTTACCACATCGCAATAATCAGTGTTTAGAAAAACATTTAAAACTAAATAAAACTTGTACTTAATCCTTAAAGTCTGATTAGAGGGCAATCATTTTATTAACATAAACTGGAATTTGATATATGTATTTAATATAAGCTTCAGTTTATCAAGATTTCTTTACTTCTCTGGTTTATTAGTGTAAGATGTTCCTCTCTTCCCTGTTTGTTTTGTTTTACTATGATTTATATAAGTATTCTTCTATGATGAAACAATTGAGAAACAGTATTTGTGTACAAGTATAATAGCACTCCTATTATATTACAAGAGGAAATCGAACCAACAAAACTACATGACTGATAAGACATGAAGTTTATTTTTTAGATGACCACAACTAATTACCACTCCTTTTCATTAACATTTATTTCTCACCCAATTTAGAGTCAATTTTTCTGTATACGATAGAGAATGGCACATAGTTCCTTTAATATAGGTAAGGGATTCACAAAAGTTATATGATGTAAGTTACAGTAGCATTACCTGGGCAGAAGAGCCAACTTTTAAATCTGCTTTTAGATTCCAGGAAAACACCTGGTTCTCAGTGAATATACCTGATGAAAATGAGGCTTTCATCAAGAGGCTTAATCTTCTCATTTTCAGGGGTTTTATCCTCATGTATTCCTCATGTTTTAAGTATAAGACATAGCAATGACAAAGTTATGAGGTAAATACACTTTAGGAGATGCTTGACAGAATTAGACTGGAGTCAGATCACTACAGACATAATTGTACTACTTAATTCTGAATAATGAAGTATTAGATAAGCATTGTGTTTTTCAGCAGCATCCTAGAAATCATCTAAGTCTATATACCTCAAATAGTTTATTTAAAAATTTTATTTGGCTAAAAAGAGATGAACTGAGAAAATATTCTATTAATTTTCCCTATTATTAAGATATACATTTGTGTACATACATTTATTGATTCCGATGTGAATGCTGCCATTTTGAATAATCCAAAAAATAATTATCAAAGTAAAATAAAACACAAAAAAACCAAAACCTTCAATTAAATTAAACAATACCAGTAAAACAAAAAATTGCAATTTAGAAGGGAAAAATAAAAGGAACTCTGAGTATGTGTAAGTAATTACCTCCCTTATAGAGTAGATGCTTGCCTTAGAATAATATTTCTACTAATTAATTCACTTAGACTATATATGGATGCATTGCTGGGTCACTTGCTGTGCAGCAGAAATTGATAGAACATTGTAAATCAACTCTAATAATTTTTTTAAATTAAAAAAAAGAATTCAGAATCAACTAAGTCATTTGGTGATGTGTTAGCCCTTTGTAAAGTGAACCAGTGCTAAAGCCCTGCAGTGCTGTCCATTCTACTGCCTATAACATCAAATTATGATGTTATAACCACAAGAAACCAATGGTCATTTCAAATAGTATTCCCTTACCAAGAGGTGGTTAACAGAGGTATGCAAAAGATGTATGAAAAGCTAAACTAAGTTCTTCTTAATTTTTAGCATGGGAGGGGAAGGCAGGAGAGATAAAATTGATCATAAAAGCCCAGGGAAGGATGCTGTCAACAAGCATGTATTCAAAGAGGCAGTGTGTTAGACCAGACATCTTCAGTATGCTATCTCTAACACAGTGCTGTACAGAATAAATACAAAATGAGCCACAAAATGGGAGCCATGTATTTAATTTTAAATTTTTTTTAGTAGCCATATTGAAAGGTAAAAAGGAAACATAGTTAATGTTGGTAATATATTTTATCCAACCCAACATATCCAAAATGATGCCATTTTAATAAAAATTAAGTTTATAACTGGAATACTTGGCATTTTTCCAGGATACATCTTTGAGGTTCAGTGTTTATTTCAGACAGCACATGTCAATAGACACATTTCAAGTGTCAATAGCCACATATGACTAGATACTACTATACAGATGACTCAACTCTAAATCTAGCTTCATTTGGCCTAGGGCATAATAGTATAGCTAAGCCCAGCTCCTCCTCCATGAGAAGAAAGAGAATGAGGAAGTGAAAGGGCTGTGCTTCATCTTATACATATGCATAGTCCCTAGTGCTTCAGTAAGGTGGAAGGGCAAGAGCAGAAAAGAATTATAAGAAAAAAAAAATTGATCAATGTATTGCTAACTGTGACAAGTCTGAGAGGGGTAAGAGGGGGATGGCTGTGGTCAGGTATTTATTCAGGCAAAGATGGAATCTGATTATTCCACTTCTGTAATAAGAAAGGTAAAAGAGGAGTTCTCACTGTGACACAGTGGTTTAAGAATCTGACTGCAGAAGCTCAGGTCCTTGCAGTGGGTTCAAACCCCAGCTTGGCACAGTGGGTTAAAGGATCAGGTTGCCACAGCTATAGTGTAGATTGCAGCTGCATCTTAGACTCACTCCCTGGCAGAGGAACTTCCATATGCTGCATATGTGGTCATAAAATTAAAAAAAATAATAATAAAAGAAAAGAAAGAAAAGAAAAAAAGAAAGAAAAATAAGGGAAAGAAGGAAGGAAGGAAAGAAGGAAAGAAGGTGAAAGAAAGTTATAACCATGCATGGTTTTTTTTAGCTGGCATATCCAACTGAATTTAGGCTCTTTTTCTCATTTTGGGGCCATCCTATTTTAGGAGAATCACATATTTCTGCACATCATGCATGTAGCAACAACAATGACTTCCTTTTTTAATTCTCTATTTTTAAGATTATTTGTGTAGCAAACTGCCTTAGATGATAGAGAAATATTTCCTTCTGAAACAGAAGGCAGGTTTGCTTGTATGCTTGGAAGACAAATGGAACCTGCTGCTGGAGTTGGGTTAGGAAAAATTATTGCCCATGATAAAAGATATAGGTTCCCTAAAGTCAAGATTATTTTCCTGTATTACAATCCTTAGTATATTCAGGTATCACTTGTACTTTGCATTTTCTTGTGTGGTTTGGGACAAGGCAAATGAATACAGCCATGATGCTTATCCTTCTGGTTGTTCTTTATAAAAGGCTTGTGTTTCCTGCCAGCATTCATAAAACTATGGTAAGATAACATGCTAGCCTACAAGTATGGTAAAATTTCAGATCCTTCATATTCCTTGACACCATTGACTATCTTCTTCACCGAAGTTTTCCATTATGAAAACAGCAAGAAAGTTGAGCAAACAGTTTTATTTATGCAGAAGATTTAATGCTTGTTTCAGATGATAGGCAATCAGTCAGTAAAACGTTCATTTAGATCCTGCAATATGCTTAGCATTTTCTGAGCATTATGGATGTATGAAAATATATATCTGTGTGAAATATAATGTGACATGGTATACAATATAATATAGCAGTCATAGTCTCCTCTCAAGATGACAATCTAATTGCAAAATTAATATGCATGCTCATAAAGAAAAAAACAAATGAATAATAAATACATATGAATAGCAAATTAGAAGGCAAATTAGCACTTTTAATTCAATAAACAGTAAAAAAATGCTTTTTTCAAACTTAAGATTTCAAAAGATCTTTAAGAGAAAATAATAGGAAAGTTTAAAGAAGTTAGAACTATATACCCAAGAGAAAGTCTGAAAAAATCATGAAAGTGAGAATTATTATACACAGATGTGGATGGAAAATAATCTGTACTGAGGAGCAGATGCAGGTGGTAATGGAAAAAAATGACACAAGTTATGACACTTTATCTTAGTCTATGGACTTTTCATTATGCAGTTAATAGGGAGTATTTGGAATATTTTTTAAATTATGGGTAAATGTAATTTTAGGAAACTGATATATAATAAAACTGATGTGTATATATCCTAGAATGTATCTAGTAGGTTTGAGTTTAACATATACAACAATTTATAATGTTGGTTTTTAATGGATATAATGATATTTTTTCTGAATTATTTTCACACAATAAAAAGCACAACTGTGCTCATTGACTTACCATTGACCATATATATTTAAAACTCATTAATAGATTTCTACAGATTAAAAATTAAAGCCAAGTTATAAATTACAGAAGAAGGAGAGCATTTTTAGCTTCATGGAGTGTGTGGTTAAATCCTTGGCTAGTAAATTCATGTATGAATGGTAAGGAGATGTTTTTATTTTCTCATAAGATTCAATGTATCTGTTCAAGAGATGAAGGAATAAAGGATAGAAATAGTTTGCAAATTATTAGCGAAATGCAAGTCAAACATACAATGAAGTATCACCTCACATCAGTGAGAATGGCCATCATCAAAAAGTCCACAAACAATAAATGCTGGAGAAGATGTGTAGAAAAGGGAACCCTCCCTTGTTGTTAGTGGGACTATGTATTGGTTCAGCCACTACAGAGGACAGTATGGAGGTTCCTTAAAAACTAAATATAAAGTTACCATATGATTTAGCAATCCCGCTCCTGGTCACATATCCAAAGAAAACTCTAATTCGAAAAAATACATTCCCCCTTATGTACATTGTGATACTATTTACCATAGCCAAGACATGGAAACAACAAAAATGTCCATTAAAAAAAGTGAAATAATGCCATTTGTAGCAACATAGATGGACCTAGAGATTATCGTACTAAGTACAGAAAGCCAGACAGAGAAAGACAAATACCATATCACTTATATGTGGAATCTAATAAAAATAACACATAAGAACATATTTGGTTTTTCTTAATATTTTATTAGAGTATGGTTGATTTACAGTGTTGTGTCAATTTTTGCTGTACAGGATAGTAACCCAGCCACCCATATATTCGTTCCTAAGAACTTATTTAAAAAACAGAAATGAACTTGCAGATTTCAAAACCAACCTTGTGGTTACCATAGGTGACACCAGTGTGGGGAGGGAAAGATTGGGAAGCTGGAAACAACATATACACACTACTGTATAAAATAGATGATTAATGAGAACCTACTCTATACTACATGGAAAGCCACTCAACAGTTTGTAATAATCTATATGGAAAAAAAGAATGGATACATTTATATGTATGACTGATTCACTTTGTTGTATAATACAACATTGTAATTCAATTATACTCCAATACAATTAATTTTTTAAAAAATGAGTAAAAATAGTTTACAAGGAGGAAAGGAAAATTAATGAGCAAGCAGATTAACTACACCTCTATTTGCTTTCGCTAATAACTTGTGTATTTTTAATGGATTCTTCTAGAAAAATATTCTTTCTTTGCCTTTAATTACCTAAATGTAGTTTAAATATTGTGATTAAATTTCAGTTACAGGAGGAGAGATATAGACGGTTTTTAGGCCAATGTTATTTCGTAAGTCTAATGTTTGATGATACTTAAAGGATAAATTTATAGGTAATGGCTTTTTCATATACGCTTTTCACTAAGTCCAAACATCTAAGGATTCTAACTATAAATTTTTGTAGGCTTATGTGAAAGTAGTAAGAGTATTTTGTCTCAAACTCTCTGTAAATAACAATTGCATTTAAAACACAGAAAGTATACCATATTTGATTGACTTTAACATAAAATACTTTTAATAGCATGCATACGCACAAAACTGATGAAAAAGAGGAGTGTAAATTCAAATTAGAAAGAAACAGTATTTGTAAACTATTCAACCATAGCAAAAAAGTAAATCATGTTATATTTTGGTTTCTGTAACATAGTAGCTAATTACTATTGGACTAAAAACAACAATAAGAATATTTTACATTTTTTTTTGCATACTCACCTACCTCTGTGATAATTGCCCATGAAGGAATTAAATGGTTCACTAAGTACTGAATTCAGCATCCTAATACCACAGAGAACAATTCTTGCTAATTGAAATGTGATGCATTAATTGCTTGGGAAAACAAAGATATTTTTATTTATCTATAACAAATATGTACTGGTGAATATACCTAAATGTTGTGATTATTTTATTTTAGGATCATCAAAGAATTAACATTGCACGATTTTATTTTATTTTATTTTAATTTAATCTTTTTAGGGCCTCATCTGCAGCAAGCATGGTGAGGCTAGGTGCCGAATCAGAGCTGTAGCTGCTGGCCTACGCCACAGCCACAGCAGCTCAGGGTGTGAGCCACGTCTGCAACCTACACCACAGTTCACAGCAATGCCAGATCCTTAACACACTGATCAAGGCCAGGTATAGAACCTATTTTTCACATGGATGCTAGTCAGATTTGTTTCCTCTTAGCCAAGACAGGAACTCCACATTGCACTATTTTAAATTCTTCCTTCATGAAATTAAATGTACACTTACATGTGTGTGTCTGATATAGAAATACGTGTATAATATAATGATATATATATTTATATATATATATAAAATGCATGTCTATATCTACTCATGGCTCTATGTAAATGTTTATATACATGTATATTAATGTGTGTACATATATTTACTCATATAGATATATATTTATGGACATGGAAAATGGGTGAAATCAAATTAGTAAGAACATATAGGAGATTAAAAAAAATTAAAAGAGATCTCATTTACACAATGATGGAAACTATAAAGGCCATAGGCCTCAGCAAGCTGACACATGCTCTGGTCCTAAACCTTTAGTGGCCCTACCCTGTGGAGTGGTTCTAGGTACCACCCTGGCACCTGGACATAGCTGGTCATTAGAGCTACCTCCTGCATATCAAAATGTAGATTTGGTCTCCAAAAGAAACTGTTCCAAAATTGTATATACCCTCTCAGGTGTATAAATCTAACCATATATTCATGGGCTCAACATGTTGCTTCTTTTGGTCACCTATGTTCTTCCTGAGGCAAAAGCTGGGTTACTTTAGTGATCAGGCTGTTCATAGCAGAGTAATAATTTCACAGTGGCCATATTTAGCAGAGAAAACAATGTGATAGCAAGATAAATTTCTTAGGACTTTCTCAGAATTTTATGTTGACCAAGTAATGGTTTAGGACTAGAGAGAAGAAAGAGAGACAAATTTCTGGAAAGAAACCCTTTCTATAAGGACATTATAAATTAAATATTAGCACCAACTTAATTTGTAGTTCTAGGTCAATATAATCAGAGACATATGAGCTACAAATATTTAAGGGCAAGGAATAAGAATAAGGTTTAAGAAGCAAAGGAATGGTGGCAGGTCATGGAGTGATCTTGAAACCACATTCCTTCTCTGGTGGAATTTGAAAACAGCCAAACTTAGATTGGGACTTAAACCCATAGGCTGGGACTTGAAACCAGTCAAAACTCAAATTGGGACTTGAACACACGATTCTTGATTAGAAGGGAGCTTGCATCCACTCGATTTTAATTAAAATTGCTCATCTGTTGTTGGGACTCACTGACTCTCAAGTCCTTTTTTCTCATCATAGAAAGAATCTGGCCTGAAGCAAAATGGTGGGCAAAGCTTGAGTTTATTAGTATAGGTCACTTGTGAGAGACACAAGCAGCCTGATGAAGGGACACAGCATCCCCTAGAACAAGAGGGCTGTAATATTTATAGTCCAAAAAAAAAAAGTTGGCAGGCAAAAAGACCACCTTCTTCCTCATTTTTCAGTAGACTTCAAGGCTGACATCATTAGTTCCTCCTTTGGCCCTGTATGGTTTAACTGGGACAGTCCCGGTATTATTTAAATCATATGTATATTAACAAAAGGGTGGTAACATATACTAAAATAAGGTAATGCATCTCAGGTTTTGGTATTTTTGTCCCCTTTCACCTCGTTTTATTTACTTATTTATTTTTCCCTTTCATCTGTATTCCTGTCTTGGATACAGGCAGAAATGCTACTCTTTAAGGACCATTAACTCCCTAACTTCATGTAAGAAGATTCAGACCCTATGTCTATTGTCTTGTGTTTTAACCATCAGGGTTTATGGCTTCAGTGTATCTGGTGCTTAGAAGCACCTAGTCTTTCTTCAAGGTTGTGTTGTTTGTTGCTAGGTAACTGGATTCTTTTCTTGAGTGGTCATTAGCTTACAACAGTTTCCTAGACTCCCTTAAAATTAGCTTTCTGTCTTTAATCCCCTTGTGGGATTTTCAAACTAACTATTTAATTATCCTACTTCATCCCTGTCAAGCTTGTTTCATGTATAACTAGGTGCAAGATAGTGAAGCTCAGAAAGTAGAAGAAATTATAACATTTAAATGTAACATCTAAAAGAAGAACTTAGCATCCCTGTTTCTGATTACTTTCCTATTAAAATCTGTCAAACTTTAAAGATTTAGTGAACATTTATTTCCCCTTATATGTGTTTTTGTGAGAGACGCTTGAAATGGCAGCCAGAAAATGTACTCTTCAACTTGCACCAAAATGCAATTTTATTAGAAAAACACATACTAAAACCTTTCCCCTGTGTATGCCTCTTATAAAGTTTGATTAGTGGATCTTGGCGAGATCAAAAAAAGCAGCACTCTTCCAATATAACTAATGTTCTTTAGTTAAGTATTGTGTTTTTGTTTTTGTTTTTTTTACCAAAAGAAAAAATTTATTTGAAAGGTATGAATCATTAAAATATTGTAATGATAAAGAAGGTGATTGTACCTTTCTGTATACAGAATAGTACCTTTCTGTAGACTCTTTCAGAGTCTTCCAAAAAAACAATCATCTATGTTCACTCTGTAGGGTGTCTTCTGGAGTGATAGTTTTCCCACTAACCCTTATGTGCTTTGCAGTCTCTGCCTATTCCTCCATTCAGGCCCTTGTTTCAGGTCAGCACCTGGGGAGCAGGAAGTAAAGGGAACACTTAGAACTGAATTCCTGATACATGCAGGTACAGTGCTAGGTGACTGCACTGTCTCTTACTGAGCCTCATCCACTGGCATTTGAAGGAGCAGTTATAGGATCACATTGTGACTAGAGATGGATAACAGTGACTTCAATGACCTAATTCATTTTCCAATGAGGAGCTTAAGAAAAGACCCAACATTTCTACTCTGGCTTCTGTTCACCACGGTTGGTTGATATAATAGGGTCACTGCCTTGTTTAGATTTCTTCTCTGGAATGAATTTATTTGCTAAGAATTCAGCAGGCTGCAATCTGTCTCCTCTGATTTTACTCAGCCAGAGGGAAGAAAATGAAGAAAGTGTTTTTAAACAGATGGCAAAATAAAAGATGCTGATCTTTGAGACTGTGTATAGATTCTATGACCTCACAGAGCTCCGTAGCAAACTCTATATACTTTAGCAATAAAAAACATTCTAAAAAGAAGTATAATTTCCTACAAATGTATAAATGTAATCCAACATATAGATTTATAGAGAAATTTATTATACAGTTCTCTTTTTACATTAAAATTACCCCACCAGCAAAGGAGGTCACTACATTCCCCCTCTTTCTCTTTCTCTCTCTCTCTCTGTCTCTTTCTTTCTGTCTTTCTCTGTCTCTCTCTGTCATACACACACACACACACACACACACACACACACACACACAAACAGGTGCACATGCATTAAACACAGAGGTGTTTTAGCTCCTGCTGCTATTCTTAAAGCCTAAAACATGGGAAGATACAAGAGGAAAACAAAATAAATTTAAAATTCAAAAAGTGAAGGAACACAGAACATCAAAGATAATCTCTTAATGCAGTCTAGCCTATGTTGTACATTAATACAGCATTTCACACTGTTGCTTGGAAACAACAAAAACAGGGCAAGTCCTGCTATTACATAAGAAAATACAAAAGGCTTTAATCCAATAGAGTGAGGAGACGTGAGGACAAGACCACTTTCAATAAAAAAAGAGAAGTTTTCTTAGACTTTGTGCTACAACTTATTGGTCATTTTGATAAGACTACCAACACTTTCAGGGTCAATTGCCATATATTTTACAGAATATTGATTTTAGGAGGTAGATCAATTGGGATAGAAACTCAGTTGCCCACAAGTACTACAGACAGAGTACTTGCAGTACTTTCAACATAATTTCAATAAAAATTGAGTAACAGTGTTTTAGAATTTATTATATATTTTCTGTTGAAAAGTGATTTATAATATATAATGAAGAAATATATAATGAGAAATATAGTAAAACTAAATTTATTAGTTGATCTCTAATAAAACAAAAAGCTGATTCACCGAGGAAGAAATAGATCTGACCATGTAAGTCACTCTAGTTATTTATTTTTTTACTTAATTTTTCTTGTCAGATTTCCTATAATGCAAAGGGGGTTTTACTGCCTTCTCAAAAACCTTGCCTCTTTCTCTTCTTTGTCAAGAAACTCCATATTTGAGTAATGACGAACAATAAAGTAAATAAGCAGAATTCGATATTTTGAATTTTAAAGCAAATACATGTTTTCTTTACTTTTGTCATTTCAGTGGCTATTGTTAAAAAATTTTAACAATAAAATTAAAAAACAATAACAACTTTAACAATAAAATTAAAAAATTAAAATTAAAAAATTTCCTTCATATTTAACATTTAGTACCAAAGCAATGGAATATGAAAAATCTAGACTGTCCAGAGCAGCATTATTTTATTCCTACATGAACTTAATTTATATAGTCCTGTAAAAGTATGACATCCAGGAATATAATTGCATTATTTTTGTGCAATAACATTGCCTTATACATGTAGTATTTTTATTCTAAAGAATTTTAGACACATTTATTCTGTTTTTACTCATTTATGTGGTAAGAAAAGATCATATATAAGGTATATAGGCAATTACCAAAATAAAACCAGTATTTTAACCATTATTTATTATTTTCAGTTCCAATTAGGAAACTATTCTTAACTACTCTTCACTCCTCTCTTTTACTCCTAAAATATATTCCATTTTTAATAAATATAGAAATACAATTCATTTAATTCATTCTTACGTAAAATGTATTTGCTTGAAGTAATTGGTAGAAAAATGTCTATAATAATTTCTCCTATTGTTTTTCCCATCACTCATTACTCCAGCTTAAATAACCAGCTTAAATGCAAGACCTTCATCACTACATTTTTGCTCACATCACCTAGACTTTTGGCTAAGTAGTCTGAGCACCCTTGCCTAAGAACATTTGACTATGTTTGAGAACATGTATTTCTGGGCTCACTATTCTATCCCATTAATCTCTGTATCTGATTTTTACCAGAACTTTACTGTTTGGATTTTGTTTAAATTTGATTATAGTAGCTTTGTAATATAATTTGAAGTTGGGAAGCTTTTGTTTTTTTCTCTGATGATTGGGCACCTGTGGTCTTTTGTGGTTCCATATAAATTTTAGGACTGCTTAGAGTCCAGAGTCCATTTGTTTATTTAGATATGAGTTAATGAAAAACAATCACTTCTCTTTGAGGTATTACACACCAAAATAATGAATGGAAACAATAATTAAACTGGAGCAAAATTTGTCAAACAGTGGAGTTCCCATTGTGGCTCAGCGGTAATGAACCCGACTAGTATCCATGAGGATGTGGGTTCTATTTCGGCCTCATTCAGTGGGTTAAGGATGCACCATTGCCATGAGCTGTGTTGCAGGCTGCAGATGCAGCTCAGATCTGGGGTTGCTCTGGCTTTGGCAGAGGCTGGAAGCTACAGCTCTAAATTGGCCCCTAAACTGAGAACTTCCATAACCCACAGGTGTCGCCGTAGAAAGAATAAGGAAAGAGGAAAAAATTGTCAAATAGTAATAAGCTGTTTCTACTGACAATTGTTCTTGAGAACTCACATTATAATTATGACTCATAATACAACAAGCTCAAGATGATAAAATTAAACCTCCAGATAGAGATATAAATGAAGATTCTTATGTGTAACATATATAGATATTCATGTATTACATATACACATATACATACTCAGATGTGTTTTTATATACTTCAATAAATGTGTCGAGATTATCGGAAACTTAAAAAATATTCACATGTAAAAAATAAAAGTAAGTCAGTGTCATTTCATACTCTTTCAGAATCTTTGCAAAAAACACCAATCTCCATAAAAATGTCTCTATGGACATCATCATAGGGCTTGGGATTTAGAAAAACTAGTAAAATATTTAGAGTAAGGAAATAAAGATAGAAATAAACTTGGTATGGTAAAGTATGGTTAGCAAGACAATGAAATAATTAGGTATTTATTGAATTCTCGTAGGGGTTGTTATATAAAAGAGAACCTGATCCTATTTCTACAGACTCAGAAATTGAAGAAGATAAGTTTTGCTCTAACTTACTTAAATGATTCTTGGTAGAGCTGGATAAACTCACCCCAGTCCTGTAACTCTCTACATTTTAACTTCCACTGAATTGTTTGGAAAAAAATGCTTGATATAATTTCTATCCTCTAAAAGTTTTTGAAACCTGTTTTGTGGTCTAGCATGTAATTTATACCGGAGAATGTTTCATGTGCCTTTAGGAAGAATAAGCATTCTACTGTTTTTGGCTGTAATATCCTCTAGATAGTTATTAAATAGAACTGATCTATCATGTCATTTGAGACCACTGTTGCCTTACTGACTTTCTGTTTGAATGATATGTCCTTTGATGTAAGTAGAGTGTTAATGTCCCCTATTCTTATTGTATGAAAATTCTCCCTTTATACCATTTAGTATTTGTTTTTTATATTTACATGCTTCTGTATTGGGTGAATATATGTTAATTGAGTATAATACCCTATCTGTGAATTGATATTTTCACCATTATGTAACACCCTTTTTGTCTTTTGTCATAGCCTTTGTTTTAAAGTCTATTTTAACCTCATATGAGTATTGCCACTCCTGCATTCTTGTCATTTCCGTTTGAATTAAATATCTTTCAGCAACCATTCACTTTCTGTCTTTTTGTCTTTTACCCTGAACTGTGTCTCTTGTAGGCCACATACTGTTTTTCATCCAAATGACCACTCTATATCTTTCAATTGTATCACTTAGTTCATTGACATTTAAAGTAATTATTGATAATTGTGTACTTAGTGCCATTTGTTACTTGTTTTCTGGTTGTTTTCTGTAGAACATCTCTGTTCTTTGCTTCTTCTTTTTGTTTCTGAGCTTGTAGTTTGAAGATTTTCTTTAATAGTGTGCTGCATTCCATTCATTTTCTGTGTGGGGCTCTGCTGTAGGTTTTGATTATGTATGTTCTTCTATAGGTATATTTACTTATTTTAAACTGTTATTCATTTAATTCAAACACATTCTAAATGATCTACATTTTTTTACTCCCTTATCCCACATTTTATGTTTTTTGAAGTTTCATTTTACATCTTCATACTTATCCCTTAACTGTATATTGTAGTTATAGTTACTTTTCCACTTTTTCATCTTTTAATCTGCATTGTGACTTATTGAAAGTTATCTTTAATCATTTGTCCTTTATCTCCTCTTACTAGGACCATAAGACTGGGACACTCAATACTTAAATCAACTCATTTACTCCCCAGGATGGATTTCCACCATGAAAACTCCTTTGTCCACTGAGTCGACTCCCAGGGGCACAGGTGCTGACCTGATTTTTTTTCCCCTCCCTATCTTATTATGTAGGTATCTTTCTTAAAGCCTAGACTCTACAGGTATCCTTCTGTTAGGATCCAAATAGTTTTTGGTGAGAATTGTTACATGTTTCAATGTATTTTTGTTGTGTTCATATGAGAGTTGAGTTCCACATCCTATTACTCTGTCATCTTTATTTCTTCTCTTTCTGAATATTTATTAAAATATGTGTCAGTCTTTAAGCAAGTATATGGATTGCACTATTTTGTTACTGTTCTATTTGGAGTTTTGTGTTCTTTACTGATGCTTATGTGTTCCTTAATTTTATTAGTTTCACTACTCCATGTATATTACATATATTTTGAATAAAGAGCACTTTTGAAATATCTTTTCTACCTGTTAGAATATTTCTAAGTGTATAGTTGAGTCAAAATACTTTATTCTCAGTTGGCATCTAAATATCTCTTTAATAAAGTATAATTGTTCGTATGGTCGAAGGAAAATATGTGATTTTTGGACATTATCCTTAATGCAGATAAGGCATATTTTTTTTTTATTTTTTTTTTGTCTTTTTTTGTCTTTTTGCTATTTCTTGAGCCGCCCCTGCGGCATATGGAGGTTCCCAGGCTAGGGGTCGAATCGGAGCCATAGCCACCGGCCTACGCCAGAGCCACAGCAACGCGGGATCCGAGCCGCGTCTGCAACCTACACCACAGCTCACGGCAACGCCGGATCGTTAACCCACTGAGCAAGGGCAGGGACCGAACCCGCAACCTCATGGTTCCTAGTTGGATTCATTAACCACTGCGCCACGATGGGAACTCCCGATAAGGCATATTTTAAAGAAGTTTGATGGCATTATGAAGAATTTGGGAAATTTTCTCTAATGAGAACTATAATGCAATTCTTTTTTCAAGGAATAAACCAACAGAAATCTTCAAGGGCCCATGCTTTTTAAAATATATATTTAAATAAACTTTTTAATTTTAGACTAGTTTTATATTAACATAAAATTTGCAAAAATAGTGCAGAGAGCTCCTATTTATCTTACACCTAGATCCCTCTATTATTAACCTTTTACATTGCTATGGTACATTTGTCATAATTAATAAACCCACATAAATGCACTATTATAACTATTGTTTATACTTCATATTCCTTATATTTCACACCTTGTTATTTTTATGTTTTCGAGTTGAACTCCAAAATAATGCATTTTATTTAATTGTTCATGTCCCTTAGGTGCTACTGGACTGCTAAAACTCCACGTTTGTGTTTGATACCATTGACAGTTTTTTGTTTTTTGTTTTGTCTTTTTGTCTTTTCTAGGGCAGTTTCCCGAGGCACATGGAGGTTCCCAGGTTAGGGGTCGAATCGAAGCTGTAGTCGCTGGCCTACACCAGAGCCACAGCAATGCAGAATCCGAGCCACATCTGTGACCTACACCCCAGCTCATGGCAATAGCGGATCCTTAACCCACTGAGCAAATCCAAGGATCAAACTGGCAACCTCATGGTTCCCAGCCGGATTCGTTAACCACTGAGCCATGACGGGAACTCCACCATCGACAGTTTTAAAGCATATTGGTAAATTATTTTGTGGTTAGACTGGATATATGAATTTTTGGAAGGAAGACCACAGAGATAAAGTACAATTTTCATCAGATTATTCCAGGATACAAGCTATGACTATAACTTACACTGTTTATGATGGTTTTGGTCACCTGCCTAATGTAGTATTTTTAAATTTTTATCATTGTAAAGTTACTCTTTTTTCCTGAATTCTACACTGAATCCTTTGGAAAGAATCCACATGGGCAAATCATATTTAAAGAGTGAAGTATATTCCAAATTTGAAAGTAGAGTATCTACGTAAATTATTTAGAATTCTTCATGGAAATTTATATTTGTTTATAATCCATTATTATGGGGCTTTTTTCTGCTTTTTTGTTGTCCCTTTTTTGTGTTTATTTTTTCCCTAATGTTTTGCTTTAATCACTGGACATTCTTTCTTTTTCCTTCTGTACCACTCGGGCATGCCTAATCATTTTTTAAAATACTTCTTTACTTTTCAGCTCTACAAGAAACTCCAGATACATCTTATGTATCTTCTCCTGCTGTCCTAGCATTACCCATTTCTCTAAGGAAAAGTGTCCATTTTTAAACTCAAAATTTTACAGTGACAGAGTGGATGTACCAATTTATACCACTCTGAAAAAGTTATATTTTCAAAAGTCTGAAAATTCTAAATTACTAATCCATCCATCAACTTATGCTGCAATTTAGGGAAAAAAAACCCCTGTAGATTTACATACATTTACTCTATTCCCCACCTTTTTATTCTTAACAATATTATTATCTCATATTCAACTATTTTTCCTCTGATTCAAGGTGCCTCTTTTTCCCTATGAAATGAAAACGTAGAGAAAGCGCTTTAAAATCTTTGTATATATGACATTGCTAGCTCTGCTTTGCTCAAGTGTTCTGTCAAAGATATTGGCACAATGCAGTAATTTTTATACTCTGGAAATGCAAATGGTTTGTTTTCAGGCATATTTCATTTGCTTTTCCCAGCAAATAAGTGTCTTCTATTTAAGCAGCATTGTGCTAGAGTGTATTAGAAATCGAAGAATTACAGATGACCTTCTTTCTACCATTTTAATATTAAACACAATTATGGTAAAATTCTATTCAAATGAATCAACCTCATTTTACCTTAAGATAGAAGAGAAGGAGAACTTGAAATGCAGTTGTTTAAAATTCAAAGATAAATTTAAAGTCACAATTTGCACATTTACAAATCTTCATACCAGCCATTTGCCTCTTATCAAAATATTTATCAGAGCTGTCAACTACTAGGAGAAATGTGTTAAAACTAAGTGACTCCTTCATCCTAATCACTAAAAAGTGAAAACAAGGAAAAGGAAGGCCCCGCGAAGCCTAGAAGTGAATGAACGTCTGGGAAGACTTGGTCATCTCCTTGTTTGGAAGGAAATATTAGAAGAAAGAAGTAGTCATCCTAGCCTTAGTATACCTTTTAGAAGTTGAAGCCTAGTTCTCAAAGTAATTTAATTGAATGGTGACATGGTAATGCCTTCTATTATTAAATAGTGGTTGCAAATTAGGTGTTTTCTCCATCATATCTCACAGCTCTATATTCATAACAAACTTATTGTTAAAAATCTTGTATCCTTAACTAAACTATAAGATTTTCTATTAGATTTAAGAACTTATGTTAACACGGAGAAATTAATATGGTGAGTATTTGATACAATTTTTGTGAATAGATTATATTATTTTGAGACTTTTCATATTTAAATTCCGTTTAAATTTGCATATTGTCCTACAAAAAATGTCCTTTGGAGATTACCTACATCAGAGAAATACCCTTCCATGGCCTTTTATAATAACCTTTTGCTATGGAAATACTACAAGGAAAAAACACTTTTTTTCTTTGTCTTTCTCTAATATGTATTTTAAACTTAACATTAATTTTGCTTTTAGGGTACCCATGCCTCAAACATGCTTTCACCCTACCCATTTCCTTCATAGAGCTCATTATTCCTTGAAATCATCCTATTTACTTGCTTACATTTTTTATTATCTGCCACAGTTCATCAGATTTTTAGTTACATTTAAGATTTAAATTGGTCCATCGGTCATAAATATTATCCCACTATTAGAATACTGCATTATATAGTACTCATCCAAGAAATAATTTTGAATGAATGTGTGCATTAAGAACCTAGAGAGAATTACTAGAGATTTTACCTTCAATAGATTTTCAGAAAAGTTAATATAATCACTGAATTAGAATAAATTCCACTGTACTATAAAAAAGCAAGGGATCCCAAAACTCAAAAACAACTAATAATTAAATGCTCTTGGGTGACCTAAATTTAGCCAGTTATTTAAAATTGAGAAAAAGAAACTAGTGCCTTACTTTCACTCAATTCAAAATCTAAGCAAAAAAAAAAATTAATAGGTTATTATTAAAAAAATGAGAATTATGTTAATGGTGAACATAGGTTTGTTATGGAAACATAAATCTCTGAAAATTATATAAAGATCAGGTTAAACAGAATTTTCAAAAGGAATCTTTTTAAAGATTAATTCCAATTATATATATATAATTTTGCTCTTTATATATTTGCTCTTTAGGTCTGCACCTGTGGCCACAGCAGATCTGAACAACGTCTTCTACCTATACCACAGCTCACGGCAATTCTGGATTCTTAATCCACTGAATGAGGCAAAGGGTTGAACCTGCATCCTCATGGATACTAGTCAGGTTTGTAACTTGCTAAGCCACAATGGGAACTCCCTAGTTTGATAAAATTTTGTTTAATACATGCATGTTCTCAGGTTTTATCTCCTCAAAATTTGTTTTAACCCTATATTCTTTCCTTATTTTTAATTTTAAAGCCAATTTCAAAAATGTACTGGATCCTCTTTCCATAATCACCATGTATTTTATTTTCTATATTGTCAATCTTCTATTTTTCCCTATTTGCTGTGTTTTGAATAACTTAATGTAATCTTCTAATTCTTTCTACTGAGTCCAATCAGCTAACCTAATCCACTTCCGAATATAGCCTTTAAAGTTCTTAATTTTGTTATTAACTGCTTACATTCTAGAACTGTTTTATTCTCTTTCGCATCAGTTTTTGCTATTTTTATAATTTTCCACTTCCTTTAATAAATTCTATGTTGTTATTCAGTCTTTTAAACACGGAAAACATATTTGCTTTAAAGTGTCTGTTAATTCTAACATGTGACAAATTATCACGTATTTATCTGTCTATACAGATTCCCATTCATATGATTTCATGTCACTTACCATAACACTGGTAAATATAGATACCTGGTGGTCACTGAATTAGTTAGAAGTTTCCAGAAGAAATCATTTGAGCCCATCTCAAGACATATTTCAAGGGTTGAATATCCAGTGCCGAAGTAGGCTGCATATACACTAGGTCACATTGTAGGAGGGCATCATTTGAGACCATCTTTTCTCAGGGACAGCTTCCACCCTGCTTTTATTTCCTCTTTCCTTTTTCTCATTCTCCTTGGATTAATGTCACCTGTAAAGCACTTTTGAGTTAAAGGGTATATGTATTGTTTGTTTGCTCTTTTCATGAGGATTTGCCTTCTTTTCCTGAGAAGAGAAAGAAGGGGAGGAGAGGGGAGGGGAGGGGAGGGAGGAGAAAAGGAGACCCTTAGTTGTGAATGTAAGATCTCACAGAAGAGTGATGAAAAATGGGGTTTACTCTAGTTTGAGTAAACTATTTGAGAAAAATAAAAAATATGGAAGTATTTAATTAGAAACAAGAACCTCACATTCAATATATCATTATCTACCATCAATTTATAAATATTGTATTTATTTCAAATAGACTGCATCTTCCCTCTGCGAAAAAGACCATCATTACAGGTTCAGGCTTATGCTCTAAATAAATGATAAGTAATTTCATTATTAAAATAAATGCACCCTTTTCTTTGGTTTCAAGTAATTGCCAGACTATCTTTTTGATTTTCTAGGATGCTTTCCAATATAAAACCAATATTGAATATAAAAGATGAAAATAATTTTGATGCAATCTGTATTGAAGAGAGATGAAATAGATACTGTCAAAATAGAAAATTCATTTGAGAAAAATTAGTCTCGTCCTTTACTTTTTTCCATTTACTTCTAAGAAATCAAACCTACTCTTGTACAAAGAACATTGTACCATGTTCCAACAATGAATTTGCTTCACTTTGTTAACGAATTTAAAAAGGCTTTATATAGGTCTTGCTGATTCTGTATATATGAAAGAAAAGGAAGGTCAAAATACTTCAGAGAAAATAAAGCGCCCTTATTTGAAACCAAAGTGGAATTGCAAATATATATATACAATTATTTTAACAATTGTTTAGTTGTGGATTTCCTGATGTGGTGCAATGGATGGGCAACATACCTACAGTGCTGGGAGGGAGATTTCTTCCCCAGCCCAGCACACTGGTTTAAGTATCCACTGTTGCCACACCTGTGGCATAGGTTGCAATTGCAGCTGGTATATGATCATTAGCCTGAGAACTCCATATGCCAAGAGGCGATCAAAAAGAAAAAAATAAGGACATAGATAAATAAAAATTGTTTAGCTCTGACCATCTGAAAGATGTGTAGAAAATTGTGAATTTATGTTAGTGATTACAACAGAGAGAATGATGGGGTCAATTTGCAAGTTAGAATGTGAGAAAACTTTGGGCGTGGGAGTATGAGTGATAGCTTTGATATTGTGAACTAGAATCCACTTAAAACTAGACTCGTGCTTTATAAATCTTTTACTCCTCATCTCTAGCAGAGTGCAGGAACTAACATATACACACTACTATATATAAAATAGATAACTAACAAGGACTTACTCTATAGCACAGGGAAATCTGCTCAATGCTGTGTAATAACCTACATGGGAAAAGAATCTGAAAAGGAACGGATGTATGTATATGTAGAACTGATTAACTCTGCTTATACCTGGACTAACACTTTTGTAAATCAATTACACACCAATGTATTTTTTAATAAAATCTCAATAGATATTTGCAGATTCTTTGAATGATTGAAGGTAGGAGTTATTGCATTAAATGAGCACTTTGTTGATTATAATAGTCAATCAACATACCTTTTCTCTTTTGTACTTTACCACAATATATTAGTATGCAAATATTTTATCTATGTTTTTGTTGTTTTTATTTAAACATATACAGGAAGGAATGGGTTAGGATTTCCCCTAACAGAAATTCTACAGTATGTTTCAAAATATTCTTTATTTTATTGGAAAAAGCTGTAGATTTTGTATTTGGGATTTTATGGCCTCCTTCTAAGGAGGGTAGAAATGCCATGATACACCCTTCCAAGATTTCCACCTGATACTTGGGAAAAGTGAAGAATCCAGTTCAACAGTAGGAGATAATATCCCACCTGTTCTAAGACAGGTGCTCTGCAAATAGAGAAGAAAGAGATATAAGGGGATTATTTGAGCCAACTTATTCCTTTGGGGGTAGTGGAAAATGAAATTCAGAGTGGGGTGAAATACCAATGACTGTGCTAGTAGCTGATGAGATCAGATTGACTTTATCTTTAATTTTAAGACTATTGAGGAAGAATGATGGAGCAGAATTTTAAAATAAAACAACAAGTAATTACAGGAGGCAGCTTCAATGACTAATAAAGTCTCAGATGCAGTTTTCTCTTCTCCACACCAATTTCATAACTCCTTCAGATAAATCATAGTTTATTGCAAAGTTGGAAAATAACAGTGCACCATGGGAGATAAAGAGGAGATTAGCTTTGTCTTTTTATTAAGTAGCTGGAGGCAAATAAAAGTCATAAAAGTGTTTCAATAAGTGGCTGTCTCAACAGATCTTATTGGAGCAGCAGCAAATATGGTCCTCCATCCCACACACACTAACAATGGACAATGGAATCTCATTACTGTTCACTTTTTAATACAAAACTAAGATTAGAAATCCCTGCTTCTGTGATGCCTTTCCTGAAGATCTATTTATAGGTACCAATGACAATTTTGTATAAAATGGATATAAAAACAGGAACTTGTATATTTTCAGAGGTCATGCTTTGGTATTGAATTTAAGAAATGTGCCATAAAGATTTTCTCTGATGATTTCTTCTGTAACTTTTATTTTTTTCTGTAATTTTTATAGTTTTATGTTTTATCTTTAGATCTGTGATCTATTAGAGTTAATTTTTGTGTATGGTACAAGGTATAGATTGACGTTCATTTTATTATAGGTGGGTATACATTCTATTAAAAGGACTATTGTTCTTCCATTGAATTATTATTTCCCATTCATGTTAAAATCAGTGTGAGCCTTTTAATGGACTCTAAACTGAGAACTGAGCTACTTGTCAATCTTAAGAGTACCCTATTATCTGAGTACTATAACTTTACCATGAATCCTGAAACTAGATAGTGTTAATCACCTAATTTTATTCTTTTACAATGTTGTTTTGGCAATTGCAGGTCTTTTGCAGTGACCGCTGAATTATAGAATCAGTTTTTTTATTTCCACCAGAAAATATACATATGTAGCTTACTGGTATTTATTTAGCTTTTTAGGGTTGCACCTGTAGCACATGAAGGTTCCCAGGCTAGGGGTCAAATCAGAGCTACAGCTGCTGGCCTTCACCACAGCCACAGCAATGCAGGATCCAAGCCGTGTCTGTGACTTACGTCACAGCTCACGACAACGCTAGGTCCTTAACCCACTGAGCAAGGCCAGGGATTGAACTGGCAACCTCATGGTTCCTAGTCAGATTTGTTTCTGCTGTGCTATGATGGGAACTCCTTGCTGGTCTATGATAGATTCCAAAAATGTAGCTATTGTATCAAACGATAAACACATACAGAATTTTATTCCATATTGTCCGAATTTCTCTTTTATAGGGGTTTACACTTCCACTGGCATAGGATGCAAAGGCCATTTATGCTCCATTGATACACTCCACTTTATGGAAGGTATATATTAATATTTTATTCTGCAGTAGCTTTGATAATAAATAGAATATTTTCTGCTATTATATTTGGGATGATTTGACTAATACATTGTTCTCTCTAGTAATGTTATATGAATATTTAAATTTAAATAAAGTTATTATTTATCTGGCATGTCTCTTGTTTCTAGAATACTATTTGACATTTGCAATTCTTTTTTAACCAGCTTTATGACACCTATTTAGACATCTGTGTTAGTAGATTTTAGTTATCCCCATAATGTTTACACTTTAAATTTATTCCCTGGATTAGTAAAACTATATTTAAAACCATATTTTCAAGCACACCTATCAAACATTGTTGATTTGCAGTAATATATTACAATTTTAGTTCTCTTTGTTTCTCAGACCCCCCTAGGCTTATAATACCATCCTATTTACATTTTTGTATTCTCTTCTAGGTTCTCACACTAGTTTTAGTGCTAAAACATACATTTTAAAGAAAATTGTGCCTGTGTGTGTATATGTGTGTTTTTAGAGTCATTCTATTATTTTTGTTCCAAATGCAGAAGTACAGAAAACCTATGAGTTACAATGGTTAAAATAATGACTAATGATTTTTCAACTTTACAATGGTGCAAAAAGGACAAATTTAAGAGTATAGAAATTTTTTCAAGTATCTTTTCTGACCACAATAGCATGAAACTAGAAATAAACCACAGGAAAATAAATGAGAAAAAACTTACTACATTGAGACTAAACAACATGCTACTAAAAAACCAGTGGGTCAATGAGGAAATCAAGAAGGAAATTTAAAAAATACCTTGAGAAAAATGATAATGAAAACACAACCACTCAAAATCTCTGGGATGCTGCAAAAGCAGTGCTCAGAGGGAAGTTCATGGCAATACAGACATTCCTCAAAAAAGAAGAAAAATCATAAATTGAGGACTTAACCCACCACCTGAATGAATTATAAAAAAAAGAACAAGCAAAACCTAAGGTCAATAGAAGGAAGGAAATCATAAAGATCAAAGAGGAAATCAATAAAATAGAGATTAAAAAAACAATAGACAAAATCAATCAAACCAAGAGCTGGTTCTTTGAAAAAGTAAACAATATAGACATACCTCTGGCTAGACTCACCAAGGAGAGGAGAGAAAAAACCCAAATAAACAAAATCAGAAGTGAAAAAGGAGAAGTCACAACAGATACTACAGAAGTACAAAAACCATAAGAGAATACTACTAACAACTATATGCAACAAATTTGACAACCTAGAAGAAATGGACATCTTTCTAGAGACCTACAGCCTGCCAAAACTGAATTAAGAAGAAATAGATCAACTAAACAGACCAACGAAATTGAATACCTGATAAAAACACTCCCTACAAATAAAAGTCCAGGACCTGATGGCATCACAGGAGAATTCTACCAAACATACAAAGAGGAACTTACATATCCATCCTCCTTAAACTTTTTCAAAAGATTGAAGAAGAAGTAACACACCCAGAGACATTCTATGACACCACCATCACCCTAATTCCAAAACCAGACAAAGATACTACCAAAGTAGAAAACTATCAACCAATATCTTTGATGGACACAAAAATTCTCAACAAAATTTTAGCCAACTGAATCCAACAACATATCAAAAAGAACATACGCCACGAGAAGGTGGGATGTTTGACCTATGTAAATCAATCAATTTCATATGCCACATTAACAATAGAAAAGTCAAAAATCACATGATCATCTCAATAGATGCAGAAATAGCATTTGACAAAGGCTAACATCCATTCATGATAAAAACTCTTACTAAAGTGGGTATAGAGGGAATATTCCTTAACATAATCAAAGCCATTTATGACAAACCAACAACAAATATAATACTCAATGGAGAAAAGCTGAAAGCCTTCCTATTAAAATCTGGAACAAGACAAGTATGCCCACTCTCACCACTGTTATTCAACATAGTATTGGGAGTCCTAGCCACAGCAATCAGACAAACAAAAGAAATAAAAGGCATCCAAATAGGAAAAGAAGACGTAAAACTGTCACTGTATTCAGATGACATGATACTATGTATAGAAAACCCCAAGGACTTAACCCAAAAACTACTTGAACTGATCAACAAATTCAGCAAAGTAGCAGGATATAAGAAATCAGTCACATTTCTATATACTGCAATGAAGTATTAGAAAAGTAATACAGAAATACAATACCTTTTAAAATTGCACCCTAAAAAATCAAATATCTGGGAATACACCTGACCAAGAAGGTAAAGAACTTATATGCCAAGAACTATAAAACTTTAATCAAGGAAATTAAAGAAGATGTAAAGAAACAGAAAGATATTCCATGCTCCTGTGTTGGAAAAATCAATATTGTAAAAATGGCTATACTACCCAAAGCAATCTACAGATTCAATGCAATCCCTATCAAATTACCCAGGACATTTTTCACAGAACTACAACAAACAATCCAAAAATTTATATGGAACAACAAAAGGTCCAGATTGCCAAAGCAATTCTGAGGAACAAAAACCAAGCAGGAGGCATAACTCTCCCAGACTTCAAGAAATACTACAAAGCCACAGTCATCAAGACAGTGTGGTACTGGTTCCAAAACAGACATACAGACCAATGGAACAGAATAGAGAATGCAGAAATAAACCCAGACACCTATAGTCAATTAATCTTTGACAAAGGAGGCAAGAACATAAAATGGGAAAAAGACAGTCTTTTCAGCGAGCATTGCTGGGAAACCTGAACAGCTGCATGTGAATCAATGAAACTAGAACATCCCCTCACACAAGGCACAAAAATAAACTCAAAATGACTGAAAGACTTAAATATAAGACAAGGCACCATCCAGAGAACATAGGCAAACCATTCTTTGACATCAACCTTACAAATGTTTGCTCAGGTCAGTCTCCCAAAACAACAGAAATAAGAGCAAAAATAAACCAATGGGACCTAATCAAACTGACAAGCTTTTGCACAGAAAAGGAAACCAAAAAGAAAACAAAAAAGAAAACTTACAGAATGGGAGAAAATAGTGTTGAATGATGCAACTGACAAGAGCCTAATCTCTAAAATATACAAACTTATACAGTTCAACAGCAAAAAAGCCAACAATACAATTGAAAGATGAGAAAAGGAATAGACATTTCTCCAAGGATGGCCAACAAGCACTTGAAACAATGCTCAACATCCCTGATTACTAGAGAAATGCAAATCAAAACTACCATGAGATACCATCTCACACCAATCAGAATGGCCATCGTTAATCTGTCCACAAATAACAAATGGTGGAGGAGGTGTGGAGAAAAGGGAACCCTTCTGCACTGTTGGTGGGAATGTAAGCTGGTACAACCACTATGGAGATCAGTATGGAGGTACCTAGAAATCTATACATAGAACTACCATATGACCCAGCAATTCCACTCTTGGGCATATATCCGGACAAAATTCTCCTTAAAAAAGTCACTGCACCCGCATGTTCATTGCAGCACTATTCACAATAGCCAAGACATGGAATCAACCCAAATGTCCACAGATAGATGATTGGATCAGGAAGATGTGGTATATATACACAATGGATTACTATTCAGTCATGAAAAAGAACAACATAATGCCATTTGCAGCAACATGGATGGAACTAGAGACTCTCATTCTGACTGAAGTAGGTCAAAAGAGAAAGACAAATACCATATGATATCACTTATATCTTGAATCTAACATATGGCACAAAGGAAACTTTCCACAGAAAAGAAAATCATGGACTTGGAGAATAGATGTGTGGTTGCCAAGGGGGAAGGGGAGCGAGTGGAAGCGACTGGAATCTTGGAGTAAATAGATGCAGAATGTTGCCTTCAGGATGGATTAGCAATGGGTTCCTGCTGTGTAGCACTGGGAACTCTGTGTAGTCAATTATGATGGAACATGTAATGTGAGAAAAAAGAATGTATACATGTATGTGTAACTGGGTCACTACGCTGTGCAGTAGTAAATATATATATATAAAGAAATAAAAAAATGAAAATAAAAATAATTTTTTCCTAATATTTCTTTCACATGTAAAATTGTGGTATTAGTCATCAGATTATTTGTGTGTGCACTAAGTGTCTGTTATATGACTAATACACATGAAGTTTTAATGCATTTTTTAAAACACTTAAAATGTCTACTATTATTTGCATAATGAAAATTTCTGTTTTTATTTTTAGTTACTATAAAATTTGTCTTTAATAAGAAAATAGCAATCTAGGCTATATTTTCTCAATGTAATTTTACTTGCCCCTGCCTGCCCCTATCAAGACAACATCTATAAGCGTCCTGTATGACTCAGTAAGAAGTTCAACATATCCTATGGCGTGTTAAATAGTATATACGGAGTAGGATGACCACCATTGGATTTTGAGAAATAATATCCCATTTAGAAAGTTAAGTCAGTCTTGGATTGACATACACTCTGGTCTGTATCACAAACTGTAGATTTTCTCTCTGTGACATAATGGACATTATCAACCCAGTGGTTTTTAAACCCAGACCCCTCCTTTTTTCCCTAGTCTCTGAACTGAAGACTTTAAAGACTTCCCATCAAAGATGCAAATACTTAATAACACAAAAAATAGGATTTGTTATATATGAGCCCAGATTCCTAGCAGCACTATGTTTAAAACCCACATTTCAGGAGTTCCCGTCGTGGCCCAGTGGTTAACGTGTCCGACTAGGAACCATGAGATTGAGGGTTCCATCCCTGGCCTTATGAGCTGGGGTGTAGGTCGCAGACACGGCTCGGATCCCGCGTTGCTGTGGCTCTGGCGTAGGCCAGCGACTGCAGCTCCGATTAGACCCCTAGCCTATGAGCCTCCATATGCCATGGGCATGGCCTTAGAAAAGACAAAAAGACAAAAAACAAAGCAACAAACAAAAAACCCGCATTTCATTAAGGAATATATAAACCAGAGAATTGATTAATCTTTTGCCTCAAAAATATGCTGAGGTTTAAGAACTGATTACTCATAAAAGAGAGAAATGACATTATTCTTAGTCATTAAACCTGGTAAGTCTCTCTGGCATAGGTTGGAGTGTAGCTTGTAAATATACATATTGACATATTTAGAAATGTAAATCACTCTTGCACTGGCATACATCCTTATCTGTATCACAAACTATAGACCTCCTCTCTATGACATAATGGAGATTATCACCCCAGTGGTTTGATGCATACATGTATTATATATTTGCATTTCTTCTTCTTCTTTTTTTTTTTTGTCTTTTGTTTTTTTAGAGCCACACCCATGGCATATGGAGATTCCTGGATTAGGCATGAATTGGAGCTATAGCCGCTGGCCTACACCACAGCCACAACAATGCCAGATATGAGCTGTTATCTGAAACCTACAGCACAGCTCGTGGCAACACCAGATCCTTAGCCCACTGAGTGAGATCAGGGATTGAATCTGCGAACTCATGGATGCTAGTCCAGATTGGTTTACACTGAGCCATGATGGGAACTCCATTTCTTGTTGTTGTTCTCTTGGGTGTGTGCTTGTGTGTGTATAAGTGTTTCAATGTAAAGTCCTTTTATTGATCATATTTGTTGCGATTTGATGGAGATAGGATAGGTCAGCTTTCCTTAACCACTCACACCATGACTATCATCCTACAACGCTTTTGGCCTCGAGATCAGTGTTCCATATGTGCAAGGGAAGCATGACCTCATATTTTATTTTTGTGTCTGAAAGGAGATATTTTATTTTTGTGTCTGAGAATAGGCATATCCAGAGTTGTACATACATATTTAACAATTTAAAGTGTAGAAATAAGAAGTCAGGTTACATTTAGTGTTAAAAATTAATTTCCTCTTTATCTCCCCTTAAAAAATATGTGCTTCATTCTTAGGTTATGCTAATTCTTTCCTATCAGTGATGTTACCTCTGTTTATCTCACTTAGTTCTCTATAGTCAGCTTCTCTGTATATTTTACAATTTGTCTATCTTTTTTCCTTTTCAGCAGTGATGGGTCTATAAAGCATTGGATTTAGCAAAAGCCAATTAAAACCACTGTAATTAGCTACGATTCTTTATATTCTGTACAAAATGCACTTGACTTTGTGAGAAAAAAGGCATTGCATAAATTCTCTTAAGCCTTTATCCTTTTGGGGCCTGCACTTTCTGTATCTGCTGGAACATTGGGGCTAATATTTTCGGTCTCTCTCAGATGTCCTTTGTTTGCATAAAATCCATGCCTTGCTGCCATGCTTTTTAGCCACAGAAAGCAAAGAATCTGGTCTGTAATGAAAACACAGGCCTTTCAGAAAGGGTTCAAAAAAATGATTTTTATCACAAATGAATAAATAACCTGTGGAAGTCTTCACAATTAAGCATTATTAAGTTAAACAGGCTTATTAAGATTTATAAAGCAATTAGAAGCATTAGGCTGAATTCTCTTGTCATTTTCTTGTGCCTGTCCACATATTAAAGTCAATGGGAAATGTATGCTCTTGGCTATGGGCAAAATATGGCCCATTTTGAATAAGAATAGCATCCGCAATTATACTAGCTGAGATAAAAATTAAAAGGTCCATCAATTCTCATGCTTCAGAGCCTAAGATTATAACCAGATGGTGCCAGAAAGTTTCTGCCGGGCATGAGGACTCACTAATGGACAGGTGCATCATGACAATTTTCTTTTGGCCTCCCTCCTCATAATGTGTCACACACAGACGTGCCAAATATAGAAAATCAAAACAAATGGGACATTTGCATTTTATCAGGATGAAATCCATCCACAGCCTAACATATTGAGACTTAGAGGTCCTAACAGTTGTGGGGAATTTCAGTGAAATCATTTTAGAAATTTCTTCCAACTCAATGGCAATGAAACTTATCTTTTGCTTCTAAGCTGACTGTTTTTGTCTTTACCTGTGCCCTGGTAATTTACCTTAAATGACATTCACCTCTGAGCATAACCATGTGAGAAGACACTTGTTAGGGGAAAAGAAAAACTCTTTGGTATTTAGAAACCTCTACACCTAAAGATGAACAATCAATTAATTGCTAAATATCCATTCAACATCCACTATTTTCCACACACTGTTTGTGTTTGTGAAAAACAGAGGAGAAAAATAAGATACATACTTAACTTTCAGTAGCGGAAAAGTCTCCTTTTGGGCTAAGTAAAATGGAATGGTTTATAAATTTAGCAGGAGTCCAGAAAAATAAATGTGGAATGAAGCAACTGGGAAACTTCATGATTTTATATCTGCAGTTGTTAAAAACTATTAAAATGCCAGGAACTTTTTATTTCTTCTGTATTGTGAAGAATGTGAAACTAAAGTTATTTACTTTTATTTTTAAAAGTTTTATAAACATTCCCATTCTATAATTACATTGTAATGTTTTGTTAACTTAAGTGGTATTAGAGTAGATTTGCTTACATTTATATGATAAAATTAATTTGAAATGTTCATGTCAATTTTCTTTATACCCTAAACACCCTGAGGGGTAGTGTATCAGATTTATATTTTGAGAGTTCAATTGAACCCCTTTGTATTGAAGGGATTAGGATAGTGTTAATCTTGTTTTAATAAACAAATTATTTTCCAGAGAATGCTGGTCATATGTTCTTTTCTTTTACCCTCACAAAACCTTACATTAGAGTATACATTCCCAATACTCAGTGCAAAATATTATAATTTATTCCTTAGTGTGGTGAACAATTTTTCCATATCAACAATAAATAAATCTGTTCTAAAATGTTAGTTTGGGAGTTCTCATTGTGGCTCGGCAGGTTAAGAACCCAACTAGTATCCATGAGAATGTGGGTTCAATCCCTGGCCTCACTCCGTGGGTTAAAGATTAAGCATTGCAGCAAGGGGCAGCATAGGTTGTGGGTGCAGTTCAGATCTGGTCATTCCTGTGGCCGTGGTGTAGGCCTGCAGCTGCAACTCCGACTGAACTCCTGGCCTGGGACTTTCCCTAAAAAAGATAAAAAATATAAAATAAAATGTTGGTTTGTTTGGACAGGTCATAGCAATTTATCATGCATAGATTGCTTAATAATAAAAAGTAGGAGAGTGGACTTTCCATTGAAGCACCCCTAATGGGCCCTGCCTTTCCTGGAATAGATGCGATAGAAAGGTCATGAAGATTTGGCCTTGGCTGCAAGTGTTACATATACTCATCACTCATATAAGGGATAGTCTTAGGCATATAATTTTATAATCCAAAACTAAAATCTATCAAAACCACAAAAATATTAATATTTTGATTTGCCTCTTGAAATAACTGAAAAACAGCAGCAATGTCAAAATATTCCTCTTGAAGTAACTCATTTATATCTGGGACTGCTGTAATTACTTGAAAAATTTCCCTTAAAAATGCATCTGATTACTATTGGATTTTAACTCCATGCCCTACTGTGCCTCTTGCAGAAATACAAGAGTAAATAGTTTTATTGTTCTTCAAATATGAAGAAACACAGTTGACTCTCTCAGAGTCATTTAAATATTTCTACATTGTTTTACCACGATGGTCAACTTTATGTGGGCAAACACATTTTGTCCTTCTTAAGTAGAGATCAATTAATTTAACGAAAGGACTTCTATCATTGTGGACAACTATTAAAATAATTAGAACAAATTTCATTAGAAAATTATTTTTATCATGAAAGCAATTTCATTTTTATGAATGCAACTTTTGTTTGGGTTTGCATGTTAAAAAGTCATTTCATGGCTTATATTTATCTTTTGGTGTCTCAATACCCACAGCTGTTTTTCACCTGAGCTATCCCTGGCTCCTTCACCCAATACTGACATAAATAAAGTTGATTTTTAATTCAAATATCTACATATATTTTTGTTACATTTACTTTGTTGATTTCATTTTAGTATTAGAGATTGTCAGGTTAATTTTAAATCTTGATTTAACCATCTATCACATAACCTGTCCCTTTCAGCTTCATTTAACTTCAAACATCATAGGGCTGAATTCAGTGTATACTTTTGTAATATATTAATTTTAAAAATAATAGAGTGAAGGAGCTCTCTATCACATATCTTTCATGCAGATTTTCAGAACTGCTCAATGCACTTTAATAATAATTTTCAATTGAATACTCAATTGTATTTTGTTTAATTCACATTTTTGCATAATTTAAAATAATATCATGAATGCTCACTGTTAACTCCTCCACTCATATTTTGAAAACCAAGTTTCATGTATTAGTCTGATAACAGAGATCAAATAAAGTCATAATGAGATTAAAACCAAAATTTAAGAAATAGGATTCTATCACAGCTCAAAAATAAATAGAAGGCATGCTAAAATAAATTAGAGTTATTGATGTTTATTATTTCCTTTCCTTCTCATTTTTGCAAATTCACCGAACTGGAATATAATGTTTAGTACTAGTATCTTGTTAAATAAGTGCTAAATAAGTGCACAGATATCATCTGATAAGTGGACCTAGGATTTATGTTTTATGTTTGTAACAAAGAGACTGAAATATACTGGATAAAGGGCTTGACAGAATCTTAATTTAACCCTAACAAAACCCCTCTTTTCTTGAATTCTTGAGGGATATTTTAATTTGGTAGAAAGAAAGTAACATCAGCAAACAATGAAACAAGCAAAATAATAATCACATATGAATTAAATTATTAATCTCCATTATTCTTAATGATCAAAATATCAAGTATTCAGGAGGAAAAAAATCAATCCTGCATATCTTTAGTGTCAAATATCTGAAATATTTAAAATAAACTTCTAATCTCTAATTTATCAAAATTAAATCTCAAATCTTATTATTATGTTATTATGACTTTAAAACCAATTTTTGGAATCCTTTCTACATGGTTTCACTACGTCCATATTGATCTTCTTGGCGTAGAGTTTGGGAAATGTACTGAAATTTATTATTATTGGGGAGAAAGTATCTAGAGTTTGCGGCTTAGAGATGGTGACTAACAAGCCTGGAATCTATTTTCTACCTTAATCAGTGTTTAGGGGAAATGTTCATGAACAAAGGATGGGTTGATAAGGTGTCTTGATCAAATCTCATTTTAAACAGGTTAACAGCAGACTTCCCAGAAAAGAAACAAGTGTTTTATATAACAAGAGAGTTTATCTCTATGGAGTGCTTTTATCAGGATATACCTGGGCTGTCTGAGATTACCTACAGTGATCAAACTGGGAATCTATGATTTATGAACATGCTCCTCAGAAAACATAAGGCTATGTAATAATCTGAATAAGAAATGGAAATATTTTGTGACTAACATACACTCTCCTTTGCACAAGTTATGTAGCCACTTTAGAGACCTCATGTCTTAAGTACTTTCCCTGACAATACAAAAAATGATATGGGGCACTGCATTAGCAATTCTGGACCTCTCCCTGCCACATCAGTACCTTGATAGTACCTCTATCTTTTAAATAACTGTTAATTTACAGAATGATCTCTGATAAATGTGATGCACATACCTAAATGGTCTACAAAGAGGACTATGTTCTTAGTTTGAGTCAATATTTCTTATATGTCACTAAGCTCTTGTTATCCTTTGATTTCTCTGCATTGCCTTCTCCACTATCAGGTTTATGATAAAACTCTTCTCTCAAGATAATAAAGCATTTGCATGAGTGTGCTACTAGATCTCTCAGAAGGATATAGAGATTGACTTTGAGAAATTTTAAAAAGTAACCATTCTCTTAGTGTATTATTCATCTGAGATAGATCACTCCATTGGTGTGGTTCTGGCTGACCACATTACTGTGGCATGTTTAGAATCATAGTTTTTGAGGCACTGGTAGCTAGAAACAAAGGAGAGACATAGAAGCCCCTTCACTTGCTAATGGGGAAAAACCAAGACATTTATCCTTTGAAGGCATAAGGAGAGAATATATTGATAAACTAAGGTCGATAAGAAGGAAATTTAGACATTTAGACATTTAGAGTACAAGCGGAGACTTAGGATTGTTAGTACAGGGAGAGTGAGGGAGTTGGAGGATTATTTTCAAGGAACTTATATTATCTCTGCTTATTTAGAAAGAGCAATTCACTGAAAATGAACAAGATAACAGAAGCTGAAGCATATCTTTCAGAATAGGAGATGGAAGTCCCAAAACTTTAAGATGAAAGAGTCTCAGACAGTGACACATGGATATGTCATTGCAATCATGAACTTCACATCTTGAACTGTTATGGACATGAGATATAGTCTATTTTGTTTAAGCCACTGTTATTGGACTTTCGCTTTAGAAGTTGAAACTATATTAGCCATATCAAATATTCCATGGAAGGACAAGGGTATAGTCTGTGGACTAGAAAGCAGTTATTGAGATTGACATTATCTTGTATCATTGCATGAAAAAGAATACTCAAACCGAAAGACTGCAGAAGTAGTAGACACAGCAAAAATAAAATACATTTTCAATTGACAGAGCTGGCAAATTGTCAAAATATAAAAACCAACTCTTAAAGCATCCTTACTATGTGCTAAACTTTTTCTGAACACTTGATATTAGTTTTTTTCATTCCCCAGAAGTAGGCATTACTAATATTAATCCTTCATTTTATAGGTGAGAAAATCAAGGAATACAGCAAATTATTTAGCTCAAAAGAGATGTATAAACAGAAAGACAGAAAGACTAGCTCTACAGTTTCTTTTCTTTTTTTTTTTTTTTTTGTCACATCCAGAGTATGTGGAAGTTCCCTGGCCTGGGATCAAACCCGCTCCACAGCAGCGACCGAGGCCACTGCAGTGACAACGCCAGATCCTTAACCCACTGCACCACAAGAGAATTTTTAAAGTTGATTTTAATCACTCCCATATTCTTTCTCTGTCTTTCTCTCTCTAGCTGTTTTAGGGAATACAACAATTAGCTGAGATGTAAAAAAAAAATGCTGGAAATTTTTAAATGATCAAAAATGAATACATACATAGCTGAATGCTTTTTATCTGACAGTGTTCAGGAGCTGATTCCTGCATTAAGTAGGGTGGATGGCCTCTAAGATGTAGTAATCAGTGTTCTATTGGGTGTATACAGCAACAAAACAAGGAGACATGAATTGCGGAGGGGGGAGCAACAGAACTGTTGAATTGTTGGACAATATTTTTAAATTTACTATTTATTTATTATTTATTTATTTTTTTTACAGCCACATCTGTGTCACATGGAAACTCCCCAGGTAGGGGTTGAATTGGAGCTGCAGCTGCTGGCCTATGGCCCAGCCCTGGCAACACCAGATCCGTAATCCACCAAGCTTGAGCAGAGAGGCCAGGGATCAAATCGATAAGCTCACAGAGACTACACTGTGTCCTCAACCCAGTATCCACAGCAGAAACTCTAGATTGTTGGACAATATTATACAGATTGTATAGGAAAGAAAATGCCTGCAAGGGAACAGTGATAGTTTTGAGGAAAATTGTTCATCAAGATATCAGAAGTCTAGGACTAGAAACTGAGAATTGTAAAATTGTAAAAAAATTGTGAGAACTGTAAAAATAAGATGGAAGGATATTAGCATTTATGATGTTAAGCATGGAAATTATGCTAAAATTCATATTGTGGCTATGCATATGGGAGCTGTGGTCATTGAAATAGACAAGGTAAAGATACCATGGGGAGAGACTGCTGAATTAATTAGCATAGGATGTTTGAATTGTTTGAAAAATGTAGTTGTGTTGAATTTAGTGGCGACTAAAGCAGTTTGTTTCACTGATAGAAAAACTTGTGTATTCATGGTGTAACTTAAACTCTGATCTTGTAAGTGTATAACTTTTATCCATCAGTACACTATCTAAAGATGATAATAACAAAGAAAAAATCTGTTTTCTTCTTTTGCATAAATATTATAAAACTAGATAGCAGATATTTATTTCAGTTTGCTTTGTACAAGCTAAATACACACATTTGCTCCTGCTCAGGTTTGATGTTTTTACTAACACAAAGGAGGGTAAATGTTGATGTGGGAAGAGCAGACTTTGGATCCAGAAAAGATTAATTAAAAAAAATTTTATGATTGGTCTTAATCTCTCTCAGCCACAGTTTCCTTACTGCTATATGAAAATGGTTATTGCTCCAGACACTATCAATTAGTTATCCAATAACAAACACTGACTCCTTTATTCCTAGCTTAACAGAATCAGTTCCCCAAAATAGTACTCAGATGTATAAAAACTCACCTTGAAAAGCTCTTTGTATCTACAGTTTGAATATATGATCCAGTCATGGCCAGCTCTCTTGAGAGATCTGTGTGATGGAATGCTTCTGGAAATGATTCTCTTTATGAAAAAAACAGATAAAAAAGAATTGTCTTTGTTTCCTTTTGGCTTTGGACTGTGCCACAACTGGGTTTGATGTTGAGTATTTCTGTAGTCATTATGTGAGCAAAGGGAGATATTATTGATATGCTGAGGATGGAAGTTGACGTTAACTCAGAAATTCCTACCTTCAGTTTCCTTCATGGCTCAATGGTTAATGAACATGACTAGGATCCAGGAGGATGCGGGTTCAATCCCTGGCCTTGCACAGTGTGTTAAGGATCTGGGGTTGCCTGAACTGTGCTATAGGTCACAGACATGGCTTGGATCCTGCATTGCTGTGGCTCTGGCCTAGGCCAGTGGCTGTAGCTGTGATTTATCCCCTAGCCTGGGAATTCCCATATGTCCCAAGTATGGTCCTAAAAACCAAAAAAAAAAAAGAAAAAGAAATAGTCTTAAAGTAGATACATAATTGTATGTCTTATTGTAATACAAATTTTTTATGGCCACACCCAGAGCATATGGATGTGCTTGGGCCAGAGACTGAATTTGGGCTGCAGCTGAGACCAAGGCTGGTGGATCATTTTAAACCCGCTGCACTGGACTAGGGATCAAACCTATACCTCCTCAGCAACCTGAGCCCCTGCAGTTAGGTTCTTAATCCACTGCGCCACAGTGGAACTCCTGTAATCCACTTTTAATAGGATGTTTTATTACTTGCATCCAAGTATCCTAACCAATGAAATGATTTACATGAAAAAGAAAATGTAAACTACATTGGCAGCACAGTTGATACTAATAATTTTAAAAATATTTTATCAATATTATGTAATGCAGATTTAAATGTAAACTACAAACGTAGCTTATGTGTAATGCAATGCAACATCATTTCATCATGATCCACACTTGCATTAATACTACTATAATTCAATAACTAATAAATTGGCTTTTAAAGCAATCATAATGTTATACTGGCCTGACAGTAAGCTTGTTCACCAGGATAAAAAAATTCTAAAATAACCTGTATTAAGATTAAAAGAGAAGTTAAAGTAGAAGAATGGTTATATTTACATAAATTTTGACAATCAAATGGTAAGATTGTTGGTCGAAAATGACATAGATAGATATTATATTGTGTTTTTAATTACCAAAAAAAGGATGGGAGAAAATTTAGGGGGCAGAAAAGTTAAAAATAAAACAACCTTTAAAAATGACTGCTAAGTGCTTTTTCTCTTCATTAAAAAAATAATCTTCTAAAATAATGTCTACATATTTTCATATACTATTCATTTATACATGAAGATAATATAAATGCATTATTTATTGTTATTATTTAATATATGATTGCTAAGTGTACTATTTGCATTGAAGATTAAAACCTTTTCTTTGTAAACATCTCATCCTACATTTTAAACAGAAACTGAAGGAGCAATTAACAGTGACACCTATTACTCCACCACTTTGAAGTGGAAAATGAAAATATGGTTAGAGGCTCTGTGCTACATAACAAACCTTTTTAATGTTGCTGCTTGAACTATAGATCCTTAAGCAAGCAGAATAAATGTGCTATTTGGGGGCCGCCAGCCCACTTCTAGGAAGATGATGGGCTCATCATTTCAGGGAAAATGTCAGAGTGTTTTCCCAGCAGATATTGGTAACAACACACTGCAGCTGCAAATGTAAATGCTTCATTCTTTTAGCTATAGTTCAGCTTGCAGAGTGGGTTTTGCTTCCTTCCTCAGAAGCCCTTTGAAATCTGGAGTTTGAGACACAGAGATTGGGCCACACCTCTATTAAACTGATAGATACTATACAATCCAATCAATAAAAGTGAGGACACTAACTCCCCTAAACATTAAGCTCTTGATGGCAATGAAGGTTTGTAATTGTAAATCTGTAGTTAGTAGTAACTAAAATGCCTCCTTCTAGGGTAACTCCCACATTCCTCATGTCAGTGTTGAGTAAATTCAGAGAAATTATGCTCCCAGTGGAACTTTGGGAGATGAAGTTCACCATACTCATATAAACTCCTTTAAGGGCTTTTTTTTTTTTTTTTCTTGTAAGCCCAGGAAAACCTTGAACTCAAAAACAAAATCAGATTTTAACCTGAATGTTTGAAAGCCTTTAATATAATTTCTTTCAGGGTAAGAAATGACACTTGCTATTTCTTTGTCTCCTGGAGTCATATACATAGAGTAATTCCTTCCCATACATATGAAGTAATTTGTTTGCACTGGAGAAAAGCTTGAAGTCATTGAATTGTTTATTTTAGAATTAAATCTTTTAAAGCTGAGTGTAACTGTATTTAAGAATGAATACTATAGATTTTTATTAAGGAAAATGGAGTTGACTAATAACCGGTAACATCTTAGAGAGCATTTTTTACTTTGTTAATTTTTTTATTGTTATTTCCCCAATATGATTTTTTTTCTACTGAACAGTATGGTGACCCAGTTACACATACATGGTAATACATTCTTTTTTCTTACAAAGCTGGTTCAACTACTGCGGAGAACAGTATGGAGGGAACTTAGGAAACTATACATAGAACTACCATATGACCTAGAAAGCATTTTTTTATGTGTCCTTCCACATCCTACCTTTCCAGGTAGAGATGCTTCCTAATAAAAAATTATCTTTGCTTCTTTATTATGTTGACATACGATTTCAAAATATACTTATTGACCTCTAGATAGAATAAATTAGTTAAAAGACATGATCTACAGAGCTTGTTCCTTCAAACCATCAAATGGAGACCATGTAAAATCCTCTCTGATAACCTATGAAAAACCATTGTTATAAGTTTAACTTAAACTGTATTTTACTTATGTCTCTTTCTGGTTGATTTACACCTGATCTTATTTCATATCACTCTGTATAGTAATTAATATGGTAATGAACACATAAAAATGCTAAATATACTTTTGTGGAATTGAATTAAGAATCTCATATAATGGAACAGAGAATTGATCCAAAAAGCAAAAGCCTGGCTTCTGTTCCTGGCTTTGCCTCTAATGAAGTTTTATCTAGTTTTGCTTAATTTATTGTTATTATAACTCTTGTTTTAACTGGATTTATCTTTTTAAAATCTTGATAAATGTAGGCTGGGTCTCTAATCTGAGGATTTAGCCTGGCTACTATGATATTAAATAGTACTTCCATTCTACATTTTCTAATAAAAGCTAGAAGAGCTCTTTAAGAGAGGAATTTTAAGAGTCCTGATCTGTTCTCTATGTCATTTAATTTATTTTTTATTTGATAATTGTCACTGATTGTTGGGCTACATTTTCAGATAAGTTTTGCTTTTCATCTTCCAGGTACTCATGTTTTTTGTTTCACATGTATCCATACTGAATGGTTGAGATAATTATTTTCCTAATTTCTGATTTTTTCCAAGACCACTTGTTATTTCTTCTTCTTAATTTATTATTCATGGTTCATTTTTGTGGTTTCCACACTTACCAACATAAGCATATTATATTTTTCTGAGTTACCTTTGATTTATATTTCCTCTGTGGTCTGTGAGTGTATAAGTTTAGCATTTGCTGATTTAATTGCTTTTTCATGGAACTGATATTCTTCATTATGTGTGTTTGTTTTTGATTTTGCATATATTTTGAAACCTCAGATTCCCTGTTAATTTCTTGGCCACTTCTGGTTTTTCATCAATATTTGCAGAAGCTAGAATGCTGCAGAATTTTAATTGCAGTGACAGACCTGCCATTATTTTGTGTAGTCCTGTGGCTACTCTCTTGGGCACACTGTTATGTATTTCCCTATGCATTGTCAGCTTCTGGGACACTGTCCTTTCCCTAGCCCAAGACTTCACATTTGATGCATCTTCTTGGAGATGACAACTCACCACCTTCTACGGGGCCCTGCTGGGAGGTGGTGTTGAGGAGGTCATCTCATCTGATGTTTTCTGTTAAGTTAGTCTTTCTTTGCATGCATCATTCATCCTTAGACAATGCCATACTGTTGCACTTTACCACTTCTGAACAAGAGCTGACCAAATGAGAATATTGAGAATAACAAGAGAGGCAGGGCAATATCCCAAATAACTACTAAATTCTTGAAAGAATGAAAACAATTTACACCCAGAAAACAAATTTCTAGTATACTTGGTCCACCGGTTGCAGTCACAGGTATTAGTTACACAAAACTAATAGGAAAACAGGATTTCCAGTTAAAATACATAACTCATTTTAGTATCATTAGTATATTGCAGAAATCAATGCCAATTTAGGAATTATTTTTAGAAATTATTTTTAACAAATAGGATATTCTGACGATCATGGTGACTTAAAAAAAAGAGAGAGATGACTAACATGATGATCTTTATGATAAAGATGACTGACAAACTTAACAGAGAAATAGAATGTGTACAGGTATGTGTAACTGGGTCACCATGCTGTACAGTAGGAAAATAAATTGGGGAAATAACTATTAAAAAATAATAATAAAAAAGAAATGAGATGATATAGTAATTTGGGGGGTTGGAGGAAGAAAACAAAGAAATGAAACAACTAATAAACGCCTATATTCTCAAGACTTGAAAATTCCAAATATTATGAGAGGAAGGAAGGAAATTAAAGCAAACAAACAAACGAAAACAACAAAACAAACTTTAGTTAATGTACAAAGAGCCAAACTGGTTCATTTCAGGTAGCAGGCAGAATTGTTTTTGCCTAGTAATTTTTAACTAGATGAAAGAGAATTGATCCTGATATTGTGATTTTGGTGACCAAATAATATTCATCTTTATATGGCACCAAATAATATAAGATGAAAAATTCCTACAATAACAATCCAACTCCTGTGGCCCATAGTCCCATATATATAGATATGGATATGGATATATAGATATAGATATTTAATTTCTCACACTTTTATGTGCAGTAATGTTGACAAGAACCCTAAAGGAAGATGAAACCCTATATTTTTTTCAACAAAATCCTAATTAACTATGCTGCAATCTCTGTACACCAAAAAGCCTTAACCTCTCCACATAATACCTCAGTCTCACATAACTGTCCCTGTGTTTAATCTTACAGGATATGTTATGAGGATCTTAATAAAACTTAATATCTTTCTTTCAATTTCTAACCAACAAAAAATGTTTAGTAGAGATGATATGTTTTGCAAAGAAAGTATCATCTTCAATATATGACCTGTACTGAAGAGCACAGATTAAGACTGATATCAAAAATGGAATATTCTATTCTGCTCATCATTCTCCTCAAAATAATTAGACAAGAATTTAGAGCCCAACAACTGAGTTTCTGAAGTCACATCTGATATTTGATATAGCAGCAGGGGTATCCTGATTGGGTATCTGATATAATTGCCAAACCCTTACTATCTTTTAGAGAACTGGCTGATCCATTCCCAGATGGATGTGGCCAAATGATGTCAAGATCTCTGTTTGCTGTGTACACACACACACACACACACACACACACACACACACACACACACATGAAAGAAAGAGAGAGACGGAGAGACAGAGACAGGCAGAGATGGAACAGACAAAGGTTTATTTTATGGAATTAGCTAACACAATTATGGAGATTGACAAATCTGAAATCTACAGGGCACAGGGTAGGCCAGAGACCCAGGGTAGAGCTGATGTTGCAGCTCAAGTCTTAAAACAGGCTGGAGACAGCAGGGACCTCAGTCTTTTTCTCACAGGCTTTCAACTGATTGGATGAGAATCATTCATATTGTGGTAGTTAATTTACTTAATTCAAAGGCTGCTGATTTAAATGATATTTTCATCTAAGAAATACCTTGACAGTGACATCTGCACTGACGTTTGACTCAATATCTGGGTAGCACAGACTTGATATGATTCTTCCCTGTTTATTTACTCTATAATACATCAGGTTTATAAACAGTAAATATTTAAATGACATAAAAATAAGATAAATCTAATAGGTGTATTACAAACAGCATATTCTGACATGCACATATATGTATGATTTGAAAAAACATAAAGCCTGTTTTGTGGTTTTCTTTCCAATAACTCCTGTTTTAAAAACTTCTTTTTTTTTTGAAAAGTAAAAGTCATCATGAATTTATTATTTACATAATTTTTAAAGTAAATAAAAGACAGTAGTGATACAAATAAGCAGTTCTGGGGGACTAGATACTAATACATGGTTTGACATAGATGTTCTAATTATGTTTCCTACATAATTAGATATAGGGATGATAAAAAATTAAAGTAGGATGAAGGATTAAATATTGGAGAAGTGGAAGAATTTTTCACAATCAAACATAATCAAGGATTCAGGATTTGAGTTCACTTAATGTTTTTTCATTTTCTTCACTGTTCTTGTGGGTTTAAACATTTTATTTTAAATAGTGAGATGTGAAAAGTAACATCAGTAAGTACTTGGATCCATAACATTTAAAGATCAGACATGCTGGTCTTATCTATCTTCTATCCCTTCTCTAGAAAAAAGGGAAAGAAAAGACAAGCCTTCTGGTATTTAAAATAGTCAAAAGCACTTGATGTCTAGACAATGTGGCATAGATTCTTCTCTGCTAAGTAAAATTGTAAATCCAGGAGACATGGCAGGAGACAACCAAACAACTCTGAAAGGCCCAGTGAGTAGATGAACTGGTTAGAGATCTCAGGACTAGAGGAACAACATAGCAGTGGGCAATGTCTTACCACTCTTGCACAACAGGACAGACCTCATGTTTTATGAGCCTCAACTTAGTAATTGAAGGTGACCCTATGTATAAACAGGAATTCTGCCAACAAACTAGTTGAACCTGGTAACACTGGCAAGGGGTATTAATCAGGAACCTCCTTAACAGAGTAAGCACTCTGTTTTCCCCCTACCTCTCCACCTGGGCTTGAGACCCACCTCCTCTGCATAGAGACACAAGACAACCAGGAATCAACAGCAACCAGCACGGCTAGCCCAGAAGGTGTTCCCTATCCTCCAGACACAGAACAGATAATACATAACATGTGGCAGGCACAGGAAACCTGTCTGTTATTCTCACCCAAATTTTCCGTTCCCTGTGTTTACAGAGAGGTAACAACAAAAACAATCCCACCACAAGAAACAGCCAGGCCTAGGTAGCTTCTTTGTCCCTGTGGGCGAGAGATTCTTTTCCTGTATCTAGGGCTACCAGATGCTCCAGCCTAGGGAAATAACTTCCATCCCCATCAGGAAGATCAGGGACCAGTGGGAGCCCCAGAAACACCAGATAAATCAAACAGAAATAATAGCATTGCAAAGCTCCGAAAATTTGTTATTGGCAGTATAGTCCAAAACAGTTGGCCAAAAATTGTATGTTAATCTCAAAACTAAAGATTTAAGTAGAACCCAGAATTCCCACTAGAAAAAAGAATATCCATGCTGCAAGAGAAATAACCCTTCACACACACACACACACACACACACATACACACACACACAGGAAAATTACAACTTTAATGAAAAAAAGCAATTAAAGGATACCAAAATTTAGATAAGACAAATACTACAATTATATGACAAAGATTTTAAAGCAGTCACCATAAAAATGCTTTAACAAACAATTAAAACTTATTTTAAAACAAATGAGTAAAAGATAATCCTATGAATTTCCCTTGTGGTACATTGGGTTAAAGATTCCATTTTGCCACTGCAGTGGCTTGGGTTGCTGCTGTAGTGCATGTTTAATCCTTGACCTGGGAACTTCCAAATGCCAAGAGTGTGGGGAAAAAAAAAGAGAGAGAGAGAGGTAACCTTTGCAAAAAAAACCTGTTATTCAAAATAGGAAATTGTAGAACAAGAAAGTAAAATAACCAGTACCAAAAACACAGAATTTGGGCTAAATATAAAGAGGTAATAACATATGACAGAATTAGTAAACTTGAAGACAGATAATAAAACTTAAGCAATCTAAACAATAGGGAAAAATGGGAAGGGAAAAAAAAAATGCCTAGGCAGCAATGCCATGAATACCTTGGCTAAAGCATGTCTAGTATAATGAAACTAGATAGACTCTCATGAAGGCACATCATGAAATTTTAGCGCCTCCCAAAAAAGAAAAATCAGGGAGTTCCCTTTGTGGATCAGTGGTAACGAATCCAACTGGGATCCATGAGGATGTGGGTTCGACCCCTGGCCTCGCTCAGTGGGTTAAGGATCCAGCATTGCTGTGAGCTGGGTATGGGTCACAGACACAGCTCAGATCCCATGTTGCTGTGGCTGTGGTATATACAGGGAGCTGTAGCTGTGCTTCGACATCTAGCCTGGGAATTTCCATATGTTAAAGGTGCAGCTCTAAAAAGAAAAAAAAATCGAAAAGCTGTCTGGAGAGAAAATACCACTATTTGATTTTTTTTTTTTGAAATGGTAGGTGCGTGTAATGTTTATTTTTAAAATAGAAACTTAAAAGTAATACATAAAGCAAAGAGTCAATAATTACTGAAGGACACTGTGAATTTTCGTATTAGAGGTCAAAGGCTTTAGCAATATAAATTGTAAAATGTATGTTTTAACTAACGCTATGCTTCAAAATTCTTTGCTGGTATTTTGAGAGAAAAATATTTCATTTATTTTTCTTTCCATAAACTTAGATATCAAATTATAGAGGTATGTATTTTATGTAGTCATTTTGTCGTATTTTTAACTATTATTTTTGAATTGTGCTTACAAGATAGGAAGGCATGGGGGAAAATTAGTTGAATATGTTACAAACATGATCTCCATTTCAAATTGTAGAAGAGATTATGCAATAGGGAAAAACAAATCTGACTCCATATTGTATCTGTTTCTTTTACTTTAATCTTTGTCTTCTATTGTTTTTGCTACAAGTTAATGACTTACGGGCTATTGCCATAGCTTTACCCATCTCTGGGAACACTGCCCCCCCTGCCTGAGTATTATGTTAAAATATCTTTGTTCAGCTCACAGGAAGTATCCTTACCAGGGCCACATATGAATGGCTGCAAGAAAGAAATTAACACATCTCCTCTGGAGTCTGGCCCAAATCAGGAAATATTTGCAACAACTTATCACCTTTTTTGACTTTACCTCCTTGTCCTCCTGCTCTTTGCTCTATAAAAGAAACTAGAAACCAAATGCAAGTAAGATGGTTCTTGGAGCACTAGTCAAACATTTTCTTGGTCTACTGCCTTTCTAAATAAAATTACAAAAATTACACCTTGTCTCTAGATTTATGAGCCTGTCATGCAGCAAAGAGTATGAACTTGGACTTGGTAACTGTTATAAACAGCAAATGGGCTGGAGTTCTTATAATTTAAAGAATAATGATACTCTTCTATTAATTATGCCATCTATAAGAAGGAATTAAGAGTCGTTAGGTTGCACTATTTTGCCTTGAAGTCAAGGTTCTAGTGGAAGAAATCCAGCATAAATACATTCCTTAAAGTGGTGGTAGGAGTTTCCCTGAAGGAATCTGCTCATCTTGGACCATTATTACTGCCATCTAGAAATGCAGATGAACAATCAAAAAGAGGACCTCAGAGGTAAGGCTTAGATTAAAGGGAAGGTGAAACGTATTTCTGGGACTTCATGCTCAAAATGTGGTCTGAGGACTGGGCAGTGGCTAAATGATGTTTTGATGGGGAGGGGGGATCTTTGTAACAAGTGGAGAGCCCCAAATTAAGTTAAACCTTTGAACAATAAAATGGTCACGTATTTACTGCCTGCATTGTATTTCCATGCTTACAGTGAAAAGTGGCAATGTGTTCTCTGCAATCACTGTAGGGGTTTAAGGGGGAGATATTTGACCGTATTTGGAAAAATAGAGTAAAGAAGAGAACAGAACTAAGAAAGACCTAATCAGATATTTAAACTCACAATTAGGCTCTCTCCGAGAATCGGAACAAACCTTACTTTCCTGTATAAAGCAGCTGGGAGTTCTGCACACATTGCAACTTGGTTTTTTGAGGGACCTGTAATTTCATAGGTTGATGAAATTGGCACACACATAAAATTATGAGAGGATTACATAATTTCATAGAATGGATTTTTCATTTAAAAAAAAATGTGTTCAACTACAAGTGAATATGCACTTAAAGCCAAAAGTCTTGCACAAAAGGATTTCAAAAAATTGAAAATTTATTAGCTAGAGATGCTTTAGGGAAGAAGGCAGCAAATTTATTTTTCATTATTCCGCATCTACAAAATTGGAAACATGCTTTAGATTCAGCATCAAGGCCTACTTTTACTAATAAACCATCATCCAGAATTGTAACTCCACATTACCCTCTTTCACTGGAATGGTTCCTTCAATGCATTTTCATTTTATGCTCAAACTACGCTCAGGCATCCATATTTCCTAGTGGTGTTTGGCTTGTGGGTACTTACTTCTGGGACAGGAAGTCTTATAACCTGATAGCCTTGAGTCCCTTTAGTCCTTCTGCTTTCTTCAGTCTCTGCCCTGACAAACATTAATGCTTGTGATATTTTGATTGAAGAACTTAGAAAAATAAGGCAGAATAGAACCCTTCTTCCTAAAATGATTCGGTCATCCATTTCAGCTCCATAATTGCTCCCTCCTCCAAATTTACAAGCTTTACAATTCTACAGCTTTAACACCGAACTTCTCAGGAAATAAAAAGAGGTGGTTCATTTGACCAGTTCTTAAACAGGCTACATTGGGATTATTTACCAGGGTATTTTAAGCATATTTAGAAAACAGGCATCCAGAAACTCATTTGAAATAAATTCCATTGTTGTAGAGCAGTCCACAGTCCAAAGACTCTTGAACTCTCAAATACTCAGCATCATTAAATTTAACTCCTTCACCAGCTAAACATCAGTGGCGTCATCTGCTGAGTCATTAAAATAGAACATTAACAAAAACAAACGAAAAAAAAAAAAAAGGATAAAATGTTGATGTGTTTTCAAAGTTTCCTGTAATGGAAGCTGAATTTTAAACTTTTTGTTTAATTTGTTTTTGTTGATATATATGAGCTCCTGGCCTCCAAATGGCCTTTAGAGTTTGCTTGGTAATATACTTCAGAATTTACTACCAATTTGATGGCGTTTTTAATTTAGTGAGGCAAAACTGTAATGCAATAGTGTCCCTAAAGAAAAAGTAGTATCATCATTTAGTGAGTGTTAAATTTCTCTAATGAAATCAATTCCAATTTATGCTCCTCTTGTTATAATACATAACGTTCTCTAAAGCATGAAAATTTAGCTGCTTGTAATAATGGTATCTCATATTTCCACTTACAGTCCCCTAACGAGATTGATAACGCTGAAAAATAACGTTCAGATTTGGGGGTGGTGTGTGTGTATGGAGGGATCATAGTTTTTTTAAATATAGAAAACATTAACAAGTAGACCTTCCCTCTGTTTTTTGAAAAAAAAAATGCACGAAAACTTTTTCTTTCACAATGGACATTAATAACAGAAAACCAGAAGTTTTTGAAAGAGCTGATATTACTGAAAACCAGAATAATGGGCAAAACTGTGCTCCTGTGTCCCACCGTTCACTTTTTTAGAAATGCTGCAGCTGTTTTTTGGATGGGCCATTGGTATTTAATCTGAAAAGAACATGCAGTTTAATGTTCTTAATGATTAAAAATACCGTAAACTATGTCAAACATGAATAAAAGTTACACATTCTATCATTTGCAATATGCTTGGGTACTTGGTATATGGGTATAATGATGACACTGGTGCTTGTGGAGGAAGTAATTTATTAACATCAAGGAGATTTCTGCTTACCTAGACAATTAAAATTATGTAGCTAGGCCAATTATTTCTCCAAATTTATCTGAGAGACAAAGAACTAGATGGAAGTCTCTGGCTTTTACCTTCTGTCACACAGAAGATGCATAAAGGTATTTTATTTCTACTCATAAATTGTCCTCCATAAAAGTTGGTGGATAGAAACAAGATTACTTCCTTGTAAAGGGTGAAAACCTGGGTTTTAATCACCTGGTTCATTCTTAAATAGTGGTGTGTGTTCAGTGCCCTTAAATTAGTCTTCTTATTGCTGAAGATAATTTCAGGTGGCAGTGCACAAGCTCTTTCTATCCCAGTGTTCACCTACTTCTTTCAAATAAAGGTTTTCCTTGACATTGATTCAGTACATATTGGCACAATCTATAAACTTTGGTCTCAGAACCCCTCACCTCAACACACACCTTCTCTTTCCTAATGTCTATCCAAATGTAATTTGTTGAAAAAGTATTTGTTACTTCTTTTAATTTCATGAACATGTCCATATAAGTGCCATTGAAAAGGGAGTGCCACATGGCCTGAATGAAGTGATCATGATCTTAGCTTCTTGAAATCAACAACCCCATCAGTAGTTTGCAACCAATCTTCGGCAAATAGTTAATTTTCATCTCTCGTGGTTTGATGACTATCTTTAGTGTTGTGTTTGGACTGGTTTTTCTTACTTGTGTATGTATCTCTTGTAGATTTTTGGGTCTGAGATACAATGAGGTTTTGATATAGTTGTCTGTATATATATAAGATTGCCTGGAGTTGCTGGTCTCTTAATTTCAAATGCATCCTCCTCTTCTCACGTACACTCTTTTTCTCATGGTTGCTTGTTTTGATCTCATATTTGTATGTGGATAATTTCCTACCTTTATTAGATGTTTGCCTTTGCCAGTGAGACTTCTCATTTGTAATTTTCTTTTTCTTTTCTTTTCTTTCTTTTAAGGGCCACACCCATGGCATATGAAAGTTCTCAGGTGAGGTGTCTAATAGGAGCTAGAGCTGCCAGCCTATGTCACAGCCACAGCAACATGGGATATGTGCTGCATCTGCAACCTACATCACAGCAAGGGATTGAACCCACACCCTAATGGATACTAGTCAGGTTTGTTACTACTGAGCCATGATGGGAACTCCCTCATTTGTAATTTTCTAACTTCTAGTTGTGGCCTTTTCTTTTTTACCTGGAGAAGTTCCTAGGTAGAACTTCTAACAAACTAATATTTTTTGTAAAGCTGTTTTAATGCTGCTTAAATAGCTTATACTTGTCTGCAAAGCTATTGATTTCTCCTTCAAATATGAATGAGAGTCTTGTTGGGTAGAATATTCTTGGTTGGAGGTTTTTTTCCTTTCATCACTTTAAGTATATCATGCCATTCCCTTCTTGGCTGCAGAGTTTCTGCTGAAAAATCAGCTGATAAAATTATTGTAGTTAGCTTCTATATTATTTGTTTCTTTCCACCAAGTGCTCTCAATATTTTCTCTTTATTTTTTTAATTTTGGTCAGTTTGGTTAATATATATTCTGGGGTATTTCTGCTTGGGTTTATTTATGTTATTCAGTGTACTTCTTGGATTTGAGTAAGCAATTCCTTTCACATGTTAGGGAAGTTTTCAACTATTGTCTTTTCAAATATTTGCTCTGGCTCTTTCTCTCTCTCTTCTCCTTCTGACACCCCTGTGGTACAAATGTTAATGTGTTTAATTGTCTTAGACTTTCCTCATTTCTTTTCATTCTTTTTTTCTTTATTCTGTTCCACATCAGTGATTTCTAACAGTCTGTCTTACACCTTGCTTATTCATTCTTCTGCTATATTCTGATATTGTTTTCTTCTAGTTGATTTTTTATTTTGGTTATTGTACTTTTCATCTCTGCTTGTTTAGTCTTTAAATTTTCTATTTCTTTGGTCAACATTCCTTGTTATTTATTGATATTTTCCTCCAGCTTTTTACCAGAGAGAGGCAAAATGATCATCTTAACTATCATTATTCTAAAATCTGTTGCATGGAGGTTGTTAATCTCCAGGTCAGTCAGCTGTTTTTCTGGGATTTTTTCTTATTCCTTAATTGGCTCATATTTCTCTGCCTTTTCATTTTGTATAGCTTTTTGTGTGGTCTCTTTTTTTCAGGCTACAGAGGTGTAGCTTTTCTGATTCTAGTGTCTTACCCCTTGTGGGTGAGGTTGATAAAGTGGCTTGAGGCCAGCTTCCTGATAGAAGGGACCAGTGCCAGCCCACTTGTAGGTGGAACTGAGTCTTGTCCCTCTTCTGGGTTGGGCTTTGTCTCTGGATGTGATTAGAAGTGTCTGTGTACCTAGGAGAAATTTAAGCAGCCTGTTTTCTGACTGGTCAGGCTGTTTTCCAACTCTCTGGGAAGTTTGGCCTGGGGCTTCTCAGCCATGATGGGTGAGGCCAGATATTTCCAAAATGGCACCATCCAGGTGACCTCATGCTGATGATTATAGCTGGGACTTCTGCCTCTAATGTCCTGCCCACAAAGTGAGCCACAGCTGACCCTTGCTTTCCTAGAAGGCACTCCAAAACCAGCAGGTAGGTCTGACCCAGATTCGTATGGAGTCCCTGCTTTGCCCTGGCACCCAGTGCACATGGAATCCTGTGTGTGCCCTCTAAGAGTGTAGTCTGTGTTTTCCCCAGTTTTGTGGAACTCCTGTGAACAAGCTCCATTGGCCTTCAAGGCCACATGCTCCAGGGGCTCCTCTTCCCAATGCCAGATCCCCAGGCATGAGAACCTGATGTGGGGCTCTGAACTCTCACTCCTATTGAGAGCCTCTTTGGTATAGTTATTTTCCAGTCTGTGGGTTTCCCACCTAGCAAGTATAGGGTTGCTTGTATCACAAAAGTGTCCCTCCTACTGTTTTAAGGTGGCTTCTTCTTTGTCTTTGGGTGTAGGGTATCTTTTTTTGGTAGTTTTCAGTATGTTTTGTTGATGGTTGTTCAAGTTAGCTGTAATTTTGGTGTTTTCATGAGAGAAGGTGAGATTAACTCCTTCTACTCTGCCTTCTCATCCTTAATCCCACAGTAGTTAATGTTCAAACCACCAAATGCATGCCATCATTCCATTGAATTAGCTCAAAATATTTTGCATGTCTATTTGGTGTCACTTGAAACATTCTTTAATGGTAACCTAATAGAAAATAACTGCCAATCATTAATTAATGCTATGGTAATGAGTACTTGCTCTCAGCAAGTGATATATATTAATTACCCCAAACTCATATTTACCCCTTTGTTAAGGACTTCACAATATAGCAGAGAAGAAACTCATGGAATTAATAGGTACATATTATGATAAGTATTGTGAAAAAAGTATATGACTACGAATTGTGATGAGCACTCTGGAAGAAACTACATAGTAACATGAGAGAAATTATGAAGAATAGGTAATATTGATTTGGATGTCAAAGACTGACACTGAGGAGGGAAATTTAATCTATGAGCCAGGCAATGGAGCAAAGAGATAGGATAAAGGGAGATCAAACTGATGTAATAATCTGATTGTAAAAAAATCACTCTGGCCACTATGTAGAAGATGAATCAGTGCAGGTGGGTGTGTACTGGGGATAGGAAAGAATAGAAAAGTTTATGAGATAGTAAGTTAGTCATATGTTATAATATTTGAAGCATAGAATTATCAAGGTTTGGATCAAGGTGTAGCAATGGACAAGTAGAGGGGTGATAGTTTTGAGTTTTAATTTGGATCTGGAATCATCAATACTCTGTGATGGATTAGAGATATGGAAGATTGGAATGTCAAACCTATTTCAAACTCTGACTTAAATAACTGTCAATTTGCAAGCATTCTTGACTAGAATATAAAATCACAGGCATTGATTCTATGAGGTAGGGAACATCCAGAGTTAAATCTTAAGCCTGAGATGTTTATGAGATAACCGAGAGGAGGGATGAAAACCGGTAAGGGAAAAAAATCCATGACTAAATACTTTTTATAATGAATATGTATGATATGTATGAAGAATCCTAAAATCCTAAAACTGAAAGAAAAATATAAATACATTTTTACTAGAAGAAAAACAGCTCTAGCTATCTTTGAATGCAACTTCACCATTCATTGATTATTGTCATGATTATTGCTCAGTAATGTTGTGGATATTTTTAGGTAATTTTATAGCAAAGGTAATTGCATGTTATATTTTCATTTTGGAGAATTATTTTTCCACTACATTTTAATACAAATTATAGCTAGTAGGAATATAAAATCTGGAGTCCATGCAGTTTCCCCTTATGATTTTGTGTATAATGTTTTATTAATTGAATTTATTTGCACAAAAAGGAATTTATAAATTAAATTGGATTTGGTGGTTTTCCAGGCAATTTGCCCGACTTACAAATTCTGAAGACAATTTTTTAATAGTTTAAATAATGCTTTACCCACAGTATCATAACATTAATCTTTGATCATTACCTTTGGAAAGGCATGAAATGTCTTAATTTGAATTCTCTAATCTAATTTTATATCTAAGAAAATTTCTTGAATTACTGTTTCAGGATCACTTGTTCCTTATTTTTTACATCTTTAATTCATATTTTAAATGATTATACCTATTTTCCATTATATTTTTATCTTTCATTCCTTTAAAAGATGTGTTTCTATAGTTCTAAAATATTCTCAAAGTGATGCTCTATTCCTAATAAAAATTTCTATTTTAGGTTTTTCAATTTTTGTAATGAAGTTTTCTTTTACTAATATGGCTTTTATTTTTTATTCAATTTTTAATAAATTACATTTTGTGTAAGTATTTTTGAGAAATTTACTTGTCTCATGAAGGAAATACTTTCAGTATAATTACTTCTGAGTCCTATAAGCTTGAAATGTCTTTAATTTAATGAATACTTTTTCACTGATCTAAAATTGTTATTTTTCTATCTGATTTAGCTTCATATACAAAATGTTATCATGTATGCATTTAGATGCTGCCTTTGCATGTCCCATCCAGTTTCTCCTTTTTTCAAGAAATTAACATTGGCCAGATTCTTAATCTGGGACACCGGCACTACTCCCCAGCCGCACTGTGTGCCAGGCATTGGCAGAAAGACAAGGTCAGGAAGGTAAAGAGGGTTCTAGACTAAGTTCCTTTTGGGAGTTTGCTGCCCAAATTTTATGGATCAGGGAGGACTGGAACACAATCTTCTGTGGTTTTTGCTTGTTTGTTTGTTTTTGGTTTTTTTTTTTTTTTGTCCTTTTGCCATTTCTTGGGCCGCTCCCATGGCATATGGAGGTTCCCAGGCTAGGGGTCTAATCGGAGCCATAGCCACCGGCCTACGCCAGAGCCACAGCAATGTGGGATCCGAGCCACCAGAGCTCATGGCAATGCCAGATTGTTAACCCACTGAGCAAGGGCAGGGATCGAACCCGCAACCTCATGGTTTCTAGTCGGATTCGTTAACCACTGTGCCACGACAGGAACTTCAATCTTCTGTGGTTTAAGGGAGTTTAATGTGTTCTATCACATTTAAAGATCTAAGATAGAGGAGACTATGAAGTGCAGAACCCCACTGACAAAACCAAAAGCAAGAATGGGCCATTGGTCAATATATTGCATTTGCTTCTGTTTCTGTTTATTTCCTGTTGGAATAGACCCATGCCTCAACCTCCATGCATCTTTCTATTTTAACTTTGTTCAACTCTCAGTGGAAAAGAGACTACAAACATACAGATAGGTGTCAGGTTCCTACATCATTCTTTCTTTACTCTCTCTATGACCTTGGGGAAATATTTTAATATTTCTTACCTTATTATCTCATCAGCAATAGAGAATAATATCTACATTTCCATCCTAGATGTAAGAGGAGGTTTAATGGAATATTTATACGAATAATTTAGTTCAGGAAGCTCAATAAAGAAGTTACACATATGATTATTATTAATTGTAAAAAATAATAGTGACAATATTCTAAACTATGCATTGTTGTAATGAATTTATTAAAATGTCAGATGTTAGGAGTTCTGTTGAACTTTATTAAATTCATCCTTATGTTCTAAAAAGTAGTATTAATTCATATGTCTACATGAAAATCCTGGTTACAAAGTTGTGTGTGTATAGTAAAATAATTACCCTGAAGTGAGCATGTGTGTGTGTGTGTGTGTGTGTGTGTGTGTGTGTATACACTATGGTATAAGCAGAGTAAAAATTCTCCCCTCTCTTTTTGTAGTTTGACTTTCTGATTGACATCTACAGTATGAAGTTTTCATTCTGTTCTGTTTCAGGATGGCATCACTTAAATTTTCTTGCTAAGAAAAAAAGCTAATAATTCTCTAATAATTCTCCCACCTAAGGACATCTCTTTTCATAACTACAATCTAGAATAACTTTCTAGGTACTTTAGCTATGCAGTTTATATATTGTGAGTTTATGTAAAAACATTCAAAATATGCATTCATTAATATACTGACAGACTAATTGTTTTTGGTCTAAAATTGATGGTGCAAGTCAAATGGATCAATCACATGATCCAAATCATGTAAACTCTTATAATTAGAGAGGCCTTCAAAGGTCCAACTCCTTCCGAGAATAGAAAGATTTCGATTTTATTAAGGTTGCATAGCACATAAAAACCATCCTTCAGTTAGAACTCATGATACAGCCTGTCTGCCTGAACATTTTAGTTTCTGCTATATGACATGACCTTTCATATTTTAGGAGAATGCAGTATAAGAAGTGAGAGGGAATTAATCAAACATTCATACACAGTTAGGGCTGGGAGTGAGATTAATGTGTTCTTGTATTTATTAACTATGTATTTATTGAAAACTATGTATCATACCATGTATTAGGCTCATTTCGGACCTTTGTGGACACTAAGACAGAAATGACACAATGCCAATCCTAAATGCAGCGCTATGTGCCAAAGAGAAAATGGGTAAGGTAACCTCAGGCAAAAAACAAACAACCTGGTCAAAGATGGAAAAATACGACACATATGAGAAATAATGAGAAATTAAATGCGGGAGTTCCCGTTGTGGCTCAGCAGGTTAAGAACACAACGTAGTAACCATGAGGATGCAGGTTCGATCCCTGGCCTCGCTCAGTGGAGTAAGGATCCAGTGTTGCCATAAGCTGTAGTGTAGGTCGCAGATAGGGGTCAGATCTGGTGGTGTATCTGTGGCATACTCTAGCAGCAGCAGCTCCTATTCAACCCTGAGCCTGGAAAATTCCATATGCCATGGATACAATCCTAAAAAGAAAAGAAAAGAGATTAAATGTAGCTACAAAGTCCTGGAATAAATGTAACTAGACACTCCTGGAATCCTCTGGTGCGTGACTGACATAATTTGGAGCAGATTATCTAGAGCCCCCACATGCCAGTTTAAAGAGGATAGAGTGCTTTACAAAGTTTATAATGACAGATAAATGAGAGGATATTTAAGTCTGCCTAGGTTTATTTACTCAGACCTCTTGCTTTAAATGTTCCCATGGTTCATGTTAGAATTAGGAGGGATTTTCATAGGATTGAGGCCTTAATCATGTCCCCTTCTCCCTATAGATAACTTCCTTTTGCTATGAAGTGACACTTTCATGGGCTGCACAATATCAGCACGCATCTGTGAGACAGTAGCTTGTCCCATAAGGTAACACTGACATTCCTCAGTTTGGACATTTCATTGTTTCTTCAGCTATTTTGGCTCAAAGATGCTCTCCTCTGACTTCTGATACTTCAGTGGTAACGTACCACAAGCCTGCACAGTGAATTCAATAATATTCTCTCCCTTGTTAAAAAAATTCCACTCATTCTCTGGCTCCTTCTGACATCATGCCCTTTTGTCACCTGTGATTCACTGCTGACAGATGAAGCCTTCAAATAATAAATGATAATAAACATAATTCTCCCCCTCACTGCATTTCATTCTCAGCGTAAGACTCTATGATATATCTAATATAGGTTACAGATTTTTATGGACAGATAAGCTAGCATCACAAATATAAAGTACTGATAGCATGATCCTTCTGAAAAAAAAAAAAAGGCTTTTAATATGCTGTCATGCTCTTTGGTAGACATTGCAATAAAGACCTTGAAGATACAATACTTCTTGGAAAATACAGAAGTGTACTTAGTCAACTGTTTTTCTCAAGTCAAAATTATTTGTATAAGGGCACCAGGAGGCCAAATCATCTGGATATTTAGAACAATTGGTACAGTAGTGTGTTGTTGTCTAGAGGTAGCCTTTTGCTTTGGTGTGAATATTTATAAAAATTACATCTTTACTTAAGTGTTAGTGATATTCCAACTTCAGCAAGAAATAATTTAGGCAGCAAGTGATTTCTACTCAATGGCTTATTTTCAGAGCTTACACTAACGTCGACGATATATCTGAAGAAACCCTTCAAGAGAAATTGTTTTCTGTGTAGCACCTGCTTTTGAAACTGATATGTGTCAGGGAAAGGCTGTCACTTTTCTAAGTAGTTATGATACAAATGGAACATTAAAAAAAAATGAATGCAGTCATGCACATGTGCTAAGCATCACCTTTTCATAATTCTGCATGTTACTATTTCCTGTTTCATCACTCCATTAATTCAACTCTGCTAATAAAGGCTTTTATATTATTGTTTCTGTTCTCAACCAATTATTCTAGATAATGTACATTCACAGTTAGGATTTCACTTCATGTTAACCTACTTTAAGACACACTCTTGGAGTTCCCATTGTGGTGCAGTGGAAATGAATCCGACTAGGTACCATGAAGTTGCATGTTCAATCCCTGGCCTCGCTCAGTGGGTTAAGGATCTGGCATTGCCATGAGCTGTGGTATAGTTTGCCGATGTGGCTTGGATCCTGCGTTGCTGTGGTTGTGGTACAGGCTGACAGCTGTAGCTCCGATTAGACCCCTAGCCTGGGAACCTCCATATGCCATGAGTGTGGCCCTAAAAATAAAAATAAAAAAAAAAAGGACACACTCTCTGAATATGTTTTGCTACTAAATGTGGCGACAGTCTTTCCAGAAATGTTAAGAACGAATATTAGATGAGGGAAGTTAGATTTGAAATCTCAATTCTTGTTTCCCTTGTTACTATTCTCCCTTCCCACTTGTAACAACTGTTTTTTCCCTCCCATAGGATTTCTCTTGTCACAATTTTCTCTTCCAACTCTTCTGGCTAGTACATGTATCTTGGTTTAGGATTCACTTGAACAATATTTCATTTCTCCAGAACAGCTCTGCAAAAAGACTTACACCTGCTCTCTAATGCATCTCACGGCCATTTTCTCCAGATAATAACCATAAATATGGTATAAGCTATGTGCTGCACTTCCTTAATTGTTCTCTTCCTGTTATGTTTATGATTTATATCACTAAGCCTCTTAAAGTGTCCTCAATTAAAATTCAAAAGTTCTGTGAAGAAAGCTTGAGTTAAATATTTTAATGGGCATTTTTGATAAGGTTTCAAAGAAAATATTCTGCTCAAAATAGCACACTGTGTAGGTGTGAAAGATTGGGCAGTCAGAAATAATGCTGGGCTGGGGGGTATTGAGGATATACCCAATGCTGTTTAACTATGCCACTCTGTTTATCAAATCTGAGCTACTGAATTGAAAATAGTTATGTATGTGTCATTTAAAAAGTGACTTTGGTATTTCATAGAATGATATTGGTTGTAAAGTATGCAAATTTTGTTACTAGATGCATGGCATATAAATGTGATGTCCTATAAACATAAATATAATTAGGAGTTTGGAATTAACATATACACACTGCTGTATATATAAAATAAGTAAACAACAAGGATCTGCTATATAGCACAGGGAATTATACTCAATAGCTTGTAATAACTTATAATGAAAAGAATCTGAAACAGAATATACATATCAGTACATAAACATATATACCTGAATCACTTTGGTGAATGTTTGAAACCAATACAACATTGTAAATTAACTATGCCTCAATAAAAAATATCATGTCAGACTTTGCTGATTGTCTTACTTTTAGACCTCATCAATAGTAAAATTGTTATCTATTTTAGGACCAAAACCTTAGGCAAAGAGAGCAAATGAGTAAAAAGGAAGAAATCAGAATCAACAACGTAATTCAAAATTCTGATCATAGCATATGTCGAATATTCTATTTCCTTATTTCCAGGTCATTTGAGATTTATCCTCGTAATATACCCACAGCCCAGGTAAGTGGAAAGTTAATCTATAGGGATTAAAAGTCTACCATTTAGATAACATTTCTCAAAATCTGGTCTTTACTAACTTTTTATGGTAATCATTAAATTTGTCTATAACATATTTATGCACATACAAATGTATGTATGTAAATACAACGAAATTAATTCTAGGGGATTATCAAGATAAATCCATGCAGCTAGTGGGGCAGGGGTTGAAACGAATGTTTGAGAAAATATCTGACCATTGAAAGCTCAGAGTCTTCTTACAGAAGTATGCACATAAAGGAGGCACCATGGTATAATGGAGGAAAATATGAATCACTCAAATGAATTGAGGGATTTTTTTTAAACTACTTGAACTATAGTGTCATCATCTGTAAATAGGATATTAATACCCATTCTGAAGTATTGTTATGAAAATCAGATAAATTCTATGTAAAGTAACTGACACTGAGGGATATGTTATAAAATATCATGAATTGCCGTACTCAAGGCACTGTTCATAGAAGCCCAACCTTTTACATATATGTAAACAAGCGAGGGATGCAAGATGGATTCTTGGGTGCAGTGTTTTTGAGAGAAGACTTGAAGAATGTTCAAAACTAGTTACCATGTCTCTGTTATATCTTCATCTAGCCCACTGTTTCCCAAAGTATATTTTATGAATCACTTCGCTCTCTCTCTCTAGTATAGATATTCCCTGATTCAACATTTCTTTGAACCTAGAAGTTTGGACAGCGCTGAAATAAACAACACAAAACAGGTATCTTCATAACATGTCTTGAGACTCTAATTTGCACATAAGGACTATGAATGTATGTGTAGTGCTGGGAAAGAAGGCTGGGAGAGAGACTATGAAGGTTTCCAAAGTTTCACCATTTTATTTTATTTTATTTATTTATTTATTTTTGTCTTTTTGCCATTTCTTCGGCCGCTTCCGAAGAATATGGAGGTTCCCAGGCTAGGGGTCTAACCGGAGCTGTAGCTGTCAGCCTATGCCAGAGCCACAGCAACGAGGGATCCGAGTCTCATCTGAAACCTACACCACAGCTCACGGCAACGCCGGATCCTTAACCCACTGAGCAAGGGCAGGGATCGAACCTGCAACCTCATGGTTCCTAGTCGGATTCATTAACCACTGCGCCACGACGGGAACTCCCAAAATTTCACCATTTAAAAAAAAAGTTTTCTAAAGTGATACCCTCATAATAGTGTATGTTGTAATATACTATTCCTGTTTGGGAAATTCTGGTAAACAGTTTTGCTTCTGGAAAATTTAGATATGTAGCAGAGGATTTGGGGTTCTTTTTTTTTTTCCTTCTATATTCAAAGATGACATTTCTGGCATGCAACATGTCAGTAAAGCTTTAAAATGCTTCACTGAGTTTTTTAAATACTTAAATCGCTCCAACCAGCAGTAAATAAATGCAAGACATTAGTCTGGGGGTAGATCACAGCCCAATTTGAGAAAGCAGCAAGAGGGAAACTAACCTAGCAGAATCAAAGAATGACATTAGGACTCTTACTTCAAAGCTCAGAAATGAAGCATAGATCAATGGTCAGGCCTTGCTATGGCTGGGTGACTGAAGGTAGAGTGAAGTGGGCAGCTGGTAGTGGCTAACATGCCACCTCATTGCCAACCTAACAAAGATCTTCCTCAAGGAAGCTGCCAGCCAAATGCATCACTAAAGGAATACCGATACATTTTTCCTGAAGTAGGTATTTTGAATCTTGCCCATCCATATGTTATATGAACATAACCTCTACTCTGAGCCTGCAAGTGCTGAAAACTCTTGAAAGATTATTCCTAGGGGTTTTCCTCTTTCACTTTTAATGTAGGTGTTTCCATGCTACCCTGTAGAATAACAAAACTTTTTCTTACAATAATGAATTGGGTGACATTTAGGCTGCTTTTTAAAAAGTTATTGTAATTGTTTCCCGGTGATTTCTCTCTCTTGTCTCTCTGTCTCTCTGTCTCTGTCTCTGTCTCTCTCTCTCTCTCTCACACACACACACACACACACACACACACACACACAATGAAACAAACATGAAAATAATGAAATCAATATATCCAGGACTAAGGAATGAATGTTTTACATAGTATTCTTTTTTTCCCCCCTAGGTTTCATTAATGAGGAAAACGGTTCAGCAGTAAATGTTAAACAATAGCAGCAAAAAGCTCTTAGAGTATTTCAAGAGGTCACAGAGAAATAAATGCAAAAGGAAGATAGACAATCTTTTTAACAATGAAAAGAGATTTATTGGTATTGACAGATGGATCGCCTTGCTTATATTCTTCTCTTTGATTTTGGTAATCTCTACAGCAAATAAGCGATTCAACCATTGCAATTATTTGGCAAAAAAAAAAAAAATGAAGTCGTATTTTAACTGAATAAGCTGATGGTCTGCATATCATTCATTACTTATTTTTAACAGTATCTTCCAAGGAATAAAGTAATTTGCGTACCATGATGTTATTTGTATTCTTTGGTTACTTTACTTATCTATCATAGAAGCAGATTAAGTACGTGGCACTAAATTAAGTACTAGACATAGAAAACAATAGAACAAAGTGACCTCAAGCATTACTCAGCATAATGGGGGAAATACTACGTTGGCATATAAACCTTTTGGTCTTTTCAGATTCCAATCACTATTTTTTTTGTTGAATTGGAATCCACCTTCACCAAGTTGACTATCCTCTTTCATATTTTCATAAAGAACACACCACTGCAGTGCTGGACCCCACTCTTGAGTGTACCCAAGAGTCAGATGATTCAACCTAGCTTACCCCATGTGGTAAACCAAGACCAAGGAGAAAGAAAGGCAGGAAGGATCCATGCACATAAATCTCCTCTGCTGAAGAGAACTACCTCAAGTGGTTCTTCTCTCAACCCAGCCTAAGTCCTGCATGCTGATTCACCTGCTATAGCTCTTCACTGCCCAGTTTGAAACGGTAACCAGAGCAAGAAGGAATTGCCTTGCATTGCAGCATGCCTCCTACTGCTTCTCTACTCCCTTTATCCTCACCTTTATCATTCTGGGCTTGCACCTCCCAAGTATTAGCATACTAATCTCTCTTTCCCACTTTATTTCTAGTGGTTCATGCATAAACATGGAAGCAAAAGGATCAAAGAAACTAAATAATTAGCACAAAATATAAAGATAGCAATTAACAAGTGGGAAAACTAAGTAATAATGGGAAGAGTATCAATTATTGAGTGATAAGTACTTTAAAGCTAGTGTTAACAGCTTTTCAAATGATGCTGCAAGATAAATATTTTTCACTTTAGACATTTAGAAAAATTCAGTTCAGGTAAAAATAAACCTGAGAAGGTCATGCAGCTACTATTGATAAAAGGAGATTCAAAACTCGGTTTCCCTGTGCCCACAGCCCATATTCTTTCAGCCCAGTGTTTAAGAGATCAGGGCAGGCTTTCCTAAGGATTTAGCTTTGGTGTATAGTTAAGAAGTTCAAAAGAGGAAAAATTACCTTCCAATTTGAAGGAATAATACTAGCAGAAGGGCATATATTACATATCACAGTCCAAGTGCTTAAATCATAAGGCAGGGGCTTTCTTGTTTGCAACTCTTTTTGCAAATTGAGCACTTCTACTGACCACTCTACTATCAGCAACATCTTTCAGGCAAAACAGAATTGATCTAAATTGAGCAGGAAATCTCATTTTGGCAATGAAGAATAAAGAATGGCATACTACCACCTGTTGATTTCATCAACTTTTGCTCAGTGTTTATTTTCATTTTCCTCATAGTTCAAGAACATTTGAAAAAATGAAACTCAGAAAGATTATGTCCTATTTAAAATAATCAGATTTCTCCCTAGATTTACAATTGCTCTATAACCTGAGAGCAATTCTAAATTGTCCATTGACCCGATGGACCAGGGGTAAAAAGAGAGTAAGTTTTTCTGGGAATGCCAAGGTCACTGCTGGGAAGACATTTACATGCTGATGAATGATCTGTAGATTGCTGAGCTGGGAAAGTCTCAGAATTGTCAATGCTTGAATAAATAAATAAATGAATAAATAACAAGAGGCAGAGGCAATGATTCAGAGAAAAATGGAGCTAGGGAGAATGAAGTAGGACAAGAATGTAATTAAAGTAAGGGAAATGATGAAAAAGGAAGAAAAGGGAACTTCTGGCAAGGGCATTGTTTTCTTAAAAGTTTACTTCTTGTGTTTGTTAGTTGTGATTACTTTGACTTATTTTTGGAGTGAGAGAATACTTATCTTTTGGGAAGGGTTTTCCATCATAGAATAAAAACGTTATTATGTTTATGTTTACACTGCTTATTTTGTCAAAATACTCTTCCGGTCCTTTGGTATGTTTATTTTGAGGTCATTATGTTAGCGCACCTTTTTGTTATGCAGATGCATTGTCTATAAAACATAGCAATAGTTTGTTAGCATTTAACACTTGGAATTATATTATCAGTTAAAATCTAGTCCCCTCTGCAGGCTCAGCATTCAGAAGAGGGTAAACTCTGATTTCTATGTGGCAATGGGGTAAGAGGAATCTAATGGGAACAGTCAAAGTTTATAGATGTAAAAGTTGCTGGTAGGAAAGCAAATCTAAAAAATAAGTAAGCTTTACCAATGTCTGGCGTGTCTGGGGATGGGATAGCTGGCCTTCTGGAGGATGTATGAGGCATTATTCCTTGGGCTGCTCTAGTTATTTTTGGTATAAAGCTTTGCATAAAGAAATAATAGAGGTTAAAAGGAGGAAAGGATGAAAGGAAGAGTTAGAAAGTATACAATCCTTTATATTATAACTCCCAGTAATTCCACAACATTACATATTATGTCTATGACTTTGGGCCAGTCTGTAACACTCATTACCTCTCATTTTCTCACCTGGAAGATGGAAAAGAAATATGTTATACGCTTTGAAGCAGAGTACTGAAGTAGTTGATTCCCAATTCTCTTAACTCCCTGAAAGTTACTAGAGACAGCATGATATATTTGGAAAAGCAGAGAAATGAATTTGAAGTAAAACAGATATGAGTTTGAATCTTCTCTGATTCCTGGTTGAATGAACCGGAGAGAGTTATTTAGATGTGTTGGGATATTTTGATTCTATTAAGAATCAACTTGGAGTTCCGGTTGTGGTTCAGTGGTTAATGAATCCGACTAGGAACCATGAAGTTGCCGGTTTAATCCCTGGCCTTGCTCAGTGGGTTAAGGATCTGGCGTTGCCATGAGCTGTGGTGTAGGTCGAAGATGTGGCTGGGATCCCTCGTTGCTGTGGCTGTGGCGTAGGCCAGCAGCAACAGCTCCGATTAGGCCCCTAGCCTGGGGACCTCCATATGCTGCGAGTGCGGCCCTAGAAAAGGCAAAAAGACCAAAAAAAAAAAAAAGAAGAAGAAGAAGAATTGACTCGACTGCAATTATTGAAGATGATAGATTAGATAAAAGAAGAAAACCAGGGCTTAGAGGTATTTGAGGATATTTTTTTTTAATAACCTTAAAAATGTGTGTTATATGTGTTAATTTTTACAATTTCTGACATTCTGACATTTTTGGTTTGAAAACAGTCTCACAATCTTCCTGACCTCCTCTTCTGACTTTTTTTTTCTGGATTTAAGTTTTTTTTTTTTTTTTTTTTTTTTTTTTTTGTCTTTTAGGGCTGTGGTGGATGGAGGTTCCCAGTCTAGGGGTCTAATCAGAGCTGTAGTCCCCCTCCCCACCCCCCGCCTACTCCACAGCCAGGGCAATGCCAGATTTGAGCCACATCTGCAACCTGTACCATAGCTCATGGCAATGCTGGATCCTTAACCCACTGAGCGAGGCCAAGGATCAAACCTGAGTCCTCATGGTTACTAGTCAGTTTCCTTTCTGCTGAGCCACGATGGGAGCTCCGATTTAAGTGCTTTTACTTTTCTCCCATTTTCTTGGAAACTCAGATGGATAAATGCACAACAGATCTACTTTTGCCGTTCCCTTGGTGCACAGCAGGTTAAGGATCTGATGTCACTGCAATGGTGTGGATTCAATTCCAGGTCTGGGAATATCCACATGCTGTGGACCAAGACCAAGAAAACAAAAACAAACACAAAAACAAAAAAACACTTTTTAGGAGGGTATGATATAACTATTTTATAATGCCCACACTATCAATGGTACCATGGTACATTCCCTTTCTGGATAATTCTGACGCTAAGCCACTCTGTCTACTTGTTCCCATTACATAGAGTCTTGTGGAAGCTGCTACAGAACTCGTCCCAGCAGGCTTACCAATGCAAGATAGACCACTAGGAAGTGATCTTAGCCAAGGTTACTAATCCATACTTCTTACCACATTACAGCCCAGTCTATGTTACCACTAAGGCTAATGACCAGTATTCACATAAACTCATCCCTGGAGTCTGAAGTTACTATCCCCGTATGGAGATGGTATAGCTGCCTTTGAACTCCTTAATTTCAGCCACCCTAATTCTATATGATTAAACATAGTTTTGTTTGTTTATTTGTTTTGGTTGTGCCTGTGGCATGCAAACGTTACTGGGCCAGGGATCCAACGGGAGCCACAGCAGAGACAATGCCAAATGCTTAATAGCTAGGCCATCAGGGAACTCCATAAACACAGTTTTTGATGGTGATGAATAGTAGCCATGAGGTTGATATTCTAAGAAGATGTAATTAATGATACGCTGGGTAGTTTAGATGAAATCTTAGCAAATCATTCTTAGAGGAAATGAGTAGTGAAGAAACTGAAGAAGAATAGGCAAAATTAAGTTCATATTTTAGAAAGATCTCTCTTGGAACCATGAAAGTTATCAATTGAATGTCGGAGGAGATAGGTTTTTGAAAGAAGCAAAGATATTGGCTATACAACACTTATACTAATTAATACAAGTGGCAAATTAATAGAACACCATGTTAAGGTAATGAGGAGGGAAAGAAATAAGACTAAGCAAGACACTTTAAGTAGTAGAACCAACATGAGTTGGAATTTAATTAGATATGACACGTGAGGGAGGAAAACAAGCTAAAGATGAGCCCAGGTTTCTGGATTGAGGTACTAGCTAGCTTGGTAAATAGGGAAAATAAAGATTTGCACAAAATAGAAGTTCGATTTTATGTGTAAGAAATACAGTGTTTATACGATGAATATGGAAAGTTGACAACCTTATCAAAACTGTGAATGGAACGGGTTGGAGGATGGAGGAGTTAATAGTTTCATAGCTTCCTAGAGGGTGTGCATCTGAGACTTGGCAAAGTCAAATCAGGCGAGCACTGATCATTCCTTTGTAAATTTCTGTTCATAACCACATGGACCCTTCTTTAAACATTTAGTTTAATAACTTACTAGATTGAGAGAACACAGTAGGACATTGGGAGGTAGTGCCATGAAATTACTTCACAAAACAGCTTCTTCCCAGCAAGAAAAAACAGCAAGAAGACTCACTCACATTTTCATTATTCACTGGGCCCCACAATCCACATAGCCAGTTCTGGCATCAAAAATATGTATGTGTTTGTGTCTGTGTTTGTTTCATGGAATTTAGTAGCATGCCACCTTATAATGTAAACCATATACCTGGAATAGTTTTTTGACAAGTAGAGAAAAATGAAAGAAGATTTTTAAACATCCCCTTGTTCCTTTAAAACACACTGACACTTTAGTTCAAGTTAATTGAACCCAAAAGGTTTGTGTGATTTAAAAGTAACACACTGAGGTTACTAAGAAATTAATCACAACTAAGGGGCCATAGAGAGAAATGAATTTTGGCCATGGTACATTTTTCTATCATTTCGCTCAATAAATGATGTTCCAAGGGACAACGTTGGTCGTTGGGATTCTTATAAAATATCATGTGTTAACTCAGAAATTGCTTAGCATTAGTTCTTAAAAGGCATTGTGCTTTTTTTTTTTTTTTTGCCTAAAAACATTTTTATTGAGGAAGAAAAAATAAGTCAAATAATTTTTTAAACAACAGTTAAAGTAGCAGCATTAATAACAATGCACAACCATTTAGTTAATTGCCCTGTGGTGGTACATGTTTGGAAGATAGGATCTGTGCTTCCAGCATCAGGGAAATCCAGTGGGTAGGAAGGCAATCCAGATATAGAAAAGGCAACCTTTTATCTAACAATGAGGCAGAAGAGGGTCCACAAATAGACTGAGTGTTAAAAATCTGCCCTATATTCATGTCAGCTCTCCTATTTTTAGGTTAGACTCTGGTTTTCCTCTATTGGCTTGGTTTCTAGATACCTTTTACTAACTTTTACCATAGTTGTTAGTGCTATTGTTGTTTTTAAGCTTCCATATCTGTTATGCACAGGTTTTAACTTCATCCTTCTGTTCCCAGCCATGAATCACTTCCTCACCTCCATTTTGGAGCCAGTAAATTTCATTTTCAAAAAAGATTAAATCTCCCTTCTCTGTGGCAACCTGTGTCAGTATGATTGTTGAGGGATACCAGGATCTAACATGTTTAGCACACGTCTAATAAAATACCTCCGTTATCATTTAAGTACTCTCACCAAGTCCAAACGCCTACTGCTCACAGCATGACAGGCCAATAAATACAGAGCGCAGCTATTTGGGCAAGGAAGAGTGACTTGATCTGGAAAGCTAGAAGCCAGAGAAGATGGTGCACTGATGTCTCAAAGAATCTTGTACTGGAGTTAGGTATCAAGCGTTTTTAGTAATAAAAGGGGAGAAGATATGGCTGGTTGTTGTAAACTTCTTGGTGCAGGTATCCTTTGTTCTTAACAGCTGTCCAAGTAGATCTGGGCCCAATGTTCCTGTAAAGCTCAAACAAGACAAATTTTATTTTGTATTCTGCAACTTTTTATTTCTTTATAAATGGGAAAGGTGTTACAATTTTAAAGGTCAGCATCTTGAGGCTAGGCTATCCTTTATATTTCAGGCTATTGGCAACATTCTTTTACAAAGATACAGAGCCAGCATGACTGAGCAGTGGCAATAGAGCCCAGGGGTTAGATCTAAAGGAATAGATCCAAGATGGAGTCAGGTTTGTTCTCCTTTGTTACAGTGCTATGTTTGTGATGCCTGGTATCCAGGACTTTTCAGAGGCTGCAGTTGCCCACCTCCTTCTTTAGGTATAGGAAATGTTTCCATTTACAAAGACTGTTACTACTCCTCTATTTACTTTCTAAAAAAAAAAAGTTTGATATCTTGCTCATTGTTATTACCTATTTTTATTTGTTTCTGTTTCTTGTTGTTTGTTTTGGATGGGGAGTTCATTTTGTTCCATTTTATTTCTTCTGATACCATAGTGAAGTGAATGCACATAACTATGTTATTGTTTAAGTTGTCATTGTCAAGGTTCACCCTGACCTTACACATTTTTCACCCTAAGTCAGTAATCTTATACTTCTGGCACGGGGAAGAAGTATAATTTAGGCAGTTGATCTTTCGGATTCTTTCTCTCTCACTTCCTGTCTCTCTCTCCCCCTCTCCCCCTCACTCTGAGTGTGTCTGTCTGTGTATGTCACAGCCCCAGCCTACAGAGTGTCACCTGATCTCAGTTTGCTTTTATGTTTATCTGCTATTCTTATCTTGTGTTAATTAGATATACCAATATCATCATGATTAGCACAATTGCCACCTTCAGATTCCCTTCACATTATCGAGTCTCCAACACATTTAGAACACATCCATCTAAGCTTACTGTATAACATACACTATGTTAATGCTTTATATTGGAAAGTCAGAAAAACACAATGAGGTACACTTACTTATCACAGCCAATTTACACATGGGAAAAGTAAGGCAGGAAAGCTAAAATAAAATCCCCACTATTACATAATTAGAAAGTGGAGTGCTTGTACATGAACCCGGTTTTGCTCGGATATTATATTTCATCCTTAAAATATATTTTGTTATTTTGATAAGAATAAAGTTATTTAGATAGAAATAAAATACATCAATTTTAATTCTTTAGAATTTTTCATCTACTAAAATCAGTATTTCTTTCACAAAAGAGAAGTTGTATAGGTATTCACTTGGCTCAAAACTATTGCATACATCCATTAATCTTATGTAAGCATTGCTTTAAAAGAGATTTTAAATTCAGATAAGCTTGAAGGTAAGCTTCCTAAATTAGTCCTATTTGGCTTTATGAATGCATTTATTTATTTGATAGTTCTCAGTATGTGTTACACATGAAGGCATCTGAAATGGCATTTGAATGTCAATGAAGGCAGTCTAATCATTCTCCGTTCTTGCAGTGGGTAAAGATAAGCTGAAAGGATGGCAGCATGCAGTAACACTAATGGCCATAGAACAGGCTTCCTATAGTTGAAATGTTCCAGAGACCAGTCAGGAGTTTGCTCTTTCTCTTTTGATTATTATAATCTCTCTGCATATCTGGGAGTCAGCTTCTCACAATACCACACGCAAATTTATTATCCTTTTAAGGGATCTGAATGTGCGATTTTATGAGAAGAAACAGAAAGAAAATTGGCTTTTTAACACAGAACTCAAAAAAGCAAGTGAAGGGAGTTCCTATTGTGGCTCAGCTGAAACGAGTCTGACTAGTAACCATGAGGACACAGGTTTGATCCCTGGCCTCACTCAGTGGGATGAGGATCCGGCATTGCCATGAGCTGTGGTGTAGGTTGCAGATGCGGCTCAGATCTGATTTCGCTGTGGCTGTGGTGTAAGCTGGCGGCTATAGCTCCAATTCGACGCCTAGCCTGCGAAATTCCATATGACTTGGGTGCAGCCCTAAAAAAAAAAGACAAAAAGAAAAAGGAAATGAAGTTAGTCTGTATTCTTCAAATTTTAAATATAGTCAGTCATAAAAAGATTTTTTTTTTTATAGTCAGTCATAAAAAGATTTTTTTCTTTGCCCTAGACAATGGAAACACAACAGGTTGACTTGGCAGACATCATTTGGGGTAAAATCAGGAGGAACTGACTAGCACTGAGATTCCCGATAATCAAATAATTATCTCTCTGTGGCAGAAAGTATCTAATAGAGACTGTGTGGTCATTAACAGGAGATATCCCCGTGTGGATTCTTCCCTCGGGTTGATAAATAGAATAGAGTCTCTTGGAGGCATCCACAGATACTAAGATCTGATGATCTTACTATCTTATGGCGCTCACAGTGTTCCAAGGGAAGGCTGCCATTACTAGCCTGGGACCTTGGCTCCTCCAGCAGCTCTGTATGCCGGGAGCATAGCAGAAGGAGACGTGATGGGAATCTGCGGGGCCTGAAACACAGTCTGTTTCAGGGAAAATCTGAAGGGCAGACTTGTCCTGAATACAAAATGACCAAAATCAGTTTAAACCCTTTTTCTATGCTCCATTCCCAGTTACTTTTGAGAGCCTAATGCACTGTCTGTAGGCAGGCTATGTTGCTCTGCATGTGCTTACTTCTCTGCAAATGTTTTTTTTTTTTTTTTTTCTTTCTTCTTCTTTCAAAGCAGCAGCCTCTGTTAATCAAAGTCCATTTGCATGGGCAGTGCATGCACAATGTAGTTTATTGGACAATAAGCCTTGCTGACACATCCATTTGAAATCTTAATCCAGGGGTCCTGGTGCATTTCTAACATTATGACGAGGGGTCTAAAGTAAAGGATTTTATTTGACAATGATTTTAAATTTATCATGCATACTTTAGACAAGTGAATGGAGAATTAATTTGAATCAATTTGTAAAACTATTCCAAAGGTTATGAAAGTTTTGACACTGCCAGAATAAAACATTTCATGTGCTGACCACTGCTTATGCCGTAAGAGTACTCTTCTTAACATTGGCTAAACTAGTTGGAAGTACTCTATTATTTTCTCCCAAGCTGGATCTGGATCTCTGCCCAGATTATATCTGATGCCTCCATCACTATAGTGCTTAAGAATGAATGCTGATTAAGAGGAAAAAAAAAAAAAAAGATCACTGAGTACAAACAAACAAAAAAATGCTGTTCACTTGAGGGAGAATGTAGTAATAGATGAGCAGTAAAGTAATAGATAAAAACCTTGAAGAACATCATTTAAAATAAGAAAAATTTCTGATTATGATATCTAGAATATGACTAACATACCAATGAAGAATGGAGTATAAACCGTACTATTTAATTTTTTTCTAATTAGATGATTTTAGGGTGGAGGACAAGATGAGGTAGAATTAAGGAAGTGACAGAATGAAATTCTTCCCAAAATGTTTGGATATAAAACAAAAATAGAGCTTGAATAGACCTATCTATTTTTAACCTGAACTTGCCAAATTGTGTTATAATTGTGGCTCAGAGAGTTCCCCTCGTGGCGCAGGGGAAACGAATCCGACTAGGAAACGTGAGGTTTTGGGTTTGATCCCTGGCCTTTCTCGGTGGGTTAAGGATCCGGCGTTGCTGTGAGTTGTGGTGTAGGTCACAGACATGGCTCGGATCTGGCTTTGCTGTGGCTGTGGCTTGGGCTGGCGGCAAAACCTCCGATTGGACCCCTAGCCTGGGAACCTCCATATGCCACAGGTGCAGCCCTCAAAAGACAAAGACAAAAAAAAAAAAATTGTGGTTCATCCGGGTAAGTTTCCAGTGATGTTACTGCTGTGGCTCAGGTCACTGCTGGGGTGCAGGTTTGATCCCTGGCCCTGGAAGTTCTGCGTGATATGGACATGACCAAAAAATTACAATATATATATAAAGTACAGACTTCCAGGTCTTGGATGAATTTTAAAGAACACAGTAATAGATGACAGTGGGGGTGGAGAGGCCATTACAATTCATTATGTTCTAATTTTTCATTCTTTGGAGGGGGACACACCCAGAGCATTTGGAAGTTTTTTTTGTTTTGTTTTTTGTTTTTTTTGTCTTTTTGCCTTTTCTAGGGCTGCTCCCGTGGCATATGGAGGTTCCCAGGCCAGGGGTCTAATTGGAGCTACAGCTGCCAGCCTACACCACAGCCACAGCAATGCCAGATCCGAGCCAGGTCTGCAACCTACACCACAGCTCACGGCAATGCCAGATCCCTAACCCACTGAGCAAGGCCAGGGGTCGAACCTGCAACCTCATGGTTCCTAGTCAGATTCGTTAACCACTGTGCCATGACGGAAACTCCAAATTTTGGAAGTTCTTAGGCCATGGATTGAACCTGCACCACATCAGGGACTCAAGCTGCTTAGTGGTAATGCCAGGTCCTTAACCCACTGCTCCACAAGAAAACTCTGTAGGATATTATCCTTTAGGTGGGAAACATAAAGGCAAGAAGTACAATTAACTTGCTCCAGTTCATGTAGATAGAGGCTGTGTTCCCCATGATCTGGTCATCTTTCTGTGCCCCACACACTCTGCCATCATGTCTACTACGTCATTGATTCTCATTTCCTCTTTATACGTTCAAAACCCAGAAGGTATGCCATATACTCTACTTTAATACTAACAGTAATGCTTGATGTGTATGTGCATATATGTGTGGGGGTGGAAGGGTAGATAGAGAACGGTGGAAGAGGGGTGAAGTGTACTTTGAAGAATAGCTAGAGAAATCCTGATATTTCTGCACACAAACCTCTTATTTCACCCTCCTTAGCCCCTTTCCTTGCCATAGCGAGAATGAGTTTCTAGAATTCAATATATATTCATATAATATACTGATTACATAGATGGCTAAATAACCTGATGGAAATCAGCTTCACTGTGTTGCAGAATCACATGCAATTGCTGTATACATATATCCCTGTAAGAGAATGTGGAAAAATAATTAAACTTTTGGTAATTAGAAGAGCCCCCCATCCCCAGAGTTCCCGTTGTGGTGCAGTGGTTAACGAATCCGACTAGGAACCATGAGGTTGTGGGTTCAATTCCTGGCTTTGCTCAGTGGGGCAGAGGGATAAGGATCTGGCGTTGCCTTGAGCTGTGGTGGAGGTCGCGGACGTGGCTCAGATCCTGCGTTGCTGTGGCTGTGGTGTAGGCCGGTGGCTACAGCTCTGATTAGACCCCTAGCCTGGGAACCTCCATATGTTGCAGGTGCGGCCCTAGAAAAGACAAAAAAAAAAGAGCCCCACAAACAACTTTTCAGGCTACTTATTTCAATAATACAATTCATTTGTCTGGTTTTCTTTCCTAGTTTTTTATTTTATTTTTATTTATTTTTTATTTTTTTATTTTTTCCTGCTGTACAGCATGGGGATCAAATTATTCTTACATGTATACTTTTTTCCCCCACCCTTTGTTCTGTTGCAATATGAGTATCTAGACATAGTTCTCAATGCTATTCAGCAGGATCTCCTTGTAAATCTATTCTAAATTGTATCTGATAACCCCAAGCTCCCGATCTCTCCCACTCCCTCCCTCTCCCGTCAGGCAGCCACAAGTCTATTCTCCAAGTCCATGATTTTCTTTCTGTGGAGATGTTCACTTGTGCTGGATATTAGATTCCAGTTATAAGTGATATCATATGGTATTTGTCTTTGTCTTTCTGACTCATTTCACTCAGTATGAGAGTCTTTCGTTCCATCCATGTTGCTGCAAATTTCTTTCCTAGTTTTTACAGAGCTAAATTGTCATTTGAATGAGTTGACCAATTATTTGGTCAGTACATAGACACACGCTTGGGGTATGATCTTAGTAGTTGGTAAAACAGAGTCTCAGTCCCACCATGTGTAGACTGCCACAGTACAAACAGGTGAAATGTCCAGATTCCTGAATTTTCTTCAGCTTCACTTCTAACTAGGAACACTGATGGTTCCTACTTGAGATAGTATGATTTATGATTTTTTTTGCTTTACAATGGTTTGAAAGTGATACAAGTTCAGTAGAAATTGTACTTCAGTTTTGATTTTTGATATTTTCCCAAGCTAGCCATACATGGTCCAAATTCTTCTTGATGATGGGCCAGTGGCTGTGAGCCACACAATCATGAGAGTCAAAAACTGCTACACTTACAACCATTCGATTTTTCACTTTCTGTGCAGTATTTGATAAATTACATGAGAAAATCAACACTTTGTTTTAAAATAGTTTTTTTTAAGATGATTTTGCCCGCGTGTATGCATGCTGATGTAGGTGACCTAAGTACATTAAAGGTAGGCTAAGCTAAGCTACAATGTTCAGTAGGTTAGATATATGATATGATATTTCTTTCTTTTTTATTTAGGGCTACACCCATGGCATATGGAAGTTCTTCGGCTAGGGGTCGAATCAGAACTGCAGCTGCTGGCCTATGTCGCAGCCGCAGCAATGTGGGATCCAAGCCACATCTGCGACCTATGCCACCCACAGCTTTCTGTGACACTGGATCTAACCCACTGAGTGAGGTCAGGGATCAAGCCTATATCTTCCTGGATACTAGGCAGGTCCTTAACCTGCTGAGTCACAATGGGAACTCCCTACTATATACATTTTCAACTTATATTATTTTCAAATTATGATGGGTTTATTAGGATGCGACTCTATTCTAAGTTGAGGAAGATCTGTATTGCAAACATGTGTCAGTTCCCTTTATTTTATCGCCTGCAGATTCCAGTTATTAAAATTGAAATGTTTTATTTCATGCACAAGTCTGTATTACAATCATTTTCAAGAGTTTGTATTATTAAAAAAAAAGTAAAGGAAAAGATTTCTGTAAAGAATTGAATCTTCAATTCTTCACACCACAGCTTTTATAAGACAGAAACATCTCTCCAGTGTACAAGTAATGATACCATGATATTTTAAGAGGAACTACTTTTAAGGTAAAACAATTATAGAACTACGAATTGCAAATATTTTATAGAGAGAAGAAACAAGTTATGGGAACTCTGGAATAAGAAAGAATTGGGATTTAATGTCTGGATTGATTCCTCTAATCATTGTGTGGCTTTAAGCAATTATCTTATTCTCATTTTCAGTTTCTTCTTTGTAAAGTAAGGACAATAATGTACTTACGTCATCAGATTCTGAGAACCAAAGGGATTATAATATATGTATTGAAAATATGTGGGTTGTTTATTTTTTGGTATCTCTTTATCCAGAGTACCTGCAATTAATGTTGATTCTGGTTACAATGTCAGAATAGTTCCAATGAATTAAATGCATCCAGTGTTTCAATAAATACATTCAGTTCTACATCTTCCAAATGCTTATTTGCGTAGCATTTCTCTGAACCTGTCCTGTGTGCGTGCGTGTGTGTGTGTGCGTGTGCACAAATGTATATTTTCAAGCCCCAAACTTCTAACATCTCCATTTAAGTTCCACTATAACTACTTCACTTACGTTCTTTCTTCTCAAATTTATTAAAAAGATTATTTAAAACCAGACAACATGATGATCCCTTTAATATTCACCAGTCTAGGGGCCGAATAGGAGCTACAGCTGCCCGCCTACACCACTGCCACGGTCACATCAACACGGGATCTGAGCCATGTCTGTGACCTACATCACAGCTCTCAGCAACACCGGATCTTCAACCCACTGAGCAAAGCCAGGGATCGAACCTGCAACCTCATAGTTACTAGTCGGATTTGTTTCCTCTGCACCACAAGGAAAACTCCATTATGACATTTCTTTCAGCTTTCTGTATATCTTAGATAAATCATCCAGTATATATCTACTCCAAAATATTAGAAAGTGTAGATCAGCCATTATTTGGTAAATTGGATCCATGTAAACAACTTACCAGGATCGTTCAGGCCAACAAAGTGAGATTTCTGCTCAAATAATCTGTATAATTGCTTAACTATGTTTTTCTATGTAAGTAGATTATATGTTACTTAGAGAAGAAAAGTCTTAAGTTATCATTTTCAGTCCTAAAAATCAGAAACTTTCAAATATGTGAAAAGAGATATAATGTAGTTATCCACATAGTTCTTATGATCTAGTGTACTAAAGGATGTAACATTTACTAAATGAAGAATGAGGTCAAGACTCAGCATGTTTTTTTTTTTTTTTTTGGTATTTTTAGGGCTGCACCTGTGGCACATGGAAGTTCCCAGGCTAGGGGTCGAGTCAGAGCTGTAGCCAGCAGCCTATGCCAGAGCCATAGCAATGAAGGATCTGAGCCACGTCTGTGACCTACACCACAGCTCAAGGCAATGCCAGATCCTTAACCCAGTGAGCAAGGCCTGAGATTGAACCCGCATCCTCATGGATGCTACTCAGGTTCATTACCCACTGAAACATGAAGGGAATGTCCAAGACTCACCGTTTAATCAGAATAGGTGGTTGTTGAACAATGTTCAGACACACATGAAATATGCCTATCCCATTATTGAATCAGAATAAGAAAGCTATGTTGAACTATAAATTGTCCAAAAATATACATCACTGGATTGTTTTATCATTTAATTGTAAAATGCACTTACTTATAAAATAACCTTGCCATGAAATAAACATCTAAAGCAGGGAAAATAGGATGTTCTCCTTTCTCTGCTTAAAAGATATATTTTGGGAACATTAAATGAATAAAAAAATAAAATTCACAACATCAGTAGTGGGTTTTTATAAAACAAACAAATCAAAACAGAAAACAATCTGTAATATCAATCATTTCTCCCTACAACCCAACTTAGAACAGTCAATATTTTTATGTTGGTCTTAAAATAGACCAGACATGTTTAATAAGGTTTAATAAATCTCAACAGTCTCATCTCCAATGAGTCTTCCTCTCCAGTCTCATCTCCGATCCTTCCTCCTCAAAACTCCAAACATTTTCTCAATCACTTGGATTAAACATCTTCCCTCTTGATAGGGCCAGGCTTTATTCCTTCCATCTTAACCCTTTTGCTCTCTGCCTAATTAACTCCTATTCTCCAATTTCAGTCAAATGTTACTTCCCTAGGAAAACCTTGTCTTAACTCCCATTCCTGTTTCCGGAAAATCATGAAACTTCTTTGAAATTCGACAGTTGTTTTTACGATTATTTGCTTACTATCCACGTTTTTCTCTAGAGCACAGCTTGCATAGGACTCATTTTGGTCATTAATGGCCTTCTTTATAATGGTACCTGGTAATAGGAGTGCTCAATAAAATTGGTTGAACACATTACATTAAATATAATATATAAAAATGCCAAGTCCAAAAAGACCACCTGTTTTATAATTCTATTTACAAGAAATTCCCAGAAAAGGCATTAGTGGTTGCCTAGTGCTGAGAGTGGCCATAGGATTAACTATAAACTGAAATGTAGAATTTTATTGGAATAATGGAAATGTTCTAAAATGAGATTATGATAAAGGTTGCACAACTCCGTAAATGTATCCCCCCCCAAAAAAAATTGAATTGTACACTTAAAATGGGTATATTTCATAGTGTGTAAATTATATTCCAATGAAGATACTTTAAAAAAAATATCAATGTGTTCTGGCTTTCTCATTAGCCCTGATGTAATCAGATGTAATAGTTTAATATGTGTTCACCTGTAAGGAAAGCCATGTCAGCATTCTTCCTAAATTTTCTCAGATCTTTTTTGTTTCTATTTGCCTCTTCACAAATTTTTAGGGCCTTTGCCTTAATAGCTTTCTAAGGCTTTTTCTGGAATACTGCCCTGGGCTACTGGAACCACTTGGCCCACTGGGGGAGAGCCTGGAGTACCCAGGGTTTACACTCCCCTGACTGATACAGGGAGATGGAAACTGAGCTTCCTTACCTCTGCTGAGGGTTAAACTGAGCTGGAAATTTTGCTCCAAATAGGTCTGGAGGCAAATTTCCAGGATTTTTGGATATGCACTTTTTTTTTTTTTTTTAAACAGTATATTTCTCTTTCCTTTTCTGTTCCCTGGATATAAGATACACCAAGTTCTGGAATTTCTTCTTTAAATTCCTTGCACATAAACTCACAGCACCTCAGTCTATCTCTGACAAACTCATACTAAAAATGATGACCTATCCAAGAAGCATATGCTTTGAAGATTTGAATATCAAAAATAATGTGGAACTATTTGCAATTAACGTTGTACATCATGTTCTGTTATGAGTTCCAGACTTCTTGACATACTCTTCCATCTGCTGGGGTTACCCCAAATTGCTTTTCCTGCTCCCCTTCTCTTATAAACATTTTAGATCCAAGTTAGGGATTATCTTCACTCAGGGAGCTTTCCCCACATCTTCCAATGTAGCATCAGTCTCTCTTGTTTTTAACTTTTATTTATTTTTTTTGGGGGGGTGGCAGTGATCGCAGCATGTAGAATTTCCCGGGCCCCAGATCAATTCCATGCCACAGTATCAGCCTGGGCTGCTACAGTGACAATGCCAAATATTTAACCCACTGAAAGGAACTCCCAATGTCTCTTCATTTTTGAGATAACATCCTGCTCTTTTATTTTCATAGTATTTAATGTGCTTTATAGAAATTTCTTCTCTGTTTTTCTCAATTACATAAATCTAAGTGCTGAGATTTTATCTTTTTTTTTTCTTATCTTTTGTCTTTTTAGGGCCACACTGGTGGCATATGGAGGTCCCCAGGCTAGAGGTCTAATCAGAGCTGTAGCTGCTGGCCTACGCCACAGTCACAGCAACTCAGGATCTGAGCTGCATCAGTGACCTACACCACAGCTCACAGCTATACCAGATCCTTAACCCGCTGAGTGAGGCCAGAGATCAAACCCACATCCTCATGGATCCCAGTTGGGTTCATTAACCACTGAGCCAAGATGGGAACTCTGATGTTATCTTTTACTTATTACCCTTAGTGCCTAGTAAAAGGCCTAACATATGGTAGGTATATAATTAATACTTATTCATTCAAAATAACTTATTAAATGATATTTTAACATGGAATATAGACATGGAATGCTGCTTTGTATATGTAATTTCTGAAAGCTGAAAATATGTTTAAATATGTAAATAAATATATATGAATTATATATTATATAATTTTACATTAATTATAAATATTTATTTGAAAAACAAAGTGAAAGTGGTTATTTCTGGGTGTTGGAGGGCATTTATGATTTATAATTTATAATTTAACTTTATGTAATAATTTTTCTCAAGTTAATAGTTACAATGTAAGAAGGAAAAAATGGAATGAGTGGGTTTAATTTAGAACTTATAATCAAGAACTATAAAAACTTAGAATAAAATACCTAGCAATAAATCTACCTAATGAGCCAAAAGGCCTGAACCCTGAAAACTATAATATGCTGAAAAATCAAAAAATCAAAAAAGAAAAATTGAAGGTGACACAAACTGGTGGAAATATACATTATGTTCTTGGAATGGAAGAATCAACACTGTCGAAATGACTGTATCACCCAAGGCAAACTTCAATGCAATCCCCTTCACATAATTAGAACAAACACTTTTAGAATTTGTATGGAAACACGGAAGACCAAAACCAGCCAAAACAATCTTGAGAAAGAAAAATGGAGCTGGAGGAATCAAGATTCCTGTCTTCAGGCTATACTACAAATCTATAGACATCAAAACAGTATGGTACTGGCAGAAAAACAGAAATATCAATCAGTGCAATGGGACAGAAACCTGAGATATAAGCCCACACGCTTATGGTCAATTAATCTATGACAAAGAGGCAAGACTATAGAATGGAGAAAAAACGTTTTCTTTAATACATGGGGCTGGGAGAACTAGACAGCGACATGTAAAATAATGGAACAAAACATTCTCTAACAGCATACAAAAAATAAACTAAAAATGGATTAAAGACCTAAATGTAAAACTGGATACTATAAAACTTCTATAAGCGCATATAGGTAGAACAATACTTGACATATATTGCAGCAATATATTTTTGGATCCATCTCCTAAAATAATGGTAATAAAAGCAAAAATAAACAAATGAAACCTAACTAAACTTAAAATATTTTGCACTGCAAAGGAAACGATAACCAAAACAAAAAGACAACCTACAGAATGGGAGAAAATATTTGCAAACGATGCAACCAAGTGCTTAATTTCCAAAATATACAAACAGCTCATGGAACTCAAGGAAAAAGAAAAAAGCATATGAAATGATATTAAACTTTGCTAATTATTGGAGAAATGCAAAAAAAAAATCTATAATAAGGTATTACCTCATTCCAGTCACAGTGGTCATCATCCAAATTCTACAAATAATAAATGCTGGAGAGGGTATAGTAATAAGGGAACCCAACTACAAGGCTGATGGTAATGCAAATTGGCACAGCCACCATGGAGAGCAGTATGGTTATTCCTTAAAAAACTCAAACAGAGCTATCATATGAACCTACCATCTTACTTCTGGGCATATATCTGGGGAAATAGATAATTCAAAAATATATATATCCACCCCGATGTTCATAGAAGCACTATTTACAGTAGCTAAGACATGAAAACAACCTAAATGTCCATCACACATGAAAGGATAAAGAAGATGTGGTATCTAGACACAATGGATTAAACAAAGACTGAAATAATGCCATTTGTAGCAACATGAATAGACCTAGAGATTATCATACTATGTGAAGTTAGCCAGAGAAAGACAAATACTGTATGATATCATTTATATATGGAGTCTAAAAAAAAAGATACAAAAGAGATTATTTACAAAACAAAAACACACTCACACATGTAGAAAACAAACTTATTGTTACCAAAGGGAGAAGAAAGGTGAAGGATAAATTAGGAGTTTAGGATTAACATATACACACTACTATATATATAATAAATAACCAAAGGGACTTACTAGCACAGGGAAAACAGTTGTATCTATCAACTGTACATTAAAATCTTATAGGCATTACATATTGTAGGAATGTTATTATTGGTGATAGTTGATTTTGTCAGGGGAGAAATTAAGCTATATTCAGGATCAGTTTTATCCTGATATGCAATAAACTGCCTTCTCACTTTATAAGCCACATCCTTTAGTTATTACTAAAATTATAAATGAATAAAATCTGTTATAAAAATTTTTCAGACAATTGCTGGAATTTTACTGGCTGAAATCTTATCACGGCTTTAGAGTGGCTATATAAATTGTGCTTTTCTTTCTCCAGGCTTGTCAGTAGTATGGGATAGGCCATTTAGCATAAGTAGAGAGGTGCGTACGTATCTGTGTGTGTGTGTGCTAACACATGAGTGTGTGGTAACATCAATTTCAAAATATTTAAAATTATTCGTCACTTGATGAATGAAATTAGTTGACATGTAAGTAATCATTGTTTTGCTATACTTCTACTATTTTAGGGAATTACCAGACTGAAAGAATGCTGTAAAGCTAAAAACTAGAACAAAACAACCCTAGAGTGCTGAGAACTGACTTATGCCAAAATCTCCAGGGTTCATTGGGGAAAACTGTGCCTAAAAATCTCATTCTTATGAAACGTTCGCTTTCAGAACATTTCAAATGGGACATATATGATTTCACCAGCTAAACATTTATACTTTACACTTTGGATGGTCAATTCACAAACGTCATATTTATATCAGTGAAATCCCTGAAAAAACAACAACCCAAAAAGGCAGAGGGGAAGAATTTGTCATCTCTACTTGGAATAATAATAGATATAGATCTCAGGTGGCTGGGATATTAGAGCATAATCAACAAGTCATTGAATGGAAGCTTTAGATTCTTCTTTTCCTTGTTTCTTCCTTGTTCCTGTTTTACCTTTCTCTTTGTCATTTTCTTTCTCTCTTTTTTTTCTCGTGCATTTTCTCTTCCCTCACCATTTTTTTCTTTTTGTTTATTCATTTCCTTCCATTCTTCTCTCTCTGCCTACCTGCATTCCTTCCTTCCTTCCTTTTGTTCTTTTTTCCTCTTTTCCTCCTCCATCCTTAACTCCTTCTTCTTCCCCCTCCTTCATTTTGTATTATGAAGAAAAATTTTCCAGAATATCAGATTAAGATTTGAGAAAGGACATTATTTTCTGAGGCAACACCCATTCAAATTTAGAAAATGTAAAACAGAAATTTAAAAGAAAGTGGGTGCTATAGAGCACTAAACAGCATGTTACTTATTGCTGACCTGGTAACTTTTAGAGGAATACCAGTGAAAAGCTGATTCAGTAAGCCACTGGTTCTCTACTTAAATCTCTTTCCACTTAAATATATGTGGACTTGGTCTCACACCAGATCTCTCAATTTAAAACATCTAGGGATGTGCCAAATACATAGCTTTTTTTGAAAGCTCCACGGGTAATCATGATGTACATGCTTTATTTAAAAATGATGGACTTTATATAGCAGGACAGATAAATCAAGTAGAAGAACATGTAATTTCCCCCATGTTTTATTCCAATAAGTCATCAAGGACACTCAGTAGTCATTCCAAGACTAACTAGGTAGCGTGAGAAGCTTCCTGATTCTGATTCTCCTTCTCTGATTCATCTGGAAATGAGCCCTAGCAGCTTAATGAAGAGAAAAATCTTTGGAACTGCTGGACCTTATCTTTTCATTTATTCCATATGCACCTCTCTAACCAACTTAATTCCATCTTAAGGAAATCATTGCTTATCTGGGACACCTGTATAATTCACTAGAATGGATTAAAAGAGTTATTTTACCGTAGCATGACTTCACAATATATTTCTCAAACTTTGAAGTACAAACATATCACCTGAGGATTCTGTTCAAATGTAGATTAGGAATCAGTGAGTCCAAGTGAGGTCTCCAAATTCTGTTTCATTAATAAGCACACATCATACCTGGACTTTATGGTTGCTTCCCCCACTTTACAATGAACTTCCTGAGAGCAGAGAAAATGCCTTGCTGTCTAATGTACACTCTTTCCTCTCTGGCATATAGTTGGGGGAGGAGGGCGTGTTATGAACAAATGAATTCAGAAGGCATAATAGAGCTAGAATTTTTAATTAGGTGGATAGATAGATTGTTATAGAGATACAAAATGACTGAATATGTAGTGAGATGATAAGAATAACGTTTTGGGGGCAAGCAGGATTAATCTCTCTATATATGTATTTTTAAGTAAAGGATAAAAGGAAGGAGTCCAGACTATTTAGTAAGTACTAAGAGTTTTCAAGTGAAGGGTTTGATGTGATGTTAAGTTTAAGAACATATAGGCTACTGGCAAAATATAAATGAAAAAAAATATAGCAATCTGAATATATAAATCAAAATTTTATAGATTTATTTTTTTCACACAGCAGGAGTTCACATAATTAAGATTAAAAAGATTCAAAACAAAATTAAGTTTAATTGGTTTTAATTAGAAATAGAAATGTTGATGTTGGTATTACTTTTCTGATTGGGGGATGAGTATTGGGAAAGGGGTTTCAAATTTTTGGTAAATTCCATGCACATACATTTACACACTTACACATGCATCTCTCTCTCTCTCTCTCCCCACAGGCACCCATGCACCCACATTTAGGAGAATTTGGCTATATTATATCATTCATAAAAAATAATTCTCTGAAATAATTGGTGATTGGTTTCAAGAGAATTTGGAATGAATTGTTGACCTCTAAGAGATTAGTAAAATGGTTAAATTAATTTTCTTATTCAAGGTCAGCTGACTCATGTTGTATAACATGTGCACATGTAACATAAGGTTGGTATTATGTATCCAAGTAACTTTCAGTAACTGGTACATGCCACTGATAAATTGATTCAGCTTTCTTTTATAATGAGGTAAGCCATATTTATCATTTTGCCATATGTTTGAGTACTGATGACTCATTCTGTCCAATACCCTGGAAAATCTTCCATTAAGTAATGGGGCAATGAAAACCGGGAGACCGTGAAACTCCAGTCATTCTGGCTATTATTTTAAAGTGTACAGATGATTGCTTGCAGGAAGACACAGAAAGTCATGGTAAAATGATACAAATTAATTAATTCAGAAATATGACAAATGCAGACATATTTTAAGGTGTGACAATACGTCTCTTCTACCATATATCTCAGTTCTGGGTGGAAATTCAAAGGTGTTAGCAATGACCTTTTCTACTAAGCTCCAATTATTTGTTAAGAGTTCCATACTACCTTTAATATTCGATTTTAAGATACCCCAGATACTTCAGTCACCTCATTTTGAAAATTCACTTGTACATTTTTCATTTTTATCTAACTGCTTTACTTTTCTCTAGTTGCTTCTGCGTTAATCAAACTCAATCAGCAGCATGAACTTATTATTATTATTTTTTTAAATGAAATCTAAAGAGTCTTTCATAGCTGTGCACAAATTTCCGGGCAGCATGCTGACTTTTCTTCTTTACCTAAAACTAATGTCATGTAGCTGATTTACTTTTTGGTGAAGTTGGAATACAAATCTTCCAAATAAGCCACGGCCAATGGTTTGCCAATCTGATGATTTGGCCTGGAATGTTTACAAAGTCCATTAACTTCAATAAATAAGACTATAATACATGGGTTAGGACTATTGAGATATACTTTTAGGATTTTTGAACAAATGATGCCAGAGGGTTCTATTTTTCATCCAACACAATTTTAGTCAGGTTCTCTGACATTTTATGACAAGGATTTCCCCAGTTTCAAATAGATGCTCCTAACTTTTAAAATCTCTCACTAAAACCAGGTTTAATTTCTACCAATGGTCTCTTCAACTTACTCTAGGCTTTTTTCTATCATGCGCGTCGAAGTTCTTCCAGCCTCTTCTGATTACCCAATTCTAAAATCATTTATATTCTTTGATGTATTTGTTGAAATAGCACTATGCTTCCTGGTACCAAAATCTGTATTAGCTTCTGTTGCTGTAACAAAGTAGCACCATCTGGTAGCTTAAAACAATAGAAAGTTATTCTTTCCAAATTCTGGAGGCTGTAAGCCTGACATTAAAGTGCCCACTGGGCCATACTATTTCAAAGGCTTTAGGGACAAATCTGGTCTATGTCTTTTCCTTTAGCTTCGTACCTCCAAGCTCCATCTCTGTGGTCACCTGGTGTTCTTGTCTCTGTGTCCTCACATGGACATCTTCTTATAAGTACACCAGCCATACTGAATTAGGAGTCGTTTTATTCTAGTATGACCTCATATCAATTTAAATAATTGCATTGGAATGATTATATTTCCAAATAAGAGGTATTAATGTTAGGACTTGGACATATCTTTCTGGCAGAACACAATTCAATCCCTGTTACAGCATGTGGCCAAAAAAATCATTCAGCCTTACTTTGTAAATATTGTTCTCTGAGTAATATTATTTACTGTTGAGCAATATTGCATCCTTAATTTCTTAACTACATACAAGCTGAAAATCATGAACACTTTTACACATACATCCGATCACAAATTAAAAACTGAAGCAAACATTATGCATAAAGTAAAAATATCTTTAAATATATTACCTAACACAAAAGCATCAAGGGGTTAATAATGCTGGATTATTTGTTCTAAAGATATTCATCCTTAAACTGTATTTTCACACACAATACGGTGTGACAAAGAGAACAAACTCCCTTTTTATTTTTTTTAAGAATAGGAAGGAAACTTTTTTAAAAAGCAGGCTTGGATTTTCTGCCATGGCATAGTGGGTTAAAAATCTGACTGTAGCAGCTCAGGTTACTATGGAGGTACAGGGGATACAGGAGAGTCATAGATTGCAACTGTAGCTTAGATTCAATCTCTGGCCCAGGGACTTCCATATGCCAAGGATGCAGCCATAAAAAATAAATAAAATGAATAAAAAGCAGTCTTATTTTAACAACAAAACAAAAAGAAAGTTCAGTAATGAAACTCTAACTAAAATGTGTTACTATTTTAAAATGAAGATTCATACGGCTAAATAAGTGGTAAAAAGACATATGTTAAAGACACACTTACTATAAACAGCATTTAGGAGTTTCCATTCTGGCTCAATGGGTTGAAGACCCAACAGTGTCTTTTTTTTTTTTTTTTTTGATTTTTTTTATTTATTTATTTATTTTGTCTTTTTGCTATTTCTTTGGGTCGCTTCCGCAGCATATGGAGGTTCCCAGGCTAGGGGTCTAATCGGAGCTGTAGCCGCTGGCCTACGCCAGAGCCACAGCAACGCGGGATCTGAGCCGCATCTGCAACCTACACCACAGCTCAGGGCAACGCTGGATCATTAACCCACTGAGCAAGGCCAGGGATCAAACCCGCAACCTCATGGTTTCTAGTCGGATTCGTTAACCACTGTGCCACGACGGGAACTCCCCAACGGTGTCTTTGTGAGGATGTGGGTTCAATTCCCTTCCTCGCTCAGTGGGTTAAGGATCCCTTAGTTGCCACAAACTGTCACATAGGTTGCAGATGTGGCTCAGATCCAGTGTGGTCATGGCTGAGGTATAGCCCAGAGCTGCAGCTTCAAATCAACCTCTAGCCTGGGAACTTCCATATGCTTCAACTGCAGCTGGTAAAACAAACAGACGAACAAAAAAAACAACTCTAAATAGTGATGTTACTCAGTGATCTGTTGAGTATTTTTTTCCTTATTTGTCTTATGTATTTACAAATACATGACCAAGATTTTAAGGTAGTAATTAAAGGAAACACATGTCTATAATATTCATTGTTTGGATACAAATTGGTAAGGCCTTTGAATTAATAAACTTCTAATATCATAATATTTCAACTTGGTTACACAAGCTCTCACTTAAGTAGGGCATAAATCTCACAGTGTTTAAACTTCCAAGACATTTGATACCTCTTTGTGATATAAGTCCAGAAACTAAAGGTCAGTAATACGTGCTGCCTTGACACCTGGGAAAATCAAGAGGGCTTCACATGTCCTAACCAAAAGTTCCCATCTCCACCACTCTCATAGATAATGTCTGCAGTGTGACAAATAAACTATTGTCAATGTCATGTGTCCAGTGTCAGGTGCCAGGTGTTGGGCTGTCCTTCCTTCATTTCCAGTGTGAAAAGAAAATGATTAAAATACTCATAGCAAAGAGTTCCTACTGTGATGAAAAGAGAATGGCCATGTATCTGCAGCATTAGGATTCAAGTTCAATCCCCAGCCTGGTATAGTGGGTTAAAGGATTTGGCTTTGCTGCAGTTGCAACTTGGCATAGGTTGCAACTGTGGCTCGGATCTGATCCCTGGCCTGGGAACTCCATATTCTGTGGGATGGCCAAAAAAAGAAAAGAGAAGAAAAAAGCAAAAACAAAAAACTCACAACAAATCATATACTACAGTCAATCTGTGACTTACTGAAGAAGAGGGTAGGTGAGGTCCATCTCTGGCACATTGTAGAGAATTTAAAAATAATAAAACTAAAAGCTGACTTTTAATTTATCATCATGCACTGGTAGTGTTAGTGATAAAATTCTCCTCTCAGATAGGATGGACCAACTTTCCCACACCCACTGACCAATACACACAGAAATAGCTAATTCCTTACACGCACACCATTTGATGACAGCAGATCTATGGTAAAGGAAATGTAACCATGGTGGAACATGACAGTGTTAGAGAGTTTGTTTCAACCCCCCCCCCCCAAATCTGAAAATCTTCAGGGATATAGACACTATACTTATGTTCATAGAAATGCTTTGCATTATGTTAAGAATTAGAAATTACCATTGTGGCTCAGAGGGCTAAGAATTCAACATAGTGTCTCTGAGGATATGAGTTTGATTCCTGGCCTCCCTCATTGGGTTAAGGATCTGGCCTTACTATAATTTGCAGCATAGGTCAAAGATGTAGCTTGGGGTTCAGTGTTGCCATTTCTGTGGCATAGGTCCCAGCTGCAACTCCAATTCCACTCCTATTCTGGAACTTCCATAGGTTACAGGTGCATCCATAAAAAGAAAAAAAAAAGGAAGAATTAAAGATATTTAAGTGTAGATTATGTTCTAGGTGAAACTGAGGGTTACTAAAAGCAGAACACAAGCTTTGTAGCAAATATTATCAAAGAAATCGCCAAAATATTTAGGAAAAGGAGTGTATACAGGGACCATACAACCATCACACAAGAACAGATAAATCATTCAACGAATTTGAAAGTCAATATACCTAAAGTGAAATCTACACAAATGTCTTAAAAAATAGAATGACGAGAATTTTTCTGACATATTGAAATGCAAGCATTGGCTTTAGAAGCTTAGACTTTTAAGACCAAATACTGAGCAGAAATTCCATCTTATCACTCATCAGTTGATCATTAGGAAAATGAGAACACTGAGCAGAATTACTTCAAAACAGAGATGCTTGAAAAGTTCCCATCATGGCTCAGTGGAAACAAATCTGACTAGTAACCACGAGGATGCAGGTTCGATCCTTGGCCTTGTTCAGTAGGTTGGGGATCTAGCATTGCCGTGAGCTGTGGTGTAGTTGCAGATGCAGCTTGGATCTGGTGTTGTGCTGTGGTGTAGGCCTGAGGCTGCAGCTTCAATTCAACCCCAACCTGAGAATTTCCATATGCCATGGGTGTGGCCCTGAAAAAGGCAAAAAAAAAAAAGAAATAAAATAAAATGAAACATCCAAGATTCTAATAATAACTATACAAAAAAATGTGCTTGATATAAAGCAACTAACAAAGTACTTCATCCTTGGTAGGGGCTTAGTACCTGTAAATAGCATATTGTTTAAAGGGTAGTGTTACGCTAAGATGTATATGCTGGAAACCATCCACTATCAAACCATCAAAGTTAAGAAATTAAAAGAAAATGGCTAAATTTATCATACAAAATACTGTGGGGGTGGAGAAAAGGGCATGATGAAATATTTGTGCCATCACTGTGGGGACTCTGGAAAGGAAAGCAGTAGTAAGATAGCAGTCTTTAGATTCCTGATGGACAGTGATATATGAGAGGGTCTTAACTACTCTGCCCTGAATTACAGTGCTATGTAAAATATACAGGCCAAAGCCAAACATAGGTTAGAAGTCTATGGCAGGATTCTAGGTGATGTATAAAGAGGGACTGACCTACTCCTAAGTATAGGAGGGATGCGATGAAGAGGAAAATCGTCTTGTTTATAATTTTTACTGGGCCTAGTCACAGTTCAGAATAAGATTTGAAAGGAGTTCCTGCTGTAGCATAATGGGATTGGCAGTGTCTCTGGAGCACTAGGACACAGGTTCAATCCCAGCCTGGCACAGTGGGTTGAGGATCCAGCATTTTTGCAGCTATAGCACAGGTCACAACTGTGGCGGGGATATGTGGAACTCCCAGCATATCTTGGGAACTTCATATGCTGTGGGGAGGCCGAAAAATAAAAAAAGAATAAGATTTGAGGAATAGGGTAAATTGTAACATAGTCAAGATATCAAATGCTTGAAAATTTATTTTCAGCAAACTGAGAGAAATTTGGAATGATGGCGGGGAAACTACTAGTATGGCAAGAGAAATCTTGTACATTTGGTTTACAGATTTGAGAAATTTCACAAGCAGAAAGATAAAACTCTTAAAATAAAAAGTCGTAGTTAAGTTCAAGTTTTAACAAAAAACAAAAATCCGAGGTGTGATAGCCTATGCCAACTAAGAGGGACTATATATAATCGACTTCTACAAGACTTGTCAAACTGCCAGGTTGCACATATAAATGTTATCACCATTTTTTCACATGGGTCACATTAACTTAAATTTGTTTGCAATTACTATAATAAGAATGACGTTTTCAATTACTTTCCCATATTTAAAATAAACAGAAAGACGAAGCTAAAAATTTATGTCTAGAAGCTTCTGTGAAAGGAATGAGCTTGTGGGGGGAAGACCAAGGAATCACGGCAGGGATGGAGGAGGCACTGTTGCTAAGAGGAGGTATGGAGATGTCTCTATCTGTCTTTGAAATAGATGAATAAAATAATCTGAGGAAAATTATATATTTTCATAAGATATTCCAGTGACATAGGGCAGAAATAGGGACTAAAACATGAAATGGATAAATCAATTAATAAATGACTGTCCATTCTGAATTAATATAACTATCTGCCAGGAATCAATCCATAGCTCTGTTAAATGAACCAACCCTAAGTTATGAAAAGAAAAGGAGGGAAATATAAGACAAGACAAGGAATATTTGTGTGGTTAAGTACAGTGAATATTAAAATGATTTATTCACTTTTATACATTTTCCTAGGCTCTTCTGCTATTCTTTACCTATGGAGGGAGATTATGTTCCATGCCTTCTAAAACCCACTCAGAGTGCACAGGAAACCTTCAATTACTTATGAGTCACTCTGCATCATTAAGGGAAAAAAATAAACTTGTAATGCAAAGTTTTATTTTTATTTTTATTTTTATTTATTTTTATTTTTAAAAATTTTTATTTTTATTTTTAAAAATTTTTATTTTTATTTTTAAAAATTTTTATTATTATTATTTTTTGTCTCTTTAGGGCCACACCCATGGCACATGGAGTTTCCCAGGCTAGGGGTTGAATCGGAGCTGTGGCCTCAGGCCTACACCTCAGCCACAACAACGCCAGATCCGAGCCCCATCGGCAACCTACACCAGAACTCATGGCAATGCCAGATCCTTAGCCCACTGAGCGAGGCCAGAGATTGAACCTGCCTCCTCATGGATCCTAGTCAGATTCATTTCTGCTGAACCACAATGGGAACTCTGCAAAGGAATATTTTAACTTTGCAATAAATGAAGAAGTTGGAAAAGCATAACTGAGAATGCTGAGGGGGAAGGGTTGGCATTTAATTAAGACAGATAGAAAAAGAACAGGAGAAAGGTGGTTGATTTATAGGAAAGTTTTTCAGGCAGCAGTCTCACTAAAAAACATTATTTTCCTTAAAGATGCCATTTAGAGAGATCATATTTTTAAATATAACAGATCATTTGAAGGGAATATCATGGTAGAAAAACATTTGTACAATTTCTACTTTGTTGAGGTTCATTCAATAATTAATAATACCTATAACAAAAATGGTAAAATTACATATTGTGTATATGGTCATATATATATGTAACAGAACTCTGTGCTATATTTATGGATATAGACATAGGTGTGCATATAATTCAAAAGGGTTTATGCAATTGATACAAAAATACACACATATATGTAACATATAACATTTGCATATTCATACATATATTTTACAGAATATTTAAAAAGCATTATACATGTGTGTGTATATATATATATATATGTGTATATATATATATAATACCTACGGAGATGATTATACAGAAACTGTGAGAAATACTATTTTCAGGCAGAACACAATTGTGATACATTCACTGTAATGCTAAAATATGGATAAATGGACCATATGATGAAAATAAAAATATTAAAAATTATATGTTACAATCAATCAGCAAATTCAATGTCTTTGTAGGAAATGTATACTGTTCAGAATTACATCTTTACTAGTAATTGTTACCAGCAAGACCACCTTCATGAAAGGAAATGGGTGTCACAGTGGGAGGATCCCCACATGAAGCCTGAGGCGCTGTGGCTGCCAGTCTGAAATTCTTAATCACTTTATGTTTTAATTTAAAAGAAGTCCTATGGGACAATGTATGCTTGGCTGCCTGTTTCCTTGCTTGGCCCAGAGCTGGTTGCAGACCCCGATGGGGGCTGGGGGGGGGGTGTTCAGCGTAGAGCAGGAAGAACCAGGTGCAGGCCCTGAACACCCACTTAACAGCAGAGTGGGACTCAGGGGTGCCTGTGGGGCCATGCATTTGGCTCATGCTTATCCCCAAGCTCAAGGGGTCCAAGATTGATTAGCAAATACAAAACATCAGGAGAGATCAATAAAGAAAACACTTTACCTTCCATTTAAAAAAAAAAAAAAGGTCCTGGCAATTTTATTTTGCACTCAATCCCAGAAAATACGTGCCTACCCCTGGCCACTAGTGATTATCAACCTTTCATAATGCCCTCTTCTCTTAGTGGTAAAAAGCAGACTTGTTTTCTTCTCCTCCAGTGCCACCCTCCTGGGAGCTGCTGATCCATTCTACCCAATATGCGAAGCCTACAGATTTCAGCCATACTTTCAGGGTCTGAAGCAGCTTTCTCATACTGCATAATGTTTCTTCAATTATTTACTTTGTCATTCTAGTTTTTTTTTTTTTTTTTTTGGTGGAAATTGGGGAATTACTGGCGCAGGAGAAAGGGGAATAAATCCCAGCACTTTTCTGAAAGGGTAGACCACGCCATTAGAAAATTCCAATTTTCTTTACATTTATTTTTCTTTTCTTTCTTTCTTTCTTTTCTTTTCTTTTTTTTTTTTTTTAATGCTGTACCATGGCATGTGGCTATGCCCATGCCAGGGACTTGAATCCAAGACAAAGCTGCAACCTATGCCAGAGCAATACCAGATATTTTAACCCACTGCGCTAGGGGCAGGGATTGAACCTGCAACCCTGCAGAGACCCGAGCCACTGCAGTCAGTTTCTTAACCCACTACACCACAGCAGGGATTCCCAAAATTCCATTTTTATAACCAATTCACTTTGCTGTACACAAGAAACTAATATAATATTGTAAGTCAACTAAACATTTTTAAGTAAATAAAAAATAAAATTCCATTTTTCAGTGATAGGGAGACACTCTTTATAAAAAGCCATGGAGTTGGAATTCTTGTTGTGGCTCAGTGGAAACAAATCTGACTAGTATTCATGAAGACGAAGGTTCAATCCTTGGCCTCGCTCAGTGGGTTAAAAATCTGGAGTTGCCGTGAGCTGTGGTATAGTTTGCAGACACGGCTCAGATCCTGCACTGCTGTGGCTGTGGTGTAGGCTGGCAGCTGCAGCTCTGATTTGACCTCTAGCCTGGGAACCTCCATATGCTGTGGGTGTAGGCCTAAAATAAATAAAAAAACAAACAAATAAATATAATTTATGAAAAAAAAAAGCCATGGAGAATCACAAAAACACATGTGAAGAAACTGAAATTATATCGTGTTGTCTGTAATCTTGAGTGAGTGACTTTAATCTGCGTGAAATCATCAGAATAAATGAGTAAAACTGAATGAGAAATTAATACTGTCTTTTGATCTTTTAACTTATGTGTATTGAGTATAGGTTAATATATTGGTTTTTTTTTATTAATATATATATTTTTTTTATTTTCCCACTGTACAGCAAGGGGGTCAGGTTATCCTTACATGTATACATTACAATTACATTTTTCCCCCACCCTTTCTTCTGTTGCAACATGAGTATCTAGACATAGTTCTCAATGCTATTCAGCAGGATCTCCTTGTAAATCTATTCTAAATTGTGCCTGATAAGCCCAAGCTCCCGATCCCTCCCACTCCCTCCCCCTCCCATCAGGCAGCCACAAGTCTTTTCTCCAAGTCCATGATTCTCTTTTCTGAGGAGATGTTCATTTGTGCTGGATATTAGATTCCAGTTATAAGTGATATCATATGGTATTTGTCTTTGTTAAAACCTCGTCTCGTGGGTAGTTTTCTGGTTTACTTTGAAATACTTTTTGCATTAGAAATCTTTTGGCATATTAGCACATATATGGGGGAAAATGAGTTTAAATCTTTCTTTTACAAATTTTAAGTATTTTAATTTTTACTTTTCAATTTCAGTATGTGTACCCTTGCTGAAGTGAGCAGTATTTTTGATTGTTAATATAAAATAGAATAGGATGTTCCCTGGTGGTGCAACTGGTTAAGGATCTGCAGAGGCTGTAACTGTGGTGCAGGTTTGATCCCTGGCCCAGGAACTTCCACATGTTGTGGGTATAGTGAATAGAATTAGAATAGAATAGAGTAGAATAGAATAGAATAGAATTGAATAGAATATTAGCACCTTAAGTGTCATCATGACTGTTGTCTTGGTACTGGTGCTTAGTTTGGATGACTGCTAATCTTAGATCAGATTAGCAAGGGTTTAGTGTAAAATAATGTTAAGGGATTAATGTACATACAAAGTTGGAGTGAGGCTAACATAAGGAAAATGTTGGCTCTGTCCATGTAATGCCAAATGTATGGCTGATTGCTGGAATAGAATAATAGATTTTTCATTGCCTTTATTTTTCTGTCATCACGGAAGATAATTTAAACTCTTGAAGAAGGACTCCTTATCAATAGCCACAAAAATGGGTTTTTTAATGCAGCCCAAATCAGGTGCACTAGCATCCTCATTTTGGGAAGGGAAAAAAAAAAGGCTTTTTCAAAGAATCTAAAACTGGAGCCAGGAAGCCAAGAGTAGTGTTTTTTCTGTGCCTGCAAATGCAATTTGACTTGAGTAAGACACTGGCTTCCTCTGAATTTATAAAATTTGTTTGAAAACATGAAAAACTCACCAAATAAGTTCAGAACCTTTCAATTCAAGCAGTGATTATATACTCTTCAAGCCATTTACTCTGAATATTTCAATAAGTAATAATGTATGCAGATACTTTCTATGTTGCTAATTGTTATTAGTTCAATGTCATTAATTATTTTGGTTTTTCATGCAGGTTAAATATATGCTTCAATTTAATTGACTTAATTCACCTTGGTTATAATTATGAATCAGTGGCTTAGAAACTCATACATATACTGTAAAGAATGGAAAATATTGACTTATTGGATAAATGATTTAAGGTTTCCACCTTAAACATAGAGCATAATAGTGTTTTAAAACATGAACAGGAAATTAGGGCAGACCCGAGTTTTAAAAGCAAAACTATACTTGGTATTTGTGTAGATGCTAAGGAGGTTATGAAAACTCTTTGAGTGTTAGTTTCCGTATCTGAATCTGGGAACAAGGAGAACTGAAGATCAATCTGTCCATTCTGTGCATTATGACAATGGAAAATAATTATGATTTTTATTACTTTCTCTTCATCACTTCCTGTATCTCAATTATTTCATTTGTACAATTTATTAAGATTTTTCCTTTGCAACTTTGAATAATACATTTAAAATATTGATTAATCAATATAAAATAAATTTACTAATCACTAGAAAAATAAGAAAACTAACCAATTCACCTGTCTTCTCAAATGTTCCATCCACCCAAATTTGTTAGTTATATTTTTAATTTGACATTGGCAAAATTTGTAACATTTAACTTCTATGCTTAAATTTCCCATGGTTTCTCAGAATCTTAGAGCTATCTGTCAATGGATTCAGTACTGCCACTAGTCCTTTTAAATTGGCTTCTGTATTAATTTTTCAGACCACCTATAAACCAGTATCAGAATTTAATGTCATTTGTTTTGTTTTATTTTTCCCCAAAAGGCCTCATGAGAATTATAATTAAGAACCTGGAGTTCCTGTCGTGGCTCAGTGGTTAGTGAATCTGACTAGGAACCATGAAGTTGTGGGTTCAATCCCTGGCCTTGCTCAGTGGGTTAAGGATCAGGCATTGCGTGAGCTGTGGTGTAGGTTGCAGACGTGGCTCGGATCCTGCATTGCTACAGCTCTGATTAGACCCCTAGCCTGGGAACCTCCATATGCCGCAGGAGTGGCCCTAGAAAAGGCAAAAAGACAAAAAAGACAAAAAAAAAAAAAAGAACCTTCATCCTTGCCATGTTGAAATTCTAAGTATTTTGCCTTAATACAGGAATAAAAAAATCAAAGCCATTCTCTTCTTAGTTAATTCATTCTTTCTCTTAACATTGTGAAAAACGTTGCAAAAAGCTTTTGGTTATTAGGTGTTGATGCAAAGAAGCCTAAAGTCAGACTTGTCATCCTCCATTATATAGTTCACTCAACAAGAGTTTTAAAGGACCAACAAATAAAGTCATCAAATGAGAAAGTTTTCCAAAATGTGATACCAAAAAGTGTGCCAAGCTCAGATCAGATTATTTGTATAGTTTTATTCATTAATTATTCAAGGAAAAAAAAACTATTTTACTTTTATCAAAGCATCATAAAAGATGATAAACTTCTAAATGCTATTAAGGAAAAAATAATTATATTAAAAGACAAAGCTAAAACAAAATACCACCATTGCAAACAGTCTTGAAAGAGAGTATGGAATAAAATATTGGTATATAAAATCTAATATTTCCTTTTTTTCTTTTTTTCTTTGTAGGGCAAAACCTACAGCATATGGAAGTTCCCAGGCTAGGGGTTGAATCGTAGCTGCAGCTGCCAAACTATGCAACAGCCACAGCAACGTGGGGCCCGAACCATGTCTGCAACCTATACCACAGCTGACAGCAATGCCAGATCCTTAAACCACTTAGTGGGACCAGGGATCAAACCCATGTCCTCATGGATACTAGTAAGGTTCATTACCACTGAACCACTAGGGGAACTCCCAAATCTAATATTTTCAAAGAATAATAAAGCACAAGTGAAGTTGATGACAAAGGTGACTTACTTTTAGGGAATGTGTTTTTCACAGTCAGAATAATAAATCAGTGTACTCTGAATGCTCTAGATGCTAATACGTCTTAACTAATTTTTTTTTTCTTTTTATGGCCACACCAGTGGCATATTTAAGGTCTTGGGCTAGGGGTTGAGTCAGAGCTGCAGCTATAGGCCTATGTGATCGCCAGGGCAACACCAGATCTGTGCCACATCTGTGACCCACACTGCAGCTTGTGGCAATATAGGATACTTAACCCACTGAGCAAGGCCAGGAATGGAACCTGCATCCATATGGAGACTATGTTGGGTCCTTAAAAGCTGAGTCCCAGTGGAACTACTTTACTAATAAAAATTAATGACAAAAAAACTTCACAGTAGGAGTTCCCATCATGGCGCAGCAGAAACAAATCCGACTAGTATCCATGAGGGTGTGGGTTTGATCCCTGGCCTTGCTCACTGGGTCAGGGATATAGCATTGCTGTGAGCTGTGGTATAGGTCACAGATGTGGCTTGAATCCCTCATTGCTGTGGCTGTGGCTGGCAGCTTTAGCTCTAATTTTACCCCTAGCCTGGGAACTTCCATATGCTGTGGGTGTGGTCCTAAAAAGCAGCAAAACAGAATAAAACAAAACAAAAAACTACACATTAAAATCATGTACCACAGCTACTATAGTACTTACAATGAAATCTACAGCCTTAGTTTTGGAAAAAAAAATGCTTAAAGTTAATAATATACCAAAGATGTCATATTTTAAGGGAGACATTATTAAAGATACATCCATAATAAAAATTGAAATCAGTATAGGAACATATCATTGGAAGCCATTAAAATATGCTAAGGAAGATTTCACAGGTATAATGCTAAAAGAACAAGCCACAGACCAATGATTATGGTCATTATAGTGCCAAAGCACAAAATAAAAGCAAATCTAAATATAGGAAAATAGTTGGGTCTGAAAATTCGATTTTAGAATGCTTCTAATCATAGTTTCCCATTTTTGTAGAATGCCTATAGAGACTTACATTCACCTCCACTCCATTCTGATCCAATCATGTTTTGAAGAAGCTTTCCATGACTATATTTTAATCATTACACCCTCTGCTTTCATAATTAACCTAGCATGGAAGGGCCCTTATGTGGAAGAAGGAGACTGTCTTCCTCCTTTCCAAAACTGTTGACTTGGAAGAATAATAGACCATCTCACTGAATATCATTGTGAGAATAAATAACTATACCTTTTCTTCCACCTGCAAACTTTAGATCCTTCTTGAACCAGAAGAGGAGTGTAACTTTATGGAGAGTTTTCATTGTGTACTGTACTCAGACTGGAGCTCCCTCAGTTTCCATAATTTGTACCTTGTGTTTGTTCAGAACAGGAAAACACTCCTGAAAAGCATCCTGATTGAAAATGAAGCCGGTTTTCAGAGGCAAGGCATTTTTTTTCTCCTTGTTTTGAGACCTGGTGATATCTGATTTTCCATAATTTACATCTGCAAAGTTTCATCACACTGGAGTAATAAAATGTATTTGAGGTGGAGTACCATTGGTAAATTAATATATACATTAATGATTAGTTTAAGAACATAACATTCAATCCTTAAATTGCTTTCAGATCACAGGGACACATCTTCTAAGTGCAAGCATCCACCCAGATGAACGGAAGGGACAGAAAAACCAAAAAAGCAATAACTTCCTGCTTGGGTTTGCTCTTCATGACTGTTTTCAGGCTCCAGATTTGGCTAGAATGAGCCTGCCACAGACAATCACTTTTGGAAGAACCCCAGAGATTCCTTTTAAGACAATATGATTCTGGGTAATGTGTGCTGCTTTCTTCCAGAATCTATTACATTCTAATGATGGACAACTGAATTTAAAACCAGGAGCAGGTCAACAGAGCACCTGATTTAACCTAATACATTGATATAAAGGATCCTCAGCACTGCTCTGAATACAGTCAAATGGCAAAGCCAACGCATCTTTAGGAGTCAATACTCAAGGGCCTGCCTCTATTGACACTGCAGAGGAATGATTACCCTTGTGCTCTGGCAAAAACATTGATTGAAAAACATTGTAAACTCTGCATCCATTGTTGAAATAAAAGGGATTTGGTCTGAGGGATCCAGTATGCTGGTATTTAGGATATATGAAACTGACACTGCAAAATTCAGTCTGTGAGAACCCATTGACCTTATTAGTCTACGAAAATGAAAGGTTCATCTTGTGCTGATTTAGAGGACTTCCAAGATGCCTCTGAACTGAAGCCATGCTATCTACTTAATATTCTAGTGTGCTTACTCATTTCTTTTTTACCCACCGTTCCCTATTCTTCCACTCTCACCTGAAATTACATCCTCTACAAGGATGCAAAGTTGTTCTCTTTGAATACAGTTTTGCAGTACTCTGTGGCAATTTAATTTTCTACTATTTGCAGTTAATTTTCAGGAACTCACATGGTTCACTTGGGGTGAGGATTGTGGTCTCTGGAGGCAGGCAGGCTTGCTGATTCCCAGTTCATTAACTTAGCCACATCTATCCTTAAAAACCATGTAATTTCTTTAAGGCCTCGGTTTCTTTATTTGGGAAACGAGGATACCAATAATACCTTGGTCATAGGCTTTTGGAAGTTAAGTGGTACAGTATATATGAAACAAATGGTAGATTTTCTGATGCGTCAGAGATCCTGTGTGTAGTTGTAGTCATTTTCCCTAACAATTGCTGAAAACCATTGTTTAAATTCAACTTATCATCAGGAAGCCTATTTTACTTCATAATTTAAAATTTAAAATGTGACTCATCCAGAAAATAAAAGAATAAATACTTAAAAATCAAGCCTATTTTACTTCATAATTTAAAATTAAAAATGTGACTCATCCAGAAAATAAAAGAATAAATACTTAAAAATACCCCAAAAATTAAAGTCTTCTCATTCTATTTAAAAAAAAATCCCCAAAGACATAACTACCCTTTTAACTCTGAGTCATATATTGTAAAACTGACTTTTTTTTTTTTAACATTCTGAGCAGGCCACATGAAGTTGCTTTCATCTTAGCAGTTTCACGCCATTATGTTTCATTACACACTAAGATGTGTCAAATAGGAAAACACTTCACTGACTTGCTGATGAAAATTTAACGTGTCATTTATATACCTATTTCCAGTTCTTAAAATGGTTTCCCAGACTGAAATAACATGGTAAATAAATGTGATGTCGCTATAAGATTTGATGTTTTAAAAGGAAAAAAAAAAGGAACAGAATGGCTATTCAAAACTATTTTTGATGCTTGCAAGCCATATGTCTTAATTTGCAGAAGGCACGGCTGTGTGATAACCTAACTGGAGTAGTTTGAAGGGCATGGGAAAAAAAAGTCTTGCTCAAAATTTCCAACTTATTGCACTTGCAGCTTCACCATCTTTTGGTTTTTAGGAACTCCTTATGAAAATTCAAATTTCAGTGAGTTACATAAAATTTCATCTTCAAACAAATAACTTAACTGATTGGCAATGGAGCAGTGAGCAATGATTATTATCCAAAGACATTCAAACTAGGTAGAGATGAGAATCAGGAAAGTTCCAGAGGAAAACAAAAGAAAAAAAAAGTAGAAAGAAGATCTTAACATATTTTATATTAAGAAAGTAATTAGGCATCCTATTATTCAATACTGGCTTTGTTATCAATGTTAGGGAAAATTTATCATTCAAGCAATTGATTTTTATAAATTCCCTTGGAGGATAAAATTGAGAATAATATTTCCAGTATCAGTCAGATATCAGATAATAGCAGTCTGATATGATTTGCTAAATATTGAAAATTATTGAAGAGACTCAGTTTTTAAATATTAGATATAACAATTCAGTATGCATAACTCCCCTTACAAATCAGGACTGATGCTAAATGAGCACATATATTTGCTTAAATTTTAGTGGTAATAAAATGCAGTGGAATTACTCTAGAAAGCTTTTAGCATGTTTTATTATATATTCGTTTTGTGATTTTGAGAAATTCAAGTAAATTCTAGTTTGCAGTTTCCTTATATCTAAACTATGGGACTAAAAAGTTAATTTTTTTGATGATATAATAGTATGGCGGTGCAAATGTTGAATGAAAGCATTTTTTACAAATATATATAGATAGATGGTAAATACAGATAAATAAACAACACAGAGCTGTGAATCTACAGACAGTTCTTCAGTATAATTTTTGAATAGGTTGCTGTGCACACGTGCACGCATGTGCGCGCGCACACACACACACACACACACACACACACACACACACACACACTATAGACTTATGCCCCAAAACAAAATAAGGTTTCTTGCAGCTCTTTCAATTACAAAAATGATGAAGGTTTCCATTATATTTAACAATCTTTAACAAAATATTTTCCAGCTCCTAGAAAACTTTAATTTGGGCTTATTCTATGCAGAGCTAATAATGTAACCCAGCCATGCTATTTCTCTATTGCATTCTCACTATAGTGCTTTTCTAGAATCCATAAAATGGACCTAGCCTGTAGGAGAAACGGAATACTCTTTGAATTCCAGCTATCTTTCACAGTTCTTTAATATCTATGCCCTGATATTTTCAAGGAAACTCTCATTTCTCTTTCCCTTTATTATAAGCTCATTCTTTCATATATATATTTTCTTGCACTATTTTTCTAATATAAAGTACCTTTATGACATATATCAATTTGGGCTTTTTTGCATCGACTCTCATAAATCCCTGGAGGCTGGTGAATGAAGCCTTGAATTTCTATGTAACACTATTTTTTTCTGTGTTTTAATAGTTGTTTGTCTCTCTGTCCCCTTTATTTATTATCAAGGTCTAAGTGGTAGAATGTAAAGTACATTTTTCCATCTGTATCTACCAATAAATAATATACGAGCATATTTAGTCCCTCGGATATTTGTTGTACAAAAAGTCAGGTTCACTGTCTAAAAACAGAAACAGACTCAGACATAGAGAACAGACTTGTGGTTGCCAAGGGGGATGTGGGTACAAGTGGGATGGATGGGGAGTTTGAGGTTGGTAATGAAACTATTGTATTTAGAATGGACAAGCAACGAGGTCCTACTCTACAGCACAGGGAACTATATCTAGTCTCTTGGGATAGATCATAATGGAAGATAATATGAAAAAAAGTATCTGTACGACTTTTACATATACTTATGTATAACTGGCTCACTATACAGTAGAGCAGAAATTGACACAACATTGTAAACAACTATATTCTAATTTAAAACAAAACCAATGTTCAGTTTAAGTCTCACTTTCTCTTAGAAGACGTCTATATCTTTTTTTTATTGTTTTTTAATTTAAAAAAATGGCAGTTTTTTCCCATGATTGTCCCGAGTGTGGTTGTAGTGAAGCAGTAGCCAAAAAATCACTAACACCAACACCCGCAAAGTATAGAAGTTCCTTCAATTCAGTAAATTATACAGTGTCTCTACACAGCTATCAACTACATTGTAACAAATTACTCTCCAAATTAAAAATACTTGTTATCTTACCTTTCTGTGAACTCAGAATCATGGTGTGACTTTGCTAGAGCCTTTCGCTCAGAGTCTCTCACCTTGATGTCATCAAGATGATGTTCTAGGTGACAGTCATGGCAAAGCTAGGCTGGGGAAATTTCTGTTCCAAGCTCACTCCCATGGTTCTTGGTATACCTCAGAAAACCAATTTCAAGCTTGCATGGGGCTGTTGACAATTCTCAAGTTCTTAATGGCTTCATGAAAGGGATACCAATTCCTCACTACACAGTCTTTTCCATATGGCTAATTGCAATATGGCAGGTTCGTCTCCCAGAGTGAATGAAAGTGATACACACCCTAATGCATAAACCATGATCTTTTTGTATTCAAATGTGACATACCACCACTTCTGCTATGTTTTATTCACCAAAAGCCAGAGAAGTATATTAGAATCATCCCACATTGAAGTGGAAGTGATCACACAAGGACATAAATACCAGGAGACAGAGGTTAGTGGGAAGCATCCTAGACACTGCTTTTCACATATCTTCTCCTTTGCTCCTAAGTCCTGCATGACATTCCATGGGTACTCACCTGTCATAATTCACCTATCCATTTTTATACCAGTGACCTAATGTGTCTCAAGCTTCTCATTATACAAACAAAAGGCTTTGATGAAATTCCGTGTAAATGTCCTTTTATAGATCAGGGTTCCATTGGCCTATATAACCACTGGAAGTCATAAGCCATAGGCAAATATATATTTAGAAGAAAAACTTGTATAAAGTCAATAGAGAATGAAGACATGTTGTCTTCAAAATGAGTTGAACTACTAGGAATAACAAGTTCTTTGTTACACAAATGATATTAAGAATTTTTGGTATATGTAAATAATAGTAGAGGTAGCATAGAGTAAGAATTTGAAAATACATAGCTTCTTCATATTAAATATATATACTTCTATGTAGAAATTTCTGAAGAAAATTCTGACAGCTGTAGAATTTGGTCAAATCGGGAAATGAACGTTTCCTTAAAATGCTCATATTTTCTTTTTGTCTCTATTTTTTAATTTATTTTCTTTTTTTGTTTTTTGGAATGGAACAGGAAAGTATAGGAATAAGGTATTATGCATTATTTCAGATTCACTCTGACAAATTTTGGGGCAAGTTAGGATATTTTGCAAATAGAAAAGAAACAATCACCATAACTACATTTATGATTTTCCATTTACTGCATCAAGGAATCCGAGGCCTGACTCATTGAAAAGTAAACAATCATTTACTTAACTAAGTACTTATGGGAGGTATTTAATTTGAATGAAAAACATTTCAATTAAGGATATTGCCGTCTGTGACCATGATAGACTCATTAGTAGCAATTAAGACAACTCCGTAAAAATTATACGTCCTTTTTACCAATTGTTGGGACACCTGAGTAGCCCAAAGAAATATGCAGATGCATAGAATTTGTAACATTATCTAAGAGGCTATGCATTAATCTCAGAGTTTGATGATATATAGACCTGGCATAGAAAAAATCATAAAAGGAAAGAAAAATTGTAGACAGTCCCTGATCAAACTTTCTCATATTCAAAATTAATCTAAAACTAATAAGAATAGGTAAGTTGAAATTTTCAATGCCTTCTTTAATAGTACCTGGAAATATTAAGAGCTTACATTTTACTAGGAGTAATATTGCAAAAAGTATAAATGTTTTAGAAAAAAGAAATCTTAGAATTTCTAGTTTTTTGTTCAGTAAAATAAATGTAATCTTGTCTTCTTACAACGATTAAATGCATAATGCTTAATCACTTTGTAAGTATACATATGTAGAGGCTGCTAGCTAGATGAAGTAAAAGGCTATGTAAAATTAATTCTTGGGGTTCCCGTCATGGCTCAGTGAAAACGAATCTGACTAGTATCTCTGAGGATGCAGATTCAATCCCTGACCTTGCTCAGTGGATTAAGGATTTGGCATTGCTGTGAGCTATGGTATAGGTCACACACAAGCTGCTTGGATCTGGTGTTGCAGCGGCTCTGGCGTAGGCCAGTGGCTATCTCTGATTCGACCCCTGGCCTGGGAACCTCCATACACTGTGGGTGTGGCCCTAAAAAGCAAAAAAAAAAAAAAAACAAAGATTAATTATTATTGTGGAGTCATTAATTTCCAATGGTACAGAGATAATATGTGACATATTGGTTATGGCATTTTCACTGTAGACCTCTTTGAAATGTGTACTTATAGTTGCAACAGGATATTTAAATTAATGGCGACAATCCTTGTTTAAAAGTAAACAAGAGTTTGCCTTTACAGGACAAATTATATATTGTATGCACATATAATTATTTGAATTTCTGTTTCTACTCTGAAACAGTTAAATCAACTTTATTTATACTATTTTAGGATTCACTCTTACCTCTTTTGTAGTATTTGTTAAGTGGTAAAGAGATATATTTATTTTTTTAAGGTTTTTATTTTTTCTATTATAGTTGATTTACATTGTTCAAGGGGTACATTTCTTGAATGCCCAAATATTTCAGTGATCACAATCCCACTTGCACATTTATTTATTGAGCCATTCATCATTTACTGAACCACTATTCCATTCTTCAGTTAACACTTACTTTCTACTTTCTTCCTTCTCAGGTGAGGTGATAAAAATACATTTTGCATACAATTTTATTTGTATTTTCTCCAGTTTAGTTTTCTCTGTGTATTCACATGCATATCTACACTGATCTCTTTAAAATTTCTATTTTATCTAATAACTCTCCTGATCAGAAATGTTCAACACCTTATTGAGCATAGGATAAAATGCTTAAACTGTTATTTGTTATTTAGTGTTTTTTAAATCCTTACTTTTTTTTTTTTTTTGACTATTTTAGCACCTTACCCGAAGCATATGGAGGTTCCCAGGCTAGGGGTCGAATCGGAGCTACCTCCGTCGGCCTACACCACAGCCACAGCAACTCCAGATCCGAGGTCCGTCTACAGCCTACACCACAGCTCACGGCAATGCCAGATCCTGAACCCGCCAAGAAAGACCAGGGATAGAACGCGCAACCTCATTGTTCCTAGTAGGATTCATTTCTGCTGCACCATGATGGGAACTCCCCTAAATTCTTACTTCAAATTATTTTCCATCTTATTTCTCCATTACCCTGGATCATACACTTTGAAGTCTTCTTTCTCTCATACAAGCAATTATTATTCCTGATACCAAAATAAATAACTATTTGTGAAATGCAAATCTGGATCCTTTTCTGTCTTATCACATGTCACTTCTCAATATTATTCTTTCTAATGGAATTTAATTAATATCTACAGCATATATTTATCTCTCACATTTCTGAAATCATATAGAAGTCAGAGACTCATTTTGGCATTTATGTTTTACTAAATGCTTATGAACAACTTTATTATCTTTCTAATGAATTATAAAGTTATGTCAGAGGTCACGGCATATGAACATTTTCATCAAGTGCCACATAAAAGAAAATACCTTCCCTACAGTTAGAGTTTGAAGAATAGGTGTTGGGTTAAAGCAAGAATTACACGTTTGAACGTTCGCTCCATCATTAAGCAGCTTTTGGGAGGCACAACATTCAGGCAAAATTGTGTTTATAATTTTTATCTATAAAATATGATTGATACCAGATAAGGTTTTGTGAAGAATAAGTGATACAAGGAAAAAGAAGAGGTTAGATTAGCACTTAGCCTATCATAAACACTCAGTATTTAGCTATATTGATTGCTAGATTGAAGATCATAGTAGTTATCTATAGCACTATAAGGAATATCCCAAAATTTAGTATTTTAAAACAACATATATTTATTATAACACACCATTTTTGAGGATCAGGAATACAGAAGTGGCTTAACTAGATGGTTCTTCTCAGAGCCTCTTGTGAATCATGGTCAAGATGTTGGCCAATCATGGTCATGCTGTAGTTGTTAAAAGCTTGACTTGAGCCAGAAGATGAATATCCAAGATGGTGTCACTTTCATGCCTATTGACAGGGGAGTTTTGGGTATTTGCTGGTTCTTGGCAGAAGGCTTAGTCCCTCTTCTCTTGGCATTCTCCATAGGGCTCCTTCCCGCTGAATAAATAATTCATACAGAGAATCTATAAAGTCGTCTTCTGACTTCTTTTTATGACATCACACTGTCATATTTAAATTTATTAGTTACAAATGTCAGTCTTATTCAATGTGAGAGGGAGTAGCAAAAAGAGCAGGAAGAAAAAGTGGCCCGAGACCATCTAGCAAACTGGTTATCTATGCATTCAAGCCTAGATTGTTTAGCTATTCTTGGAAATTCTTTATTCTTTACTAAAGACATTCATAGTTTCATTTTGTATTAGATCCCACATTTTAAGCACATTATTATACACTAATGTCATATTTTTCTGAATACAAAGATTAATACAAAGCATATCATGCTGGGTTTTAGACTTTAATAATTTCAGTTAATATGTTTTCAACACTTGGTTCAAAACACTTCTAGGACATTTTGACATTAGAGTTGACAATTAAAAAAATCCTATGCGAACAATAAACACAAAGATTATAAAATGAAGTAAAAATGTACCATGCATGAGACTAATTAAAATGTAATAGGGCTGAAAAGAAAGGCAAATTATCTCCAACTCAAGTATTTGAAAAGGGCTCCATGATGTAGGTGATATCAAGGATTAGAGAATTGTGAGAGATACAGATGGTTCAAGAGAAGTCAAAATGGCTATAACCCCAAAATTATCAAATATATAAATAACACACATGTATTTATAAAAAGACAAATTATTGAAAATTTATTAAATGATCAAAATTATTTGATAATTCAAATTTGCCTGCAGCCTAAAATAATTTACAATCTGTATATCTGCCAATAATTTCAACCAATAATTCTGCACAGTGCCAAGACAGAGAAAACAGAAAGGATATAGCTATTGAAAGAGATCTCAAAGTTCAAGCTTATTTTTAAATTTGCAGACATTGTGGTGACAGAGATATATGTTTACGGTTGTTGATAAAACATAAAGAATGATAATTTAGTGGTTTCAAATTATACTGTAATACAATGACTGACTTTATTGGAAAAATGTAATTTTACTATTAATATTTCTACACACCATTATATTATTAAAGCAAAACTTAAACTGAATCCAAATGGCAGCTGCAAATTCTATTCACTGTAGCTTCCTTTCTGAGTGTGACCTATGTTATCAAATTTGGCAATACAAAATCATGGAGGGCTATTAATCATATTTTATAAAAAACTGCTTAAAATCTTAGTAATATATATGTGTGTGTATGTCATGTGTTTATATTTTCACATATATATGATATAAATAAATAGAGGAAATATCCCTGACTTTGAATAAATATTTTATTTTTATTTTTTAATTTATTACTTTTTTTTTTTTTTTCTTTTTAGGGCTGTACCCTCAGCATATGGAAATTCCCAGAATTGGAGCTACAGCTGCCAGCCTACACCACAGCCACAGCAACATGGGATCTAAGACGCATCTGTGACCTACACCATAGCTCACAGCAACACAGGATCCTTAACCCACTGAGCAAAGCAAGGATTGAACCTGCATCCTCATGGATACTAGTCAGATTCGTTTCCACAGCTCCATGATGGGAACTCCCTGAATAAATATTTTAAAGAGAAAAATAACATAGTAACATAGTAGAAAAGGGTAATTATGATAAGATCACCTTAACTATCTTATTAACTCATCTCTAAATGTTTTTCTCTCTATTCCAGAGCTATCTTCATTAATAGCTTAGTTATTCAATAACTTCGCTACTACTACAAAGTTTCTTCATGATGTTTTGTAATTTTATAAATAACATTTTATTAGTTAATTCCCGCTTTTCTGTAATTTGGGAGAATTTTTTATATGACTACCCTTATTTGGCAAAAATTCTCAGTGAACTTTATCTTCACATAAACTGTCACATTTGCATCTTTACATTTAAATGACTGATTAATGTTTGTAACTTCTACCAAGTGTCTAAAAAGGCAAACATCCACCTGTAGAGATTTTAGAAAACAAAGTACTTGGTAAATATTTGTCAAAAATAAAAATATGAGGAATGCCCATTTTGGCTAGTATGCATGAGGATGCAGGTTCGATTCTTGGCCCTGCTCATTGATTAAGGATCTGTCATTGCTGTGAGCCATGCTGTAGGTTGCAGACACGGCTTGGATCTGGTATTGCTGTGGCCAGCAGTTGCAGCTCTGGTCGGACACCTAACCTGGGAACTTCCATATGCCACAGGTGCAGCCCTAAAAATACAAAAAAAATAAATAAATAAATAAAAAATAAAAAATAAAAAAGCAAATGGATGAATGAGAATTTTTAAAAACATCATGAAAAGCAAAGATATTTATTTACCTATTTATTTTTTAGGGTTGCACCTATGGCATATGGAAGTTTCCAGGCTAGGGTTTGAATAGGAGCTGCAGCTGCATGCCTATGCCACAGCCACAGCAATGCAGGATTTGAGCCACATCTGTGCCTTACACCACAGCTTGAAATAATGCCAGATCCTTAACCCACTGAGTGAGACCAGGGATTGAACCCACAACCTCATGGAGAAAATGTTGTGTTCCTAACCCTCTGAGCCATAATGGAAACTCCCAAAGACATATTTTTAAAGAACAGTTTTTCATGGAAAAACAAAGTGATGCATAGTTTCAATCAATATATTTTCAACATATATCCTTTCAAATAAATGTTTCTACTGTGTTTACATAACTGAAGGTCCTTGAAAAACAGGAAGGAATTTCTAAGCATTTAACTCAATTATGTTTAAGACTCAGAGAGATATGCCTGGATATTGGTGACTGAACATATTAATAACAAAGTTGAGGAGTGCCCATCATGTCTCAGTGGAAATGAATCTGACTAGTATCCATAAAGATGCGGGTTCGATCCCTGACCTCGTTCAGTGGGTTAAGAATATGGTGTTGTAGTGAGTTGTGGTGTAGGTTGTCACAGCTTGGATCTGCCATTGCTGTGGCTGTGGTGTAGGTGGGTGGCTACAGCTCTGATTGGACTCCTAGCCTGGGAACATCCATATGCCACCAGTGTGGCCCTAAAAAGACCAAAAAAAAAAAAAAAAGTTGATAGTTATTTTAACTTTTAGCCAACTAAGGATAAGATGACTCCAAAACTCAGAAAATGTACACTCTTTTTATTCATCCTTTCATGTTTTGTAATCAGGTCTCTCCCTTTCTGGTGTTGTCTCTTGAAAATCTCATTTCGTATGTGATGATGTGTGTAGAACAAGAGTGATAACTTGTCACTGCCAGGTGACCTAAATGTCCCTGCCATCTCTGATAATGAGGGCTGACAAACAAACCACAATGCAAGTGATGCTTCCCCCGGAACATATGAATCCAAGACTACATTTACCTCTAACACCTCTGAAAAGCTGGATTCCTAAAAGGCCAAGTGGCACAAGGTTGCATAAAGCTACATTTGCTTCTTGGTCCATTTCACTTATCAGAACTAAATCCCATGGCCAAAAATTGCATATTTCAAGACCAGAATTTACCTTGCATTTTCACATTTGTATGCACTTTTCAGTGTAAAAGAAAGGATCAATATTTACAAGGCTGAAAGTGATGTGTGAATAGAGGCCTATACCATTTATCCCTTTCTTCTTCTTCTTTTTTTCTTTTTTGGATACTGTCTCACCATTTCTCAACTTGACAAAATAGTCCTGCCATTCTCCTTTCTAATTAAATTAATTAGAATTTCTTGGAGTCTTTTTCAGTGTTTTAGCAGACATTATTCTTAGTAATTGCACAACTTCGAAACAGGTTTCCACCTTCTAGCACAGATTTTTTTTAGGAGTTGAATATTATTGCACTGAATATGAAGAAAAAAGCCCACAACAGCCTTCCATTTATAATCACAATAATGTTCACAAGCCTTCATTATTGAAAATATGCTCAAATGATCAGAATTTTTCAAAAGAGGAAAAGTGGAGAAACTGGGAATAAAATTTTGCTAAAATATGATAATTTGAGGACAGAAAATGGTTATTAAAAATTCAGAGTGTGGAGATAAAGTTTTCAGAGAGCCCCTGAGAATTAGAGAGCCTCATTATTCCTATATTAAGTGCTGAACTTGAAGAGACTTAATTCATACACAGATGAAGATTGCCAGCCAAACTTCATGTTCTATAAACATGGACCAACAATTTGTGTTTCTTTCCTGGAATCTCATTTTGTATCCTAAAATTGCAAGTTATAAATGTTATGCGAGAGGCTTAATAATCATTTATGATAAGTATAGTAGATGTGCAAGGCAGAGTAGCAAATGGGAAAATTGGGCTTCTCTGGGCAATGAAGAACAGGGAACATCTTAGACATGTTGCTTGAATACTTTCAGCAGAAAAAAATATATAAATATATATATTTATATATTATATAAAAATACATATACTTTACAAAAGCACATTGCTACATTGGTATATTCATTTTTCTATACTGTTGTGCAGGCTATATAGATTCATAAAGCTTGATTAAATAAAAAAATAATAAGATATGAGTAAGGATTTATATTCTCCAAATATAAAAACTTAGTTATATGGAATCAATTTTTATTTATTCCCAAGAATAAAAGTGCTATTGACTCCGATCAAGGAGCCTCCTTATATGGTATTAGGATGGCATTTTATACTTGCCAAAGAACTTTCATATATTTATCTTACTTCAGCAGGCAACAGTCCTGTGAATTTTGTAGGACAGAACTTATCATCCTCAACTTACTTAAAATAAGAATGGAATCCATAGTAGGTAAAACATTATTTCGTTCTCTGATTAAAAATGAAATCAATTATAAAAAATAAAACCAATTATAAAAATTCAAATCAACATAATTATATAATACGAAAAACTGAAATTCTAAGTCTACTTTTTCACTTGAAGATAACTATACTTAGATGAATTTTCCTTAATTATTCCTGTTAATATAGTGACATATGTAATTAAAAGTGTTTTTCTTTCCTTCTTGAAACAAAATCTGGGTTATATTATGTACATCTTTTCATATATTATGTACATCTTCCTTGGTATTCTTTTTCATTTAGAAATATGTCTTTGTTAAGTCAAAAAGGGTTAAAATTATTTTTAATTATTAGACAAATATTCACATTGATTATTTTTTTTTTAATGGCTACAACCATGGCATATGGAAGTTCCTAGGGGCCAAGAATTGAATCCTAGCCACAACTGCGTTCTACCATATGCTGCATCTGAGGCAAAGCCAGATCCTTTAACCCCCTGTGCCAAGCTGGGGGTTGAACCTGTGTCTCTGCAGTGACCTGAGTCATTGGAGTCAGATTCTCAACCCCTTGCGCCACAGCAGGAACTCTGATATTGATGGGTTTTTAATTTGTTCTCAATGATTAGCTAAGATGGGCTATGTAGTTGAAATAGATATTTGTATGTATCTCTTCAAATTTATGGAAATATTTCTGTGGATAAATTTTTAGGAAAGATATCACTAAATGTAAGATTATAAATACTTTTTGAGTTTCTTCTTCATGTGTCATGTATGCATATCTACGTGATCGCCAATAAGAAAGTGGTTTGGTTTTGCATTTTTATTTTTATTTTTTTGTCTTTTGTCTTTTTAGGACTACATCCGTGGCATATGGAAGTTCCCAGGCTAGGGGTCGAATCTGAGCTACAGCTGTCTACCTACACCACAGTGACAGCAACATGGGACCCAAGTCGCACCCATGACCTACTCCAGAGCTCACAGCAACTTTGGATCCTTAACCCACTGAGCAAGGCCAGGGATCGAACAGAAGTCCTCATGGATACTGGTTGGGTTCGTTAACCACTGAGCCATGACAAGAACTCCCTGAAAGTGTTTTATTGATTATATTTCCAACAATGGTATTGAAGGTGGTTGTTTCTCTTAGAAATTTAATAATCCTAGATATTTTTAAAATTCATCTTTAACTTTTTTTTTTTTTTTTTTTTTTTACTTTGATAAGCTGCTGGATAAAACTTAGGTACTGTTGGAGTTCCCATTTTGGAGCAATGGAAATGTATTCACTGGCTACCCCATGAGGATGTGGGTTCTTCCCTGGCTCGCTCAGTGGGTTGGGGATCTGGTGTTGCTGTATTCTGTGGTGTAGGTCGCAGACACAGCTTGGATCTCATATGGTGTAGGCTGGCAGCTGCCGCTCTGATTTGATCTCTAGCCTGGGAACCTCTGTATGCTGCAGGTGCAGCCCTAAAAAGAAAAAAACAAAAACAAACAAACAAAAACCCAACAAAGATACTGTTATTAGTTTAATTTGATTTCCCTTAAATACAAATTTTAATTAACCATTGAATAACTACCAATCTCTGAGGTGAGAAAAAAAGAAATCATACAATGTAAGGAGCAGGCTTGCACAAGCTCTGGCATTCATAATTATTAACTGTGACTAGGGGCAATGTATCTATCCTGTCAATAACAACAGTAGTGTCTGGTTTATAGTTCTTTCCCACAGCAAATGAGTTGATAGATACAAAGATATAAGTTAAAATTGTATTTTGTTTAGGTTTATTGAGGTATATTTGACAAATAAAACAGTAGCATATGATGATTCAACATTTGTATGTGTTGTAAAAGGATTCTCAATCATAGATCTAGTTAATTAAAATATCCATTACCTGGAATATTTAACATTTACCATAAATTTTTTGTTTAGAACTCTTAAACTATATTATCTTACCAATTTTGATTCATCTTATATGGTCAACTAGAGTCATCATGTTATACTTCAGAAACTTAGACCTCATTCAGCTATAAGTTGTGTCCTTATAGCAGCCTCTCCCTATTGCTCTCAGCCTCTAATCCCTGGAAACCACAATTCCTACTCTCTTTCTGTGAATTATAAGTTCAACTTTATTTATTTGATGTTATATGTAAGTGATATCATGTAGTATTTGTCATTTTCTGTCTGTTTTATTTCACTTAGAATAATGCCCTATAACTTTATCCATACAAATTCTTGCAAATTCCTGGATTTCCTTCATTTTTAATAGAGGTTTATTTATTTATTTATGTATTTATGTATTTATTTATTTCTTACTTATTTATGTCTTCTTTATCCATTCATCTGTTAATGGACTCTCAGGTTGTTTTCTGTCTTGGCTAATGTGCACAAAGCTGCAGTGAACATGGGTGTGTACATCTCCTTAAGGTAGTGATTTTATTTTCTTTAGTTAATGGGAGTGCTGCATCATATGATAGTTCTGATTTTAATT